>NC_140302.1:9304175-10783913 GCF_964211825.1 Aythya ferina | reverse complement strand
ATCCCAGGTCTCTGCCATCATCTTCCTCTCCTCTGGTCCTTGCTTTGCCAGCATGAGGAGAGAGAAGACAGTTGTGATGTGAGAAAGAAAAGTATTTGGAGCACTAATATATGTATTTATTTATTTATTTTTCTGCTGTGTATAATAATGATTGCAACACCATTTTAGTACTTCAGTGAGTTATTTAGATCATTGCACTTCTTGCATTTCCTTTTAAATATTTCCATTTCAATATACCAGATTTGAAAGTGCAAAGTTCTGAAGCACTTCAATTATTTATGAGGAACTCCAACCAAATCCAGTTAGAAGTAACAGCCCTTCCTAAGCAATGGGATTTGAATTCTCTTGAGATCACTTGAAGGTGAGCATGAAAAATAAAAGAAAATTATTCTGATTTAAGGCAACTTACTTCTCATTTTTATTGCTGTTCTTGATAAATAATGATTAACCATAGCTCCAAACTAACAGGCTCTCCAGTACCCAAACTAAATGAAAAATATTTCATCACAAACTTCCTGATGCACTTTACTATAGGTTTTATACACAAAGATTTATTTCTTTCAGTGCAGCTTGCTGATGGTTGTAGATTCCCCAGATGTGATGTTATGCTTGCTTTCTTCTAGCATCTTGTAACCTATGCAGAACTGTTCTGTTTTTCTCATGGCTTTGATTGCATCAGAATTTTTTTTTGCACCCCTGAAAAAGTCTTCTGATTTACTCTATTGCTTTTACACTGGTCTGCAAGTCACTTTATTTTACTGTATTTATTTCTCCATCTCTTGGACAGTATTTCCTAAGCTGTTTTCACATCCAAAGCAAGCAAAATACATGTCCCCTCTTGGTGGATGCCATACAGGCTTTTGATTTCTCTAGTGGTGCGAGTACAGCTAGTCAGATGGGAGGGACAGATCGGGGGAGCAAAGGAGAGAAAAGCCCTGGTGGGGGACAGTAGGTCAACCCCACTTCTTCACTGTGTTCCTTTGTGATTTTTTTTTCACATCAATTAATGAGAAGTTCCACAAAAAGACACCTGAATACATGGCTGATTGGCAAAAGCATTCTGCTCCTAGAGCTCCCATCACAACTGTCACGACTCAATTTTGAAAATAACTCTTCACATTGAATGCTAAAACCTTTTAGAGTTTTAGTCACTTCTGTTGCTGCTCTCCTAGACGTTGAACTTCTGAAAAAACCCTGGCCTTTTGTGTCCCACAGGCTCTTTCCTGAGTCATCTCCCATTTGTTCAGCTTTTGCTGATTTCAGTTTGAGCTGTACAGGAGAATGCAGCCTCTGATGTGCAATTCTGCACGTACATACGTGCATTTCATTGGCGTTCAGGATTCAGGATTTAAGTTCTGATAGATATGACCAGGTGATACATTTTGAAGTGGTGCAGGCTTTATTTCATTTTCTTCTTTTGAGTTTCAGTTGCAAGATACCATTAGGTGGACATTTTTACGTATGTTATCTTGGCTTTTTGGCTTTTTTTTTTTTCAAGTTGTGAAAATAGTTTAGTAGATAAGAAGTTTGTAGCAAGCAAGCAGCTCTCCAATAGCACATGCTGTTTTGCTAATAATACACTAGTGGCTTGAAAATCCTTTAATATATTTTCAAGCTATGATTTAGTGCGCATGTATTGTGATTTCAAGCTGATTACACATGTGGAAAATGTGAATATCATTTATTTCTGGAATGAGGTCACACTTTAAGAATTAATTTCGGAGTCACTGACAGAGAACGCATGCTAATTTTTTTTCCCCAAAAAAATAATTTCTTGTACCTTTTGTAAGCTTCAGTTGTTGCTCCTGTGCAATAGTGGTTGTGATGCTGCTCTGCTGATACGGGACAGAAGTATAGTCTGTTCAGGGATGAGGTTGGTTTTTACCCACAGAGAAATTTCACAGAAAGGTCTTTGGAGAGCTAAATTAATACCACGTGAACTTGCTTATATAATTAAACTCAAGGGAAAAACATTTAGACCTTCTCTTACTGATAACGATTTTGAGTACTTCCACAATATGGATGGTACGCCAACTACTATAAATGAGGATGCTTTCATGCATCTGTTGCTGTATCAATTTGTTGCTAAATTATGCAGATTCTTGCATTTGAATCTGAAGGGTAGTAGAAAAGCTCCAAGTATTTCCATATCTATAGTACAATTTCACTTAATATCACAATGCAGTCAAATCCTCTTAAATGTTATTAGCTTAAATAAAATTTTGTCTGGCAAAAATAGCTAAGGGGTGGCTGCTTGAATAATTAGCATTCAGGATTTGATTGCAAGTTAATGGGAAACTATTGAAGTGAAGTAAAATATTTTTTATATTTTCATTAAGGTTTTGGTTTTAATTGTAGATGAATCATGAAAGCAGTTCAAGTAAATTTAGAACAGGGACCCTTTCCTTTAAAAAAGAAAGTTTTGAACTCTAGATATTTTTATAATTTGGCTCATAATTTATCATAATTCAATTATCCTAGCAGTCTCCCATGGCTAAAGGCAATTAATGTTCAGTTACGACTGACAAAGGAAGATTTCTTCTTTGCATTAGAAATGAGTCTGTCTTGATTTTTTCTTGAGTTAGTTGCCAATATTTATAAAGAGTTACCATGAGTTTAGGTTACATCATAACAACCCTTACCAAGTAATATTTAAGTCCTCCATTCCATTAATGAATGTCATGGGTAGGGGCTTGGTATCTTTCCCTCAGCCACCTTTTCATTTATGTCTAAAAATATGGGAATAAAAATTTTAGGTTATACATTTTTAAGATTCAGGGCATGTGAGTAGACAAAATAATATATAAACCACTCTGTGTTTGGCTTTGTTTATGTTTTGTTCTGCTTTGCAAGACCCTTTCCAGCAGAGCTACCACATAATTATAAAATACCATGAGAATCGCTCCACAATCCTGTAAGAACTGCATGGAATCCTGTTTATACAGTCATTGTAAATATTTTGCTATATTTTATTCAGACTCCGCTGAATAAAAAATATTATACTCTGTATGCTATTAAATTCTCTTTTATGTGATCTTCTTTATAGACTGCAGTAATGATATAAAAAAAAATATAGTGTCAGAAGGGGCTTTTTCTGAGTAGCTTTTGTTTTGGTAACTGGAATTGCTTGGTAATCCAGTTATCTGTAATTGGCTTACTTTTTTGTAGTACATTTAAAATGGGATCAGTGATTTAAAATGAGTATTTTGCGTATGTAGGTTTTCTGAGAAATGACCAATTACAAATGAATAACAAAAAAAAAAAAGGAAATTAGTTGATACTAAATCTGTAAAGCTGATAATGTACAATGGTAGTCAAAACACTCAGTGTTTTCTAAGTAGTATTTTGGTCTTAAACACTGTTTGGTACTAACAGACTAAGTTGTTGCCATACATGCATTTAGTCAGTGAAGCTATGATGAGAGAAGCTATGAGATTTGCATGACCAGCCGCTTGTATCTTCAAAGAGGGTAAGCATAATATTTTTGTTGCTCCTTTACCTTTTGTTTGTTTGTTTGTTTTTGTTTTTTTGTTCACTCTCTGGCAGTGACAGCAGTGTATCTGGAAAAAGTGTTTACAAGGAGGTGCATGCAGTATGGGTATTTTTGAAAAGTAGTGTGGAGGACTTATTTTCACTTGTTATGTATCTAGTAATGTGTGTTTCTAAAGCCAGAATGTTGTGAGCCAGGAGTGATGGGTGGGAACAGTTGCTTCTACTACAACTACATAGAAATAGATTTCATGAATGCTACTGTTTTCTATGATATTTTAAATTTCTTGTTCTTTCTTTTCTTGCATTTGTCTAGGCTTATTAATACCAGAACACAGTACTGGAAACAATGAATCTGGTACTCTGAAGTGGGGAGACAGTATCCATATCATGCCTTGACGATCATTCAATAAATTAGCTGTAATGAGCCATCCTGTGCTAGTGTAACATGTTGAAATAAATGAGAGAACAGTAAAACACAAAGTCACTAACACCTCTTTAGACCATAACAAAATCTGAAAATTTGCTGATGAAATTTTCTTCAACATTCCCAAATAACTTAATTTTTCCAACCAACTGCATGCTACAAAATGAAGGATTTTGAAGCCTTCCTTTCAAACTTGAACTGAGTTCTTGTTCGTTTGATCAAACAGTGGCATCTGAGACTTGGTATATCTGTTTTTTGAGTAGGGGAATCATGCATAAAGATTCGCTGATTAAGTGAGCCAGTAAAAGTAAAGCAAAAGTGTCTAGAAATTCGTTATTCCAATTCAGTTGGAAAGATTCCAGCAGAAATCAATGGCCCCTGCTACTTTTACATGAAACACCTGGGTACTTGACAATTAAAAGAAAAAAAGAAAAATTGGGGGGGGGGAGGGGGGGAAGACCAGAAAGGATTATGGATTATTGGCATTTATGTACTGAATTCAAGGACATCTGAATGCATAACAGAGGTTTCCTGTTGTTACCTATAAATGTTTGGGTCTGACACCAACACAGAAAGACTAGAAATAAATTAAGGGGCTGTACGAGTAATCTTGTGAGTGCTTAGGTTTTATAGCCTATAAAAAGAGAATCCTTGAAAGAAATTCTAACTTCACAATAAAATGGTGGATACTTAGTAAGCTTCTGAAGGACAGTGCCATGGAAATGTCAATTCAGGGTGTGGTAGCAGTCATACAAAAGAGAAAAAGCAAAATAGATGGTAGGATTTACTGGAAAAGGAATCAAGAAAGCTAGATTGTCTCTAGTGTTATCCATTGTCTTGTTCCTTCTGTAGTTCTGTTTAGAACATTTTTTCAGATATCTTTTTTTCAATATTTGATGAAGCTGGATACTGGGGAAAAAGAATGTTTCATTATGAATGCAACATGAAATGAAAACAGCAGCAGTATTGTAAGCTTTCAGAAAACTCGCATATTGTGTATGGGAATGTATCCAGAAGAAAATATAAACAAAGAAAAACCCTCCAGTGTTCTTTAGGATATCAATTTTTAATTGGTTTTGTTTAAAAAAAAAAAAAACAAAAAAAAAAAAACAAAAACAAAAATGAGGTGATAAATTTTTTTGACCAGTTGAAACCCAAGCTGTGCCTCACCTTACATGTGAGAGTAAAAAGACCTCCATATGTTAACCTTCATGCCTTAAATTGCTGCTCACAAAATGGAAATGAATGCATTATTGAATATGGGAAATCTTTAAAAGTTGAGAATTCCCTTTTCTGGAATTCCCTTTCGAAGGGAAGCGATCATAGGTCTGTCTTGGCAAAATATGAGCAAGGCCTGGCTGCCCCCAGGAGCAGAAGGGTGGCACAAGGCTCTGCGTGCTGCCCTGCAGCCTGGCCGCCTGCCCATTCCTCAGGCCTTTGCAGTTTGGACACCAGCTGTATGTGGGCTGTTTCCCTTCACATGGAGCTGTTTTGGCTGGCACAAATAATTCTGAGACAAGATTGTGTAATTTAAAATTGAATTCTAATGGGACTGCATTCTTTAAAAATAATAAAAAAAAAAAAAAATAAAAAATATGTAACCTTCAACCTAAGAAGAGCTTTCCAGGTCTGTCGTGAGGAGCTGTCTGCACCATCACCTCAATCTACAACTCTTGTGCTTACTTTGAAGGCCACCTGCAAAACTCAGAACATTGTAAGAAAAGCTTGAAATGAACCCCGAGTGGGGAAAAGAAAGCACCACAATTTTAGGCTTGTTCTTGGATCTGCAGGGACAGAGCACCATTTCCCTCCGCTGCTGGCCTGGCAGAGGCCTACTCAGAAGGGCTGCTTTGCTACGCTACCTGGACACACTGTGGTTGAGGCATAGGTCAGTAGGGAGGCCTGATTACTTGTGGAATTTGGGTTAATGCCCCCAAAAAGTCTTCACTGGCACATTTGTCATTGTGAAATGGCATGTGCTCAGCCTTAGCTCTGCTCTGAAGCTGCTGAATTGGCACCAGTTTCTGCTGGGGACTTGATTTAATCTTAAATAACATTGAGCAGAGAAGTGATTAAAGTAAAATAGTACAAAACCTCTGAAGAATATATTTAATTTAAAACTTTAAAATGCTGACCTTGACAAGGCATTTTTGAGTTAATTACAGTAGAAAAGGAGCATCCTGCTCTTTAAGCAGCATGCTCTGAGAATTCAGCACATCACCATCTCAAAGACATGCTTCGCAGTACTGCATGCCTCCTTTCTTTTCCTGCTGGCCTTTGGGACAGTTCAGATTACTTTGGTCTGTGTAATGCAACTACCTTCATAAAGGTATTTGCACGGATTGTTTCTTCAGAGGAGGCTGACAAACATAAGTGATCTGCTCTCAAAAGCTGCATCGAATTGAGATGCTGCTCATCAAACAGTTCTAGTTACCTTTGGTAATTATCACAAGTGCTTTCAAATAATATTATCTCCAGATTTCCTTATTTAAAAGGGATAGAAATATATCTAATTACAGTTGTGTGTGTGTATACATCACTATATATATTGTGCAGATTGGCAGTGGTGATGTAAGTGCTACTTTATGAAACTGACCTTAAAAAGGTAACTGGGTGTTGCTTTCTACCTGAAGATATTTTTGTTATATAAAACCTGATCACTCTGGCATTGTCAGCAGAAACTCTTGGCACTGTTTGCATTTATAAACATCTCATATTTTTTCAAAAATTCATTTTGATACATTTCAATACAGGGCTGGCTTGCAGTTGTTGAAGGCAGCAGTTTTTTATAGCTTGTAATGTTTTTGTTAGCTCCACTATGTTGCATCTCTGAAAGATGCCGATGTGCATCATCTTCAACAAAGTAGCAGGGAAAATGGCAGGACCTTTCATTCTAAATCTGTGTAAACATTTGAAGGAAGACTGTTTATTTCCAGTTGTGGATTTTTTCCCCCCTACACTGACAGCTTTGAATTAAAATACTTTCCCTCTGGGAAAAGTGTTGTTTTATGAGGATTAGGATGTGTGTGTATATATGCAAATATTTATTTTCAAAGGAATTTTGTTAATCTTCCTCCACTTAAGTTGGGTAACAAAGAAACATTATAAAATTATTTTCATTAAAATACTCTAAGAATGAATACACAGTTACCTTGCAAGCATTTTGGAATGACGACATTTTTGTAAAGTATCCTCTTCAGTTGTATTTATGGGTGTCCTCATATATCAGTGCTTTACTTTTCAACCTGGTATTACCTTGGTGGATATTTACTTTGGTTTTAGTTATAAGCAAAAAGAAAGTTAATGTGTTTTTTATAATTTTGAGTTTGTCAAGTTCCAGGTGCAACAAATATAGCTTCATTCCTTTGACAGTACCAGAACAGTTTGTGATGATCTGTATGGGTGAAATGTTCTCTTACAACTTCAGTATATATTGAATATATGAATTTATATATTCAGTATATATCCTGCTTCCTGTCCCAGCAATTTGAGAAGGAATTTAAGTTTTGGAAATTAGTCTTGTATATGAAGATTAAGCCATGGTTCTATAGAAATCATGGTCTACTTAGAAAATCACACATCATTAGAAAACGCTGGCTTTAGTGAAGAGAATTAAAATGATGTCAGACATCTTCCTCTGAAAATATCAGTTTATTGTTGATTAATCCAATTGAATTAGTTAAATAAAGTAGAAGGCAGGAAGAGTGGTTCACCATGACATGCCGGCAAGCTATTTCAGATTTTGGTATATAACCATGTATTCCAAATTGATGGTTAACAGACTAAAGTGCAATGCACTTTTTGGAACTATGTTGTGGGGTGAAGAAGAGGGAACCTTTGGAAGGTATGCCTGAAATGAAACAGTCTATAGCATGTTGCTTTTGTTTGTATTCTAGGCCAATTTTTGTGACCGGTGTATCAAATTAGTGTTGTCTGTAGGTTTTTGGCTTTGTTTTTTCTTTCACAGTGGCTTTTGTTTGTGTGTGGTTTTCAGGTTGTTAATGTATTAACTATTTTTCCTTATTTTTCATTAAAAAACTATATAATTTAAAGTCATTTTTAGGTTTATTAATATGAAAAATATCTATTGTTCTGGTTTAAAAATACATAGTAACAGAAGATAACTACATTAATTTCTTGAAGTGTTAGCAGTCATCATTTTAAAAATACAGGGTAGTAGGAAAAAATAGGTGCTTTTATTTTTTAGAAATGGGAAGTGTTTGGAAATTCTACGCAACTTTGCTTCACTGTAGGTTTTTTTTTTTTTTTTTTTTTTTTTTGTTTTGGTAATGTTTCCAAATGTAAGATTCCTTTTGTGAATCTTTCTAAGAAGTCCTACTGCTAATAATATTACAGTCATACTGCAATTTGCTTGCCCTGTGCTGTTGCTATCAGCACAGTCTTTAGACTGTATTTAGACTGTCTTGATCAGTTGATGTTATGGACATTACTTTGATCAAATTTAAAAACATCCAGTGTTTAGCCTTTAAGCTTTTCTTTACCTTTATTTTTTTTTCTGTCCTCCACAGATACTACAACGTACTCCACTGAGCGATCTGAGCACTTTAAGCCATGCAAAGACAAGGATCTTGCATATTGTCTCAATGAAGGGGAATGCTTTGTGATTGAAACCTTAACAGGATCACATAAACACTGCCGGTAAGTCATTTGCAAAGTCTTTTGTTTAAAATAATAATAATCTAATCTTCTGTCCTGGGGAGACAACAGCCAAAAAAAAAAAAAAAATTAGAATTTTATAGATGTAAAGCACTGGAATTTATTTACACTTGATTGCTTAACATTTTTTGGGGGAGCTTCTGAATAATATTTATAAATAAAAATAAACATTACAAAAAGCAATATTTTAATTACTTTTATAGATATATTTTAATTACTTTTATAGATAAATCTTCAATATTCTATTGTCTAATGATACAAGCAAGAATGAATTTTTACTTACGATAGCCTTGTGTTCCTTTAAATGCCAGTAGTATTTCTTTACTTCGTGCACTCAAAGTACAGCTTTGACAGTAGCTGTATGCACTGTTCATTAAGAGAGGGAAAGAGTTGTTCACTTGGCAGTTTTAAGAATTTGTGTTTCCTAGTTTAATTACTGACAGATAAAATGGGTTGTGATGACCATCTGAACCTGCTATAGATAGCTGTTCTGCTAATATAACACCAAACAAATTCTGTTAATATCTATGAACATCTTGCATGTATATTTAAGAATATCAGAAACAAAAATGAGATTGCCAAAGTTTCTCTAGGTGTAGAGGCCAGCAAATGGGATTGTTATGCAGAAGGAGTACTTTTAACACCTTAAAGATGAGAAGAAAAAAAATCCTGGACTCAAGCAATCATTGGACTCAATCCTGGACTCAAAAAACAATCATTTATATAGAAGTGGTACAAATGAAATCTTTTATTTCTAATGTTTTATTCTACTTTTAAGTTACTGTGTTTGGCATACAGTGGATGTATTTATGCTTAAATTCTAAACTGAGAGTCCAAATATAATATAGTTATCTTCGGTATAAACGATAAAACTGTTTGAGAACACTCAGAAGCTTTACTGAGTGATTTGGGACCTAGCTGAAGGTTGGTCCCTCAAGAAAAGAAAATCACAAAATGATTTGTGCCTAGTTTGAGATTTTACTTTAAATTCTCTGCTGGCAATTTTTCCCATTCAGTTGTATGCACTTTAGTGATCATTTTCCCTGTTTGCTTTCTGTTTTCTTATGGCATGCTTACTAAATTAATAATTATGAGTCACTGACTATGGAAAAATGTTGTCCTTTCAACTTCCATCATAAAAGTTTACAGGTATTGTTTTCTCAAATTAAGTGGGTGATTTCAATCTTTCTTAGAAGTGTCATGAACTTTAAACAAGGAAATTACATCACTCAAATATTTAAACATTTTTCATTGTCAGAAAACTCATACTGGACAAAACTGATAGATTTACATGAGCAGAAAGAAACTAACATAAGAATTGGGCTTAAATTTATTCACAAAATTCTGTGCACAGAATTTAGTTAATGTCTAGTAAATTATATGGATTAGTCTATCATATCTGCAAGAGTTTATCTCATAAGAGCTGTCTCTTTTTTTTTCTGATTTTCAAGATTTTTCACATTGCATTTGGCAAATTCTTGTTTATTCACTGTGATTCTAATGCCACGTTCTGACTAAAGGCTAGAGGATTTCCATCCAGGCTTTCACCCTTAACTAAGCAAGCCATAATGTTGTGTTTTCATTCTCTCCATCAAAACAAAATTTTTTATCACTTTCTCATGTGTTATTTTTCCATAGGGAAATACAGGTATCTCATTTGTGAATCTGTTAGCTCTGGTATGCAGCAGATTGGCATCGCTTGTACAAGTTTCAGATGCCAGCATATTCTCTGGGAATTAAACATCTGTTTATTTCAGTGGGTACTCTGAAATGTGCGACATGAAAAGATGTGTATATAGACATAAAAATTCATATACCAAAATCAGACAAGTAAAATTTAAAAGGTGATTAAACTAGTTATAATGCTTCGTTTAATTTTTTAAGGACCTTGAAAAGTGTAAGTGGCAGCTCATTCAGATTCACTTTTATGGTACTGTTAAGTATGTTGTTAATCACTTTTAGAGCAATTTATTTAGAATCAGATTTTCATGATGTCCAGTTTGAAGAGAAACTGTTTAATTTGACCTTCAAATTGTGTATCTAGCTCAGTAACAGGTTGTGTATCTCCTCATGATCAGTGCCATAGTGAGCAGGATGCAGGTGTTTTTTCTATCTGCAGCTTAGAACCATGCTCTGAAATAGCAGCTAGAATGTACTCATACAGAAAAATACAATGTTAGTGTACTGGATTTGTCCTTTAACTAGAAGAAAAGTAATTTTCCCTGAGAATGAAAGGGTTATGGAATTCCCCTTGCAATTAAAAGAATCATTTGAATACTGAATTATGAAGATTTAGAGTGTGAAATGATACTTTGTTCTTAGAATCAAGCAGCATTGTGTATTCTCATTAAGAGTCTGATTTTGCATCTGTTCTGGGAACAGGGCACCAATTTACTGAAATGGGAATTTGCCATGTGGAACAGCTGCAGACAGAAGATCTTGATGTAGCAGAAAACTTGAGTCCCACTCTGTCAGGTTGAAAGAGTGGTGGTAGATGATGTGCTTAGGCAGTTGTACAATCATTCTTGTTCTTTCACATATATAAGTACATATATGTGAAATATTGTGTTTAAAAAAAAAAAAAAGCCTGGGGATGGAAAGTGACAGTTGTGTAACAAATGAGATACGCTGGGTGCTCTTGTGCTATTTTAAACATGTGACTTCAGTATTTATTTTTGTGAATGGTTTAACACGAGTTCATTTTAAGGATAGAGTAGGTCAACAGTAGGGAAACTTGATATTTAGCTTCTCCATATGTTGAAATTTCTTCCCTGTTGCCTTCTTGAGAATTTAAGATGATTGGGAGGGTGCTTTTCATTGCTATTTACACAAAACAAATCAAGCACACAGTCAATACTGACACATCACCATTTAACTGGATATTATGTAAAGCAGCTTTTACCAGGGGGGAAAAAAAAAAAAAGTATGGTTTTATTTCAAAGATTGTATCTCAAGCTTTGTTGTGTCATTTTGTGTCTTCTTCCCCCCCCCCCCCCCCCCTTGTTTCTGAGTTAATTCTTCTACCATTTTATCTCTTTTTAGTCTTTTAGTCCCCTTCATTCCTTCTGATTACCCTGATTACCAATTAAGAATGCAAGATGCTGGATGAATGAGTGGCTAAAACTTTTGAAGGGAGTAGAGGATTGCACTGTTGTTAAATTTCTCTTCCAAAAGAAGCCATTAGGACTATTGTGTATTCAGTGGAAATCTTGGAGTGGCAATGAACTCTAATGTATTTTTTATCCATACAAGTATGTTGGATGAGATATTCCTTTTGTCACTCATTCTTGTCCTTCATCTCTCCTTCATGAAGAAAGCAGTAAAAAATCTGAGTGTATTTTCTGAAAGCAGAAAGTCTTTGAAAGAGTAGATTCACAAATGCACAGCAAAGAAAACACTATTCCTTGTTAATGTAAATACAGCAGATTGTGCATATACATCCAAAGAGGACTACGCTGGTTATTGCTCCCAAGTTTTCAGATTCCATAGGACAATGTATGGGTTGACCTGGTTCTGATAAGAATTCTGAGCTTGGTGTTCTTACTCAATATTATGCATAAAAATTTCCATTTTACACTCATTGATGGAGAAGTGATACCAGCATTGCTCAGTTATGTTTAAAATCTGTTAGTAGACACAAAGGATTAATTTCCATTTAATGAAAGTCCAATTTTTATAAATACTTGTTATATACTGTCAGCTTTTATTGTTGATCTTTCACATAGTGGCAACTGTAATTCAGGTGCAGCCCTTGCTGTCCGTGAAAGCAGGAGAAACATATAAAGCAGACTGGAATTAGAACAGCTCTGATCAGGGCATAGGGCATTCCTTCTTTAGGAAGAAATTCTTCACTCAGAGGGTGGTGAAGCACTGGCACAGGTTACCCAGAGAAGCTGTGGATGCCCGATCCCTGGAAGCGTTCATGTGTTCAGGTATTCATGACAAGGCTGGATGGGGCTTTAGGCAACCTGGTCTAGTGAGAGGTGTCCCTGCCAGGGACTGTTCCAACAGGGAGTTGGAACTGGATGGGCTTTAAGGTCCAACCCAAACCATTCTATGCTTCTATGATTTTGTGATATCTAGATATCTTCTGTGATATCCTTATCGTGTTTTTTTCCAGCCTGACCTAGATATTTTAACTTACTAGCTACCCTGTTTAATGTTGTTCCCATCTCATATTACACACAGCAACATGTCTCCAGAACATTACCAACATACATGTATAAGTAAAGAAAAACCAGAAAATAATTTGCTATCGAATGACAACAAATAAGGCATTTTGTTGATTTCCCAATATTACAAGGTTAGCTTCATCAAAAAGAATCCATGGTGTTGACAATGTAATGTACGGCTACAAGAAAGTAAAGGAGGAAGAAAGCTGTCCTTTAAACTTAGGATACTTTGTCAAGGGCAATCAACATACCTCTTGTTGTGAAAATTATTGGCTTATAAGCACAGCTGTAGCACACATCTAGATTATATTTGCGTAGTTGCAAACATCATTAGCTGGCAATGCTGCCATTTTTACTTTCTTGTTTACTTAGGAAAGCTGAGGTGAACTTGAAATACTACATTAGGTATTTTTAAGCAACTACATTTTAATATAGGTATCACATTGTGTTACTATTGCATCACATGCTTATTCAGCAGCACTTCTAAAACTCTTGGTTGCCTTCAGCACTGCAGTTGTTTCTGTTAGCTCAAGTGAATCTGCCTGAGTGCCCCAAGCTTTGCAACTATAATAGTTCTCAAAGCTCAGGCTTGTGAAAAGTCAAGTTGCAGAATTTCTGGCCAAGAGGTCTCTTGCAGAGTCTGTGCATCCCAAGGGTAGAATCTGCTCAGCTATATTGATGTAGTCAAGACTATACTAAAAAAAAAAGCAAGTAAGTCTTTATTTCTTTAAGTAATATTAAGAACAAATCTGGAATTATAATTACTTCTCCCTTTTTCATTGGAATGCCTCTGTTTTTCTGGTCTAGTTTTAGATACCTCTTTTCCTTTCCCCCAAAAACAAACAAACAAACCAAACAAACAAACAAAAAAAGTGGAAAAAACACATCAGTTTGGTGAATGCTCTTTCAAGCTCCTGCCCCTTGAAATTATGGACAGAAGTTGCATGGCTTCATTGTCATGTACCTGTTTTATCCTTACAAATCTCTTTAGACAAGAACTGTGAAGAAATCTGATTTCTAAACCCGAGAATGAAATGGTGCAAAGTTCAAGAGATCTCTAGGACTCATACTTGTTACCTAAGAATCATAAGTTTTTGTTATTATCCAATCTGATGTGATTTTTTTACTACTTGATCTGAAACTATACATAATTAATATCTTAAGATTTGAGCTAATTTAAATAGAACCAGTTAATCAGGATTCAAGCCAAATTATCACACCAAAAACTAACATTCGCCTGCATAAAAACAGTACTTTTCCAGATATTCTTACTGTTTTCCTAATAGTTCTTTAAAACTAAGACCCTTCAAGTCTGATATTGTTGTATAATCATTCAGTAAATAATGTTTTTTCTTAATTTATTAAGAAATTTAGAAATTAAGAAATTTATTAAATTCTTATTAATTTATTAAATCTTAATAAAGCTTGTGTTTACATGTACAAACTTCACAAAAACAAATGAAAATCTTTTAACATCCTTCCCTAGTGAAATAGTGTAACTGTATTATGTGATACACACACTGAATATGGTTGTATTCAATAACACCTGATTAATGATTTCATAATTTAATATTCAGAGGATAGAGGCTCTCAAGAAAGCTTCTTGTCAAAGTACCGTAATTATTGATTAATTTTAACAATCTCAACACTCCATTTTAGTGGGTTTTTTATTTACAAATTTTCCCCTAGATTATTGCACTTGGCAGATATTTACCTTCTTCAAAGTTCTATAACTTCTGCTGTAGAAATTACTGTCAGCTTGAAATATGTATATATATGCAAATCGAAACATTATGAAGTTGAGTTACTTTCAAATATCTGAAAAACTTAGTATTTTAATGCAGCAGTGTAACAGCCTGTATTTTGAATGTGATACTAAATGTTTCCCTTTATGTGTTTATTAAAATTTACCCTTCTGCACATGCTTAAGTTCTTGAGTATTGCAATAAATCAGTGATTACTTGTTGTTGCTGTTCATATAGTACTGTTCCTTCAAATATCTCTTAAGTTTTGGATGACTTTTTTTCCTCCAGAGAAGTCACTGGCAAAATATCTATTATCCATTTATCTTTCCTAACCATTTTCTAAAGCAAGCTTGCATTAGTCTTCCTATTTTGGAGAGGACAGATGAATTTCACAATAAAAAGAAATATGAAATAAAGTAAAGCTCTATATTTAGTTTTAGGCTTCCATCCAGATGCTATACTTTGTATTCATAGTATTTCAGTCTATATATGAGCTCTGCTTAGCACCGTAAGCCTGATTTGCTAGTTATTTCCTTTGAAAAACTAGATTGTATGAATTTCTCATTCTATTTCAGTCTTCCTTAGTTGTGAAACTTGCAATCCTGGTTCAGGTTTTGAGGAAAATGCTCTTTTCCAGTCAGAGCAATAAAATAAAGCCACAGTACTGTACACATGAAATGCATGCACAGATATTTTAATTCTATACTGATTTAATTTCATTCGCGTATGTTATTCATTTGATTTAAGTAAATATTAATAAGAAATAAAATTTGTTGTCCATTTTGTCATGTATGGAAAGTTTATTCAAATTTTATTCTTAAAGAGTTTGAGGAAGAAATAAAGAAGAAACAGCCAAAGTTAATGTTGAAC
This sequence comes from Aythya ferina, assembly GCF_964211825.1. Classification (NCBI taxonomy): domain Eukaryota; kingdom Metazoa; phylum Chordata; class Aves; order Anseriformes; family Anatidae; genus Aythya; species Aythya ferina. The sequence continues at coordinate 10,768,533 of NC_140302.1, read as the reverse complement.
CTTAAGAGAATGCATATATTTTTAAACATGTATCACCACAGAGGACTGAAAAATTGTGGAGTTCATTTCTTTTTCCCAAAATACTAAGCAATTAATCTAAGTTAACAAAAAGGTTGGGAAATCAAAGATAATGGTTGAGCACATCCCCTGCATATTTTTTTAAACACCTGTTTTAAGAGCATCCACATGTTTTGAAAGCTGTATGTTTGTAATTCATAGATAATAGCTGTCAAATCAAACTGTTAATTCTTTAAGTACGTGCAGTTATGTTGCAAACATAAGAGAAGTGCTTTTTCTCAGAACTACCAGTAATGCAAGTGAAACAAGAGTTTTCTGGAAGCTTTCTGTAAATTATTATTTCTGGAGAGGTGAAAGAGGAAGAGATCCAGTTCAACTCCCTTTGAATTTGGCAAAACCCCTGTGATTGGCTGAAGGAAGAGTTAGGTTATAATCTTGAATTTTGGTAGAGAGAAGTGCAAAATGAGCAACTGCTTTTTTTTTTTTTTTTTTTTTTTTCCTCCTTATGGCTGCTAATAATTCTTGGATTTCTTGATTTGTCACCGAAGTGGGAGACTAGGAAGCAATGCTGCACTATCATTTATTCTCATATCTCACCAGCAAGCACACTTAACGCTGGTGGAACCTTAAATTTTTGTCACCACATACATCTTCTTGTGCCTACACATTTCTGAAGCTGAGTCTTGTCATTACTGGTTAGCAATGCATCTTGATTGTACATCAAATCTACACTGCCAGAGAGGACTCAAATCCATTTAGTATAAAACACAAACTTCCATAAAGCAAGTTGATTTTTAAATGTAAGAAACTGTTTCTAAACTGACTCCTCTTTTGCAATTCTAAAGGGAAATAAAGTTATGTGACCTACAGAAGACTATTACTCAGTACATGCTGTCTGAAACATGAAATACAATATGAAGAGGTAAACTCAGAAAATTGGAAAAATACAAATGGTAAAAGCTTTCCCCTGCAAAGGAACAAAGGAATATTCAATCAATTTATGAGTTGTCGTGTGTTGATTTCCCCTACCCCCCTTCCAATGCCTATAAATGGAAAGAGGAATGTATAGCTTATACTATACACAAGTATTTGTAGAAAAGAAAACCTTAAAGCATGGGCACAAATATCAATCAAGTATATTGTATCTGTCTTCAAGCTAAAATATGTAAATATTCAGCCACCAAACCCTGCTTTTAAATTAACTTGGAAATGAGTTAGGGTTTTTGTTGTTGTTGTTGTTATACCTCCCTTAGGCAAGAAGGAATTTGTGAAGTGTGTAATGCAGACATCTGAAATCTCTCATTTATATTCTCATCCTTGCCAGTGTCTTAAGTACATGGGAAGGAATAGTGTTTCCAATCTAATCCTATCTGCAGACATTTTCCCAAAAGGCGTACTGGAAAAAATCTTAGTAGGAGAAGAAATAAACCCTGGACAATTAATTGAGTCATTTAAATAGAAACAAATGCCAACTATATCAAAATGCTAACTACCAAAATTTTAATCCACTGGTATTCTAGCTTAATCTAGGCAAGAAGGACAAACAAAAAAAAAACATTTCCTCCATGCATCCTTCTGCAAACAAAACCCTTCATACTAAATACATAGAATTGGGAGAAGTGAGGCAAAAATGTGTGGATCTTGTACTGTTATGAAAACTGAGGTATGTAGATTAGATGTGAAGGTAATGTAAACTGTCATTTGTGAGTGATGGCAAAGAGGTAAATATTCTGATTCTTATAGTGTACCCATTACTGCATAGCAGTCGGTCATTTGAACGTGAAACAAACTCCTTGAAGCTGGTCTAGTGCACACAGGGATAAATTCCTTAAGCCACCTAGAAGCAGTATCTACTAAGTAGCAGATTTATATAAAGTGTATTCAGAGATATCTTCAGAAGGCTGTAATGAATTTGGGGCTGCATTTTTGCCTTCAGCCACTTTGCAAACCAAAGATTTTGCAAGAATTATGCAATTGAAGAAGGCTAGCATCAAGACTAGGGTAATAAATTGACCCCTACTTGAATCAATATGTGAATTTGATGTCGAATACCTGGCTGCTTAATATGGCTATGGTGTGCCCATGCAATCTTGTTAGCTAAATTATTAAAATGTGAAGAATATGTGATAGTGGAATGCAAAATACAGGTATCTCTGCAATTACTTCCAGAGGTCAAGCCCATGCTATAAATCAAAAGAGATATAAAAAGTAAGTTAAGAAAATAAAAAATCAGCTAAATGTTATTGTTTGTCTGCTTTGCAGTCTGGATTATTATGGTGGACATCATTGAAGTGTAGTATCAGTAAACAGTTGGTATCCGTAAACAGTTGGGCAAGTGTTTGGGGCTGTCAGTGAGCTTGTTGAAAGAAGAAGGGGGAAGCGTTACTGCTGTCAAGTGCTGTTTCTGTTTGCTCTTCTGAAGTTGCAACTCATGGAAGCAGTGAAGATGTTTCAAAGTTGAAAGCAACTATCTGTGAACTTCTTCAAAATTCGTTAGAGGAATTTTAATCCTCAGTCTCGGAGAGGTTTTAGATGCTCTTTCCTGCTGTTCACAACATCCTGTGTGATGGCGCATGTTTATGATGTCATTTAGTTGCACAGCTGCAATGGGAAGGAGTGAGAATTAAGGGAATTATAGCTTTGGAGAATTTATACAGGGGCACTATTTCAGTAAAGGACAGTTAATTGTCTCTTTCCCTGAACTCTTGATGCTATTCAATCAAGTTCAATCCACAGTAGCCAATTCACAAGCAATAAAAGCATAAAGATCACCTTTCTTCAGAAACTTTTCAATTACTTTTATTTCAGATACAGTATCTGCTATAGTCTAGGGCTGAAGTTCAATGAAGGGATATTTATATATTTGTAGTGCCTTGACAGGCACTTCTGATGTATAAAATTAGGTATTTAAAGATATTTGTGACTTGGGAAGGAGAGAGACAACGTAAAACATAGGATATTGCAGAAAGAAAAGAAAAAAGAAAAGAAAAGAAGAAAAAAGAAAAACTTCCAATGGATGTTATGGCTGTTGTTTAACGTTATGGCTGTTGGGCAAAAAAATATATATTTATTTGAGACTGGTATGATTGCATATGGTTTGTTATCTGAAACTAATATTCTTGTCACCTCTAAAAGTCAAACATAAATAACCAGTCTTACAAGTACTTAATTTTATCCTAGGCTGATTTCAGCTGGAACACTAGAGTTGAGTGAAATTTGAGATTTTCATTGCACGTCATAATAGAATGTTGTGAATAATTTACTTTGAATTGCAGAAAATATATGTTCTTGTTTATGCTTTATTCTTGGTGTTGCAAGATGGAATCAGATGATTTTTAGATATCTAGCCTTTTTCCATTTATCTACAAGTTCTTTCTACAATACTTTTTTGACTTTTTCTCTTCAAATCCAAATTGGATCTGTGGGAAATTCAGAGGCAGAAAGCTGTTATTTTATCTTTTTTCAACTTAAAAAAACAAAACAAAACAAAAATAATAAAAAAAATAATAATAATAAAAAAAAAAACAAGGCTCCAAGGCTTTCGGGCTTTCGGTTTCTTTGAATTTTCAAACCATAGAGGACCATGTTCTCACATAAAGGATTAGCAAAAGGAAGAAGAAAAGAAATAAAAGCAGAGATAAATGTTAGTTTATGCTATAAAATTGATTACAGATTTGCCAACATTTGTAGATCCTGTAGACCTACTTTGAGAAAAAGTTGTATGTTATTACTGAGTAAGGAAAACATGGCCAGACACACTCAAGTATTTTGGTGTCTTTAAAGATGCTCTGGGTGGAATGGGACCCTTTCCTAGTATCTCAGACTGTTTCAGAGTCCAAATGCAAACTCCTATTTTATTATGGACTTACCGAAAATTATAAGTATTGATGCCACAGTATATTATTAATGTCCCTGTGCATTAAAACAGGAAGGATTTTGAAGATGAGCACTAGAAGAATGTCTTGGCCGTAGACATCATAATAGACATTTCTCTTAAGCATCTCTCATATTAAAATTGCAGATTCGGTATTAATAAGGGGAATATAATACTAATATATAATTAAAATATAAAAAGTGATATATCAATATAATTTATAAAGTGATATATCACTTTGTGTTTAAATAAATTGATGACACACAGAAAGCAATACATGCAATATGCACTTGAGGAATAAAACCAACAAAGGATGTCTTTTATGATGTAAATTTGCTATGCCCTCTTTTTAATTCAGATTTTCAACTGCCACTATTAGTTTCATCTTTTTCCTCTTCAGAGTTCTGTCATCTTTGGTAGATGTCTAATAGTGTCATAGAAAACTAGGCTCAGAAAGGATCTGTAGATGTCATTCATGTGACCCCAGGCAGGTAACTTCTGATAGATGCTTATCTGATTTGCCCTGAAAGACTGGGTATTTTGTAATGCTACTAGATATGTTTCAGGGATCTTTTCAGTGATCCATTGGAAGGATTTTTTCTGTTCTGTTGCTGTTTTTCCCTTTATAAAATGCTACTACTTGCTTTGTTACTTCTTTTACTGATTATTTACATTTTTTCTTGCTCCCTCCACACAGTGCAGCTTCTTGGAGACTAACTTTTCCAGTCTGTCTTAAAGAACGGAGCTTCAAAAATCTTGAATTCCAAGTCTACTAAGTTTAACTACTGAGAATGTTTTGACAAAGGACTTTGTCACTGTAGGGCAGAAAGACAGCTGATTCATTCTTGTTACTTGCTGTATGCTAGCAGATTGGCCACATAGCCCTTAAGCTTAGTTTCCATTTTCAGGTGTGCTAACTTTGCAACCATGTCATAAAGCTTATTTTGTATTAACACTATCTATTCAGTGGATAATCTTTTAGCGGTAATAATGATTTTGTGTTTGACTGGTATTTGTGGACTTGTATTAGGATCAACTGATACTTTACTAAGCAAATACACAGATGGCTAGTCTGCATAAAAATTCTTATTATTAGGAAAACTTCTGTTCTCTGAAATCTTTCAAACTGAAATGCTAAAAATAATAAATGTGGGGTAACGAATGGCTACAATAAATAAAACAATATTTCAGAATATTTAATTCAAAAGCTCTTGGGAAAGAATTTTATTTTCTCATAAGAAATTGTTTTCAGTGAAAGTTTGAATTTATTAAGTCATTTTTGGCTTCTGTGTATTGAATGGACTTTTTAGGTTTTCCTTAGATAATCTTTTTCAACTTTTTTTTTTTTAAAAAAGAAAACCAACAGCATTGTGGCCGTTACTTATACTGAATGGTGACTCTAACAGTCATGACTATACTTGTGTAGTAAAACTCCAAACAAACTTTCAAATCCCATTTCCTCTTATAGGCTAGATGAGTTCTTCTGCATGCCATTAACTAGTAAAAACATTTCAACTTTGTAAAACCTGTTATGGACAGAAAGAGGACAAAAGGCAGAATCAAAAGGTCACCTTTTTCAAATTTCTCACTGAACAAAGCACAAAGATGTGTAAAAAAAAAAAAAAAATAAATCTTAGGTATCAGGTAGGTTTTTTGTTCCCTTCAAAATTACGTTAACCACAGTAGAGATGCCTTGCTCTGGTCTTGGTGCTGTGTGTGTTGCTCATCTTTTGTTTTCCAAAGTGATCATAAACAAAGCTGAAGATCCACATGTATCCTAATTTCCTATTTTCTGTTGGACAGCTTAACATACTGCTTGTGATCCATGAGTATGCTGTGCTGGTCATGTAGTGTTCCTTGACATTGAGCAAGTTGGAACAAAAAGACTACAAACAGGTCAACATTTATGAAAGTGTATGGAAACTTAACACTTGTCAGAAAATCCGTGTGGTATAAGGTTATTAATGTCTGATGAAAATCTCTGTTGAAACTTACAGCAATTTAATTGCTTGTCTTAAAGCTCTGCAGCTTTAATTCTGACTAGACCCATAATAATTTATTTAATATGTATATTTTAAATCTCTGAATACTGTCACAAGCAAATCAATATAAATTATGCCTTTTTATCAGTGGTGATTGTTGAACATCAAGTCTAGTGTTAAAGTGCTGCTTTTTAATTCTTCTAGGTATTTTGAACATATTACTATTACATATATTATTAAATGCTTGTATATTATTTTTACGCTGGTTATGGAGAGTGCAAAGGAAGCACTCTCCATATGGAGAGTATGGATTTGGTATGGATTTGTTATTAATCACCATGTTCTTCTAGAAAAATGAACATATGAATGAAAGCTTGGACTTGCTGAGTTAGAGCTTTTACAACAGTCCTACCTTTGAAGTAAGTTCAAATAGGAAATAGAGTTTTTCTACAATGATTATTGTATTTTTAATTAGAGCCTTCTGACTGAATTAGATGAGAAAAGAAATTTGTCCTAACCTCATCTGGTTCCTGATGTACATTGCTTTTTGCCTACCCATGTATATCTTAATATCCATTATTCTCCTGGCAAGGACTTTCAATTGCAGCAGTTCCCTCCCTGAAGGAGCAGAATCTATGTGGTTTAGGAATGCTAAAGGTATTGGAATGATACTGTGCACAGAGGCTGCACTGAAATCATGCTGCCCCATTTCTTCTGCCCTTCTTTTTGTCCCCTTATTCTCATTTTATTTTGTATCTATGAGCCCCTCCAATAGCATTCGGATAATGAAGAGGCTCTGGCTTTTTTTTTTTTTTTTTTTTTTTTTACCATATTAGAAGTCCCAAGGAGAACAATCTAAAGTGCAGAGTACCATCACTGTGTTGAATTGCTAGTGTATTCTGGACAAATTCTCAAATTTCATCTTAAATTTCTTGTGACTGAAGCTTCTCATAGGGCCCATGAGGATGACCAAGTCCTAAAAATGAGGTTTTCCATAATAATGCTAGGGAAATGCTACCAAAAGCCCGAAGAAAAAAAAAAATTGTTTGTTTGTTTTTGTTTGTTTTTAATTTTCAGTGAAAAATGTTCATTTAAAATATTTACTCTTGCCAAAGCCATAAGAAAAGTAAGGCAGCTTTACCAGTAAAGTCAGTGATTGCTGCTGAGGAGCAGCAGGGTTATGGCAGCAGAGTTACTATATGGCGATTAGCTTTGAGGACTTCTCTGATGCAGAAAACGTAGGAAACAAAAATTAGAATATGATGAATAAATAAGCAAATAACAATTAAATTAGGATAGGTGCATGAGCATGGAGGTTTTTTATTCAAGTACTATTGAAGTCTTTGTATGCTGAGGGAAATTGTGTATAAGGGAATGTTGTCTATAAATGTGTGGTGCTACTTTCATGCTAAATTGCTTCTGTGTCACCATGACTCATTAACCAAAAAATAACGCAAAGTCATTGGAACTTCATGTTACTGTATTGTCCAGGGTCTATATAATTTTTATCCTATTAGAACAATGAACAATTGTTTTCTAAGTCATTCAGCATGCTACAATAGCTTTCAAGCTCCATGCAGTAAATCAGTTAATGTTACTGTGCAGTAGAAGAACATGACATTGCAGCTGGTCTGGCAGAGAATGTATTAATGAGATATTTATCTAGTGTGATAAAGAAAAGTTGTGCTAAAATGGACACAATGAGGAGCATTATCTCTGTACTGCAGTGTTGGTTACAATTATACACAACACAGAGATGGGGGGGAAAAAAGATGGTACCAGAGAAGCGAACGCTTTGGGTTTTTTCCTTTCTCTGTTACTTTGACCTTTCCAGTCATTCCATTCAGGGGCGATACACATCTCTCATTGTGGGTATTTATTAGAGCTGATAACAAAACAATTAAAAAATATATTTTGTTATTACTGCATTTGGAGCGGGGCTGAGTGTTAAGCTTTGTATATTGGAGCATTAGAATTGCCAAATTTTCTGGGGCCAGGAACTGATAAGTTTAGAAAAACATACTTCTGTCAGAAAATTTCAATTTCTTCAACACAATTTATTTATTTTTTTAACCCCAAACACCTCATATTCCATACAAATTTTGCTTGCCTGACAGAAACTTTTCCATATCTGAACAGTTGTGGAGGACTAATTGTTGTTTTTTCCCTTGCCTCTATACCCCACAAAGGCTTCCAGACCCTTGAACTATCTGTTCTGACTGGCCTCTCCCATAGGCCAGCAAACCTTGTGTTTTGGCTAAGCCTAACTATAGCCAGGGAGTTGTGTTTGTCAGAGGCTTTCTTGAATGTCTACTGTACATCTGCTCTACCAGCTTCTGCACTATGCAGTTTTTGCCAATAGGAATTTACAGGGAGCAAGAAACCTGGCAGGGAAGAATGCCAAATAATTTAGGAAAATTACTCCTTTTAGCAGTCTAACCTGTTGAAAAATAAGTAAAAAATAAAGACTTCGAAAATGTTACGTGCTTAAAATCGAAGATGTGTTATTAGTACACTGTTTTTGTGCTTGGTTGCTTGCTCTTCTAGGACAAACAGGATTTATAAGTGACTTGTGATGATTAAAAAAAAGTTCATGCAAGAGTGGAAAGGAGCATAAATCTGTCGTAAAATGCCTTAAAATCTGTATGTTATTTCTGAGAAGAGTAAGCCTATAATGGAATGTTGTCATACATAAGAATAAATCACAAGATGTTTTTTATTTGAGATCTGCTGCTCTTCTCAAAGAAATTAATCTAGGTAGCTGCCTCCCAGCTAGTAGGGAGTAGAGAGTAGAACGCAAATACCAGGCACCGTCTGACAGAGGTGAACTAAAAGGCCAAGTGAAGCCACCCACAACCGGAATTAGAGAACACGCTGTAAGATGTGACCAAGAAGGGCATCCATGAAAGCATTGCAAGGCTTACCAGATTCTACACTGGAGACCAGTGCAGCTTTATTTTTCTTCATTGCTTCTGAGATAGTTAAGTTATTCAGCTCTCTGCATTACTTGTGAAGAACAGTTAGTATTTTAGTTTATCCAACTTATCTGTCTAGGGTATGAATGTGAGTAAATGTAGACCTATCAATTACTGATATTTTATTGCTGCTGTTTTTAAAGCAGGAGAAGCTGGTGATGAAAATTCTCTGGCAAATCCATGACAAGTGAGCCCTTGTGATTAATCCTCTACAGAGACCGATGTAATACTTGGCTCAGGAGAAATGGGTTTGTCTGGAAAAAAGACAGTAACCAACTGCCAGTAGTAAAAATTTGCTAGTGGTGAATACGCCAAGCCTTTCAGGCAAAATGTTGCTTTGGGTTATGCTGATGTCAATCATCTCCTAGGGCGAAGACCAAACTTAATCTCAGTAATAATGCTAATGTGTTGAACATTTAGCCCTGTGGGGTTTTCTTGCTTTCGAGTCAGAATTCAGAAAACATAGTCGTGATCTGTGAGACACAGAAATTGTCCTTCTGTCTTTTACAGAAAGAATACAAGTCGAGAGAGGTTTGAATACAGGTCAAGAGAGGTTTTCAAAATCATAAAGAAACACAGCTACATGGACTCTTAGGTATTTTGCATAATTAATTTTGTAGCATTAAATGCATACATGAAAAATTGTTCACAAATCAAATGCTGTTAAATATTAATTTTAATTTCTTATTAATAAAAAACTAAAGCCCTTTTTGAGATGAAAATTGTAAATTATACATTTATATATGGAGTCCTGTGGAATAACTGTAGCAGCATGTTCTGTTTTATCACTTAATTGAGCAGGATGGCAAAAATCTCCTCTCCCCAGACAGTTTACATCTAAGTAGTTACATGTGAATGCATCTTTATTATATTTTAATCCCAACTTCAGAGCACTCTGTGCTTGAATGGTAATGACTTTTACTGCAATGGAGACATTCAGTACACTGCACTATGAAGATTTTTATTTCTAACTTTTTTTTTTTTTTTCTGAAGTAATACACTGTAGAATATTCCTGAATACAAGGAAATGGATGAGATAGTGGTGATGTATGCAACATGTTAGTCAAAAACAGACTGTATGGATTTGAAATGAAATGCAAAGTTACTTCATTATGCACAATGGATAACTACAATATTTGCAGAGAGGAGTTTTCTAGTAAATCTTATTATATGCTGAATTTTGGGCTTCAAAATACTCCTGCAGTTCTCCGGAGAGAATTTGCTGTACTTTCTTTCCTGGTGTAGTTTGATTTTTTTGATGTTGTCAACATAAACTAGAAAACAAGAAGCTGCATATTGATAGAGATGGAATTAATTAATTTATTTGGATATTGTTTTAAAATTATTCAAATGAGTTTTTGTTTGTTTTTTTTTTTTTTGTTAGATAAAAGGAAAGCACTGCTGCACTTAGATACATTTGGCAATTTTTTCATAGTTTCCAAGAATTTCATAATAGACTGAGTTTTCTCATGCTTGGATGGCTTAACATTAAAAAGGATAGTATTTACATTCTGACATAGAATCTTAGTTAGGGATTATAGTGTATGTAATCATTTACTAATCTCTGTAATTATGAAATTATGCTGGAGGTTAGCTACTGATCTTTTTCTCCTGCACAGGAACAATGTTTAAGCTCCATCAAAATAATCGAAAGCCAAAAACAGAGAACAATTTTATAGCTACTCCTGATAGCTCCAAGGTTATTAATAAGTATGAAAAAGCTTCGGTTACTCATTGATAAGTGACAGATGAAAGCCTTTTTCAGTAGAGGTAGTTTGGAAAGCTCATTGTTTCTTGACAGAGAAGTAGATTATGTACAGGATCTAAGTTTTTTTTAAAACATGATAGTTTTTTTTAAAACATGATAGTGCTGAGCCTTGTGTGCCAACACCCCCAGGAGTAAGTCTACAAGTGCATATGGCTGTTCAGAGGGTTAGCCTCTTCTCACATAGAAAACTTCTTAGCGGTGATGTTAATGAAAGCTGGAGTGCTATTTGTTTTCTGTTCAAAATTTTGATGGAGTATTTATTTGTCCAGACATTATATATTTTTCCCTGTGAACACTTTTTGTGCCTTTAATTCCTAATTCTTTTTTGCTCTGAATTCCTAATTCTTTGTTGCTCTGTGTATGGTTACTGAAAAGACCCAATAGTTCACAAACATTACAGACTGAGGTAACTGTGATCAAGTGGAGAAGGCAAAGGCATCTTCTCTGACATTGTCTTCTGCTACTACTATTATTTGTTTTTACCCAGAAATTAAGCGATGTAGCCTTAATGCACATGGAGCCATGGAGCACAATTTTAAGGTACAGAGGAATGTACAGACAATGTGAACTCATATAATATAGAAACATGGATTTGTGCTTAATGAATCACTGGTCACAGTGCAATCTGAGTAATATAGCTAAGTAGAAAACAATAAAAGCTAAAATCTTAGGCTTTTACTTCTTGAAAATATTTGCAGACTTACCGGGGAGACTCTTAATGCCTGTAAATGGGCAGGACTGCAGACAGTTTTTTCCAATATTGCTGAAACTCAGCTATTTCCTATAGGAAAACAAACAACAACAAAACAAAAAACAACAAGAAGTAGTACCCATCAGTTGTTTTTGCTAATTTAATCTGTTGACATCTCAGAAAACAGTCAATGCCTGAAAAATAAATGTCATTTTTTCCTCTTGGTGGTTGAAAGGGAACTGGGGGTTGGGATGTGTCATTTATAGACCAAACACTATACTAGCTATTTAGCTGTTAAAAATTATTTTAACTCAGTGGTTAGAAGACTGCATTATGCATTACCATTGTCTCTTATCCTGAGACAAATTTGAGAAGTTTAGCAATTGTCATTTTAACCTTTTTTTTTTTTTTTTTTAAGCATTTTGTGGGGCAGACAAGGAGATTGACCTTTTATTTAGATTCATACTCAGAGCAGATGTTAGTTAGCCAGTTAGTCAGCTGTGGCAATAAATATCTCTATCATCCATAAAGTCTGATTATTGAAGCCCAGTTCTCCTCTTAATTTCTACACAACTGGAATGACACAGAAGTCTAATAAAAAGATAACAAATTTGCAATTTTCGTTCATAAAGTGACTAGGCAGTTGAGTGTATGTAGATGATAGAAAATGTGTATCATCCTGTATAATGAGAATGAAGTAGTAGATTAATATTATTTTTCTTAAAAGTTATAGAAGTGAAAAGTATTAAATTAAAACAAAACAACAACAACAACAACATTTTTTTTTCAAGGTGTTTGTTGGAGTTGACACAATGGTGTTATTTGTTATGACACGGGCCTTCCTGTTCTGTCTAAAGCCAAAAGAATGTTTCTGTAGTGCCTGGAGAATTGGTACTGTACTTTAAATCTTATTATTTTCATTCTTTCTTTTCAGGTATGTCCTAATCATGAACTTTTCATGAATAGTTGTTTGTTACAACTAGGTTACAGCTTTTAACCTCTAGCTTTTATTAACTAGGCAACATTTATACTTGCTTGTTTGTCCTGCTTTTTGAGTAGAGGCACAAAGGTAATTTAGGACTGATGTTTTGTCTTTGCTTTACTGCCTGTAAGACTGCAGTAAATTTTGTGCTTGGATTCTCTTCTAGTAGAAGTTTGCACTTGCTGTAGGAAGATCTTGATCTCATGGGATTTGTAGATCGAGAAAACAGTGTCACAGTCTGAGATTTCCACATACCTTTATAAATGCATTTATGCATTTGGTAACCTTTGGTAAGGAAGGTGGTAACCTTCCTTATAAAACAGAACATTTTGTATTATTACCTCTCACACATACGGCTGTAATGACTTTGTAAATCGGGGTTATTAATTGCATTTGAAACTAATTATGTATTACACTTTTCTCTGTCAGGTTGAAATTATCTGTCATACTTTTGATAGCCAGGCTGCTGATCTGCAGTTTACCCTGATAAATCACTATCAAGCAGGTCTTTGTTTTGAGATTAGCTCGCTGTTGGTTAGTGAGGAACCATGTGCCTGTCTGGCTGGGAAGCTGTCTCTTTTCTGCTGTCATAGGAGCTGGGATGCACGTGCTGCACTGCGGCCTGCTGCAACTGTTGTTGTTTTCTCTGATGTTACTTAATCTGAGCCTGATCAGTGTCTTAAATATGTCTTAATTGCAGCACTGGCTAAATAAATAACGAAAAGTGGCTTTTAATGGAATGAAATGTCTACATGTGTATGTATCATTCGTTTAATTTTTGCTTGCTAGCTTATCTCAGACACAAGTAATTTGGAAGTTGTTTGTTTAGCCTGTTCCTATTTGTCTGTTCTTTTCCTTTTCCTTGCATTATAAACCAATCTATTGAGCGTAGCAAGGTCAGATGTAAATCTTCACGACTGAAGCCTGCATTGTCTCTTGACTTCAGATTTTACAGATGCTATTACAGTTACATTCTTCTTTCAGCTCCTGCTGGAATGGAATCCTTTTTGATTGCCATTTTTTCATTTTAGATATAATCAGGAAAGAACAACACACTTTATGCATAAATAGATTTTGTTTAAAAACAAACACCAAATCAATTTTCTGCTTTTCAGTCGTCTGTTTCAGGATCTGGTCTCAGAAACAAATAAATGAAAAGAGAGAAATGCCTTACTTGTTTATTCAAGATGAAAAGTTAGACTTAATCAACTTAGTAATAGTTTTTATAGAGCTTCTTCAGAGGTTGTGGATGTGTGTGTGTCTGTTTCCTACATTTTAACTGACCTGACTCCATGCAAAATGCCTTCTTCAATCTGTGAATTTATTACGCATCATTGCTGGATTGTGCCAGGTCAGTTACATTGAGGGCGTTCGTGTTCTATCTGTGAAGTTTCATTGTATTTAGTCCTGCTTAGAGTTTCTGCATCAAGTGCATGAATACTTGCTGCAGCTTACCCACCAAGACATTGGTGTATGGTTTCCAGCCCCTCATTTGCAACCATTCGGTATGACATATTTCATTTCATGAATTGTACTATGATGAACTAGATAGGATGAATTCTGTAGGCATGACTTGCCACTCTCTCTAGCTATCATGAAGACAAGTAGTGTCAGAATGTATGTACATAGAAAAAACAGTTTTCCTTTCAGATTTTACTGTGTTAAATTTATCTTGTTTTCATTAGAAAACCAGTCCCTTCAGTGGAAATAAGTGATATTTAATGTTGAGGCAGTATTCCTTACAGTCCTGTCTGATTTTATTTTCAGAGGAAATTTTCTCTGTTTGGTATAGAAATTATGATAGGCAAGATTGATTGTGGATGACAGCGAAATGTTTGATCACCCAATGCATCTTTTACTTTTGAATACCTAAGAGGTGTATTTCCCCCTTCTTTTTTTTTTTTTTTTTTTTTTCCTTCTTTAATTTTTTCCCCTCCCTCCTCTCTCCTGTCTCCCCTGTGCATTAGAAATTTATGTCACGACCACTTGTTCAGCTTTGGGAGGGTAGCTGACAGTCAGTACTGAATGTTAGTGTCTATATAAAATCAACCACATAAAACAATATAAGCTAATATTTGTGAAATGTTTGTTTTCTTGTTATCAACACTTAGTAACTGTTACTGAAACTACTCATTACTTGCAGTCTTTTTAAGATGAGCTGTTTGTTTCTAATTGTAATTCAAGCCAAGATAATAGCTCACCATTCCCATGATAAATTATGGTAACTTAGTAAACCTTTTTCCTCTGCTTACCTTTTTCTCTTTTTAATTTAAAATCTTGCATGTGATGATGTTTTAACTTAAAGATTTATTTGGAGATACAAATATTGAAGTACTGTCCTTGCTTTTTATACTAGTGCACAATTTCACATCAATGTGCTAAACCCCCACACTAGATGTGATTTCATCAGTAAAACACTTACTTGAAATATCAGTTGGAACTATGACACAAATTTCAGCCAAATTCATTAAGCCAGTGATTGAAAGCATAAGGGAACAATACACAGAACAGAAAACTCAAATGGAAGTTCCCCTGGTTCACAGTAGTGTAGATAGTGTGAGTAATTTCCCAGCTTGGCTCTGTTTCTATTGGCCGTGGTCTAGCAGAGGCCATGGTCGTATGTTAAAATGAGATGTTCTGTTTGGGCATAGATGTGAGGGGAGGAATTGCTCTGAAGATAATTAGGCATTGAACAATGTGTCTAAGGAGGATATGCAATCTCTGTTCTTGAAGGTGTTCAAAGCCTAATTGGACAGAACTCAGAACAACCTTGCCCAAATTCAGTGGTGACCTCCTAAGCAGCTTTCAGACTGTGATTTTTCTAACATGTTTTATGCATAACAAAGGACTTGGGGAAAAAAAAAAAAAATTAAGGTCCCCTGTTTCTCCTTGCAAAATCATATTTCTAAGAAGCACTAAGAATTTCCTAAAGGAGTCACAAAACTTTGCCTTGTGCTCCATTTTCTTTGCTGTACATCAGTTGTGGATTTAATGCCAGTCCTGTGGCATCCAGATAATTAAAGATTGATCGCTTTCTGTAAATGCAGTGATAATCATCAGTCACCTGAAGTATTTCTACTTAATGGGCTAGATATTTCCATACTCTTTTTTTCTTGCATGCTTTTATGTATCTCTTTTTTTTTTTCCCCAATATTGAGACATGAAACTGATAAATAAAGAAAAAGAGAAAAAGCTTTTTTTTTTTTTCTTTTTTTTTTTTTGTATCAGTAGACTTGATCACTCTGGACATTCTTATCTTGAGTGATTGTCTCACCTTCTAAATTTTGAATTTTCATTATACAGATACAGGTCAAAGTGTTCTTTTTCTGTTTATTTGTTTTTGGAGAAGTATCCCCCAAAGACTGGTTCTAGTTTTAGGTGGAGCTTTCTGTTGCTAGCAGGTAGAGTTGCTTAGATCAGGAGTCAGATTTGCTCTGATTTGACATCTGAAGGAGCTTGTTTCTCTTTATTGACCTAATAGAAAAAAGAATAAAGATTGAGAAATTATGTATGTTTTTAAGGAAAAAAAAAACAAAACTTGGAGAGTTATTTTGTTCAAATTTGATGGTATTTCTCTTGATGAAACTATTATCTTAATATGTGAGATTTTTACCCACATGTGTTTTCATTGAACTGTCTTCAAATTAATTATCAAAATGTTGATTTATTCAAATCTGTTACTTCTATCTGTAAATGTTAATTATTTGATTGACAGGTACTAGATGAACTAAAGACTGATTTTTTTTCCTATATTTAACAGAAATTTACAAAAAAATGAGCTTACATTTCCAATTTTAGACCAGCTGATTTAATTTGAAACTGAAATTATCTTAGGCGAAAGATTTTAAATAGCAATAAACAAATGAGGCTTATATCCCATTTTTTTCCTGCTGTTTTTTATTGGCCTGACTGACATAAAGATGTGTGAACTCTTCCTGCAATATTCAATGACAATGAGTTCTAGAGGTCTGTGGAAGTACTAAATATCTATAAATATATATTTTTCAAAGTGTTTATTTGTCATCATGCGGACTATGGAAAAAGGAAGATAAATTAGTTTTTACATATATATTTAGTTATATATTTAGGATCCTATACACCTATGGGCATCATAGAACTCTAAGTCTTATAACAGTTTAAAATCCCATGCAATAAAATAAAATAAAATAAAATAAAAAACAAACAAACAAACAAAAAACAACAAAAAAAAAAAAAAACAAACAAAAAAAACAACTTAAGGATTCAAGATACACTTCTCATTTTAGTATGGCAAGCATCTTAATCTTTTACTTTTTTAACAATAGCAAAGATGCTAAAATACATATTATAAAAGGCTTGTGAAATGCAATGTATGTGTGCATGTGCTGTATATATATAATATAGTTCTATAAACACTTGTGGTAGCCTTTTTTGACATGACCAATTTGGTCAGACACCCTACACGCAGTTCTGTGTGTCCACACATGCTATATACGTTCATGCCCTTATCTTAGCAGGTGCTTCTGTCCAGGCCCTTTGCCAAGGTGGGGGGGGACCTACAGATATTCAGCTTGTTATTAAAAGTTTCATCACTGGTGCTTTGGGTCCCAAATTAGTACATGCTTGGAAAAACCAAAGCGTTGTCAATTGTGAGATTAACAAAATGTACTTTGGGAAGTTTTTTTCTGTTAGGTACAATATTCCATGTTTGGATTTTTAACAAAATTAGCAGCTCAGGTAATTACACTTACATTAGATCAAGTAAATGAACACAGAGGCTGGACTTAAAAGCTGAAAGTTTGTCAGACTAACTGTAAAAAATTGTTGATCTGACATACAAGGTTAACAGCAGCTAAAAGCTTAGGAGGAAAAGAAAAAACAATCAATAGGGAAATCCTTCTTTAAAAAAAAAAAAAATCTTTCCTGGGCTTGAGTGCATGAGGCAAACAGGGCACAAACCAGAGGACGAAGAGAAATTTTGACTTAATATTTGAAAACCTTTACAGATTAAAGAAGCCACAAATGTACAAGATTTAATTAGAAGCTAACGATCTGGTGCTATAGGGAGGGTGAAGGAAGCAGAACTGGGAATGGCTTGTTTGAAATGACCTTGATGCCAGTGTTTCATATAAGCTGTTAAATGTATGCAAAGAACCACCAGGAAATCAATAAAATAAAACATTGCAGTGGTCCAGTATGGAAGTGCAGGTCATAAATTACCATTTTAATTTTCAGTCGATACAGAAACAACTATCTCTGAAGCAGTAAAGCATGACCAGCACACAAATGTTCATTGCAGGACAAAAATGAAGACAGCAAATATCCATACATCTCAAATAGACATTTTCAAGAATAACAAAACAGGGTTTGATGTTTCTTTATAGGTGGTACATAACTGTTTCTATTCAGAAATCAAGACAGCTGCTTCCTAAAGAAAGAAGCTTTCTTCATGATTTATCAGGTTTTACAAAGCTTTTTGACAGCTAGTTTTAAAGTGTGCAGGGTGGCATTGGATGTGCTTGCTGTTTTGAAGTTTGCAGTTCTCCAGCATTTTTAAAATGTGCCTGGTCTATCTGAGCATGGTTGTCTGAACGGTTATGCCCAAAGGTACAAAGAGGGAAATTGAGTAGCTCATGGAATTTGATTGGACCTCATAGGTGTAAAAGGGTTCAGGGTTGATTGTTACTAAAAGCTGTTACTGTTTGATGGAATTCTCATGTATATTTGAATAAGTAAAGTAGGCTGTTTCTTTTGAAAAGGTAAACTTGTTACAGGAAAATCTGATTGCTTTTCAGTTTGAAGGTGAAAGTAAAGGAGCTTGCAAACCTAATCTATTCATACCTCTGATTAGTTTTGAAACACATTTTTAGGATGCTGGTGCATACATTTTTGTTGCTTTTGCCTGATCTTACAGATGGGCAGCACATAGTATGAATGGTTTTAGTAACTTCACTTGTATTGACATGCCTCTCTAAAATGTAGCACATTTGCATTTGGTTATGACTAGAAGTAACTTAAAAGCTAAACCACAATTGCAGAGACCTGAAACTGTGGAGGACTTCTTCATGTTCCATGAATTAAAACCACACTGTAGAATATTTATTTGCTCATGCCATGTCATAAATTCATAAATTCCATTTTTACAATACTCACATAGGGGCATTTACCCAAGAGGTTAAAAAAGAGAAGGGGGAGGGGAGGGGGAAGGGAGGGAAGGATAAATATATGAGGGGAAGACTAAACCTTCATGACATAGGCAATGACCTAGGCAATGACATAGGCAAAGCAGAGGCGCTTAACGCCTTCTTTGCCTCTGTCTTCAATGCTGATGATGGGCTTCGGGACCCAGGGTGCCCTGAGCTGGAGGACCGGGACGGTGGGGATGACAAACTCCCAACCGACCCTGAACGTGTGCGGGATTTGCTACTCCACCTGGATCCCTGCAAGTCCATGGGTCCGGATGGGATTCATCCCCGGGTGCTGAAAGAGCTGGCGGACGTCATCGCGAAACCTCTCTCAATTATTTTTCAACGATCCTGGGAATTTGGAGAGGTCCCGGTAGACTGGAAGCTGGCAAATGTTGTGCCGATTTTCAAGAAGGGTCAGAAAGAAGACCCTAGCAATTACAGGCCTGTCAGTCTCACGTCAGTGCCTGGTAAAATCATGGAGAAGTTGGTTCTCGAACTTATTGAGGCGCACCTGGGGGACAAAGCAGTCATTGGTCCCAGCCAGCATGGGTTTGTGAAGGGTAGGTCCTGCCTAACTAACCTGATTTCCTTTTATGGTAAGATCACCCGTATGGTGGACCAAGGGAAACCAGCTGATGTGATTTTTTTGGACTTCAGCAAGGCTTTTGACACGGTTTCCCATAGGATCCTACTGGACAAAATGTCCACCATACAGCTAAATAAAAACATCATACGATGGGTGAGCAATTGGCTAACGGGCAGGGCCCAAAGGGTTATGGTAAATGGGGCTGCGTCAGGCTGGCGGGCGGTCACCAGTGGGGTCCCTCAAGGCTCCATTTTAGGGCCGGTACTTCTCAATATTTTTATAAACGATCTGGATGTAGGAATAGAAGGTATTTTGAGCAAGTTTGCTGATGACACCAAACTTGGAGGAGTTGTGGACTCGAATGAGGGTGTAAAGGCCTTGCAGAGGGATCTGGATAGGTTGGAGAGCTGGGCGATCACCAACCGC
The DNA here is from genome assembly GCF_964211825.1 of Aythya ferina. NCBI lineage: Eukaryota > Metazoa > Chordata > Aves > Anseriformes > Anatidae > Aythya > Aythya ferina. The sequence continues at coordinate 10,749,064 of NC_140302.1, read as the reverse complement.
GTGAAGTTCAATAAGAGCAAGTGCCGGGTCCTGCACCTGGGACGGGGAAACCCTGGCTGCATGTACAGACTGGGCGATGAGACGCTGGAGAGCAGCCTAGAAGAGAGGGATCTGGGGGTCGTGGTAGACAGCAAGTTGAATATGAGCCAGCAGTGTGCCCTGGCAGCCAGGAGGGCCAACCGTGTCCTGGGGTGCATCAAGCACGGCATCGCTAGTAGGTCAAGGGAGGTGATTGTCCCGCTCTACTCTGCGCTGGTGCGGCTTCACCTCGAGTACTGTGTGCAGTTCTGGGCACCACAGTATAAAAAGGACATGAAACTGTTGGAGAGTGTCCAGAGGAGGGCTACGAAGATGGTGAAAGGCCTGGAGGGGAAGATGTACGAGGAACGGCTGAGGTCACTGGGCCTGTTCAGCCTGGAGAAGAGGAGGCTGAGGGGAGACCTCATCACAGTCTACAACTTCCTCGTAAGGGGGTGTCGAGAGGCAGGAGACCTTTTCTCCATTAACACCAGTGACAGGACCCGCGGGAACGGGGTTAAGCCGAGGCAGGGGAAATTTAGGCTTGACATCAGGAGGGGGTTCTTCACAGAGAGGGTGGTTGCACACTGGAACAGGCTCCCCAGGGAAGTGGTCACTGCACCGAGCCTGTCTGAATTTAAGAAGAGATTGGACTGTGCACTTAGGCACATGGTCTGAACTTTTGGGTAGACCTGTGCGGTGTCAAGAGTTGGACTTGATGATCCTTAAGGGTCCCTTCCAACTCAGGATATTCTATGATTCTATGATTCATTTTCGACAGAAGCTTCCTTAACAAGCAGGCCCTGTACTGTCGCAGACTAGTGAACTCTAGCAGGAAATTGTCTGGAAAAAGGGAGCGTTGATTGTGTAGGAGAGTAAAAAATGGTATCTGTAGTAAATATAGTAGATTGGGAGGTGGGGGATGTAAAATGGTAGCATATGAGACCATTTTTAATATTGGTACTGAGGAAAGCAATGTTTCAATTTCACTTGTGAAGCAGCTTAGCTAATTGATTCATCATTAAAACTGCATTTTGATTAAAGCTAGTGGCAATTGGAACAGTAAAATGTGATGAGCTCTATTGTAGTGTGGTAATTTAATTTTCATATTTTGTTTTTGCCTGTTAAATTCGGAATTGGAATTCAAAGGATAAAAATACACATTTATTTATTTGTAAACAAACAGCAAATGAAAATATCTGTATGGAGGATATAGCACACTAAGACTGACTTCACAAGTTGTAGGTTAAAAAGAAATTGCCACTCTTATTCAAGATCTCTACCAGTAGTTATATAAAGAGATTTAGTCAGATGAGAGATTTTTGAATCAGATTAGGTTATTATATTTATTTTTCTCTAGATAAGAAAAGCACTGGAAGAAATCCAACCTGGGCATATCAGGAAAATACCCATAACTCTCTACCGATGCAAAGTCAGGGCATGGCTTCTTTCAGACTTACTGAGAATGCAGTTTCAGGTTTTGTATGCTGCTGTGTCTTTGTATTGATTTGGGCACCAAGATCCTCAGGGCTCAAGGTAATGGGGAGGGCTTCCCTCATTTGGTTCACGTTCCCATTTGTGCCAAACCACAACAGTTAAATGTTCTAAGGTCAACTGAGGTCCTCCAAAATGCAAGTCAGCCAAGCATAAATGCTTCAGCTCTTTTGATTCTTGATGTTTAAGCCAATCCCAAATGCACAGTTCAGTTATCCAGCTCTTTGTTGCAGAATGCTGTGGCACTGAAATTTTAGATGGCCTCCAAATACATCTGACTAAAAGGATAGTATAAAAATCCACTGAGGAAGTGTTAAGCACAAAACCCCTCGCTCTGGCTCAGGAAGTATCACTATAATTTTTTCTAGGCATCTGTTATTGACCAGGATACTTACTGGGCTCAATAGGTGCTGCTCAGCAGTTCCTGTGTTTGCCACAATATGCTCATGTTTCCCTGCAAAGGCAGGATATTGTTGTGGGATTGTTAAATGAATTAGCTCAGAAATCATCTCTGTCTTTAGCCTTTCCACCAGAAAACACTTTCTTTAAAGCCATCAGCGTGAAGCTCCTTTACATGTGTTCACAGGGCAGGAGTCAGTCCTGCCACCAGCGTGGTTATATTGCAAAGGCTGATTCCCTGTGCACCTGCTTGAAGTGAGCTATGAGCATCCTGTTACCTACCTGGGATTAAATATATTTGGCCTTTGGGAGGAGTGTGCCTGAATACCTGGGGAGCCGCAGAGAAAAATGTGGAGTTAATCAAAAGCGATCATCTGAAGGACCACTGTGTGTGCTTTCCTAGTAGAAGCAATTATTTTAGATTGGGGTGGGGGACGATGCATCTGTCTGTGTGTACTTATGAAAAGTAATGCACTTGCTATTTTAGTCCTTAAGTTCTTTTTAAATGAAATTTTTGATTTGTTTGGTCATTATTATGTGTACAATGAGCTATAAGCTTTAGACAAAAGTAACTGCAGTTACCTGAGGGAAGAAAGCATACTGCTTTTTCTTGTTTTATTTTCCTATTGTTGTTATAAATTGCCATACTATTCACAGGGAAGGACTATACCAAGCAACTTTAGTAAGCAACTTGAGAAATATCTTTCATCCAACTCTGTTGTGTAATGTGAAAGTCATGAACTACATTTGGTCATGTTTGGGTTGGTCCACATTTGATCTAGAAGTCTTTCGTAATTCCCCAGAAAGGTAGTGTGAATGATAGCTTCATAAATAAACATTACAGCATGGCGGGGGGGGCTTTTCCATACCTCATGAGTGTGAAAACAGATCATGGTGAGTGTGGGAAGAGTAGGAAGAGTAGATGAGTGAGCTGTAATTGCATGTATAAGAACTCAGTGAAAAGCTTCAGTTCCTGGTTGGTTTTATTCTGTTGCCCTGGAGTTCGGGGAGCAGAAGCAAAGATGTGGTTCCTGGAAGAGATGTTCTTGTAACTAGACATATAGCCAGACTGAAAACAAATACTTGAAGAGCCAGCTAGATAAAATGTGTTCTACAAATGTTTTTGTTCAATTGGAATAAATTTCAGGGGATTGGATACGGTGTCTGTTTAATTTTGTCACTGGCTTCAAAGAAGCCAGCATTTTGCTCTCTATTGTGCACTGTTTTTGCATCAAGGCTTCAGAGGATCATAGGATTATGATGTTGTTGTTTATCTTCTTTTGTATACAGAAGAAAGGCTGGCAATTGCCTGTGGGACCAGAGACACCAGTAGCAAATGAGCAAATTGTAGGTGATGGCATTTGGGTTTTTGGATTAAATAGGAGACATGTGAACCCTACCCAGCTTCTATCCAAAGTCAGTGAAAGAGCAACAGACATGAGCGAGATCAGGGTCACCATCAGTCTTTACTTGCAAGTGCTGTTGTTTCCACTGAAGCAAGCCACTACCACAGGTCACTCGGTTCAGTGATGAAAGTTTGGCTGAGTGATGTATTCTGTAGTTTTCTGCTCATACTGAACCACAGAGAAAGCTTCCATGGTACGGGTGCAGGACCTCTGAAGAGCAGAGGCAAGTGGTGCCTGGAACAATGAAGGTGGGGTGGGACTGGGTAGTTGGCCATACAAGGGTGGCTTTGTAAAATGGAGCTGAGGAAAAACAGAGCTTTGTGAAATCTATTGGTCAGTTTTATGCCATAAGGTTATTTATGTCTTAAAAAGTAGCTTATCCATATGAAGTTCTCATTGAATTTCAGTTTTGAATGAACCCAGAATAAAAATAAATGGGAGTTATTGCCTTTTATCTGATTTTTGCAGCAATTCTATTCAGCTGAGGAGTAAGCATAATTTCTCACAGTGTGCTCTTGCTGACTTTGTAATGAAGCTTGAAGCCGGGTGACAAAGATGCACATGGTTTCATTTTCAGGTTTCATATCAGAGTTCTAGGAAGAGTGGGATCATACGGTTACTAGTGACCTCTTTCCCCCATTTTCAAGAGTATGTCCTGCTTATTTCCAAAAATACTATATTTGCATAGCAGAATAATTCTGTTATTACACTACGAGAGGTAATTTCTGTCAAGTTAACAGTATATGGTGATCCTACTATGTAATTTATCTTGATAATTCTCTTCCTCTTCCTTGCTAGGAGAAAAAAAAAAAAAAGTGACTCCTGTAATCAGCGTGTTACTTAAGAAAATAAAGACTAGAAAAATACTGGTGAAACAAATTCAAAATTTTAGGGAGGAGTGAGTTTGCCAACCCAGAAATGCATTTTATTTTTATATTTATTTGTTTTGTGGTTAAATTTGAGATGGATATACTGGAAAAGTATTCTTGTGTGTTTACAAGTATGTTGGGTTTTTGGTTGTGATGGGAATTGTGTATTTCAAAAGGAACAGAATGTTAAATTATTATTGAAAGTCATTTAGAAAATGAGTGGGAAATAATGAAAATATTTTTCTACCATATAGTGTCCTTTTTGCTTCATATCTTCGTAGCTTTTAGTATCTGTATGTAGAAAAATACCAATAAAATAATACCTATAAAAATTAGGATACAAAGTTTACAATTACATTTTGCTAACTTTTAAAATCTAAATCTAAAATCTAAAGACTAAAGACATTCTAATGTTGCAGTAAAAATAGGTACAAAATAGGTTTGCTCATTTCTAATTTCCAACAGCAACTTTAGAAATGTTCAAGAAAATTCTAGTGTAAGATTTGGATTGTTTTGGCTGAGTTCACAATCAGGAAAGATCCACCAATAATATATGCACATACAGTACATGTGGGCTGATCACAGATATATATATGTGTGCATGTGTGTGATTATATATATATATATATACACACACACGTTTCAAATTCTAAATCAGAAGGGACATCAGGTACACAGTACAGGCTTATGCATCTTAGTGAAATTTCTTTCTTCAATTTAGATTTCTAATATGTATAAAATGAGATGAAATGATGGGCTTTTCTAGGCTATGTTTGCATTGATTTAGGTACTTTCTCACCACAGATTCCTGTCACCTCATTTATTAGTAGTATTATTACTTTTAATCTCCCTCTTACTTTTTTTAATCTCTCTCAACTTTTCATCAAGTTGATGCACATTTTCAAACTAATTGGTGTCATTATTTTTGTATAAATTTACCTTTGAGGGACCATGTCCAAATAATACAAATTGCTGCTTGTCTACTATATCCATGATGACAAAGGTCTCCTTGGAGTAGATACTTAGACAAATCTAAGGCTTCTTAGATTTTTGGCAGGAAAAATTTGTGTGTTTGTATGTATAGATAGGTATGTCAGTTGATTTTTCTTTTTTTTTTTTTTTTTTTAATTTCCCTTTCTCAGCATATCTGTAACCAAATTTAATTGTCACTGCTATTCTTTTGGTCTCCTTGAAGTTGTTCACCGTAGTATGTTCTAAAAATGACTTAAATACATGATATTTGGGGGTGTGCTGTGAGACTTGACATGTGTAATGAGAGTTTATCCTTTAATGTTTTTTAAAAGATTATAAAGTGTATTTAGAATAATACATTCCTAAATTCAAGTTCTGTTTTATTAGCTTATTTTTACAAAATGAAACAAAAGAAAAGTCAGGTGGTAGTTTTACTTATTCATCACAGTAGATTAAACAGACCACAGAAGTTTGTGTACAAATAATGTTGTCTAGCAAAAATTAGGAAAGGTCACTAACTATGGAAACTTATTTGTATTATCAAACATGATACTAATACTTGATACACGACTTTACTACCCTTCAATCCGCAACCAACCTCCTTTTATCCCACATGTGGTACCTTTTATCTCACATGGTCAGATCTAATGATCTATTGATCTAATGATCGATATGCTGGTTATATACAACCATGTACCTATGATGCCAAGAAGTTTCCATTAATCTTCATAAATAAGGTCAAATGCAGCGAATCTCCTACAATTAATAGAGTGACTGAGGGCAAAGAATTCAATCTCAGGTTAGAGAACACTCCAGTAAATTAAATGTATTTATTTGGTTGTCTAAGTACTTAAACAGCTGCTAATAACATTTCAGGTCCATTGGGAATTATCTTTGTGAACTCATGGATACACTGAACTTTAGGAAAAGATAAACTTCATGCTTACCACGAAAAAGGGAAACGGAAGTGGAAATTACATACCTGTGAATTTAGCTTCTTTCCATCACTTTGGGAATGAAATAAGCAAATGAGTTGGATAGAGTAGTTGGGTTTAGGAAAAACTTAAATGTTTTTTATTGGTAGTATTTTATCAATTGATGGTAAATTCCCTCTTAGTAGAATTACAAGCCACTAAGCAGAGATCAAGTTTATCCATTTGTGTAAATCTCAATAGATCAATGTTTCTACATAAAAGTAATGGATCTGTCAGGTAGTAGTTTCAATAAAACATATATTGCCTTCATAAAGAAGGTGAAATCACAGTAACAGGTTTAAGGTAATTACAAAAAACAACAACAATTTGTGTGTGTGTGCACATTTGTATGTTCACAAAAAGTTCTTGCCACTAATGGCCAGAGCATTCCAAAGTATTCCCCTAAAGAAAGGTTCAATTTTCCATAAATAGGCAGTGGTGTTGAAAAGCAAATGAGCAGAGCAAGTAAGGTCATCACCTATCAGGTGTTTGGTGTCAGGGAGAAAGATTGCCAGGAGAATAGACTTAACTCTGTCTTTAGAAAAGTTGTCTGTTGTAAGGAGGAGTTAAGTTATGAAGGAAAATTATGAGAAGTCTGAAGTGGTTTGCAGCTTCTTGGCAGCAGGGTTTTTCTGGGCCGCAATGACCTAAGGAACTTGTACATTGCACTGTTTTCTGCAGTCAGGTAAGTTTTCCTTTGTCTGAAGAGACTTGGGAATTTGGGGGACAGTGATGTAACAGAGAGATGCAAGAGCACGAAGAATGAGATCTAGGACTCCTGTGCTACAGATTGGAACAGTATTTAAAAATATGGCAGTATTTTAAAATGGGCGGTATTTGCAAACAATGCGAGGAGTTTTGTGCCTAAAGAAAAAAGAATAGCTGATGATGTTAAGCCTCTGTTGCTGTGGTATTTTTTTGTTCAGTATTCTCTGATGTAAGATAGAAAACTCTTTCCATAATGTATTTTTGTGAGTGTACATGTCTATATCATAGGCATAGCTGTGTATAGTATAAAGTGAAAGAGGGAAACTGTGACCCAACATCTAGCATTATATGCAGCTCTTCTTTCTGACATTTAGTGAAGTGCAATCTGTGTGCAAAATATCTGTTGGGAAGAGAATACAAGTAAGTGGGATAGTTTCACCCAGAAGTAATACTGGTCAGTTTGCTGGGTGGGGGACATGACAAAAACAAAAATTCTGTCTTCACCACTACCACCCTTGGAAAAAATGGCAGCATGTGTATCTAATTTGAGTCAAAGTAATTTACATGTACTTTGAGTTTTCCTTTCTTTCTTCTAGCTGTCAGAGACATCGACTCGTGATTAGCACATAGGACTCCTGGGTTTTATTTCTCATTCTAGCTCCTGAAGAAATCTAGTCTTTAATGCTAGTTTAACCTCTTACTATTTCTCTATTTCTTTCTAATGTAATACTGGGGATTAAAAAAAAAAAAAAAAAAAAAGCTGAAAGAAATACTAGTAAATTTTGAGAACAGTTGGCATTCGTTTGAGTACAAACTGTTCATAATCAAAAAATAATTTTAAAAGAAAATCAGTTCTGTAATCCACAAATTACTTATGCCTACTTAAGATGCCTCTGTAAGGTATGCGAGCTCATCTGGTACTTACAGGATAAGTGTTAAAACAAAATGGAAGTTCAAGTAATTTGATTATCTCAATTCCTCTGTATAGTCTGTCTCAATGACATCACTGAAACGACTTAACATGTTTAAAGGCAGTTGCAAGCGTAGGTACTTCTCTGAATGAGAAGCCTTCCTAGAGTCTTGGCTGTCTTTTACTTTGGAGCACCAGAGAGATCTTTGTTACGGCAGGCAGAGTCCAGCCTACTGATGCTCTTTACATGGAAAAGAGGATTTTTGAGAGCTCTATACAGCTGCCTACTTACATTGGCTTTATACTAAATGTATTATTTTGCAGAAAAAGGTATTTTCTCACCATGTCCAACATAATCCTTTCAGGCTAAGGTATTTTAAGAAATCATAGCACTTTTATTACTTGATCGGATTAGGTTTGATTAGTTTCCTTTACTTACATGGTGAAACAAACATCAGGATAAATGAGAGAGTCAAGGGTTGAACCAGGGATGCAGGTCAATAGCTTCATGCCATTTAGTTATTCTGATGCAGAGAATGTCCAGAGCAACTGAATAATTATATAAAAATCAACATTAGGTGTAATATTCACTGCAAAGATGAAAGGACAAGAATCACTATCTAGCAGATACTGATTGCCACATCCTACCCAGTCTTTTTTAGACAGAACAAAGAAGACATTAATACAAAATGTCTGCCTTGCTGCACAGTTCAATCACAAGTGATTCAGGTCTGTTTGATCTGGTGAAACTTCCTGAAGAAAATCAGAAAGGAGTAATGGTTGTCTGGAAAATACTTCTGCCTCTCTGTTCTTTGGGTCTTTGCACTTGCACTGGAAAGACGGCTGTTCGGAAAGACCTGTGAAAGCAGGTCATCTTCTTTGAAGAGACAGTATTCAGTTATGGAAACTGTACCTCCCTGCTTTTAGTAACAATATCATTTACTAAAGAGAATTAACCTCTTCATTAGTCAAAATGTAAATTTAAATATATTACCGTTTTTTAAAAAATGTGAATGATACTTTTTGGCTATGGCAGTTGCAAGTAAACATGTCATTAGATCTATAGTGAAATGAACATACAGGTTTCATAAAATGGATTTATAGTTTTAATTTATTTCTAATTTTGAATTTGTTTTTATTTTACTATAGCATCTTGGCATTTGTGACGGAGGCATGACCACACTTTATATTTTAAAATATTCAGTCGTGTATGAGTATAGTTTGAGTATGAGTATGAGTTTAGTCGCAGATGAGTATTTATGTATTCTGCAGACAGCACATGGCCATCTAAATCCCCAGATTCTCCTTTTTTCTTTTTTTTTTTCTTTCTTTTTTTTTTTTTTTTTTTCCCAGTTATGTAGCGGAGCTTTGTTCACATCACTTTTACTTTGTTAAAGATCGGGTCTAAGAGAACACTTCTGGTTGAGTACATTTTGTACGATCTCAAACTTTTGATGCCTTCATTTCAATATCTCATTCTGGTAATTGTAACGATCTTAATGTGTAATCTTGTTTCTAGAGGGTGTTTGGTAAGTACCCATAAAAATCCATGCTAGGAGTGTTATTTACAGCAGAAACTTTTGTTTGCTTTCTCCCTAGAATTGACTTCTATACATTCAGCTAAGCATTGATATCTGCACTGTGTGACACAGTCAAAGAATGAGGCCTTTTAGCATGGAAAGTACCACCACCCTTTAAATTCTATTCTCCTCTCTTGTTTTATTGTTTAGTTCAGTGGTGGGATTTTCTTTTTGAAAAAAAAAAAAAAAATCTTACCATTGACCATGCTATATAGGACAGTCAATTATATTGTAATTGCTAATAGTACTGATTCTGATTTGATTTTTTTTTTTTTTTTGAGATGGAGGGTTCTTTTAACTCATGTGAAATGTACAGCAAAAATGGTCTTGATGTGTCAGTTATCTACCTGTACCCGAATTCTGAGTATACTTGCTACTGCACAGACTTCTTGGTTGGGTGTAGTATTGAAAGAAGTCCAATATATGAAATTTTAAGGGAGAAAATTTGTAGGACTACCTTCACAAAAATACATAAACTATGTAATCTGGGGCCTTGAATCTATTTCTGATTTCCTGAACTGTATAGTGTACAAGCAGTATGTGTATTCTGGGGAGGGGAAAAAGGAAAAAAGAAAAAAAAAAAAAGAGAGAGAGAGAGAGCTTGTATATGATCCAGTGCTTATTTTATGTTTCTCTGTCTGAAAAAAAACTTCAGCTTCTTTAGTGGAAAATGAATGTGGTCAGGTGTGGTCAGGCAATGACTGTCCTGTTAGGACAACAGTAGATGCCTCTGCAATTAAAAAAAAAAAAAAAAAAAAAGGGGGGGGGGTATGTATTACATGCTTGAATTATGTCCATGACTCTTCCATTAAGGAAAAAATATTAATTTTCTAACACTTCTGAAGTTGCACGCTTCACTAGAAAGCTTTACTGTTGTGTTATAGGGGCATCATGTTGCTAGCTTGTGCACCGCATCATCAGAACACCCCTCTGTGTTCCCTTATCAACACAACTAATAAATCCCATCCTGTGGTGGGCAAGAGCTATGTCTAAAGATCTAAGACTTGCTTTCATCCGTGTGATACCTCTGAGCTACATTCCAGTATGTGTGCTACACACTAGGTGAGGGAATCAACGATGTAGTTTACAAGGGACAAGCTTCAACATGTTACATGGAAGAGCAGGAGGCCTCAAGAATTGACAATCATTATTTTGCAGGCAAATTTTAATAAATTGCTGTAAATATGTGTAATTTAGAAGTTAGCTGCCAGCTTCCTCTGGCAAATAGAAGTTCAAGGTTACAGAAGAGTTTGCTTCCTATTGCCATTCATTGGTGCAAAGCCCTGGTGTGGTTGTCTGTTTTTTGTTTGTTGTTGGTTTGTTTGTTTTTGTGTGTGTGTGTGTGTTTTGTTTTTTTTTTTTTTTTTCTATTTCATTTTATTTTATTTTGACCTAAAACTGTCATTTTCTCTGTGGTTTGGGGCTGTGTGCCAGTTTGTTGCATGTCTGTGCGGTATTGTATCTCTTGCTGCCTGTTAATTTGCCTCTGCTGCATAGGTGCCTGCCTCCCTCTCAGTGCACATAAAACAATTTGAAAGAAAATAGGCTAGGTTTGCCTTGTATTTCCTGCCATGCACAAACAGTGCCAAGGTTCAGGGGAATATCCCCTGCAAGAACCTGTCCTCTCACCAGTGGCTGAAGTAAGGATTTTAGGTAAGAGATGATGCATTGTCAGTTAGCCTGGCATACAGTGCTTTAATCTGCAGATGGAATAGTAGGGCTTTTATCCCATGGCATTGATCAGAATTACTTCTAGGAGGAGGAATCAATTCTCTTTGGTGCTAGATTTGAGCTGCCTGCACTATAAAATTGCATTTTAATTTAGACCTATTTTCCACTGTAAAAAGATAAGGGCTCTTTCTGGACGTACTATGAGGTCTCAGCCTTGTAGGTTTCTGTTATAATTTCAACATTTATCCACTTATCTCATGAACAAAAGGTTTCTGTTTTAATTCCAGTAATCCCCCATGTGCCCCTAGCACAACCAGATTCATTGCTGAGAGCACACGAATCAGCCCCTCAATTCACTTATATTGATTTCTTCTGCTTACTTAAGGGAGAGATCAGCACCCCGCTTCATTAACAACACCGAGTCAGCACTCGCCTCTTCCCTTGTTTGGTATGGCTTCCACTCGCTGATGTCTCCTGCCTTCACTTTGAATTACTGATCTCATCCAGCTGAAAGCCTGTAAATGGGTCCAAGCACTAACACAGAGACTTAAGTCTTCTTATTCCCTTGAAAAGCTTTGGTGTGGCAGTGTGGCTTTTCTCTGAGATTTGTGATTTGATTATGTGAAGTTTCTTATGCTGCAGTATTTCAGATAAGTACTTTTTCTATTACCTGCGTATTATTCAAGTCACAGGGGCAAACGTTCTTGTCTTGTATATTTTCTCTTTAATTGTGACTGTCAGAGGATTTACCATCACCTTGGGTTACGTGTGCATGGAGTTTCAACTGCTCTCTGAGTTAGTCACTGCTCCAGATTACGGTTCAGTGAATGTCTATAGGCTAAATTCCATCTCCCAGGCAATTTGGGGGCTTTAGATCGACTACAACTTTGTAATTTTTTTTTTTCCTAGACTTTTGAGTCTTTCTAGTTAAGCTAAAAAAAAACATAGAAATAATAATAATAAAAAACTATATTGACTGAGCCTCATATTTATAATTGAGCCATCAGAGTCTTCAGAAGAATCAAGAGTATTTTTGGCAGTTGTGCTGCTGGTAGTGCTTAAATCTAGAAGCAAGGTGCATGTGAAAATGAAAGATAACAGGAATGGGGGAAAGGAATCTATGGTTAGAATGGTGAGAATGAGAGTGCAATTTAGTTCTCATTCTCTCTTGGTCACTTGGGGTTTGATCATAGAGTCATTTTGAAAACACCTGAAATGACCCCCTCATTTGGAGGTGGTGATTGTTGAGATGGTGTGGAGAATTGTGTGAGAAAAGCAATAGGTTCAAAATCAGTCGAGTTAGTTTGAAATTGCTGAGGTTGATTTTAGCAAATTTAGATGGTTTAACCCAGAACTGGATGAAGAGATGCATGAGCTGAAACAGTGTGTGACTTGTCGTTCTTACTGGGGGGGGGACAGAGTGGCCCGTGTGGTCACATTCTTATCAAATCAAAATAAAGCATTGGGTGAGGATTGTCTGCCTTGAATTCCTACTGTCTCAAAGTACCTGGTTGAGATTTTGCCAAACACACTTTTTACTCAAAGCTTTGACTCTTGCTTTTCAAGGGAAAGGCATGTTAAACAATATAGGAGAAGTTACCATTTATTTATATATTTTTTGCTTTCTTCCCAAAATTGAATCAGTTTTTCCTCAGATGAGCCATATGACAAGAACATTGCTGCTGTTTGTTACAGCCTTTCATTTTGTAATGGATTAAAATTGGGTTCCTCGGTGGTGGTGGTGGTAGAATTCAGCATGTCTCAGAGGTAGCTGTCTGCTCCATTGAGGTGAGCACATTCATCTGCTGAAACCAGCAAGTCTGATGGACCTTTGATTTAGTTTTAGACACCATTAGCTTATCCTCTGCTGGCAAAAATAAATCAACCGTGACTTGCTTGCCTTGGGGCTTTTATTTCTCATAGCTTTAGCATTCCCAGTCATTGTGGGGAATTTTATTTTATGCTGTGAATAAAATGGTTTGATTTGTTGTAGAGCTCCACGTGACCATTGGTTACAGGGAGGAAAGAATTAGGCTACAGGGAAGCATAATATGATAGTCAACATAGTGGACTTCTCCAATGTGCAGGGTAGTTCCATAAAAAAAGATTTTTTTATTATTTAACAGGTACTATTATGGTACTCACTTTCACAGACTGTATATCTTCTCTATAGTCTCTTCAGGGATTAATTTTGTTGTAATTTTCCAGTCATAAATGAAACTATATGGTCTGAAATTTGTGTCAGCTCTGCAGCCTGAAAGCTGTTTTCATGCCATATAAAGAAAAGTAGGTATTCACACTAGTTAATTTCCACATTTTGTAGGCGTTTGGTAATATGTTATATTGGCTACTTCTGTTTCATGCACAGAGGTTAGAGTTATTTTCATTAGCATGCTAGAAGAATCACATTCACTCACGTTGTTTATGTGCATTTGCACTATTAATTTGACTTCAGGTGAAATTGACTTTTTTATTAATTTAGTGTAGATGAGTGTGTAGTCTTCCAGGTCTAGACATTGTTTCATCCAAGCCAAACTTATCAAGAAATAGAGCCTATCAGCTTCCTAATGTCTAGGCTGCCTAACTATTCTACAACCATACCAAGAAAAAGTAAGATAATGTCCATTTGTATTTGAAAGCTTAGTGAAATTTTACTCTCTTATAGCTTTGAGGGTTAAAGATTATCCAGGGCTATCAAAGTCTCTAACCAAGCTGAGGTAATAACAGCTTGTTCATAAATTGCTCTTGTAAGTACCGTTGTCTTTCTCCTTTTTTAAATTCAACGCCTCTTCAAGCCTTTTTCCGATCCACATTCTAAAAAAGCATTTACACTTTTCATATGTACAGGTCAAAGACTAAACATCAATTAGCTAATTATTGCTGACATAAAGGATGTCTTTGTAGATACTCCATTCGAGGAATGTACCGTCAAAAAAACAAATTCTTATTGAGTCTTCTTACACATTTTCTGACCTCTGCGTGTATGTATGTGTTACTTTCTATTAAATAATATGGGGGGTCTTTACAGATTTCTATTGGATTTGAAAGAGGAAAAATAGGTAGATTAGGACTTGTACTTGATCACATTTTTTATTAGGAAATGTGAATTTATATTAAAAAAATAATTTGAAAATAGTTACTCTGATGGCTCACATCAAAAAGATGTGTGCTTTTATAATAGAGCTTATGGACAATTTGAGAGGTCCTGAAAAATTCCCAGCAGGCCAGTTACTTTCAGATGGAATCAAACTTTTTGTTTATAAATTAGAATGATGAAATAAATACATGTATATTTAAGATATTTTCTTCTATAAGGAGAGAAGTTTAGGAAAAGTTGGCTAATACTATGTATGTTTTGATGCTGCATATGACAGTAGTGTTCTGGTTAATGCTTCTGGAGCAGTAGCGTACAAAATTGAACATGGTCTCCTGATTTGGGATACAATTTTTCCTTACAGGGATATTGTGACATCAGGTAGTGTTTGACTTTACAATGCAGCAGACATGATAACAATATAGAGGACTTCATGGATTCCATAATTTGGAAAAGAAGTGGGAGAACATTTTGATTCTGAGATTTGGGAAGAAGCAGACTTTTTGGCCTGGAGTTCGAGAAAGAAGGTATAATTTCCATGCAGAAGAGGGAATTCTCCAACAGAATCTCAGAATCTCCTACAATATCTCAGAAGATATCCAGCCTTTTGAAGTCTGATCAGCTGAAATGCAGTGCTGGCTAATGCAGTCCTTCGACCTGGAATTATTTAGGGTATGACCTGCCCAGATGTCAGCACACTTTGCTCCACTGGTTTCCCTGAACAGGGAGCATAAACCCAGAAAAGCCAAGCCTGAGTGCAGCTCAAGTTGGTTAATCTTGAGGTTTGAGTTTTGAAGCTATTTTTCATCTTTCCTGATAAATCAGTTTAATACGGGAGCTTCTTCATCCTCCTTTGTCCATCTTATCTAGAATTGTGGATGTGTGCAGTGCAGCATTTACTGTGGAGAACTTGAGTACCACGTGTTTATATTTGTGGGAGGGGGCTGGGGGTTCTTGGTCATGTTTGAAGTTGAGCTACCCACCTTAATATAACTACACTGAGCAAAGCAAATGAGCTGGAACTCTTTTCCTTTCCTGTATTAATATCAATTAGCAGTCTGCTACTTCATTTTTCTTCCATGCACTTTGACATTTAGCACTGTAGTTCTTTTCATTTTGTTTCATTTTTAGAAAGGCTTTTTTTGATTATTGAATAATTTTAAGCAACTTAATTATAACATAAAAATGTAGATTGCAAGCACCATCAACAG
Source organism: Aythya ferina (assembly GCF_964211825.1). NCBI lineage: Eukaryota > Metazoa > Chordata > Aves > Anseriformes > Anatidae > Aythya > Aythya ferina. Next base: position 10,733,758 of record NC_140302.1, on the reverse strand, counting down.
TATTTTTTGGTTAACTTCAGCAAAACTCTGCTTGCACCAGCTGGGGTTGTGGTTCATGTATTTCAAGGCAACCTTAGGGTTGGGATCAGGTATTATCCCACTGAAAGGGAATAAATTATACAAGAGTTCCTCAAGTAAGCTAAGATGAAGAATTGAAAACTAAATATAATGCAAAACTAATTTATGAAGAAATGTGATTTTGTGCCCTAAGTAGTCTCTGTATATATATATATATATACAAAGCAAAACTGAGTATCATTTACCAGTTTGTATCCTGGCTACATTCTAGCTGACACAGTAGAAATTCTCTCAATCTCTAAACAATCTACTAATATGAGCTGGCCTTTTTTTTTTTCTCTTTTTTGTTAAATATCACTGCTTTGTTGCTGTCTTCCAATTAGAACTTTTATTTTTCAACAATTCTTTGCTTATAGAAAGAGACAAAAATAAGTAATGGTGTAATTTTTGAGAGGGAGTGCATTACTTGTAATAGTGTGTTTCGTTTTGCAAAACAGTGACAGATAATCTTCTTTGTGAATAAAGCATAGAAATATGCATGTAAAGTGAAGAACTAATGTTCTGCAATAGCAACCTGTGGAGAAAGGTCCCCTTAGGTCTGTTAACTAACCAGCTTTTGAAAAGTTTGTTTTGTCTTGACATAAATAAATTAAAAAAAAAAAAAAAAAGTAAAAAGTGACAGTGTCCCTGAATAGGAATTATCTAACTATGTATTATTTATTAAAAAGTATGTTAAGAAAATTTAATATATTCTATAATATTCTATACCAAAGGCATAGAATTATTTGATTCTGAAAGATATCTAAGCTGTCTATTAGCATAACTTTTTTTTCCCCTTTAATTTTTTTTATAATCCTTTATCCAGGGTCACTGTCTGGCTAACATGTCAGTTCACTTTCAGCTGCCAGATTTAGTGAAAATGTGAGTAATGTTTTAGAAGCACCAAAGTAAAATTAACAAAACCTCTTCCTTCCTGATGTACTTAAAGGTAGAATTGAAGACCCTAGGTGCATGTCTATTGTCCTAGATAAATAGAAGTTAGGTACACTTTAATGAGGAGTGAAAAAGCTCCTTGGTGCTTCAAGTGGCAAAATTTGTGCAATTTTAACCTTATCTGCATCCCCAGCTTTATTCAGTTGGGCTTTATTAGGTCTAACACAGTTCTGTAATGATTTCCTCATGTATTTCTGGAGCAGGACAGTTCCATATATTGCATTAGAGGCCTCCACTCCCAAATAACTAGTGATGGTACAAGAGGGAATGGCCTCAAATTGTGCCATGGGAGGTTCAGGTTGGAAATCAGGAGACATTTATTCTCAGAAATAATGTTTAGGTATTGGAACAAGTTGCCTAGTGAGGTGATGGAGTCACCATCCCTGGGGGTGTTTAAGGAAAGGTTGGACCTGGTGCTTAGGGACACTGTTTAGTGGGTGACATTGGTGGTAGGGTGATGGTTGGACTAGATGATCTTGGAGGTCTTTTCCAAACTTGATGATTTTGATTCTATGATACTAATGAATTTCTTGATGCTTGAGCAGGATCTTGAGATGGGAGTCTTATTGAAACCTTAAGAAAATTGTGTAACCCTCTTAATTTTTAGGCACATGAGAACAATTAAGCAGAAGATTATGGATTTATTTATTTTGAATAGGGTGAGGAAAGCTGCACAGTGAATGTGTTACATTGCGAAAGGGATGTGTTGTCTGATGACAAACATTTGCTAAATAATATTGGAAAAAGAAAGCAAGCAAACAGCTTTATTTTATCTATGTTTAGCTGCCAGCTTTTTGTTAATGTTTCTTCACTTTCTACTAGTTTCCATATTCTCATAGTACCATAGTATAATTTTTTGTAAATTTATCCAGCAGATTAGAATAGTAAGGAAAAGATTAGTACATACTCAATGAGAGGTAGGTTTCCTTCCTTTAGTGGTTGAAAAGAACTTATTTTTAATATTTAAGTTATTCTGTGAAGGGGATTTTTTTTTCTTCTTTTTTTTGCTGTAATTGATGTTCTTTAAGGACACAAGCCTTTCTTTTTTCTGGTGTGTTTTGAAAATACAGGTGTGCTTTTTATATTAGTATAATTCTAGTTGGATGCTTCTTGAATAACAGTTACAGCTATTAAATTATCTGTGTATTTAAATACAGCTAGAGCCGCAGGACTGTCAGGGCTGGCATTTAGCAGGTACATGGTTGACCAGCATTTCTAGAGCATTAGATTTAGCTCTTCATTCCAAGTGGAATGAGGGCTAGAGTATGATTCGTAGTTTAAAACAAGCATTGGAAAATACTGGTTTTTACTGGAAGTTTAGTAAAAATCTTTTTCTGTTTGTACTTGAGGCAGAACTCATCAGAAGTCGTTTGACTGATTAATTTTTCACTGAGAAGAATTCTTTTTTGTGTAAATATCTCACTACTTTTGGAATGTTCTTTTGGTGGGGAGGTTTCTTTAAAAGAAACATTGACTAGATACACTACTTCATCAGGGTTGAAGTAGTGTACATTACGCATATATGTATTATGTACATGCTGTATAGCTTACATATATTCTACTAAAGGCTTTACTTATTTCTACAAGATTCCCCCTGCACTGCAGTGTAAGGACTGGGAGAATGGGAAATGTTGAACTAAAAATTATGGGTGTGGTACAGAGCATCAGGGAAGAAAGACACAGGTACAGCATGATAGATTGCTAACCTTTGGAACTACATTTATTTTTTCTGTCTGCCACATTCTCACCACGTGGTCTTGGTAAAATCACTTAAACCAGACCAGTTGTAATCACTAATTATGCATTTACTGAGTGACTGACTAAATGCTGGGCTCTGTAAGGGGCGATATATGGCACTTCATTAGTCATCTGCTAGTCTTTAGGGAAATGCACATTAACGGTAACTTCAGGAAAACATGGTTGCAGTGACCTTTTCTAGAATTCAGAGCTGCCTTTCCATGCTCCCTTCAAAGCAGGCATGACGTAAGGTTTAAATCGTGTTTCTCAGGACCTTCTCCTGTTGAGTTTTGTTGAATGAGGGACAGAGATTGCAGAGAGAGATCTGGATGCCCAGTTGCAATGTTAAGCTACTCTGTAAAAAACAAGGTTTTTCTTGTAATAAATGTCTCAAGAAAAAAGGTGTTCCAAAGGAATGTTGGGAAGATAGCTTTAGTTTTGCCTTTTCCTAATACTTTAATACAGCTTCTTAAGCAAGTTTTCCACATATATATATATCTCATACACAGAAAATGTAAGATTACGTCATTCTCTTACTTAAACGGAGAGAGGTTCATACCCACTTCTGCAGCTGTTACCTTCCAAAAGGAGATGTGTATCCCATATATTGGAAAATGAAGTCTCTCATTGTAACTGAAATTAAGTGTTTTGAATTTTATAGCTTGTAACAATGCTGTTTTGAATTAAAATACTACTAAGCTGTTCAATTTAACTGCTAAGGTGTTGAATGTATCATGTTTTAAAGTTGCTTTCGTTAATATATAATATGCACATATACATATGGGGTAATATCTCAGAACCTTGAAAACAAAGAGCAGCCCTTATATTAGGGAAAGAACTGCTTAGGTAAGCCTTAAGGGAATTGTATGCTCAAGATGATAAACAGAAACAATTGTTGACTTGCTTGTCAGGATTTGAGATTTTCCTCTTAGAGGAGCTTGTGTCAGCAGTGTTAAATCCAGAAACCCTTCAGGAAATGTAGAATAAATATTAGACATAGCCAGAATTTAGGCCATCTGAGAGGTTACCCTGAAGTAAACAGAAAATAAAAATGTCTCTTGATAAGAAAATTATTCTTCCCCATAAGGAAGATGGAGTAAAAGTCTGTTTTTCTGCAGGTGTGTTCAGTTTTCTTCCCCTTGGAAGAACAGTGAACAAAGTATAGTGTCAAAATCTGCAGATAAGGTACCTCATGTGAGAAAGTATTGCAAGGTAAATCTTGAATGCTTAGTGAAATAAAATAGTTATCTTTTATCAAAAATGCTATTGCATCTCCTTCTGTATTAGCTTGTATGTGATTTAATATCATGGAATATCCCTAGTTGGAAGGGCCTACATGGATCATTGAGTCCAACTCCTGGCTCTGCACAGCACCACCCAAAATCAGACCACATGTCAGGCAGCCCTGTCCAAACGATTCTTGCACTCTGACAGGCCTGGTGCTGTGACCACTGCCTTGGGCAGCCTGATCCAGTGGCTGACCACCTCATTGCTGAATAATGTTTTTCTAACACCCAGCCTGACCCTCCCGTCCCAGCTCTATGCCATTACCTCAGGTCCTGTTGCTGTCCCCAGAGAGCAGAGCTCATGGCTTGCCCATCCTTAGGGGAGCTCAAGGCTACAATGAGGCCTCCCCCTTGGGCTTAACAAACCAAGGGACCTCAGCCACTCCTCACACACCTTTTCCTCTGGACCCTTCACCGTCATTGTACCCTCATTTGAGCACTCTCTAATAGTTTTATGTTCTCCTTGTACTGTGGCACCCAAACCTGCACACAGCACTCCAGGTGAGGCCACACCAGTGCAAAGCAGAGCAGAAAATGGCTCCCCCCAGGCAGCTCAGAAAAGTATTGTGTCCTGGCAGGTTTTGAGTATTTCAAGAGAAGGTGACTCCAAAGCCTCTCTGGGCAACCTGTTCCTGCACTCTGTCACTCACAGTAATTTCATCTTCTTTCATTTTTCCATTGAGGTTTCAAGCCCCATATCACTGTATACCTGCTGCATTATAGGATGTCTCAGTCTTCATTTTAGTAATTTGTTACAAATCATTCTTTGAGATACTTAAAAATTTGCTGGCCTTGGCTAATAGTGTGAAGTTTTCCATTCTTTCCTTGGTTGAATGTTTTGGAAACTTTTTACCAGAATGCAAGGGATGTGTGATTTTGTTCACAAATGTCATGTGCTCTCCCCGATACAGCTGTCTCTTGGCAATAATAGATTACCTGTCCGGATCTGTATGGTCCTGTAAATTTGACAAACCTAACCTTAAGCAATCTAACCATTCTTACAGTTATGAAGTATTATTATTATTATTATTTTTTTAATAATGACTTGTTCAAGAATTAAACTCAGTCTCAAAAGAAAAAGAAAAAGTGGTCAGGTTTGTGACAAGCCGATCTGCCAGAGGGTAGGAAGGCCATGCAGAGGAGTCTGGAAAGGGTGGGTTGACAGACAGAGGCCAGTGGTTTGAGGTTCAACATGTCTAAGTACTGGCTCCTACACTTTGGCCACAACCCCATGTAATGGTACAGGCTTGGGGGAGAATGGCTTGAAAGCTGTGCAGAGGAAAAGGATCTGGCGTGCTGGTTGATGCCAAGAAGGCAAATGGCATCCTGGCTTGGATCAGGAATAGTGTAGCCACCAGGACCAGGAGGTTATAATTCTCTACTCTGTTCTGGTGAGGCCGCACCTCAAGTGCAGTTTTGGGCCCCTCACTGCAAGAAGGACATTGAGGCCCTGGAATGTGTCCAGAGAAGGTCTATGAGACTGGTAAAGGGCCTGGAACACAAGTCCTGTTAGGAGCAGCTGAGGGTACTGGAGTTGTTTGGTCTGGAGAAGAGGAGGTTCAGGGCAGGCCTTATTGCTCTCTACAGCTACCTGAGAGGAAGCTGTGGGGAGCTGGGTGTCTGCCTCTTCTTGCAGATAACCAGTGATAGGACTAGAGGGAAAGTTGTGCCAGGGGAGGCTCAGGTTAGAAATGAGGAGACATTTCTTCTTAGAAAGAGTAGTCAGGCATTGGAACGGGTTGCCCAGGGTAGTATCGCCATCCCTGGGGGTGTTTGTGGAAAAGTTGGACGTGGTGCTTTGGGACGTGCTTTAGCGGATAACGTTGTTGGTTGGGACATGGTTGGACCAGATGATGTTGGAGGTCTTTTTCAACCTTTATGATTCTGTGAATCACACTGATAGAGATCAGCCTGAAGCCACACTTGTTTTGTCTTGACAGTAGTACAAGTTCTTCTGCAGGATCAAAATAAATAATAACAATAAAAAAGTCCATTCTTTCTTCTCTTTGCTGTGTAATTTGTCATTTTTTTCATTGTTACCACAATTCAACGACAGATTATTTTAGTAAGGCTTTAAATTTTCCCATCAAGCCCTTGAAGTTCACACTTTTTAATATTTTAATATTTAATTTGATAAAATGTTAAGATACATCTTACCCAAATATCATCTGAGTCAGTTTGCATTCATAGTGTGAAAAGTGTCAAATTGGCTCATCAGCTTCAGTGTTGTAATTTGCATCTTTTCAAGAGTGTGAGAGAATTCAGAAAGAAAGAATGGACGCTTCCAACAACTGAAAAAGAGCAACTGGAAGTCTTTAGGGTTATCCAAAATAGATTCTATCACCTCTGCACTAAAAACCTGTTATCCATAGTCATATTTGTATGTAAATCTTCCTTCCCTGAGAACCAGCTGAAAATCTGACAAGCCATGAGGAGTGTGTGGTTGTGTGTGTTTTTGTTTTTTTTTCTCGCAAGAAGAATCTGACTGACTTTTACTAATTTTTTAATCCTCTGAGTGTTGTAAAGAGTTGTGCCTATACCTCCAGCTTACTTTTTATTTTCAGCTAAAAAGAACCTCTTGGCAATAATTGTAGGCTTAATAGTGTGGACTACCACTGTGTGCTCCTATGTCAAATCCCTCAATTCTTCTGTGTGATATGCACATCTAGTACGAAGATGGGGTGATTTTGTTCATTTTGTTTTCTGAGGTCTACATAAAATTATTTTCTTTTCATGAATGTCATCCACTCTGATAAGTTTCTCAATTTTTGCCCTTAATCTGTTTAATCCTTTTAAGAGAGATGGTGCCTATTTTTGGCAATGAGATGCATATAATTGCTGTTTAAAAATGTTTTTGCTATATCTAATACTGGTCTTCAACAGTATATTTGGATAAGAAGGAATAAGATACAAGGATCAGAATGCTGGAAATTAATATTTCAAGTCTATTGAATTACAATATTAAAACTAATCATTATAAAATAACAATCTTCCAATAATGATTACTGAGCATAACATGAGACTGATGAAAAGCTCTGTTGGTTACTGAATCCAAATCATTCGAATATTTCTGTAAAAATAAGGAAAAGATTAACAGTTACTGATATGAAAAGCACTGGGCAATAAATAAATTCTTAGTAAGCTTCTTATTCTCAGCAAAAGTGTTGTTTCTTAAATAACGTAAGTGTATAATACCCCCCAATAGAATGAAGCATTTAACCAGTACATTTTTTTCAACACTTTCTGTAAAAATGTAGCTACTTTATTTATCTTAACTGAGGGCAAATCAGTTAAGAACAGGCATCCCAAAAATAAAATAAAATCTAACTTGTAAATAGTTATATAAATAAAAATGTTGTACATTCCAGTTTGTGTTGAAGAAGACTTGGAGCGTGTGAATGGGGTTAGAGATGGAGCAGTAACATCTACCTTTTTAGAAGCATCTGACTGGTCACCAACTGTGGTGAGCAGCCAGGTGGATTGAAGATCAAGTGGGTCTGAAATTTATCAGCTCTCTTCAACTTTTCTAGGGTGCTCTTCACATCCTTTTACTTGTCATGGAATGAATCATGGAATTAGGAAAATGCAGGGATGGTACAATATAAGCACATTATTGAACACTGCTGGAAGAGGAAGAGCCTGAAAGCTGCAGAACGTCTCCCATTTTGTGTTCAGAGTTCCTGAAGCAAGGAACTCAGTCTAGCAAGATTTCAGAAATTTTGGTACTTAACAGTATTGCAGAATTTTTAACTTTAAAAAAAAAAAAAAAAAAAAAAAGAAAGAAAAAAAAAGTGATTTTTCTTGTTCACTCCCTTTATTTTGGGAAGCTGTGATTTCTTTCATTAGTGAAAACTTAACTTAGTGCAGCTGTTTTATTTTCATTCTTTTGCCCAGTGTTTAAGTAGAAACATTTTATTTTTTAGTGGAAGCTGTGTTAGAAATTTAAGTGTATGAAATGAAATGCTCTGTTGGCTATTTCTGCTTCTGAATTTGTCATTATTTATAAAGTGATTTGCTTCAGTGTTCTATTCCAATGATAATTTGGGCAGAAAATACTTAGACTTAGGTTTTCTTATAAATGTACATTAACTTTACTATATTCAGCTAGCAAAAGTTGTTTTTGTCTTTTGGTAACTATGGTTCTCCTATTTGAAATTTTACCTGTATATTAGGTAATATATATTGGTTGGCTAATCCAATCACTGGAAGAGTTCTTTTTCACACTAATGAATTCAAACTGTGAATACAGTTTTCACATGGAAGTTTTTCAGCATTGGACACGCTGATCTTCTCAGTCTTGGGTACTTAAATGAACTCAAGGTCCATTTGCAGACAGGGCTGCAGGATGTGAATTAACCCACATGCTTTACTGACGTTACTTGTTATTACACGCATTAATGCATGTTTCATATCAATCCCAGTAGATTTAGATGTAAGGACTTTGTTGTGTTGATTATTTTTTTCTCAAAGCAGCTTTACTTTTATACCTAAAAATTACTGTGAAACATATTACATATAACAAAAGTCAGGAACAGTAAAACAGAGTAATTTAGACATTTTTGATGCATTTAGTTTTTCAAAGACATCGCACATGACACAATAATAACATAGATGATTGATTTGGCATTTGTGGTGGTTTATCAAATGGTTTTAAATATATGAGCTCAGTAATAATTTCATGCCATTACATTTCCATTTAGACAAGCATACAGAACTAGCAGTTGCTGTTTTATATTTCTCATAAAACCCTAAAGCATCCTTTTGAATTCCGTACATATACAGGGAGAAGGACAGAAAAGATGTCCTATGTAAGACATTTACTTATGTACCTGGATGAGCTGTGGATGCTGTTTAATATTAGCATGTTGATGGTACAATGTGATGTTACTCCCAATTATTATTTTTAATGTAAACATATATATACATATATATTATATAGAGTGATATTGGACAGTGTCATATTTGAGGGGTTACCAAGAAGGAATTTCATTCTCGGTGTCTGCTAATCTACTTTTCAAACTTAAGTAGACATAAATCTTTTGAAAGCAATAGAAATATGTTAGCCTCTATTCAGCTCATTCACATGAGTAACTCTGTTTTCTCTGACAAAATATTTTGGATTATTTGATTATGAAAATGCAAGTTACATCTCTTTCTTTGTTTAAAAAATATGCTTTCTCTTTTCTTTTTCCTTTCATATTTTAAGGCAAAAATTATAAACAAGCTAATAAAATGAAGATCTGAGCTTGTATTTTATTATACTTAGTGCTGGAAGTTTGTCGTAATGCAATATTCTTGCTTGAATGCAAGTTAGTATAACTACATTTTCATCTGTTTTGTTATTGTCTGCATAGAATTCTTTCTCCTGTGTGGTCTTTTTTTTTTTTTTTTTTCCTTGCCTTATTTTCTAAGAAATCCTACTGAAATTGCTGATGTACTCGTAAGCTGCTAGTCTTTATGTATGAGGACTCTAAGAGGGGAGACAGTTTTGGCACTGGATTTTCATTCATTCAAACAGATAATATTTACTCCAAGACACACAAAGCACAATTCAGTCAAGCAAAAGATAGGTGTGATACTATGGTTCATTGGCTTTCCAAATTAGGTGTGTGTGATTCCAGTGCTGAGATAAACTAGATGGGAACAGGAGCTTGAGTCTGGCTATATGGCGTCATTGTCACAGTTCATGAGATGGCCCCAGAGACTTTGGAATTGATTCATTCATCATATTTCCTCTTCTGAAAAAAATAGCTGAAATAAACTTTTGGTCTCTTTATTAGCTACCTTTCTGAGAATGCTTACCGTAACTTTTTCCAAAAGTGTATCAAGAAGGAGGCTTTGAGTCTGTTTTGATTTATTGACAGCTTTGTTACTTGGTCACCTCTTCTTTAACATAATCACTAACCTAGACTGTGTTACCAACATTCCCCTTTGTATACGATCAGTAGCAGTCTGCTTTCTAGTAAGTTGTGTCTGAATAGCTGGAAGCTTGTTTTGGAATTAAATGCCAAATGCACTTAGTTATCAACTGCAGAACACCAGATAAAGTGCCCAGGAGTAATCTCTTCAGTCTTCAAGGAAGCATTATGGTTTCTCCAGGCATGGTCTTGTTGCTATTTTCTTATTTTGTTTTGCTTTTAACACTTAATACACAAGAAGGATATGATAGCTTTAGAAGCAGTCATTAGGATTCTGAGAAACTGTAAATTACTTTGCTGATTTTTTTTTGTTATTAGATTTTGTTCTTTGTAGAATTTTACATGGAAGAAAAATTTAGGTTGGCAATCATCTAGTACAGACCCTGCTGAAAGGAGGTCCAGCTAGAACAGATTGCTCACGTCTGTGCCCAGCTTAATGTTGAACAACTCCAAAAATGAGGACTCAACAGACCCCATTCCAGCATGTTAGCATCCTCAGGGAGCAAAATGCCCTTGTATCTACGGGATCACCCATCTTCCAGCTTGTGTCCCTTGTCTCTCATCGGGTCACTCTGCACCGTGGAAAAAAACATCAGACTTATGCACTCCCATTGCATATTTGGAGGGTAGAAATAGGATTTTCCTTGAAACTTCTGTTTTCAAGGCAGAATAAATGCAATTCTCTCATCATTTTAGGCAATGTACTACAGCCATCTAACCACTGGGACTCGTTTCAATATGTCAATGTCTTGGCCTGAAACTGAGCACAGAGCTCCAGATGCTGTCTTGCACAATAGAAAATACTCTGGTTAAAAAATAACCACACAGAAAAAAAATGTTTTTAAAAGAAAAATAAGCTAGTATTTTCTTCCTTTTTTTTTTTTTTGATTGCTTTTTGTAGTTTTGACCATACAAAACACATTTCAGTAACACATTTTCCAACATAATCATCTTGTATCTCAGTCTGTCATACTATCTATGTCATCCCTGCTTTATAGGCCTGGTGCCCTTCTACATAGTTTATAATCATTCAGCATATTTCAGTTGTCCCTTATCCTGTCTATTACTCTTATTTTCTACAAGCAATCTGTATGTTTCTTATTCTGAATGACAAGAAAACCAGAGAAACTCTAATCTGTCCTAATTCTAGGATGACAAAAAAAAAAAAAATAAAAAAATAAAAAAAAATAATAATCAGGATAGCTTCAGTAGAAGGTTCTTTATTTAGGACCTAATTTACAGTTTGCAAATGATGAGAATTACTGAAGCTTAGAGGAAAAGAGGTATTACGAGATTTGATTCTTCTGTTTTGTCAGCTGAGCTTTGTAGCAGCTGGTGGTTTAAAACCTTTTTTTGTTCAGTTAGTGGTTTATAGTTTTGACATTAAACAACTTAGTTTCTCCAACATGGATGAAGTGACATAAAACATGCTTTGTGATGTTAGACTGAGTTTTTTCCAAGTTTTGTGATAAGGTTATAATAAGCTGTTTTGAGCTGAAATACTGATTTTTTTTTTTATTATTTTTTTTTCATAAACATGCAGTAGTGTTTATCAGCATGTTAGCTAGGCTGTTTAGAAGCACCTCAGACACCTCAGGAAGTTGAATCTTATTAAAATACATTCTTAAGTAGCATAATTGGAACAGATGATCTATAGGCCAATGGTACACATGAGTGTAAAATGCCCAGCTTGTAAAATCCAGGCCATTTATTTACCTGTGGTACGCAGATCACAATCTCTTTGAGGGTGGCTCTGAAAAGTGTTGTCTGGATTTTGCCATGTGTTGAGAGCTGCAGTTGTGGGAGTATTTATGCAGAGAACCAGTTTCCCTTTCAGCATGGGGAGGAACCTGACGGCCTGCCACGCTGTGTGCTTCTCAGTGACTTGGAATTTATGTATGTGGGTAGTGTATGACTACGTAGAAAGCCATGTGAAGTATCTTATTTATTGTTTTTAGCTGTGCTGTTTTTTTTCCAAGAAAATGGGACAATGATGCTGGTATTATTCTATAAAATAAAAATTAAGAACAAAAATAGCCCCATGACAAGGAAGGGGCAGTTGTAGAAGAAAGAATCCTGTCCATTGTCACATGATTTGAGATTAAAAAGATGAAGATTTGTACTGTGGATAGGGTCTTGTGCCCCTGAATTCCAGCAAGTATCACAGGAAGCACAGGCAGTGCTTCAGCCTTAATGATGGGCTGCTGTCTCAGAGATGTTAGTATGCCCTGCTGATAGGGGAGAAATAAAAGTGTCACGTGAAGCATGTTTGGTTTCTCAACTGAACAAAATGTTGCTTCACACATTGCAGTGGTCAGGGGCATTTAGGCTGTGAAGACAATTACAGTAAGAGCTCGGCTGTTCCTTTGCGTTTGTAGAGACAGGTGGGGATGCAGCAGGGGGCAGCACATCACCAAGGTGCAGACAAGCTGGCAGTGTTTTACCTTTACCCAAGCAGGACTTCTCCAAACCAGGGATGTCCATTTGAGCTGCTTTTCACAGATCCTGGCATGGTCTTCCAGTCCAGCCATCGTTTGCACACAGCCTCCTTTCCAGCTCTGCAGGCGTGGGACTGCCTGAGGCATACTCTGGTATTGGTTTGTGAATCTGTAGGTGCGGGTGGTGCAGTTCTGTCACTGCTGTAGGACCTGGTGTGTGGTGTGAACGTTCCCTATTGTAAGCTTTGCAATGAAAATATCCTTGTGTTTGTCTAGTTCTGAGGTAGGTTTGCTGACATGATTATTTTTATCAATCTCTTGTGATTCTGCAGTAAGCTTATTTACCAGCTGCTTTCAAGTTGTGTGTTCCTGGCTAGAAAGTGATGTTTCCACCTGTTATGTGCTTGATAATGTTAGGTAAAGAAAATAGCAAGAAAAATTAGAAAAAGCCATAAAAAAAAAAAAAAAAAGGGTTAGTTCATCTTCTGCTGAATGTTTTTCAGAATGCAATCTTCCAGTTCTTAAAATCTGAAATGCTTGAGCTGTGTGTAGGCAGATGGGATATGATCTTTGCATCTTACTATCTTGTGCAAGATATGATTTTGGGGAGACATATTTCTATGTTCCTTCATTCTTCCACCCAGTAGAAATACTACATAGAAGAAAAGCAACAAAATTGTTCTATTTTCTATTTTTTCTATCTATTTTCCTTTGTTTTTTTGTTGTGTGAAAAATTACTTTCAAATTTACATGTAATTTATAAAGGCCATCCACTCCTGCTGTAAAAATGAGAACAGAAGTCTTTAGGGGAAGGGGTGGTCATGGGGCATTCACTGGAAACATTATATTGGGTTGCAAGTCCCCATCCACCCCTTCTCCCCAACATCCCCTCTGGCTACTCTGTAAAATCTGGGAGACGACTGTACATTTTATCAGAGATGAGAGCAAAATGTCTGATAACAGCTGATACATACTATTGTGGCTTATTGTGCAGAAAACCAAAATAAACAGCACCCAAAACCAGAATGGAGAGTGATGAAAGATGGCCAAATGTTGCTTAGGGAAATAAGAACATCTGTAATCTTTTCATAAATACTTCAGCTCTCGTGACAAAATAATTTAAAATAACTCTGTGTAAATTCTAGAACTAACTTTGTATTTGTTATTATATATTATTTGTTATTATATGTATTTATTATGTATTTGTTATTATATATTATTCAGCCTCCTAAAACTGATGACTCTGAAATTCTACGTTTAAAAAGGCTGTTCAATAATGTATTGTTCTTGAAAATAAAAGGCAGAGAGGCAACATCTCAAAATCATTTTGCAACTGGAGTTTTATGAAGCTGTCTGATTTATCATTGTATTCCACCTTGCATGTAGCATGTTATTTGTTTAGATTTCCTTTGATTTTATGTGTTTAGATTTCCTTTAATTAGACAGAAGGGTGTTATACCACAGCACCATTATTTTATCAGCAGCGTAGAATCAGAGTGGCGGTGGCAGACCAGGCCAACAGGCAGTGTAACCAGGGTTCTGCTTGCAGAAAGAGCTCCAAGAAAATGGCTGGAGAAGTATCTCAGATATTTCTTAAAACTTCCAGCCCTTTCTGGATCAAGCTGGTTGTACTTTCTGTGTGTTTATTAACCTTTAACAAGTTTCTCCTACTTGAGTATATGTTGAGTTTCCCTTAAATTTGGTATAACCTTTACCTTCCTAAACACCATTAGCCAGGAGGTTCACAGCTCAACCGTTTGTGGGCTGATGAGTCACCTCATCAAGTCTTGAAGCTGTTTCCTGTTAGTTGCAGCAGATGCCTTCTGCTCCTTATTATGGATGACAGAACGAAGAATCAATTTTTATCACCTTGACCTTGATGACCATGTTTTTGTAGGCATTTGTTATTTCTCCCCTCAGGCTTGTCTTTCTGGAAAGAGACCGAAATGTCTTTGTTGTACATGGCTATTTCTTGCACAGAAGTTACATTTTGTTACCTCTGCCAACCTTAAGTTTCCTTTCTCTGATTTTTTTCCAGTTTTACTGTCCCTTTTGTCATGGGGATCCAAGATGACACACAGCATTGATGTTAACAGACCAGGGATTTATACAATAGCAAATGAATGTTGTTGTTCCATTACTTTCCTAAAAGTTAAAAAATTCTGCTTCACTTTTACAGCCACTACTGATAGATTAGGGTGTGCTTTTTTTTTCCCCATTTTTTCCTTTTCCTGTGTTATTTTTTTCTTTCCCCCTCTGTCATTTTATTGGCTGGTCAGTATCTTGTGATTTTCATGATTCTCCTGTGAAAACAGGCAGGTCTCCTCTGTCAAAATAAATAAATACTAATTTGACTAAACCACATCTTTCCAAAAGCATCCAACTTTAATTTGAAGTTTTCAGTGAAAGGAAAATCCAATGGCTAAAACATTATTGGTTAAAAGCGTCTGCCTTATTTCCATTGTGTATCAGGATTATCCTGGTACCTAGGCTGGGCTTGTCTTTGTCTTTTTCTACGAAGCTGAACTTTTCTTGTTAAAATAGATCAGTGCGCTGGAATATATTCCATAGGTCATATGGAAGAAAGATGAGGGAAATTACAAAATTGATAATAGTAATAATAAAATACAATATGTAAACATTAGAAGTAGGCTAAATATGAAATGCATATATACAGCCATATATGTTTTAAAAACTCGTGGGTGTTTTTTGTGCATCAGTTCCAGTCATGCTGTTTGCATGTGGTCCATACAGCTGTGCCCAAACATAGCCACATGGATCTTAATGCCTGTGGAAGTTGGTTTGCAAGGCTGGGATCCTGATTTGCATGTGAAAACACGGTGATTACTATCAGAATGCTGCAATCAGAGATGCGATCTGGGAGTTCCACCATGTCTATCCTATATAATTTCAACTAAGAAAATTAAGGTGCAATGTGTATGTACTTCTCATGCAAAAAAATATAAATAGATACTGAAATTATTTGTTAAAAATGTTAGACAAAAAATGATTAACCAGGCAGGTTCTAAGAAATCTATGCTCAACTTTGATGAACTCGGCTTAAGATTAGTTCATAATTTTAATGATAGATAATTTTTATTAAGTGTGTGATGTGATGTTAAATGGCACTGTGTAGACTGGAGAAGTAGATGAGGGGGTGGGTTTCAGAAATGTAGCGAAGAAGTGAATTTTACTATGACAGGTAAGTTAGAGCAGCACTATTCTGGTGAGATTACATATAGCCTATTTTGAATCGTTATTTTATTCATCTGTACAATTTCCATTTGATAAATGCTGCCTGCAGTACAGATACTTTTCTAGAAGAAAGAAGAAAAAACAAAAAAACTTGCCTCGTAGAAGGCTTCAGTTGCTTACAAATTCATACTACTGTTTCCCCAGTCTCAGTGTTTCTTCCTCCCACCTGCACCCACACTGAATCAGGCTTTAATCTGATTTTCTTTCTGCTACTTTAGAAACAGAAAATGGTTTCATGGATGTCTTGTATTATTGTATTAGAAGTATTTCCTTAACTCCATATCCATTTCAATAACAATTTTTTTGCTGTGCCAAGGCATCTTTGAAGTCAGCTTGGCTGCTTTTGTTGGTATGTGTATGCATAGACATTTTCAAATCTGAGATGATAGGTATATATCAGTATTTTTTTAATTTGATTTTGCTTCTAGGAAAAGTAATCACTTATATGTTAGAAATTCTTTTCATTTGTAGCTTCTTCATTACAAAAATCAAATAGTTAGCCTACTGTTAACAATTGTTATAATTATTGTTGTTAATAGTTAGAATAGGACTTCAGTGCTTTCACTGCAGCATTTTCAATTAGCACTTATCTTTTCTGTTACAGAGCATGCACCTGGCTTGAGTTTAGTTGTGTTCAGCTCAGACTTTCTAAAAATTCAAAAAAGAAGTCTGAAAGGAACTGAAAAGAAATGTTCAGACTGAACGATTACTGAATGCTTATTTCTTCAGTGTTTGAGTTTTTTTGTTTTAGATTATTTTTATTGCATTCCCACAGCATAACTTTTTACTTTGGGGCATGTTACAGTATGCATTTATAATGAGACTGACTGTTCTTTCTTGCTCTGGTGCACATGACTCCAGTGAAGTCAACAGACTTAGGTAAGACTTGCTGAGATGACATTCAGGCTATTAATCTTTACTTTAGTCTCACACGGAAGACTAGCTAATATTGAAGACTAAAATTACAGCTATTGCTGCAGGTTCACAAAGTTATTTCATCCTGGTATTTTCATTATTTTGAATCTTTTTTCCCCTCTTTTTTTTTTTTTTTCTTTCATTGAAAATGGATTTTTTTTTTTTTCTGAATATTGAAGTCATTCAGGAGTACAATATAAATATTTTTTCTGGATATATTCATATTCACCATCGGTTGGTATTTGTGCAGTATAGTAAATCAAAGCTGGAGACTTTTTCAAAGTTAATATGTGGAATTAGGTTGAAAGAGTAAGGAGAATGTTTCTAGACAGTCTGCGAGGTAATGTGGGATTAGATGTAATTTGTGTTATTGCTTGCTCTGGAAGAAAAGTGAAAGAATGTTAATGTGGAGTTCAAAGAACATAGTAAATCAATTTTATTCTTTGGTGTTTTTGTTTGTTTGTTTGTTTTATTTAAATTTTGGTCCTCTTAGGTGTTTGTCTATGGTGAATATCATTCCTGACTGGCAGTGAGTGAGTTTCACCACCAAATCTACTTAAGGATTAATTAAGTAACATCTTAGTTAATGATGACTGTCTCTTAGGCACTGCATTATAGGGATCATTTCTGGTGGCAAAGTCTAGGTAATAATTACTGATGAGTTGTTTTTAGCTAAAGCAATGTAGTAAAACTGCCAAGTTATCTGAGTTACTACTCAGAGAAACCCTCAAGATCACTGGCCTTCTTGAAGAGGAGAGAGTAAAGAAGAAATGTGGTTCAATACAAAATCACATTTGCTGTAGATTTTTGTTGTGAGGAGGAAGGGACAAGAAGGAGATGAAGCCAATATTGTGTGGATTGCTTAAAAAAAAAAAAAAAAGTGAATTAAAGAGGAGTTATGTTTAGGAGTTTAGAGTGAATTAAAGGAGTTATGGATTGCTCAAAGAAGAAAATTGGCCATGAAAGATTTTTTTTTTTTTTTTTTTTTTTTCATGAGAAAGAATGATTTGGAAGGGCAACATCTGTCATGTATCACTCCTGGATGATGTATAATTTCTATCCTGTCCTTTGGGGATAATCTGTTGTTGGTTTGTACCAGCAATTTTGATGTGTTTTTTGTTTGTTTGTTTGTTTTGCATCAAGTCAGCTTTCTCTCTGGCCCTTCCTGCCAGATCTCTGCCTGTGTTCTCTGTTCCTTGGAATGAACAACCAGCAAGCAGCATCAGCTTCCTGCTTAGCTCCACTGTGCTCAGGCTTGGCATAGTATGGCCATCTGTGTTCCAGCTCTGAGTAGCAGGTACAAATACTAGTGGATAAAGGTGACAGCAGCTCTGGCTCAACTTTGAGCTTTCCTGTTGTCAGTTCTTTCAATAA
Organism: Aythya ferina; assembly: GCF_964211825.1. Lineage (NCBI taxonomy): Eukaryota > Metazoa > Chordata > Aves > Anseriformes > Anatidae > Aythya > Aythya ferina. The sequence goes on along the minus strand of NC_140302.1, from coordinate 10,715,824 downwards.
TCTAGTCTCATGTCATCAATTAAGCATGTGGGACAGGGAACAAGAGGAGAAAAGGTAGTTTTGAGGAGGGCAGGAGAAAAGGAATCACTACCAATAATAAAAATGTAGATACTCAATCTTTATTACTATTGTAGGTTCATAGGGAGTTATGTTTACAAATAAAAAGAACATTAGCTGTTGCGATGTTTTAGTGAAAGAAATGACTTATGTAAAATTGCTGTTTACAAACATATTCTCATTTTGAATAGTTATTTAGTGACATTGATGTAACTTAATTTATTAGCATAAGGCGTTCACATTAGTTTTTCTATTCTGATTAACATTTAGAGAACGATTGCAAACCGTGCAACTATTTATTATCTGCATGCAAGTAGTAGTTTTATAAATGGGCAAGAGAGTTTTCTGCACTTTTTCAGTATCCCTTCCATCTCTTTAAGCTTTGATCATTTATGATTTTTCCTAGCACAATTTCTTTTTCATTTATCAAAAATTATGCCATGTGACTGATCAGAGGCTGAGGCTGATATGTATTTGAATCAAACAATATACAAGACATTGCTAGCAAATTGCTGACAGGTCGTCCCATGGGATAAAATTTGTTCAAGTAATTTGTCAGACAAACACTTCTGAGCAATGAATTCATTTACAGCTATTAGGGTCACTTCATATTTGTGAAATCTTTCAACAGGAATAAGGGCTAACTTTGCAGTGGCATTTGCAGTAATAATTTGAACTACTGTCTGTATTATCCACTATTCAGTAAGGATAATAAAAGTAAACATTGCAATCCTGTTGTCTTAATGCCATGGGGCTGCTGTGCAGCCTATCCAGAACCTGAAATAATGCTTCATTCAGTCCAAAATGACCTCCCAAATAAAATCTAATCATTTATGGAAATGAGGCTTAATGAGTTACTCACGATCGATTGACGTTATTAGGAATGTTCATCTGGAGAAGTGTGCAACAGCTTCTACTGTGAACAGATACTAATCAGAGAAAGCCACTAAGGAAACTGTCAGAGCTTTGCTGTTTAATAAATGAGAGTGAAAAGCATTCTGGAAAAGTAGCATGGAACTGCACCAAATACTTATTGTAGATGACTGCCTCATTCCTGTAGACTGCAGGAAGAAATTGAATGGGCAGAAAACATTGTTTTAAGTTTTGTGTGAACATTTTCCCAGTATCTCTTGAAAACTTTCTGTTTTTATCACTTTAATATCATACAAAACTCTGTGTTTGTAAACTCAGGAGTAATATCTAAACTTAGGGGGGTTAATTTTGAGTAACATGTTCCAGATGAATGGAATAGGCCTCCTTTCTCTACAGAATATTTTTCTTGAACATAAAACATCTTATCTCTTATTTTGTTTTGAGAAATAAAATAAGAAAATTCTGTGGTATTTTCATAAACATAAAGCAGTTTGAAAATGGGCATTTGTCAGATCATCCTTTATCTGTTTTACTTTAAAGATAATCATACATCACATAATTCTAACACATTGTATCTTCTAGATTATCCCCTTTTATGACTGTAATTAGAAGTCGATTTTTTAATGTGATATAACTGTAAAATGCACCATTGTATTTTTTCTGAGTAGATATATGTCATCAGCTTAGAAAAGGAGAGACTGAAAAGTAATTTTATGACAAATCTTTCCAACAATTTCATCTATATTCTGATCAGCAGTCTAATTTTGTTTAAGTTCTGCTCGACTTCTGTAAAATTTTCTAGCAATTTGAAAAAGTAATCTTTTTACTATTTCTTATGTTTTTTCTCTTGTAAAAATGGATTCTGTCATGCATCAATTATATAGGTTTCTGGGATGAAAATGGGAAAGAAAAACAGGACATTTCTGAGACCTTTAAATAACCTGCTCAAAATAACTTTTCCCCTGAAAAATGTTTTAATATTTTCGTCTGACCTACATAGGGTAGAAGCAAGAGCCATGGCCTAATGGAAAAAGAAACATACTTATTTTTCTAATTGCATGATGGCACTAACAGTTTTAAACAGACCAGGAGGTCTGTTTAAAACTGTTAGAAAGGATTGGGTGAATGAATGAAGATGCACTTGTCATAGGAACTTTTATGCCCCATGGACATGAACTCCACGTTGGTGATGCATTGTATTAGATTTCATGAGGAAGCATATTACTTATTAATGCTGCAACATAAGCTATTACTAAGTTTGAAAATATGGTAATAATAAATACTATATTACTAGGCAGTATATTTGATTTTTGAACCAAACAATCTATCATAGTTTATGGAACTACCTATTGTAGTTTAGAGAGCTAAACTACAATAACTGTTAATTACATCAGTTAATGTAGAAATACAGAAAACAGGTTTCTGTAGAGTCCAATACTGAAACAAAGGAGGCAAATCCTGTAACATGCCATTTGATCAGCTGCTATATTCTTGATGTTAAGAGAGAAATTCTTAGAAAGAGAACTTTCTGAATCTTTCTGGATTCAGACTGGACTCACCAAAATAGGGCCTGTCTTTGTGAGATATTTTCTGGGTCCATCGCTAAGTGGATAATTAGGCTTTTCTATACAGATGTACCGTGATAATAATCTTCACTCAGATTATATTTTTTCTCTTGCCTGTAAGGGGAGAACAGCTTTCCCACCTATTCTACTGCAGTAGTCAATGTTTTCTGTTTTCAGCTGTGAAATAATACTAGGATAATCTCCTGGGAGGAGCTGTGTGCACATGTGCCCAGGAATTTAGCATTTTTCGAAAATGAATTCAAAAGATTCCCATGAGATGGCTGACCATAAGTGTATTTCTTTTTCATTATTTTCCACTATAGTAGGTCAGCCTACCATCCTTCTCTGTATGGGCTTTTCCAAAACTTTGGGAATGTTGTGCTACAATTACCTTTGAATCTTGACTTCTGTATAATTTTCTGAAGTACTGCATCTTTACCCACTTCTCTTGAAGAGGTCAGTTTTCTGGAGTTCTTCAGTACAATATGACTTCCACAGTATGACTTTTCAGTACAATATGACAATAAATGGCCTGAAGCTTTCATGTTTCCACATTACATAAATTCAACTATTGAGACTTTGATGTCCTGTCCATTGCTGTGCTGTTTTCCCATACACACAAATTTTGAATGGTTTAAAATCAAGTTTTCTCGTGTTTCCTTACTAAATCATAGATCATATGTCGTGTTTGTTACTGAAGTTGTAGCTGTTTTTTTTTCCCAATATCACAATATGACAAGTGAAATGGTGTGGAAATCATTGAAACTAATGACTCATCTGGAAGTGTTTATTGTGGAATATCAATCTGGGAAAAATAAAACACCTACTTGTTCTTTCTGTATTTTATCAATTCATGTTGGTTTTCAAAGTTTTCCCTTCCTATCCTATCATTAATCAAATGCTAAAGAATATGAATACAGAATGTACAAAAGGTATAGATGGAAATCCAAAAGGCTGTTTAGGAAAAATTTCTTGATCAAATCAGTAAAATAAAATGATATAGAGTACTGATTTTTCACATCACAGGTTTGAGGAAATAGAAGGAAAGAAAGAACACTTTAAGATAAATTATTCAGCAGATATAATACTATGATACACCGTTAGCTTCACTCAAGTAAATTTTTTTTTTGATTAACTGGCATTTGAATCATTATAGAGATTAAGCTTTTGCAATTTGACTGTTGAGAAGGGGGTTAGAAAAAAAAAAAAAAACAATTATCAAAGGGGCAGATGCTATCTTGTGTGTTAAAAAATGTGTGTTAAACACATTTCTCTGTGTGAAAATGTCCTGGTTTCAGTTAGAAAAGAGTTGATTTTTCTTCCTAGTAGCTGGTGGAATGCTGTATTTTGGCTTGGGATGAGAAGAGTGCTGATAACACCTCGATGTTTTAATTGTTGCAGAGCAGCGCTTATACCAAGCCAAGGACATCTCAGCTTCTTGCTCTGTCCTGCCAATGGGCAGGCTGGGGGTGCAGTAAGAGCTGGGAGGGGACAGACCCAGGACAGGTGACCCAAACTAGCCAAAGGGGTATTCCATACCATCTGACGTCATGCTAAACAATATATAGGGGTGGCTAGCTGGGGGATGGAGCCAGACTGCTCGGGGTTAGGCTGGGCATCGGTCAGTGGGTGGTGAGCAATTGCATTGTGCATCACTTGTTTGTACATATTATTAGTAGTAGTACTATTATCATCATTGAATTATTATTAATATTATTCTTGTTATTATTACTTTCCTGTCTTATTAAACTGTCTTTATCTCAACTCACGGGCTTCACTTTCCATTTCTCTCCCCCGTCCCAGAGAGGGAGGGGGGAGGGTGAGCGAACGGCTGCGTGGTGTTTAGCTGCCGGCCAGGTTAAACCACAACAGAAAAGTATGAAGAAAAGGAGACCATAGCTTTATTGCCATCAATGGAAGAAAGCAACATATTTCCATTCATGAGAGGATGACCCACATTACTAGCATCAAGGAATGAATTGCAGTTCTGTGCAAGCGTTTTATTAAAATGTTGTCGTACTCTATTACCAACTAAAGAACATTCCCATCTGGTCACAGAAGATGAGGAAGTATGACAGGGCAAGTGTGGCAATATTTGTTTCTTCCAATTCTCCTTATTTCTAAAGGCTGAGCAAATGCATTGCAGGTCCACCAAAGAAGCAGTGTCATCCACTGCTTCAGATTTCAAAGAAACAAAATCCTCTATGATGAAAAGCTGAACTGTTAGGGGTTAAAAAATAGAGAATTTCTCCTTTCTTTCTGGCTCCTGGTAAACACTGGGAAGATGTTAGTGTGTGAAAGATATGATTTGTGTTCTCCTAGTCCTTTAAACAGTATTATTCACACACAACTTCTAGCCGCTGCTGGAAGATACTGAATGCTGATTTTTCCTTTTTGCTTTGTTTTTGAAAATTATTTTTTCTCTTTTCCCTACTTTATTATTATTATTATTATTATTATTATTATTATGGGTTTCATTTGGAGAAGTTTGATAACTGAAAATTAAAGCCAGTTTGCCCTGCCCCAGTCTGCACTATTCTATAATAGAAATCAGATTTAATTAATTAATTTTATAATCAGTGGAAAATTTTTGTTGCTAAAGAGTATTTCTTAATGGTTCAAAGCAAAGGACTTGTAGAAACAGATTAAACAGTCAGCCTCTTGTCCTGGTTTCAGTTAGAACAGAATTTTCTTCCTAGTAGCTGGTGGAATGCTGTGTTTTGGCTTAGGATGAGAAGAGTGCTGATAACATCCCGATGTTTTAATTGTTGCAGAGCAGTGCTTATACCAAGCCAAGGACATCTCAGCCTTTCGCTCTGTCCTGCCAACAGGCAGGCTGGGGGTGCAGTAAGAGCTGGGAGGGGACAGACCCAGGACAGGTGACCCAAACTAGCCAAAGGGGTATTCCATACCATCTGACGTCATGCTAAACAATATATAGGGGTGGCTAGCCGGGGGAGGGGGCCGGACTGCTCGGGGTTCAGCTGGGCATCGGTCAGCAGGTGGTGAGCAATTGCATTGTGCATCACTTGTTTGTACATATTATTATTACTTTCCTATTATCACCATTGTATTATTGTTATTATTATTTTGTTATTATTATTTTCCTGTCGTATTAAACTGTCTTTATCTCAACTCACGGGCTTCACTTTCCATTTCTCTCCCCCGTCCCAGAGAGGGAGGGGGGAGGGTGAGCGAACGGCTGCGTGGTGTTTAGCTGCCAGCCGGGTTAAACCACGACACCTCTTTAAAAATAATTAGTTCTTTGTACATTTGAATATTTTGGGGATATTGAATTGACAGGTTCTGTCCCAGAGTTCTGTCTTTAGTCTCTTTACATAAAAGAAATACTAAAAAATATTGCAATATGTAACTATACAAAAATGTTATACAATACAGTAAAAAAGTGTAACATTGCTATATCACATTTATATGCATAATTTTCATTTACTTTTTATGAATCAAGTGGTAAAATTACAATAAACAGCAGTGAAAAACTGTTGCCACAGCAACTATTTTCTTGTTAAAAAATGATTCTGAAAAGCTGAACAAGTCAAAAGCAGATTTATCAGGTAATTATTATCAAGTAGATGCACTGTAATGCAATATAATTAACCCAAAAGGCTCAGAATGGTCATATGGACCTGGAAATCTTTAGCTGTTCTGCAAATACTGATGCTGGGCATCTTGTGTCATTTGCGTCAAGGATGCCCCCCTTTTCTTGGAAAGTGCTTGAACAGGATTAGAGCAAATGAAAGCAGCCCACTCCACACTGCCTGTGTGGGTGTGTACAATTTGTGTATAGGTGTGGCAGTAGTGGAAAATACTCCAATTCAGAAATAGTGGATTAATAAATAAATACTTTAAAATCTTTTGTTTCCATACATACCTCCCTGCATCTGTTATTTTAGCACTACTTTTTGTCAACGTTATTGTTTATTAATCTGTGTGAACTAAGCTTGATTTGCATTCACTGTATATATATTTACAAGTGTGTATGTTTCTGTTTTTATATACACTCACATTCACACACATACAAACATACATATCCAGAATTATGTTTTAGGATGCAACAGGAAAAAATAAACCTGAATGTACACAGAGGTAGCTACTTCCACTTTTTCCTCTTGTAGAAAGTCTTGAACTTGTGAAAACTAGGATATAAATTTCCACTTTATTCAAGTGTTACTGTTCACTTGAGTAAATAGAATTGTGCCTGAGAGTAAAGGGCCTGGGGGGTGGGAAAAAAAGGCAAGCCTTTTAATTTTCTCACAGTTGTTAATCAAAATATAGAAATTAACAGTACTTGTTATAACAGTTCTTGAAATAAGTGCTGCATATATTTAGTAATTTTAAAGGTGCATGGAGCTTGCTAGATCATTCATTATTATGCATTATAGTAAATTATATAGAAAAGCAATCTCTATTCAATTCAGATTTCTGGTTAAAATTAAGGGCATTTTATACTGGGAAAACTTCTCTCTGTGCAATGGAAAAAGGTCTTTTGCTTAGCTGGCAAGTAACATAATGTTGCCATGTACCAACTGAAGGCCTATTTTTGACAATATAATATTTTAAATGCAAATCCTGTATCTCAAAGAGTTGGAGTTTTCCCCAGCTTTTTATCTATGAAATCCTCATTTAGTTCTTTGCAAGCAACCTGACTCCTGCAAACAGAAGCAAGGAAGCACAACAAAAAGTTTAGGAAAACACACGATATTTTCACTAGTTTGTGGTTTGCCGGGGAAAGAAACAGTAAATGTCAATTGGGACAGACTCATGTTTTGGCATAAATCTTAGGCTTTATGATTTGAGAAGTTGCTAGTTCACCTGCAGTGAATTCTTAATTATCGGTTACTGCATAAAGTTTGTATTTTCATATGTTTTATTAGCACTCTATAATGAAGTCAACATTTATTTAAAAAAAAAAAAAAAAGTGTTACTCATTTGAAGATAGATAATAGAAGTATCTGTAGCATCTCTCTGTCTCATTATGTGGACCTTGTGCTTTCCTATTACTTAAACAATTTTCCTATTCAATGGTTGTTGCCTCTGTCTGGGGTCAAATTTGCTTCTATTTCTTTTCATGTCAGGGCACAAAGGCTGACTTTCTGTTGCCTTCTATCATATCTTTTGAAATTAATGGAAGCATGTCTGGGCTATTTTAAAATGTGGAATTACAGAAAAATTGGGGGATAGTTGGCCTTTAACCACAATACTAGGCTAGGTTTTTTCTTTCATGTCTAGCTGGGCAACGTAATCTTACCAACATGCAATTAGAAATAACGTGGCATTTCTTTTTTCTTTTTTTTTCCCCCTGATATTTAGCTTTTGAAATGCAGAAGGTGAAATGGGAAGGAAGAGTCCTCTAATATTTTCTGTACACTCAGAAACATTTATTAAAACTGACAACTGAGTTAGAAATAAACAGGTACACAAAATGAACAATCTCCTACTTAATATTTAAGTTTTTTTTTTTTTTTTTTTTTTTTTTTTACGTTGAAAACATTGACATTTTGACTGTAAAAACAGCAGAAAATGAAAGCTCATTTGAATTTGTAGTTTATATTATTGGAATTAATATTGTCCAGTGGTGATACTAGATAGGGTGAGTATTACCACAGACATGAAGAAATGTTAGAGAAATGTTAGAGACCCAGTGATTCTGAAGAACTACTTAGTAAAGCATCAATTAGTTAAATACAGCATCTTTGGATTTTTTAAAATAAATAGTAGGTACAATATTAAAGTAAGATCTTGGTATGGAAATACCTAGTACAAGGTCTGGAAAGAAAGAGAGAAACCTGTCTTGACTAAATTTATGGAACAGTCAAATTGTTCATTTAATAAATAACATGTTTAGTATTTAGTCATTTCTACATAGCAGTTTTCTGTAAATGGAATTTTCTGCATTTCATACATAGTGGTCTTCACAGTTGAATATTAGTTTTTCAATGTTTTAGATGTTTAATCACAGTATTGTTCTATTTGCCTCCAAATCTTTGAACACGAGTGCAATCTTGCTGAAGTTAGTTTTTACTTCATAGATAGTCATCTAGCACTCTCAAAAGACTTTGTCTTTTTTCAGTTTCACTGGAAACTTAGTTGAATTTGCATTCGAAAATTGTTCCCTGGTATATTGAATTGTGGAAGACCTACTGCTCTGTTAAGAGTCAAATTTAGTATGTCTTCTTGTATAAAATTGAAAACAGACATTTTTTTTCTAAAAAGTTATCCCCAAACAAAGCTTTATAGAAACTTATTTACTCGCATAACTCCTTTTAATATAATCTTATGCTGTGGTGGAGTATAATCCCTCTTAAATCACGTAAGGCTGGTAGCAATACAGCAAATTGGTGAAAGCTTTTCACTACTAGCAACTGTTATACTGTTCTGATTAAAATGTTACTTCTGCATAATCGCATGTCTGATCATTTACAACTGTGAGAAGTTAATGTTAATCCTCCCATATTGATGCAGCTGATAAGAACTGTAATAAATGTGCTGTTGTGTGTCCCTTCTCAAGGTTAGAGCCAGTTTGAGCTTTTTTCAGTTGATAAACCTATATGTGTCAAAATAAGTGATTTTTCAAACTCACTGACAATGGTCTGAGTATTCTTAGATCAGCTATTTCTTTCAGCAGAGGAAAGCATTTTCTTTGGCCTCAGGAGAGAGACGTGTTTTCATCAAAATGGTAATTTCTCCTCCACCTTCTCAGTTAAAAAGTACCTCTCAGTATTAAAGTACCTTTTGTAACTGCATTGTGTGAAAGTACCTCTCACAAGTCCAAAAAGAGTCTTTATTGCATGTTCTTGGATAACAAAGTGATTGGATAAATAGTTCAATAGAAATGGAGAGAATATACTGGGAAGGAAAGTGCTGAGACTTTTTTTTTTAATTACTCTTGATGCTACTGACTGTTGATTGTGGCAAGAGATGACAAACACTTGCTTTCTATATGGAATGTAGTGTAGTTAGGACTTTCTGTACTTCCTTCACTACCATTGCAAGGCACGTGGTTCATTAGCTGGTGCTATATGTTCTACTCCTCCATGCAGTTAGGAGCACTCTTATATCCAATTGGCTTTTGATTCATACGGTAGAGAAGAAATGGAAGATATTTAAAAAATGCTGATTCAGTTTTTTTATGAAACACAATTTAGTACGTGCAAATCAGTGCGGAGTTTTGCTGTTAGGCAGTGAAAAGTCTTTATCAACTGTTTTGCTTATGATTGTGGCACAAAACAATTTTGGATATCATATGCAAATCCCAGTCTGATCTCCAGTTGTTGAGGTTATTATCTGGATTTGCAATGATACACAGAAAATGGTTTTTTCTAAATGCTTTTGGCAGGTTTTGACTGGCATAATCCTGGTCTCATCCAGCATACTTCTTGCTGTTGATAAAGAAACTATTCATTCTTTTCTATTCATATACTTATAGCATAAGTTTTGAAACATTCTGAGGTATTTATGTTTTATTATGAAATTCCACTTGAAAGGTATACAAAGATTAGCTTGATTATGCCAAACTAATCTCTGTACATGTTTATAACTTTAGGGACAACAAAATTGAAAAGTTATTTTTAATCACAACACTACTTGATTAGAAGAATGTAGTGAAAAGGAAGTTGTGTCCCTGCTTTTCATCTTGGATACTCTTCGCTTCCTATGTGGTTGGGAGCTTATATTCGTTAGTTGTTCCTGTGAAGTAACACAACTCTTATGTTACAGGCAGCTAGAGAGGAGATGGATTTCTTTTAATCTGGAATGGTTCTCTCTTATTCTTTTCCTCTTCCCTGTTGCAACACAGAGTTAGAGGAGGTCAGCAGGCTCATATTTGTATGACTCAAATATGCATTAGAACTTGAAAGTCAATGTCATGGCTTTGGAACAATGATTTCATTGGATCCAGGAAACAGTTCTCAAGGTTCCTCAAATGTAATTGCACAGAGACATTTAAGCCTGTGAGACTTGTTTTGGATGAGTGGCATTTGGAAACGTTTTTGCTTTTCAAGTTACAGGAAACCTTAGTGAGAATACTATGTTATACTACGTATACCCCATACTGTCGCATAGAACTAATCTGTAAAGTTACAGGGCTAATTAGGCAGTATGTATTGCCATGTAGGCAGACTCCTAATCTGCTATTTTTATCTTTATAATTTTGTACAAATATGATCCTTTCTTGTGAAGACATTTTCAGAATTTTTGGTATGCTGCCCATCTCATTGCAATGGAAAAAGTGCTGCAAGTTTTTTTCTAGCCACATGGTACTTTTCATTCACCTGTCATATGAGGATATCAAGTGCAGATACTCTGGGTTGACAGTAAATACAGCTTGACTGAGATCGTTCAATAGAGGAGTTGCATCTAGTTGATTTATGAATTTTGTAGAAATGTATTCTGGCATAATTTACTATGAAATACTTCATGGATAGCATCTACTGAGATTCTGATATTTTTCCGTATAACACAAAAATTCTTCTTAGGAAGGTAAGGTGAGAGTTGATGTGTTAACTCAATGAGTACTCCCCCAGGATAGTGGAGGAAGCAGCCTGATTGCTGAGCATACAACCCATAAAAGTTTGGGCCTGGGCAAGTTTGGAACAATTTTTATTCTTCATATAGACATCTCTTCTTCTTTTGTCAAACCCATATCTAGGCTTTAGTACATGCAAACATATTTCTTCAGAATTCTTTGTAGGTTATTATTTATGGAGTTTACTAGTGTTGCTGTATTTTCAGGCTCGAAACGGTTGTGTCTAGCAGGAGGATAGAGATTCTGCAGCCATGAAGAACAGATGCTTATTTTGTTCTAGACTACATAAAACTATTACAAGTCATTATATCATTGACAGCTGTCTCTCTCGTGTTTGGATAACCACAGATTGATGTGAAATATTTTGGTTGTTTGTAATTCTGTTACTAGTCTGGAAAATATGACTTCAATCAAGAGTAAGGGGAAGATGAAAGAGTTTTTGTTCTCTTCATGGTTGTTCAGAATCTATTATTTCAATATAAAGCTTTTACAGTCTAGTAAACAGCTATACAAAGTTTGTGACATCTTGTACATCAGATTCTGCACACTATGCAATAACCAAGTGTTGAGACGTACAGAAAACTGCAAGATTAGCATCTAATTGATGATTACTGTATACTAGTGTGGACCTTTTGCCCTCCCATGCACACAAATTGTAAATCCAGTAGAGTTTACATTATCTATTTAATATATCACTTCTCAGGTAACTCCTGTACCTAAATTGCTGCAATGGGAGTCAGAATTTAGCTGGGGCTTTATCCATCAAATGTATTGATCTCCTGAAGGGTGAAAATATTTCTGTAGAACTGGTAATTATACCTAATTCAAGTCACTTCAGTAGTTTGTGTTCCAATCTGTTCTCATGGATCATGTGGAAAAAAGATAACTCGAGTCTGTTGATCACAGCTTGAATTGATTAATTGCCTTACCAAACCTTCCAGAATCTAGTGGTGTTTTTAAAGGTACATCTTGGTATCATCCTTTTTTTTTTTTTTCTTTATTTTACTTTCTTGTTGCCTTAGGACGGGAATACAGTATCTGACATTTATCCGTCCTTGCTCGTCTTAATGTTTGTTCTTACATGACATCATCACAGCTATGCAGCCATCCAGAGTTGGATTTGATTGTCTGCCCATCTAATTCACAAACTAATTCACTGAAAAAGGAAATCAGTCATTTTTATTACAGTTAGTAGATACAGTTAGAAAAAAAATAGTTTTTGTTTGTTTGTTTTAAAAAGGCATGTAAGGGAATGTGAGGATTATTTTTTCTGAAAATGTGGATTGTGGCGCTTGCTGGAGAAGTAGGAAGCACATTTTAACAGGATAATGGAGCACCCTAAATATCATCCACTTTCAGTTTTTATATTGGTAAAGCATTTTATTATTCCATTGTATCCAAAGCAGTGGGTCATGTTTGTCCAAATTTTAATAGGCAGAAATGGTATCTTGTGCCAGAACATATCAAGTACAAAATTCAGCTGATAAACAAGGCTGTCCAGGTTGGAGATGTAGATAATACTTATCCAATTTTAAAATGTCTGCTAAAGGTTGGTGATGAGCAATATTGGTGTCATGGAAATTTGTATATGTGAATAGAAATATTATTTTATTTATGTTTAGTATTAATGTAGTTTCTTTGTCTAAAATTACATAAGCTCCCATGTGTGTAATGAATAATGAAAAGTGGTTTGGTTATAGAGGAATTCTACCAGGGAGGAAAAAATAATAATTAAAAAAAATCTTAGTTTTTATTAGGTTGAAGATAACAGTCCTGGGATCAGCATTTTTTTTAATATATATATTTTTTTAACCCATTGCTAAAACTATTTGAATTTTCTTTTCATGTTGGAATATGTAGTCTGGTAAATAGCAGGGAAGAACCTATGTATCCATATGTCAGTTTTAATACAGATATTCTGTCTGCTTTTCTGAGCAAATTCAGAGTGTATTTGACGATGAACTATGATAAAACAATGAAGAACAATGACATTGTGGGAAAATGAATACCAAGGAGTAATTGTCAGCAATTTTCTTTTGGACTAAGATCAATATTGTTGATTATATTATATATGTATATATGTGTATATATATATAACATACATATATATATATACACACACACACACACACATAATATGATATATAATATAATATATTACATTGTTAGTATCTGGATTATGATCAACCTGGTTTAGGTTTACTGTTTTGGTTTTATTTTAATGGCTGTAATGAAGATTAACATTTGTGAATGATGCCAACATGGAAGAAACTGTGAACATTTTGATAAATTGGAAGGAGAGTCCACTAAAATGCAAGATAGTATAATTGGGAAGGTGAACTCTTAGGCATAAGGAGTAGAGCTGAGTAGTATAATGGTTCTTAACTCTTATGTCCAACTACCCTAAATAAGTTAATAATCTGATAGTTAGAAAATAAGGATATATTAATGGCAAGATAAGAAAATCCTGTTGTCCCACTCTAGTTTGAATTATGCTGGAAGGTCTTTTCCAGCTTTGAGCCCCTTTAAGAAAAATCTGGCAAGTTGAATTTATTCCATTGATGAACAAGAACAGGTGATATTTAAATAAAGTGATGTGTAAGGAGACATTAATGGAATACATCTGTTTTTTGGTATATAAAAAAATGACTCCATAAACTATGTACACAACTTCAAAAAATACAAAATAGTCTTGTAATATGATGGATTGTTCTCTGAAGAGGCTGTGTGTGGGAGGAAAATAAATCATCTGTTTGCACTAGCTCAAATGTTTAGATGTTAGCAGAAGATTCACCATATAAAACAATATATTGTGTTGAGAGATTTCAAGAAGGTACTCAAATATCAGACATGGCATCGATGTGTTTGGTCTCTAAAGATCTTTCTCTTGCCATAGTTCCTGTAAAAAAAAAAAAAAAAAAAAAAAAAAGTGTTTAATAAGATGTCCTTCTGGTAATTAACGTCTCAGGTTCCTCTTCTCACCTTTTGTTTCTTTCATGATATTATTTTCTCTTTTTCAATGACGTAAGATGTCCATTACTTATGGTTGTGAGCATTACATAATAGTAATATTATTTAGTCTTAGAATTAACATTATTCCAAGCTACCTGATAAGCAATTAAAATTGGTGTTAAATTTTTTGGTGGATTTTTTTCCTGTTTACTTCGTTTTAATTTTTTTTCTCAGTGAGGTTTTAGATTAAAAAATTACACAACAATTATTTCAACCACATAAATTGTCATTTCAGAAATATAACTATAAAAGAATAATGCCTTCAATGATACTCTGTTTAATTTGTGAAATAATTTTATCATGACTGTGATATTTATCTAGCGTTTTTCATATATAATGTTGTGGAAGATGCTGTTTTTGTATATTATAGGTTATCTTAACATATAAAATAATTGAATATATTGTATTGTAATCATTCTTTTGTTGAATGAAGCAGGCCTCTAGAGGGAGGAATCTGACAGTTTATGATCATCACATTTATGGCCAATTAGTAATAATCAGTGAAGTAATTTAAGGGAATCATCTTAACCACTCATACTGCAGGACATCATAGTTGCATCCATTCTTGGTGAAAAGTAATGTAGAAAAACATAGAGAGCTAATAGTAATAATCTGCAACAGAGCAGCTTAGAAGCAAGCATTAGGGCTCAAGAAAAACATCTGCATACTGTGTTACATGACCACTCTTAATCATTCTTGAAATGGAAGAGATCACCCAGTAGGTCTAAACCATGGCAGATACCTTCTTATAACCACCAGATCCAAACCTTTCCAAAGGTGGTTCAGATAGATTTCTCTTTGTGGATATCATCTGTATCTGAGATGTGCACTTTAACACAGAGAAGATAAATAAAATTAATTTGGATAACGAAGTAATACATAAAGTTATTTTATAAATTCTGTGTGACTTTTGTGATTAAATTACAAAAAAGAAAAAAGGATGAGTTGACACTGCAGAAAGTCTGATAGGAATGTTTCAGTGATTTTGACGTATACGTGTATATATATTTGCTTATAGTAGGCACTTGTTCAGAACAACTTTTTTTTTTTTTTTTTTCTTTTTAAGCTTCTTCAGCTTCTAAATGATATTAAAATAGGGAGAAGAACTGATTCACTTCAATAGTAATCTTGGGAAATGTTAATTAACTCTTGAGATTCAGGAAATAAATATGGGTCCTCAAGAGGACCCATAGGTTCAGGCTGTGAACATTATTTTTCATTTGTTTTAGTATCTGAAGTAAATGTCTCACTGATTGAACAAATCTGAAGTCATAACTTTGTTTCACCTTAGAAAGTGCACCCTCAGGAGCAGTCTCAATCCCTTATGTAAGTAATTGCAAAAAGTTTGAATAGGTTCAAATAGGGCAGGGACTGTAGCGTACACCTCTGGGTTGCTAGGTGGGAAACTGCTGTGGTCTTGTCTGGTCTGTTTTGTGGTTATGGCTAGAGATGTAAAAGATATCAGTTACAATCTGTTGCAATGAGAACAGTTTTAGAAATCTCACAGGTTCCTTGTGTGCCTAATTTTCATGTTTATTTTCCAGTAACTGACAAAAGAGGCATTTATACTGAGAGTTTTTCTATGATGAATAAAGGGAAGCCTTCATGGGACAGTACACAGGTGTTTCATTTGGAGCTCAGTAACAGATAGTATAAAGCTTTTTTTCTTTGCTCAATCCCATGCCAATATTGCCTGATGGTAGATTTGCATTCTATCATAAATGTCCTTGTAAATTTTAATCAAAAATATTCATATTTTATTAAATGAAAAATATGCTAATAGGTTTTATTGATTAATTGTAATTGTCTCCAACATCATACTAAGGGCTTCAAGGATGTAGTGGTTGTATTAATTTAGTTAATTCCTCTGTTGTTTCTGAGCTATTTCATGTTCTATGATTTTAAAATATCTTACGTCTGACATACTTGACCTTTCCCATACACTTACCACTCAAAAACTAAATCTATTCAGTAGAGCTTTTGAAGTATCCAGATTGAAGACTCCAACAATCTTATACTGGCAAGAGATGGCACTCTCTTTTCATAATTGGTATCTTAGGAAGAAATAGACCACTTGATCTGACAGAAGAATCCCGATGAGTATTCTCACCTCCTTTAATAATGATGATAAGGATTAGGAATCCTCTAACACAAGATCACTCTACAAAATCTGAGCAGTTCTGCAGGACTCTTGGAGAAAGTCTTTATACAAAACCTTTTCCCTTTATTTTTCTCCAAAGTTTTATTGTATCTTGTATCAAGTGTTATCCTTTGTTCCTTGCAATTTCACAAGCTTTGTTTTTTGTACTTTGCTTGTCTATTAAAAGCTTGACTATTTGCTTTAATCTACTGCAGTGACCTTACACTGCATGGTGTAATATACATATATGGGTGAAATTACATGATTAGTGTATACTTGCAGGACTGAAATATAAATTTCTGAAAACTTAGCTATGCCTTTTGTGACTTCTGAGGTTTATATGATTGCATGAAAGCACCTCTCCTGAAATGTAGTTAAGTATATCATAATTTAATGAAAGTCTCAGAGTCTAATTGCTAAAATTGTTTATTTTTTACACAAAAATAAATGTCTTTCTTAGAAACCAATTTTCCTAAAGTTGTATCAGACATCAGATATACCAGTCATTTATTTCTTTAAGAAAACAACACTTTACAGGTCTGCTTAGCCTGCTTGAGTCAAAGCTCCATTTTCCTTGAGCCTTAACTAAGGAGCCAGTCAAGTCCCATACTCTTTTGATTCTGCTTCCAGAATTCACAAGGCTGGCAAAATAGATTTTGCAAATGCTGCAAATATATCCTTTCTGATGTATCTAATGTTCCTAGCTAGTAGAAGTGTTTTAAAAATAAAAACAATGTCCTGTTGAAGAATGCTAACACTGACTCTACAGACGCTAAACAGATTTTAAACAATAGGAGAGGTGGGGCCAATAAAGAGCAATATTATTGGAAATAAAACACAACAGAGGTTTTTTTGTGTTGCCCAGATTTCACTCCATAGGCATAGGAAACTACTTTTTCAGTTAAAACTGCTATTAGCGTCAATTTTCCATCTCTTCAGACTTCCTCGTGGCCAGAAACTTAAAATTACTGCAGTGCAACCACTCCTAAGGGCACTTGTAGCAGCCATTTGTGTGTCATCGTCTGACTTCGTCCTCAGATTGCCATAAAGATCCCTGAGATCACAAGGTTGCATATGGTGTCTCTGCCCAAGGATTATGGGAGAGATGTCTTGAAAATGTTGCGCATTATTTGCATTACTTTTGTTTCTGGCAGAAGTCTACCAAGATTCCAAATAGTCTGCCTAAAACCATCTTTAAATTTATAATACATTTGAGGTGTTGTTATTTTTTAATTTTTATAAGTACATCTTTTTGGCTACTTCCTGAAATCTACTTTTGGGAAACAAAACTTTCTTAATTATGACTAGGTTTAAGTTAATATGTAGAACTAGCCATATAATTTAACATGCAGTACTTGCTTTGGTACATATATGAGATACATCAATATATACACTTATATTCACTGTCATTGAAAATAAACTCTCGATCCTCCAACTTACGTTACACCTTGTTTAAATTACTATTCAAGCTACCACGTATTTTGACTAATCAGGTTAATGGATTTAAAAATCAGCTTTAAAGATGACATGTAGGTGGAACATGTTTAAATCTGCTATTTAAACCCGAATACAAAGAGTTTAAAAAAAAAAAAAAAGCCAGAATGTATGAGTCAAATTTTTTTCTGTGTTAGTCTGACAGTTTAAGTGTGTTTCTGCTATTTATCTTTAATGTGACTTCTGTAAAATTTAAATCATTCTATATGTTTTACAAAAGGAATAGACAAAATGAAACACTGAAATTGCACATTTTTATTTAATAATTCTAGCTACTCATAATATCAGATTGTTGCTTATTACTAGAGGAAGATTATTTGTAAGAATACTTGAAATTATATGTGAGTTACTTTCCTACTTGGGTGTGTTTTAGACCATTTACGAGTCATAATTAAGGGTCCTTTACAATGTGATATACCTATAGTAATTACAACAGGATTTGGAAATCTGTGACTCCAGATGCCAGTGATTTGAAGGTGATGCTAGATATTCCAGTACCTTCTTAAAGGTCTTGGTAATTACCTGTGCCATAAAAGTTCTAATTGGTTAATCTATTATTCATTATTTTTGCTGGCAGAGCTACTTTGCTCCCTGTTAAACGCACTAAGCAGTTTTAGGAATGCATCTGGAAGAACTCTCTAGGACTAATACAGTAAATGCATCATATAACCACGCTGCTGAAATTAAGTCTCTCTAGACACAGAAGAGCTTTAGCCTGATACTCTCCTATCCCCTGAATGTCAGCGTGGAGAGCTCAGCTCCTGTCAGCACTTTGGTATGTTTCCAGTATCCTGCAAATGTTTTCTCACTGATTCAGCCACTATGCCATGTATTTGAAGCCCAGATAGCAAAGGTTCTGAAGAGCTGCAAGCTCGGCATTTTTAGTGACCTTGGTTTTTGTTTATTTAGACAGCACCCTGAAATAAGAATCCACCCATATGAAAGCCAAAAATTTAGTAACCTAGGCACCACAGTCTCACTGTCATACATCAGTCTTCACTGCATTTATCCTTATGAAACCTCTGGCTGGGTCAGTAAAGATGCCTGAATCTTACTACTTACTGAGGATGAAGTATGAAGAAATGACTGCAGGTTTTGGAGAGCATGTTTTCTTTGCAGGTAACAGCCTGTTTGGATTTCAAAAGAATCCAAGAGGTTCAGGCATCCAGCTGTACTCCCTTTGGTCACCTTCCCTAACTTGCTAAGGTGCCTCTGTTACCTTTCTGGTCAGCGGTGCAGTCTGTGGTTGAGCAGTGTTAGAGCCTAAACCATGGTTTAGTATCCAAACTACTGGGCAGTAACTTTTCTCTTGAGGGTTTAAAGAATGAAAACTTAAATCCATATTGCCTCTGTTCTGTGATGGTGCACTTCTGTGCACTTCACTGGGTGCAGCTAGAGCCTTGTGCAGGTGGAGACACATGCTCTTTCATTTTGTCAAACTTCAATACATAGTTGGGACTGGAGCTGTTGTTTGTTTTGAAGTGCCTGACTCATCCACTACCTCTTAATACAAACTGATTGAGAGTTGTCAGCCCAGAAGGGAGCAGAAAATAGTAAAGCAGAAATTTGAGGAGAAAATAACTAAGTTTCAGTTATACATACATACATACACACACACACACACACATATATATATATATATATATATTACAGATGTGAATCAAGTTTTCTTATTTAATATTGGAGTGGCCTTAAGGAGTCAAACATTGTATCAAAACCTGATTTTCATGGACACAGTGTAAATTCAGAACAAAAACCTTAAAACTCCAGAGATACCATAATCTTATTGACAGATGTATTTTTACACTTATGAACAACCTTTCTGTCCTTTGTACTTCAAAAGCAGCTGGACCCAAGAGTCTCACCTTTTTTAAATGTACAAAAAGTGCCCATTGGATAGTAAGTAGCATTCTGCAGATACCATTGTCCTTACTTTTCTCCTACAATAAAGGTGAAAATCATAGATATAGGAATTTTTGAGGAGGTTTGGATGTTCTTACTTCCAAGATCCAATCCAGTAGTTCTCTTTTGTGGAGCATGGCAGATGCTTGAAAAGAATGTGTAGTCAAATTTATCCTGTAAAGCATAGTTACGGATTAATCTTCAAATGCATATATATTAATGTTGCTATATTTGTTATTGGCTGGCTCACAGCCATTGAAATGTGAATTTTTCGCTCCTCACCAAAGCATAGTAGATGACCAACACATCCTCACTTCTGAGTTAATATGTCTAGATGTTGTGGAAACACATTCCCCTGCTTACCTTTAAATTGTTTAATTTGGTATTAGATTTTGCTTGTGCATTATATGTGTTGATTTTCAGTATCTTTGAATGTTTCCTTGGTACTGTCTTTCACAAGAAGAAAAACAGAAATATTCCTGAATTAACACTGCTGTCAAATTATGTGGCTGAAACAGATTTGAGCTACAGGAAATTCATTCTCCACTCTCTTTGCAATGAATCTAGAGGGTGACCTGTTTGTTATGAATTACAGTAGCTTTCATAGAAGTCAGGCCCATAATTAGGAAGCAAGAATATGCATGAGTAATTTGCAGTCATGTAATGAAAGATTGCCATGGGAAACCAAGTAGATCAACAGATGCTGAAACCCTTGCTGTCATTCTTGGCATATTTATTTTTCACTTTCCTTCTCATCTTCTGAGTCACGATGACCTGAGAAATTTGCAGACTTCCATGTATTATGACAAATACTAACATTGCAGCAGATATTCAGTAATAATTTCAAAGGAACATAGCGTGTATTCCATGTATCAGAAACCTGAGTTTAATACATAGGCTTTTTTGTATTTAAAACTAGTAGACATTGATAAAATGAGCAACAGAGATCATGAAGTATTGTTTCTCCAGACAGCTGCAAAATGTTTTTGAAGATATCTGCTTATTTCTGAAATAAGCAAATTTCTTTGACATTTATTAGTGTAATGAAAAACAATCTCCATTACCTTCATCAGACTCAGGAAAGGCATGCAGTGAAGTACATACATCAAATATATATATATACATGTATATATATATACATAAAACCATTTACTTATACCTGTTTCCAAAAAGACGGGTTGTAAGAAAGGAGGAAGTATAATCTGAATGGTCTTTCAGTTTATAGGGAAATAGGCAAATTTTGTAGAATACTTGTTTTAAGGTAAGAGTTACATTAAGAAATTGCTTTCAGTGCATACAGTGAGTTTACTAAGATAAAAGTGTTTATTTACAATAAGCTTGATACTGTGACTGTGCATACTTATACTGGAGTGTGTTATTTTTTTCTTGTGAAGACTAAAATAATATTTTTGCTAATTCAGTATTTTTAAGATATTAAATGCAGGGTCAATCAGTTAAAATTCTTTGTCTTGATCCCTTTTTAAAATCTGAACTTTTTTTTTCTGGTTGGAACAATTGCCTGTATTTATTCATAGGAAGGATCTAAAGTCTTCAGAGAGGTCGTCTTTTCATAAAATGTCGGTGAAGCAGCATGACTGCTGTCTTTATTCAGCTAGTTCCTTTGAGCTGTTCTAGGGAGTTTTTTCTTGGTTATTTCGTCTGGTTTCTGACTGCACAGAAGATCATTCTACTGCTCTGTTCTCTTGGCGAAGTTGATCAAAGGCAAGCTACATTAGAGCCTGCTGCTCAATTTTATTTTTATATTAAAAGAACGTTTTTGCCACTGACACAGGAAGAATAGGGAAACGTGGCAGTGCTCTGTTGTCTAATGACTGACAGCAAGCTTTAAAAAAAAAAAAAAGCTACTGTTAAATCTGGAGCTGATAAGAAGATAAGAGATCCCTCCTTAATGTGGCTTAACTTTATTGTGTCTGTTGCCATCTTCATAGAAAAATGAATCTTACATGTAAGAGTAAAATGGTTTCCTTGGCTCCAGAAATACATTTTTTCCACTGGTAGAAAAAAAAAAAAAAAAAGTGCTTCTGTAGCCACCTTTGTAATGTGGTATGGCTTGTGTCTGAAAAGAGAGCTTTTGGAATCCATCATGATACCAGAAGGGAAAGGCCAAAGTATGCATTCAAAGACTTAATAGCATAAATGGTTTATGAACTATATTTATGAAAGTTCTCAAAATTACAGACTTGTCTTGGTTGATCAACTTGCAACATTTATTTTTGTTTTTTTTTTTTGTTTTTTTTTTATAAAGCTTATATGAATGTTCTGAAAGGCATTGAGGCAGACTGCAATTATTGTTATTATTTTAAATATCTGCCATGAGTTTTACAAGTATTATGATAAAGAAGAAGCCATCAAGGATGAAGCCAGCCTTTCCAAATCATTCAAGTTTGCACACTGTGAATGTGTTCAGCATCACACTTAAGAGGGATTGCTCAAAGACAAGTGTTGATTACCTCAGAATATCCTTGCTCCTTGAGAACAGAAGTGGGAGTAAGGCATGTAAGTATTTGTTGAATTAGTGAAGTGACGGTTGAAATATTCAGTGTTAATCCCATATATTGCAGTTTTTGTACATTTTCTAGCTACACCCTTTAGCATGAACAATCTTTCTGTATCTATCCATTCCTAAACACCTCTGGAAAATGACATCTTCTGTTTGCAACCTCAGGTACAAAACTGCTGTGTCATTTCTGTCTGCAAAAATACTTTAAGAATATGACCTTCCAATGTACTTCCCTTTGATCAGATTTTTTTTTTTATTTTTTTATTTTTTTTTTTACTCCACTTGAAGTTCCCTTTACACAAGCCTGTCATCTTAATTTCATATCATTGCTTTCTCAGTTCAATGTGTCTTCATTTCACTGTGACTTAATATTTAGAAATGTATGCATGGGTCATCTCAGTAAATTATATAATATTATCTCTGAAGGTGACTATTATCTTTGAATATTCCTAAGAAGGAGTATTTTCAGGCAAACACATGTTATCTTAAAGATACTAAGCCAAGCTACTTACTATTTTTGGTTATATCAGCAAAAACCCTTATATCATTAAAAACCCTTTGTCAGGATCAAACTTAGTTTTCAATTCCCTTCCCCAGTGAGTAGGGTGATTTGTATTGGGGAAGAAAAAACAACAACAACAATAAAAAGAAAAATAAAAAATAATAATAAAAAAAGGGCTAGATAGTGTTTTGCTCCGAATCAGGTAAAGTAAAAACTCCGAGAGTCTGCAAAGCTGACCCTTTCCATCAATTCTCAGTAACACACCTAAGGCCTCTTAACCAGTCCTTTCCTGCGTTAAGCAGGTGGATATAGAAATTAGAAAGGAGGATGTCATAAGAGACACAAAAAAAAAAAAAGTTATTTGAAACCTGCCTTTAAGAGTGAAAGTGGGAAGAAAGTTATCAAGATCACCCTTAATTCTTTAGCAGTCTTTTCTAGGGCTTGTAGGAGAATAAAAATATTCAATGCCCCATCAATCTAGCCTTTATATAAAAAATCAGATGTAACCTGGAAAGAACTCCATGCTTTTCAATCAGATTTGTTGCACCACAGGGTCGGTCATTTCTGTACCAGTTCACATGGAACAGATGTGAGACAAATCTGAAAGCATTTCTAAATAAATAGTAAAAGAAACTCCTGTCACGCTGGAGATTGTTTAAAAAATACCAGTCTGTAGCAGACTATATCTCTATTAAGAAAAATTTGACCAAAAGGACACGTATGTTTTTAAAAATAATAATAATATATATGGTTGAAAATAAATGTAAATAAATATAAATGTAGGTAAAGTCACAAAAATTTGCTAGGTTAAAAAGTGTGAAGAAGGATATAAGATAGATGTTAGGGTTGTGTAAGGTGGAGGGGGAACGACAAGGAGGGAAAAAAATGTTGCTGTCACTGGTTAACTGAAGTGGGGAACTGATAGGAAGATATCAGACAAATGGGTACAGTGAGAGGGAGAGCCTAGAACTAGCTGAAGGATGGGAGAATTAAACATTTTTAGAGAAAAGAAGAGAAAGGATTGACTGAAGTGTAACCATCAGAACAGAGAAAAAATACATTATCAAGGAGGAAGAGGGTTCTCTCAGCAGTCCCATAAATTATTATTATACTTTCTTATTCAGTTATTCCTCTTGATTTTTTTAAGGGTTGGAGAACAAAGGGAAGAGACCATACTTTGGACAGGCAGACAAGCAAGTGCCAGTATAATTTACTTTGTGAGCAAAAGGAAATTGTTCGTTATTTCACTTCGTTTGTACTTGGTTAACTTTGCTGTACCGTTACTGAAATAATAAAAGTAGAAGTACTGCAACAAAGTATTAAAGGAAGAATAAAATATATTGAAAATGAACTCCCTTTGACACTATAATAGTATTTAATTGACATTAAATAGCTCCTTTGGAACCATTATGAGTATGATATGAATACAAATGTATGAAGCATTTCCATCATATTGAATCAACAGTTCCTACAGATGAAGTTACATCATTGGAGCCATTAAGAGTTGCACTGTTGCACGTGAATTCAGTGCTTATGAAAGAGCCAGGCTGACATTTCTGAAGACTGCGGTCTTTTTTGAGTGGAGCTTGTTTGACTTGGCAGTTCTGCTAACTGGAAACTTAGTGCAGGAGCTGATCAGAACTTTGTGCAACTTGACTAGCGTCTTCTTGAGGCTGACTATCTCTTGAGGCTCACTGTCTTGAGGCTCACTATCCAGCCAGTGGACAAAGTGCAGGAAGAAACAGTAACAAGCAATCCAAACGAGTAGAGCTGTGCTATTGGCACAACAAGCTTCTCTGTGCTTTCTTCACTAATAAGGCTTCCAATAATCAAGCAAAAGTCTTTATATTGCAGATGCAACTTTCTTGGGGTATACGGAAGCCTGGGTGAGAGGATCATGAGTTCTTAGAGTTACTTTCTTCTCAACCTACTCATGATATTTGAACCTCGGGTTCTTTTTGTCCAGTGAAACCTGTACGGAAAAAAAATGAGTCTTTAACAGAGCAAGCTGTTGGTATTTGAGGTCTCTGTAATTCACAGTTAATTGCAGATACTGGAAGGGACTGCATGTCTTTGCTAAGGACGTTACGGACTGTCTGGATTTCTCCATAATTTGTTCCCTAATAGGCTAACACATGTGGTACAACAGATTAAGGTATTAGATCTGTTAATTTTGGCAAGGTATTTCCCTTCTAATAAGCGGATTAAGCCATACCCATCTACTGATCAGCATAATAGAAAATGGCTCTTTTGTTTGTACTTTATAACTTTTCAGAAGCCTACTGAATTTTACATTCTATTCTTAATTGGAGAAGAAAATACTTTAATAGAAGGCATATTCCACTTACAACAGTATGCCTTTGGGAATTTTATCAATACACACTGGATTTTTTAATGTATTTTGAATAATTATACAAGCTCTTGTTCTGAAATAAGAGTGCAGATACAAAAGCATCCTGTTGTGCAGTTCATCTATAGCAATGAGTCCTTATTTAAACATAGTTTGCTTGAATACATAAGGTCTTTTAAGGGGAGAAGTTATTCCTGCAGTAGCAGATGGAGGATTCTTTTTATGTGCTTTGGTGCAAGGCAAGAGGTAAACTAAATTTGATAATCTGGGTGAGATTGTCAAGTCAACACTTATTATTTAGGAAAATCCTGAATCCTTGTAGATCTTTACAGGTATAGTTGTATTCATGGGGTCTTGACAGTTCAAGTAGTAGGCTTTTTAAGAAATGAAAACAAAAACAAAAAAAAAAAAAAAACAACACTGAATAACAGTGGGAGTCACATACAAAATTCCTTTAGGTTAGCAATCTGGTCTGGAATCCAACTTCAGAGAGAGCTTTATAGAAAGTGTTGTTTTCATGCTGGAAAAGGTGATAGAGATGTAATTTATTAAATGGAGAATGTTTAGTGATATGGAAGATAAGCATGTTTTCATTACAATTGTGGCAAACAACTGCTATGAATATTTGGACTCTTTTTTCCAAAATCTTAGCATTTTCCAAAATATCTGTGTTTGGAGTACTGCTACAGGGTCATTTGTAGGGAAGTAGTGGCAGTGAGATAAGCTGCGGAAAACTTCACCTCAGGTTTCAGATACTTCAGATACTCTTCCAACTTACTGTAGTCATTGAAGAAGCACTGAAGATGATTTATTTCTTTAATTTTCCAAACCTTGCGATAAGTGGAACTTAGATTTTCTTTCTCTTAGTTGCTGAGGAGCCTGTATGCTGTGGCTAGAACAGATACCAGAGTTTTAGACGACAACAGTTAATTTTTGCAAGTTTCAGCCTTTGTATGTGGCATTCTATGTGAAAAAAAAAATAAATAATGGATTTTTTGAGAACTAGTAAGATAAAATAGTACTCTGAAGGAAGATATGTATGGCTTTTGCAAAAAGAGCCATCAGCTCTGAAAAATTTTAAGTCATTGTAGTAGCAACATTTTCTCAGATCAAAGTGAATATTTACACAGGGAAAAAAAAAAAGTTAAGAAGAGATGCTCTCTTGCTGAATCATGTGCCATCTCACCAGCCAAACCCTTTTGCTCCCATGAAAACAGAGTTATGTGCCTTGGACCTCCATGGTTTGCAGAATTCCCATTCCAGCATAAGGAACCAGAGGCTGTAAAAGTAATACGAAGTACAAGGAACCTCTGATTCAGTGTTGCCACAGAGGGGAAACTTTCCATTCTTTATGGTTCTTTATAAAGCCTAATAGCACAGTGAAAAATGGAAACATTTGAAAGATTAAATGGTTCCCTTCTGAAAATTTTCACTTGAATCAGTAAAAGCAGCTTGCAGAGAGGGGGAAAAATCTCAGCTACAATAAAAATGCTTATATTGCTAGCTTCCACAAAAGTTGTATAACCCAAAAACCTTCCCTTACAAAACCCAGCTTACTTGCTGGATAAAAAAGACCTGTGCAGTATCTCTTCTGCATGTTTGCATGTCTGCATTTTTGTTTTACAGGTACGTAAGAAAATGGAGCTAAAAAAAATCTGTGATAAATCACAGTGCCAGTCACTAATAAAAGTAGTGCCTTGGCGAGCAATATTAGAGAAACAGTCTCTGTAGTAAGAGATTTCTTGAACAAAGGATTAAAGTGTTTCATGGAAAAATAAATCATATTTAATATATGCGGTTGATAATGATTGGGCTCCATATCATAAACCACTGAGATCCTTGCATAATGATAATTCTATGTTATATGAACACTCATAATATACATTTACTAGACATGCAGCATTGTCAGGCTTTTTCAAGTTATGAAGTAGTTACAAAAGTGATCAGCAGAGAAATAAATGCTTTTTTAAATATAATTTCTCTGGAAACACAAAGGCAACACTTTCAAAATGAATGGTTTCCTATTCTGCTAGCTGTATTAGTTCAAATGAAAAACAATTCTTTTTAGTACTAAGCAATTTTTTTCCAAGTGCTAAATAAAAAAGTGAGTTACCTTGCTCTGTTTCCTCAAAGTTGAATACCTCTGACCTTCTGAACACTGTTTACTATTCTAAGAGTAAATAATTTTTTGTTTCTAATCATAAAATATGAGTTTAGGTGTTCTGGTTTAGATCACAGCTTTTGGAAGGGTGACATCCATTGCCGAACAATACTTAAAATCCCTTTTCAGGGGTGGTGTTTTCAGGGAGGAGGAAAGCCTTAGTTCTCAACTCCATGAAGGGGTTGGAATAGCAGATGGATGAAAACCACTGCTTCACTTGTCCTGGTATTAGTACAAATTTAACAGCATTTTGCTGCAAACATATATGTTTTGAAGTAGAAGAAGACCATAAAAACTGTCAAATTTTGAGATGAAGTTGCATGCCCTAAGCAGCATGCTTTCAGATCATAGATTAAGAGCTGTGCCTGTTTTGTATGCTAGGGTTCAGATAAAATGAAGTGTTTCAGCTTGGAACTCATCTTTAGGCTTCTCAGTAGGAAAGTAAATGTGTTTTGCTTTTGGGCCTACATCTTTATTTATTTATTTTAATCTAAAAATGAGGCTACCGAGGACTTCTTGCAATACTGTCATATTTACTCAGGTACTCCATGTTAGATGGGTGCTAATTTTGCAGGCAGTGCAGTAATGTTATACAATGTTAGACCAGAAAGGCTGTAGTTCTGGGTCACAATTCTATGGGTTCTATATTATTTCTTGTTTCTGGTGGATGTTTTTGGATATATATTTTCAGTATTATGATTACTTGTTACAGTATCCTTCTGTATACTTTGAATTATGAGGGTGCACACTCAATGCTTACGCGGTGTGTCTTGCTTACTGCTCTGGTTTGCAGCGAACACTGGAGTGGATGTGCGGTTCCAGTGCCATTAGGTGGCTTCCCCTCAATTCTGTGCACTGTGTGCAACTTTCTTACTTGTTTCTGGGTACTATTCAAGGTCACGAGCTTTACCTGTAAAGCCTATCTTTGCAGTGCTTGGCATATTGAAAGACAATGAGTTGCTTTCAATAACATCCTGTAAAATAAAAGATATAAGGACTAAAAGCAGAATTTTCTCAGTAGAGAGCCATCAGCTCTGGAATTCATTCCTACATTTGTGCTATATTTTAGCGACATTAAGGGCATGACATGAGATTTGTTTATTCATTCAACCTTTTATCTAATGAAGTGGTAAGATGGTGAGCCTAGAGATCTCTTTGAATGAAACTCCATTCAGATTGTTAATGTTTGAGCTCCTTATTGTTTGTATACAATTAGAAGCACTATGAAATCAGAAAAGAAATATTTATACTGATGGTAGATTATTAATTCTTTGCATGTAGATTGTATGGTGTTCACCTCATCCAAGTACCTGCAATGAGTCTGAGATAGCTCAGTAAAAAAATGGCATTTTCAATCATAAAGAACTGTCCCTAGGGCACTGTTTAATTTCAGCCAGTGTCCATGGAAACTTCTGTCTTTCTGTACTTTTATGTGTGGGTGCTGGGAAAATACAGCTTCCAGGAGGAAAAGCCTTTGGCCACTTGACCTCTTGAAGAACAGCCAGGTGAATTGTCTGCTTTTTGCAAGCAGGCCATTTTGTTTGCACTGGGATCTTTATGACTATGTACAGCTGAAAATGTGGGCACTTGATTACACTCTGTAAAATGAGGGAAAGAAAAGGTGCTCTGTCCTACATGCATCTGCCAGCTGAGCTCCTTATACACCTTCCTCAGCTTTTTGTCAGTGCCCTGCTACACCATTAGCAATGATGAAAAACTATTTTACTAAGCCATTTCTTAAGTTCCTGAGTTTTTGAAAACAGTAACAAGATAATACATGTAGTCATTTCCAAAGTAAGAGAAGCAAAAGTAGTCCTGATGTCTTAATCTGAAGATACTAAATACAAATTTGTAGAGTAAGTACTGAGCTGAGGCTGTCAGGAGAGATTTTCCTGCACATTGAATATGTGCGCACACATGCCATCTGGCATGTTGGGTTCTGAGTGGAAAGCTTGATCTACTGTTAACATCTCAAAGATGTTAAGGTTTTAAACCCCAGAACAAATGCACATATAAATATAACTTAAAATGCTCAAAGAGATAATGTGTAGACTACTTGTATGCAGTTTCAAATATTTTTAAGCAGCCTTCATCCATACTTTTGCTGCTTTGCCCCCTTGGGACAGGAGTGCAACTTTGCGTCCTAGAAAGTCTCCTAGCACATTATTTAATATATACAGTTCTTATCACCTCTTCATTTTTTTAATTTTGTTTCCTCTAAGTAATCATGTAATCACTGTTTCCTAGTTTTTACATTAGTATTTAATTCAAAAAAAAAAAAAAAAAGTTTGCTTTTAGCACTCCATTTAGGTTTCAGTACTCAAAACACCAACCTCGAATTCACTTAATTTGGAAAGAATTCTTAATCAGCAGCTACTGTTGTCATTGCACAGAGCAGAGAAGGACTGTTAGAATAATACCTAGCAGATTGAAAAAAAAATATATAGGCAATGTCATGTTAAAAAAAAAGAAAGAAAGAAAGAAAGAAAGAAAGAAAGAAAGAAAGAAAGAAAGAAAGAAAAGCATACCTGAAACAGGCTGAAAATTGAAATGAGAAAATTAATTTTAAAATGGAAGGTAGCAATAGCCTTTTCAATTATAATAATTTGTGAATCTTTTTGAACAGGTTCAAAAATGAAAATTGGTTTTAAGTGGTGCATCGAAAAATAAAATAAAATAATATTGTTGGTACTTTGATGTGATAAATAACCACCACTGGGTGCCACTGTTGAGTTTCAGAGCACTGGACCAGACAGGGTTTCTGTGGCAGCCAAAATTTGTAGCTGGAAAGGAATGTGTGGTAGTAGTTGTGCAACGGAAATAAATTATTTCTGCAGTTTTAGGGCTTGTGAAATAGAACTGCAACCAAGATTTTCTTCTCAGTGTTTCACCGGATATTATAATATCTGACAGTCGGTTGTTGTGACAGGTCCAACATGCCTCTTTTCCCTGTGTCCCTGGCTTGCAGCACCGAGCAGAAGTGATGCTAAATGAGAAAAGACTATAAACTCACTTTATTGTTATGAAGCATTTTATCTCATACTGCAGGCTTTTTGGCAAGCACATCTAGTCTGCTAGCAAGTCTTTC
Source organism: Aythya ferina (assembly GCF_964211825.1). NCBI lineage: Eukaryota > Metazoa > Chordata > Aves > Anseriformes > Anatidae > Aythya > Aythya ferina. The sequence goes on along the minus strand of NC_140302.1, from coordinate 10,685,617 downwards.
TAAATAGCATGTTTACTAGTTTGGAGTGGTGCTGAGGTATAGGAGAGCTCCACGTTTTGTATGGCTTTACATCTATTTTCTTGGTCAGCAGAGCATAAACATGTTTTGGATATAGCTTGCCTGCACTTTAGAAAAACAGGAAGAAAGAGTAATGGTGACTCACAATGTGACCATTTTCTGACAAAAAAATATAAAATGATGAATATGCTTCTAAATAGTTTTGATTTTGAGAGTAGACAATTAGAGATTTTCTAAGGCATTTGAATCTTAAATATATTTAAACACACATACATGTGCAAAGCAAAACAATACAATGCTGCATTAAACAAGACTTCTGTGTTGAGAAAGGGACTTCATTCTGTCTTGTCCAAAATAGAAATAATGTGCAATCTGTTTTCGTGGAATATTATGATCTTTTACTTTCAACCAGAATTTAGAGAATTTGGAAAGGTATTTGTGTGTTATGGCACATAAAATTAAAAATTTAGTTGAGTTCTGAGTATATATTTTGAAGTTAAGGACTAGGATTTGGATTTTAGGTTCTAATCTAAGTAAATCACTTAAATATAGTTAATTTGAATTCACAGGCTTGAAGTTACATGTTTTACTGGGTTTTGTTGAAATGAGGCCTCACACATTGAAATACTTTTGATAAAGGTTATGCTTATAGCTCTCATAGGGAATCCACCAAGCATAAACAAGTTCTGGTTTTGAGCTACTGTAGAGCTCCACATTAGGAGGGGGAAAAAAAAAAGTCTTGATTTGTAATTGGAAGGAGAAGTCTCTTCATGGTACAGATTTTAACACATTATTTGGTCAGCTGATCAACTGTGTGCACTTTCTGGGCAATGATATGCAAAGACAGAAAATTAATCACAATCTATAGGTTTGCTTCGAGACTGATTAATTTCTGATAATAAGGAAGACTATCTCCTTACAGCAATATACCTGCTTTGTTTTTTTGGGTGCTTTTAGTACTTGTCCTAAAGATTACTCTACTGTCATGACACATGTCCATAACAAAGCAGCTTTAGTTAAGAACAAAATTTGTGGAAAAATAGTATAAACATCTTTTTCAGTTCATCACTTCATCAGTTCATCACTTGAACAAAGTTGTGCTAACCTTGAAAGGTAATATGCATTATCTTTTCATGTATTTGTTGATCTGAAATGTATTTGGAGCATTATTGGGTATTAGTTATGAACAGTTAAGAGAAAGTTTGAGAATTTCATTATTGAGCATCATTTTATAAATAAAATTGAAATAACTCCTGCTCTAACTTGTATATTGCAGCTGCAGCTGGGTGGGTCTGTTTCTCAAACTCTGAGCAAATTTTTTGAGCTTTTCTGGACAATTTCATATGTGACGTGATGACTATGGGTAAATTGTGGGTAGTGAAATCTCTGGACACAAGTAATGTTTTTATTGATTATATGACTGCTATTAATCCTTTGTCCAAGGGTGACTTGCAATTCAACTGTTGTCCCCAATAAGTGTAATTTTACTGTCTTTGGAGGATCTGTTCCTGACTTGTGTTGCTTTAAGGGAGCTACAAGCATAGCTGGGTTTAGAAAAGGCAAATAAGTGAACAGTAAAGCAGAGTCCATAGTCAGTTACACAAATCAAAGCACCCAGAAGCCTTTTTATTAAAGATATAGGTTTTGCTGATCACTTTAAAACCAGGACATAAAGAATGGAAATAACTTTTCACAGAATTATATTTTCCTATTTCTCTCTGACTGAAAAACAGTCATACATTAGGGGAAAAAAAAAAAAAAAGCAGCCCCATCCCAAAACCTTTCTATTTTTACATCCTCACCAAGTTTCAGGCTCAATCACATTCAAATTAGCCTTCTGTTATCATGACATTTGAATTTATTCCTTTTATATGTATTCCAGACTTGCACTTGTATTTTGCTCTGTTCTTGCATAAAATACCCCACTCTGGTTCTTTGATTAATTGATTAATTTGCTTTGTAAAGTTCTTTGACATCCTGAGGTGAAAGTCTCTATAGAATTTGTAAGTTCAGTTTGTCAATTTAGGGGAAATAATGTAGGAAGGAAGCAGTAAAGGGACAGTAAATCACATTATCATTTGCCTGGCTCATGCTGACAGGATTTCAAAGAATAATGATCCATCAAATAGAGTTGATTGTGCTTTGGCCTGCAGTGAGAAAGTTTCTAGTGCCATTTGCTTTTCAGTCAAGTACCTCACTTAACCTCTATCACCAATTTTTCCTGTTTACTAATCTTCCAAGTTATATATTAATCATAGTAATACAGTGTTACAGAATTAATGTATTAGTACTAATGAATTCATTGTCACATGCAAAGCTTCAGTCAAAGCAAGTCTGAAACCTAAGCTTCAGACTGTACTTTTAATCTTTAAGGTCTGAGCTTCAATGTCCAAATGTTTTAAAGACCATTCTTTTATTGTTATTTACTAGTAGCTTAGTTAAATAATTTAATTTGATCCACATGCCTGTCTGTATTTCAGCAAGGCAGAATTCCCATTTTTAGCTTATAATAGACTCAAATCTCATTTGAGTGTCAATTGGCTTTTCTCCTACGAGATTTTGTCAAAGTAATTGAAGATGCATATCTTTCTCCCAAGATGATAAAAAAAAAAAAAAAAAAAAAAAAAAAAAACACTCAAATCTTGTCTTCAGCTGTGAGGTTTTCTTTTCAGCTACATTTGGTTAGATATGTAAGGTCCTCAAATGAAAAACAAAATAAATTTTAAAGAAAATGCACAGAGAGTCTAGTATACGCAGGTGATGAGAGCACAGTCAATTGGCATCACCCATCTGTTAGTAACAAATACTTAAGTGACCTCTGTCTGCAGTAGCAATATAGTGGAAGGCAAAGCAGGTCAAACTGAAGTATTTCCTAACGTGGTGGTGGAAGATGCAGTTTACAGGTCTCAAAATAGTTGTTGATTGTGGCAGAAATAGGAAAAATAAACTCTAGGTAGATGTGCAATTTCTAGAATGTGTTACTGCCATGTTGTAGGAAATGAGTCTCATCTGCGCTATTCAAAGTTTCCTTTACAGGAGCATTGCTTTTCGTAAGTGTGTTTGAACAGGGATGAAGGTTGGTCTCACTTGCAATCATGGTCTGTGTTCTCTTTAGACTTCTTGCTCTCTAAGCCGGTATTATTCTGCCAAAATAAACTTTAATTGGACATAAGCTAGTGCAACCATTGACTTTGCCCCAGATAAATTGTTTGATGGATAAAATGATATAAATTACAGAAATGGTGTTTATTTCTCTTTGTTATGGATAGTAGTTTATGATTATGAGTAAAACATGGGTACCTCTATCCTTAAAGATTAATGGCTATTAAAAATAAAGTTGGTACTTCAGCCACTCTGTAAAAACAGACTATTTCCTGATGAATTTAATTTTTTTCATTACTTCCTTAATACAGAAGAAAAAAAAAAAAAACCACTTGTAATTAATATAATAATAACAGAAGAAACACATAACGTAAAACTTCATAATATTAATCTTAGCTGCTTGCTGAACTTCACATGGCATTTGTTTTTCAGAACTACAATGGCTTAATAACAGTCATACTAAACTTCAGTGTTTAAAATACCTTTTCAAAATATGCATGATGGAAAGATGTTTAAATGTTGTGAGGGCTGTCCATTTCAGTTAGTTACAAAATAGTTATGATTTTTGAAAACTATTAAAGCAAAACACTCAAGGCTTTCTAGTGGTCTTTCAATTTCTCTTTTGTCAACTGTTTATAGTTACTAACATATCTACTCTGTAATAAATGAAGCATAGATTCAAGGTAAGCCAGGTAAATCATGAACATATCCAACAGCAATATCATTGAAGTAAAAGTAGCATTATTGTACAGGACATGTTTAAATTGTTTTTTTCCTCTTGTTTTTAGGTGGGAATAATACTCAGAAAATTCATGTTGTAGCATAATTTCCCTTGTACTGCAGAGATTCCAGAAAAGTAAGGTTTGGGTTTTTTGTGATCTTTGACAAATTCTGTGAGATATCGTAATTATTTGAGATAAGACAAACCTATCCATTTTAGATCAGAATTTTGAAATCTCCAAAACTGATTCTAAGATTGTGGCTAACTGAACTACAGAAATAGAAGTCAGCTCTGACATTTAGGTGAAAGTACATTTTTAGACGCAGAAGGCTCCCAAAAGCTGTAATTTCAAGAGCTAGATTATGTTTCCTTATGAAACAGATCCTCTCTCATTATCACGTGATGATTTTTGAGAGGCAAAAGGTAACAATTAGTCACAGAGTTGGTAAAGAGAGTTTAGAGCTCTGATTTTCAAACCTCCTGGCTCTTATTTGTGGACTGTATTTTCAGCCACACACTAAATGGCTGGACAGATGGTGCTTTGGGATAGCTGGCAGAGAGATGCAGTTGCCCTTGCACAAAGCTCTGCAGAGGAGCAGTAGCAAGGACAGTTACTGATGCCATTTTGAAGGAGGGGTCTGTACCTCAGTCTTTCTAAGGGAAATCCAGACAGGCCATCCAGTCTCTTACATGCCTTCACTCCTGCCTGCTTACTCTGGATTACAGGTTAGGACTTAGTTTATGGGATGCAATTTGCCAAGGAAGACAGCCTTTTTTTATTGGGCAGGATAAGACTTATCAGATGGCTGATCCGCCATTCTAGCTGAGGGAAGGGAGGAACATGAGGAAAGAGGAGCCTTGCTGGGCTTCCTTTGAATGCATTTCAAGGGACCAAGAGACAAGCAGGATTTCTTCTTTCCAGTGTGATCAAAATATTTGAAGAGAAAAGGGCTCTCTTTTTCCATATGTCCATATTGTTGTTAGGGAGCTTCATTTAATTGCTGCTAATGTAGAAGGCAGGAGTGATTCGCAGTGACGAAGCATATCCACGGTACTTTGTCCTTCACTGCTGCGGGGGCGCTCTGTCATGGCTGGACTTCTGCGCCTCCTTCTTGCTGTGCTGAGGCTTTTCAGTGGCATGTAGGAAATCTCAGTTTGTCATAACTTGATGTTCAGAGTGACTCTTGCCACTGTGTTACTAAATTGAAATTTGGTATTGTGTATATGCATGTGCGAAACAAATGGTATGTGGCAGTGGTGGAACTGGAAACTGAGCCTACTAACTTCTCAGTTGCAGAACTGGAAAAGATCATGCTTCCAGTCATTTTTTATTTATTTTTTGATAAATTGATTGTTCTAAAGACAACTCATTTCCCAAACAAGAAAGAAGTGGCTTAAATTGTGTATTATGGTTTCTAGATGTATTTTAGCCCACGCTCTAAATTACTTTTTAATCTGTGTCCAAACTCCAGAGCACCCCGCGAATCTGTAGCGGTGTTATTAGCAGGTGGCTGCCAGTGAGCAAACCCAGAGCAATAAAAATGTCTGTTACTGACAGAAACAGCCCCACAGAGATTCAGTATTCATCAGAAAACTGAAGGTAGATTTAGTCACTTGAAATGTACAGTCTATTGCTTTTGCCTGAACCAAACAACAAAAGGAGACTTACCTAATTGAAGATTAATTTTATTCTTTCTTCATTCACTTTGCCTTTCCATTTAAAAGTGATCAGTCCTTTATGCACTCAACAACAGAGTGGTCAAGGCTGAAATTTTAATGATATCACTCACAGAGCAAAATGTTTAATTTGGTATTGCTGATAGTTCAGGGTCTTAATCGTGTACCGTTGCACTCAGACATAAGTGCTACAGTATTTCGTTCAGACTTGCCAAATGAAGCATGTGTTTTACAGTCTTACAGTTGCTTTTGCTTCTTTTTTTCTCCTTTTTTTTTTTTTTTTTTTTTTGGTGGAATTTGCTGGGTGTTTTTTTACAGGTATGTGATTCCTGTGTTGTTTCTACCTCTACGTGATGTATGTGTTGTTAATGGTTACATTTGTATTTGGATTTACAGACTGTTTCCTCTTGTTTATCTTTGCATTTTCATAATGTTAGCAGTTGATTCATTCCGTAAGTTTTTTTTTCTTTTTTTACTGAGTGAAAAGTAGGGCTTAAGTGATGAGTGTTTCACAAGATGGTCCTTTGAGCAGAGTTGGATTTGATCAACTGTTTTCAGCCATCTCGCTTTTTCCTGCCAAGGTTATAGAAGCATGAAATCTGTACTAAATGTTTGTATTATACTAGTTGATTACATCATATCTTCAGTTAAAAGCCTTTTCTGTTGTCCTAGTTTAATCAATAGTGTTAAATATTCTTTGAAGAAAAAGAAAAAATATATATATATTGTTCTTGCAGAAAGTTAAGCTGCCCAATATGATAACCTGTCTGAGCTGAGGCATAAGCTCACCAGTGTGGCTGTAAATGAACCTTGATTTTATCAGCAGGAATGCAGTAGGAGGTTAATAAAATCAGTAATGAAGACCTCTTATGCAAATCACAGAATTAAAACTTTGAGCTGCTATTGTGGTCATGGTGGAGAAAAAGATGTGGTAAGGCAGGAACGCCATAACCTGGAAAACCAACTTGTACTTACTTCATCATATAATCATCTCTTACATTGACGATTTCTAACATTGTTATATGGTGTGCTGTCTAACTTAAAAGGTACATATTACATCTACGGTAATTTTTCTCAGGCCCAACAGTGAGATCAGTAGCATTTAGAGGAGCTTCTGGGCTGCAGTAAACAGGCTGTTAGAATAGGTTTTCCACTGAAACTCGCTCAAGGAGCAGATTGGCATAGCACAGGGCTGTAGTGAATATGGAATCAGTGTAAGCCCCATCTTCAAGTTCACCCACCATCTCTTTTACCAGACAGAGGCAGAGGTGAACGGGGTCATCACTCTGCACGGAGCACAGGCCAAGCATCCCCCCACTGAATTCATGCCCCTGTGCTTCATGCCCATCACCACTGCCACTTGAAATTATCTGAAAACATGATCACTTTGCCAGGTCCTTTGTCTGATGATTTTGTGCTTATTTCTGTAACAAACAGACAAGATGCAACTGGCTAATTAAACTAGTCATGGCTGACATCAAGCAGATTTTTTGTGTCAGTTCTCCATGTATTATCCATGATCATCAGTCTGACTGTAAGCGGGAGGCAGAAGTATGTTTCCAGTTGTGTATCGTACTAGAACTGTGTGTTACTTCTCTCAGAAATACAAAATGAGGGGGAACTGTTGAGATACTGTAGTTACTGTTGAATGGAAACTGGATCTTAGTGTCAGACATGTTTATAATGCCAACAAATTTGTCTTTGCATTCTTGGGCTTGCCCTGGCTTGTAGCTGTGTTACAGCTCTCTTTCTGTGCTGAATTCAGTGTCTCTCACTTTAACTGTCATTTAGAGTCGGTTTTATTTCAATCTATACCAGTCTTTGTTTCTGTTTCAGTTTTGGAACCACTGGATTGACTGATCTTTGTGGGAGGGGGAAAGAGTGTTGAGGAATAAGTGATTTCTTATCATCTTAAGTGAAAGGTTTCTTGCTAAGAGACTCCTCTATTAGTTGTTTTAGTGAAAGTTTTCTGTTTTACTTTTAATATCAGTTTGTTTTTTCATGTAGGGAACTAACTTAAAAAAAAAAAAAAAAAGTCCTACTGAAAGCATTTAACAGCTATTTTTAAAAAATAATAATAATCAAAAATTCTAAATAGAATAGAAATATAGAAATTATAAGATTGTGGATGTGTTTGGGCAATTAATGACAGCAAAAATGTGCCCTTTTGTATAAGCTTAGAGAAAAACATCCAAACATGATGAGGCACAAATGGCAGTTTTCTAATGAAATTAAAATGCTTGCAAGCGGACATACATCAGAGTCAAAATTTTTGAGCCCTCTCTTAGTCTGAGGTAAAAAAAAAAAAAAAAAAAAAAATAAGAAAGGTATGTAGCAAAACTGTAAATAAGAGATTGGAAATAAGGTGGATTTGGGGGAATATTAGTTAAATTTTGCAAATCTTATATACCTATTTTCTTGACGTTTGATGAACAAAATAAGATCTAGGATGGATCTGTTGCATGGGACATATGTTTTGTTTTGATATATTCTTACGTGGTATGTAGTCATAGTAGTGCAATGGCAATTGGGATATTTAATGCAGTATATATCAGTTTTCCAGTTTATTTAATATAAAGAAAGGGCTTTGCAGGAGCCAAGCTGTTCTTTTTATTTTTTTGTAGAAAGCACTTATGTGGAATGAGTGGGATGGAAAATCTGAGGTTAAAGACCTTGAAGATTGGTTTCATAGACTTCGGAAATTTGATTTCTGCATATAGGCATTTCTGAATACCAACTAACCTATTTCATGAAAGATTTCTTTTGCTTGGGTTGTACTGCCTTAGTTGTTCAGAGGCCACAGTTATGTAACTGATTTAGATAGCTTGCATGATCCTTTTTGTTTTTCATTAATGCGGTCCTAGATACTTCTCAGCTAAAAAAGAATTCTATCTATCTGCAGCTCAAAATATTTGAAAATTGTTTTTACATTGATTACTCTCTTTGTATGTCAAAATGGATTCCTCTTTGTTCTTTTTTCTTCAAAGTGCAGATTTTGATTCTTTGTACTTTCATTTCTTATGTATTTTCTGTCACCTCATTTCACTTCACTGATACCGTTTCAAATACAATTTCCCCCATTTTATTAACTCATCACCCATTTCCAATCCCTATGCTCTGTTGAGGTGTGTGCCTCCTCGTGTGCACTTACGCTCACCAAAGAAGCTTATTTCTACTTTTTCTTCCTCTGATTATTGAATGTCACAGAACCATTCTTCTTCCCATGTGTGATGCAAAAGCTGATTTAATGTCAGAAAGCTGATGATCAGCATTAACATTTTCTTTTTTTATTAAAATTGTGAATGCTTGCAACTACAACCAAATATTTGATTAAAATAGAGTTTTTCACTGACTTAAAAAAAAAAAAAAAAAAAAAAGACAAAAAAAAAGTACAATATGCTGATGTGTGAGTATTTATCCTTTTTTTTTCCCAATAAGAAAGTGTGTCATCTTTCTCATTTGACATAAGGTCACCTAATGTATTTATTCTGATCTGCATTTTGTGAAATAAATAGATAAGATAGATTTAAAACTTACTGTCAGAGAACAAGAATTAGAATTTCCTAGCGGCAGTGGTTGCTGAATGGAAACTAACTGCAAGAGCGAATAACCTAGAATTGGAACAAGTTGCCTTCAGTAAATCTCTTTTAAATATTTGTTGAACTGTAAACAATAGTTGCTAAACTGAGGGGAGAGTTACTTTATTTTCCATAGTGGTAGATTATTTTCAACATTTCTATATAGAAAAACCTTTCCATTCTGTTTTATAAACCTTGTACCAATATTCGGATATATTTGTGCAATAGAGAACTTAAAGAAATTTACTGGAAAGAAGAAATTGATTCCTTTTGTAGTGTTGCCATTATTTTCTACATAATTTTATGCAAGCAATTTCTTTTTCATCCCAATATAATAGTTTCACTGTACAAAGCAAAATTTTTATATAATTTTCTCCTTCAGAGCTATAAAATGATTTATTAACCAGAGTTGTATTTTTTTTTTCTAATTGTACCTCAATACAGATGATGTTTTGGGGAGTCTGTAACTCAGGAGCCAAAGACAAATCTCCCTTCAGAGAGGAAATACACAAATTGTCTGTCCTGATCGCAAGTTTCCATAGGCTCTTTATCTGTCCATTTCTCTTCTAAGACACCTACTAAGTTTTGCCATGCTCTTTATTATGAAAGCTTAGGTTATTATTTGTATTAAAAAAAAAAAAAACTCAGTAACCTTTTTTTTCCCAAATAAGCTCAACAAAGATGAAAAGCTCATCTTATCAAGGCAGAAGACCTGAGCAACTTTACTTACTATAATCTGAGAGGCAGCACTTAATGAAGCTAAAATACGAATAGTTACTTCCACATAATGAAAGTTTTAATCAGTATGTCCAGTGCTATTACATAAAATACTTTGCAGAAATCCAGATATACAATATGCTTTATTATATAGATTTCTAATATTGAAAAGGATTATCCTGCCAGGATGCAGGATATTCTGTGGAGAGAGAGGAAAAAAAAAATCTCTTGAGTCTTTTATCAGTCTTGACATATAAAGGAGTCTGCATAGTTACTTCATGTGAGAACATTCTCATTTTCTTGATCAGGTACACAGGTTGTAAATGTTACATCACTCCAAACTCAAGGTACTGTTGCTTCAACTATAACATCTCTTTACATGGTTATAGAACTTTGTGACCACGAATTGTATTTCTCAGTTCACCCGTTCTATCCTCTTAATGCAGGTTGGGGTGGGACATTTGGAAAAACATAGTTCCCAGCTGGAGAAAGGGTGTTAACTAATTGCACATAGATTACTTGCTAGGTATATTAACTTGTTTTTGTTATCAGTACAGTTTGTGTACTCAGTGATAACCAAAAGGTATGAGATAGATATTTTCTAGACCTACCTGCTCTGAGGCTCATCAGTCCCTTTATGTTGTGTGCAATGCCGATATATAGGTCAGCAGAGAATAGATGAGAGGATAAAGATGCAATCAGAGGGCAAAATGTCTCTTTTTTTTTTTTTTTTAATTAAGATTTAAAAGCAGCAAGCATTTTTTTTTTTTTTTTATAGCTGTGTACTGATAAAAAGGCAACTATCCTTAAGGCATGGATGTACCTATCTGAAAACCATAAGAGGTTTCTTTCCAAACATGCGTTAGTATTCATACACAATTTTTCCCCTTTGCGTATTCTCCTAGATGAAAGATTTTCCCAAGAAACAAAATCCATCATAATGCTTTGGCTGATAATGCTATTATAGTTAGGAATGGTGATTCGTTTAATATCTGAAACATTGGTTATAAACATGTGCAGACCGGGGAAAATCTTATACTTGCGTGTTATGGATAGTATAATCCACATAGCTCTGCAAAGAAAGATGTGTATGTCCCATTCCTGATGAGGTAGGTTTCTGCCAGAATTCTGATTCAGGCTGTAGTGTTCATGAAGGCAGAACACAGCCATAAATTACCCAAAAGTGTGCCAAAGAATCTATCCTTACTTCTAGGATGGAAAGCATGGTTTATAAGGGGGAGGAGGAGTTGTATTTTTCAAAGGCTGTTAATTTTTTAGCCCAACTTTTCCCTTTTGGAAGAGGAATCTGGCTGCTTTTCATAATGTGCATCCATGAACACTCAACTCATTCACAGAATAAAAAGATAAAATGTGTAAAACATACTCATGACATTAGGGGTAGCATACAGTCTACGACAAATCTAATTGCACATTGCTGAAAAGCTTGTTTTATTTTCAATGAACGTGCATTATATCACCAAATGTACCGTCTATAGAAGCAATTATTTATCGAATGTTTCCTGATAAAATTACAGAGGTTTAGCAATATCCATCAAATTACCAGTGCGTTTCATTGGTACTTTAAAGTGATAATCTATAGAAATTGATCAAAGCAGTGATGGGAAATATTTACACCAAATATTTTATAGCCAAATGACATCTTATTTCAGATTTAAAATGAGAATATTTTGGATGCTCTGAATTACCATGAGTCTGTGTTGTCAATGAAAACATAAGTTATTCAAGCATTTCTTTTATTTGGGATTAAATAATTCTTCTAAAGTCATTTTTATGTGCTTCACATTGTAGAGATGCTAAAATCAAATCAATCTCTTGTAGTGACAAAGATTTTACATTATGAAAACTTTGGTTTCTTGTACGCTTCTGGGACCTGATGGAAAATAACCTTTTGGGAAATCAAACAGGGACTTGGACGTGATTCTTAGAGTAGGCTAAGATTGACATAAAGCTCTCATTATTTGCCAGGAAGTCTGAGTGTCTGCTTTTTGTCAAAGGGCTACAAGCACATTCAATTTAATGTTACTTCTGCCAAATGTGATCATTTAATTTTCTTGTAAATAAACTGTGATTAGCTTTCTATCACCAGCCTTAGTCAAATCAATCTAACACAGTTCTGTGAAGGTGCCTCCAGGTTCTTTGTACCTTGATCGTACAGCTCCCTTAATAAAATTTAGAGAGAGAAGGTTGTTTGCAATTTTGTCTTGCAGAGTAAATTGTGAGTGCTTTTTCCCTATGAAGTGTTTTGTTCAAGTAAAAAAAAATAATTAAAAAAAATACAGTGCAGGATAAAGTATTTTTGATATGTTTGACTAAGGAAATTGAGAGTACAAGATTTCTCAGTTCGTTCTTGTATCTTTTCCAATCTTAATGGTATTGAAATGTATATATATATGAATATATATTCATACATATATCAATATATATTCATATATATATAAATATGACAGATAGTTGTAAAATTCATTTTGATCTGCTGTAGAGAAAGGTATTGCTTTTGCTATGGGGAAAAATGCCAATTTAATATTAACTATTCAGCCTATACATATTGTATAATCTCAAGATAATTATCATCACATTCCAGTGTGCAAAGCTCTGCTGTAATCTAGAGGAGTTTTAGCTGGCTTGGGTCTCAGGTGAGATTCTAGGGAGATACTGAAACAGGTGAGTTCTCATCTGGTTTTAGTCTTCCACTGTTGCCAGTTTGATTTGCATTCAGTTTTCATTTTGCCTTCAATTTTCATTTAAATTTCTCTCTAGTTAGAAAAAAATACATAGCGCAGCGTATATACAGAGAAATATATTTATATATATATTTTTTTTTTCCTAAATAGGCTTCGCACTTTTAATTTGTATGTAGCACAAGTATTTTTTTTTTGAAAATAGCAAGCAAAAACTATTTTTTGCTTGCTGTTATGGCCAGAGACATGTATCAATACAATATTTCATCTTCTGTCTCTTATTAATGGTAGAATTTAGGGCATATCTACCAGGTATTTTCTTACGTGAGAGGAGTTCATGTTAGCTCTTTCCAAGGCTAATTTATCCAGATTATTTATCCAGAAATTATATAAATATATAATGGTCCTATCTTTGACATTCAAATATATATGTCATTTTAATAATTGACTTGTTATCCCACTGGCTATCACTGTTTTGATATTATTGGGACAGTTAAATTGTCATAGAATTTAGAAATAAATATCAAAGCCATAGGAAATCACTGAAATGGGTGAAACGGGTATTCAAGCAGCTAAATCAATAAAATGGCTACTGAGGAGGGGAAAAAAAAGTCTCCAGTGAGGCACTTATTTTCTTTCTCTTCTATTATCCAAACTGAGACTTTAGGCTTTGAAGAACCCATAAGATCAGCTTTTTGCAATTGACTTATTAGATGACTCTCTACAATTCTTTTAGTACAAAAATATAGTTAAATTAATAATTTAACCCGGGGGGGAGGTGGGGGGGGGGTGTTCCCAAACCCAGAATCTAGGTGAAACTTCTGAGTTTAGGACTTCTGATTCAAAACTTTGAAGACAATGGTGAAACATATAATATCATTTATTGCAGACTTTTTTCTACAAAATAGAATTTTAAAATAGGAATATCCTTCCTAAATCAGGGTCTTGGAAAAGGGGAGTAAACAGCAAAGTGTGGGTAAGCAAGTGATATTTTTAGAGTAGCAAAGGAGAACCCTGCTGTGCAGGTTTATTTCATCATGATTCCAGGTCAGTGCTGAGATGGGGAGGAGAAAAACTTATTCTGTTTAAGGTGGTGATCACCTTCTGACAAGACTTAGCTAACAGGGATTGCTGTAATGACATTGGCTACCAAAGGAATACAGATTAATTTAAAACAGCAAGAAAGAAAAATCTGGGAATAACAGTCAATAAAGTTATCTGGAAGAGGTTTTATTTGTGTGTGTGTGTGGTTAAGCAATGTTATCTTTGTGCTAAACACACATTTGTGTATATCCACACTGAATTTCCAAAGGAATAATGGTCTGCAAATTTTTCAGTGCTGAAAAGAGGGAGGGAGGTTAGCTGACTGCAACCTTTTTTTTTTCTTTTTTTTTTTTTTTCATTCAAAACTTGAATATGTTCTTAAAAAGTGTTACGAATATACACTTTCATTACTTGAAATGGGTGGCTAGTTTGCTATCCAGGCCTGTTTGCAACATGTCCCTCTGGGACTGGTTGAGATGGTTCGTAGCCCATGACACAGCTGGCAGTGGAGCATGCTTCACTCACTTTGAGATTTCTTTTAAGAATAAACTGTTTTATGAAAGTCAGCCAGCTGTGCAACCCTCAGTCGATTACACCAAAAAATCATTCTGACGGGTGTAATCATGCTTTCCACCTTTATTCGATATTAATATTTTTAATAGTCTTACTGTCTGTGTGTGTATAATAAATGTGTGACTATAGCTTGTTTCTGGATGTAAGCCTTTATGATAAAAAAGCTGGTGACACTAATTCTTGCACCTCCAGTGAGCCCCAGGGACATGATGTTTATATAATGTGACATTTTAATTTAATGTAACATGAGCAAACGTTTCTGTTGCCGAAGGATGCAAAAAGTGATGAAAAACATTCTCAAAAAAAAAAAAAAAAAAAAAAAGCACAGGTTTTGTAAACAAAAGGTTTTACAAACTGTTGCAGAATTTGTAGGAAAGTTCTTTGACTGTGCTTGCACTCTGTGCTGAAGGTGCTCTGAGAAATTCTTTTGCAGCCCAAACAAGTGTATTCCTTTGACCTGTTTTATGCATGTATTTGTGTTGATACCAACTCCACCTAGTCAGTTCCCAAAACCTTAAAATTGCAGTCATCATGTGTCTTTGAATGTTTGAAGCCGGGCGGTGTCAACTCAATCCATTTTCAATCAATACAGCTAGGATTTCAGTTAAAACAAGCAAACAAGCAAAAGAGTCTCTCTCTCTCTTTTTTTTTTTTTTTTTTCTTCCCTATGACAGTGTTACCGTCTAAGCACTGGAAAGTGACTAAGGTCAGAGAAAAGGATTTTCTTTTATTTGCATAAGGGTAAATAGAATATAAAACACAAATATTAAGAGCATAGGTTATTTCCTAGGATATTTCCTTTTTTTTTTTTTTTTTTTTTTTTTTTTTTTAACCAGAAGAAAATTCAGAAATATGTAAGGAAATAGCTATGAACTAGAGTCCTATATTAAGTCAGAAAAGTCGTTTTTTTGGGGAAGCTTTTTTTTTTTTTTTTTGCCCAACAGTGTAGAGAGAGTAGATAACTGAGAATGTGATGTCAGGGAAGTTATCCACCCAGCCCTCTCAGAAATCACTTAAGTTTGGGTGTCTGAGTGCTCCCACTGAAACTTGACACTAGAAATTAACCGTGTTTAAGTGCTTGCCTGGGGCAAGGAAATAAGCTCAGAGGCTTACAGGGATCAGCCTCTGAGGATGTGCCAGTTCTGTTGACTGTGTTAGACATTCAAGTATTTTATCTCTGAAAATCAAGATTATTGTTCAGATGCATAAAAGTTGGGGGGTTGGTTGTGTTGTTTTGTTCTGGTGTTTTAGAAAAACAATTTTTAAACCATAATCTTGGGAATTTAAGTGATTTTGAATATTTGAAGAAGATATTTAAGTAAGTCCTTTAGGGTCAGTAAGAAGAAGTATTTAAGGACTGATGAAAAATTCATATAGGCCATAGAATATCCAATTAATTATAAAAATTTTATTCTCAGCATTGGAGCAGTTACAGGATTTAAAAAAATATAGCAACATTTTTATGAATGTCTTTGAAAAATCATCTCATCTTACTAGTCTGAAGTTACACGTTATGTTGTGCAATCTAACAGCTGCTCAGTTTTAAAATAGTTTGAAATGACAGCAGTCCTTTTTTGCTAGAGCATCCACAAGTGTACTAAAGTGCCACAGGATCTGTGTTTACAGAACATAGGTGCATAAAATGCAGACAATTAGGAAAATGCAGCGGGAGATGAAACAGTAAGCAGCACCACATTTCATGCATGTTTTATTTATAGTTGTGAAAATGGTGTTTACTGAGAGCTAAAGTTGGTGTGTATGCTGATAAAAAAAAAAAAAAAAAAAAAAAAAAAAAAAAAACTGTTGAAGTACAAAACAGTGGAGAAAAAAATAAAAAAAGAGAGAGAGAGAGAAAGAAAATCCAACCAAGAGCCTTTTGTTCTCTCTGCATTTGCAGCTGCTTTCCTAAATTTGTTACTTGGTTTATGGAGAGACTGTGACTGACACAGAGGAGGAAGGGAGTCTGATGGTGCCAGCTCAACCTTTGCATTTTTATTGGATTTCAAAAACTTCAGAGAGGACAAATTAAGTCTCAATAATGGTCCTAGAGTTAGGGGAATAATTTATTCTGGGGCTTGGAACAGTCTTTGAGGCTAAAGCATCACAGCAGAAGACAGAAAGACAAGGTGGGGGTTTGGGTGTGGGATTCCCCCTGTGCTGCTGGCCAGGTCCTTCAGATGCAGAATCAGAGTCATCTAGGTTGGAAGAGACCTCCAAAATCACCTAGTCCAACCTCTGACCTAATGCTAACAAGTCCTCCACTAAACCATATCACTAAGCTCTACATCTAAACGTGCCCACCTCTTGGGGATCTGCTCTGCTCAGGGCAGAGTGAGGAGTGGGATGGAAGGTCCCATTAAAGTTGTGGGTCTCTGCTATCCTTTCAGTTTTAGTCTTTGTTCCCCTGAGAGACACTTGTCCATTTTAGCTGCAGACTTTGAGTTAACAACAGTTGTCTTGGTGTGCCCAAAAGTTGAGAAGGCCATAGCATGAATTCTGCCTTGGAGTGGCCTGAGTAGCTGTGGCCCAAGTCTCTGCCTCTCGGCAAGGTCCTCTCAGGCTGCTCCTCAGGAAAGCTCTGAGGTGAAGAACTGGTTCCTTTCAAGAAGATTCTTACTTCTCAGTACATGTGGCTCAACATGTCCTTAGTTTCTTCTCTGCTGTAGCAAGGAAGTTTTATCATCTCACCAGATGGCCAGAAATCTTTAAACATGGATTTAATTAGCTGGAATCCTACCACCAGATGGCAGCTTTTGTGGTTATAGCAGTGAGGAGAACAGAATGCTTTAGGGACAGCGTCCTCAAATTGAGTTAGGCAAATGCTGGGTCATGTAGGGGTTACTTCAACATCTCTGGTGGGCTCGGGAAGGGAAGAGTAGGTGCTTAACTGATGGGAGTGCAGAAAGTCTTTAGAGATCTGGTGTTCTTCCTCCTGAGGATAATTGAGGTTATGCTGAGTGGCTGAGCAGGTGCTGTGGCTGGAAGTCATCATGGGCTTTAAAAGCTTTCGAAGTGTGGTAAGGAGTTGGGTATGAAAAACAGAGGTGCTTTATCCATTTTAGGCCAGCTGTAATTAGGTGAGCGATAACAATATGATACCTGATAAAACCAGGATGTTACCACATCCTGTCCACATCTGTTCATATACCCTTTCCTTCTGAATACCTGTGAATGGAAATGGAATGGACTATACATAAATATCCTGTCTTGCTGGAAATACAGGAGCAGCAGAAAGGCAACAGTGAATTCTGTTCTTCATGCATTGTTAAGGTAGATTGGATACTTGTGGACATTAGCCTACTGAAAAAAAAAAAAAAAAAAAGTAGGCCTTTGGCAGAGGTTGTTGAAAAATAGGTGCAAATGGAGTTTTATAAATGTTTGTATTGTACTGTTATCACTTCTGTTAGGTTTTTTCCAATAATGAATTAGTACAGACAGTGTTAGCTAGGTTTCAGAAAAATTTCCTGTTTTTTTTATAACCGTTTGCTATAAAGTACTTTCTCCAATCTGTTTCTTTGCCTCCCTCTCTGATTTAGCTTTTGTTTCCTCTTTTTTTTTTTTCTTGTCTCCCTATGGTGCAATATACTATATCAATCAAAGTGGGATAAAGAAGGTCAAAAGTCTTCAAATGTTTTCATTAAAAAAAAATGAAAAAAAAAAAGATGAAACTATAATATAATCAGCTCACACGTGCTATTTCATTTATGACCTTTATTCTTTGGATTATAGCTCTAAGTGAGATGAGTTCCTTTTAAAGCAAAGATGATGAGACCAGACCTCAAGCTTTGGAGGACAGGGAGAAGAGAACTGTGTTTATATATAGATCCTAATCTTTCTTTAGCAAGTGAAGGAGCCTGTATGATTGATTTCCATGACTCATTTGAGCACTTTATTTAGAAAGCATGGAATGTTGTTTTCAGATATGGAAATTTATTTTCCTCTCATTTGTCATAATGCTGAATGATTATCTGAACAATTATACTGGGCTTTAGGAAATATACTAGGCTTTAAACTTCACTAGAAATGATCAAATTTTGTTTGGTTACTTTTTTTGTTGTTTCTTTTTTTTTTGGGGGGGGGGAGGTTGTTTGTTTTTGTTATGTTTTCTTTTATTGTGGGAACTCTTGTAATTCTCAGAAATTGTTGGTTTGAGTTTTTTCCATTAGCACAAAATCGATGAGGTAGAAAGGGCACCCCTGAAGATCATCTATTCCAATCCCTTCTCAGATGGAATCAGCTACAGCTGGTTGTTCAGGGCTGTGTTCAGCTGGGGTTTGAGTATCTCAAACAAACAAACAAAATTATGTTTAAGGGGAATTTCCTGTATTTCAATTTGTTCTTTCACTGGGTATCACCGAGAAGAGTCTGGCTCTGCCTTCTTCAATCACCCCCACCAGACACTTGTGCACATCAATGATATCCTTCTTGAGCTTTATCTTCAAGCTAAACAATCCCAGGACTCTCAGGCTCTCCTCGTATGTCAGTTGTGCCAATCCTTTGATCACAGGTGCTTCTGTAACTTACTGGCTTTGTTGATGAAATTTCATATGCAGACTCTTCCAAGTGAGTAGAAATCACCTTTGAGAGTTGAAAGCTTGGATCAGTCTTGGCTACAATCAGGACGCTTCAGGTATATTACTTTTGAGGTAGGTTGTTAAAGCTGTAGAATGGAAGGGGATAAGAATTAATCCAATTTGTAAGAAAGGGGAAGGAGGAAAAAAAAAAAAAAAAAAAAAACTGATACCAGGGATTCTGTTTTTTCCCAAGTGTAACATGTGGTGAAATATAACTCCAGAAAGCTGGAGAGGAACTCCAGGAAGGTGCTGAAGACAGCAGTTCCTTCCTGTGGCTCTTCTATTGGTCATTCCTTCCACTGATTCCCTACTGTAGTACTGTGGGACTCAGGTTATTAACAGCCATAGATACGCAAAATTCTGCTAATTACTTGGAATGCTTTTCCTGACTCTGGTGGAATTTAAAGTAAAGTAAAAGAAAACCATTCTTCAGGATTGATGGATTTAATTTTCCATGATACAGCTTTAGAGACAGAAGCCTGTATATTAAGTTTTAAATCTTTGCAGGTTGAGTTTATTTAAATAAGGCATAATATTATATCTTTTATCTGGGAAAACATTTATGAAACCAAGAACATGGTTGTGTAGATTATATAGATGAACAATTTCCTTTCTTTTGAAAATGGTGTTTATGATTGCCATCAAAGGATGAGACTTGAAAAGAATAATTTGAAATTAAAAAAAAAAAAAAAAAAAAAGTATCTTTATCTTTCTAACTTTAAATTTAATGTAGATATCACAGAATCACAGAATTTCTAGGTTGGAAGAGACCTCAAGATCATCGAGTCCAACCTCTGACCTAAAACTAACAAGTCCTCCACTAAATATGCTTTGGAATACATTAAATGTATTCTAAAATTAATGTAACAATGTCATTTTCATATGTATTAGAAGCCTGCATTGTTTTACTTTTTTTTCAGTGTGTGTTTTTTTTGTATTGCATTTAATCTGTAATTAGGCTATTTGGTTTAAATGAAGTCAGGTGTTGACAGGCAAAATGACTTAGAACAAAGTTAAGTACTTACTTTTATGCATCAGATTATGTTAGCTTGAAACTTCAAAATACTAGCTTCTAGATCAGGTTTAACTTTACTTTTACCTCAAGTATATCTGAGTTTGTGTTATTTTTATTACAAACTCCAAAGGAACACTAGAACATAGATTTTTTTTTTTTTAAAAAAAAGCATTTCAATAGTATAATCTTTAAAAAGTAAATTGAGCATATAAAAGGAAGTGACAGCAGTATGCATCTTCCTTAATGTTATTTTTAATACTTCAATGATGAACTATTGTGCTACCTTTATGTTAGTAGCACTGCTGTATCAATCTCTGTTGCATCTTTTTTTTTTTTTTAATTTTACATTAATTCAAATGAAACCATTTCACCATAAATCCCATCTGAATGCTTAATGACTGTTCATTACAAAATAGGTTGAAAGGGATACTAGACTTAAGTGCAAATGATGTTTCTTTCCTTATAAATCTTGAACTCAAGCTCCTATGAGATAAAAGAGAGCTTTAAGCTGTAAATACATGGATTCCCCCACCTGCTTTAAGCTGGTTATTGTTTCAATTTCTTTAAAGCATTCTTCATGGCCATGATTTGAGAAGCTTTCTTCACAACTAAGCA
The DNA here is from genome assembly GCF_964211825.1 of Aythya ferina. Lineage (NCBI taxonomy): Eukaryota > Metazoa > Chordata > Aves > Anseriformes > Anatidae > Aythya > Aythya ferina. The sequence continues at coordinate 10,665,284 of NC_140302.1, read as the reverse complement.
ATTGGGAGGAATGTACTGGGGCTGGAGAACTGTGGTTTTGTAGTTATTCAGGTTAATGGCATAAGGCATTACTATGTTACCCAGTCTTATCTTTTATATGTAGAAATGGAGTAGCATAGCTAAAAAATATTTTTCTTTTACTCTATTTCAAAACATAACCCTTTCTTTGTATGTGAAATATGGATCATCTTTGATAGCGTAGATTCAAAATTAAAGTTACCTTCTAGATCAGATGGTTTAAAGAGGTCCATTAAGGTCCATTAAGTGGTGGTGGTGGTGGAGGGGAGTAAAGGGACTGGTACTTCCAACAGTAAGAACTAACATACATAAGCAATAAGCAGAACATGCTCAGGATATTTTTCAGAGGGTTTTCTTCTGTTTAGAAACACACTTACTTGGTAAAAATAAATAAAATTGCTGAGCATCTTATTTCTAATAAATCTGAAAGGCAGTAAAGTCAACCAAAAAGGAAAAGGCTATTTTGTACTATTGGAAGAAGCTAGCCAGGTCATTTTTTATTTTCTGATCTGTTACTGACTAAAGAAAGTTAAAGGGATAAACATGTTTCACTGCAGGGCTGATCTAACTGTTGAATAATCAATTTATATATAATTGAGTTATTTTGCATAAAAGCAGAAATACCAGTAAGTAGCAGTGGTGTGAAAATAGCAAGGATAGCAATACGTTATTTAGAATAGTCTGTAACAAAGGGAGTGAAAAGCTGTCCGAGCTAACATCAGATTTGCCAACTCACACCTCATAAAATAATTGCTGCATCATGAGAAACAGCTCTGGCTGCCAAATTTACCAAAAATCTCTGTAAATACGTGGGTAGTACGCTGTGATGAGCTGTATGCTAGTGTGCTATGATATAAATGGTATTTGAATAAGCAAGTATAACATTGCGCTTAAACCATAGGGCCTTTAGTTTCCAGCATGTCTGTAGAAGTGAGTGAGGTCTGGGGTGGGTTATCACAGTAGTGGCTGTCCTGGCAGTGAAGTGTAACTGATCTGTATCTCACAAAGGTACTAGGGCTATCTCTTTGACTTGTTGAAGACTGGATCAGATGCAGAACTGTATTGAGTGATTTGGGGGCATCCAGAGTGTACAGCTGACACTTAAAACTGTAGGAGCTGCAGGCTATGCTGCTGGCAGCAATGCTGGTGGGATGCTGTGCCCAACAATCAGCCCCCAGTGGCTGCTCTGCTTGGCTGCATGCCTCCGTCACAGCCTGCCCAGGTGGAAAACTGTACAGATTTCTCTTCAGGTTTTCTCCAAGCTGAACAGGAGAGTCTCACCTCTGGGTCTACTGGAATTAAGACTCTATAAAGGACAAGGAATGGTAAAGGCCTTGTAGCTGAAATGGTGGAGGTGCGTGTCTTAGACTACATGCCTGCGTTGGCCATCGCATATGTATTGTTTAGCCGATATCCACAATGTCTGCACTTATCATCCAGCCTCAGAGGTCATTCAGACAAGGCTTTCCTCCCTTTCTGGCATTCTGGGCTTCAAATGGTGAGGAGCTTTTTTATCACTGTGGAAAGAAAAGTTACTTTTTTTCCTGTTTCTAGAAAGGAGCTTATATCATGCATGACAGTGAACTAGAATGCTAAGCTTTGCTTTGTTGTTACTTGATGTTAATATTTTAAAAGTTAACTAAAACAAAAACAAAACAACAACAACAACAAAAAACAAACAGGGAATATCAAAATTTTCCTTATACCCAATGTTAGTGTGTCAGTTGGACAATGTAAGATTCTGCTTTGTGCAGACAATGACAAAGATATATCTTTATATTACCCATGTACCTTTAATAAATTACCACCTGCATGCTTTTCAATTATTGCATGCTTTTCAATTATTTATCCTCACAACATTCCAGCTGAAGTAAAGACTGCTGATCCTGCTATGCTGCTCTACGGAGGCAGACTGAGTGGTGAGGCTGTTACGTGCAGGGCTGAAGGTCATATTGAAGGAATCGGCATGGCTTCCGGAACAGAGCAGTTTAGCAAATGTTCTCTGCTCTCTTCCCCATAAAGGATTTATATTTGGTCTTTAGTATTTATTTTCTTTGAAATAAGAATGAATAAGATCAGAATGACCTTTTCTGCTCTTTTTGTGTGTATGTGATGGGAAAAATTTGGTAGTACTGTGTAGAGGTAGTACAAGCTGTGTAGCTATTATTTCACCTGAATTTGTAAGGGAATTATCAGAATCACATAGCTGAGTTCAGCTGATTTATGATTAGGAGTTCAAGAGAAGCAAATGTATTTCTCAAATTTCATAGGGATGTCTTATCAGAGACTAATTCTAATCTACAAAATGATCCTAAATGGAACTTAATGACTTTTCTGATTATCATCCTCAGCTGCCATTATTTTGAAAATGGAATCAAGCAAGTGTTGTATATGTATGACCAGTATTTTCTGGCAGCAAGCACATCAGATCAGTGCTGCCCGTTGGAGTTAACACTATGTAGTAGTAGTCCTTTTAAAGATTTTTCGTTGGCAGATGTGGCAGGGCGTGGGCGAATGTTCAAGCAACTTCTTACTTTTAAAAACATTACTGAGAGGAGATGCAAATTGTCAGCTGTAAGTCATAGTGTAGCAGGTCTTCTGTGAGGATGTTCTCTTCAGCAAATAGTTTTTCAGGCAGCTTCCACTCATTTGCTTGAATTTAAGCACTTTACATGCTTTAATGTAAGAGTCGGGCATTTTGCAGAGCTCAACTGCTCAAAAGGACTTAATCCTTCAATAGCGCTAACCTGGGTGTTAATATTGACACAAGTGTTGGGAGCTCCCCGTCTCTAATAATGTCGCTGTTTCTGCTACTGCTCTTACAGAAGCTGCAGAAAAAGACAGCAGATTAAAATGTTTCTGCCCATGAGTAGCCATGAAATACTATGCTCTGGATCCCTGTGCGTTACCACATAGCCAGCAGTGATAGTTGTGTCAACCAGAGAGCTGCTTTGCGTGTTGGGCAACAGTTGAAATGGCCACAGACCAACATAAACTTGCCCCTACTGCTGCATTTCATTTGGTTTGGGTATCTAGCCTACTTGGAGGTAATATATTGAAAACAGCTTTACAAATATTGACATCAGAAGTAAACGTTGTGCTTTCATCTCTGCTATCCATTTTTGAAAACATTCACCACCCTTATTAGAAATGTTTTCTATTAACACGATTTATTGTATTGGATCATTTTGATTTTAATTCAAAAGATATATACAGTTCTTCAAAATAATGTGTAATTTGTGTTCATCAGCATGGCTTCAACCATTTCAGTTATTTTTTGTTAATTAAGACTCTTTGAGAAATGGAGTTATTTTTAAATGTGGTCTGAGAAAACCTTACCCTTATTTTTTAAGCGTCATGAAATCCATGGGCTTTGGTGTGGTTCAGTCTTTCCTCTGAAGGAAATCCATATATCAGAAGTTTTGAAATTTTGTGTTGTAATATAATTTCATTCAAGAATATTTTATTGTTACTGAAAGACTTGGATTCATGTAAACAAGCCCTCCACAACTGATAGGCAGTGATGAACTACAAGAAGTGTTTGCAGGAAGTTATGAAGTAATAATTTTTAAAGATTCTTGAACAGAGCTGCAAAAAATCTAGCTCGAGCTGAATTTGTAGCATAGAATTGTGTTACTATTTACAGTTAATAAATTGACATTCCTTGTTTTCCATTAGAAAAGTTTCAGTTTTCTACAAATACAGAAGAATGTCACTAACATATCAGGTACTGTCAATAGTCAAATAGTATTGCTTGCAGTTGGTACACATCCTATAGTCTGAAATGCATTCATCCAAACTCTGCTAAATTACAAATAGATTGTATGTTAGTGACACTTGGTAAGCTTGCATTAACATTTTTGTGAGCAAAAATGCTAGAATTACTAGTACTTTTTAATGATATGGGCTCTTTTAAACCACAAGAAATTAATTAAGGCTTCTGATCAAGATTTCAGAGTGGAACAAAAGTGAGGTTCTTTTGCCTTGTTCTCTCTTTGTGTGTGTGTAAAACATAGTATGTTTTTTTTTTGTTATTGTTATTTTGTTAGACATTTCATCTTCAATTAATGTTCCTCCTTATTTAGTGTAGTGAGGGTACCATATTGCTCCTGTGCAAGTCCACCTGAATTGTATCCGAATTGTATTTTATGTGGATGATGATGTAACTTTTTTTTTGTTTTGAGTGGTCCTGATCCTGTAGCTGTGGAGCTTTTCTTTTGCCACTAATCTAACAGGAGAGAGCAAAGTAAACTCAAAAAAAAAAAAAAAAAACCACAAGCACTAGTTGATTACTAACTGGAGTCACTGCTGTAATGTGAAGAAGGCAGTAGCTTCCTGTCCTCTGTAGGTGTTAAATCTAGATTTGCTCAATTGCTTCCCAACACTTTTTGTTGACTGGTATGCTATTTATCCATTAATAGGAGAGCTTTAGCTGCTAGTTCTATGCAAACTTTACATAATTACGTATACCGATGCCATAATGTCATTACAGTCCATACAGTTTTCTCTTCGTATGAAATTATACTACCAAAACTTGTTCGTAGTTGTTCCTGTATAATGGCTAGCAACTTGAAAAATTTGGAGTTTCTCAGCAACTTTAAATATCTCCACAAAATGGCTTGCTTGAATTTTAACAACACTTATTTTCTGGATTCTAAATTATACTTAATATGCTAGGAAGGAATTATTTTCAAAACTGTTTCTCTCTATTTGATCTTTGCTAGGCAATTACATTGCATGTCAGACTGTTCTTATCTATAAAATGAGATGTGTGCTGATCAGATGAAATAAGGAGGTAGCATAAGCAATTTTATTTCCTGCTGTAAAGTGAGAGGGCATCATTTGTGTAGACCTTGTCAGTAGTTAGGAGTATTTTAACTGGCACCTCCAGAGTGGCTTTGGTGATTCTTTCCAAACAAGGTGCCAACTCCCATCAGAAATGAAAATCTTGGAAGGCTGGCCTGAATCTGTCTGAAAAGCCTAGAGCATAGGCATCTCTTGCAACTGAAGTGGTCACTTCATACCTGTCTGGTCAGAAGAACCACTGTTGGTGTAGTCCATCTCAGGGCCTGCTGTGAGTGCTTTGGGCAAACACCCAAATACCATTTTTACAGTGTAGCTCATTTAGGTGTCAGATCCAAATTCAATTTCTAAGCCAGCAGGAGTCCTTACAGTGGGACTGTGCTCCTCACTGGGAGCCAACCTCTCAAATCAAGGGTAGACTGTGTGTAAGGCACCCTTGTCTCAAAATGGTGGGAGTGGGGGGGGGACCTGTTTTGCCCCTGTCAGCAGTCCAGTTTGGGCTCCTATGACCCAAGACTCTGAAGATCAGCCTTACTGATTTCTTTGCTGGCAGTCTGGGCAGACAAGGGTTTTTGAGTCACCTGTTCAAGATCACAAGATTTTTTTTCTTGTTTTCTTAGGTACTAAAGGAAGACTTGTGAGTACATATATTTCTATAGCTTTTTTTTTCCCTAGAAACATTCTCCATATAAAGTCATGCACTAGTAAACCCCTCCAGTTCTCCGTTTGTTATTTCCATATTAGATCTGAGATTTTGTTTGTTAGATCTGTATAGAAAGAAAAATAGTATCAAAGACTCCTTACTGTAAGTCATAGATTAAAGAAAGCGGACTTAAATTTGCCATTACTCTTTAATTATCTCCTGCCTGCTTAACACTGTAGCTGTATAAATTTGTTGTTGTTGTTTTTCTGTCCATGCGCTCTTTCTATTGCAGTAGTTGACACAGATGACAAAGAACACCTTGCTGAGCTAGTGAGATGATTTGAGTGCTAGCAGAGACACTCTGTCCCTCTGGATAAGGATTGGCTTGATGTGACCTTGAGCTATTTAAGAGAGTAATCTATGTCAAGCATTATTCCATATATTATTACTGGACAAGCATTTAAGTTTCTAATACATATTTTAAAATTGTCCAAAAATGCATCAGAAACTTCAACTAAAATTTGACAGATGTTTTTGAATCTGCAGGGCTCAACTTGCATGACTTATTCATGATAATCAATGGATCCATAGTACTTTTAGCTGGGCTTTAAATGCTTCAGGAATACCATTTCACTGAGAATACTCAGTTTGGCTCTGTTTTTGAACGGGGTAATAAGAAAACAAAATTAAAAACATATTTGAAACTTTTTGAAAAAAAGTACAAGGCTGCTGCTTTTGTTAAGTAGCTGGAAGCAAAAACCTTCAGTTCTGAGCATGTAATATGTGTGGGGAGAAAACTTGGAAAAGAAACACATCCAGCCAATCTCTTTTGCTAAGTACTAATGAGTTTGCATCTCTCTCTAGGATTGGCTCACTTATTGTTATAATTGCTGTCTGTAACAAATGGCCACTTGAAGATGAGGTAGGCCATGAATACCATGATAGTATCTATAAATCTAATGTCTTTTAGTCCTTCCTTAATTGATTTTGAGACATCTTTTTTTCCTACCTAAGTCCATCCCTGAAAGATCTTTTCAAGAAGAGTTCTGAAGGGCTTTTATAAAGATGGTAATCTTGGGCAGACATAGTGTAAAGCAAAGGTCTCATTTTCATTTGTTTTTCAAGTATTGAATGTGGCTTTCATCTGTGCCTTAGCAGCATGAGGCTTTGAATATGGTATGAAATCACTTTCCATTTATTCAAAAGCTTTCTCATAGCTGATGAATGCCTTACATAATGAAAGACTATATTCATTTATCATCCATAGTAAATCGTTTATCACACAGCAGAGATATATTGGGGGAAAACCTAATCAAAGCTTTTCAGTTTTTCTGCTTGGTTAAATACAAAATAACAGAGAAGTGATTGCTCAGTTAGTTGGTTAAACATTTTGTTTATTAGATGATATTCCAAGACCATTTCTCATGCTTTGTGGTTTATGGATTGAAGTCTTTTAAGGAGAAGAGAACATTTCTTTTTATAATGGTTGTGGAAAGGTTGTGACGAATTCCGTCCATCAAATTAAATTTGAAAGATATAGGGCAGAACTAAAATATTCCTTCAAAAAGCAAAAGAGAATGCAAAAAATTACAGTTCTGAAGTGCAGTCACTGCCAGGGTTGCTTCTGAAAGCTTCCATTAGACTTGTCCATCTCTACTGATGTTAAACTAGCATTTTCAGATCTTCAACTCATAGTTAGAATTGGCACTAGGGACTCAATTTATGCAATACAGACTGTAAATTTTCTTATTCCAGCACTAATATAAGGTAACAAAAGCTAACATTGAAAAAGTGAATTTTTTAAAATGAGAAATGTTGATTAAGCCAATTCAAATCTTCCCTGTTTTGAAATATTTTTTTCCAGATATTGATTTTTTTTTTTCTCTTTGGAGTAAAATTGTTTTTTACATCTAAACTTCTATGGTGAAACAAATGTTGCCTGTCCAGAGCTGTCTGTCCTAATCAGAGTTCAAAAGTAATGTAAGCACTGTTTATGTGGAATTAGAAGTCTGTATGAACTTTTGTTGAGTAAGTGTTATCGCTTGTTCACCTCCTAATATTTGATTTTTATAGAACACAGCTGAAAAAAATCAAAATTAAAAAAAATAATAATAAAAATCTGATACTAAACAATATGTTCTATTTGGTAAAGGAAAACTCTCCTGGGACCATGATGGGGGTGTTTAAGTAAAGGCTGGACGTGGTACTTAGGGACATGGTTTAGTGGGTAATATTGGTGGTTAGGGAACCGTTGGATCAGATAATTTGGGAGGTTTTTTCCAACCTTAATGATTCTATCATTTAAACAGGCTTAGCGTAAGGTGATTGTGACGTTGGCCCTGTTAACACTGATGGCATACTCTTGATTATTCTTTCCAGTCGTGCTCCAAATCCAGTTTCATTATGAATACTAGAAGTCAGTGGTTCTCAACACACTACTAAAAATAAAAAATAAAATTGGGGGGTTTTCTAATGTTTTGTTTAATTTGAATTTCAGATGGAAATGTATCTTTGCTCCTATCATCTTTCTTTCCTTTCACTGGAATATTGCAAGGGCAAAATAGTTGGCAATACTTCAGAAGGATTCCTAGATTTCTTTAACAGATGTATCATTTTTGGCATGTAAATGCTGGTCAGTCTTGGCCACTGGGTCTCTTTATAGTGAATGACTGCAGGAGCAGTCTGTCCGTGGTGCATATTTCTAGCTTTTTTGTTTTTCTTTCAGCACAGTAATGCAGCCCTATCAGATTTGAATTTTTCTCTTACACAATAAACTAGCACTTTGCGTTATTAAGCTAAGAATGGAGCAAGATTTCATTTCTGTTGATTACTGAACAAGCCGGATGATACTTGTGATGTCTATTTTCTAGTCATTCCAGTGTGCTCTGGTTTGATGGTTCCTGAATACAGTCTTACTTAAAGACCAGTCTTCAGCTGGAGGAAGATAAAGGTCTTTAAAACCAGAAATTCTGTTGTTAAAGTATATGATGTAAATGACAAATTCTGTTGTATAAAGTATATGATTTAAATCAATGAATTCATCCTAGCTTAATTATAAGTAAACTTTTCATTTGAAGCTACATAGCAAGGTTTGTCACACTTAATAGATGTGGCAGCAGCCAACAGCTGGAAGCTTACATCAGTTAAACTCCATTCAGTGCTGAAGTTAGGCATCAGCCTGTTTTGTATGGATTTAAGTAATTACATAGATTTGATTGGATAAGCAGCTTGACTAGGTTCTCTGGAAATCCCAGTGCTTTCTACATATGTGACTATAGTGGATTTGAAACATGACTACATTAAACTTCAAAGCTGTTTTTCATTCTTGAATCTGACCATTGAAACTAAACTACAGTCATTTGCGAAGTTGTCACTTCAAAAGTGTTATGAATATTGTGACTTCTATCCAGATATATATTTTATGAAAACAAAAGGAAAAAAATATTTCTTAAGGGTTTCATTGTCCTTATTATGAGGGTGGAGATAATTTTCATCCACAGGAAAAACATGAAGCCTGTGTGTTGGTTTGAGATGCAGCCCCTCTGCCTGTGGGTATATTGCAAGTAAATTTGATACCAAGTTTACTTTTATTTACTTCTTTTACATCTGTTATACATTAACCATATCTCTCAGGATACAAATGCTAACCTAAATTTTAAGTCAATGTTATAGTCAAGCACAATGCAACAATTCTGTTTTGTTTTGTTTTTAATTTTTCATGCAACACCAAATGAAAAAGCTGGTTGTGGGTGACAGGAGAGGGAATGGTTACTGAATTGTTGCCACAGATCTGGACAGTTTGAATGGCTTTGTCAACACATCTTGCTATTTTTTTATTTCTTTTTCTGACCTATCCTTTGTGAAAAATGAAGGATAACCATCCAGAGCAGTAGAGAAATGATAATTTGGTAGTTTCTGCATAACCTTGGTTGAGGCATTTAAATCAAATTCATATAACTTCTTTTTAAATGCTAAAAGGCTCATTTAGTTCAATGGTTCCTACAGAGGATTTAGAGAATTCCAATTTTACTAAAGTATCTCCATTTAGCTTCTCTGAAGCTAAAGGAACCTGAAAGACTGGAGTCAACAAATGAGTTGAAAGTTGTATTATCCAAATCTAGGCAATGACATAGGTTTTTGTAGGTTTGACCTTTAAATCTTGATGCATTTGCTACAAGTGCATAATAGTACTTCCCTATTTCAGAGAGGTGCACTGACAATTTCTAGCCTGAAAAATATAGTGAATTATACCAATAAGTAAAGACTTTAAAAAGTCTGATTCAATTTCTCTATTGAAGTTAGTGTTTCAGCTAGCCTGGTTTTAGGACGAATTATATAGGAAAACTTTTTCACCCTTTCCTGGCTGCATTTTCAATATAATTTCCTTTGTGGTTACTTGTTCTACTTACTTTTAACAATTGCAGGATTTTAAAAGAAAATTGACAGAACGGTGATTTTTTTCCCCAAAGTTGATAATGTCCATTCTGTAAGAATTGTACTATTTCTTTACGCAATAAAGAACCTTATTTCTTTTTAAAAAAAGGAAAAGGAAAGTCAGATGCATGCCTTAATTTAATCACAACATAGATTGCAAGGTCTTAAAAAAAAAAAAATCATAATAAATGTTCAAACCCTGAATATGAAACCTTTATTATATAGAAAGTTTCATCTCTGGGTGGAAGTTATTCTAGATTCTAGAAAAAAAATCTTTAGAATGCAGTTTGTTACTGCTTATGAAACTGAAGAGTATCTTAGCAGGGAAATGAGTTTGTGTTGCTGCTGTAGGTATGAGAGGAATGAGCATCTTCAATACATAATGCAAATGGAATCATGTTTAAGAGCACATCATCAGTGATATGGCCTTCAGAAAGGATCCTTCAAATGTACAGTTCTATTAGCGTGTAAACCACCTTTCCATCTTTGCTAATGAAAATCACTGAGGAGAAACTGCATTTTTATAATCTAGTTTTACAATCTAGCGCTTTGTTTTAGGAAGAGATTAAGCTTTATTAAATTACATATGATGTGATGCTAAATAGATCAAGGGAGGAATTAATGAAGGGCAGTTTCCTCTGTTGCTATGGCAGGCTCTTATAACCGGTTTTGTATCAGGGCTGTCGCCCTTCCTCCTCCTCCTCTTCCCTTCTGCACCTCCTGCCACTCATGTTACTGAGACCCGACCGCTTGCAGCCTGAGCTCCTGCAGCCCAGTGCCCACCTGCGTTCTCACAACCAAGAAAAGCCATGGCTCTTCCTTTAACAGATTGCCTGTAAGTTACTGCATGAACCTTTTATGAGACAATATTGGAAAGGTCATATTAACTTCAAAAAGTCTTTCCATTGTGAGACTACAGGAACAAGTTAGCAAAGAGAAAAGAGTCGTCTCTGCTCACCATGTGCCCTGTCTGTGGCAATTTCTGGAGAAGTCTGCAATAATGGTTAGCTCACTTTGCGTTACAATATTACTTCTGCTTTGTATTCCACTACAAACACTGTTGGGTGTAAACACCACCTGATAACAGTATTAGTTTTCTGAGGCTTGACACATGGCTATTTCACCTGTTCCTGCATTAGATTAGATTAGAACTGTGATGGAAGTTTCTTTGCACCCTGTTGAAGTTGTGTGTTCATTGGTTTGGCGGGGCCAGGTTCTGTGCTTAGGTCCTGGTGGCCCTCTGTGGTGCTGGGGCTGCTCAAGCTGGAGCAGGGCTCATTGCTCCCTGCAGCTGCCTGGGTGCTGTGGTGAGGGAGGTGCTGCTCTCACTTCTCAGGCAGTGGGACGCAGGGAGGCAGCCTCAGGAGGTTTTGACTGGATACTAGGAAGAATTTCTTCGTGGAAAAGATGGTTGGGCATTGGGACGGGCTGCCCAGAGAAGTGGTGAAGTCACCATTCCTAGAGGGTATTGAAGAGATGTGTGGACGCACATGGACATGTAGGATGTGCTTTGGTGGTAGACTTGGTACTGTTAGGTGATGGTTGGACTTGGTGATCTGAAAGGCATTTTCCAACCTAAACGATTCTGGTTATCTATTCTAGGAAGTACTGTTATAGAAAATAATCAAGTGATCGTTGCATTTCTGGGATATAGAAAACCTGGGCTTGAGTCTTTCATGCTTCATTTTCACACCAAAAATGGAATGCATATCTCTTACTTCTCAGGTCAGTGCACAGGCTGCCCTGTCTGACCCTCACTGTTGAGATGATTTTTTTTCTTCCCTGTGAACGAAATCTCTGCCTTACAACAGTTACAATAATAAATACAAATTTCCATTGATTACAGTTAAGGTCATTCTAGCTGAAAGCAGAGAAGCCTATCATTAGCTTACCTGCAGAGCAGAGGACTTATTTTTCATTGTTTATGGCATATTCCAGGCTAAACTCCAGTACAACCCAGTAGCCCATAAAATGTCATGGCTTGCAATATATATTTATTGCATAACTGGTGCTCTAACCCAGGATAACGTGTATTGCATTCTCTGTGTGAAAACAAATATTGATCAAAATGTGTAAACCATTGGTATATTTCTTTACCAGGATCGCTGATGCTTGTCTCAGAGAACAATTAAAACATACAGGATATGCTGTTACCTGGCATCTGGTTTTCAGTACAATGGCTGTTAATAGTGTCATGAGAAAGTAATTGACTTTTTGATATTTAAGTGTGAATGTGCTTGAGTAGAGTAGAAAGAAAAAAAAAAAAAAGAGAGAGAAAAAAAAAGGAAAACAAACCTTACTACCACAATTGAGAAATGTGCTTCTGCATGTGTTTTCACAGAAAGTACATGTATGTTGTGGGTGGTTCTGTAAGTGTAACACACAATGAAGCTTGTCTTTGGTGACCTTAAAAATCATCATATTAAAGTATATTAGGAAGTGAAGGATGTGAAGAATATATAATAAAATAGTTCTGGCTGAATTTGGTAACTATCATTTAGTCATGTACTGGTTGTAAGATTTTCAGTAGCTACAGATCAGCTTTATCTAGAATTCTCTTTTCATACCTCTTTAATTTAAACATAATAATTTAAATCCTTCTTAAACTTTTATTGATAATTTTGGTCCAGAGCTAAGACAGATACAGTTACTTGGGGAGAAAATCAGAGTGAAAAATAGTGAGTTCCCTTTTCATATTTACTTTGCACTTAGTCTTTAATTAATGCTATTTAAAGAGCCTATCACCATGGTCTGCACTTGAGCACGTGCCCAAGTCTGTTCATAGAGTAAAGTGCTTTAGAAGATACCTGATTTCTGGTGTTGGATCAGAGCTTACACAATGCTTTCAGCCCTTTGCTATAGGGTCCCACATACAGGTCAGAGCTTGCATTTCACTATGAGCAATGTCTTATCCTAGTTTCATTTTCTTTTCTTTTATTTTCTAAAGCCATTTCTAATAAGCCCTTGCTTGTTATACAATCAAATGATCATTTGTACATTCATCTGTATCAGAGTATTTCTGAAGATTTTCCTGATTGCTCACAGCTTTTCTAATACATGCACAAATATAAATGTGATCCTTTGCACTGCACATGGCAGTGTTTAAGGACCTAAACTGGACTTCTCTGAACTTCTAAATCTGACACAACACTGTTGCTTTAATAATTTTTTGTTTGGTTTTCCTCCTTAGAGGCATGATGCCAATTAGCAACACGTACACTTGTCAGGTAACGTGGGCACAACTATCACATCTGGCACTTTAGGATGGACAGCATATGCTTTAGCAAAGATTATAGGATGCCACGACATGAGCAGCTTTTATTGTATTTCAGCGTTATATCTGTTATGTGTGTATTCTACAAGACTTAAATTTCACAAGACTTTATTCCAAAGATTTAAACTGTGGTGTGATATTGACAGAGCAGGTACTGTTATTACTTGATGTCTTACAGATTTCAAAAATTATTTGATAATGAAACTAGATAAATTAGTTTTTATCTTTGTTAAAACATTAGTATCTTTTAAAACACAAGCTATTATCTTAGTGTAAGATTACATTTTTATATTAAAAGATTTTGTTTATTCTTTGATATATCAGCCATCTCTATTCAGTTTTGAAAATAACAAAAATAAATTCTTGTTTTGGCATGTTCATTGAAATGAACAGGTAAGTGAAAATGTTACTTAAGATGCATCCAACTCAGTCAACCATCTGATTACTGTATGCTCCAGTTTCACGCTGTTGGAGATGAGCAGTAGTATGATATAGCCAGGACAGAAGTAATAGCTTGATATGACAGCCAGTCCCATCATTATCTGCAGATTGCATAGCGTAGTTGAGGCAGCGCACAATCCAGTCAGCAACCAAGGATGCTCAGTTTTACAAGGCATCAGATGTAAATTTGAGTGACTCTGTGATATATTCTGTTCCAACCCATCGCTCCTACAAACTCAGGAAATGAAAGCCATGGAAACACATCTAACTTAGTACTTGTGTGATACTTTACCAGTTACAGGAGTCTTGCATCAGATTGTTTTCAAGGACACCAACTTTATAGGCCTCTGCAGAATTTGCAGCTGGTAAAATGTAGCCCTTGTGAACAACATTAAAGGGAAAAGAGAATTTTCACAGCTCCAGTTACTGCTTTTGACAGACAGGAAAAACATTTTTCTAAAGTAAAGGACTGGTGTTTGGCTTGGCTCTTGATACAGTTGGTGGAATTGGAACAGAGACCCCCGAGTTCATTGCCTGCCCTGGCAGCTAATAGGAGCAAAGTTTCTCTCCTTCAGTTCCAGCATAAGCAATTAGTTACCTGGACCATCTGACAGCTGAAACAAATGGTGCAGATTCTTTCTCAGCTGTGAAGTGAGACAATAAAATACCTGTTTTTTTACATGAGGAGGGGTGGAATGATATAAAAGGACGGCAGCAGAGCTGCTGGCTGAGATGGCCGTGTTGGCTGTCAGAGAGGATGGGAAGGGGTAGCTCCTGCTGCTGTACAGTACTTGTAGCATCACTCTGCCTGGTCCTGCCTGGTGGTAGTCACACACAGCTCTTCCAGGAGTTATTGCTCTGTGACTCTGTCGTTGCCTGTAGCAGCAAAGCTTTCAGTTGTGGAGTTAGGCTAGGTGATGAACCCTGGTTCGGCTTGCAGACTAACACTGCAATACAGAGAATTTTAAGTCTGTAATAGGGCAATAGCAAATGAGGTAGGTATAAATGTCCATCCAGAAGTTAATAGAAAATGATAATGCAGAGAATATCACCATCCTTGAAGGTTGTTCTTAAGCTGTGAGATGAAGTCTACCAAGTTTCCTCAAGAGTGAGAAGGAAAGTTTGTGTTCAATGTGAGACTGCTTATGGTATTTTATAATCTGAGTAAAAAAAAAAAAAACAAAAACAAAAAAAAAAAAAAAAAAAAAAAACAAAAAAAACACATGCAACAGTGTATGAGTATATGAAGACTTCTTCAGTTTTTCTGAATAGTGGCCAGTTTTTAACTCAATATGCTGCATTAAGAAAAAATAAATATATGTATGTGTGTTTGTGTATATATATCTTCAGAATGTTTTTTCCTTGACTGACAATTTGAGATCACTGCCACAGGATCCAAATTCAGTTTTTTTCCAGTCAGTCATTTTATAGATATGCAGGTCCCAATGACAAAGAAGCACTAGGTATCCTTCAGGGAGGTATTGAAAAAATACGTTTTTAAAATCCTTCTACTGTAGATTGTTGGGTCTGATAGGAATTCTTATAACTTATATTTTACTCACAAAGTTGTTGTTTTTAACCCCTAAATCAGTGCTGGTGAGATGCACTTCTCTCTGAAACATTAATTTGTTAATCCAAAAGCATTTTAAAAGGCAACTTTTAGAGGAAGCCTGAGTAGAAACACTGTGAAGGAGCAGAACTTCTGTTCCTGACATTATCATATACAGTTGTCAATCCTAATGAAGGTACTGATGTTGATTTGAGCATATTGTTTATATGATGTGCAGGAGCGTTGGGAGATAAGTAGTCCCTGTTGCTATCATTTATAATTAAAGTGTCCATCACTTTTCTCTGTTAAACTGCTTAACGAATAAATAATTAAAGGCCCGATTCTGATATGCTTAGCTGAAATGAAAAAGACTGTTCTGAGAACAGTCCAAATGCAGCAAATGGAATTTCTTCAAAGTAAGGATGCAAGATAAATAACAGTATTAGAATATTAGTCAAAGCAATTTCAGGTTTATTGCGGCAGTGAGATATTCTGGTTTATGTGCTTCAAAACTGAATGCCACAGATATCTAAGACTGTTCACTTACAAGCAATGTCTGACGTTGTCTATCAAGCCTAAACACATTATCTTTTAAGCACAGTAGGCACTAGTCTTAAAATTAATGGCTGGATAAGTGTTCACTGCATATTCAAACATCCTAAGATGAATGAGTTGTAAATCTCTTGTTTTGTACAATGTAGAAGCTTTTTAAAGTTTTGTTCTATCTAATGGGCTTAACTTATTTACGAATGTCTATTTTATTGAGGGTTTTTCTTTGATCATTGAACTGATATTTAATTGAGTTTTAATTTGATATTTAAATAAAGGTTATGCTTAAATGATGTTTCTTTTGATAGTTTCTAAAATAACCAAAAAGGATTGAAAAGAATTTCTTTAAAGACAAACGATTTTATGTGGTCCTGTTGTGTTTTAATTACCTTGCTTCTATAATAGTTCAAATAACTATGAATATTGCAAGTCCCTCACAGCATTGAAAGGGAAATTTTCAGTTGATTTTGCTACCTTGAAATTAACCTTTTACTATCGCATGCATATGTTTGTCATTTATCCCCTTTTTCTCAGGTGCAAAGAGGGCTACCAAGGAGTCCGCTGTGACCAATTTTTGCCGAAAACCGACTCAATCTTGTCAGATCCAAGTACGTCAAATGCTTTTCTTATATTTTTATCCCGTGCTGGAGGCTGTTCTTGCTATGCGAGATGACCCTTTGCCTATTGTCAAAAAGTATATTAGGGACCACTGCAGTTGCATGCAGGGACCAGTATTGCTTTTGTAGATTACAACATTTAAAAATAAATAAAAACACATCCATCAGTCTCCATGCTAATAAAACATCCTGTCGCAGCAGAGCAGGCCATCGGGGGACTTGATTTCTTATGATGTGGAATGATGCTGTCAGTGATTAAAGCCAAAACATTCATGTTTCCTCCCTTTGACTCAAGAACAAGTAAAATTACATAATCTAAAAGGAAAACAAGTATGGGCTGCAAAGTGGTTCCTTCAAAGAAAATAAGTGCGTATTTTCTGGAGTTGCAGAGATTATCATCTCTTTGGAAATAGGTGATGTCTTATTTTATCATTCATTACTTTTCCTTCAGTTTACACAAAACCCGTTCACTTCTATGAATGATGTTGTTCTGTATTTGTGAAGTAAAGGTGTGCTTTCCATTTTTAATGTGGTGGGAAAGTAACTTTCTATTACACTGGTCAGTATGTGCCAAAATGCCATCTGCGTGTATGTTTTCCTACTCCACAGTCCCACTTTTTAAATTATATTGACTATCAAAAAATATTATGCAAGATTAATTCCTTGGAACCAAATCCATTTGCTAATTAATATGGTTCACGTTAAATTTTTAGATGAAGTGACATACAGGAAAGGGTCATATCCATCCTCTTATTTTTGTTCTTATACCTGGAAAATGTAATGTATTAAAGTCTTCTGCTTTTGGGTGCTCTTTAAAATGTCATTTTGGTTGTTTTGTTTCTGTTTTTTGAACAATAATGCTTGTTCTTCAAGTCTTTTTTGTGCTTTCTGCTTATTTTCTTGTTCTTTTTCATGTGAAAGCCTGTTGCCAAAGATACCTGTTGTTTTGTATTTCTGTATGTTGTATACCCTCCATTCTAGTTTGCCTTGTATTTGTTTTAGCTTTTTGTTTTTGCTTGACCTTTAACTGTAAAGTGCAGAGCCTATAATGAATAGGTATATTTTATCTCTGCCAAGCTGTGTGTGCATGTGTAAACATCGCAGTTGTGTATGTGTGAACAAAAAAGGTACTTTGCATCCCAAAAGTTGGGGAAAGGTAACTCAATTAGCAACGGGGCAGGGTGGTACCTTTCTGACATGTTTTAAACATGGAACTCTGGTGGTATCCTCTCTAAGGCAGAGCTGTAGTGTTTCACTGAAACTGATGTTGATGCAGTACAAAGCCCAGAAAAATATTTCTGTGTTAAGATGCATCTAACAAGGCCAAAAGCCCTACAGTGTTTATGTGCTGCAAACATTGTTGATTTTTTTTGCAGCATTGTGCTGGTTGCACAGATTTGTTTGTCTGAACTTGGGAGCCACACTGGTTGTTTTCTGACTGTAGTGTTTCCATAAAATTGTTGAGCAGTGATTCTGCTCCATAAGCTAAGGTTCTGCTGAAATGTCCTTGTTGACAACTTCTGACTATAAAAGGCAATTTAATTGTATTTATTAACACTTGCATTTAGAAATATATTATTTGTTTGATGTTGACGTAGATCTGGTCACACCTGTGGCCCAAGAATGGTCCTTCTGCCAATATAAATTAAGAAGGCTAATGTGAACCAGGTATTTTCCTAGTCAGTTTTGAAATGTAACTTGTATTTAAACATCTGCATTCAAAGGAGAAAAAGCTTTTGCTCAGGCCTGTTCCTGTGTGTAGGCATAGTGTTAGTAGGTATGCACATATACACTTGTTCTAAGCATGACTCTCCTGCAAGGTAGATATTAAAAAAAAAATTATGCAGCTGAACATTTATAATATCAGCATTTTATTTAAGAGTTAAATCAGTAAAGTATTTACCTTTCTTTCCATGAGAAAAAAATGAACGTCTCACTGATGGTTAGCACTCGGTAGAGGTCATATTTACTATTTGCATAACCAGAGGACTGTAAAAAGTATTTGACACTATTTTGACACGGTAGTCAAGTGCAACATGACCGTCTCCAAAGCGTCTGGTGTTGCTTTGCAAAAATTTAGTTTTGTAGTTGAATGTGTAGTTTTAGATTAGCAGGAGAACTGCTGAAGGATACTAAAGGGTGCATTTGGAGGTGGCTTCAGAAAGAAGTAATTTTTCCAGATGCAAGCCTCAGTTCCAGAAGTTCACACTCAAATGAGTTCACTTGTGTCGGGACAGCATTCAGCCAACACTGGTGTCACTCAAGTTTTATAAGCAAGTCTAGCTCACTTGAGTTTTGTGGGATTGTTTATGATTCTTGGAAGTAAATATGTTCTGAGCTGCCACTGGTACATAGAATCATAGAATCATAGAATATCCTGAGTTGGAAGGGACCCTTAAGGATCATCAAGTCCAACTCTTGACACCGCACAGGTCTACCCAAAAGTTCAGACCATGTGCCTAAGTGCACAGTCCAATCTCTTCTTAAATTCAGACAGGCTCGGTGCAGTGACCACTTCCCTGGGGAGCCTGTTCCAGTGTGCAACCACCCTCTCTGTGAAGAACCCCCTCCTGACGTCCAGCCTAAATTTCCCCTGCCTCAGCTTAACCCCGTTCCCGCAGGTCCTGTCACTAGTGTTAATGGAGAAAAGGTCTCCTGCCTCTCGACACCCCCTTACGAGGAAGTTGTAGACTGTGATGAGGTCTCCCCTCAGCCTCCTCTTCTCCAGGCTGAACAGGCCCAGTGACCTCAGCCGTTCTTCGTACGTCTTCCCCTCCAGGCCTTTCACCATCTTCGTAGCCCTCCTCTGGACACTTTCCAACAGTTTCATGTCCTTTTTATACTGTGGTGCCCAGAACTGCACACAGTACTCGAGGTGAGGCCGCACCAGCGCAGAGTAGAGCGGGACAATCACCTCCCTTGACCTACTAGCGATGCCGTGCTTGATGCACCCCAGGACACGATTGGCCCTCCTGGCTGCCAGGGCACACTGCTGGCTCATATTCAACTTGCTGTCTACCACGACCCCCAGATCCCTCTCTTCTAGGCTGCTCTCCAGCGTCTCATCGCCCAGTCTGTACGTGCAGCCAGGGTTTCCCCGTCCCAGGTGCAGGACCCGGCACTTGCTCTTATTGAACTTCACGCGGTTGGTGATCGCCCAGCTCTCCAACCTGTCCAGATCCCTCTGCAAGGCCTTTACGCCCTCATTCGAGTCCACAACTCCTCCAAGTTTGGTGTCATCAGCAAACTTGCTCAAAATACCTTCTATTCCTACATCCAGATCGTTTATAAAAATATTGAGAAGTACCGGCCCTAAAATGGAGCCTTGAGGGACCCCACTGGTGACCACCCGCCAGCCTGACGCAGCCCCATTTACCATAACCCTTTGGGCCCTGCCCATTAGCCAATTGCTCACCCATCGTATGAATAATGAATATGTGCCAAAAATGAATAATGTGCCAAAAAGGAAGAAAGGCTGCATGACAGTACAACTCATGCTCACAGTCACTGTCAAGAAGAAGGAATCTGTCAGTCCTAGTTAGGACAAGCCTGCGAATTATTGTTCACTCATCCTCTCCCTTGTGTATGGAGGAAGGACTAACAGGGCAAAAAGGTGAAATAGGACTTGCTGAAAGGAAATGATAAGAGTGTATTTGAAACATTGCTTCATCTTTCTCCATTTGAGCTAACTTCTTTCCAAAAGCACAGTTCATGGCAATGGTAGAGCAGTTATATTTTCAACGTTATAAATACAACTTTAAGATGCTTTATAACTTTATATACAAGTCATTTTTCAGGCATGTGTAGTCCTGTGTGTAGCTATAGGATTGGAAACTTGTATACAGCATAAATTGTACAAATGTACTTATGTACTATCCTTTATAGTGTTCTGGAGTAGACCTGCCTGGACCAATGAGTCTTGAAAGGTAAGTTGTATCTAGGCTGCAGATATTCCATTTGATCAATTTTTATATTGAGGCAAAGTGCTACAGAATCACAGAATTTCTAGGTTGGAAGAGACCTCAAGGTCATCGAGTCCAACCTCTGACCTAACGCTAACAGTCCCCACTAAACCATATCCCTAAGCTCTACATCTAAATGTCTTTTGAAGACTCCACCACTTCCCTGGGCAGCCTGTTCCAATGCCTAACAACCCTTTCGGTAAAGAAGTTCTTCCTAACATCTAACCTAAAACTCCCCTGGCTCAACTTAAGCCCATTCCCCCTCGTCCTGTCACCAGGCACGTGGGAGAACAGACCAACCCCAACCTCGCTACAGCCTCCCTTGAGGTACCTATAGAGAGCGATAAGGTCGCCCCTGAGGCTCCTTTCCTCCAGGCTGAACAAGCCCAGCTCCCTCAGCCGCTCCTCATAGGACTTGTTCTCCAGGCCCCTCACCAGCTTTGTCGCCCTTCTCTGCACCCGCTCAAACACCTCGATGTCCTTGTAGCGAGGGGCCCAAAACTGAACACAGTACTCGAGGTGCGGCCTCACCAGAGCTGAGTACAGGGGGACGATCACCTCCCTAGCCCTGCTGGTCACACTATTCCTGATACAAGCCAGGATGCTGTTGGCCTTCTTGGCCACCTGAGCACACTGCTGGCTCATATTCAGCTGACTATCCACCATCACTCCCAGGTCCTTCTCTGCCTGGCAGCTCTCCAACCATTCCTCTCCCAGCCTGTAGCTCTGCTTGGGGTTATTGCGCCCCAGGTGCAGGACCCGGCACTTGGCCTTGTTGAACTTCATGCAGTTGACCTCAGCCCATCAGTGCAGCCTATCCAGATCCTCCTGCAGAGATTTCCTACCCTCGAGCAGATCGACACACGCACCTAACTTGGTGTCATCTGCGAACTTACTGAGGGTGCACTCGATGCCCTCGTCCAGATCATCGATGAAGATATTAAAGAGGACCGGCCCCAGCACCGAGCCCTGGGGGACGCCACTAGTGACTGGCCTCCAACTGGACTTGGCTCCATTCACCACGACTCTTTGGGCCCGGCTATCCAGCCAGTTTCTAACCCAACGAAGTGTGCGCCAGTCTCTGTGCATCTACACCAAAGTGGTGAAGAAAGCAATTGAGAAATGGTATGTCATATAGCATTGTGTGTTTTTTTGTTTTTTTTTTCTTTTTACCAAATTCAGTTGAACTTAGCCTTCAACTATTTTATCCCTAACGTAGCACTGCAAGTTATTTCCCATAGGGGAATTGGAAAAAAAAAAAAAAAAAAAAAGTGTTTTAGTTTTATGAAGTGCAATATTAATTTTGTATTAGACATATTGACATTTGAGTTGTCCTATATGACCAGAAAGGCTTAACTGAAGAGGGATCCCCTATCAAAGATCAGGAATGCTATTCAATCCTATTTCAAAATAAATGCATTATTTTATAAAAATAGAAAAATAAGATGGAAGGTTATGAGTAGTTAAGGTATGCTCCTGCAGTTGTGTTTGGCCCCATCATGTGATTACTTCCACAGGCTGATTATACTTCATTTTTACCACTTATGATCAGTGTGAACTAGCCACTAGAGACAGTTTTTGTATCACCCCTGCTCTGAAGGTTTCATATTCCAGTCAGAATTTGTCCGCAGCCAGAACTTGTCCATTATGTTTTTTGTTAAATGTGCGCCTTGTTTCAATATTGATACCTTTATCCATCAGTTTCCACAAACAGTCGCATTATGCTTTGGGTCTGTCAGTCTGGCTTTTTCAAATGTCAGAAGTCTTGTTCCTATAGCGTTAGCTTTAGCCTGTGGTCGTATAATACTTGAACCTCTGCCAGCATGACACAAATCATGTTTCTTTTTGAATCTCATCAAAGACAAACCTGCAATCTCCATGTCTGGAATTTGCAATTATTCATTCTTAGATTACTTCTTTATGTAGCTAAGGATCAAAATCCCTCTCCCGGAAGACTCTGGGGCTGTAAATAAGTAAAACAAGTCCAGATAGTTTAAAAATAAAATACTTTTTTCCAGAAACATCTTCAAAGCCTCAAAACCCCAAACCTCTCCATGCCACCCACTCTCCCTCAGCCCCATCTTAATTACTATTTTATGCTATGTATTGCTACAATTGATATTTTTTTTGCCTAGATTAGTTTTGCATTTCTTTGGCATGTCTAAGTGGGAAGTGTCTGAGCAAAAGCATATATATGCCCATGTTTTCAGCCCATCAGTCCAACTCACTGCCCTGGGTTAT
Organism: Aythya ferina; assembly: GCF_964211825.1. NCBI lineage: Eukaryota > Metazoa > Chordata > Aves > Anseriformes > Anatidae > Aythya > Aythya ferina. The sequence goes on along the minus strand of NC_140302.1, from coordinate 10,642,753 downwards.
TTTACTTAAGAGGCTTTCTTTAAGCACAGGCTTGGCTTTAGGAAGAGGTCTCTGCCTAGAAACAGTAGCAGTTATGTTAGTCTTAAGGCCTTATGCTTCAATCTGAGCTTAGCTGCCTTTTTTTCCTTCCAGTTTTGTATTTGTAAGATCATAGGATAACTTAGGTTAAAAGAGAAATCTGGAGTTCTCTGGAGAGCTCAGGAAACAGCCTCCTGCCTTAAGCAGAGCTACCTTTGAAGTTCCTGGTAACTGCACTGGACCCCACAAAGGCAGTCTGCAAAGGGACTGCTACTAAATAGAGGACAGTTGCAAAATATTTATAGAATTTCTTCATCTTGTCAAGTCACTTGGATAAGCATGATACGTGAAACTTTTGAGTCTCTTAATGAATGATTAATTTTCTAGAACCTGAATAGTTTATTTAACCTTTCTGATTTTGTCAACATTCTTCTTTTTTACTTTTTTTTTTTTTTTCTTTCTAGAAACATAGGATAAAATAAGATCTTCCTGTTGGAAAAAATACAAAGGTTCTCTGTAGGTAGGGGCAGTTATGAATGGAAGACAGAAGATGTGAGGACTGACTAGCCAGAGGTGAATTTGGTGGAAGGCAAGTCCTTCTAAAGCAAGTTTAATATTGGGCTAGTTTAACCCCAGAGGGACCTTTGGAAATGTGTATCTAAGCCTGAATTGTATCTTAGATTTGTCTCAAAAAAAAACCTATATATATATTTTATATATACATATAAAAGTTTTTAAGCCTTTCTACAAAACTTATTATAGAGGAATTGTTATCCCTTTATTGAGATTAAGACTTCTGTGTTAAAAAAAATAAATAAATTCTTATGGAGGTAGCAGCTGCAGACCAACTTTATTTTGTAACAATATTTGTTGTCTGCACTCTTACTAATGGAATTGCAAAGAAGTGATACATCAACTGCATGTTCACAATAAAAATCATTAATGTTACTATGGCATACTATGCTTTTAAAAAACAAATAATCAAAAGGTGATATTTTATTGCCTTGTAAAATTTGATTTTAAGAGCTATTTGATGACAATGGCCAGGTGAATTCCCTGAAAGTGACAAGTCAGTATAAGATCTGTCAGAGCCTATCAAGTGTGTATGACATTTCTTTTAACTATGTTTTCTTTTTTAAGGTTATATAAACAGAGTTCCTCAGTTCAAGTGTCTTACAAATCAACCTATATTAGTATTGATGCATTAAAAACTGAAAGAAGGGAAGGAATTGGCTTTATAGAAATAGCAATAAAGGAAAAGAGCAACACAGTCACTTAAGATTTGATTATTCTTTCTATAGACAAGAAAAGATGCATCATATAGAAACATGGTTTAGGGAGTATGAAACCCTAGCAAAGTAAAATCAGAAGGAAAAGATACACTGGGGCAAAGGAGGGACATGCTATTCCTCCTCTTTTATAAAGCGCAGGTGGAGATCTCAGGATGCATGCTGCAGAAAATGATGTTTTCAGATGGAGTTGCATTGAAACCATACAATTTTATTGTGTGTAAATAGTATCAATCTCCCTGTTCTGTTGTGGGTTTTTTTTTGCTTTAAAGTAGGAGCTTCGGCTTTATTCTGCAGAACAAGAATGAAATGCTCAAAAATAGAGGTGCAACATTAACAACGCGTTAGTAAAATGATTTGCCATTGATTAATGGAAACATGAAGGCATTCTTGGTGAGAACATAACAAAAAGTTAAAGCCCAAGAGAAATTAAATGAAATCACAAATTTGCTACTAATGCAGTAGGCAAAGAAAATCATACACAAAAATCATTATCAGTTCTGAGAATGTGTTTCATAATATCTCAAAACCCAAATTAAAATGGAGAAGAAACAACTGGAATTAATATTTGTTTCTATGGATAACTAAACAGTGACTTATACAGAATGTGCAGTACAGATGTTATTTAGTTATTTTATTATCACTTTTATAGAATAGATTTTAAAAATGTAGTTTTGATATTGCTCAACCCTGGATGATGATGTTTTTGTTGTTGGTGGTGTTTTTTCTCAGAAAGATTCAAGGGGGTTAGGTATGAATTCAGTTTCAGATGAATTGTTAACCTTTACCAATTTCATAGCTTTCTTTATTCAGTTTTAGCTAAAATAACATTAAAATAAGAAATCACAGAGCTTTGTTTGGAAAAATAGAAAAATTCAATCTGAATTTGGCCAGTACAATTTCATTAGTTTTAAATAAACAACAATTCTTTATTCATCTCTTGTCCTGGAAGGCAAGATGTTGGCATCTGGTTACTCAACATTGTTTTATTTTCAAAACTTTTAATCTACAGAAATCATAGCTAATATTAAAGTATGTCTGTCTTTGCCATGTCTTTTTACACCATAAGTGATCTGTAATTCAGATCATTAAAACTGCATGTCAGTAGAAATATGTGAAGAGAAGGTGATCGGTGACAGGTAGATGCCGTATGCAAAAGAAAAAGCAGAACAAGAAAGAGGAAAAAAAAAAAAAAAACAACTTTTAGTTTTCTACTTCTTTTTTAAAAACTGTCTCTATGTGAAATGATGATAATTAAATTGAAAAATCCTATTATTAGAGCACAAAATAAATCCCAGGGAAGACAGAGAATGAAAATATCAAGCAATGCAAATCCCAAACAAGAAGTTTTAATCACTGTATTTTCCTGTAAGCCATAGATGACAGAAATCAAGAAAGAAATTACAGGCACCCCATGTAGAGGAATTTGAAGGCTCCTTTTCCAAATTACCATTCATCTGTGAAATCTGGGACTTGCATCTAGCTAAAGAATATCTAGGTCTGTGTGTAGTGTTTTTTGCATGTGTATTTTAAGGAAATTTACCATGTGATGGCAGCAACAGTAGACTATGGCTTGTTATACAACAGTCAGAGCAGATGGCTGTGAATAGAGGTTACCGTCTTATATAAAGGACAGAGTTGTGAATCGCGGGAGCTGGCGAGCCTGCTCTTCCATGAGCACCAGGTTCATCTTGGTGCGTGAATGAGAGGCGGTGCAGCACATTTGCTAAAGCACCTTCTGAAGTGATGAGACTGAAACTTCTCCTACCTGCTGTTCTTACAAACATGTTATGATTTCCTTGACTGTCCCACGTCTGGAGAACCATAAGTATAAATTTAGTACAAAGTGCATGTTCTGGGAGACTCAGGAACCATCTCATTTAGCCTGTTGGTCTGAATAGCTAGCTTTTCTGGCTTGCGTGCTCTCCATACCAAAACCACATTACTATTGGTTTCAATCTTACATTATTTCAAAAACACTTATCTGATTTTTGCCTGGACACAGGACACAACTGATCATTTGACTTGAGATCCCATTTATAGTCCTTTTACAGAGGAAAATTCAGCAGTGCAGCAGCCATAGTTCTTCATGCTCAGAGAGAAAAGTATGAACAAAGATAGGTCATTGCAAGATGGCACACAGAAATACTGCACAAAACATGCCAGTGATTAAACTGAAAAGCATTCATTTCATTGGGTTCTGTCTTTATGAATTAGCTACTCAGCTGTCTAAATAACATTTTGCTTTAGCAATGCTGTTTCACTTTCTCTCAGTGAGTTAGGCACACTTCTGATTTTTAAAGATTCAGGATTAATTGAGATGGTTTATATTTCATAAAGATGTCCTAGCCTGTTGCAGGAGCTAGTAAAAACACATGGAGAAAAGAGATGGATTTCTCTTATTGGCAACTAATCTCATGCCTCTGAATTAACCTGTGTTAAATCTAAGTTTGAACTGAGCATTTTGCCTTCTTCTATGAGTGTTCTGTGTTAAAATGATTCTAGTAAAGAAAGCAGTACTGAGTATGCAGATAAACCACAAAGTTATGGGGTGGCTGGTATTCCAATCTGGCCTGGCTGCAGTACGGTTATACCATACTGTGTCAGTGTCAACAATAAGCAGCAGGAGAAGCTCTGCCCTGATTCTTACAGGCACAAAGCTGAAGATCAGTCCAACACATGCTAACTACTGTGAGAGTAAAAGCATTAAGGGGCTCCTTAGCATCTTAGCATCTCCAAGAGGATTTGTGCTGTGTGTCCTGATCTACTTCCCAAATCAAAAACTAATGCTTTGTAAGTGTCTGTGTGTTCCAAACTCAACTTCACTCTTTGCATTACGTCTGTACTCTGCTGTGAGGATGCTTATTAAGGCAATTATTGTTAGACTTTGCACTTCACTTGGAGCTTCTATCAGTGTTCAGTCAGCTCATTTGAACAATCTCAGCTCATTAAGGAAAACCTGGAATAAGTGTATCGTGCAATATTAATGCAATAAGTGCTCTGCGTTGCTGTGAATGCTTTATGCTTTGAGGGTAGCATGTATATATTTATTTTTCTAGGATGATGGTAATCTTACTGAAAACATTAGGGGTCATCACTATTTTGAGTTTGATTACCACATTGAGGTAGTTACCTTTTTCTGTTTTTTATGAAGAAAGATAGTTCTGAGGTTCATGAAGGCATTTTTAGGCTGATTTTCTGAGGGCTTCTATAGCAATCATAGTTGGCAAGAGGACATACAACAGTGATGCTGACTACAGTCTTACTGTGCAAAACCAGCAGATTATGAAACTATTGTTCCATGGATCAGAAAGATCAAAAAGGTAAAATCTTGATCTTGTTAAAACTGATAAATATTTTATTTAGTTCTTTGAGGTTATGTCATTGTATTCTGACTTCCGTGTATGACTGCTTTTTTGCTATCATTTTTTGTATTGACCAGTAAGAGTTTGAAATTGCCAACTATGAGGATATGTCCCTGTATTCATTTCCTTCAGTGATAAACTTGACCATGGAAATGATTTCTTAAAGACAAAAACAGATCAGTGCTCTCCCTGGAGAAAAGCAAAGAGCAGATTGTAACAGGCAGTTCTTGATGTGGTGGCTTGCACTGGGGGATTTGATTCCTTTCCAACCTTTTCACAGAGCTCTGTGCTCACAGACTCCTGACTCTGCTCTTACTGCCAGTACCAGCTTGCTGTAGGGAAAAAAGTCCAACTGCTTGCTGCCATCATCAGTCACAGGTTAAGAACAGACCTGGGAGACAAAAAAAAATTTCTCATTTCTTCCATGAGTAGCAGCTTTGACAGTCTACCTCTGAATGGTCTTAAAATAGAACTGAACCACTGAATAACTGAATATAATAGCCAGATACTGCCTGCCATTGTCCATTTGATTATTTTCAAGTAGTTCTGCCCTTTGTTCTTGTTTCCCTCTCCCTCCCATTCTTCCTATTTTGAATCTCAGCTAGGTTATCATCATCAAAAAGGAAAGACTTGAGTGTACTACATGTTCTGCTGTTCAAGATGCACGTCTCTTGTCCTATTTGGCTAAATTTTCTACTCTCTAGCTTCTTCCTTTTTTTTTTTTTTTTCCTTCTCTCCTCCTAACTTATACTCTGATGCATCTGCTTATTTCCTTCCCTGATTAAAGGACTTTTTTCCCTTCGGCATCTGAATTGCATTTCTGTTAGTGACTCTTCACTATCTGCTAATCCCTGCTCCCATTCAGTGGTTGCTGTGTGTTCATGCTGTGACTTCCTTGCACATCCCTACTGCCAGTGGCCTTCACTCCCCCTCTGAAACCAAGGCTCATCTCCTTGCACTGCTTGATCTGTTTCCCGTCTTCCAGATGAATGTCTAGATCAAAGACAGCTTTTCATGCACAGTCTGCTCAGTCTCATTTAGGCTTCCCTTTCTTCCATATATGTCATTTGTACTTTTGCTGTGTAATAGAACAAAAAAATATATAATTTACAGTTTAATGTCCAAAACATTATTTGCACTTTTACATTGAGCATATGCCCATATTCCACTTTCTTATTTAAGGAGTTGGCTCCAATTATCTCTAAAGATACAGGAAGAGGTTAATACCTGATGCTTATCATGAGAAAATATCCACTGTGTGGGCTGTTTGTGAAAGGCAGTGTCTAAATTTAATGTTTATTTATTTATTTAATTTGTAAAACCAACTTCTACTTGAAAAAAGGTTGCATTTGCAGTATTAAAGCTTTTTTACGTGCCTCAACAGTATTTTTACAGGGAAAGCTTTTTCAGCTTCAGGAAAAATAAAAAGTTTTGCTTTGATACAGAATAAGGGACCCCAAACTAGCAGAGAATGGAATATTCACCTGTAACAGGTGAAACACAGGTTCAATCCTTGTTCCACTTGACTTGATTCTCCTCTCTTCAGACGAATGCCTAAATCACACCATAGAAAAGTGAGTGGGTCATTGTCTTGTCATTTTTATTTTATTTTATTTTTTCTGGAAGGAAAAGATTAGGCTTTTTCTAGTTTCCCAACCATCTCTAGTGATGAGCTGTTAGACCTAAAGTCTGTGTTACATTAAAACACACATTTTTACAGTACTGCACTACCCTAGAGATGGTACAGGATAATTTTGCCTTAGCGCTCAGCAATATTGTAAATGATGCGAGAGTTTATAAAACATATGATACTGACCAAGGTCTTGATCCTGCAAAAAACTATATGCGTGCTTATTGTTTCTCACATAAAAAATACTAAACACATTTGTAGCATCCAAATTACTTACATTTAATCTGTGGTTTACCTCACAGAATTTGCAATTTGTTTGATAGATGATCTGTTGAATTTTATTCTCTTGATTTAATGAGTCCTTCTTAAAAGACTTTTGCTATGAAGCTCAACGGCTCTAGGGTAGGAATCTGGCACCTGCTGGTGGAGGAGCTCCAGCTGAATGGCTCTGGCTGCAGCCGACAGACAAGTCAGGACATGGACAGGTAGTGTCATTTGGAAGGAATTGCTGGTCTCTGGAAAGACTTATAAATATGTATATACAACTTACTAACTTTTGGTCTTATACATTTTAGTTACTGTGTAGGCTTTAAGTATTCCAGTCTGTGTTAGTTATCTTTGAAAGTTTTTGTCTTCTATTAATAACATTAATTTGCTGTTTCTATCAGTTTTAAGCAACCCTTTTGGTTAAGTTTTATTCAGAGTTCAGTAAAAGAAGGCTTAAATGCTTTAAAACCCTTAAGATTTTTTTCCCCTATCTTTACACTTTCTGAGAAAAGATGACTTGTTATGGAAGAAATTGTGAAATCTTAAGCCACCTTTGTAAATGTCTGAACAGTTTCAAGTGAAACAGCTTCTTACCAGTGCAGTGTTCCCATTCTCAGAAAAATTATTATTAATTTTATAGGCACTGGAAGCACAATAACTGAAAAATTAAGTCAAACTGTTAAGTATAATTGTATCAAATGTCTTAATATATACAAGGTGGTGGGACAATTTGACTATGTATTTAATGCAAAGCTAACCAAGATTTTTTTTTATTTTTTCATTTTTTAGTTTAGGCCAGAATATACCATTAGAATAATCTAGAATTTTACTTACTACAGATCAAAGATTATGTCCAATTCTGTAATAATCTTATAAATTTTGCTCAAACATTTAAAAACAGATGGCAGGTTAAATTAGTCTTTTGTTCAGGTTATGTCTATTTAGCAAGTTACTGCAAGTTCTGGTGTAGGTTTAGAGTGCAATTAATTATTCTGGGTTAACCGTTTGCTTGTGTGCTGGGTCCTTGCAGATGCACTGAGGCAAGTCTCCTACCGCACCTTTATAATGTGGCTATTCACAGGAACTTGCTCGGGCTGGCAAATTACAGTGTTCTCATAGCTTGGTGATGAAAGAAATTACCTGAAACTACTCTGGGTTCTACCATGCTACTACATGGAGCAAGGACAGCTGCCTGAATGGGCTCAGTGAGATAGTGAGGTGGCAGTTTTGGACCAAGCGTCTGCTCTCCATGTACCTGCTGCTGTTCCAGTCTGTACATAATCTACCTACTGTGACAGATGACTGCAGTCTTGTTCTTCTGAAGTAGCAAGAATTTAAGCTTTTCCAGTAGGAGCATTCAGGAGGGTTACCTTAGCAGTCACTTAGCAGTTTACTTTAAAAGAGAGATTATGAATCCCTGAACTCAGAGAGATGCTAAGGCTACTACTTGGGTTTGTAAGAAAATAAAAACTTGTTCTTTAATCAAATATGTAAGGTCATTCCAAGAGTCCGAGGACCATCAAAAAAAGTCTGTGTAATATAAGATGAAGTCTGTCTGTCCATACTGCACTTTACAGTGTGATGCAGCAGTGCAAATTGACTTTTCCTTGTGGCCCAAGACATGAGCTGAAAGTTCCTGATGCAGCCCATGTCAGCTCTTCGGAGATGTTTTGTTAGACCCTGGTTGCTCAGTTTATTTATTCTCTGTTCAAACTAAACAATGAATTGACTGTTTATTAAATAGATAGAAGGGACAGTAAGTCAGGCAGCAGGCTGGTAAATGGACAATAGCAAATATTTTCAGAAAGACCAGCATTTTTTGACCTTTCATGTGTTTCCACAGAGGGTAAAAAAAGAAATTGGTGGCTTGCTGTAAATCAAATCAGTTTTTCATTCCTTGTAGATGTGGAATTTGCAGTCATCAGTAATTCCAAATTGGATGCCTGTTGAGCTGATCATATCAGGGCTTTTGTACAGTTCTGTAGAAATAATCTACACATTTGTTTTCAGAATTTATTCCTTAAAGACAATACTACATGAAAAATGGAAAACCATTAGCTGGCAATTATGTGTCACAGTGTCATACAAGTAGAACTTTCAGAATTTGGACTCTGTTTATAAACCAATATTTGCTCTTGATTTTTAAATCTATTTTGTAGTTCTTACAAATCAGTATTTTCCTGTTCATTCCAAAATATAAAAAAATAAAAAACAGGATGCATGGCATATTCATAATATTTGATAACTATCATTTCTGTGACAAGGGGACAATGCTACTACATGAGTTTGTAGGCAGAAGAATAACAATTTGGACCCAGTTGCGATGACGATAAGGACTCTGACACTCTCTTAAATACCAGAAACTATAATATTTGTTGCTAAATGTAGAGATGCATCTCTACGACTTCTTCTGCAACTTCTTCAGGAGCCTGGGGAGATTGTGGAAGTCCATTTCAGTTGGATCTCATATTTTGAACATTCTGTGCCTTTGAAGGTACATTCGGAATAATTCATTTCTCCCTCCAGGACTTCTGCTTTACTCAGCACTTCATCAGGCGCCTTTTTTCCAGAATGTGTTGTGAAGCAGCATAGACTTTGTGGTCTTCCATACCACCCTAGAAATATCTGAGTTGGGATCTCTAAGTTCCCAAAGTAATTAATGGGGGAGATGCAATCTCTTACTCCACCACAGGCTAATTACAATATGGCAAATTAGGTAAAAGCCAAATTTATTTGTTGTAAGGTGACATGTAGAGGTTCTCTTGACTGTTTAAGAAGCTTCAATATGTCAATCTGAGGAAGACTCCAAGTCATAACTGCTCTCCATCTGACTGCTTCTTGCTAGGGGGAAATTGTTCAGTATCAGCTCAGGCAGATCTGCACTGGAAGCAGCAGGGACACTGACCCTGCCAGATGGGTTAAAAAAATAAATAAATAAAAAATGAAACCCAGCAGAGACGTGTAGCTGAACTTAGTGAGTTGGCAGCACTGCAAAGCTGACTGCCAGAATTCAGCACATACAAAGATGAAAACTTCTTTCTTTCTTTCTATTTTTTCCCCCTCCTGGTAGTGATTGCCACAAGAGAAAACTAAGAAAAAAGAAAGGGGGGGGGGGGGGAGAGGGAGGGGAGAGGAGGAGTTCTTTGCAGAGCTAGAACTAGACCTTGCTTTGATTTTAATTTAGGATACTTTATATGTATCTCAACTCCGAATGGAATAATGCAATATAAGCAACCTGCTTCTTCGGTCAATATTGCTCAGTACTTGTGAAATGAAAGGATTTTTCTAAAACTTATCAAGGTACTAATAGTTAACCACTCTAATTCCATTTAAGTTGGAAAAGACCCATAAGATCATCATTAAGATCTGACAAAGTGGAAGAGATTTAAAAAACAAAACAAAAAAGAAAAGAAAACATTCCAATGAGAGGCATTGAGAGGCATTTTTAATGGTTGGGTTGTATTTTTATTTTTTTTTTTAATGTACTGTGGAATCCTTTGTTGCGTAAGTTGAGAGACTTGATTAAATGAATTCTAAATGAGTTTTTGCTCCCAGAATTAGGCCTGGGACAGATGCTGTATATTTTAACTTCCCGGCTGAGTTTGTATTGAAAATGAGAATTACTTAAGCTTAAACTGAAACTGACAGTTACTAAAACAAAAGTGAGAATTACTTAAACCTCAGCATGAGAGTTAGTGAAATTTAGAGTGATCCACAACATTAACCTTCCCTTCCTTTTCAGTCCTGGCTGTGGATCAAATGGAATAGAATAACTGGGCTCCAAAGCTTTCCCCATCTTGATCTTTCATATGTAAATGCTCCTCATAACATTTAGTATGTATGTGTTGACATAAAGCAAAATGCTTTAACAGCTAACAGCACATCCTTACACTGTGTGTTGCTTTTGACAATGCTGTCTTTCATCAGCTGACAAATTGCCTGCTAGAGCTGCAGTCCTTACCATTACTCCACTGGAATTACTCCAAGGATTCTCTACTTGCATTAGTCTGTGTATCATCTGCACATTTTTCACTGGAACAATTTGTGTGTTTTACTTCTCCGCATAAATGGATCAGCCTTGGGGAGAAAATTAAACTTGGATAACTTGAAATCTGTTGCTTAATATCATAATGCTGAAAACCATCTGAAATTGATTGGTAAAAGAGATTTTGAATAAGTTTTAACGAGTGGTAGGAAGTGCACATGGAAAATTTATAGTACATGCCTTCTGTCCCATCTGCTGTGGGCTTTTGCTTTTTTTTAATAATCAGATTCTTGTTACAATACAATACTGTCCTTAAACCAAAGTTTAGGGAGAAAAATATGAAAATAATTCACACTACGATATCCTTCAGTGACTACAAATATTAAAGCTGACAAGTAGTTTGGTGAGCAGGATGGCAGATGGTCCATGTCTGAGCAGAAAAAAAGAGCATCAGCAAAGGAAATATATTGCCAAGCATAATAGTGAAGTTTACAAAGCAGAAAAGGTAGCTAGGCATTACTTAGATTCTTCAGAAGGAGGGAGGTAGAAAAAATAAGAGATTAGAGAAGGAATTCATGATGACCATCTAAGCAAATCTTTTTTTTAATTCTTTATGCATGTTCCCTTACCAGCAGATTATAATATACGGGGCGGGTGTATATAAAATTTAAGAAGTAGGAGCTTGGCTCAGAAAAGATGAATCAAATTGTCAGCAATACTAGGCAAGTACTACAATTTAAACGAAGTTTAAACCACGTAAGAGAGCAGAGCAGTAGGAGTGGAAGGCCAAGAGGAGCAGATGGGAAGCTGTTCTCAAGGTGGTGGATGCTCAGACTCCAGCCCTGCAGAGCCCTGGCTGCTAACACCACCCTGTGCCCAAGGTCAGGACCTGGCTTCTGCATCAAGCTGATTGCAGAAGTGGGGCTTTGGGTATTTATGAAAGATTTCTCTGAGTGTCTTAAACTGCTGAACATAGAAAACTAAAGAGAAAGGAAAGTTAGAAGAGAAACAGCTGCTTTGATCAATGCAGAAGGAGCATTGCTCCCCATATTCTGACCACAGGGTGCCTGGACATAGATCTGCTAGTCTGTGGTGCGTGTTCTATTCAAAATGCTATTGACCCCAGGAATTGTTCATGAGAACTGCGTACAGACATCTTTGACTTTTGGTATAGGTTTACAATCATGACTTCAATTCAGAGCTCTTCTGTGTGCCATTGTTTTATTTCAGTGATTTTGATTGATAAAGACTGAAAAAGAACGGCATAAAGTTGTCAAGTTTGAACAGGGAATAGTCTGGTTCTTTATTTGGTCTCTTGTTCACGAAAAAGGCATACACAGAATTTTTATTATTTTCATTTGTACAGACTAGTATTTACAACAGGAAAAGATGCAAAAACTCCATGTCAGAATAAGTGATGTGACTGTGAAATAAGCAGTGTGTGCCCAGCACAGCAATTAATGTGCAGACGAGATGCAGTCACTTTGTGAGCAAAGTGGGATATTTGAGAACCTGACACTGTCACAACCTTTTTTTTTCCTGTTACACAAAATGATTGTTAAGTTTGATTTTTTATTGGTAGCCACACAAAAGAATGTCTATTCTTTTCTTTTTTAATAGATTCATTGGCTTAAAAAACAAGTTCAATAGTATGCTTTGGTCAAAGAGGAAAGTAATACGTTATCCATGTCACTCTGGGACTATGAGATGTGTAACGTATTTATTGAAGAAGCAACCTGGCTGACTGGAGAATTTTATTTTGTTTTACATTTATCTGTAAACTTGTATCAGTTGTCCAGCAGTTTGATTGACTGATACAGATTCTGTTTGGTATACATCCAAATGTGCTTGTTTATTGTTCACTCCCGTTATTATCCATAAATCTCTCAAGCCTTAGGTACTAGCAGCTGCACCGCTATCTGAATGTAAAACAATGCACCTGCTGTGTAAGAATACAAATCTCTTACTCAGAAGGAAAAAGGCAGTAAGTGCAAAATTATTAGCAGAAATTCAGCACCTTTAGAAAGTTAATAATATTTAAGCTCCTGTGTGTCTTAAATTAATTTTTGAAATGAAACTCAGGCTCTGTGAAAATTAACTCCATAATGCCTTTGAAACACCTGGGAGTATATACATGGTTGAAGAAAATCCTTGCTTGCAATTTTAGGGTTCAGGAAGTCCTCCTTCCCTCCTCCAAAAAGAGATTGTACTGCATAGCTGGTCAGTGATAGGAAGGTAACTATTAAGTGAGATGGCAGCTATTCATATCTGATTCCCTTTGCAAAATGTGGTTGCCACAAGAGGGCTTGTTTGTTACCTGGGAGTCTTTACAGACACGTGCAGGGCTGTGGAGAGAAAGCTGCCCTCAGCGACTATGCTGAATTTCTCTAGTCTGTCCCTAAGTTTAATGTGTACTGTTCCTGAGTGTATCTCTTGCAAATGTAACACAGCTCAGATCTCAAAAACCTTTCCCATGTGGTACGTGGAGTGACAAGTTTTCAGAAGTTTTACAGGCAGTCATTAAGGACACTAAATTGGTACCCAGGTGGTTGGAGGTTGGGTGCTGAATTGTAAGATGATGCACCAAATCAAGAAAAAAAAAAAAGTGCTGCAACAATGTTTTATGACGTTTTAATTTGCTCATGAGGAATCTGTTTATTTGGTATGGGGCTGTGCGGCTTTTCAAGATTATTTCTGCAGCACACTGCATACTATGCTTCTCACATGGTTCAATGAGGAAATACCCAAGCAAATTCTAAATGAATTAGGTCAGGCTTGGGAAGCAGTTTAGCTGCAGCAGCGTAGAGCTCAGCAAAAGCCAATTAATCCACCTGCTTGCATAAATAGTGCTCTGCCTGCTCCTTTCCCTAAAGAAGAAAAGCAATTTTGTCCATCTTCAACCCAGTAACTCTCCTGGGCTCTCTTTTCAGCATAATTTACATGTGTTAGTTGCAGCCCAGTTTTCTTCCCCGTTCCTATTGCATTAATCTGTTTTGAGTTTGTGACAAATCTAACAACAAAGTTCAGGGTCAAAAAGGATCTCTTGGGTCATGAGAATATCTCCAGAAGTAAATAAAGAATAAATGTATTGCATAACGAAACCAAATAACTTAGATCACCATAAAATCACTTCAGGAAAAGAACTGGGTTGCTGTTTTCCATAAACTTCTCTATTGGTGCCTTAAACTTCGCTAATGAGCTTTTTTCATTATTGTCTCATTAAGTCTAAATGTTCTGTTCTCTTATTGCCCTTATGTTCACCGTGCTTCTTCAAGTATCTGTGTTCAACATGTTCTTTAGAAAATAAATTTGCTTATTCTTTTAGCCTTCCATGTAAGTCTCCATTCTGAATCATCTGCTAAAATATGCATACAGAGTATGCATGTATACATATATATGCAAATATATATGTTTGCATATAATAATAGCACTAGTTTTGACCAGAACTGACGATCCTGTGAAATTAGCAGTGAGAAAGACAAGTTGCTAATACTCTGATATGTTTGATACAGTTAGGCTTGCAAAAGAATGAGTAAATTCTGTTGTCTGAACAGGATGCGTCAAGCAAAATTTTTTTCATAGTTCCAGCACTAAAGCTACCCAGTCTTTCATAGAGAAGTGCCTTTCCCATGTTTTTATCTTAGGCCCATACTATTCTTATTTCTCTGCCTATCCCATTTCTCTCTTGGTCTGCTCCTTACTGCTTCTTGCCATTGCATAACTTGCCAAAACTTCATGAGCACAGCATGCTTTCCTGTGGTTTGGACAGAGCTCTTTGGTTCTGGCTAATTGGTCTTGGTCTCCTCTTAGTGAAGAGCAACCAGAATGCTGTCCTAACCTGTAAGTCTGTCTCTTCTTATGTACCATCAATTCAAGCTAAAATACAATACTTTTTGTTGTTGCTGTTAATGGATAGGTTAAATAAAGTCACCAAGTCTTACAGTTGTGCTCAGATGGGCCAAATATCTCCAATTTCTACATATCTGTTGCTGATGATAGATTTCCCTAATCCACTTTGCACAGCTGTAGCAAATTACTATTTTTTAATGCATATTTTATGCTTGCAAATGCTCTTGAAAAATCACCAAGCTCTGTGGAAGTTGCCATTGTAATAATTGTAAACAGTTGTATAAAATTATGCTGTCATGCTGTCTGTTCCTATTAAACACACAATGTTTTTGTATGGAGCATACAAATCTATATAGTAAACTGGAGAGAATGGGTCCTTAACAGTTCTATTAAAAGTCAAATTACATTTCTTCATAGCATAACTTGAGAAAAAATACAAGCAGTCAGCCTCTTTTTCTAAGATAAAAATGCACTAAAATACACAATTTAACAGTAAGCTGCAATCTAAAATACCACTAAGATTTTACCTATCGCAATTACAAGAGAATCTTTTTCAACTATATTAAACACTAGGTGAAAGTGAGTGACCAGCAGGCACAAGTGAGGTGAACCTAATCTGCTTGTACTAGGATGTCCTGCTGCTTTTTGTGAGTGCCTTCTGCTTTTCCTGACTTTTTGTAATCAGATACTTTGAGTAGAAGCGGGACTGTGGCATAAGGTGCAGTATCTGTTTTTGTTTAGCACGTTTGTGGCTTAATTTTGTTCTTTGATTCTGCAAAGGAATGGTTCCATGGCAGAGCAGAGCATCTTGACAGTGTTTTGCAACAAATGAACTTTGCAGACCTTTAAAATACCGCTGCCACATTTCTCTCTCTAGAAAATGTAAAAATGCAGGAAATCCGGTTCTGCAAATTTTTATACTCAAGTCGTAGGAGGTGGAAGGGAGGGAGCACTGAGAGAGAACAGAGCCAGAACAATCTGTTTCTCACTCTGAAATTTGCCGTATGAATTCTTTACAAAGCACTGTAATAATTGGAATTAAAAATTATTTCCAGGTGGAATCATTTTATGGGCTGTCAGCTGATGTCTTAAGCACAGGGAATGCTGGCACTTCTCATTTTCATCATTTAGGTTACGTAATCTATAGGTAGTCTTATAAATAACCTGGCCAGACCACATGTGCTTCAGGGTGTTTAGTGGCCCATGAAGAATGCCATCATTACCTTGGGTTAAATCACGATACATAGAGGCCTCAAATCAAACGTATTAGTTGTGTCAGCAAAAATTATTACAAAGAGGACAAATATAAATGGACTGGAGTTTGAACTCTTTAAAATTGGTTTCTCATGGACGCAATGGAAGTCTCAAAATGATGGGTCTGTGCTGCAGCACCTGGGGTCTTCCACTGTATTTCAGAGCTGCTGTTGCTGTAATACCTGCAGCCCAAGCTCAGTTCCTCAGTGATGGTGTGCTTGGTCATCTTGAAAGCCTAGAAAAAAACATCAAAAAATGGTTGAAATGTTATGACCTCTTGATATGTCCTGCACCCCAATTAATGTGTGGAAAGACCTTTTTTGGGGAGGAAAAAAAAAAAAAAAAAGAGAGAGAGAGAATAAATCTTTGGTACCAATTTACAAAACATAAATTTACTGGTAAAATGTGGAAGAGCATATCCAAAACAAAGTTTTTCCTGCCTTCAAATGACAGATGAAGCAAATGAAAAGGTCTTTCTTATACCATTCAATACTGATATATTTTGTGATCCTCTGGAATGCTTAAAGGATGATAATGTTAAAAAGTCATGGTAAGTGGAGGTATCAACACAATGTGGTTTTGGTGACCATGTTTCATAGACACAGAATACCTCCATTCTGTGGTCATCCAACAAAGAGAGCTGGGATGAATGGTCTCCAGCTTGCTCAAGAGAGAAACATTTATCCTCAAAATTGCAATTTCTTAGGAAAATGTTTATGAACAGTATAAGTGGTTTCTTTTGTTTTGCACGGTTATTTTGCCCTGGAGTGTGCTTAATTTTGTTAAAGTCAGGCTAATGGACTGTAAGAAAATGGAAACATGTAATTGCAGAGCAACTAATGAGCTTCCATCACAGTGACAGTGAGTTCAATCAACCCAGGCAGACTAGGGCTGTGTGCTTTTATTTTATTTTATTTTTTTACAGCATTTGGAATATGTCTGTCTCCAGACACTTATATTAATGCTTAATATATAACTCAACTGCTGATTGAAAATACTTTCCAAAAGTAATGTTGCTGCAGACTTCCACTTGCATTAATTCTTCAACAAGTATTTCTTCTTCATGTATGGCAATTGGTAGGCAATTGTTTAACATTTCATATATAATTACTTTACATGTACTTGAACTTGCTTAAATGGCATACTGAGCAGGGAACAGACATCAACAAGACATCAAAATTGCAACTGTATGTTGTCCTAACAGTCTGACCAGAATTACCAACAATAATAAATAGAAGAAATAAAGTGTATCAGTATTATTTTGGTCTTATGCAGTGGTGCATAGAACCTACTCAAAATGTAGCGAAAAGCACCGTGCATGACTGCACTTATTGTGTGACTGTATATGCCCATAACGTGCACATAACCTGTAATTATCACAACATGATTTGGTAAAAGTTGCTTTTAGCGATGGAATCTTAAGACCTCTGTCTTGAATTTTACATTCCATTCTAAAACCAAAAGATATTTATTCTGAAAATTGTTCCTCAGTACAAAATTAGCTATGATAAAAGAGTTAGATCTTCCTGAATTGTTTTGATTTATTTCATCTGCAAGTCTGGAACACGTTTCCTCTAGTAAAAATGTTATTTCCATTTAATAATTCTAGATAAAATCCTGCTAGTGGAACCACAGTCTTCCTAGGCAGCTGGGATTTAAGAAAAATCTTCTGATTCATTATGACAGTTTTCTCACTGCTGGACCAGTAACAGAGAGAGCACCATTCCAGCCAGCGCAGTCCTTAACTTGCATTTTGGGGATAAGATTGGACATTCAGTGTCAGCTCTCCTCTCCCTGGAAGAGTCTGACTCAAAGGTGCTAGTCAGAGCTTTTTACATCTTTTATTCTTCTGGATTCTGGATTATTGTGTTTGTTTGTTTTATGATGATGTTTGTTTGTTTGTTTCTGGTTATTCTTGCAGCACCAGTAGGCACACGGTATGGTTTTTGCTCTTTTTACATGCAGTGTCTTACAGGGATGTGGGTCTTTCATGTGGGAAGTGACAGTAGTGGCAGTAATTGTTCATTTTTTTAAAAAAAGAAATATTTGAACACCATTGTTTGAGTGAATATATAGCTGATGCAGTGCATTAATTGATAGATGTTCCAGTGTCTGTCTGGAAATTACAGCTGTATAGAATGATGGGCCTGGGAAATATGTCAGAGAGATCGTTGGGTCTATAAATACGTCAAGTGGATAAATATAAGGGAAAGATGAGAATGATTGAAACTGAAAGATATGTTGGCACAAGAATGAATGGGTTTAAATTGGTGCAGAATAAATTTAGACTGAAAATAGAAAGAAAATTCTTACATATTAGAAAAATCAGGTTCTGCCGCTTGGAACCTAAGAGACGCTTAAGATCTCAGCTGGTGACCATAATAGCATAATGGCACAAGTGAATTATTTATTTAAATGTCATCAGATACGTAGTTTAATAACTAACTGCATCCAGAAGTGCCTCAGATTCACCGCCTTTTTACTGCAGTGGTTGCTAGACCTTAGCAGAAGTGTTCCACGTGTGAGGATGGAGACTGCAGCATTTAGTGCCCTGCTAGTTTTCTGTTAATGCAACTGATTGCCAAAGGAAGGGGTAGTTGTCTCAGCAAAGTGGCTATCACACAGCAAATCCAGGTGTCTGAAAGCTATCCTGATCTAACTAGTACAAGCAATAACAGCAATGCAGTGGTAGATCCAGCTGCAACACCACAAGCTATTCCTAGACCTTGATATTCAAGCTTGGCCATTCTTCAGTTCTGCAATAAGTACAGGCAGGTATTCCTTGTGCTAACTAGTTGAATGTGTAAATGTAAGGTGATACTTAGAGAAATGCTTTAGAAAGTACACAGAGTCAATGTGTTTTAATCCTGCCTGGATATTTATCTGTGCTCGCTAAGCATCAGCTATTGTCCACCCTCCTGTCAAATTCTGGTGGTACTAGGTGGGCACATGCTGAGCTGCAGCTGCCCAGCAGTGGGTTACCAGCTGGCTGGCTGAGCAGCATTGCAGGGCTTGTGAGTTGCTCAGGTTTTTGAAGGAAGCTGCAGAGCTGGAGAGGAGAAAGGGAAAGGCAAAGTCCCCGCTGCACATTGATAATTCATGAAATTGAATATCCCACAGAGAATCAGAAAGTTTTGACGTGGTCTTACAGCTTTTCTCTGAGCAAAGCCTTACAGATTTGAACAGTTTGACAAAACAAAGTAAGCAGGTGATATTTTTTTTTTAAACTTAATTTTCTTTTGATTTTCCAGACCATCCTACAGAGTTCGTTTATTGACTGACATTCCCAGTTTGTACTAGAAAAGTATCCACATCTTCCTTTCACTCCTTTTTTGTTTGTAAAACTGATCTCTGCCCTAATAGAAAGGTCTTGTAATGGAAACACTGGATTCTGTGATATTGTTATCATCTAACTGAATGTACAATAAAGTTATATCTTAACCCTGACATGAAACAGTAATTCAAAAGACCTTTGATGGGGGAAATGTACTGTGAGGTGTGTTGGGAACTATTACGCTCTTTGAGGACCCTGGATGTTTGTATTATGGAGAAGAAACAAGAAAAAAGAAAATAAGTGCACTTCTGATCATCCCAAGTACAAGCTTTGCTGAGGAATCTTACCAAGGGCAGGGCATAGTGGCTTTTTTCCATTGTTCCTGCTGGCTTTCTGATGCCTTTTTCTGTGAAGCCTCTTAAAAAAAAAAAAAAAAAAAGGCTCCTCATTCATCCAAACATCTTTGCCTGGCTTTTAAGTCACAATTTATGTTTATGAAGGTCACAGAAAAAATTCTCTTCCTTTCTATATTTTTCTGATACGTTGCTCTGCGTGGGGTGCTGCAGTAATTTGTGAGCTGCTTTGAGGGCAAGGTGCAAGCTGCCAGTGCTGCAGTCGTCAACACCTGGGTACGCTTCTGCGTGCTTCCACTTAGACCTGATCTGTGCCTAACAAATTCATTTGTCTGAATGGCTCTGGCAGAGTGATTGCTTTCAATGAGTAAAATATTTCCGTATGTGTGGCCTTTTGGCGCTATCCTCATGTAACATTCATAACAATTAATTGCAGTGTGTCACCATACTCAGGTGAGGGCAAACAGCAGCTGTAATTTTGCTGCTCTTGCTGTAAATAATTCCAGGTTGTGTGCACGTGATATGCTATTGTTCCAATATGCTGTTGTTTTTTTCTTGTTATTTCTGTTGATCTCAGTTAAGAATCCTTTTTATCATAGCTCCAGGTCTGCTTCCAACCTCTAGTATGAGCAATATTATCCATCCCAAACATTAACGTTTTTAGACAGCATTTGTTATACATAGTACAGTCAAAAAGAACTCTAATTCCTCACTTAGCAATATTTTTAAAAATATTTGAATGCTCTGTATAGTAGCAGTGAAACAAAACTCTGAAAAGGTACTTCAAACTGCCTCCATATGGTAGACTCCCTTATCACATACCAGTACACAATTTATAGCAGTAGAGAACTTGAAGACCTACAATAATCACAGGAACAATTACAATGTTTTTTGGATTGTTATCTAGATATTAGACACCATAAATTCACATCATGTATCCAGAATTAATCTTTCGTGTAGTAGTTAAACTGACTTCCACAAGATGCTCAGGCTGTGAAGAAGATCTGATGGTTGCTTTCTGCCATCCATTTTGCTGCTATGTGTTTGTTTTCATTATTAGTTAATAAACAGAATAGATTTCTCAATAGAATCTGTTTCCATAAACTTTCCATAAAGTAGGCAGCTTAGGCATGGAAAAAGCATCTATTCCATTTGCGTGCACTACACCAAACTGCAAGGTAAGTGGATGAGTTGTTTCACTGTTTGATATTAAAGGTCTTGTGGGTTCTTAAGCACACATGGTCAGGATGGTGTGAGGGTGCATATGCCAACACACACCAACAAAGTGACCTGGCATTATTTGAACTGTTACAGCTCCAGGTAAGAAACGCATTTCCTTGGTGCATTGATAACATAACTCTGTAATTTAACATGTCTACAAACAACTCATCTCACTTTAAAACTCCTGACATTCAGACAGCTCTCCATTTGCTGCAGACCTGCTGTCCAACTGTAGTGTGCTTCTCCAGCATGGCTGGCTTAGTATTGATTACCTCAAACAAATTATTTACAGATGTCAAGAAAGGGTTTTAACTTAGAGGAAAATACAGCTCTTCTGTTCCCAGCTGCTGTTGGTGCTTTGATACCACAAACAGGCTGGTAACTACCAGCCTGCTTCCATGAGGGCTGTTGGCAACAGCCTCAGAGGATGGGGCGTGGGGAAGGCACTTCTTAGGTGATTTCAGAGAGCACTCAGACTGTAGTATAGAGCTGTGCCTGTCATTCAGGGAGCCTATCCCTGAATCTGAAAACACCATATTGTACAATAATCCCCTTAAGTGTCTGTGTTTGCTCACCAGTTTCAGACAAAATGTAGCTGCACAAATCATTTGGTGGAATCACCAAGTTTTTCAATAGAAATTACCAGGTAAATAAAACAAACCAAAAAATAGACCCCTGAAGTTTCCGTCAACCCCCTTACTTAACTGTGGACATTGAGCTTTTTAATATTTAACACCACATACAGCATAAATGTAGTAAAAGCAATGTTATGTATGTGTGTGTTTTGCACACCGTGACAGCCAGCCGATCATGCAACAGTGGTTTTTGTTTGTTTGTTTGTTTTTAAGAAACTATTAGTTGTGTTGTAAAATGAATGGGGGGGGGGGGGATAACACTGAAAAAATAGAAGAAATGTGCCTAGATTTGGAGTTGTTGCCTTGCTGTACACACCACTTTTGTACAGCCATGGCGGAGTTGTGCAGTAATAACAGTATTTTTGTGAAGTGACATTTGGTATTTCTTCCACTGAATCATAAGAGACATTGGACAAATGGTAACTTTTATGATAAAGTTCACTGCTATAAGGTCTTTAAAGCTTCCAGGTTTATAGCCCTGTGATTTTTCTTAAAATAAATAAATAAATAAATAAATAAATAAAAAGTGTTTCTTTTTTTCCCTCACAAAACAAAGAAGGCTTACATAGGTGAATACAACCTGAATACAACCTCTTTTAATGCAACCTGTTATGCGCATGGATTGTTCCCCTGGAGCCATATCCATGGTGTGAGGGGACTTTGATGCCTGGTTCCCCAGAGAAAGGAGCCTCTCAGTGAGATTTGGAGGAACAAGGGAGATCTTGGTGTTAATAAAGGAAGAATGGGTTGAGAGACACATAGGAGACAAGGGAAATCAGCAAGCCCACGGTACAGGAAATGCCAGAAACATTGGGAGAATTTTGATTAAAGCCAATATGTCTTATCCTCATCCAAGCTTGAAACACAGAAATACTGGAAATTAGGTTAAGTACAGCTGCTGTGTAAGGTAGCTACTTACATAGCATGTGAGACTCATGTTTACTTGGAGTAATCAGAGTAAATTTAAATAATTCTCATGGTACATTCTGCATTATTTAAAATAAAATAATATAAGAAAGTGTCTTCTTTGTACAACAAATATGGTTACCATTGTCAATATTGATTGACTAAAGAAACGTAGCTTCCTGGATCAAGGTAAATAAAAAACATCTTTCTAAAAAGGTCTAAGAATCCCTTACCTTTGAGTTTCCTGCATACTTCAATGCAAAAATCAGACCAAATATGTAGACAGCTAAATATAGATATAAATAAATATGGAAACTTTATTCTCATTAGAATAGAGATGTATAATTCAGTCAATATTGTAAAAAGTCTTGGTGTAAATACACGTACTCTGCTGATGTTCGTAGTTCAGGGGCTTATTTTTTGACTACAGTAGAACCAAATTACTTAGTGCATTAGGGAATAAAGCTATATTTTTCCACAAATTGATGTACATTTCTTGTCCTGAAGTTGAAGAAAGTAATTAGGTTTTAAGGAATTGACAAAAACTTACAAAATTTTCCGTGCTTTTAGAGAGCAGTAAACACGATTGCATTTGAACATTTTTCTGTAGCAGGCAAGTGAAGGACAGCTTAATGATCTGTGGAAGGAATAAAGTAACATTTAGTATGAGAAATGTTTATTAAATGTCATATGTTTATAAGAAGAGGGAGCTATTAGCAATTCCTTTAATGTTTCTGTGAGGCTGGTTATATTTTACAGACCCATATTGTCAAATACCCATTTGGAAATAATAGTGCAAAAATCCCTATAGTAATTTCTAAGAACCTCGTAGACTTATTCCACCCTAATAGACGTTTTGTGTAATTGTTTAACCAGAAGAGGATCCCCACCCCCCCACCCCACACACTGCAGTCAAGTGAAATCTTTTAAGTCTGTGACAAGACAAATAATCTAGTTCATACATGGTTCAAAAAACTTTCCAGACCATATGTTTTGAAAGTGCTGTATTTGCTTTTGGAATATGGTTTGTAGCACTTTTTCTGTTGTTTGTGTTGACAAAAATATGATTCCCTTCTCCTAAGGAGCTTTATGAGAGCTTGTCATGACATAGATGGAAAGGAGCAGTTTTAGCAATGTAGAGGTTGGCGTTTTCAAAGGACTCCGCATGACTAACCATGCCAATTGCTATTGAAATGCAGTGGAAGTGTCTAATTACTTCAAGCGTCTTAGAAAAGCTCAGTTTAGATTAATACAATAATACCACTCACCAGCATTTCTGTGTATAAAGGCAAGCCCACCTGCAGATGCCACTGTGCAAACCTTGAGCAGTGAGAAGATACAGACAAGGATTTTATGCAGTGAAAGTCTCAGCTATGCAGGAACTGTTACGTTAATGACACAGAGAAGGATGGGAGACTGTATTGCTCTGTAGCCTAATTCTCCTGATGGTTCCTCGGTTGTTACAGTGCCATAATCATCTACTAGGCAATTGTGACTGTGGGATGAGTGTAGTCATTGTCAGAGAAAGTTACTGCAGAAGCCCAAGAAAATACTTCAGAATTTCAGAAGTAGGTCAAATAGCTGCTTTGGTGTTTTCTCTTTGTGTACTTAGCACAGAAGAGAGATCCTTGTATGTGAGGCTGTACTTGTAGATGGTAGTGTAAAAGAAGTGTGATGTCTGGAGCCAAATGAGGAGGGGAAAAAAAAGGAAAAAAAAAAAAAAAAAAAAAAAAAAAAAGGAACCAGAGATGATCGGTTTCAGTAATGAATTGGAACAGAAAAGAGGATTTGCCTTTTTTTTTTTTTTCCCAGTTTTTATGCTAATACAGATTTTTTGCTGATCTATTTATCTCTCAGAATATCAGGAAATATTTCTTTTTATTTACTGTAGGAACACCTAGCAGAATCATTGCTTATAGCAGTTGCTACTCCTATCAGTAACCAAGTAACCACAATATATTGTTCGATGTTTACTGCAGTCTCATTAGATTGTGGGGAGATTGATCACAGAGTGGTGACATTTACTTATCATTTTCAGCATATATTTAGAGGAAGCTTTGTAAATAACCTCTTCACCATGAGTCACCATATACAGACAGCTTCATTTTCATTTGATGCAGTAACTAATTTTAACTGAAAGAGCATTAAATTGTTCGCAAATTAGATTAGAAAGTATTTTAGAGTTGATTGACAAGAGACAAAACAGTGTGTCCACACATAATCTGGACTGTTAGAGTCCTTATGTGTGTTCTGTTTGTTTGTTTGTTTCTGAGTGTTAACTAAATTAGTAAATATATATCTGAATAATATGTGTGCAGTAGCAGTATCTGACATTTACTTGCTCTCTCTTCTCTTGGTGAATACAGTAGCTCATTCAGAGAAAAATGAAGGATTGCAGTATTTGGCTGACACTTAACACTCAATATTTTGTCCAAGACCTGCTAAAATTCTTAAAGATATGCTTCAGGCATTTTCTAAGTTTGATGGAGTAATTTCAATCCATAAATTTAAAATTAAAGACATGATTGTTTGTTCTAGTGAATTTATAGCCACAGTAAATATATATATATATATACATATATATATATATAAATATCTAATCTAGGGTTAAAATCTGTACTGATTTACAAGACTGGATATCTGCAGATTGTCTACATTATTTGATGAAAGTAAATTTGTTCATCAAAATCCAGTGTTATGCATCAAAGAGAAATAACAGTCTGTTAGCTGTAGAGATGATAATTTAAGATCTTTAAAATGACAGAACAGGCAAGATAATCTGCTGCAAGCCTCCATGCTGCAGGAGAGGTACGTAGTTCAGAATTCTAACGTGTCTTGAACCTGTGAAGATGCAAGTATTGCTAGTGTTTATTTTCAGAAGTTAGAAACAGTCTTTCCACTTTGGTGGAGTAAAACACAGCCAGGAGTGTTTGTCATTCAAACATAAAGAAACTCAATGGTTTAGTCCATTATTCAGTACTGTGTGCTATTTATAAAAGAACAGGTGTGCTGTGTCTTTTTCAAATGCACCTTTATTATAGAACTGATGGTGGGTATGGGGTTCTATCTGGAGGCTATGCTAACTTCTATATAGCCATACAAATATTCAAAGCAAGTCTAATTTTTGTTTTTTCCTTTTTTTTTTTTTGTGTGTGTGTGTTTTGTTTTTTTTTTAACCAAAAAGAAATGGATAGAATGATTAACTTCTAGATGTTGTCTCAGTGTTGAGTTTTGTGGACTGAGGGTTTTAATTTGCTTTAAGATAAAATTAACCCTTTCTATACCCTATCATATTCAATTCAGAATATGAATCTTTTATCATTGTTTACACCAAGAATACAGTAGATTGTGAAGTTTTATATAGCTTTATGGCTTCTGTTTTTAAATTATGATTTCTGTGATTTAAAATTTCACTAAAAATGACCCAGTCCATTAAGGGACGTATAAGGGATGTATAATTTTCATTACTGTCAACGTGGGCAGGACAAATTACCAATATATTCTGTAAATTTACTGTCACCCTATCTAGCATGTAGTGAATACACCTTTTGCCAGAGAAATTCACATCAACAAAAAATTTAGCAGCCGTCTTTTTTGGAGAGGATAAATGGACGGACCAGGTATGAGTTTGCTCCAAGTCCATCTCAGAATTTAGTTTGGTCCATTTTTACATGTCCTGCAGAGTAAGATTTGTATAATGTCTTTCATTGAAGACGGTTTGAAAAAACAGTAGTTGAACTATCTTCATTTTATTTATTTGATTGATTCCCTTGAATCGTCCCAATCATTCCCCCCTAAATATTGTGGAGAGTACCTCTGTGCAAATTAGTTGTAGAACCAAATCTCTAAAACAAACAACAAAATCCAGTCTTGTGCTTTCTAATAACTCACATTTGACATGCTGGTGCTTTTTTGTTTTTGAGCCTGAAAAAAGCTTCTGATAGCATTTGGCTCATTTGTTAAGTCTGAGAACTCCTTTTTTTGATCTAACATCCAGAGAAGGTTGTCTCTCCTCCCTGCTGAGCAGAGACAGAGCTTGTCCTATAAAGTTGTGGGCTCACATGCTAAAGTGAGGCAGTGGTCTGGATTTCAAAAATAATATGCTTTCATATGCGTATCTAACCAGTTATGCTTTTATCTTCACTAAATACATGAGCAGGCTGAAAACTGTGTATTGTCAAACAGTGTAAAACATAATGGATAGAGTAGGTTTAGTTTCAGTGTTTAGGTAGTATCCTCAGCTAGCTCCTTTTTGAATAAAAAGGTTTGTTTGGTGGTGGGTTGGTTGTTTTTTTTTTGTTGTTGTTTGTTTGTTTTTTGTTGTTGTTGTTGTTTTTGTTGTTGTTTTCCTATTTCAGACAAAGTTTGGTTGGTCTTAAACTTTGTCTTATTCCCATCAACCAAATCTGTTCAGAACACTTGAGCTGTCCCAAGGTAGTTTGCAGCATATTACAGTGTTGCATTTTTTATTCAAGACATAAACTACCAAGGACAATTTAGCAAATCTTATGAGTTTATTGGAAGCAATAAATTTCATTTACAGGGAAAATACTTTGCACAGATATTGTAAAGCTGTCTCCTTCATGCCAAAGTCAACCTATATTTAGGACAGATTTAAATGTCTGAGGTGGTATATGGTGAATATTTTAATAATGAATATTTTTCTTATACAAATCAGGGATATTTATATTTCTATTCATAGTGTGTTAGAATGCACCCGGAATAATGAAACCTGTCGTGAACTGGGAAAAAAATCAATGTTAATACAAGTAAGAAAAAGGCCCCAGCAAACCATAATCCAGACCCAAGGCTGCAAGTTGCATGTGAAGCACTAGTAAATTTATCCATTAGCAGGTGCAAGTTTATCTTCTCTTGTGTTTGTTATCAAGTATTCCCAGGTGTGTATGTATTCATAAAGTATAAATTAAAATGCCTTCAATATTAGCAACAAATTCACATAATACAAGGACCATAAGGCACAGTATTTTTCCCACATCAACAACAAAATACAGAAATATTCATAAAATTAAATACAAAAGTGAATAGTCTTCCTGTCTTAGTAATATATTATTTCCTCAGAACATAGCAATACCAGAAAGAAAAGAAATCACAATAACAAAAATAAAATACAGTCACATTATTTGGTTAATGACCCTATCTTGTGGAGCAGTGCCCACGCTTCAGCACATTAATAGCTCTCATATACATTTTTGTTGAACTGAGTCCTTGAAGGAACTGCATTGCCTGATGGCAAATTACTTGACACTCCGCACTCTGTCCCCGAGGAAGCGTTCTGGATGCAGTTTATCATGTACGCATTATGACTGAGTAGGAATATAGCAGCCCTTTATTACACGGGGGCATATCAGGGGGCAGTATTTCCATGGCTTTGTGCTTGGTTCAGCCTTTGGCCAGCACCACAAAAAAAAGCACCACAGCTTGCTTTCTGCCCCTGTTGCCCTACAGTGTGCACGTCTCTCACAAATACCTGCTGGAAGGTCTTGCCATCAACAAGAGAGGAAAAGCACGATTCAGAGAAGGATGGCACTTGTGAAAGCATTTATTTATGTTCACCAGAACAGGGTGAGTGAGAGCAGCCAAGGGCAGCCGGCCAATGCCCGTAACCTGCTCCCCACGCCTCCTGTCCCAGCCACTGCTGGGTGCAGGGGAGGGGTGCGCAGGGTGTTCACCACGCTGCACTTCTAGTGGGGAGCTTTCAGGGCCCTCCTACCCCTGCCAGAGCCCTGTCACTTCTCTGCTGGAGGTGGCGCCTGTCTGTGGAATAAAGGCTTTATTCCCAGAGAGTTAGCACCCGATTCTGCCTTCTGAGAAAGCGGGTTTAGTTTTTGGAGGTGGCCTTTCAAAGGAGACAACTCAGACAAGGATTCAGATAAGGGGAGAGGTGGCAGCAGTCATTTTCTCTCCTTTTCTGTTTTTGGTTTTGCTTTTTGTTGTTGTTGTTTTTTCTTGTTTTTATGTTTTTCTATATGCAAAGATGTGGGTTTGGGGTTGTCATGCTGGATTTTTGTTTTTGCTTTTTCTCTAGTGGAGGAAACATCATAGAATGATACAAACGTTACTCTAAGAGCCAAACAATGGGAGCAGTTACTTTAATGACTGCTGATATTTCTTCTTTTGCCTTTCATTACTTTGCATCCTCAACTCTGTGTGTAGGAGCCATGTTTATATTAAGGAATTAAGTTTTGAAGTTAGGTGTTTGTTAACTTGTGAGTACAGCTGAATTTCTGCAGTGAGAGAAAAGGGGATGGAAGGCTGTGTGTACATTCAGATTCTTAAGAGGTTATTTCTTTTATTTATTCTTCTTCCTTCTGAAGTCCTTGAGCCAAAGTAGTGCTGCCATCCCATTGCTGTGTGTGGGATCAGAGCATCTTTCTTGTTTTAAAAAGAAGTCGTGACATACTTAAACTAGGGAACAGGGGGGAAGAAAGTGAAGAGTTGTACTACAGTCTCTTTGCAGTTTAAAACCAAAACCAAACAAAAATAGGGATTTACAGATGCATTTGGACAGCACTTGCACACTATCCAGTGTCCAGTGGTCTGGAAAGTGTGTTTTAAACAGGATGCCACTGTCACTGGGTGTTTTTCACTTCAGTCAGTGGGACGCCCATAATCCCCAGATATGCCTCCTGGGTGATTTCCTGATCATGACTCTGGGCGTGGTGCCTCTTCCCCAAACCTGCAGGTGACTGCAGAGGTTGGCTCCCAAGCCTGGGCTCCATTTCCGTCGTGCAGGGGAAGAGGGCTGTGCAAATGCCTATGCGCTCTGAATGGCGCAGTGCACCAAATCCGCAGGGATTATTAATGCGGTGTTTTCTGTTTCCAGGTGTCTGCTTGCAGAGCTTGTAGAACAGTTCTTGGTGATACAAATTGGCAGCTTAGATATTTTACTGTAAGGGTTTATCCCATTAGACATCCTTTCATCATAATCTTTGTAAGTCAGCTTTATCAGTGATATATACTATGCTGGTTGCTGAAGTTGCTTTCCAGGCACGTGAGAGATTTAAAATAACCTGACAAATTTCCGCCCTCTTCGATTGAACTTTCCAGATGTTGTTAAGGAACCCTCCAGTTTTTAAAGGAAGGGTGTATTTTGTATGCTCTTTTTGAACAAGTAGCTTTTAACCATGTTGGTGAACCGAATGCAGGAGAGTACAGGCCGTGCATGGGAAGCTCTGCTATTTAGAGAACCTGCATACCTGGTCAGGATAATTTTATCAGCTCTTCTACATAGCCTTAAAAAGATGATATAGCTTGATCTTCATGTGTGAATATCCTTAGCTCCTTGGAGACCTGATTACAGTGTTTTGATCTCCATTATAATTTTTTTTAAAGCAAGCAGTTGGTGGCTACATCTTCATCTAGTTTACAGAAAGACGCAAGGTGTGAATTGCAGACAGATATTTGTGGATTTTGTAGATACAGAAAAATTGAGGAAAAAAGCAAGATACAACCTCTGTGAATATATTATGTTAAATGCACTTTTGATATTTCTAATCTCATGCTCTTCTAAGAATTAAATCCCTGTGCCAACAGGGTTGTTTGGATGTGAATGCATAAATATTGATTAGATGTGCGATGTATGGCTTTAAATTTGTGTGAAGTTATATTTCCCTAATTCATATATGTATGGTTTTAATTTAACATTAACATTATATACGTATAATACAAAAGTAAAATATGTCAGTCCTAGCATAGACAAAAATTGTGGTTTGCACCCTTTCAGAAAGTTTGGTCTTCCACAATTTAAGTTTGTATTTGAAGCTACTCCTTACACACCCAGTTTTGAAGAGTCAGCTCTATTTTTTTCCTTTGCCCTGTCCCTGAAGGGTGGAGAGTTTGTTATTCTTTAATTGCGTGTCAACTTAAACATACTTCCTATCAAGTTAAAAAAGATAAAGGCTTTATATAAATTGAAATCTACTTTGCACTAAAACTTCTTTCTGTAACAGCATCAAACCATGATTCACTACCACCACTAGTCATGTGAAAAAAGGGGTCTTGAAGTGGTTTGATCTCATTATGGTAAATTTGGTCCATGTGACTGAAAAAAAAAAAAAGTTTTTGATTGTTCTGATTTCCTTGAAATTATTGCTCCATATCAGAACAAATGGCTAAATAGGCAATGTGCCTGCTATTTCCTGAAGTTGGGTTTTCTGTTATGGAACACACCACAGTTGTGCAATCACATTGGGTGGGGGCATGGCCACTGTAACGAGCTGCAAAACTCAGTAATAAAAGCCTTTCATTTCTCAGTCTAGGTTTTGATCCCTGAAAGAGAAATGAAAGAGAACACTTTAATTAATGATATTGAGAGAGGATTTTAAGGAGGAAGAGAGGATGAATTCCTGTAGGTAACTGGCTTGAGGCAGTTCAGTCAATGTAAATATAATGACTGCAGGTGTTCACGTCCTACCCCAAATACACTTACTTTAAGTGACAACACTTTAAAGTTCTGGCTTACAGTTGCCCCTGTGAGGACAGAGCTCTGGTTTTCTTTCAGACCAGTCCTTATACAGTATATCCCTGACCCTGTACTGAGTTCTGCAGCATCTGTCATAAAGTACTGAATTCAATACTGAATCATACAATACAAATGATGATATAGATTGTATTTACTTTTTAGTCTATTTCTAACATTTCCATCTCTTCTTCTTTTTTCTTTTACATGCTTTCTTATGTACAGCAGACCATTTAGGAATCGAATTCATGGGTAAGTTTTCTCTTCTCTTTTTTCACTGTCTAACATGTATCTTGGTGCCTCATCCCAAAGCACGTGGAAGTTAATGGGAAGACTCCCATGAACTTCATCAGTGGATTTTGGATTGGGCTTTGAGAACAGCTCCTGTTATATTTACTGATTACATATGAAATTATATCAAGATCTATTTTTTCGCTTGTTCACTCTTGTTTATAGAGAGCTATAAACTTCATAGCAATGTTTTGTGTGTGTGTTTTGTTTTGTTTTGTATTTTATTGTTGTTTAATGAAACGTATTGTAGAAATTATATGGGTGTATCATGACATTTTATATGAGATTTTAGAAAGAAGTTAGAGCCTATCTTTATGTAAAGGAAAATAAATTTTAAAATAGAGAGCATTTTTGTTTGTTTTCAGAATTTGGTATTGACTGCAGTGTTAATGCATAACTATGTTTAATGTGAACCATTTCATTAGCATTTAACAGAGAAGTTGCAGGGATTCTTTTCAGAAAAAATGACAAATAAGCTTTTTCCTAACCTGAAGTTAAATTAAGCAGGAGTGAATAACAGATCAGAAGTATTCCTTTTTATATTTTTTGAAAAGAAAAGGTGATGTTCTATTGAATTCATTGCTGTCTTGTAATGTATTCGTAGCCCGAGGGACTGACAGACTTAATAGGTCATTGCTTCACCTCTCAGCTGGGGATCTGCAGAAAGTGGGTGGGTTATTTTCTTTAGGAAGCTCAAGTTTGTCTTTAGTAGAGTTAGTGAACTGATGCATCTTTTGTGTAAAAGAAAAAAAAAAAAAAAAAAAAAAAACACAAAAAAACAGCTTGCATAAACTATTGCATATGACTGAAGACACTGTAATAAAAAGCTTGTGAAGATGTCATAAAAATTACCTTTAGTGCATCCTTTGCATGTGTTGAGTTTTGCCCATTTTTTTTTCAGATTTTAAAAGTAAAAATATGATAACCTTATGACTGTAAGTGATGATATGGGGTTTATTTTGGCAATTCAAGTATAAGTTGTCATTATACCAACATGGTGATGAATATTAATGGTGCAGCTGACTTAGCAAGAGGACAGCTAGCAGGCAGAGGGATTTTTTTCCTACTGCTTTTGGACTTTTGTGGCATACCTAGAGACCTGTCTCCAGGTTCAGACCCCCTAGGTAAGGACAGAGATTTACAGTCTGAATTGAGTCCAGTGGATGCCCAGCAAGATGGCCAGGGAGCTCAAGACATGCAAAGAGATGCAAAGTGCACTAGTTTCATAGAGGAGGACAAAGTGGAATCTCCCTCCCATCTAAAACTATCTGATGGCTACTTACAGAGAAGACAGAATTGGACTCTGTGGAGGTGAGGGAGGTGGTGGACCCAGACAGCATCAAAAAAAAAAAAAAAAAAAAAAAGTTCTCATTACTTATTATGAAAGCGTATCTTCAAAATGAGAGTGGTCAAACATTGGAACAGGTTCCCCAGAGACACTGGGGAGCTTCCATTGCTGGAGATTTTTAAGGCTTGGCTGGAGAGGTCTCTGAGTACCCTGATGGTGCTGCAAGGTGTGGTCTGCTTTGAGCAGCTGGTTGGGCAGGATATGCCCTCCAGTGATCCCTTTCAGCCTTTGTTATGCTGTGATTCTGTGAGCTCTAGAAGTTTGGTGTTTCACTTCACTTTATAGGAAACTTTAAAAGTACTGGTGGAATTAATGCAAGTGTTTCTGTAGACTTCGTTGACAAGCAAAATTTTTTACACAGAAGATTCTGCATATATTATAATTTTACTGCTTAACTGAAATTGTAAGCAGCAATCTTGAGGCATACGAATTGAAAGATAAGCATATACATAAAAGAAAGAGGATACAGAACACATACAGGATTCAAAGAGTAAGCTTTTCCATAGGAAGCAGGAAAGCGTACCGTAGGAGGCAAAGCTGAAGCATTTTAGCTTCATTTTGAACATTTTAGTTTCTTTTCTTTTCTTTGTTTTTGTTTTGTTTTGTTTTGTTTGTTTGTTTTTACTATGTCTCTCTTAAGACTTGAAATAAAGCCAATCCCTGTAGTCTTGGCTCAGAGTAGTCTTCTCATATGAGTAGCTTTCTGATTGTCTTATTTAATATCAGAACAGATCCTGATTGTGTACAAATTAATGAAATCTTGTGTCTCCAGCCTGGAAATATTATGACAGAGTCTAAGATGAGGCCTGAGGTGTTTTATGGTGGGCTAAAAAAAGCAAAATCCAGAACTACACATGAAAGTGAAATGCATGTGCTTCTTAAAGCTGCGTCCCCCCCCCACCCCTCCCGTTAAGAACTACTTAAGAAGTGTAAGCAAATATGGAATCATTACTGTACACAAAGCAAAATATACAAATCCCCACTCTGTATACAGAGACATGAGGTGACGATATACTCATCCTGTTATGGCCACCAATGCAAAGCCTTTCCCATCAGTTTACTTATGTTCTGTAGAAAATAATCACAATTACTGCGAGAAATATTTTTCAGTTATTAGAAATAGCAATGTATGGGTGATGCAAAGCTTAGCCTTGATTGCGTGTAATCCAGGACATGCTTTCTAGCGTTTTCGTTGTGTTTATGGGTTCAGTTGCTTTAGGGATTCCACTTCTGTCATTGTCTTCTGAGAATTTTGCTTTTGAAGTTCCCCTGTTCTTTGAGGAAAATAGTGTAATAATTGATTTGGAGAGTATTTTCACTTTCAAAATAGAACTGAATTTCACTTTGTTTTTTCTGACTGATAATGAGGGAATGGAAGATACCACTGTACTCTCTTAGAAACATTTTGTAGTTAGGTGAAGTGAAACAGTAATGGTGAACACTACATAAAAACCTAGAATTTGGATCCCTGCCTTGCTTTTCAAAATTATTTTCACCACTTTTTCACAAACTTGTTCTAAGAGCAAAAGCCACATAAGCCTGGATTCCTGAGGAAGGCTGGACTCTCCACGGTCAGTAAAACTAAAAGCTCATTTAGATAAGAACATCCATCCCTGGAGATGCCCCAGTGGAGCAGATGAATGGTCCATCCAATTAAGCATTCATTCTCTAAGGAAAGGAAATGAGCCATTTTTTGTCAGACTCTCAAGAATCCAGATTTGCTGGAGTATAGACTCCTGCCCAGTTCTTTTACTCTCCTTATACGGATCTGCCGTCCATGAATTTGCGTGTCCTTTTGAACTGGCTGGTACTGCCTTCCCCCACAAGCTCCAGCAGCTGCCAGTTGCAGAGGTTCTCACTGGCAGGCTGTGTACCTTGCTGTCCCATTACCTGCCAAACCCACCTCCAGCCAGAACCTTTGACAGATCCTTATTTCTCTCTCACATGCAGCATTTTTTGAACATGAGTTAAACGTTCAGTTTATCTGCCACACTTGCTGTTTTGTTATCCTTGACCATGTTCCCCTATGCCTCCTTTTGGATATTATTTGGTTTATGTTCTGTATGCTATTGTACATGCACAAACATGAATACCTGGTACTTCAGTATCATTGCTGGCCTTGGTTTGGAGTGTCTGTTTCTTCGTATGGATAGCAGAGATAAATGCAGACTTATTAATGTGGCATATCAGTTTTAAAATGTTGCAAATATAACAACAGATGTATGCTTCTGAGGTATGCTCATGCAGCTTCTGTGGGAAAAATGAAATTCATATGTGTGTTCAGGGGACACTGTCCTCTCAAAAATGTACATCTAAGTATTGTAATCAGAGTGGCTGAGCTTCATGAAATTTCTGATGATATGGACATGCTGTACATTGCCTAATACCTCAAAGGAAAGAAAAAATAAAGTCTTGTTTAGTACTCACTTGTGAGAACTAGATTCAGTTCCCACCTCTGATGCAATCTATTCAAAAGGCTTTGGGCAATATATTTTTATCACTCTGTGCCTTACTTTCTCATTTACTATCTTTTTTGTCAGGCTTTTACATTTAGATTTCTCAACTCTCTAGGGACTAAATCTCTTTTTGTAGTGCATAACACAGTTTTCTTCCTTGTGAGAGGCTGAAAGGTTCACCTACTCTTTGCTGCTGCTCCCTGCTTCCTCCTAGGAGCATGCCATGGTGCACTGGGGACCTGCCTTGCCTCAGCATGCAGGGTGCCTGGTCTGGATTGGTGCACATTTCTGTGGGGTTCCCAAAATGTCTCACCAATGATGATGCTTGCAATGTCATTTAAATTTCTGTCACATAGGTAAGTATATATTATCATGATGTTCCTATAAACAGGCTGAACATCTATGTGTATTAAAAATTTTGTGTCAATTGAAAGCAGGCTGACTGTTGCTAGTGCTTGTTTGGGGCAGTGAGTTTGTAATAAATGAGAGAGATTGAAAGAAGTATTGAATGAGAGAACTAAATGATGTATTGTTAGCTCTAGTGTGGGGTAGAGTACATACACATTACAATCAGTCTTCTTGACTTTCAGAACTGAATGTTTGGTTAGTTGGAAATATTGATGATGAAGCCAAACATCTCTGATAGCCAATAGGGCTGATCTGGTTATTTGGTGATATGGTAGTTGCAACCCAGTTGGTAGCTGGGTTGTGGAGACTGACCTTATGTGTGTGTGTCTCAGCTGCAGAGTAAAATCTGCTTTAACTAATGCGCAAAAGAGATGCAGAAGCCTGAGGGTGATTTTACAAACAAGTGTTCCAGGTAAAGAGTCAGTCGGTACCCAAGACAAGGAGTCATCAGTTTTACTAATTTCTTACAGCAAGAAGGAGCAGAGTTAGGACATTCTAAAGGGTGAACTGTGAAGGTGAGTGATACGTGAACAAGCACGACTGTTAAAGCAGTTGTCGTGGTTTAACCCGGCTGGCAGCTAAACACCACACAGCCATTCGGTCACCCTCCCCCCTCCCTCTCTGGGACGGGGGAGAGAAATGGAAAGTGAAGCCCGTGAGTTGAGATAAAGACAGTTTAATACGACAGGAAAATAATAATAACAAAATAATAATAACAATAATAATAATAATAATAATACAATGGTGATAATAGGAAAGTAATAATAATATGTACAAACAAGTGATGCACAATGCAATTGCTCACCACCCGCTGACCGATGCCCAGCCTAACCCCGAGCAGTCCGGCCCCTTCCCCCGGCTAGCCACCCCTATATATTGTTTAGCATGACGTCAGATGGTATGGAATACCCCTTTGGCTAGTTTGGGTCACCTGTCCTGGGTCTGTCCCCTCCCAGCTCTTACTGCACCCCCAGCCTGCCTGTTGGCAGGACAGAGCGAAAGGCTGAGATGTCCTTGGCTTGGTATAAGCACTGCTCTGCAACAATTAAAACATCGGGGTGTTATCAGCACTCTTCTCATCCTAAGCCAAAACACCGCGTTCCACCAGCTACTAGGAAGAAAATTAATTCTGTTCTAACTGAAACCAGGACAGCAGTTCATCCACAACACCTAATCTGAGGATCCAGAATCTTTATCTTTTGTTTAGTAACAGTAATGTCTGATGGATACAAATGAAAATAACATGTCACAGGCAAGTGCAACAGGCAGGCCACTGCTGTTTTAATGGAAATACATTGTCATATCAAATAGTACTCTTCCTTAGGCTGCTTAACAGTTAAACTAATGTCAGCGGTATAAATAAGTATGAAGCATTAACCTGAATCTCCTATGCTTGGATTGCAAAATTAATATAGCAGTTGTTAAAATTAGTTGCCAAGTTTAACTCTCTGGTATTTAGGCCTTACTCAGGAAATAAATATTCTTCCATAAAACTGATTTTCTTTTTTGGAAAAATCAGAAGAAACTTAACCGAAGTCAAGGGAGTAACAATGATGTAGTACCCTTACAGGTGGGGAATCATTAAATAACATTTATTTGAGCAGAGCTATAAAGAACTCAGGAATTGAATGCTATGAAAATTATTCTTAATATATCACCTTGTGATGATGATGGTGTGAAAAATGTTTGCTTTTTCTATTCTGAGCAGTTGTTAATATTGGAGAAGAAGGTGCCTGCTTTGTTTTCATTGTGCTAATTCTCACGGTCTCCTCATTGTGATAAGATGGTTGTAAACCTAAGACTCTGGGAACACCTAATAAATCAACTCTGTAAGCTTGTGTCATGTATCCTGACAGATGCATTTTGATCTTTCCCAACAATAAAAGTTGGGTTTGCTGATAGTCAGTATGAGCAAGACTGCAAAAAATAATATTTATTTTGTTTGAGAAGAAACATAAAGTTCATAGGTTCCTTCACAGTTCACAAAATGTGCAGCTGGTGAACCATCCTCTGAAACCCAATGTCTTGTAGCAGCAAACAGATAATGAAAATAAATACCAGCGGATGGTTCTAGCCATAGTTGTCATTTAGCAACTCTTATCTGTTATAAAATCCTCTTATACTTCCATCTTCAGTGGAAAAGAGGATGAATGCTCGTTTGCATGAGCAAAGAATGTATTTGCTCTAATGGACATGTTTAAAAAAAAAATAAAGTTCATCTTTCCCTATATTCCTTTTTTTTTTTTTTTTTTTTTCTTCCTTTTTTAAGTATTTAGCAGGTAGATCTTTTTTTATGGTAATATGTGGCACTGGCTTTTTTATGCTTCTGTTTACATAAAATCTATTATTAGGTATTCTGGTCATAATCAACACATGTCTATTTAGTTAATTAATATTGTTCTTAATCATAAGTATTTAAAATATTTCATCATATCTCCATACACCTTTAATAAATTCTGAAGGAACTAAGAGAAGATGTTTAGGTAATGTCAGTTGTTATGTCAGTTGTTGTCATTTCTCCATTAATCCCTTTGTTGTTAATCCTGACCAAATTTTTCATTACTTTTTTTTTTTTCAAATTTAGTAAGGGCTTCATTCCTGGGACCATTGTCTTTCTTTTGCTTTGTGAAATACCTATCACTTTTAAGTATGTTGCAAAATAACATTAGTATTCTGAGACACTAAATTACTTTGGATCTGGAGAACTTTGCACGGGCTTCTTTTAGCGGATAAGAGCAATCATTTATTCAGCTCTAGAGAAAAGAGACATAAGTACCAGAAGAGAGAGTTTTATAGAAACAGCTGATGTCTTCATGCTACGAGAGTAATGGATAAATCAGAGGTTCCTCAGTGGCTGGAGAAAGCTCTGCTATCACCTTGGTTCACCACTACCTTCTGTACTTTTCTCTGTATGTCATTTTTCCGATTTGTCTACATTTTATGTATTGGCAGTGGGTTGGATTGGATTCATTTTCATTATTTTTAGAAGGCATGATTAACAGATTCACCATACGGTTAATTTACATGTGCTGTAGTAGCCTGTAACACTTCATGACCATATTCCCTAACAAAATAGTCATTTTGTGAACTATATGGATAAAATAACATCAAGGTATGTATTTTCTTCTGCTTTCACCTAACTGTATCTATTAATTACTTGTGGTGAAACATATGGAAATGCAATTGTATGTATATATTTATTGATAATACAGTATATTGATGAGTTTAGGAAACTAGAATCAGTCAGGGTTTCTCTGTCTGGGCTGGGCTGGGCTGGAGGAGGTGTTAGTTGTGTGAAGCAGGGTATAACTGTATAAACTGGGTGTATGTCATCAGCAATGCTACGTATAGCCATTATTCTGTCACTTCTTATGCGAGTGTGTACAGTGTATCATTATGTGCTGATCAGAGAGAAATTAGTAAGGTTGGTGTTATCTGTGGACTAGAAAACAGAATTGGGAAACCCTACAAAATGGATGTTTTATACAAGCTCTCAGGTAAGTTGCCATGGAATTCCTAGTGCCAGCTACAAAGTGTTGGTTTAAGAACAACTGCACTCTATTGTCACCTTGGGAAGAAGAGACGTGCTTCAAGGCTGGATTTCAACTGGGAACACAGCATCTCATCTGCATAAAGAGGTTTCTGCTGTATTATGTTGTTATGTATACAAATTACGCATACATTCTGGTTTGGGATCAGGGATGTACCTGAGGTTGCTGCATGGCTACTGTGTCTCAAAGGTGAACTCTTTTCATCATGAAATGCAGGTAATTGGATGGCACCAGCTGAACAGACAGCTGTGTGTTTAAATGTGACCTTATACCCAGTCAGCCTTATGAGCTGCGCTTGAACGTGGTATTTAGGTCAATGCTTCATTTAGCTCAAGGAGTTGTTAAAACGGGCATCACAAGGGCATGCTAACATAATTAGATGACTTGCAATGTTGATATTTTACTTTTGGCCTTGTTTGGGCTGTGATAGTTTAACCAGATGAAAAAATGTGTAGACAGTGACTAGTATGTATTGTATGGTGTGAAATGTGACTAGCACACAAAGGTGAGACCTGCACATCCAAGGTGGTGGTGGAGGCAGCTGCCTCCCAGAAGCTGTGATACAAAGCCAGTGAGGTTTTGTGTTTCCAGTTGAGCAAGGACCTGGGAGGAGGCTTCATAGTAATACGTGGCACATGTACATGAAGAGACATGAAAACTTGGAGTCTGCTGTTAGGCTACTAGGTTGTGTTTTTTTTTTAGTGGTTGTTTACTGTGTACTGAAGTTACCTTGCTACAGGAAAGAGGCTCCAAATGCCAGTGCTGTGCCATGTTTATGCAGCCATGGTGAATCGTGTTACTTTGTCCTTTTTCTGCTTTGAGGTGTCATGTAGATGTCAAGTCTCATCCAGAAAACAATGCAAGGACTTGGAAAGCAGAAGGTAAATATCACACTAAATGTTCCATGGCAGTGGTGCACTTATAATGTATATTACAGTTGTATAGAAAATTTGATGTTTCTGACAGTGAACTAAATTTTTCTGTGTCCTCTGTGCCTAGAATGAGTAGAGACAGTGTCCTGCCACTTGCTGCTGGGAGCAGAGGAGAAGGGTAAGCAATGTGGAAAAGTTGACAAGGCATTCTGTAGAGCACTAAATTATTTTTTCATGTACTCCCTTTTCTTTTCTTTTGCAGGAGCTGTACGATATTGGCATGTGAAGAAACACAAAGTCATTATTCCAACTCCCGCTGATTGTTTTTAATAAAGTTACTTTTACAATAATTGAAAATTGTCTCATGATCCCATTTTCCATCCTCATCAATATCAGTTTATTTCCATTTCAAAACTAACATGCCTATGCTGAAAATTGCTGTTTGTCCAGTTACCCAGGGTATCACTATTTGCGTGTGTGTTGTTCTTGTGTGCTTGATTCTTAATAAAGTTTTATTAATCACAGAGTTGCAAAACGTTGCATGCAGATGACAGACATGGTTTTTTGTTTACCAGTGCAGACTTTGGACCTTTGGATGGTAAAAACGATTACAATGAGGTATTTTGATTTATGGATTCAGAATTCTCAGTATCATTTGGATCATGTCCATGTGGTTAGTCACTGTGGTTATACTTATGAATAATTATCAAATTAATGTGATCATTTTTATGTTCATGATAAATGAATTATGTACTGCTTCATGCCTATATTATCGAGTAAACTCCATTGTCTTTAGTAGTATAATATTACTCTATGGTTATTCTTTCAGGTCCTTTGGTAATTTTGCATTTCACATTCAAATACAAAGAAAGATCAAAGTGGAAATACAAAATAATAGCCTGGTAATGGAGGGGCATGACAGATGATAATATTGAAGTTCTCAGAAGAATTAACAGAAACAATTTAGGGTCTTCAATGCTGCCTGCCTAAGACTTGTCTCTTCTATTCAGTGCCCAGTGAGGTACACTCACAACTCTCCTGCGTTTAGCTCTGTTGGATGTGGCATGGGAAAAGCACCAAGTTGTTCAATGCTGTGAAGACTTACATATCCCTATGCAAGCCAAGTTTAGCTCTAAGTAGTCGTATGTGCTGCAGTGCTAGAATTTATTAAATTAATAACCTGCGTCAGTGAGTACAGCACTGTGATTTCAGGTACTGTTGTTGCATGACATTTTTTATACTCCTGTACTTTGGGCAATTCAAATAAGATATAAACAAGAAAATATCCAAAGTTAACTCTGTTCATTTGATGAATGATGAAGATAAAAAAAAAATCACCAAAATAAGGTTTTGATTTGTGTCACTTTTTCTTGTAAAGCTCTGTGGGGTGCTTTTAAATTCTTTCTCACACGAAGGGGGAGCCTCTTATCAAGGTAAGGTAGTATCAGAGCATCTCATTCTTCCAGTTAGTAGCGAATCTTGTCTTGAAATAAAATGGCTGGCCATTAGTGGGAAAAGGTAAGTGAGTATAGAAATCTTGTAGAAGTTAATCAAGCCATTTAATATTAAATTACTTTGAGAGACTTGTAGGTGAGCTGGAGACAAACAGTAGATGTACTCATCTTAAATTGTGCTTTTTTTAAAGCTAAGATAACTGTTGTGTTTTCCTGGGAATACATATTTTAAGCTACATGTTCTAAATGTCATACTCACTATTTTGCCCCAATAGAACTGGATTTTATCATTATAACATCAATGTAAATATGTATATTTTTTTGGTGGATTGCCAAATACTAGTGAGTTGTGGGAACTGTGCTGGAAGGGCAATATCTTATTTCTCAATATTGGGTCAAAGTCTCTCAATTCACTGATAATTGGTGTAGCTAGGAGACATCTGAAAGACAATGAAAATGCAATCTGTTCTTGATGCTGCTTTATTCAGCTTTTACAACAGGTTTTGTTCTGCTAGAGGAGTGAGCAATGTATGGTGTTGGCTTGCTTTTTTGAGTGATTTGTGATTTTTTGCTATATCTTTTAGAATTTGGTAGTATTCATGTATCAGCTATTTTTATCGTTTCATTGTCTGAATACCTTTATGGATTGGTTTTAGCATCTGTAGGCCATGAATCAGTTCAGTAATCATCCAGTTCAGTGTGCTCATTCGTGTGCAGTATGGATCTAATAGTTCTTGTGCAAAGAAAATTCAGAATCACCTTTAATTTTGCAGCTGTAATTCTTATTGTGCCAAGCTGCCTCGAGAATTTAGGATTGAAGTATGCTCCAGATATCTTGCTGCATGTCTCGCCTGTGTCCCTGGATTCTTTCAGTGCTAGTTTTTCATCTCAAGCATGCTGCATAAATTGGGACATACTCCTTTCCTTTTTAGCTACTGTGAAGAATGTGGTGGGGAAGCAGTTCACTTTTTAAGAAACCTGTTCCATGCCTCTTCACCCACCAAAATATGCCCTGTTTCTCTCTCTCTCTCTCTTTTTTTTTTTTTTTTTTTATATATATAAATAGAAAGCTTCTGTTTCAATTTGTAGTTTCTTCTCTCAGTAAACTAAGCTAATAAAAAAATATGATAATACCAGTATATGGTTTATTTGCCTTGGAATTATCTTCTCATAAATACATCCCATGATTTAACATTACTGTTTTGTCTCATTTTCTACTGCTTATTCATAGTATCAAGGTGTGTACTATCAATCATTTCAGTTATCCTTTTGTCACCTTTATTGCTTGCTCAGTCTCTTTGATATCTTCATCTTACACTTCATTCTTTCACTCTTGGTGCTGTAAAAACATTGATGTTTCTGTTGATAGCATAGCCGTGCTGATAGACATTTTTGCAAGGTCTTCTGCTGTTCAAAGGAGTCTGTCCCTTGCTGTCATTATTCCTGTGTCACTGCTCTTAAGAGTTGCTTTTTACCTATGTACTTCCTTTGTGATTTCCTTTTATTTTTAATTGTTTGGCACACCTCTGTCTGCAGCCACCACTTATTTACTGATTATTTTGATATTGCTACTACTTTTGCTGTTGATGCTATCCTTTTTTTTCCTTACCAATAGTTTGTATTGTTAAATTTTCTGAATAATCAGAAGTCCACATATTAACACCTACATCTGTTATTCAGAACTTCTTGTTTTTCTTTTATGCTAGAGCTTAAAATCTTTTTTGTAATTAAGATTTTTTTCAGAGTTCTTTTTGCAAATCTTGTGTTCATCTCCAAGATGCCAACTGTCTTTTTGTTATTTGTGAGGAGTTCTGCAGTGCAATGAGCTACATTGCACTTCTTAAAATAATTTATAGTATTCCTGCCCACTGTGCTATCTTTCTTTAT
This sequence comes from Aythya ferina, assembly GCF_964211825.1. Classification (NCBI taxonomy): domain Eukaryota; kingdom Metazoa; phylum Chordata; class Aves; order Anseriformes; family Anatidae; genus Aythya; species Aythya ferina. The sequence goes on along the minus strand of NC_140302.1, from coordinate 10,599,961 downwards.
GTACTAACCTCCCTATTTAATGTTGGAAGTGCTTCCTCTGAGTTATATATATTATATATATATAATTTACAGCATATATTTCTTTTTCTCTAATCCTTATTTTTTTTTTATTATTTTTTTTTGCTCGATACCACCTGTTTTGCTCCCTGTTGTACCTTTCATTTTCTGTTCCCTGATTGTCTGAAGTTGCTGTCCTTCAAAGCATAGTTGTTGTGCCTGAGAGTTTCTTCTTCACTTAGAAAGTATTTGCAGAAAGCAAGTCATAGTATCAAGCTGAATAATTGAGATTGGAAGGGACCTCAGAAGGTCTTTAGTCCAACCTGCTGTTCAAAGCAGCAGGGTTAGCTCAGGTTCCAAGAGGATGCTGAGGGCTTGATCCAGCTGAGTCTTTAAAAACTGGGGACTGCACTTCTCTGGGTGACCTGTTCCAGTGTCTCACTCTCATAATGGCAAAATAAAGCTTCCTCATATCTAGTTAAAAATTCTCACTTTAATTTATTATTTATGTAAGAATATTTTGGAACTATGCTTTTGTTTAGTTTGGAGTATATTTATATTTATTTCTTTTACTATTTGTTATATTTTAGATATTATTAAGTAATTGCATATTGATCCTCAGTTCTATGCTGTTTTGACTGTTATGCTTTGTAAAAATGTGTTTAGCCTTAGATCTGATAATCTTTCTTTTCTTGCCTGGTAAATAACTCATCATCATTAATTTCTGTAAATTTACTACTAGAAAAATTACATGATATAATACAATTCAAAAATAAAGCTCACTCTGTGATTTTGCTGTTATCCAGATCTAGAGTATAGTATTTTATCAGATGTATACAAAAGGGGATTCTAAAATTAATGAGCTGTATAGTATGTTATTTTATTCTAAATCATAACAGAAAAGCTACAAAGTTATTCTAGTTTTGGCATCTTTGCTCATGTAGTATGATCAAAGTTGCTCTTACTGTTATCTAGAGAATCTCTACTATTATCCAATTTCATGTTCAATTCTGCACTTAGGCAAGAATTCAAAGAATTAACTGGAAGTTAAGAAAATAATATTGTTGAGTTTTCTAATGGTCACAAAAACAAGCAAAAGTAGTTTAACAGTCTTGACAGACAGTTAACAGAAATACGATATATAATCTGCTGTGATTCCTGATATGACTCTTTAACAGAATTCAGGCATAGAAGTACCAGGAATAGTAGGGTTCAACACTTTATCCATGTACGTTAAAGGTGCTTTGGGTCTAAAACTACAGGATTGAAGACTCTTCATTTGAAATGGCTTCAACATTGCAGTCTCATCTTGCAGTCTTAGTAGAAGATTTATAAACTTTAGAGCATGCCATCAAAATAGGCTTGAAAAGGTGCTAAATGTACAAGCCTTGCTTTAAGCTAACACACACTCTATTCCTAAAGTGCTTTTATTGATAGACATACACTTTTGCGATAGCCTGAATTAGGCGCAGTCATGAAAGGCAAATTAACATTCGTGATTGACTCATGCTTCAGTGTTGAAAATTTATGATGAGTTCTTTTCTGATTTGTCTTATGCTGTTTCCTTTCCAACTTTGTATGTATTTACATTGTGTTGTTGTATGTTCCAAATCTGTGAACTTTAGTGAATTTTAATAATCTTTAAAAAAAATAATTAAAATATTTTTAGGTAGTAGTTCTTCTTTCATATCTTTCTCATCTTTCTGCTTTAGTGAATATTTACAAAGCCAATATGTATTTTAAAATGTTTTTCATATGATATTTTATGACATCATTCTTTTAGACTAAGATGCATCTGTTCCATTTTTATGGTGAATGGTGGCAGTGAACAAGCAACTCAATAAATCCAAGTGAAGTTAATAGAGTATTCTTTCTCTTCTGCTGTTTCTATGACAACGCTATCAGCAAAAGGAAGAAAAGACTAATGATCTCCCTTTAGGGACAACTGTTCCTCTCCTACATCATTTTACATATTGGCCGAACTTCTTTTTAGAGTGTTTATAATAAAGTGAGTTGGTTAAAATGTGTTTAAAAAGACAGTCTGATGGATTATTAATTTGGATTATTATTTTATTATGTACTTTTGCCAGCACCAACAAGTGGTAGTCACTTTCAAAAATAATAAAAAATAAATAAAATACTAGAAGGCATGGGTGTGTGCTCTGCAGTGTAACCTAAGGAACAAACAAACAAGAGGTAACACGAAGTGTGTTATGTTGGGTAAGAAGTCAGGATATAGCCTGGATCATTTAGGCTGCTGATCTAACTTCCAGCATGAGAATATTGCAAGATTCTAGGTTTTGTTGAACATATGCATATTCATTGCAGCAAACACAGTAGTGATGTCATCAGGTTGAGTATAAACGTATAAGACTTGGCTCATCCAACTATACCTACTTTAAAGTTCCTGCCATAAGCTAATCATCTGGAATTGCTCTATAATCAGTGGGGAGTGAACAGTACATGCAGACTGTGATCAGTCCACTTTAGTATGTGCTGAATTGCCACCTGGACATCATGGTGAGATCACACCTTCTACATGGCTAAAAAGAAACAAGAGGAAACCTGTTTCTACAGATGGCATACATCAGTGTGTAAGAATAGTAGCTTACAGCAAGATGAAGTAGTTCATGAGGGAGTAATTTACTTCTGAAAAAATAGCTTGCAAGGAGATACAGAGGTACTTGAGGCTGAAGAAATCAAGCAGGGTAAACTCATCTTCAGGAGAGTAGAAATGACAGATGGACAAGATGAGACAAGAATAATTGTTTGACAGTGACTGAGTTGTTTTGCTTCTTGCTTATTTTGCTTCTTTTTTTGTATGTCTTTAAAAATAGGAGTTGGTAGGGAGGAAGGAGCTGATCTACGCTCTTCTGAGTGGCATGGAGATTTTTAATGTTGTGAAATTGAGAGACAGAAGAAAGGGAGACTGAGATTAGACATGTAGTACAAACATCAAGGGCATACAGCATGAGGATACATTTATACTTTGAGAAATATTTCTACAGTAATAGGTAATTATATCATGAATGCTGTTTTACAAAAATCACTGATATTCTTATGTAGGTGGTTGTTCAATCTAACAAACCAATAGTATGGCTTTTAATACACTGCAGCACACTAGCATTGTGGATTTAGGTACTGTAAACATAACCTCATAATGCACTAGTATCTATTAATAATGTATTAATTTATGAAGATAGAAATACAACAGTACAAAGCACTGACCTGGTTAAATTAGTTTTTTTCATTAATAGTACATTTACTCAGAAAAGTAAATGTGGAAGAATTTACTTCTGAAGTGTCCAAATTAAACCATATGTCTATTTATAAAGTAATAATAATAATAATTAAAAAAACAATGTGGTCTGTAACAATGTCCAGTCAACTTGTGAGAAAATGTAAAAATGTTCAAATTGTGTTTGACTATTACTGAGATGTGTTTAAAAATTTGAAAGCATTTAGGACTAACCAATGTCTTCCACAATTTTATTTCCCAAATTGTATGCTACACTAGTAAAAAATTGCAACACAGCATTGTTCTAAGTACTTACTGATATTAATTTAGAAGTAGTGGCTTCCATGATCACTGATGCAGTTGAGTTTGTTGAGTCTTTTTCCTAATTAAATACATAACAAAGATTTACTCTGTAGATTGCATTGTCTGAATAGTCTTGAACAATTCATATTTGAACTAGTGTCAAACAGATGATGATTTTGAGATTTATTTTTTTTTTTTGTAAACAAAGGATAAGAAACTTGTCAGATCTGTTCCACCTGCTTAAATAGATAGTTTTGCAGATTGGAAACTTAGATTTAAATGAATGTTCTTAAATATTTTGGTAGCTTGAAAAAGTATTTTCAGCTTACCACTCATGGGCAGTTAAAAGACAGAAAATAATCCTTTTTTCCTCTCTTTTGTCCCTTTCTGTTACATACATAGATTTTTTTTCTGTCATTTTACTTGAATGTAAAAGGATTTGGTCATTTTCATTAGCATCGTTTTTCATTTTCTTCAGCAAGTGATAGCATATTAAGATTTTACTTTTATTCACTAAGTATGCAGTATTCACTAAGAATGCAACTGTGTGGTTTGCCACCAAAAATTTTATCATAATTTTTTTTTCAATTTGGGAAATTAATCTTTTGTGCTTTCAATAATTGTCTGTTAGTAATTTCAGTAATTGTAAGTTAGATTTAAAAAAAAAAAAAGAAAAGAAAAGAAAAAGAAAAAAGTAAAAGAGTTTGTCTTGCAGTTTTTTTGGAATATTTGATAGTAAAGTGTTCTATTGTCTTCCATCATATCTGACCTGTCCAATTTAGAGGGGAACAGCACAGAGGGGATGAGTCAAAGGACAGCTTAATCCTCTGTACAGTAGAGGGCTGCCAGTGAGCAGTCAGTGCTTCCATTTGGCATAATGAAGAGATGAGGTGGTGCAGTAGCACAAAGGAACAGTTACAAGTAGGTGGAAATTCATTGCAAGAGTTTTTTTTTTTTTGCAAGGCGATAACTGGGTGAAGAATTCTGACCACAGGTTTACTTTCTTGAACAGGACGAGGTCAATTTCTTGTTGAAGAACTTGATTTTACTGTTACTAGATATAAACATTGTGAGATTTCTCTCATGCAGTATAAGATGATTACAAACTGATTTGAAGCTATTTGTATAGTGAACAGAAGTCATTTCAGATAATGTATTCTGAGTTACAAGTGACTGAATTGTCTCAAATTACTATAAGCAATTAAAAAAAAAAAAAGACTAATTTTTTTTTTGTATCCCAGGTACCATAATAGATTATAACTTACACATTTAATAAGAATAATTTTCAACAAGTAAAGTAATTAGAGTTTGCATAAATAACTTGGTGTTCGTATCTTTTATCATTGCACCTGTCAAGATAGCTTCCTTTTACGCTGGTGAGAGACTGAAACATATAATCTGCAAATATATTTATCTTGATCTATATCAAATTTATCTATCTATAGTATATAACTACGTTGAATATATTTAAAAAAAGAAAAAGAAAAGAGTAATTCATAATAGAATCCCATGGGAAAACGTTTTAACATCAAAAGTTTCATGAGCTAAAATGCAACTCATGAAAAATAAAGTTAATAATGGCATATTACTGAACTCTTAACATTTTCTATACGTAGAAATAACTGGAGTACCTATTCGGTATATTGATTTCTATATTTTATTTGCTAGAATCCTTTCTACTTTTCTGTTTTCCTATTCTGTCTTCTATTGTTGCTGAAGTCTTTACACACACATTTAATTAGTCACATTTTTTCATTTATGCTATACACTGTATGACACTAAACTGTCATTTTAACCTAATCTACTGGTCCAGTCATGCATCATCTAATGATGCATCCTGCTTTGTCCAGACAAATTACAGCAATTTAATAAAGTATGTTTTTACTATTAATATGGACAATCGTGTTGTGGATGCTTCACTTCTGTTTCTGTTCTCTGAACAGGAAGCAGAAAAGAACCATTTCTGTTATTCTATTACCAGGAAATATTACAAAGAAAAATGTTTTCTTACTCATAATTCCCTATTTAATCATTACTGGTGAATAACGTTGTTGTTCTAAAAATAATCTGAATTGCTATGTGGGTAAGAGGTTATGCCATTCGTTATGTTAATGTTGCTGAATCAGAAGACCTCAGCTTCTGAGGTGGACCAGGATACATAGTCCATCACTAGAGGAAGGCTGACACTGCCCCAGAAGCAAAGCATTCATGTGCTCAGCAGCTTTCTGCCTTCCACCTGCTGATGCAGCTCCCCCCTCACATTCCCTGTGGTGTACAAGCCTCTGTGGAGGCTGTGTTTGTGCCCCACCATGCTCCCTGAGAAGGTGAAAGTGCTGTGCAGGATAGCTGAGAGCTTGGCCACTCGCCATGCTCCCCCGGGGAGGTACCCGTGCCCTTTTCATGAGGTTCTGCACTCCAGAGGTGAGGGCAGTATTGCTGGCCTTTCTGGGAAACTGCTGACAGGTACTTTTTGGCTCAGCATAACAAACTCTATAACTACTTGATGCAGAATATGCACTGAACACTCCTTTATGATCCTATATTCCCCAGTATCTGCCCAGTTTGTCTTAGGTAAGGATAAAGAAACAATTAGAGCTGTGTCCAAACCTTCAGGGGGACATTTATAATAGAAGCAAATCCCATTCAGTTTACACTGCTAGTGTTAAGCTCGGTGTTTTCAAGAGTGTTCACTATGAATAAAGTAAAGAAATTATGTTCTGTCACCCAAAATACTGTATATGTTATGTCCGATGCTCTCCGCTTTGCTGCTGTGCTTTTCTATGCCTACTGGTAAATTGCTGCTTTTTAGGGAGGACACAAGTAGCATGTGAAAAACACCCTCATCTGCTGGATTACTTTGCAGGGTTGTTTGCTCAGCAAGGAGCACAATGGATCAGAGGTCGTAAAATGCTGTAATCCCTCTTCTTGACCAGTGTTTGTTAATGAAATGGGTTAAGGCAGAAGCGAATGTGGGCAGGAAAGATAAAGTCAAGAACAGAGGGAAAGTCCAGTGCCGCTTCAATGAAACAAGGAGAAACCATGTTGGGGTTGGTGAAGAGGCAGTGTGGGTGGGCTGAAAGAGGCAGTGGTGGTCCTCTTAAACACTGTGATTGTGGTGTTGTAGAGAAAGAGGTTTTGTTTAGTGTAACTCTTGTTACCCTAAAAGCAAATTCTAAGAACGAAGGCTCTCATAGCAAAAGTGAAGCCAGGAGTTTTGCTGAGAAAAAATTCAGTAAGTGCTACAGCCAATCTGTCTCTGAGTCAGAAAATTGGTGTCAGTCTCCAGAAAAACATCAATAAAATGTGTCTTTAAGTGAATAAATGAGAGACAAATGAAGGTTGTTTTAGCTTGAAAGGTGACCTATTATAAACCAAACTACTTCAGTTCTGCAAGCTTCTGTTTTTCCAAACATAGACATTGCTTCTGGCTGTTCAGTTGTTGACACAGGAGCATGTGTTTCATGGCAGCTCGTGGTGTTGTACATGACATAGTAGATGTGCTATTGCTAGATTTTGTGTTAGGATTTAATTAATTTTGCTTTTCATATGATAGTATTTTTGCCTATTTTATAGGCATTTCTGTAAATAAATAAAAAAACTTTTCATAATTTTTATTTATTTAATTTCTATGTGTTCTTTCATATAGATTCCCAGTTTGTAAGGGTAAAACTTTTTTATACCCCCAGTGATTGTGGCAAACCACAATCTAAATATAGCATTATTTAGATCATTATTTAATTGGCTTTACTAATTGGTAACTATGCTGAACACCTATCAGAAGGCTATATACATTGTTAACATACACTAAATTATTGTGTAATGTAATTCAAAGCTGTAAGAGCAGGCCAGTTTTAAGGGGAAATGTGAACTTAGTCACTCCTCTTTCTATCTTCTATAGAAAATAGTTTGCTGTGCACGTTTTTTGACATGTCTCTAACTAGCGAGTTTCAACAATAGCAGATGATCAGGCACTGATGCCAGCTACTTATCAAAATGAAATTTCCAAGCTGACATTGAATTAGAGTTGTTTTACATATGGAAAGAATATAGCTTATAAGAGTCATAGAACTGTAGAAGTTGTTATAATGGGCAGGGGATAACAGGGAAATCAGTTAGCTGCTTACTTGTCATGCATGACTGGTAGGGCACAAGTGTGCCACATGGAGCATTGAGCACAAACTATGCAGTGCTTGCAGCATGAACAAACAAAGTAACAACTAAAGAAACAAAAGCAGATGTTGCCTTTATTAAGAGTCTTCATTAAGGGAACAAGTCTTGCTTATAGGAAGTGCTGTGCAACTTGTCTGTAGAGAGATATGCCATGGAATTTACAGCTTGCCTTTAACAGGAAGATTTTGCTATTGACATTGGGATCTCAGTTGGTAAATACTCATTTCAACGGAGCTTTGCTCATTTACTCCCTTTGACAACCTGGCCCTCTTATTTTAATTGAAAAGAAGCAGACAAAATCTAATCATGCAGAGCCTGCTCCATACCAAATGCAGGCTTACTGCAGCCACCCAGAGTTCAAGTGAATCCTTCGTGCTCCGTGTAAAACTAAATTGAGCAACTGCATCACGTGACCAAATCTTCTACAGCATGCTCTGAAAGGCAATGTCATAGGAAGAGCATCACAGAAGACTGTGAAAAGGTGGCAAAAGGAGCAATTACAGCATTCATTTTTCCCTTTTATTGTCTGAGACATGCCAGTTGTTAGTGAGCAACATTTAATTAAACTGTTATCAATTTAACTTTGGAGTATTTCATAATCTCACCCTTGGCATTGTCTTTTTATTAGGAAAAGGCTTAAGTGCCTATGAAATATAATGAAAAGCCATGGGGAGGGGTTGCACAGAGTGAAGCTGGTAATCCATTGGGGACCTACGTAGGAAACTTTCATTTTTCAGTGATACAGCAGAGCTTTGAAGATTATCAGGACTCTTTATCTTCTATTCAGTTTTCTCTGAACTCAAAGCCTCATCTATACAAAGTACATCCCAGTGAATATCTACTGAGATAAAGGTGGAGAGACTAGTTTATTAGTGCTTTTCTTCAAGTGTTTTATATTTGTGTAATTACTTGTACGATGTGGTGTGTAGGAGCCAGAGTGAGACTCCAGGTCACTAAGTCTGTTCAGTGCCCCAGAGTGTTTATTGTACAAATCGTTAGGTTCGGTTCAGGCTCTGTGTTTTTGACACTGCAAACATATGGATTTATATTTTCCTCAGCCTCTAAAAAATAAAGAATCACAGAATTTCTAGGTTGGAAGAGACCTCAAGATCATCGAGTCCAACCTCTGACCTAACGCTAACAGTCCCCACTAAACCATATCCCTAAGCTCTACATCTAAACGTCTTTTAAAAACTTCCAGGGATGGTGACTCCACCACTTCCCTGGGCAGCCTGTTCCAATGCCTAACAACCCTTTCGGTAAAGAAGTTCATCCTAACATCCAACCTAAAACTCCCCTGGTGCAATTTAAGCCCATTCCCCCTCGTCCTGTCACCAGGCACGTGGGAGAACAGACCAACCCCCAACTCACTACAGCCTCCTTTAAGGTATCTGTAAAGAGCAATAAGGTCGCCCCTGAGCCTCCTTTTCTCCAGGCTGAACAAGCCCAGCTCCCTCAGCCGCTCCTCGTAGGACTTGTTCTCCAGGCCCCTCACCAGCTTCGTCACCCTTCTCTGGACCCGCTCAAGCACCTCCATGTCCTTGTAGCGAGGGGCCCAAAGCTGAACACAGTACTCGAGGTGCGGCACAGACTCAAGGTCCGGATCAGGACTGATCTGGTAAGTGCAGGGGCACAATATTTTCCTCTTAGGTTTGTTATTTTTACACAAGAATATGTTCAACCAGTCAGCCAGGATCCAGAATTCGGATTTCAGCTCTAAGATGCCAACTGTATGCAATTCTTGTATATGGTTTCTCTGTTGTATTGTTGATTCACATTGTAAACTAAATACTGTAGTAATGCTGTCTTACCTCTCTACAATTGTTTAAAGACTATTTAGTGCATGTGAAGAGCATCAAAATCCTTAGAAAACAGGCAAAATCCAGATGTACCATTCCAGTTGAGTTCTTTTTTCTGATTATTTAACTGTCAGTTACTAGTTATTGTTGCTTACAGGACTATTGCTCCTTCAATCCCAGGACCGGAAAGAAGTTCTATCTCCACTAGTAATCTGTATCTTTCTCAGATATTAACAGGTTATGAATATAGATATTAACAGTCAGGTGTCTTTTTTTTTTTTTTTTTTGGAAGAGTCTCCAATGTGTGGCAGTGTAAATTGCCATTACTGATCCCTTTGCTTAGAGGTGATGCTCATCTGACTGCTGCATCTCCCCTTTTGTTGTGGCTGCCTGTAAGCACAGAAAGGCACAGTTGCAGCTCACATCTAACTCAGCTTCTGCCTTGCAGTTAAGGTGTAAAGCATTAATTCTTAAATGGAAATCTAAATTATAATTTTATTAATTATTAATTGTATTATCTAGCTTGCTTCCTTTCCCAGTGTCAGAGGTGCCGACTCGTGCCATTCAGTTTGAGTTAACCCTAGTTGTGACAGACTACTGCATATGTCCATATTGCTGGTAACATAAAGAATGGCTAAGCAAACAGTCTGTAGAATGTACATGTATTTAGCCCTTCACATAGCATATGTGTTGCAATACATGTATGGTAAACATTGAAGATTTAGCTGCCAATGGAAATGCTTTGGTTTTGTAAATGTCTTTTTAGTTAGTCTTCATTTGAAAGTGAAGGAAGGAACACCGAGACCTATGTACTGAATACAACAACCCAATATGACTTGTTCAGTTTTCTGTAGCTAAGCAGATGTGTATGCTAATGCTGGTAGGACAAACAAGTCAAACAAATGTTTCATTTCCCAAATAGTGTTATGAAAGTTTATCTTGGGAATTTTAGTTTGATCAGCTCATCGTATAAATTCTGGCTGGTACCTCAGTAGGCAGTGTATGTGCATAAATAAGGCAGTGTCACTTCTGGATTCATTCACTGATTTTTTATTTCAATTTTTGCACAGCCATGATACTGCTTTCTCAAAAAGGAATAAATAAATAAATGGTTAAAAAAAAAAAAAAAAAAGCTAGGAAAATGGGGAGCTGTTACATTCATTTATACTCCTCTCTTTCCTAAATGTGCATTGATCCAATACTGTTAGTCTGTATAGTTAGAGGGCACAGCGACATGATGGAAAATGAAGAAGCAGCAGTCCAGAATCATGTCTAATAAGTGTGACTCAACTGAAATCCCCAGGAATAAAGCAGCACTCCCTAAGCTATTAACTGCATTTTCTGTGCTCACTGTTTAAGTTCCTCCTAACTATCCAGGATGGAATAGCAGCAATATGATGAGAGTCATCACATACATGTGCCCTGGGGCCAAAGGGAGTTTGTGGTGTTTATCCCTGGGATGCTTTAGCAGATGAATTCCTCACATGCTATGAAAGTATTTGTCTGCATGTGAAATAAACCAAGTTTTGCACTTGGCAGATACTGAAACGTATTACCTAAGGAGAGATTGAGACAGATTTATTTTTTTTTTTTCTGTTGCAAAGAAGACAGTAGATGGGAAAGAGCAGATAAGTAGAAGGAAGAATTCTTTCTCTTGTTTTTGATAGCCACATAGGGTTGTATGGCACCACTTCCTTTTCAGTCTCCAGAACAGCATGGCTCTATGTCCTGCAGTCCTGCAGAATGTAGGACCACTTTCTGTGGTCCACTCCTCGCTTCTGAGTTTTCTAAAATGGATCCTGCAGCATATCTGGTCTTAATTTTTTAGAAACTTGCATGTTTACCATGTGTTTATTCATAGGAACTGAAATGAAGATGAAAAAAAAATTACTTCAAGTACTTGCAATTCTAAAAAATTGTTTGTGTAGGCTCCCAGGCAGGGGATGTTCACAGAGAAACCTAAATGGGATCCATAAAACTTAGCTAATTCACTTCTTTCATGGAGACCATTTGTAGAGACAATTTTAGTTGATCAACCTGATCTTTTTTTAAATGTTCAAAAGGTCACAAAAATTCATCTCCAGTTTTGAAGGAGTATTTGCACTAAGAATAATAGGAAGGAGATGCACATCTTAAAAGTTACTACACTCCATTCTGGCAAGTTAAAATAATTAGGGTATGAAAGGGCCAGCATCTCTAAATATATGTAAAGTACACTTTTCAGTGAAATACATGAACTGAAGTTCCACTCCTTGTCTCTTTAATTAATATATAGGTTGGTATTGAGGCTTTTTTTTTTTTTTTCCAGTGAACAGAAAGAAAAGCTATTCAATACAATGCAATTTGCCATGCATTGCATGGTAAACCAAGTAAACTGATAAACTGTAGCTCCCAAATAGTTTCACTTGCTCATTAGTGGTAATTACTGCTCATTACTGAAAATAGTTGTAATCAATGTGTCAAAATCAAAGAAATAGAAACAAAACCAAATATCCCTAGTGTGGCATTTGTCTAAAATTCTTCTCCTTTGGCAGTTTGTTTAAATAGCTCTGTGCTTTATTACCTGATAAGACTTGCTACAATTTAAGCTAAAAAATAGTTTTCTTCATAACATTGCTTATATCATATGGCCATAAATTTCAGAAATCTTTGCTTTCAATGCTGTCTTTTTCTCTGGAGAGGATTTTTTTATTATTATTATTACTTTTTTTTTTTTTTTTTTGAGTATTCAGTGGTCCAGTGAGCAGTGCTTAGTAATTATTTTTTTTAATATAATTTATTTAATGGTGCTATTTATTATTTCCCATAGACTTGAAATGTTTCAGCAGAGAAAGTTTAATGGGATACAATTTAGCTGAGGAGGTAAAATTTATTAGAATTGGATTTATTCAGACATTTTCTTCATCTTCCTTCACTCCAGCTTGCATGAGCTGCTGAATAGCAGAGCTATTGCTGACAGTAGGCCATTTGATTAATGTAAAAGGCTTTTGCCTCACTTCATATCTGAATATTTTTGAATAGCAAAAAGCCTTGTATTTCATGCTGTTAAAAATAAATAAAAAGTTGGATTTTATTTTACTACTGAATATCTCTATAGCCACTAATTTTGTGGTATGAAAAGAGTAATTTGTGCCTAATTGGGAGGAGCAGAGGTTATTGTTTCTTTTCTTTTAACACATTTATGAGATTACAGAGTCCTTCAGCCACCAGAGTTTTTTAGTGAAATCATAATGTAAACAGGTCACTTGAAGGCCAAAATTTTGATACTGAATACAAATATCTAGTTATTGCAGCTTTTTATTAAACAGTTTTTGTTAATGGACTAAAAAAAATATTACACAGAAATCGGGAATGTGAATTAAAGAGAAATGGGTTCAACTGTGAGATATTTTTACCATTTTCCATAAGAGCATCTTTGTGATCTAATAGATAGGATTCATCTTGTCCAGACAGAAATAGGAGAAAAAAAAAATCTATAAACTAATTCATTCTAATTATTTCAACTGGTACAGGATATTTGTGATATTTGTAAACTACATAGATAGGAAGTTTTTGTATGAGGACTCTTAGAAGATATTAAAAAGAAGTTGGATTATATCCTCTCCTCCTTGGTACCTGCAAAACTTACCTTTATTAACACTCTGCTTTTGACGGCATTTATAGTTTAGGAGATAACCAAGTATAATTTTAACCAAACATAGCAAGATACATGAAGGTACCATGTTGTATCAATACATACCTCTTAAACATACATGATACAAAATATATTTTAGAGTTTATGTAGAAAAAGAAAGATTTTTTTATTTTCTAAAGAGAGATTTCTGGCAGCGTCCTTTATTTTGTTTCTGCTAAACCCAAGAGGCTTTCCAAAGTAGAGCTGGAATGGCATAAAGCTTGACAGATGGGAAGAAGTAAAAGTTTAGACAATTGGTACGATATTATTTTATTATTCCACAGTGGTAAAGTGAGAAATGTCTGCTTTTACTTTAAGATGCTTAAGGATTTTCATTTAGGCAGATTTGTCTTCTAACTTACATTGCTGTAACAAAATGTTATACAAATTTATGGTTAAGCCCACTGCTGTTCAAGTTCTTCATACCATTAAGCATAACAAATATAGTAGTGTAATGATGCTGTATTAAATATGAGGCTACAAGAAATATCATTTAATTATTTCTGGTTTGCCAAATGATAATGTGTAAGACAGTGCTACAGGTTTTCACATTAAATGTAGAGTTTATCCATACATTCTGAGCTTAAGAGCTACACAATGTATTGAATAACAGTACTATGCAAGATGTATGCATGAAATGCCATGGCTATAGCTAAGTCTGTTTGCCAAGGAAATATCTTGTATTTCTTTTGTTGCACAGAAACAGATTTGCATATGTGATTTGTTTCACAAAACATGCATGATTTTCACATTTGGAATAGCAAGAAAGAAAGCCAACCTACAGTTCCACTAATGTTATGATTTTTAAAGTCTAATGGTCCTTGTCTGTTTTCACTCAACTACGAGAATGAAAAATTACCTCTAGACAACAGTATTTTATGATGTGAGTTCACTGAACATACAAAAAGATTTGGTGTAAAATGCTTTGTTCCACTATAAAAAATAAAAATTAAAAATATATATAAAAAAAAAAAATGATGGCTTATTGGGCCTCTGAATTTTATCTGAAAACCTACTACTTGATTTGACTATACTGAGGTGAACTTTCATCACTGATTCTTTAGGCACCTGAAGTGGTCAAATTATTATCCATACAGCCAGAGGAGATTTCATGCAGAGGAACAGGGAACCTGAGAGAGGCTGGCAGAGAAAGAGGCCTCTGTGTGTGCGTATATATGTGTGTACATAGATAAAAATAAAAATTATTAGCACATACCAGAAAAAATATAGTGTATACCTTACATAGTGTATACCTTAAATTCTGTAGTTCCAAGCTTTCTTAAAGACAAGCCAGTATATGTCCAGATCATATGCATCTCTTCACTGGTAGCAAATTGAGTACTGAATTTACACCCATGCAATCAGAAAAGGCTGTCACATTTTAGCATCATCTGAATCATCAGAAGTGACCAGTATGTGTTGGAAAAGCTCTCAAGTTTCCTTCAAACCCACTCTCATGGGGCTAATTCCACAAATTAGAGGAATGGTTATATTCTTCTCTAATTGGCTATTAGAATTTTGTTTTTGTTGTTCATAGGCTCTGGAAGCATAATTTAAAATAATTATTAAAAAAAAAAAAATCTAGTCAGGATTTTAAACCTCAAGATCTTTTTTTATCATTGTCTTGTATGTTTCTGCTCCACTCTTCATAGAAGAGGGTATTATGTATCTAACCTACCATAGATTATCAATATCTAGATTATTATTAATATCTATATCTATTATTAGTATCTAGATAGTATATATCTAGCCTACCATAAATTTGCTCTGTCAATTTTTACGCGTTTCATATTAAAGATTAATTAGCAAGATTATTATTATTATTATTATTATTATTATTATTACTATTATTAAGGAAGCCTTTGGGAGAATCCTAGCAAGTGTATGTAATCATAAAGCTTAGACTGCAAGAAATTAAACAAGATAGTTAAGGTAGTTACAAGATTCCAGAGTATTTTGTGTCTGGAATGGATATAACTGAGGATGATCAGGCAGACTGTATTTTGTAAATGATGGTTAAAATCATTAAGCCTCATAGTTTGGATTATTTTCAGTGTTCATAGACTAAAACTTTACTAATATTAAAAAAAATAATGATAATCTCATAAAACTGATAGTAAACTATTAATATATTGCAACTACAAGACTTGAAAACAATTTAAATTCACTGAAGCAAAAATACACTTTGACACCATCACTTACTGAAGTTTGATGTCTCACAAGTGACCTCAGTTATTCAATGAATGCATCCACAACATTTGATGGATATGTCAGTTACGAATCTTTATAAATTCAAATATCATAGGTCAGGAGTCACTACAACATTGCAGTACTCTGCAGGACAGTTAAAAGGTTAAAAAAATAATAATAATAAACTTCTAATGCCGAAACAACTCAATATGTTATTTCATTATGAGATAGCTAACGATAAAACAAGGAGCAGGAAACTCAGGTGAATACACAATACATTCAAGAAGTATAACGGTCAGTGTTTCAAAATTTCATTGCAGAGGGTTCATAAGCCTTTGTCTTGTAAAATACCTGCTTTCTTCAGTCACTGCAGTTGCTTCTGTGAAAATTTTCTTAATGAGCTGAAATTTGTCATTACTCAATAGAGGCATGATCAATGAAGGCTAAGCTTAATTGGGACACATAGCTGGTAGTTGACTTTCTTCTTTGCATTTTCTAAGGTCTGATTCTGCATTATTGGAAGGTTTGATGTTCCATATGCCAATTAGGAATACCTGGAAATGGATTATTGAATCGATAAGAACTAATTAAGACAAAATATAAAAGGAAAGCTGACATTTGAATGACAGATCTTGTTCCAGCCAATGTGTGGCAATGCTAGGTCAAATACAATTGGATCTCTTTCTGGTTTTATACTGGTATGACTCTGTTTTTAATGAAATTTCTTCTGTTCATTGCAAAGTAGACCAGAATCAGTCTCACTATTTATAGTTATTTTTGCTCTACTCTACATTGCACCACTCAGAAGGGGGATTTCCCATCTGAAACACCACTTTAACACTTCCAACTCAAAAGAGAGTCTTAGCAAGGTGCAAATACACAGAAGGATTTAATCAAAGCTGTAAGTGAAAAGAGTTGGGGGTTGAGGGATATTGTTCTGGCCGGACATCGGGTTCTTGAATCTCGTTCCCAGCTACTAACTTATTTAGTTAAATTCTATCTTCAAACTTCTCTGCCTCTGCTAGCAACTCTTGGAAGGTTGTTCTGGTGTATGCTTTGGTCATAGCTGTAAAGGCTACTAATCTAAATTATCTAATTACATCTAAACTAAGTTATTCTATACATATATATATTCACGTAATACCTTTTTTCTGCATAATAGACATGTCTGCACTAGACCACACTAGACACCTATGTTTTCAGTATAGTGCTGGTCTTGTTCTGCTGAGTCAAAAACAGACAGGAAATCAAGGAGCAGTCTGGGCTTCGTTGCTGGTTTTGCATCCAGAGTGCTAAATTCAGGCTTGAGGGGCAGCTTCATCACTACTACAAATGTTATGGCAATCTTCTCCCCTGCCTTTTCCTGCCTACCACCCATCATTTCTTGAAGCAGTGGTGAGGGACGGGTGCTCCACAGAAGATTGTGGATAGTGCTTCAAGAAGACTGAGAACTAGTTTTGGCAGAGGTGTTCACAGTCATTTCTCAAAGTTGAAACACTGCAAGGAAAGAAGCGTCAGACCATAATTCCATATCTGATGTGTTTCCAGTGCTGGTTGAGAGTTAATGTTTCAGTAAATGCTTGAAGTAAATTAATAAGTATACGTGGAAGCTTGGCAGCATGTGTTGGGCCTTGTACTTCATTGCAAACTGTTTTTTTCTCAGTGGGCTCCCAGGCAGTAGCCAGGTATCAAATACTTGCTGTGTCAGGTTATTGAGGCACGCAGTACCCAAACTTTGTTGGCTGCTATTATATTTTCCTGTGGAATGTCTCCATCTTAATTAAACTGTTATCTGAAAATACTGGATTTGATTGGTATTCACAAACCTGCTGCTGCTGACAAAGATGATAGGACACAAAATGAGGGCTGTAGAGTTCAGACCATTTGTGACGGTTCTTCACAGACTTTACATACTGAAGCTTACTTATTACCTTCCTTGGGAGATAATTACCTTACTTTGTTGGAGAAAAAGATAGATAAACTGAGATTTGATCTCTTCTTTAATCTTACCAACTGAGGAAGCTGTAAGTCCCAACCTTTTTAATGACAATTTGTTTAGCTCATTCTCTTAGTTCATAACTATCATTTTTGCGTGCCACTTAATTCTCTAACAATAGTATGAAATTTTTGAATTGGTGATGGCGATATGTTAGCAACTTGATGAATTGTGTTCTTTGGCTCTGCCTTAGAGTAGGCGTTAGAAGTATGCCATTCAGAAGATGGTAAAGAAGGGACATCCAAGGGAATCTCTTCTCTAGTCCTACTCAAGGAGCTGTCAAAGGGCATGAAGGGCAGCCTGGAAGGGCAATGTATTTTCTTTGGTTTTAGCATTAGCAACAACTAACAGCAAAGGAAACATTCAGATACAGTTAAGATGTGCAGAGATCATCCGATATCCATTTTAATAATAATGCAAACTGGATTTTTTATGAATTTAAGATTAACAGTGGGAGAATCAATCATAACTATTCAAAGCTGCTAGGAAATATGAAGGAATACAGTTTCAAATTATAAGAAACTCCAGATTTAGGGGAGAGAACACTGTCTT
Organism: Aythya ferina; assembly: GCF_964211825.1. Lineage (NCBI taxonomy): Eukaryota > Metazoa > Chordata > Aves > Anseriformes > Anatidae > Aythya > Aythya ferina. The sequence continues at coordinate 10,582,043 of NC_140302.1, read as the reverse complement.
AGGGACTGGCTGAGCAACAGGCTGGTCAGCAAGGATGTCTTTCAGCCCTTTCAATGTGGCATTTGTTGCACTCAGAAAGGCATCACCATGATCTCTTGAAGCTCTTCCAGGGCGTGGGGGTCGTACATGGCACTGCCTTTGGCAGCCCCACTAGTCCTTTGTGTTTTTTCCCCTCTTGCTGTTGTGCAAAGGTGATGCAGCAGCGGGCTCCTGCTGCCTGCCCTCCCTCTGACACACAGCATTGTCTGAGCTCTTCAAAATGTGTCTCGCCCAGGCTAAATAGATAGCTGGGTCACAGATGGGCCCAAGTAGGCCAAGGAGTTATTGCCTGCTATTCACCCTCCTTTGCTTATGTTGCTGTGCTCAGCCTCTCCAAGCCTGCTCATTCTTTTCATTAAGCCATACTCTGCACTGTGATGTTTCAGCTGTGTTTGTTCAAAGCTCAGCACACTTTTGGCCCCATAGTCATAAGCTGTCCACCCTGTCAGCCACAGGAAATAATGTGAATATTTTTTAAAGGCATGAAGCTGAGGAGTACAGAAAGGATTGTTGTATAAAGTGTGAGTCAGAAAACACTTAGCCGTGACTGGTTGGCGGAGTGAGCTTTATGCTAAAATGTGATGAACCAGACACAGTCTCGCTTCTGGCGTAATATTTCCATTTGCAATTTTTAGATAAAAATCACAAACAAAGGCGTTACAAAGCACATCAAGAGCTGTCCCTGTGCTGCTGCCAGCATCACTGTGGTGTGTGACAGCTCCTGGCCTGTGACGCCCACCCAGGCCCTCTGTGTAGAAGTGCTTATGACTGGTACCACCGGTCAGCTTCGCTTGGGTGCGTTTGACACTGGTGTAGTGTCCTTCAACTCACTACACAATGACTGTGAAAAGCTGCTTTTTTCAGACAGGCATGAAGTGCTTCAGGCTGGGAGGGCCCTCAGTTGCTGAAAGCCTCCAAGGAGGGCCTTGCCTCTGTGGGCAGCCTGGTCCCTGCATGTCCACCCTCATGAGGAGGTTGTTTTTTCTTATATCCAGCAGGAAACTCTCATTTCAAATACTGTCTGTATTGTCTTGTCTTCCTGCCATGCACTGCTGCCTCCATCTTCTCAATAACATCCTCTGGGTCAGAGATAATTTATTTTTTAAGTTGCTTTTAACTGTAAACTGATTGCATATGTCATTCTGAAAACACTTACACTGCTGCTGAGTTTGATTCCTTATTATTCTGTAGACTGGAATAAGTTACATTGCACTGTATGGTTTCGGATAATCATGCAACTATACAAAGTGGCAAGTTTATGATTTTTTTTTTCTGACACTGTGTGTTTCATTCTTGAAGGACAATCAGCATGTGTCATGGATTCTGAAATTCAAAAATCTGCTAGTAAAAATGTATTCATGTTTATGTACGCACTTACTTTCAAGCATATGTTTGCATCCCTTTGCTTTATGGTTTGAACTGCTGTTTTCAAACTAAACTAGATATATCTATATATCAGGATTGGCCTATACATTGCTTTTCACGTTTATTCATTTTGTGAGGCCAGGGAGAAAAGTTACAAGAATAAGGAAAAGTGTGTTAAGAAGTTTGTTTTATCTAGGAACACAATTAGGTGGTATAATCGATGTCTTGCAATATATCAATTGCTGAAGATTTTAATCCCCTTCTTCAGGCCTTCTGAAGCAAATGCATCTGAAAAGGCTTGCAGTGCAGCAGTCCCAACAGTCGTATATACTTACAAGTTGGCACTTGAGCAACTTGGCTTTGGCAGCTTGCTGCCTACCTGCAGCTACTGCCAAATACACGAAGCAGTTCCCTTAACATGGATGAGCACACGGAGCAGTTCTGCTAGACGTTTTGTGGGTTGAGGGCTTAATCGTGTCTTAACACTGCTACTCACATTAGTAGATGTTAAGCATCTGCCATTGCTCAGTATGAACAACTGGATGTATTATCCCCTCGCACTGGCATAATGCCTCTGGAGGATTAAAAGGAGGAACATAGCTGCTTACAGGCACCACGTTGAATTTTCTCTCTCTGCCAACATAAACTGTTTATCTCTCTGATTGCTTGTAGGGATTTATCCTGCCTTAAGTGTTGTAGTCATTATGGTGAGCAAAGTTGTATGTGCTGTGGTGTGGCCTGACTGATGAGGATATTTTGTGGCAAGGTGAGTGCAGTGCATGCTAAACCAGGTCTCTACCTGCAATTGCTCATGGGGTAGATAGGGAACGTCAGAACAGTAGTGACTGCCCAAGTATGTAGTCCCTTAATCCTCCGCATACCTGGGAGCTTTGACTGGGAATGGCTTCAAGGGGATCACAGATTGACGCAACCCTCTGTGAAGGATACTTCTTTGACTTGCTCCCTCTGGCAGTCACTCTCCTTCTTGTCCCATCTCCTGTTGTCTTAGTCACTGGCTTGGGAGGAGCTAGGCCAAGGAGTCGGGGCTTGGAACAAAAAGAGAACAATGCATAAATATGTAGACCTGCACCTGTAAAGTCCTGTTCAGAAACTGCTGTACTTCAGTAGCAATGCAGCATCCCTCATCACACCTGTCTGCAGCCAAGTAAGACCTTGACCTTCTGCTCTGTGCCCTCACCCTCCAGATCCTTCCCAGGTAAAAGACCACTTTTCTGTTTCAGTTTTGGAAGAAGAAAAGCAGAAAATATTTCAAGTTATTAACAGTCATTTTCTGTGGCTCTCTTGTCACTGCTCACACTGTGTTTTTGTGAAATGGAAGAAATTATAAAAGCACCTTGGTTAAAACAGCAGTAGTCAAAACAGAGACAGCATTTAATTACAATGTTGCTTGACTTACTGTGAGTTTCTGACAATGTAGCCATCAACAGTAGCTGTCAAATACACTTTGGCAGCTCTGATTTTAGCTTGAGATTTGAGTGAAATGTTCAATATTAGTAAGTGAGCAAGTTATAGAATATGTAAGCCTCACCTGTGGGAGACATTCTAGTGACAGGGCTTTGCTGGTAATAGCAATGGAAGATCTGAGATCAAATAGAATATCAGCTGGGAAATTAAGGCATTATTATATTAGATGTTAGCTGTGCCTATGATTTTGGGAATAAAAACCCTCATCAGCTAAGGAATTATTAAACCAGAATTGAAGAATGTTATTGTTTTATAAGGTCATAATAGTTTTATGTAATAAACATCTAAGAAGCTATACTTATATAGTTATGCATACAGTGACTTAAAGTGCAATGATTATGTACCTGATCCAATGTCTGTTGCACTTAATGGTGTTTGGATTAGTCTCTGCCTATCTGTATGTATATTAAGAAACCATGGTACACGCTAACTCATGCAGGAAGCTTGTGCTAAATGTCCTTCCTTCTGCTTCCTCTATTTACCAGCACAAAGTATAACTGAACCAGGGCCTCAGGAGAGATGGAAGGCTCAGATGTGCCCTTGAGAATACAGACTTAGCAGAAATAGAAGGTCATGTTATAATTTTTCATGCTGATGGTGGAGAAAAAAAAAGTGATAGCAAAGACATTTTGAAAATGCAAAATTGTGTTTGGTTATAAGATTTACAATAAAATGTAAGATAATGAAAGGAAGATAAAATCAAAGAGGGAAGGTGATCAGATATATCAAGAAGCAGACAAAATTTAAGGTAGAAAGAGGGTGAATCATCATTCTGGAGTCCAGATAGTATACTATTACCACCCCCCATCTCCCAGCTTGACTCTCATACAAAATTTTGGTGCTTACACAGAGGACGCAAAAGAGTAATATATTACCTATGAGAAATCTATGTTCTGAAAGGTTAATAGGACCTGGCAAATAATCAATAGTATGCACAGAAATGAAAAGATGGGGAAAAAAAAAATAAAATAAAAGTACCTAAATCCTTCTGGAAAGATTGTTACTTAATCACAGAAAATAATCATTATATATTTGTAATATTTTGCAGTTTCTAAGCTGTTGCGATTTATGCTTAGAAGAGTTTTACATATTCTTGAAATTTTAGAAGCTTTTCTTTGTACAATGCAAAAGTGTTGCAAATTCAAATGGTTGCAAAACCATTATATTAGAATGGTCAATGGTGTTGTCAACACAAAAGAAGCTTTAACTGTGCAGAGTTGGTGTTTATCTGTGCAACTAAATTATACTTTTCTTGCATGTTGTTCTTCCATGCTTAGTATGATCCCATCACTGAGACTGGTGTGATGGTGAAAGACCTCGTTTAAGTGGTAGAATTTCGCTCTCTTGTATCTGCTGTAGAAACTGGAAGTACTTACAGCTGTGATTCTCAGTGAGCAAAGGTGGCATAAAGAATAAGACTTGTTTGTAAGTCTTCAAGTCTTACCTACTAGCTAAAACACGTGTTTTTAGCTATTAGTTCAGTAGCAGCTCAGTACTGGCAATTACACAGAAAGAGTGTGATGAGACTTAGGTAATGAATTTTGTTGACATATGAATGACCTTATCAGTTGTAGAAGTAGGATGTAAACAGAAGCAAAGAAGAGAGTTGCATTGTACTAGTCATGAAATGTCAATACACAAAAACTCGTAACCAGATACTTTCTTAAAAAGGGAAAAGCTACCTCTCATCTTTTAGCTGCCTACTGACCTACTTCACTCCTAAAATTTAATAAATTTATTGCATTGAAAATACTTAACTAAGGCTTTGTAAGTTTGCTATATTTGAGCACTGTTTATAGTTGACAAACTCTGAAGTTGCCTGCAGATAAAAGGAAATGGTGTTTCTTAGGAAACCAAAGTTAAAATTAATTTACCTTCAAAGTTATGATCTTGCTGTATAAAAGTGCTTATCAAATCATCACATCATAACAAGTAGCAATTACTAAGAATAATGGCATGTTCACTCCTATTGTAGCTGCATTTTAGACACTCTTATGTAACATTAACCTATCTCTTTTTTTTTTTTTTTTTGGTAGATGGAATGAGCCAAAAAGTAGAGTTGTTATTGTTGCTGCTTTATTTTGTTTTATATTGTTTTTAAGGATAGGTTTGACTGAAATTTTTCAGGATATTTTGGTTTATTAAATTTTGGATCAAATGTTACCTTTTACTCACCAACCTAAAATATCTGCTTGAGAGCTCAAGTTTAGAGCCCACATACCTTTGCATCCCTTTTTCGTGATGACTCTTCAACATTATACTTAATTCATTGCTTCATTTTTTTTAATGTTCCATGCAAAACTATAGCTAATGCAGTATTAATATTGTAGAATCAAGTGCTCCAAAGTAGGTCATTCAAAGAGGTTGAGCACTCCTCTTTTCATTCTCTGCCTTGTGTACACAGAAAATGATCTCACTAGGTTTAAATATCAATAGTCAAATAAAATATTACGCAATTATAATATATAATGCACTTCATCTATTTCACTTTGCTCTTTTTAAGGTCCTTCTGATGCAGACATTCCACAAGCACAAGAAAATGTATTTTGTTAATCTTTGTTACAGTCAGAATCATGTAACACTTCTTCCCAAGAGAGAATCAGTACTAGAACTACGAAATGCTTTATGAACTTTATTCCAGCAGAAGTTAGCTTGATCTGCTTCCAGTCTGAAATGTGAACCTGTGCAATTAACCTTGACTCTTCCCTTTCTGTAAATGATAGTGGATACAAACTTCCATTTTTAATTTGAGAGCCAAAGTGATTTGAAGCCCTTTTAAAAATAAATAAATAAATAATCCACACAGACAAGAGTTGAAGGAAAAAAAAACTTGGTGACTAATAAAGATATCTGAAAATTGGAATAAAACATGGTATTTTATCTGAGGTAATGTATATCACAGAATCACAGAATTTTCTAGGTTGGAAGAGACCTCAAGATCATCGAGTCCAACCTCTGACCTAACACTAACAGTCCCCACTAAACCATTTCCCGAAGCTCTACATCTAAACGTGTTTTGAAGACTTCCAGGGATGGTGACTCCACCACTTCCCTGGGCAGCCTGTTCCAGTGCCTCACAACCCTTTCAGTGAAGAAGTTCTTCCTAACATCTAACCTAAAACTCCCCTGGCTCAACTTAAGCCCATTCCCCCTCGTCCTGTCACCAGGCACGTGGGAGAATAGGCCAACCCCCACCTCGCTACAGCCTCCCTTGAGGTACCCATAGAGAGCGATAAGGTCGCCCCTGAGCCTCCTCTTCTCCAGGCTGAACAAGCCCAGCTCCCTCAGCCGCTCCTCGTAGGACTTGTTCTCCAGGCCCCTCACCAGCTTCGTCGCCCTTCTCTGCACCCGCTCAAGCACCTCCATGTCCTTCTTGTAGCGAGGGGCCCAAAACTGAACACAGTACTCGAGGTGCGGCCTCACCAGAGCTGAGTACAGGGGGACGATCACCTCCCTAGCCCTGCTGGTCACACTGTTCCTGATACAAGCCAGGATGCCGTTGGCCTTCTTGGCCACCTGAGCACACTGCTGGCTCATATTCAGCTGACTATCCACCATCACTCCCAGGTCCTTCTCTGCCTGGCAGCTCTCCAACCATTCCTCTCCCAGCCTGTAGCTCTGCTTGGGGTTATTGCGCCTCAGGTGCAGGACCCCGCACTTGGCCTTGTTGAACTTCATGCAGTTGACCTCAGCCCATCGGTGCAGCCTATCCAGATCCTCCTGCAGAGCTTTCCTACCCCCGAGCAGATCGACACATGCGCATAGCTTGGTGTCATCTGCGAACTTACTGAGGGTGCACTCGATGCCCTCGTCCAGATCATCGATGAAGATATTAAAGAGGACCGGCCCCAGCACCGAGCCCTGGGGGACGCCACTAGTGACTGGCCTCCAACTGGACTTGGCTCCATTCACCACGACTCTTTGGGCCCGGCTATCCAGCCAGTTTCTAACCCAACGAAGCGTGCGCCAGTCCAAGCCAAGAGCAGCCAGTTTCTTGAGGAGAATGCTGTGGGAGACGGTGTCAAAAGCCTTGCTGAAGTCAAGGTAGACCACATCCACAGCCTTTCCCTCATCCACCCAGCGCGTCACTCTGTCATAGAAGGAGATCAGGTTCGTCAGGCATGACCTGCCTTTCATAAAGCCATGCTGACTGGGCCTGATCGCCTGCTTCCCCTTCAAGTGCTGCATGATGACTCTCAGGAGGATCTGCTCCATGAGCTTTCCTGGCACTGAGGTCAAACTGACAGGCCTGTAGTTTCCCGGGTCTGCCCTCCGGCCCTTCTTGTAGATGGGCGTCACGTTTGCTAGCCGCCAGTCGATTGGGACCTCCCCCGATAGCCAGGACTGCTGATAAATGATGGATAGTGGCTTGGCCAGCTCCTCTGCCAGTTCCCTCAGTACCCTTGGGTGGATCCCATCCGGCCCCATCGACTTGTGCACATCTAAGTGCCGTAGCAGGTCACCAACCAGTTCTTCATGGATAATGAGGGCCACATCCTGCTCCCCATCCCCTTCCACCAGCTCAGGGTACTGAGTATCCAGAGAACATCCGGTATTGCCGCTAAAGACTGAGGCAAAGAAGGCATTGAGCACCTCTGCCTTTTCCTCATCTCTTGTAAGTAAGTTTCCCCCCGCATCCAGTAAAAGATGGAGATTCTCCTTAGTCCTCCTTTTTGTGTTGAAGTATTTATAGAAACGTTTTTTGTTATCTTTAACGGCAGTAGCCAGATTGAGCTCCAGATGAGCTTTGGCCTTCCTAATTTTGTCCCTGCACAGCCTCGCTACTTCTTTAAAGTCCTCCTTAGTGGCCTGCCCACTTTTCCAAAGCTTATAAACCCTCTTTTTCCTCCTAAGATCAAGCCACAGTTCTCTGTTGAGCCAGGCCGGTCTTCTTCCCCGCCAGCTCGTCTTTGGGCACGTGGGGACAGACCGTTCCTGCGCCATGAAGACTTCCCTCTTGAAGAGCGCCCAGCCTTCCTGGACTCCTCTGCCCTTCAGAACCGCCTCCCAAGGGACTCCACCAACCAGTGTCCTGAGCAGCTCAAAGTCAGCCCTCTGAAAGTCCAATACAGCGGTTTTACTGGTCCCCTTCCTGGCCTCGCCAAGAATAGTGAACTCCACCATTGCGTGGTCACTCTGCCCAAGACAGCTCCCGACAATCACGTCCTCCACCAGTCCTTCTCTGTTTGTGAAGAGAAGGTCTAGCGGGGCACCACCCCTGGTAGGTTCACTAACCAGCTGCGTCAGGAAGCTATCTTCCACGCTCTCCAGAAACCTCCTAGACTGCTTTCTCAGGGCTGTGTTGTGCTTCCAGGATATGTCAGGGAAGTTGAAGTCCCCCACGAGTACAAGAGCTGACGATTTTGCAACCTCTGTCAGCTGCCTGTAGAATTCCTCATCCGTCTCCTCATCCTGGTTCGGCGGTCTATAGCAGACCCCGACCAGGACACTAGCCTTGTTGTCCCTGCCGATCCTAACCCAAAGGGACTCGACCTTGTCATTCCCAACCTCGAGTTCTACAACCTTGAAAGACTCTCTAATATAGAGAGCCACACCACCACCCCTTCTATGCTGCCTGTCCCTTCTATAGAGCTTATAGCCAGGCATTGCAGCACTCCAGTCATGAGACTGGTCCCACCACGTCTCCGTGATGGCAACCAAGTCGTAGCCTGCCTGCCGCACGGCAGGCAGGCTACGACTTTCTATGCCCTTAAAGAAATTGGAACAGACTTATCTGGGGCAGTTTTAACTGTTTTATATATTTTCATTATTAGAATTCATTATTTTAGAGGTGAAGATGTTTATTAAAGTTTATTACTCTATTTGCTGAAATAGGAGAGGCAATATTATCCTCATGATTACAGAAAGAAGAAGGATCTTCCTTATACCCAAGGTCAAAGAAATTTCTGAATTGTGGCTTTTCACATCTCAACTGCTAAATCATTCTGCCTTAGAACAAGCCACAACATATGGCAGTATGTCTGTATGGTAGGTTTTTGCAAGTGAAAGAACAGGGAAAACTCTTGGGAGAGCTGAAAGTGATTCTGAGGCAATCGCAGATTGTTCTGTGGAACATGCAAGGTTTTTTTTATTCTCTTCATGAGTTAAATTTAGAATGCCTTATATAGTTCAACATTTGTTGCACGTAAATATAAGTATATTGAGAAATATGCTCTTAACTAATCTCTTGTCTTGTAATTTATGGTAATCCATATTTTATGGGAAATTTTGATGTGAATGGAGTTTCCATGTAGTCTTCCTCTATTGTATTTAGGACTTCTGCAGAGCCCTCTGAGGATACAGTACACCAATAAGGGTCCTGTAAGTGGCAAATGATGCTTGTGAGGTATAAAAAAGTTATTATTTTTGCTTTGTTATAATTTTCTTTAGGCCACAATGCAGTTATTTGTATCTGAAATAAGTTCCCAAGAAATTTCTACAAATTCAGAAAATAGACTGTAGAAGTTAGAGGATCAGCTGATTACAGCTGGTAATGACATTGTGGATTTAGTGGCTAATAAAACTAACATAATCTGTTTTAGATAACTGAATTATTTTTTCTTCAGTCATATGGCTAGAAATATATACTTCTCAAGGATCCTCTATCAGTGTTTTTCCTTTTATAGTAAAGTTACAAAGAAGTGGCAGGTTTCAGTTTGTTTATACAACAAAACCACTATATCCTTTAGAAGTAACAGTCATAGGAAAAATGTCTGTCCTACACTTTTTATCTTTTAAAGTCTTACGCATATGCTTCAGTGGGTCTTTCCACATGCATAAAGCAGACAGATGACAGCCTTTACGAGTAAATTTTAAAGAGCAAGGGAATCAAAAAGAAACCTAGCACCTGGAATATGACATGTACTTTTTTTTTCATTGACACACAGATGAAATTTGACTGTGCTCTGAGTGCTGGAAGAAATATTGCTTCCATGGGTCACCAATAGTTAATTTTGTATTTTATTACAGTAGGAAATGTGTGAAATAAGCTTAGAAGAAGGAGCAGTTAAGGTAATGAGAAGTTTAAATTCAGGCTCAGTAGGATGATGGGACAGAGGCGAAGGGCAAGACAAGTTTGTTGCCAGAATGAAAATGAAAAGAAAGAATCAATAGTGTAAACAAAACTGCACCAGACGTGTAGCAATGCACATGGAGAATGAGGGCTTGCCTACAAGAACTGACCTTTCTAAGAGGCTTAATGTCCCATGTGAGTTTGTCTTGGTGTTCTGGAAAGATCATTGTTTCCATAATTTTCACTAAACAAAATAGTCTGAATCTAAACAGTTTACTATTTTTCAGCACTGTTTTCTGTGGTTGTATTTTTGTTGGTTTGGATTTGTTTGTATAGGTATAATTTGAATGCTTGATGGAGTTTATTTTCTGTAACCTTAATTCCTTAGCTGGGTAATCTATGAATATCCACGTCAGTTTATATTTTGTTTTTTTTACCTGAAAAGTTTTCTTGGATGCTTATTAAATGAGGAGTCCTCTCCCTAGTGTTTATTTCAATAGAATGTAATTAAGGTGATCTATTTCACAAGGAATGTATGAATATCTGTGAATAAAGAGACATATAATTTCACTCACATTTTAGATTATCTTGGAAGTTTGTTTCAGTATGTAAATACATGTGTTCATAGTTTGATGCACATATATAGCTAAGCAGAAGTAATTTTCAGTTCTCTTTTTTGCCCATTGAATTTCATCAGTGTCCTGTTCTGTGAGAACAATAGTGCTTAGCAAAACTCAGCTATAACCCTCTGGTTTATTGTGTTAGATTTAAAGGCCCTATTCTGTACCCCTCAGCTAGAGGAGATCTCAGCTATATGCATTTAGAGCAATGGTGGGGTTAAATCATAGCAATGAGTAGACCATGAAAGTTTGCAAAGAGATGCAGATGAAATTTCCATCAATAGGATGGTGATATTTGCTTTTGTTTTTGTTTAGCATTTTTTCTTAAAAAAAAAAAAAAAAAAAGTGGAAGACTAGAGAATGGAAAAATGCTAAACTGATTATATTTTAAGATGTTGGAGACAAAAAATGGTGGAGTCCAATACACAAACACGGATTTAAAGGATGTAAAAAATGAACAAAGCTTTCTAAGAAATGGAGTATAGTTAATCAATAACTAGTTATTTAAATACGCACTATACAGAATAAACAAAAAAGTAAAGAAAGCATTGATCAGTATGTGTTGAAAACCAGTGATGGGGATTAAGCAGACTATACAAGAGACTTAAATCTTCACCTAGTTGTTTGAGCAAGATAATATTGTCCAGTCTCTGAAGTGCTTTTATCTTGGTAAAATATATTCTAAAGCATCTTTAACAAGACAATGATAGCTAGTCAGGACTGACAAAAGGTCATAGCTGCATGAAACTCACCATTTCTTGACAAAGTCACAAAAGAAATAAAGTTTTTAATGAATACCTAGGTTAACAGAAAAAGAAATTTGAGCTTTTTGTCACAATTTATATCAATTTCTTTTAACCCAAATGTATGTTTGTTTTAATGATAGGTAATGTCTAAGTAACATCACAGTTTATAAGTACATATGTTTTATTTGCGATTTTAGGCAGAAGGTGTTGATATTGGTATTCAGTCAGAATAGATGAGCAATTACAGAACTGAACAATTATTTAATGATTTGCAGTGTGATCCACCTCAACATTTCATGATTCAAAACTTGCAAGTTTTTTTTGCAGTCTTTTGTGTACTGTAATGGAAATGGAAGGGGGATAACTGTGTTCAGAAAGGCTATTAAAAACAAACAAAAAAAGAAACAAGAAACCCCAGACATTTAGTTCACTACCAATAAGGATTTACTGTCTAGATCCAAATTTTGTTCATGTAGTGAGGAATGGGACTAAAGCTCTATTGGAATCAGATTTGTTGATATGTTATCAGGAATGTTCTGAATTATTGCATTGCTCTTTGAGAGAGCAAGTAAAGAAGTAGCTAAGAAACAAAGATTTGGTACTTGTAATTTTATTTGAAATAGCTTATGAAGTGGAACTGGCCCTTCTATTAGAGACAAATGAATAAGATTCCAAGTGTTTCCTAACAGTACTGGGGTAGTCTGTATATTTTTTCTTGAGAAATTAATAATTAGTACTGATCAGGAAACTGTACATAGTATTCAGTCAGAGTAATAAAGAAAGTTGGTATTAGACTGACATTCCAATTAGGTGCTAATTTTTTCAATATTTGCCCAGATAGACCTTGATGTTGCCTTACATTCTTTTCTTCTTAAAAAACTGAGCCTTACGAACCTAGAACTTGGAGTTACTGTCACCTACTTGACACATGAGTCTGGTATTCTTGTTAACAGGGGTCTGCACTGAAGATCTCTGACCTAGAGAGGAAATGTAGTTTTATCAGTGTACAGTGTTTATGCTGTGCTTTGATAATCTGACATGTTGGTTTTCCACCTCAAACATATGAATAAAAAGATTATTTTATATGTTGTATGTTTGGAGACAGATTATGATACAATCTATTTAGCATGATAGCACTTCAGACTAAACAAGGAGCTGAAATAATAAAAATAAAATATAACACGGAGCTGTTGATAAATTCAGTGTGTGAAACTCCAGTTGCCTATCCGTTTCTGTCTGCTGTCATGAATGAGTGTTTTCTCTTTTTTTTTTAGCTTTTTCTTTTTTTTAACTTCCATTCTGTTCCTGTTTTGAAATTAATTAGAAGATGATGAGATGTATTAAGGAAATTACTTCAAAAACTAGAGATTCCCATGAAAGCAACGTCTGATGCATTGTAGCATAGCATTCCTTGGATTCCATCCAAGTTGATTTTTTTTTTTTTTTCACTGTGGTATGTTGTGCATTAGCTCCAAATACAGGGAATGACATGGGAGCAAGACATTGTAATCACCATTCTTTGAAAATAAAACATGCATTTTTTTCGTAGCAGAAAATGAACTGAGTCTTATGGGACCTTCCGAGAGCTCTGATGGATCTTGCCTTAAGCCAGTAAAACTCCATGGTTGCAGCGCTTTTTATTCTATTGACAGTGGAGCTGGAAAAAAACATTTAGGGCAGAGAAAATATTAAATTTTCCTGGGTTTTATGGTTATGTATCTTTTAACGTGTTTGGGAACCATTTTCTAAAACTTTTCTAGGAGACCACAGCTCTATGAATTTTATCTAGATGAGAGGTTCAGAGAAGCATCCATTCTGTTGAGGATCTGGCCGACTTAGACCTCCAAAATTTCACGTTTGTCCATCAAAGCATGAAAAAGCATGTGAAAGCATGTTGTGCTGAAATCTACTCTTCACAAATACTGTTTTCTGATGCCTTCATAATTCTCAATTTTGTTGTTCACAGAGAGTGAAGAAGTGTACCAGCGCCAAGTGCTGTCTATTTCCTGTATTGTCTTTGGCATAGTCGTAGTGGGCATGCTTTGTGCAGCGTTCTACTTCAAAACAAAGTAAGAGCCTTTGTCTAGTGTGTTCTTTTCTTTTTTCTTTTTTTTTCTTTTTTTTTTTCTTTTTTTTTTAATATATTTTTTAGCTTTTGTCTTTTTTTTACGGCTTTCCACTTCAGTTTTTTCCCTCTTTTTGAAGCAGTCATTATTTCTTGACAGGCTAGAACAGTTCTCCATGGGTAGATTATGTAAATCAAAAACTGGTAACAACAACAACAAAAAAAGTAAATAGAAGTATTACATGTTCTTCTTTCTATTTTCTGATAGCAGGAAAGAAGCGATTGTGACCTTTCCAGTTCTTTTTCTTGACAATAATAATTTTGTGCCTTTTATTATCAGCACGATAATCACTTCCTAATTTTGACAATAAAGGGTTTTTGCATTTAGTTTCATATTCCTTAATGTCCCTCTTGTTTCTGTATGCTGGGAATAAAGGTAAAAGTTAGAAATGCATGAACATATAAGTTTTCTGTAGATAACTATAACCTTTAGCTAATAGTGGTAAGCTGCTGATCAAAGTTGTGTAACTGAGTATCTCTAATGCACAAGAACATTGAACTATAAAATAAGATGGAATCATGTAGTGTACTAAACAATTTTCAAGTGATATACTTTCTATTCTGTTTTGTTTATCTCTGCAACTGAACATTCTTTTTTAATATTTATTCTTTTGTGTATAATTTGAGTTGCACAAACGTCATAGCAATTACATGACATGCATGCCAATGCCACTGTATTTATAAATATTTTCTGTATGATTGTCATTCCTCATTCCTGTTCCAATGGGAGCTAATGAGAGAATGCATATCAATATAAATTAATGTAAAAATATTAATAATATAAAATAACCTGTATGAAGTTAGTCATGGTGAGCATTTGACTGAGCATCAAAAATGTGGAGGTTTCCACTATTTAAAAGCTTGGGTGTTTATCTGAATCCCCAAACGCCACTCACCACCCTGTTTCTATTTTAAATTTATTCTAATGGGTAGGAAATGAGATGCTACTATCAGAAGCATTTATCATACTACTATGATGAGAGGTACTGCCAAAAAAATGTTTTGGCATTTCTATCAAGAAAAGGAAAAAAAAAAAAAAAAAAAACACACTGGAAAAGTCACCAAGCCTTTTTTTTCACCCTTCTCTTCAAATCTCAGTGGTACATGTTCTGTTTAAACTCTCTTACCTGTTCTGTCTTGAGGGATTTCATTTAGTCGTTCTTTCGACAATGACATTAGCTAGGAGAGTGCTGTTGCAGGACAGTTTCTCTCGGTTGCAGTTTAAATTGTGAGCAGGGACAGCCATATTTCCATATAATTAGAAATGTCATTATTTATTTTAGATTTGCAGAAGAATGAAAGAGAGAAAGAATAAGGTGTTCCTGTCCTTCCTGGAAAGGGATGAGTTTTTTTGCTGATGAATTCAGGAAAAGCAGACTGGGAATGCCAGTTGGAAGAACATACCATCAACAACTGAGCATACTGTGAATAAAATGTCCCTCTCGTCAATTTTCTTTTAGCTGTGTTCCTCTTGGTTTTGCAGTGTTCTAGGGAATAGTGAAGAGCTGGGTTGGAACAGCCTTCCAAATACCAGTTTTGATGAGGTGGTAGGGAGAGCTATTTTTAAAAATAATGAGTAGAAATAATCCTTCAAAAATGCACTCACAGGACTGTCGTGGTTCATATTTTGGGTTTCTTCTTTTTACTATTATTTTTTTTTTTATCTGCATTATAAATATTATAGCTAAGAGTTACTAAGAAGAGTTGAAGTGTGCTTACGCCCAATTCTGGGATCTGAAGTTTGAAGAGTATTGAGAAAATGGGCACCTCGGTTCTGTCATGAGATCTTTTCAAACATGTGAAGCACAGCAATTTTAAGATGCTAATCCCTACGTCCCTGGCTGCGGTTCCATCTGACAACCTGTCCAAAAAGTAAATGTCTTGATTGGCCTGACAATACTACCTTCATGGAAAGTTTCAACAAGTGTTCTCCATATCAGAATCCATGAAGATCATGAGCACTGGCAGGCAAGTAAGGTAGTAGGGTTTGCCCAGTCCAAGGCAGCAGGTGGAGAAGCTGTGGATATGTAGAAATAGCTGGAGATGACAGAAGTTAAAGAAGATTGAAGTAACACTGCAACATCTCTTGCCTTTGAAGAGATATTCCTAAATGCTCTCACTGCTGGTGAGATTTTGTTCCCTATATTTCCCCCTTTTGTCATTAGCTCCATTCCCTCAAAATCCTAGGAGATGCACTGTAGCCATACATCCATCTGCATGTTGGTTTTGTGCCACTGCCTTGACTCAAACTTCAGCAGGTGACCAGTTATTCCATGGTTCTCTTAGAGGCTCAATACCAGGCTCACCTTCACTATGGGTTGCACTGGGACAGTTCCCAGTCATTGGACACTAAGGGAAGCATTTTGCTTGTCCCTCTTGATCTGCTCACCCATGTGAAGCTCATGGCCCACATAAGCTTGGTTGTATAGAGACCACATAAGACAATATTGTATCTTTGACATTGCCCAGTGTCTTAAGGGTGTAAAAAACTGCAAATGTAAAATGAATCAACCCTTATCATGTGTTAGCAGCATTTAATCAACAGATTTTCAGGACTTTTTCATCAGGCAGAGGTATCTTCATCATGCTTACAAGTTATCAAAGCATCCCTCCTGTGTGGAGGATAATCTTTGGGCTTAACTTGATATATCAAACAGTAAAATATTACTAACAGAATGTTGTATGGTCCAGGGGGAAAGATGTTTATATGAAGAAACTGACTCTGTTTTTCTTAGTCTAACAATTGTGAAATACCTGCTGCTAGAAATATGCAATTCCCTATGCATCGTTGTATTAAAAAGTCCTTCTTTTTGGAATATATTCGATCTGAGGAAGTTCAGATCTTTAATTAAACACTATGACCTTCCAATTATTCCTTTCAGAGTAATCAAGAAAGTAAGTGTTAGCAACAGAGGGGAGAGCACAGTAAAAAGAAAATGTGCTGCTCTTTACAGCTGGATTTTATAGATGACTGGTGACTTTATTTTCTTGCTGAGATAACACTTTATTGCAGAGTGTCTGTAAAGTAGAAGACATAAGGATCATTTGTTTTGAAAACAAATATATAAATATATTAATAACTTTGAATTATTAATAATTTCTGGTTTTATAACTGTGCATCCTGTTTTTTGGCAAAATGAATATGCATTAACCTAATATTAATGTTAGGTTGCATAAAAATTAAGTGAAACTAATTATTAGATTGTTTTTCTCAGTAAATTCCATTCTGAAATCTCAATTGTAATGTTGAAAAATACAGCAATGAAGTACTGAATATTCCAGTTAACTTTCGTGTGTTTATAAATGCAGAAAGAACTCAAAACCCATATTTTCCAAATAAACCCAAATTAGAGTTCCAAGATTGCATCATTTTTTTTTCCTGATTAAATTCTAAGATTATTGTATGTGCAGAAGAGATTCCCAAAGTCCAGTGCTCAATCATACATACTCTAGAGCTGCTGTCATGAATTTCCTCTGGAATTTTATGAAAATGATCATGTCATGATGCTTTCAGCAGCAAATCATCAGAACTTTTTCAAAATTTTAGTGAAGCCTTTTTGCTAGAATTTCAAATTCAGAATGGAGAAAACATTGTTTGTTTTTCCTTTATTTCTTATCTACGCTTCCTTGAAATCACTTACTTCCTCCTGAAATTTGGCTCGGCACCGATTGCTGTCCAAAAGCTGTGTGCAGCATAGCAAAGCAGTGCTGCTGCTGGCCAGTGTATGCAAGACACTAGGTCAAGTCTAACGCTACTAGCAGAAATGTTTGACACTTTTTATAACCAATAGGGGTGAATGCCTGCTGTGTTTTCCAAAATCTCTTTCCAAGTTCAAGTAAAATGTTTTTTTAATATTCAGGCCCACATGCAAGCTATTGTTAAATATGCAATAAATTATCTTTCTTTCAAAAATCTGCACTAAAACAACTAGCATGCTATCATAGTAAGTTGAGTATAAAAGACATTTTAAACAGAGAAGCGCTTTTTTTTTTTTTTTTTTTTTTTTTTTCTTTTCCTTTCTTAAGACTCTCCGGAAAATGACCATTGCATTGAAATATTAGACTACTCAATTAGGCCAGCTGCTTAATCCAATGCAATGAAGTTTTGAACAGAGAGAACCATGGTTATATAAATATCATAGCTAATAGTAGTAGTTCAAACTAGCTCTTCCTTACATGAATTTTATTTCTCTCTGCAGGAAACAAACAAAGCAAATTCATGAACAGCTGAAAGAAACACAGAACAGGAAAACCTACAGCCTAAATGCTTCCAGCATGATGGCAAAGTCAGAGTGTATGGCACAAAGCCGAGTCCAGCTGCAAAATGTAAGTAATCCTGCCAGCTACAACACTTAATAGCCTGGCTGTGTTCCTGCTGCTGATGGCAGCACATCGTCATGTTGCTGTTAGCATCTGAGCAATGGGAACAAGAATTCTCACCTCTTTCATAAAATGTTTTCTATCAGGCCTGTTAATAGAAAACACCAAGCAGGGATTTTTTTTTATTTATTTTTTGTAAGTTACTTTGATGGGCCCTGGGGTATTTTGTTCATGTAATAAACCACGCTGAGCCCCCTAGTTTTGCATCCAGCACTGGAAATTACTGTTGGAAAATACCTTAGCTCATAAATATAGTTTATACGTGAAGTGGAGGACTTTCATCTTGAGTGACTTTGAGTTTTCCTGTACAACATGTTAATGAACCTGCGTGAAACTCGTCACAGTTAATTCAGAGAAAAAATCAAAATCTGGACTTAAATTTGTACAGGTTAACTAGTGCCCAAGGAAGACAGTGCAGATGGTATCATTTGGCTGGGTCTTGAGTTAAATAAAGGGATTTTTGATACTAGAAAGAGATTGGTTTGTCCAAACTAAGTTCAAAGTGTATTTAGCCACGTTTTCAATAAAGTTATTTGTAAATTAATACAATCCCACAATAATGAGATGCATAAAGTGCATGAAACAAGGACCTTGAAGACAGCTAATTTATTTAGCCCTTGATACAAATTCCTTTCCAATGCATGCTGTTCTCTTCCCCTCATTCATACACTGAATGTGTATGAATGCTGATCCTTTTTTTTTTCTGAACAAAGCCTTTAAAACAATGGATAATGATCTTGATAGCAAGACCAAAATTAGAATATTTTAATAATTAGAATAAGTTATAATTATACTTTATAATATAAAAAAGTGAGCACTCATGCTCGTTTAGCCACAGATATCTCAAATCCAGGTTTACATCATTTACATCAAATGAATGCCTTTTTAACCAGTTGGAGTAAGCAGAGCCCCCATGCTGTGACAGAAGAGCTGTTAAAGCACTGCTTGTGCTCACGAGCAGTTTTGTTTCGTAGAAGCACCCTTGCAGTCATCGTATGTTTTGTGATTCAGGAAAAATGCACCCTTTCAAGTAGAAAGATAATTTCACTAAAATAGCACAGTGACAGTTTAGGGAACCTTCTGCAGTTCTTTAACTTTCATTCAGTCATAGTTTACTTCTTGCCCCTAAAACGAGCTGTTGGGAGTGTTATTAGGTTGTGATGGTATCAACAGAAGGTAAAGTTGTAAAGAGCTTTTGTTGTAAAGAGCTTTTGTGATCCTTTTGTTCTAACATACAAGGTAGGTCTTCGTTAGCACTAAGAATATATTCTCAGGCATTTTTCACTAATTCAGTGCAGTATTTTTTCAACCAAACATCACAAAGAACTACTTGGTATCTTCTGAGCATCCAGCAAACACATCGACAAGCTTTATTTAAGCCTTTTTCTTTTGCCATAACAATAGTTATAATGGCTGAAGCAGCAGTCTGTGGATTCCAAATATTAGAGATTGAAAACAATTGTTATTCTTTATTATTTTAAGCCACATTTGCTTTTCAGCTTTTAATGCTGTTCAGACTGCAGTTCTCAGTGCTGGTAATTAACACCGCTTTCTAGTTCCCGTGGCAGCTAGCAGGGAGCAGTTTTATTCTTGCCATTAGTGCATTTTCCTTTGGGGAGCAAAAATACTAAGGAAGAAATGCAGAATGACCTTGTGCGGCATGTAGAGTAACAGTGCAGGACAATAATGATTTCTATTGTTAGAAAGATTTTAGTGCAGGAATGCATGTAGGCAGTTCATTAAATATTTACAGAACTTGGCAGATTGGAGGAAAAAAAAAGGGGGGGGGGGGGGGGGGGGGGAGGGAGGAAGAGCAGAAAAGAGCTTTGAAATGGGTCTGAGTGGCTCCCCATCAGAGACCAGAGATCTGCCCTGTGTGTATCTGCAGCTTGAAAAGGAGACAAGGCTCTGGTGAGGGGAGGAGAGCTTTCCCTTGGCTCAAACCTGAGCAGGTGCTGCAGTCACTCTGGGTATGATCTCCATGAGGATCATCTGCAGCTCCCCACCATGGGGAGAAATCTTGGTTCTTTTTATTCCCAAGAGCCAAGAGAAACTTAAACAAATTAAAGTTATTTTCTGGATGCTAGTCATCCAGTTAGGCGTTGTTTGGGTTTATGAAATCCTGGAATTCTTTTCCTTTTCTGTTCTATATGGTCTTCTAAAATGGGTAATCTGTCTTGCTTGTATACTGCCATTCTCTTTCCCTAAAAGTTTCTCCTTTTTTTTTTTTTCCCTCCTATGCATGATGGACCTGGTGATGCTTCCATATTTTTTTTCACCTTGCTTTCTATTCTCCTCTGTATTAGTGTAGACCTAAAAACATTTCTTATTCTTGATGAATATTCTGATGCCTATTCTGAAAGAGCTTTCACATTTACACTCAGAGTCTGCTACATTTACTAATAGGTGCATAGGTCTTTTCAAATGCTGTGTTGCCCTAGGAAGAAGTTGTACATAGTTCCTGAGACCCAGGGAATAGCAGATAGTTTTTCAAGTGGTTTGGGGTTTTAAAGAGCTTGACCAATTTCAAGGGAGTACTTTTTCTCCTCATAATTCCTTTCTTCCCTTTTAACCTTGACTGGACTTCAGGAGGAAAAAAAAAAAAAAAAGTTATTTAGTTGGAAAGCCCGTTTTGAATCTTTTAAATGAGAAGCTATGTAAATGTATCAAAATTGTCGTTAAAAGAAAAAAAAAAAAAAAAAAAAAACACAACATGCAACCCACATTTTGTTTTTGAATGAAGTATTGAAATTATAAATTTCCACTTTATTCTAGCCTAATTCATTTTGCTTGCAGCTGTTTTGATTGCTGCAGAAGGAAAAGGAAAGAATTTTGGACCTGAGTCCCTGTGATATCCCACCTCTGCCAATTAAAGCTTCTTTGCAGTGGTGTGATTATGAAAATCACATAGAGGGTTAAAAGATCCAAATGTTTGATTTTAAAACACTCTTCAATTCTCCTGCTGCATCCTAAGCTAAGGGCTACCTTGTTGGGAATCCTTATTTCAAAGGGCAATATTTAAGAAAAGAATTGGAAGAGCAGGACATTCCTCCATTCCATCCATATGGAAATATTGGTCTTTTAGTTTTTTTTAAGAAGACTGGATATTCAATTTTTTATTTTTATTTTTAAAGGGGGACATTCAGGGGAAAAAAAAAATGACCAGGCTTTTTAGAACTCCCTTAATTTAAGAAGTTGCTTTTTAATTTTTTTTTTCTCCTTCCTTTTCTGTGATAATCAGAATAAATACAAGAGAGGGAGAACAGCCACATTGTGGCATTCTACAGGTCAGGCACCATGAGTAGGAATAACAAAGCCTCTGGTGTTGCAGCCTTAGGTAGCCCCCTACTACAAGGAGATACAGACTTGGCTTTACACTCCTGTTCATTATTCTTTTTGTTGAAAGCATTCCCAGAAAGTCTTTGAAGAGCAGCAAACATAAAAACTCTTAAAGCTCTGCAGCAACTGTGCTTCAAGAGCTCTGGTAAATACTAACAGATTATCATTCCGATTTTTGGACCCTCTAAAAATATCCTAAATGAATGATGCCAGCATACAGCACTGTAATAAAGTTGGGAAAGAATAGGTCCACCTGGCATGCAGCAGAGAATAGGTTTGCTGCAGCGATCAGGGACTTAAACCCAGGCCCAGGCTGTGCACCATGCCTCTGCCAAGTATGAACCAGACAACAGGTCAAGCCATCTTTTACCAGTATAGTCATTCTTAGCACAGAGGTACTCCAAGCACATTCACATCAAACATCTGGCATTGGCACACAAGCTAGATAATACATGTACAGTGTAAGTATAGATGAAGCAAAAGGTTTCCAAGGAGTTTGAGTCTGCCATTCCATCAATTACAACTAGCTTGAAATACTGGAGTGGGGTGGGGTGCAAAGCAGCAGGCTTGCCACACCTCCATTCCTTCTGTGATTTTGAGAGTTGTCATGGCCTTTTTCACCCTTGTGGATTTTAATACCTTCTCCCATGGTAGTAAGTGGATCTATTAATTCCCCATCACTTTCCCTCTGAGGTGCCTAATATGCTTTTCATGCTGTAGTGTATGGTTTCACTTTTCACTACACTTGTTTCTAACAGCTTGCAGTCATTGGGTAGAGGTTTCTGATATCCTTATAGCAAGAGGACAAAATGCTTTTTTTGTGCTTTGTTGCCTTTTGCTGATAGTAAAATATATATATATATATATATATATATATTAGTCACTATGATAGAAATGCAATTAATATCAGTTGAACACCAGACAGAAACATTTAACTCTTTTAAAAAATCACTGAGTGTTTTTGCCTGAGTTATGATGTGATTTATTAGCAGAGATCAAGAATAAATTTCCTATTTCAATAACTTGTGACAACCTTGGAAGAACCGCCAAAATAGACAAACTTGAATTTACTGACCTCTGTATAGAGCATTGGCAACAGAGCACATAACATATGGGAACAGCTGTAAGGATGTTAAATATTCCAGCTGACAGGTTGGTTCTGCAATGCCAACCCATTGAGAAAAGGCTCTTCACCTCTCTGAGGAATGCTCTCTGAATGTAATTTAAAGCTGAACCCCCTCTGCCTTCTCAGTCCTTTTTGAATTGGCATCCCCACATCACCTCTCTTTCAATGTTGTGTGCATATATTGACTTTATTATTATTATCATTATTATTATCATTATTATTATCATTATTGTTATCATTATTATTATCATTTGAGGGAAAATCAAGGAGGAAGAGAGAAGAAAAGCTGGAGGGGCTGAGCTGCTGTTTTGCAGAAGCCTAGGACAACAGTGTCTAGCTATTCTGTAGCACCTGTAGCATTTGTCACCTATGGATCCTAAATTTTAGAAGTAGTCCAAGATGTAGAGCAGGGAAATGATGTGCTCACAGTGGTACAGCAGGTCAGAGGCAGAGGCTGATTTCTTGCTTCCCTGCCCAGGCTGTCATTGCAGACTTGTTTAGCTTTAACTAGCAGGGGCTGGAATTTTATTGTCAAAGAGTTTGAGTAATTGTACATAACAGATGATTTTCTCCATGAAACCGTGAAAAATTGAAAATTTGCAAAACGTTTTATTTTTAAATGCTATCATTATTCTTTAATTTATTTAGCCATATGCATCAGCATTTCTCAGTAATTGCTCAAACAAGCACAAATAATTAACCAAGAAGACAATAAAACCGTTACAAATAATAATACAGATAAGCTTTCAGTGATGCTTCCAACCTCCTGGAACTGTCCTTTGAAAGTGTTTCACAGCTTATTCTCCACAGTGGCTGTGTGCTTGGCAGCTCAGGATGGGCAGCCTGGATGAGAACTGGGCTTTGGGACAGTGGGACAGTCTCCACCAAGATACTGATGGGTAGTGATCCCCTACCCTGTTTCTGGGAGCAATGACTGATGCTGCTGTACACATATACTTCTCCCAGAAACCTGAAGATGTTTTCATCCGGGGTGAAGGTCTCAGAGAAGGGATGTGGCATTTACAGTTAAACTACAGAAGAGTAAACCCAACTGTGTTTAAGTCTATGGATGATGTGTGATACGTCCAAATAAATCCAATTGCATCGATTGTTCAAATTCTCCATATATTTGCACCCTTAGTTCAAATTGTGATTCACCTTATCATTGTAATCAACATTATAGCTGTTGTGGTAATTGGTAAGTGGTGTTTCTGAAAAATGATTAAGTGAAATGGTTAGCGGGAAAGAGCCACCTGTACCTGGGCAGTGGTGGGTGTTGGATATCTGGGGCTGTTTGCTAGTCAGAACCAGCTCACGGGGGTCCTGTTTTTCCTCAGATGTAATGAAGAAAGACTCTGTATGCGATCCTTCCAGCCCACATCCACTCTAACTGTGGATGTGGCAAAAGACATAGCTCATCGCAACGTACCCTCTGTGCTGGACTTCATAATCATGGTCCTATAAGCCATTTGAACCTTAAATTTAATATTATGAACAAACACGAAAAAGAAGAGAAACAGCTTCCTGGTGCTAACAACCCATCTTTCACATAGCCTGAATTGATTTATTCAGGTCAGCAATCAGTGTCACTTCTGCAGCTGGCAGAATAACTATTGAAGTTTAAAACTTTCACAGACGTGAGCACCTTAGAAGTCATACTTCTGTCTGAATACTTTATCTATAATGGTTACAAGTGACAACTAAGATCATAGTAGCTGAAAGAAATATGAGTGGAATATGTTTCCTCTTATTATTTTGGTTGTGTTTACTTTGTGCACAGCAACATTTTGCATATTGCCACCTTGCTCTCAAAAGCATGTAAGCAGTTATTTTGGCCCTGTTTCTGTGGATATTTAACCCAACAGAAAAAGGGAGAAGAGCTCAGGAGAAAAAATTGGAGATGTTATTTTATCAGTAGAAACTGGTAAACTGGTCATGAGCAGTTTGAGTAGGTGTGCTGAAATTGCATTTAACCCAGTTAAAAGAGAGTAATCATGCCATTCTTTATGATTTTGCTGAACTCATGAGAAATGTAGATAAGAATAAATGGGAATCAGAAAATAATTATATATTTTTAAGTTCTTCCTTCGTCTTATGTTAGACAACAAAGTAATTGTGAAAAAGATCTGTGCTGTGGCAGAAATCTTACTATCTTCTCCACTGTGATCTTTGTTTTGTTTTGTTTTTTAGTTTATGTTGTATTTTCTTTTTAAAATATTTAGTCATGTAATAGCATCCACAGTACCAGCTTATTGTAAAGATAACAAATATCTAGTACTAAAAATACAAATTCAATGCAGAGAGAAATAGATTAAAGAAAAATAGACCAATTATGTTTATTGCAGGTCATCACAACACAGCATAAAAACTCTGCAAGTGCAATATTTTCCATACCTCTGTGGAAATGTGGGTTAACCACTCATATCTCTGAGATACTGCCCAGTAACCACGAACAACACCGATTCTTCTTTCAAGCCAAAATGCAGCTTTGACTTCCTGGCTCTATTCAGGGTCAGAGACACAATTTTTTGCTGAATTTCCAGTTGAATCACAAAGCAGGAAGAAGAAAATCCATTCCTGTTCACGTCCAGTGTCTGCCTTACAGATCTTTGTGTCTCACTGTGTGCCCAGAGATTGCCCTACGCCTACAACTGTCACAAGAAGAATTATGTTTACACTGATATTACTAGCACAGATACTCCCAGGTCAAAAGTTTCAGGCGCAGATTTGTCCAAAAGGGATGTCTGGTGCTATAGATAGGATTCAAATGTTTTTCTTACTTATCTGATGATACAAAAGCTGTTTTGGTTTGGTTTTCATAGTTATGCATATTGATGAAAGCAATATTTGACTGAAATTACCAAAGGACACAAGGAGGTGCAGAACATCCTCTGAGATGTGTTTTGTGATCTCAGTCCTTGCATGGACAAACACAAAAGTAGGCTTTTATTCAAAGGGATCAGTCTTCCCTGTCATTGTGGGAAGATTAGTCAGTAATTCTGCTACCAATGCAGATATCAGTATTCTGCTGTGTAGAAGGTAGTGGGGATAACAAGTATCGGTGCTCTTTGCTTATGTAAATAGTGAATGGATTATTTGCAGTGCCTGATTTAATTTTAAAATGTATTTTAGCACTTCTAACCAATTTCAGTTCTGACTGAATAACATCAACAATGTATTTTGTTTTTTATGTATTAATTAATTTTGTTCTCTGTGCCACAGTACTCCAAACCAGATAGGCATCCTGGGCCTGTTCTGGACAAAGTTATGGAGTCTAGCTTTTCAGGCCCTCAGTCTTTCCCAGAGGCCTTGTCTCCTGACAGAGGAACCCAGCCCATCAAGCAACATAGGTAAGCAAATGGCTGTCTGATGGCAGGCTGCCGAGAGATGTTGCTGAACTGGTGATACACAGACAGGATTATTGTGCTCCAGGACTGGGAGATGTGCGGAACCATACGATACTAATAGAGCCTTAGCCTACTCATTAAGCAGATGTTCAAGCATTTTCTTATCTGTGGACATAAAAGGCATTAAAAGTGCTCACCAACTACGTTTTGCAAAGGTCCTAGAGGAAGCATTAAAAGACACCATCCCAGCTATAGAGACAGACCACCAAATGAAACAACTCTAGTTTGAGAAATCATTAAAAACAAGACTTTTCTTCTCAATGTTCCTGAAGTTAATGACTTATTCTCCAAAGAAAGGCATGCTTGAAAACTTACAGCCTTTCTCACTCTTTCTTTAAACAAATAGTACTTGAAATTAATAATGACTTATTTGTGAACATATGGTGGCTTTTGAAAACTACTCTTTACAAAATTTGGATGCACGTTTTTTCCAGGAGTAAAAGAAGAGGAATGTCAACCATCACTGGGTGGCATTTAGGTTAGAATTCTACTTTTAGCCTTTCTGTGTGAAAAACAGTGCAGATGCTTTGTTATAGGACTAGAAATCAAGCTTGTGATTGGTATAAGCAGTATGGTTGGGGGAATTGTAACAATAATGTGTTTCAGATGTCAGATTGAGATAGAAAGAAGGCTGAGAAAAATGAGATAAGAACTTTTTGGCTAGGTAATCTAAAAGGAAGGATTTATTAATTTTTAATTAAGGACAGCATTTTAAAGTTACTAAAAAATAGTATGGGATTGCATGAGGTAGTAATCTAACTTCTGTGGCATCTAATGTAAAGCCGAGACGGCACTTTCATTGCAGCCTCCCAGTCAGCTACATGTTCCTTCTTCTTTGAATGAAAAGAGAAGGAATAAAAAGCCTACCAAAATTCACCATATAAACTAGGAAAGGATATTTGGGTCCTATCTACATTTGACTTACTGAAGCCTTTAATTTGGCATGAAAAAGTAATGCCAACTTGTAATACCAGTAATATCATGTCAGATCCACTTATTAGGGCTTCTTCCTTATTCCACACAGATTTTTTATACACAATTAGTAATTTTACTAAGCATAAGATGAAATCTGTAACTATTGTCAGAATGCTTTCCACTTGAAGCTTTGGGGAGACTTTTTATCTCAATTTAGTCAAAAGGTGAAGTTTAAAGAAAAGACATTGACGTTCACTTATCTTTAATAACATTATTGCAACACTCAACCTTGAAATTATGTAGGTGATACATTACTACATTATTAAGCTAAAAAATGTGGAAATAAGGGCTAAAAATATTTCTTGTTTATGACTACTTCTTAAAATGAAAGCTGAATGACTCTGGATTCTGTTTTCCATAGGGAAAATAAAGAATAAGTCTCACAGAATTTACAGTGAATTAATGCAGAATTCCAAAGTACTTATTTTAACACCTCTACGCACCAAAATCTCTGTTTACTAAGGGAAAAATATATAGTTTTATACTTTCAGATATCAAGCACTGGACTAAATTAAGATTCTTTTCTTCAGAACTGCTTTTAAGATGTGGAATCACTAGCTTGATTTATATTCTTTTTGTAGTTCTGTAACTTAAGATTTATTATACAAGGGCCTCACTTTATAAAACATGCAACAGACTTCAACATGTCACTGACTTATAAGGCTATCTTTGATTTATGCATCATGTGAAAGCTTCCTAAGTTATTCAGTTTCTTTAGTTTCTAATTACTGTTCAGTATGAAATAGCTTTATTTCCCCCTCCATTTCATTTTTGTGATGTCCATCTATTAAATCACAATCTAGGTACAATTAGAACTTATTTATATATTCAAATAAGGCTAAACAATTAAACTTTTTTTTCTTTTTTTTTTCTTTTTTTTTTTTTTTTTTCTCTGAGATGCATTTTGTCCTAACCATCCCTTCATTTCATTCCACTGAGGTGTTTCATCCAAACTAAGCGGTGACATAGGCTTGAAGTGATACTAGCTTAAATTCTTAGGTCTCCCTAAGATGGACAATTAGAGAAAAATAGAGCAAGTGCAGTATCATGTCTTCAAAATTACATGAGCCTGGAAAAATTATAGCAGCTCTCCAGGTTCTCTATTTTACACTATTGTTAAACTATTACTGCTCTATTTCCGCTCAGTATGGAAATATTTTGTTCCATGACTAGAACTGTTTTCTCTGTTGGTGCTTCCAAGGGTATTAATGATGGGTGATTATTTCTTAAATCAGTAACTGTCTGTTCACAGTTTCTAAAACCAATGCAATTTTGGCCTGACAGTAAGACTATCGAGGTAGGAAATCATTCTGGGTTGCTGAAATTTGACTGACAGAGATCATCTGGTTATTTCACTCAGATTACTAGATAATAACAATTTTCTCACTCTGCCAACCTCAGTTGCATGCAAGGAATTACAATAGAGATGAAAGAGTTGAATCACCACTGCATCTTACTCCTAAAATATTTCCTGTCTTATGCACTGTTAATATTGTAGAATTTTACACCATCTGCTTACATATGTAAAACAATCCATAATATTCCTAGAACTGGAAAATAACAAGTATGTTTAATGAGTAAACTTACTCAGTATGCTCAGTTTCATCCCAGGTTATCTGTTGGTTTCACTAAGAAAAACCCCTTCTGTCTTTGTATCTAACTGATAGAAACAAATTACGGTTTTGTTAACTATCGGACCGATGTGTGATCCCTTTGAGTAGCAGTTTTCTTGGTAATTAGTCATACTGACTTTCCTTCATTGATTCATTCATCATTGATTTTAGAAGGATTCATTTCGGAGAATGCTTTGATGAAAGCCAAATGCAGCTTTCAGTTTAAAGCAGTTGTATTGTCTTGCAAAGGCACCAAAATACAAAAATCTTACTCCAAATTGTAAAATAATTTGTTGTTGCATTTTCAATGAATTTTAAACTCCATAAAAACCATGCTAAAACCATGTTTTAGTCTTAGCAAGCATTTTACTCTTTATGCTCTCTGTATAATTGATTCAGTTTACGTTAAATGGAATAGTAAATCTAAGCTATTATGTAAATAAAGTTATTGGATTAAAAAGAACAAATGCTGATAAACTAATGCAACCAAGGAAGCTTGAGAAGGGAGAAAGTATAAAGAATCTGGTACTTCACTCCCTCCTTTCCCTCCTCCTCCCCCCCCCCCCCCCCCCGTTTTCTGGAGAAGTTTACTTTTTAAAAGTAAACTTTTAAAAGTTTACTTTAAAAAAAATGGCATAAAGAGATTAGGGTGTAGGGGGGTAGGCAGAGAAACAAAATATCACAGAGAACAATAGGTCATGCTTGAAGGGAACGTTTCCAGAAAGCACTGAGATTTCAGGACTACTGGTGATTCTGTAAGTAATTAAGTGTTCCTGCTGTATGAGTACTAGACAGAAAGAAGCAAAGCTGATGGTGGGACAGAGGTTATATATGAAGCAGTTAGGGAAATTCTGGATGAATGTATTTAATTTTTCAGTTAGGATGATTGTTTGAGGACAATGGTAGAACAGAAGTAGAATAAAACATATGAAAATAGACGTTATTGACAGTCAAAAAGGAAATAAAATGCAGAAATCAATGCCCTTGAGTGAGAACATACTAAAGAAATTACTTAAAACTTAGGGTAAACATAGATAAGGATCTAGATATGAGGTAAAGAATAAATCAAATAGCCTTAAAGAGTTGAGTAATGCAGATAGATCAAAACTCTGCAATAATAAATACAAGGTCAGGCATTTGGGAACTAATAACAAAATTTTATCTGATATATTGAGAAACAAATGGGGAAGAAAAGGTTCAGTATATGCTACTCGGTGAAAGGATAAATAAGTCACAAAGTGACACAGATGTGCAAAAGGTAAATGGGATGGGAGGAAGTATTAGTTAAGACATTTCCATCAGAAAGTCAGAAATTTTAGAACTACTTCATGAGACACTGTTATCACCACATTTGAATATAGCATGAGAACACACCAGTATTATCTTGTGTATTTAAAATGGCCTCCTGATTAGTATGAGCTCAAATTGCTTGATGAGCTAATACAATAATACAAGGAATGAATAATCTGTGTTCCACAGAATGGATTAGAGAGTCTGTCTTGGTGTAGTAAATGAAGACTGAAAAAAGTATTTGGCAGCTGCTTATAAATACCTCAGAGAAAACATAAGGAGAAGTAAAAGACCAATTGAAAATGAAGGAGTATGGTGGCACAATGAAAAATATGTGTAGATTAGATGTTTTCCTAAAGTAATCTCTGGTGTCTTGTTACATGATTGCTAAAACCAGGTTGGACGAGGCCCTGGGCAACCTGATCTAATGCATGGTATCCTGCCCATGGCAGGGGGGTTGGAACTAGATAAGCTTTAAGGTCTCTTCCAACCCAAGCTATTCTATGATTGTATGAAATGCTTGGAATAAATACAGGATGCTACTGAGATTTATATATATATATATATATATAACTATAAGACTAGTAAAAGTTCTCAGTTTTCTTATGTCACAGCTTTTTGGCATAATAATCTCTACATTCTTAGTATTACTTCAATCACATACAGATTTATAGATCTGTTGAAGTTAAAAAATTATGTTAACTTTCTTCTTTGGGGGCTTTCTGTGACATGGACTCCAGTACAGACTCACTGTTTCTTTGTCATCTCATTCTTGTTAGCAGTCTGCCAAAAGGACTTCATGCTACAGTATTATGCTGCCACATGGCATTTATTGAGAGATGCTTATGTTCTCAGATGGAACAGATCCTTTTTATTAAAATGGAAAATTGGTTGAAAGTCTGTATAGATAGTTGATCTAAACAAGTGTTAGCTATAGATAGTGTATTTAGCCTAAAAATGTGGCTCCCAGGGAGTATCAGAAAATGCTGCTTATGTGGTAGCTAGCTCTGTCATTGGGGTTTGTATTTACTGTTCCTCTCTTGGAAGGGCAAGCAGCACGGCTTTCAGCCTTAGCAATATTTGCATCTTGTTATCAGTACAGAATATCGTATGTAATATAATATAGCTCTCTGTATAGTTTTTGCAGATACAGAGCCAGAGTATTTACAATCAGTTTTAGAACTTCCCTTCCTTCCTCTGCTTTGCATCTTTCTGTTCATGTATTGCAGCTCAACAAAGTTTTTAAAACAAAACCACCAAAGCAGGAAGAGGGAACATTTAAATGTTTTTAGCATCTTTTTAGCATCTTTCTCTTGGATATCTAATTCAGAGTGGGACACCAGGGGGCATCTTGAGAATGCGGGGAAAATGTGAAGGCAGAGACGTAGAAAGAATACAAGATGTACCAAGGAAGAGTTTGATGGGAATCAAAATGATGTGACAGTGCTGTCATCACAAGATAAAACAAGACTGAAGAGGCAGGAAAAAGAATAAGTAAATAAAATAAAGATAGACATTGTTAAAAGCAATATTTCTGTAGCTCCATTGTCCTTATTAAATAAGAAGGGATTCTGTCGTGGTTTAACCCGGCTGGCAGCTAAATACCACGCAGCCGTTCGCTCACCCTCCCCCCTCCCTCTCTGGGACGGGGGAGAGAAATGGAAAGTGAAGCCCATGAGTTGAGATAAAGACAGTTTAATAAGACAGGAAAATAATAATAACAAAATAATAATAACAATAATAACAGTAATGTTACAATGGTGAAAATAGGAAAGTAATAATAATATGTACAAACAAGTGATGCACAATGCAATTGCTCACCACCCGCTGACCGATGCCCAGCCTAACCCCGAGCAGTCCGGCCCCCTCCCCCCGGCTAGCCACCCCTATATATTGTTTAGCATGACGTCAGATGGTATGGAATACCCCTTTGGCTAGTTTGGGTCACCTGTCCTGGGTCTGTCCCCTCCCAGCTCTTACTGCACCCCCAGCCTGCCTGTTGGCAGGACAGAGCAAAAGGCTGAGATGTCCTTGGCTTGGTATAAGCACTGCTCTGCAACAATTAAAACATCGGGGTGTTATCAGCACTCTTCTCATCCTAAGCCAAAACACAGCATTCCACCAGCTACTAGGAAGAAAATTAATTCTGTTCTAACTGAAACCAGGACAGATTCCCATCTAAAGTTTTAACATTTTAATTGTGCTCCTCTTGTTAATACTTTTCATGTTTCTGTTAACAAAGGTACTTTTGATTGTGTTCATGAGATGTATAATCAATTTTGTTTAGTAATTAACTAAAAAATAGTACAGGATGATTCCCAGCATTATTGTAAATTCACTACAAGTCATCTCCTCTTCATGAACAGGTAATGCACTTGGGAGTTGCGTATGTGTCTTGAACAGTCCACTTCCTGAGACAATCTTTGTTTTAACTCAGTTGCTCAACCTAAAGACAATTTCACATAAAACAATTTTATTTCAAACCATTAATTCATAAGAACTAAATTTCTCCCTAGTTTATTAATTACTTGTGAATCATTTCAAACCTATTCTGATTTTTGTTATTCTTGACTAATCAAGAGATCGGAGACATATCTGCTACAGCTTTCCTTGTTGGTCTGCTTTATTGAACAGCCCAGTTTCATGGACTAGTCTCTTCTATCTACGTAGACTGGAGTACAGAGCAGGGAAGAGAATATAATGGTGACTAAAGAAGGGTAAACAACCTGGAAAAATTATAAGGACCTTGTTTGCCTCAGAGAGGGGAAGGCTTCACATGAGCAATAGAGCAGAAGCCTGAGAGAGACTGTATTAGAGTTATTGGAGGAAGACACAGTTGGACAGTTTGGGGAAAAAGGAGTCACATTTTCATAGTATTTCCCAGTATTTCACAGTAAATTTGCCTTGGCCAGTCGTACAAATGATTTGTGTTCATTTTCACCTCCTTTTTTCAGTCAGAAACGCCAAAAGCCTGAGAATTTAACATTAGCAACAGTTTGGCCACTCAACGCTTGTCGGTGCTGCAGCTGCTGCGGTTGCAGGAAGATGCCGGCCTGTGCTTAGATCACTGCAGCCCAACCAGCCCATGCTCCTTTAGTGGGATGGAGGATGTGGCAGCAGAGGGAGCGAGAGGAGTTTCAGTACAAGCTGAAGGAAGTCTACATAGGGCATTAGATGCATCTTTCCTGCAGATTATCCAAATCATCTCAGGTGTACATGTATGTGTTGCAATTACATCTGTTACAGACACAGCATGTACATGAATTTGCACATGCATGCCCATGTGCTCTCATCCAGCAGGGAAGATGCACAAGAGCATCAAACCAACTACAATTTAACAGTGCCTTTCTAGTTTCAAATATCTGCAATCAGTCCAAAGTTTGTTAAGTTATAATCAGTTTGTTGACTTTCCTAGTACATTGATGAATATACTGCAATCAATAATAACGCAAAAAAACAAACAAACAAACAAAAAAACACTAAATTTCATTAGCCTTTGTGAATTATTCATTCAGCTGCATCTTTTAAGACTCCCTGATCTAATAATCTGTTTCCTGAGCAGAAATTGTCAATTGTTTTATGATGTGGTAATGTTATTTTACAGAGTAGGAGCTGTATCTCACAGTTTGAACCCAGCCTTCCAAATTGAAAAGCCAGTACTTCACTCCAACGTGGTTTGTTGTTTCAATTTTTTTTGCAGCCTTCATAATAGCTAAAGAAAAATCTATTTAAGGAAGCATCAGAAGTCCTCAAGGGAGTGTTATTGCTATGGGTTATTGATCTTTTCAATTAAAAAACACCAAGAAAGCGTAAGCATGAAGAGAACAGAATAGAGACCATAATCGAACATGGGTAGTTCGAGTAGAGCCTGTTGGGTTTCTTTCTTATGTTTTCACTATGAGGAGAAAGGTTATGTTTTAATGAAAATGTATGTTCCAAGAGAATTTGTCCAAGATATTTGATCCAAGCAAGAATTGCTTGAGGAGTAGATGTGACCCTAACTATTAATAATGTTTCCACTAGGTATAAAATGCAGATTGCTAATAAGCCATGTTACAATAGGAGAGGTAAATATAGGAAAAGTCTTTTGCATAGATGAACTGTGTCAGAAGTTAAAATTATTCACCTAACCAAGGATAATTCTTACAAAGCATCTATGAAACCTATACTAAAACATCATTAAGGATGTGACAGGATCTTAGATAATACATGCACATTTCTGAGACCAGGGAGAAGAGAAAACCCGGAGAAGAAGGGCCCAGTGAAGAGAAATAGGGAGTAGCTGGAAAATGAATAGCTAGTCATGCTGTGCAGTACTGTGACCTGTTACCAGTATAAATAGGTTATGTTTTGACATAATTGTGTGTTCCTTTATTTTTCCATTAGAAACAGCTGGATTTATGGTTAATATAACACAGCTATGTGGATTCTAGACACCTTTTAATTTCTGTATGACATGGAAAAAAATCCATTCTTTTTCAAAAACACTATAAAAATGTTGCTTACAAAAGCAATTTTCTAAAAATAAGTAGAAAACTATTACTTTATCATATTACAGTTTATATTTTATATCACATAAAGAAACATCTCTGTATTTGTCAATATCTGTAAAAATAATAAAATCAATGTATATAATGCAAACATATATCAATGTATATAAAATAAGAATAAAACAGTATCAAAAGAAATCTTGTCAAAATGGAGGAAACTTGTATCATAGATGTTTTTTCAAGCTGGCGTTCAGAAGCTTCATTAATATATTTTTTTTCCAATGTAATGTTATATCAGCAAGCAGGAACCCTAAGCTGATAGGTGATATAATGGACTTTAAATTTAAGAGCTGATTTTGAGTTCAGGTCTAGGTATTAAGGAGCTCTGCTGTTTATTTTCACTGTCTGAGGGTTCAACTCCTTACACCAGGATTACTGTACACAGCATGGAGAAAAAAAAATAGGAAAAAAAAAAAAAAGCATCCTTCTTCAAGTACGAGAAAATATTTAATATACCAGTCAATTACTTTCATTCCTAGAAGGGTTGTGATCTATTAGATATGGCATAAACAGCAGCTAGCTGTGGATTATAGCGGTAGATTTCCTTAGAGAATTTCTGCTGACATCGTAGACTGTCACTGCAAAGTTTATAAAATCCGTAATCCATGCATTATTAATTCTGAATCTTTACTTTGCAGAAGTTTACGCTTTTGCTGTGATAATTTTTACTGTACCCTTGATGTTGTTCCTAGAAGTCTCTCTTCATGCTGCAGCCCAGGACAAAAAAGTGGTATGCTACATAGAAATGCCTTTCGGAGGACTCCTCCCTTACCTCGGGGTAGGTTCAATGGAATTACAGGACCAGCATATCAACAGCTAGAAGAGTCAAGGATCACAGACCAGGACACAATGCCTTGTCATGGGTAAGTAATAAAATAACCATAGTGAGTTTGTTAGTGAATGCTTTAGGTAGTTAACATGCTTAGCTATTTACGGTCCTTCCAGCTTTGTTGTAGTGTACTTTGGGTCCAGTTCATAGTGCTGAAAGCAGACAAATGTTTTTTGCGTACTGGCTGGTACTCTGGAGGTAATATGCCTTTACCTGGCTGGCTGCTCTTCCTTAGCCTTTAAAAGTGTGTAGGAGTAGTGATCAGCACCAGCTCTAAGTGACTGCCAACACTACTTCACAGCACTGCTTGGAAAAGTAGTTCTAGTAACTTTTGCACAGCACTTTCTTCCATCAGTACTGGACAAATGAGAGGAAATAATTCAGAAGGCCAACTTTCATGTTTATTAACTAAATCTTTGTAGATTGTGTGTTTGCTGTAGACTGAAGACCAACCACTTCACACTGGTTTGTCTTTGAACACACACAAAGAACATGATATTTTTTATTTTTTAATTCATCTCCAGCTGTACATAAGGTCTGAATTTCAGAAGTGCTCCCGAGCACATACAGCTGCCTTTGAAGTCTTTTGCAATTGCCAAGTTGTTTTGCATAATATTTACATATCCCTATAGATTTCCAAAGGCTTCCCGGAATCATTGCAAACACACTACGTGTACTGCTAGCAGGAATGCCTGCAGTGGGTTGTGATAACCCTGGTTTCATTTGAACATGCTAAGTCCCAGCTAAGTGAGGTGAAAGGTGTGCACCCAGGCGGGCAGAAGCAGGCAGCGCATGTCCCCCCAGCTCCTCTGGCCCCTCTCCAGCCTGCAGCTGGTGTCCCTGCCCGTGGTACCCTGAGGGAGGGCGGTTTGCTCACTAGATCTCTTGTAGCTGAATCTGCCTAACAAAGCTGGCCACAGTCATTGGCGGAGGCAGACTACGAGAGGGTCTTGCTTAGGATGGAAGAAAACATCAGCAAGAGCTGAAGTCTAGATTTCTCTAGACTTCTGCTCAAAAGTTCAGATTCGTCTCATACTTTTTTCATTTGTTGCTGTTGGCTTCTTCACAGGAAAAAAAAAACTCGTTAATAGTTCTTACAGTAAATATACTGTTTTTCATTTGTACAATAATGTATCTATAATTCCTTAAGAAAATTTTGACTCTGAACACAATCCTTAGTGTTATGGGCAGGCTACCACATGGCAGTGTCTTGCAACACAGGCTGTGAAGGAAAGCTGCAGCTTCTTCCAGGTTGAGAAGTGAGGTAGAAAACACAGCAAAGCTGTCTTGTGTGTTAGCTGTATTTACTCCTCCCTAGGAAATCAGGGTATGATATTACAAGTATCATCTTGCACTGGCCTGTTGCCACTCTGCAAAAGGTTGGCTTTTCAACTGCGCTGTGACCTCTTCTGGCCTCAATCCCTGAAGCACTTCATCCTTATTTTCTGCACTGTGCATGTCTGTAGGATTTCACTTTCTTCTTACTGCCCCTAACAGTGGGACCTTTCCTCAGAAAGAGCCCTGCAAATACATCAGCAGGTGCTGTAGTGACAGGGAGTCACAGCAGTATGCGTCTGTCTGGTTTATATTGGTTTGATACCAACATCCAACATTTTAAATTGGTTTGATACCAACATCCTTAAACCAGTGCGCATGACAAGTAAATATAAAGATGTCAATGTTAGGCATGAAAATAAAAGCAAATCTTTGATCTTGCTTTATTACAGTGTTTCACTGATGATGGCTTTTACTAAAAAGAAGTCTTTAAAGAGAATAACAATGCTTTTTGCATGTGACACAGTAATGAAACACTCTTCAACCAAAATATAAATACACAACTTATGTCTGAACAAAAATAAAAATTGATTCGCTAATTCTACTTTCTGTGAAATTCCAGGGACAGGTTTTCCCCAAATCTGCATCTTACCACCTGAATATCCCCCAGTTTCAGATTGCTGGTGTTCTCAATAGTTTTCCAGCCCAGCTGAGCACGTTCCCTGCCCCTGCAGAAGCTGTGGTCCCTTTGCTGCTGTGAGGAAACACCAGCTCTTGTTATTTGCAAATCTAACATTTGCAGAGTTCAAGTCAAATACAACTGATACCAGTCAATTTATCAGTATGCTACTCAAAGCAGCAGAAATATCTGCTTGAAATGAGGGGCTTAAGGAAAACAAACCATTTCCATGGCACTCACTTCTCAGAGCCTGATGAGTGTCTCAGGGTGTCACCAGCGTGCACGCAGGGAGGTGGACAGCATTTTGAGCCCGTGCTTTCAGCAACAGCTGTTTGCGTTACCTGGTGTTAGCTGCTAGAATTAGTGTCCTGTGTCTGCAAATGTGTATTTATACAGGTATAAATGTGTTTACAGATAACCGTGTGCTATGTACCAGTAGACATACAGGTGCATGTGCTTACAAGGCTGAACTGAAGCCTGTTACTGCCACTGCAATGACTCCCATTCATCACAATGGACTTGGCCATCAAGCGTATGCAGTGAGCACCTACAGCAGTAGGCCTTACAGCAAAGCTGCTTGTGCTGTGCTGAGTAAAACCCATTTTGTATTTAAAGTTCTAATCTCTTCTGTCTCACTTTAATGGCTATTTTAAGGGGCAGTATAATTATTATGCTTCTTTCAGCTTCATTCTTTGATGCAAACTCTTGAAAACTGTGTAACCGATATTTACTGTTGCAGATTGATATATGTTTGCATTTTTCATTTTGCTTGGAGGAAGGGTGGACAGAGCTGCACTTTGAAGTACATGCATATGCTTGAATTTATTCAGACAGAAAATGTTTTGTTTTGGTTTGTGTTTTATTTTTTTTCAGATAAAAATGATACAGATATCTTTCTTAAGGGAAACTATAGTTCTGGGAAAATTTAATTATAGGAAAAAAGTAATTATGGTTCTGCACTTATAAATACTTATTGAAACTTAAGTCTCTATTGAAAACAGCAACAGTCTGGTGTCACAAGTAGAAACATGGAACTGTTTGTAACCAAAAGCTGGCTCTCACATGGCTCAGAAGTCATATCCCTACTAGTTTAACAAAAAGCTTGTTACACACTATATGCTTTAATTCAGCCTCAGTCCTCCTTTGAAAGTTCTGTGAGCAAAGGACAGCAACATGTAATTCTGGCATAAATTTGGTGCATTGATCAAAAAAATCTATGGAAATATGCCAGGCATTGTTACATGTTATTGGTGCTGCCAATTAGTTTTCAAAATACCAAGAACAACTGAATCCCTTTTGTGGAACTACAAAATGTTACTGTTTTCTCACCAAACCCGTTCAGATAATTCCATCTTTTTTTTTTGTTTTTGCTCATATATCATCCATATAATAAATACATCCATTGCATGTGAAATTCATTAAAAAAATTCA
This sequence comes from Aythya ferina, assembly GCF_964211825.1. NCBI lineage: Eukaryota > Metazoa > Chordata > Aves > Anseriformes > Anatidae > Aythya > Aythya ferina. The sequence continues at coordinate 10,543,757 of NC_140302.1, read as the reverse complement.
CTCCCTTTGTTTTCAGGGTGCAGCCCAGAATATATTTAGGGCCTGAATTACCAAAAAAGGGAATATCGCAGCTGATGAGATCCCTCCAGCTATAGTCGATTGAACAATTATATAATAAGCAAATGCAAAGGAAACAAGAATGGGCACAACCCACAGGTCTGCACTTTTTTGTTTTCCTTTTTTTTTTTTTTTTTTTTTTTTTCAGTTGTCCTCCCTCTGGAATACTTTTGCTGATCAGTTATTCATTCATACTGATTCTTGAAAACTGTTTGAAAAGGCCCTTGGCTAGAAGTGTGTCTAAGCAGAGAACAAACATAATTAACCAAAAGCTGAGTCCCACCTGGTTCGGCCATAAAGCATGTATAGTACGTACAAGAAGCGCTGTTGCGTATCCTCACAAGCCACTTGCTTCATTATTCCCCTGGGTCCCACTTCCCAAAGCAGTATCTCATTCCATCAGATAGCAACAAGGTTCACAATGCCTCCTCCTTATCACAGAGTTCCCAGCTGTGGTTTCTGCTCTGCTGGGGAGGCTGCTGCAGAGCTGTAGTGCAGTGGCTGCACAGCAGCGCACGCGTGCACATGTCTGGGCTAATGTGTCGAGCAGTTGTACAAACACACTGCCACAATAGATGAGCTAATTACAAGTCAGTGGCACTCTACTGGAAATGAGCCTAAAGATATTTACTCCTCTTTTTTCTGTCTGACAGCTTACCAGGAGGATGGGGCCAAAGGAAACCTTTCCACTTAATTAGCACTGTACACTAATATCAGACTGCAGCTGTTTTGTACTCTTTAATTCCTGTTCCTAAGTTCTCTTTCTGCTAATGCCAAAAGAAGCAAGGCACATGTGAATAGGATATCCCTGGGGGAAGTCCAGAAAGTTTAAGCAACGTTCAGAAATACGTGCTTGATGTACAAACTCAAACACCTGCCTCATGCTAGATCCAGATGTTACTTTCCTTGACCAAGGACACAACATGTTGGATTTCATCGTTAGCTTGCCCTATTAAATAGTGATATGATCACAACGCTGATGATACATAAAATATGATCCAGTGAGGAGGTGATGTCTGTGTTTTTTGGTAATCATGACTAGTAGAAATACTAACTCTTACAGCACTGGATTTCTAGTCAGACTTCTGAATTGGAAACATCTTTTTTTTTTTTTTTGGCATTGTTTCCTTTATACTTAGTTCTCATTTCCGTCTTTTTAAGTATTTCTTATAAATGAAAACATTTTCTGATCAGAATAATGAATTTGGCTGTGAAGCAAAATGGAAGTGTCAATGAAAATTCACCAAAGTTGCCTTGTACGATAAAAGAAATCGTACTATGATATGTGTTAATGGAGGACAAGCAATTTTTCTTGAAATAAAGGTGAATAACATTTTCCAGGGCACAACGTATTATTTCCAGATGAGACTTAAGAAACCAAATCATATCAACATTGGCAGTATGGGTGATTGAAAAGAACAGCACATTTTTCAGAGGTACAATGCACTTAGATGCTCTGAGTGTCCGAAGGGGACTGCATGTGTTTCCATGCAAATAAAGAGACCAGCTGGATTTTGTTTAAAGTTCATTTTGTTCTGCATCTTTTTACACGTTTTCCTGAAATAGTGATTTGACATTGAAGTTTTGATGTTCAAGAAAGCATCAATCCATTTCCCCAGTTATGAATGAAGGAACGGGATTTCAAATTTGATTTGAAAAATAGTCACGATAATAATAATATAGTGTAACTCATGCAAGTATTTAAAAAGCAATTGTCATTATTCTCATATACTGGTGGGGAAAATGGGACAGAGAGAAAAGCAGTGGTTTGCCACAGGCAGACCTGACAATACAAGCTAGGTCTCCAGAGTCTGCTGTTTTCCCCAGGGCCATACTAGCACTAAGTGCTCCTAGTGTGAAGGAAAAAAAAAAAAAAAAAAAAAAAAAAAAAAAAAAAAAAAGGCAAAAAAGCCATGTAGCTTTCCAGCACAGCTCGGTGACTCTCATACAACATTCCTCCCTCTGGTCACATCTGACTGCCCAGTGTGCAACATAACCTTTTTCTTTTTATTATTCTTTTCAGGTATTCATCCAGTGGTTTAAAAACTCCTCGGAATACTTCAATAAATATGCAACTGCCTTCAAGAGAAACAACCCCTTATTTTAATAACGTGGATCAGAAGGACTTGGTCGGATATTCATCTTCAAGGGCCAACTCAGTTCCCATCATCCCATCTGTGGGCTTAGACGAAGCCTGCATGCAAATGCAAAATGTTTCTGAAGTAACAGGCATCAAATGGTGCAAAAACTCTTATTCAGCTGAACTTGTCAATGTGAGTTCCCCAGTCAGTAATTGTCTTATAGCAGAACAACACGAAGTGAAAATATTGCTAGAAACTGTGCAGGAGCAGATTCGGATTCTGACTGACGCAAGGAGGTCAGAGGACTACGAACTGGCAAGCGTAGAAGCAGAGAGCAGCGTGAGTGAAAACACAGCGTTTCTGCCCATGAGCCCCATGGCCAAGTCAGAACGAGAGGCACAATTTGTCTTAAAAAGTGAAACGCAAAGAGACTCAGTATTGACCAAGTGACTTTGTGTGGGGGTTGTGGGAGGGGAAACAAGATCTGTGCATTTGATGCTTTGCTAAACAGGAAAGGAGGAAATTAAATACAAATTATTTATATGCATTAATTTAAGAGCATCTACTTAGAAGAAACCAAATAGTCAATCGCCCTCATATCATAGTGTTTTTTAACAAAATATTTTTTTAAGGGAAAGAAAAGTTCCAGGAGGGATAAGGCGTACATCAGGTGCTTTCTAGGCAGGATTATACATACAGTTTCAGTTACAGAGCATTTTAACACTGTCCTGTTTGGCTGTCAGAAGGCTTAGGCTATGCATCCTTTTTTCAGTAAAGGCCAAGATCTTTCTTAGGTTCATTTCTGGTTTCAGGGCAGTGCTGCAGCGCGTGCTGGCAGGGGCGCAGGTCCTGTAACTCCAGCATCAGCCTAGTCCCCTCTCCCCCTCTCCTCTTGGCTCCAGCTTCATCCCAAGAGAACAAACACACAAACAGCTACTTCTCGGCACTAACTGTGGAGTGACCACCAGTCCCTAACTGAGCTAAACTCTCTACCTTGCTTGAGAATGGTAGTTGGCTTAAGAAAGTCAGTGGAAACTACTAGGAGCTTCGGGTCATGCCGAGCGTGCAGTGGGATTGGGGCCTCTGGAGATGCAGTGGCCAGGAGCCTGTGGCTGCCCCGTCTTCTTCTGAGCTTTGCCTATCAGAGCTGCCTTGGTGGAGGAAGAACAAGAGAAACAAAGTGCAAAAGTGTGCGCTGCAGCAGGTTGGGTTGGTTTGTTTTGTAAGAGCGGGAATGTAAACTCCACTGTTCTTACCAACCCCTCAACGTTTCTAAGTTGTTATACTTCAAAGGCATTTGTAAGCTCTCAAGGAGCACTTCTGAGTGTGTGTGTATTTTTTTTACCTTAATTTTTATTATGGGTTGTTCAGAGACGAATCAGGGAGGTCCAGTATGATCAAAGGCCAGCCGGTAAGTGTCCATGCTGCCCTAATTTGCTCCCGCTTTCAGTTCTTCAGTCACTTTAATTAATCGTGGCTTAGGCTTGTGAACTCTAAAGCTCCAGTCCTGCAGATGGTACAGTATGGGCAGCCCCGTGATCATGCACACAGCTGATTCTGATGGGGCTACACATGAGCAGATGGTTTCCACCAAATCAATTCCTGCTGGGGATCAAGGCCTTAGAAAAGAAATACCGTTTCCTGGTTGCAGTATCCCAATTGCATTATAACCATTTTTTGCATTTGCTTTCTTTTGAGTCCCTCTTCTCCCCAGAAAATTGTAACATAATATGCCAATAACACCATGAATTGGGTTCAGTGGCCCACACATTGCAGTTTTTATTGGTATTAAAATATCTGCTTATTTGTGGAGAAAAAGAAGATGAACTATAATAAATAATTACCAAATAGCCTTCCCTGGTTAATGTCAGAAGATTGATTTTAAAACAATTACAGTATATACAGAATGTATTAAAATATTCCTTTGCAGCAAATTAATTGTTAAATTTATTAGATGTGCCCCAGACTTTCCAGTTCACAAGTCTCAAGATTTCCCAAAATAGCACAATTGATCACACAGTGCTGTTGTATGTTTAGTCAGAATAAAGCAATATTTTAACCTCTGTCAAGTAAATTTCAAAAAGAAATGCTGAAGGTGTATGTCATTTATTTTGTGCCTAGTTAAGGCATTAAAAAAAAATCTTATTCACAAGTCTTCATTCAGCAAGTCTTATTTTGGGTTTCTTTAATTTTATTTTGGTTTGGTTGTTGTTTGTTTGTTTTGTTTATGTGTGTGTGCTTTTTTGTTTGATTTTTTTTGTTTTGTTTTTAAGATAAAAGTTGATGAAATTGTCTTGTTTACAAAACTTTCTATGGCTGTAATCTTTGCTGTGTGTTTTCAATAAAATTGTATTTGAGGGCAAACTATGCTTTATGCCCCAGGGTGGAGCATGCTTCATTCAGACTCCCTTCCTCAAAGCTACAGAGCTTTTCTTGTAGCAGTAAGACGAGACTTTCGGCTGGGATCGATCTCTCCACGACATATTTCTGCACTATGTGGTGGCTGGGCACAATCTCACTGGGCATGAGCTGAGCTGCCTGTGGTCAGCATGGCACCAAGCCCTCACCAAATAAACCCTCTGAAAGACGAGGTGTGTTAGGTGGGGCTCAACTTCACATCAGTACATTTGCGTGATTTTCCGGTAGCTGTTTGCATCTCGCCAGCTCAGGACATGAGCGAAGTGAGCTTGCATCTGCCCAAAAGCCCTGCACAGATACCTGCAATTTACAAAAGGCTACTGTGTAAAGCTCTGAGTCAATAATCTGTGAAGCGTGCTCACAATTAGATAATTGTTCACCATTAACTTCAAGAGATGGTCTCTCTGCAGTAAAGTGCAGAATCCTGCCCAAATAGCTGCTTCAGTGCTAAATCTTTTCAATCCAACTGTAAGGCCTACCTACTCCCAAATCCTAGCAAACTGTGCAATCTCACCTTTGGCAATGTATTGGAAACACACTGCAAGATTTCTGTTGAAGAAAGAACTATATCATAAGCAATGCCTTTATTGAGAGAATGTGTTCACTCAGCACCCCCAAAAGACCCAGAAGGAGGGCAAGAGCGATGTATTTAAGAAAATAAAATTGTTTGATTGAATGACAGATGAAGATCTGAAATGGTGAGGATATCTTCAGTTCATGTTAGAGATGCGATCTTGTATTCAGCAAAGGATGTGTGACTGTTATATGTTAACTGTTCTATTCAGTTTTCAGCATGTTTGAATAGAGAGACGTTAATATTAACCATATGACAGACTAGTGTATTATTTGTTAAGAGTATCATTTCAGATCCTGTTGAAGCTGTCATGGTTTACAGAGGAAAAGAAAAAGGGTTTCAAACATCTAAATAGGTAGCCTTGATGTGTGAAGTGTGTTTATCTGGTGCAACTGTTTTCCTCCATGGACCCTCCTACTTTACAGTGAATGGGACAACATTTTCTCTGAGGTCTGCCAATTAGTTTCATAGAGGGCACAAAAGATTCCTTAAAGTTGCACTGAAACAGTTGAAATGGTAGGCCAAATGTTGCTTTACTTCTGAACCTTATGGTCCCATCGAACTCAGCAGATCAGAAGGGATATATCAGTGCGAAACGTAGTTTATTCCTAAAATTGCATCTGTTCCTAGCCTTGGAAACAGACTGTAATCTGCCTAAAAGAGGCTCTGAACTCCGTCATTTACCTGTAACATAATTAAAAATTATATCTGACCTACGAAGTTCAAGTGTAGTCTGGTGTGAAAATTCACACTCACAGTGCTACACTCGAGTAAACTGGGAGAACAGCTAATTAAATGGAGTTGAACTTTCTCTGAACTGAGCAGATGAAGCCTGCGTCTATTCAGTGTAATGCTGGGGAGCAGAATTATGAAAGCAATGTTTTGATTTTTTCTTCTTCTTCAAAACAGTCCAAAATAACCCTAAAAAGCAGTAGAACAGTCACAACATTTGAAGTAGGAAATGTGGGTGAGTATGGGCAGATCTCATGTCATCAAACACTGAAAAACTCTTCAGTACATCCATATTACCCAAAGCTGAAATGTTTTAATTCTTGAAGGATCACATTTAGGTAAACAAACATACCGGTGAAGAAAGCTCTTCAACGTGCTTTTGGTAGCTGGTCACCTAGCCGAGCTCTCAGCTGCTGTACTCAGTGCTGATATATTAATGATATATTAGTCACGTCACAAGTCTCTCCTGCTCAATGTCCAATTTAGTGTCATGAAGCTTAGTAGCCTATCACAAGATGCAGGGACTTTTACATAGATTTATGGAGCTATCTTCATTCTGCATATGAAAATCAGACTCATATCAGTGTGCAAACACCCTCACTACATGCAGTACAAGGTTGGTTGGCCAAGTGATTGGCTTGCCAAATTGATCCTTTTATAAGGGCTGAATACCATTGACTGGGCCCCAACAGGAATGAACTAAGCACCACTTAAATGTAGCTAATTCTAATGTTATTCATCAAAATCCTCTGAAGAACCTGGTTTAAATTTGGGGAAAAAAATAAAAGAAAAAAAAGAGTGAGACCATAGCATGTATATGATGAAACATGTACTAGCTTCTGAATCAAAATGTTCAACTAGATAATTCATGTCTACTTCTCACATAGGGAGGAAAAAAAGTAAAAATTAGATTCCTCTTCCCAATTCATCCTCAGATTCCTTCAGTCTAATTTTGAACGTTACTTGAGCTATTAAAAAGAAGTTATGAAAATGAATACCAAAGAAGAACTCTTTCAGAGTCCTAGCTGCAGGAAATGAAATTCAAGCTTGAAGGAGCAGACACAGAATAAAAACTGTTTTTGAAAAGGGCATAAATATCAATTGCCTTTCAATAAAATACAATTTCCCTGTAAACTGTTTTTCCCTCGGGAAAACAATGAGTTTATATGAGTGATTTGTTATCTTGCCATGAATTTAAAATGTTCATCTTCAAGCAGATTGGGAAAAAGCAAATATTTAGTATAGATTTTTCAGCTTTAAAAAACAAAGATCGATTCATAGAGTACTATAGTTCTTTCTCTTGTTGAAAATATAAAGGGATACACACTTTTTTCTTTTTGTGCTGTGTCATTACTGCAAATTGACAGCAAGATTATGCTCCCTTTGTTTTGATGTCTAACCACATGAAAACACCTGGGACACTCACTTTTCAGGTTTTAGTCATGGCACCTCCAAATCACCGTTATCAAACAGGATTTTTGTATTTTAAGTAACAAAGTTCACTCATGAGATAAAAATGATACAGCTATTACAGCAGTAAACTTATTCATGAGGTGTTTTTCATTTTTATTACACAGCAGTTAGTGGATTGAGCCGCAGAGATTGGTAGTTTCTTGTAAGAAATATGGTCACGGAGCATATCGCTGGCAGTGGGAAGCCAACACTGAGCCCAGAGCTGGGGAAACCTGCAGTGGAGGAGGCAGCAGTTGTCCCCAGTGCGTGCTGTGCAGCGTAAAGGGGTTTTCATCTCAGTTTGGTATGTTGAAACTGCCAAAAAAAAAACTGCCATGAATTTATTAACAACCACGTTAGCAATATTTGATTAAAGGAAAAGGGGCAGAAATTCCCAAATTGTTAGTACTTTTATTGTTCACTTGAACAAAGGGAATAATGTTTTGATTTGTTATTATGACAGCACCATTTTCAACATCTTCAGTAGGGACAGAATGATCATGGTACACTGACAGGATGCACTCAGCCTTATTTAATTGAAAGGATTTAGCACCGTCCTCTTTGGTCAGCAGTCCTCTAAAAGGCGAGTGATTTCCCAGGACCCCATATGGCTGTTCTTGTGAAACTTTTCCCCAATATAAAAATAAACAGCAGAACAACCTACAGGTTTTTGTTTGTTTGTTTTTCTTTTTCTATGAGGGGACAATTATAGGTATAAAAAAGAGCTTTTTACTGATGACTGAAGAATGTAAATAAAGTATAGGACCTAATGTATGTAAGTGGCATGGAAATTATCTATTTATACTATAGCTTTTAGTAATATATTTGAAAAGTAATATATTCTCTAACACTGCCAGGAGCAGACCTACATGCAGTTTATATTTATTTTTCCTTAACACTGGCCATGGGCTGTACCACATCACTGTAGTGACTGGGTATCTTGTCCTTCTTCCTCGCTCTTGCATTGCAAGGCCCACTTCTGTGCTGTCTCATAGCTTCAGATGTCACTGAATGTACAGTAGTTCAGCATCGTTATTCACGTTCAATTTACTTTGTCATTGGAATCAAGAATAGAATTTATAACCTAACTTCTGGGACAGTAGGGACAGCTACCAAGTAAATTGAAGGCCTGAAACCTTCAAAATTCTGTGCATGTCCATTTCCATGCTGTAAGTAGCCCTTGCAGGAGAAGTTTTCCTCAAGAGGATTTGTGCAGGCTCTGCTGCAGGGTTCTTCCCTGCCCCTCTTTCACAGCTACCAACTCCCAGCATTTCCAGTCACCGAGTCAGCGCTCCTCTTCAGGTTTCTTTGTCCATACATTAACTCCCACCGTTTGTGTGCTTATGCTACAAAGTACTGCCACTTGTCTGACCTGGATATTCCGGTGGCCAAATGTGAACACAAAAAACAGCCATGGTTCAGGCAGAGACAGCGGCTCCCTTTTCCCAGTAGGCTCCATGATAAACCCTTTTTTTTAGTGTCAAGTCCTCTGGTGTTTTCCCATGAATTAACACCTCAACCACTTGCATGTTGTTGCCTGTGAAGGATGAATGGCTTGGCAGTAGGAGCAGTGGTCAGGACTTGTTCTGGGACGATTAGCAGGACAAGCAGGACCAGAAGCCTCTGATCCCTGCAGAGTACCAAAGACCAGAAGCCACCTGAAGTGAAGCTTTCTGCATCTGATTCACACTAAAATGTCTCCAAAGGTTAAGACCCCTAGCATGCAGCACATTAAATAACATGATACAAAAAATGCCAAAGCTTATAAAACAATTAAAAGAGTTATATGGCAAACACTGTTTTAAGTACATCTCGTTTTGATGTGGATGGAATAAGCTCTTAGTTGTGTAAATATTTGGAAAGTAAGAATACCAATAACAGTACTAGAATACAACAGAATGCAAATAATAATTAATATGCCAAAAGGTCTAAAATAGGTAGGGAGCTTCGCTGGCTATGGCACAGCTTTTTCCACAGGAGAAGAGGAATGGATTTTGAGTCATGCTAGGACACAACATCTGAGAAGCTTACCTCACTTTCATTTCTTTCTGAGATCTCTTGCACGTAAGTGAAATTTTAGTCATCTGCACTAGATCATTTTTTTTAGTAAGTGATTTACAAATTCTGGAATCCTTTTGAAGTGCTGAATTTCTGAGGTTTCTGAGGATTTAGCTCATGGTTTGAACTGAGTTGTTACTCACAATTTAGCTGGAGCAATCCAAGCAGAAATGCCACTGTCCATAAGGATAATTTCTGAACAGTATTAAAGCAGTTTGATTCCAACTAACTTCATTTTTTTTACTTCATTACATGTTCTCCTTGATTATCGCATAGGTGAAGCTGCTTCCAAATTCTTCTTAGAGTTTTCATCCTAGATCAGGTTTTAGCAAAGTAACTGGTTCTGATCCTTTGACTTCAGTTCTGACCTTGGTCTGAAGTGTTCCTGTGACAGAACGGAGCTGTGTCTTACAGTCCGAAATTATGTGTGTGCACAAGCAAAAATCTCCATCTTATTCTGCAGCAACTGTTTGCATTGGAATCCAAGCATGGATGGTGTGAGAGGGCTGTCATGTTGATGTTCTCGTATTATCAGTTTTGTTTATATTTTAAATATAATCTTCTATGCTGTTTCTCTGTATTTTATATAGTGAAACAGTGAAGGTAAAGTTAGCCTGTCTGCATTTTCGTCTCAGCTAACTATGGCAGCTTTTCTCCCAAAGCCACTCAGCAGACTAACTCTTTGAAATTCTGACCTCAGAGAGAATTGATACCCCAGCAGGTAAGGATTATCTGAGCAGGTTTTGTCTGTGTGTATGATTATCTAGGCTTTCTTTCATCTTAATAAACTTACTTTCTTCCAAGTAAAACACTAAAAAAAATTAAAACATTATGAACAGCGAAGCAAAGCTAAGTCAAAAGGTGTTCTCTGCCTTTTTAGTAAGGGCTTGCTACCAGAAACCTTTCCACTAGTATGGTAATATTCTCACACACTAGTAACACCAAAATGGCTCTGTAGGATTTGATCACATACATTTATAGACTGTGCCATGCACGTAAACTGGTAGCCTGTTCTAAATTGTCAGTGGTCTGTAGCATCTCAGAATGGACTTTCCCATTAGCTATCCTCGCTAAGGATAGCACCCGACTTGCAGTTTGGTTTCATTTGCCTAACAGGCATTTCTGGTGAATAGACAGCAGTGACACCCTATTGCTGGGTGTCACACAAAGCCCCACATCGCTTGCTGGCAAGACAATCCTCCCCTCAGTCTTGCAGGCAGTGCTCTGTGCTGAGACCAGAGCATGCCCGCCTCCTGTAGGCTTCACGCGTTGGTCAGGCAAGGAATAAACACTGCATCTCACAGTAGAGGAGGGTTCCTATGCTAAACATGAGCATCCGTCCCTGGACTGAGATAAACGGGTAAAAAAATACAAACCATAGTCCTTTAAAAAAGTCTCCTCTGTTACCCTATACAGATTGACCACAAAGTTGGGGTTTCATTTCAGTTTCTCCACTAAGTAGTCTTGTGTTCACATCAATGTAAAACCATTTATAGGCAGCTTCAGTGAATAACACATCACTGTGCAAACACCAGTGCACTAAGGAGGTACTATAGCTGCTGTGCAACTTTCTGTCCTTGTGGGTAGGATCTGGGTCACAGCACTTTGTCTTCCTTAATTAGCTCACAGAACATCCGGCAGTGCCCTCCGCTGCTCTACCACCGTCTGCAGATGCACTCCTGAGCAACTGGCCGTACTGAAAGCACTTAGAAGTGGAACGAAGGTAATGGAGACATGGTTTGCTGTTCACTGTGAATATCCAGCTTGGATAGTTGGAATAACTGCAAGGGAAGAATTGACTTTGCAACTCATGTGCCTGATTTATTGGTTAAATTGCTTTTCAGTCCTTGCCATTTAGTGAATAAGGACATTAAAATGTCCAAAAATAAACGTGGAGTGATTGGTTCCCAGAACTAGTTTTAATAGTCACAAACACAATATTTCGGACTTTTTACTGAGCACTAACAAAGTAGAGTCAATGAACCTTCATTTAAACAGGTTATTTTCTATTCTGGAGTTATACCTGATTTCATACTTTCTTCTATTGACGACCATATCACATAAAACTGTTTACCTTAAATGTAGATATGCATGAAATAGCACCTAACATGTAGACATGAAGTCTGAGCATTCCTAATGTGTAGGATGAGTCTTGTGAAACCTTTTTAGCAGCTGAAAGTCTTGAACCATTCACTGACATAAGACAACTAAAATAGCAGCAAAATTGATTCTGCTGTCAATAAAATCACTGATAAACACTGGACTTGGATTTGGGGCTGGTGAATAATACATAAATATATATGTAACACCACATACAGACTTTTTTTAGTACACAAAAATGAATGCTCCAACTTAAAGTTTCTTCATCTAAATAGCTGGGGAGAGTACCACTTAACCACATAGCCTAAACACATTGACAAAGGGGAAAAAGCTGTCTATTTTCAACTGTGTTTATTTTTTCACTGGTAAGAATAAAAGAAAAGAAATATAATCATAGTGCCTATGACAAAGATTGCGTTTCAAGGAGTGTGTAATGTGTACCATTATTATTTTGACTGCAAATGGAAGCAACTTTTAAACTGACTGTGGTTCAAAGGAAAAAACCTTAGAAAAACTGTCATGCAGCATTCCAGGAAATGTTTTGGTTTGGTATGTTTGGCCTCCGTTGTTGTGGAGCTGTACGTTCCTGTCCATGGTTTTAAAGGATAAGAAAAAAAAAAAAAAAAGAACTGATTTCAGAATCCATCTGTATTTTGACTCGTTCTTATACTTCCAATGCCCAGACTGGTTTATGCATACGAGTGAGCAAAGCTGAACAGCATGATTTTCCCACTTAGTGTTACAAATGAGTTCTATTGTGTGTGTTATTGAATTCAGCCCTTTTTCCTTACCGAAGCAGTGTTCTCCTACCATCACCAGTGATCGCTTCTCTCCGAGCAGAATTTTTGCTTGAAAGAAAAGCCACAAAGTGGTACAAGACTAATCTGAAGACGAAAGTTTTCCTTGCCTCAGCTTCGATGCTAGGAGGACCAGCTGGGATTAGCTGGAGTTGGAGACAGAGAGGCACAGGGGTCTCTCACATGTCAGCATTGACAGGGCACAAGTATGAAAAGCTCGGGTCTGCTATTGAAGTCAATTTTTCCAGTCTCGCCTACAAGCCTCTCAGTTTTAGGCACTCAGAGTGAAGCAGGCAGAAAGGCTAAAGTGTCAAAACAACACATTGATGGGGGAATCAGCTGAGAAAGAAGGCAGAGACAGCAATGCCTTTAATTCTGGACTATGACAGAGAAAAACAAAAACAAAAACAAAAACAAAAACAAAAACAAAAAAAAAAAAAACATAAATTCTTTGCAAAATGACCTCCCATCTTAACACAATGAAACTGATCTAGGCAACATCACTAATGTTTCTTACAGGAAAAAGAAAAGAGGGAGAACTTTAAAGCAACTTACATTTCAAAAGCAGAAGGTGAAGATCTCCAGCCAGGTCTGCAGAAGAGCAGCAGGAGGGGAACCACAAACTTCATCCCTCCCAGCTCAGCCAGCACCTGGGACTCCAGGTTCAAGCCTCCAGAAACTTCCCAAAATGGCAGCTAGCACTGTCCCCCTGGCTGGGGTGTGCAGTGTCACCACAGTCACCATGGGGTTGTGCAAAATGTCAGTGTCACCCATCCAACCTGGGTGGGTCACCACAGTGTAGTGGGTGGCACCTCCTGGGGTTCCATGTTGTGTGGACAGCTGCGTTTTGGGGTGGCATTTTCACACACAGCCCTGGTGGTTTGGGCTGGACTGCTTGGTGCCAAGCATATTGATCGTCAAAAACCCAAAGGAACTTCATGACTTCCTCCAAAAACATCCTTCTGATAGCCCCAGGGCAAAAACTGGAGCTGCCTTGTTCCCTGCAGCTGCTGGCTCTCCTCACGATGCACTGAACGCCCAAAATCCCACTGAAAGCCCATAGGAATCACAGAATCAGCAGGGTTGGAAGGGACCTTTGAAGATCATCAAGTCCAACCCCCCTTCCAAGCAGGATCACCTAGAGCATGTTGCGCAGGATGGCATCCAGGCGGGTTTTGAATATCTCCAGAGGACACTGCACAACCTCTCTGGGCAACCTGTTCTAATGCTCTGTCACCTCACAATAAAGAACTGCCCTCTCATATTGAGCCAGAACCTTCTATGCTTCAGTTCGTGCCCGTTGCCTCGTACTGGGCACAACTGAAGAGACTGGCTCCATCCTCTCGACACCCTCCCCTCAGGTATTTATACACATGGATGAGGGCTCCCTTCAGTCTCCTCTTTTCCAGGCTAAACAGGCCTGGCTCTCAGCCTGACCTCGTACGACAGGTGCTCCAGTCCTCTCATCATCTTTGTAGCCCTCCTCTGGACTTTCTCCGGGATCTCCATGTCCTTTTCATACTGGGGAGCCCAGAACTGGACACAGTGCTCCAGGTGTGGCCTCACCAGGGCTGAGTAGAGGGGCAGGATCACCTTCGTTGGCCTGCTGGCAACGCTCTTCTGAATGCATCCCAGGATCCCGTTGGCCGTCTTGGCCACAAGGGCACACTGCTGGCTGGCCACCAGGACTCCCAGGTCTCTCTCTGTGGAGCTGCTCACCAGCAGGTCAGCCCCCCCATCTGTAGTGGTCCTTGTGGTTATTCCTCCCTAGGTGCAGGACCCTGCACTTGCCATCGTTGAACTTCATGAGGTTCCTCTCAGCCTGTCCCTCCAGCCTGTTGAGGTCCCTCAGCATGGCGGCGCAGCCCTCTGAGGTACCAGCCTCTCCCCCCAGCTTTGTGTCGTCAGAAGGGAGGGCCCAGGGCTGGGGGCAGCGCCCTGCAGGCCCACGTGTCAGGGGGCCACCAGGCCCTGTCACAGTTCTCAGCCACTCGGGCTTTCTTCATACCCTGCTGCATAGCTCCCAGCGACTGCCTCAAAGAGCCCTGCTTTCCTAGCTAGTTCTTAGGCTTTTCCTTTTTTAAAAAATGTGTCTCAGAGTGTATGAATCTGTCACTTGGCCTCTTCTAATGCATGTTTTTTGCTTGAAATTTGTCTTCAAGGGTGTTAGGTCAAGTGCTTTTGAATACCAGCTTACAAAATGGCAGGAAAATGCTCTGCTTGCAAAGTCCCATTTCCATGAGCAGAGGTGCTCTGAAGAGCATGATGCTGTAACCCATTGGTCTAATAACACTGTTTTCCTCTGTCAGAGGGCTAAGGAGAGGGTTGGGGTGGGAAAACAACACTGCCCAAGGTAAAGCTCCTACCCCAACACACATGCGTGGCCTGACAGAGAGGATAACTGGGGATGGGTCACGGACAACCGATACCCTTCAGTAAGATGAAGCTGTTCACCTGGCTGTGCTGTCACAGCTGATGTCACTAAGGACACCCTTTATTTTCCCACCAGCAGCTGCAAGCTCAGGTTTTTCCTTGTGTGCCTGTGTTGTAAGGCCTTTTTGCTATGGCAGAGAGGGGCACCTCTGAAGGTATCCTGTGGCGGTAGAAGGCTTGTTTCTGAAGTGAGTAATTTCTGATATTTTTTGTTAGAAAAAATAATGTGTTTTTTTATCTTGTTTTTCCTCCCTTCAGTGAGTCTGGTTATCTTCCCTCTTTCTTTACAACCTTTTTTTTTTTTTTTTTTTTTCTTCTCTTCTTCCTACTCCTTCCTCTGTACTGGATATTTTCTCTAATAGTTATTTTACATGTTCTATAGTATAGTAACTGGGTTTATTAGATTGAGCAGGGATTAAGGTGTTAGAGAACAACAGTCTTAGAGCTTTATCTCTCAGTATTCAGAGTGAAAGCCTTAGCTGATTATTTCAGAAATGTACCTCCTTGGTAAGAGAGTCTGCTTTGTTTTCCTCTCACCCATGGGTAAATTGCAAGTTTCTTGTCTGCTGCTTTCTAAAATTGAAAAATCTGAAGCTTATTTAGAGTATATGCCACAATAGGCACTGCAAGCAGTCAGGCCATCCAATAAAGCAGTCTACATGCAGAGAGCCTATACTAACTTCCAAGGTTGCAACTTAAATTGTAAGAAATACAAATGTAATAGGAGTGGCTCATAAAATACCCATTAAGAATCATGCCTGATACTTGCTTAAAATTTCATATGATTATGGAATTCCATTTGTAGATGTTGAAGATGTGTTAATTATGATGGCTTTCTGAAGCAAGGCTACAGCAAGTACTACACAGCTTCAGAAACTTCCCATGACAATCTGCATCCTAATAATTCACACCACTTTACTTAGGCAGTTATTTGCAGAACAACAGCATTCTTCAAGCCATTTAAATCCTTTAATTCATACTCTTTGCAGATCCATAGCAAGCTGGTAAAAATGATGGCAATTACTTCTCAAGCGATGTTTACAGTTATAGCTACTGCTAATGTTAAACACTGCAGTTACTTTCCAGCAAAATGCTTCTAGAAACATCATTGGTACCATGTAAAATAAGAAGGTTTTATTGTAAGTATCGTTTTCTGCCGGGACTTCGTAAGAGTATGCACAGAGACCTTAAGTGAAGTGCTTGGTTACTTGAAAAATGTGTCATTGTCCCCCCCCAACACAGCTGTGGAAGTAAGGATAATTGTGAGCCTCCTTTGTTTCAGAGGTGGTACTTCTCCTTAAAATGAAGGTGTACTTCCTAACTTAGCAATATTCAAACTATTGTGTTTATGTCTCTGGATGCTTTCCTTGAGAGGAAGAGTTCATCTCTCAGTGCACTGAGATAGGTGGGCAGGCAGCAGCAGAACAACCAGTCATGAAACTTTGATTTTACTCCTTTCTGGTAAGCTTGTGGCTTTTTTGTTCTTCACTGTCGTTCATAAGCACTGTTACAGTGGGATTTATGTAGGAATGAAGACATGAGAAGGGCTGATGGTTCAGGAGGCTCTCACTGTTCTGCAGCAGAGGATGCCAAGGCCTGAGGGAAGTGCAGGCCTTGCCTCAGTGCATGAAAGGCCTCAGGAGACCTGTGGGATGGGCATTAATAAGAACTTAAAGAGTAAACTCCCTACAGTATTCAGATGGAGATAAGCCAGTTAGATCCAGGTCAGTATGGGAGTGTTGCTTGGAAAACGAAGTGGGGGAAATCCTATTCTGAAAATAGGATTTTGTTTCCTTTCTTGGCAATCATCTGCCAGGGAAAACGTTAGCTAAAAACTTTGTGCAGCGTAATTACATGAAAACAAAAATGGAGGGGGGTTTGCAAAAAGAGCTGTGATGTGTCTGTCAGAACAGCTGGGCACCGAACATGTAGCTCCTCACTAATCGGCCTGACAAATGGCTGGGGCTAGGTGTGTTGGATTAAGTAGATTGACTACTCCATTTTAAATGTGGTGCTCTCCAGTAGAGCTGCTTGCTTCATAAGGAACCAAAGTACCTAGAAAAGAATTGTGAGGTTTGAGAGCTTTTAGCTGTCCTATTGGTTGTTTTTTCAGAAATCAGGCTGGAGAAAGGTAAAGGGGGTTAACTTTAGGGGTTAACTTAGTGAAAACTTAAAACTTTTTAGAAGTAGTCTCCTACTGCCTGGGATGGTGGATAACCATGCTGATTCTTCGGTCAGCTTTGGTATCACAGGTGTGCAAGTGTCTGTTTTGCTCCAGTCCCTCTTGCTTGTAATGGTCTCCTGACTATTTCTCTTTTCATCCAGAAAATTCTCTGATACGGTGGACTTGGAGTGGGGGGGTTGAGGGTAGAAGGAATAAAGTATCTCTCCAGCAGCTAATATAACACCCTACTACTACATAGTCGCTTTTTTTCTTGAGACACTACTATTCAGGAAGCTGATGTTGTAGCAGTAATACATGTATGCTAAGGGATAATTTTATGGCAAACTGCATTTTATGGATGTCAGTTGTCCTGCTTACAACAGCAGTGTAAAGAACGTGAAGTTGATGAAGAGCATGACAACTGACTAAGGTGGATGGGAACAGACTGGTTTAGGTGCCAGACAAGCACTACACCTGTTGAGAAATGAGGGGAAGGAAAATCTTGCCTCTGTTTGATCTGTGCTTGTAGTGCTTTTTGGAAAGCACTGCAGAGAATAAGTGCTTTTTAAGTCTGTATTTTACCATTGGGTGTAACAGATTCTCAACTGAACCTCCACAGGGTATGCCTTGCTTTGGGAGGTTTCTCTGTTTGAATTGAAGAGCAGTTACGGATTTATTAGGGGTAACTTCTCTGCATCTATGGCTGGTCTACATTTACAGTAACTGTTTTATTTCAAATCAAATGAACCTTTTATTCCTATCTAGTTAATTGAGCCAATATAGATTAAGTTCCCTAACACAGCTCTTCCCCTCTATGAATTTGATGAATTAGAAAGCTATTGCTAATTATTATTACTATATTGGACTATTAATTTCTTTCTCAAGAAGTTACTATTTTTATGTGGCTACAAAAGCCTGAAGTAATTACAACTTGAGGCCATGTGGTTTAGTGCTCTACTGCTGAAATCTACTTCTATTACTAACGTCTTACAAATACTGGGAAGGAATAACAGTGTAGAAAGGGAATTTCAATAAGTGCCATCAGGACAATAGGTGAGAATACCCTAATACAGCAGTATTTTTAACCTATATAACACCAAGGTAATTGCATGGCTATTGAAGAAGAAGAAAGGGTATGTTATAGGTTTCTTTTGATGCTAAAGATGATAAGCCATTTATTTTATCTGGCTGATGAAAGAAAAATTAGATGATGAATGACTTAGTGCAATTTTGAAGTCAGTGAGACTGCCCAGAGTCCAAAATTCACAAAGTCAAAGGCGGCTTCTTATTCCTATTAGAATGATAAGATGTTGAATTGCTATTGTGTGTAAGAAGCAGTGTTAGTGAAGGACGAGAATAGGCAAGTATTTCAGTGACCATAGTCTAATAACTTTAGTGGATAAAAGTGTCTACCTCATGCCGCATGAGTGGGGGAAGTAAAATCCCCTTCTCAGCTCTTCTGATCTGGGAAAGAAGGTGCCATACCTGAAGTATTTTTTTCATGAAAGATTATGGCATGAAGCCAAACAGAACT
Organism: Aythya ferina; assembly: GCF_964211825.1. Classification (NCBI taxonomy): domain Eukaryota; kingdom Metazoa; phylum Chordata; class Aves; order Anseriformes; family Anatidae; genus Aythya; species Aythya ferina. Next base: position 10,525,357 of record NC_140302.1, on the reverse strand, counting down.
TCATGATTTATGGGTTAAATATCACTTTAATCAAGGAGATGCTTTAAGTAGCCAGTTTAATCATTGTCATCAACTTCATCAGGGTGATTGAAATCATCATTACTTCAGCAACTGATTATCGAGAGCTGGATGTGGTCTTTCCTCTAATGCTGAAACTGCTCATTGGAAAAGTGTCAGAGGTCTTTGACAGTACCTGTGCATAATCTGCCCTGGCACTTTTGCCAAGTTCTGCTGGAGTGTTTGGACTTTTTCTTACATTGAACTTTGCTTGGTGCAGTTCAAATTAATTGCTATTTTGTATTATGAATACCTATCTATGTATAGAAATTCTGATAAAAGTGTAGAAATCTATATTCTTCTCAGGCTTTGTAACTGGTGGCAAAAAATATTGTTATTTAAACACAGAATACATGTTTATTTCACTTGTCTCCAGGGCAAGTCTTGAGCTGTAGTGGTGTTACGAGTAAAAGGAAGTGGAAGATCAGGCAACGTGCTCTCCTTGTGTTTCTCTGAGTACAGGGTCTCATTCCCACTTGTAGATTAAAAAAAAAAAAGTTTTGAGTAAAAGTTTGAGATCTTACACAAGAGGACCAAACTTCTTGTTGAAATTACCTGATTATGATTTGGGGGATGGCTGCTTAACTGAAGTGCTTCTGGCAGAGGCAGCAAAGCACAGAACCCAAAAGTGGCAAAGCTGAAAAACCTGTGTGCTTTCAGGAATGCAAAGATGCTGATTAAAGCTTGGCAACTACACATCCTAGATTTAAAATGGATTTAAAAGAAGAGAATGAAATTCATGAGTGAGAATGAAACAAAGATTAAATCTAAACAAAGCAAAATCCCAAAGCAATATATGCCTGAGTGAACAGGCTGATGATGGTTTGTGGTCAGGCAGCAAAAAGATGTGCCATGAGATCAACAAAATGATGGCCATTTTGGAAGTTGTGTGTGAAGTTCCCCGTCTGGTGTAAGAAGATAAACTGATCAACATCATTCATGAGGAGCATACTCCTGGGTTATTTGAGGCAGATAACTGAAAGCTTCCTATTTTTTCCCCTAAGTAACTTGGAATGGACCATCAGACACAAATAAGTGCAGAGTTTTAAGAAGGTTTGAGAGGCATAAAAATGGGTTTGAGGTTACTAATGGGTTACTAAGATAACTATAAACTATACAGCAAGTTAATTGTAAAAGATGATGAATCCATACAGCCAGGGATGTTGGGGAGCTGGGGTTTCTGTAGAATGGAAGATAAAAATTATGCCTTGTTAGGTGAAAAGGCTTCTCTTGCTCTGGCTTGATTTATTTTTTTATATATATGAAAAGTTCTGGGAGTCCTGTTTTGTTTAACTGTAGGGTACCACCAAAGAACTGATTGAAGATGTGGGTGCTGGAAGACAGATGGAAAACTGTAAGTCTGTTGAATCATCCGGGTCTTGCTTTGGGTTCTTGATAGGGGTTAGCTGTTCTGCCAAGAAAAACAAAACCCAAACAAAAATTGTCATAAAATTTGTAAGCATAGAGGAAAATCAAGCAGGACTTAGCTGTCTGGGAGAGAGATTTGAAGATCAGTAATTCAAGCATGGTAACTTCTGGCACAAGCGATAAGCCTCGCTGTCTTCAGATGGAGACTGGGGAAAGGAAGCCAAGGATGCCTTTGTCATTTTGTAGTAACCACCATGGGAAAGGCAATTGCTCCAGGCAGGAGCCTGCCCAGAGAAGAAGCAAATACAACTAATGAGAAGGGCCCCTAGCAATGCAGAAATAGTTACACAGAGGAACCAGGGTTTTTAATTTGGTTTCAGAACGTATGGAGAAACATGCATTTTAAACTAAACATTTAATTATTTTTATGGTTTGAAAACTGAATTTAATGTGTTGGACTGAGGAAGAAGTGACACAGAGGAATTGACAAATGTGAGAGAAGCAAGGATAAAGGATTTAGAAGGGTTCCTGGACTAGGGAACAAGAAATGTCTCCCCGCTTTACTTAACATATTGGAAACCATGTTTTGTTGTCTTGAAATACATGAGAGACTGCTTGGGACTTTAAGTGACATGTACTGATTTAACAGCCTTAATCTCTTCTCATTTGGGGGTAGGAATACTTATGTCAATCCTGCTTTGCAATGGATGCCTGCAATGTGCTTTCTAAGGTTTATGGTGCAAGCTCTTCTCCTTGCCCTTCTTTATCCCTACAAGATTACCCTGTAATGCTCCCCCTGCCCCATGCCTGCAAAGAGGGGGAAAAGCAAAAACCACAAAACCCCCAAGGCTGTGTTGCAACGCCTGTTAGCACTCCTGTGAGGCTGTGCTGTGTGCACCTTGTGCTCTGGTCCCCGGGTGACCCTGCTGCTACTGCAGCTGCTTCTGTGGCAGCCAGCAGCGCTGCTCTTGCAGTACACTACTGTGAATCAGGTTTCTTACTGCTCGTGTGTAAGAGCTTGAACCAAGCTTCCATTTCATTCTTTGGGCAGATGATCTTCAGCGTAAGTGTTTCTGCTCTAGCTGCTCTTTAAAAATGCATGCTGAAATCTTATTTTTATTACTCTGTATTAGCAACTGCTTTTCTTTTAGACCTTACCTTTGCTTCTTACGCAACAGCTGGGCTTCCTGACAGACACCCCCTTCCTTCCCACTGTGATGTAGTTGCTTGTGCTTAGAAGGAGCATTTGGTACAGTTACAAGGCCCTTTATGATAGTACTGTTGTTCTGAGAGTGTTCTGGAGTGGCTGTGTGCCTGGTGGTTGCTGCAGCCAGGCAGCAGCACCTGGAGAGAGGAGGAACAAGCTGCAGCCTTGCCATGCTGAGGAGCTGCGGCCAGGCTTGGCAGACACAGCAGTGGTGGGCTGCCCTGAAGATGTGGCTGGTCTGGTAGCCTAAGGCACAGAGCCCGAGCTATTGCCTCTGTGCAGGAGGACAATCAAACCTTCTACAAGCAGCAAACCACCATGGCAGCAGCCTGGGAGTGTCAAAAGCGGCAATGAAACATCTGACTGCTGCTGGTGGCATGTCAGCAGTAAATAATCCTGCGTGTGTTTTGATGGTCGCTGACAGCTCTGGCAGTGTGAACTCTGCTACCACCCACGGTGGTGGCTGTGTGGCCCGAGGCTCAACACAGTGGTGGTCATCCTAGATGATGTGGATTGGTACCCATGTACTCAATGTGTGTACATTGCTAAAACAGGGACAACAAGGGATTTTACTGTAGGTTCAAGAGGTTCACAGCTCTTAATTCTCTTACAATTACTAATATTACAATACGTTCCCAAATTAGTGGTCATGGACAGAATTGAGCAAGACAAATACAGGACAGGTCAACTCGCTTTTAAGTATGATATACGGCTTTCTGAGCAGACAGTGTGTGGGTACAAAAGATACTACTATACTAGTTCATATTTTCACAACACATTTCCTTCTAGACATCTTATTTCTATTATCTATTTTAGTTGATCTAATTTTGTGGTCAAAATGAGCCAGATGGAAAGGGATGTGCTATTCCCTAGCATGTTCTAAACTGCATCAGCCCAGTGTTAGTGTCAGCACAAATAGCTGAAGCTGGAATCATAAACACTTGCTGTATCTAACACAAATGATACAGCTCAGCCTGTTAATGGGGTGGGCATGTATTAACCTCCCACCAACATGGCAGAGTTTCAGAAAGTTCATGCATATGCTGCCTTGCTGACACTTGAAAATTAAGAGTATATACTTCTCTAGGTTGCTGCAGAAAGAAATGGTGCATTTTTAAAAATACTGTAGATGTTGATGACTGAAATGTGCATAAGAAAAGATACTGTTTATATAAATATTATAAGATTTATCTCCCCCATCCCAAAATTGGGAGTCCTGAAGACACATGAACAACCTTACAAACATTAAATTGATTTAATTAAGCAACTGCTAAGATACAAAAGGCTAGGAAATGATCTGATTTTGGTCATTTTTTTTAGTGTCATTCATACTAAGTGGTTCCATCTTAGATGTGTAAATATCTTTTAAATAAATTATAATTTTCTCTAAGGAAAGACAAGTCTATCCAGGAGTTTCAGAAAACAGGTCATCATAGAGGGGCATCAGGAGCCGTAGTAACAACTCTTCTGTCATTTTGAATGGGTATTAAACTTTTCTTTAAAGCTTGTGTAATTTCCCTGGGCAGCCTCTTCCATTCATTTCAAATTCTAATCCTGTACTGCAAGCAAAGAAAATTACTTCATTTGGTTTCTTCACTGTTAGCATGCAGAGTAGATCACTCTTTCCTGCTTTGCCTGCAGCTCTGTGAGTGTTTGAAGACTTCTCCAAGTCTCATCTCTGCCCCCTTGGTCTGGGATGCCTCCATCTCCCCAGAGGTGATGCTCTGGAGCTGTCTTGTAGCTCCTTTTGGTCAAGAAAGACTACACATGGTGATAGTCCATGTGTATCTTAAGAGCATATTGCCATGGATACTCAACAAAACTTATTACAAACTACTCTATGTGGAATTCATATTTTCAACTAATGTCTCCTGTGGGAGTTCCAGTTCAGAAATGAGAGTTCATCCCATTTGTAATGTGGTCGTTGCTGGTCAGCTTGTTCATGCTGATCAATTTGTTAGATATTTAAAATGTCTAAGGGTTTTCATAATCTTAGTATGATAACATGAAGTTCTGAGAAACAATTTTTTGTCTCAGGTTATTTAATGTGTGGTATAGGTTGAAAATCTAGTAAATGTTTAAAAAAAAAAAGTCTTTCTAGCTAAAGTAGCATTAGGGAAAATCAGGAACAGCAGCCATGAAAGACTTACAGTTGACTTCAGAATATTCTAAACAGGCTTATGTTTCACCAGTGATGTGTTATATATTTGAGATGTTACTCAGTACATATACATACTTCCCTCCTGGCAACTGGAAAGAATGACTGCTCATATTGTGACCACACCAGGAATGGATATGAACATGCTAGCCTCCTTTGCCTCAGTAGGAAATCAATGAGTCGTGCTGAAAATATTATGTCCAGCTAATGATCAAAACAACAAAGGCAGTGTGCCCCACTCACACAAACTCTGCTGGAAAACAGACAAGGTTTGGGTTACATATCCCAGCTGACACTGACGTTTTCAATTTTCCCTGCAGTAGTTAATAGAAAGTTAGCAGGTGCTAGTGGATTGTTCAAGGCTTTCAAATATCAGCTTTTGGTCTCCACACAGAGCTGAGCACTTGCACAGCCTCAAATAGTTTGAGGTTTTTCAAAGCATGAGCATATCATAGTGCCAGGGATGTTTTTATGCCATTAAAACACATTAAATTTCTTATCAGATATATACTTTTGCTTCCCATTTTTATGCAGTTTGGTTATATTGGTCTCTACTGATTTCCTCTGAACACTTGCAGTAACTAAAAACTGATGAAGATGTTACTTTTCCCAAAAATACAAACAGTGCTAGCTTTGCAGAATATATGGACTTTTCATAGGACTGCGAGGAGACATCATGCAGTGAAATGCATGCTCAGGTGTAGAAGCAAACAAGTTATGTCTCGGACTGCAGGGGAGGTTTTCAGACAGAGTGATGAAGTTACTAAAACTGCCAGAGATCTACAGCTTTGGTTTGCACAGCTGAAGTTCCTCCCACCCCCACCTCTCCTTTTAGGAAGCTCTGTATCCAGAGGGTAGTGGTTAGTGCCTGCTGGGACAATTGCACAAGAGGAGCTTGGATACCAAGAGAAGTAAAATCATGGGGGAGAAAAAGTGACATGGGGAAAAAGAAAAGAGTAAATGTCCATGCAAAAGTTTATACGCAGAGGAAATAGTCTGTTTTCTACAATAGTGAACTCACTTCAGCAGTTTGGCAGATGATAGTCACTATTTTTCTTAGAGAATGTAGTACGGAAGGGATATTAGGAGTGGTAGTAATGTTAAATTCTTAATTAAACCTTACTGCATTCTATTTCACTTTCAAATTTTCAGCTGTTTAGGGGTGATTTGCAATTCAGACTTACTATTCATGCTTAAGTTGTCATTTATGCATATAATTTCTATGGTTGCTAACAGAAATTGAACCTGGAGACTTCATGGCATTACTTTTAAGAAAGCCCTGGTAAAAGGGTTTGTGTACTTTATTGTGGTGTGTTTTTTTTTTTTTTTTTGTTGTTTTTACGATCTCAAATGCTGTTGACTGGGGTCAGAATTCAGGCTGGAAAATCAGGAGCATTAGATGAAATTTTAGAGCCAAGCTCTTTGGTGATTACAGTGCTGTCAAGATACGTGTATCTTGGTCAGTGTTTTTCCTCTGGAGTGTCAGCTGAAGAAAACAAAGGAAGGGGTGAATGTACGGCTAGCTATGCTTTTAAAAAAGTAGTTTTCTACATACCTGTGCATAGTTGTTTAGAGTCATTAATTAAACAGATATGTGAGAACTAGAGTAAATTCAAGCACAGTTTATTTCACTTCTATTTAGCTGTTGGTCATCACCTTTCTAAATATGAGTCTGTGCCTTTTGTCCTCATAGCGCTGAGATAAAATCTACTGAATTTTCTTGGGGGGGGGGGGGGGGGGGAGGTAGCGAATAGGAAATAAAATCTATGATTGCTAATTTTTGACATTATAGTATTTAATACTGACAGGCTGCCACATGAAAGCAATCTATAGGTTGAAGGGTTGTTCTGCAGTTCTGAGAAGCTTGTTAATTATCTTGCCAGCCCACCGCTAGAATTTGCGCTTGACTGTAGCTTTCTGGTGCAACTGTTTTCCTGTACCAATTCTTAACTGGCTTTTGCAAATCTATTACACTTGGAAGTACCTGGAAAGGTTTGATGCAACGTGCTCTAACACTGCTACAATTAGCCCAGTGTGTCCAGTTAAGCTGGAGTAAATAGACCAAAACATTTTAGCTATGAATGGTAAGGTGGGTGGGAAATTGGTTGGACTATTGAGCTTGAAGGGCCATGATCAGTGGCAGAAATTATTATAGAAGTGGAAAAACAACTTTGATTTTGCTGGCTCAAAAGAATGACCTGTATCACTCCAAGCGAGAGAATTGCTGTCAGTAGTGTAAGGCAAATAACAGATGAACTGTCTGAGCCTAGCCAGCCCGCGATGGGGTGCCTGCACTGCCACTAGCTGTTGGTGAAAAGCAGAGTTAAAAACGGTATTCTGAGAGAAGCTACTGAAAACAGCTGAAGGTATTTTGTAATAGATAGAAGCAAAGTATAGGGAACATCATATTTAAACTCTTACTTGCAACTGGATTAGCATAGTCTGAATAATCTGTATCTAGGCCTAAAGCAGATGTACAAGAAAGGATGAATTGAAATAATACTCAGGTGGCCTCTTAGGCAAAGCTAGTTTCATTTTTTTTTCTGGCTAATTCAGAGCTGTGGACTCCAGTGTGCCTCCCTCTCCTTCAGTAAGTTTTTACAAAAAAAATGTATGTTGCAGTATACTGTACAGAATGAAATGTAGAGGCAGCCAGACAGACCTGCTCAGTCAGTTCTGCATTGCTTTTTAATCACTGCACAAAGTAACACTTACAGGGAAAAACATCATTTTAAGGATTAAAGAACTTGTTCTTTAGAGCTTTCTCCTCTGCGCTTTCTCGGGACATGTGGGATGCTATTACTGTCCTACATCTTATGCACTTCCCCAACAAGGTTTTCTGCTAAGCCATTATAAATATTTTGCAGAGCACTTGACTTTACTGTCTCTTCTTTCCGCTGCATATGTTCATTGTATTGTTTCTGTACAAATATGAGAAAGCATTAATAGGATTCTTCCTTTTTAAATTATATCTCACTTTGAAGACCAATATTGTCTTTCAAACACTACAGTGACAAAAACACTGCTGCTGGAGTTCCTGGCTAAATGTGGCCAGCTGAGTTGGGGTGAAAGAGTAAGGTGAGAATTTGGGGTTCTGCCTGCACACCACGCCTTTGGAAGCAAACAATTCGGTGGAGTGAGAGCTGACAGCTTGACGAGTTGTCTTAAGGTGGCATAGATATATCTAGCCTCCCTGGCTGAACACAGCTAACCCTAGTGCCTTATGAATCTCTGAATCAGCATTGTGCACCAGAGTGTGGTGATAAACTTCTCCATTGATTTGCATACTGATAATACACAATTTGCCTTGCCAGCTGTCCTAGTGCAACTGGACTTCAATATACAGAATGATGTTTATTATGTTTACTTTAATGGCTTGCTTTAAAAAAAAAAAATCAAAAACCTATACTAGTGCCTCTCAGGGCTGATATTTTTGTCTTTTTTTTTTTTTTTGTGAAAACAACATTTGGTATACATCAACTAAATGGAGAGGAAAAAATCATCTGGGGAAACCTTGTCAGACTCTGGCTAGAGGCCAATTTCAAACATTTTATGATTGCAAATTTGTTGCAGAGAATCAAAGAAACAGGAGGCAGAACATCCAGAAGCATAATAAATTAACCTATCTGAAATTCCATCAGGAGTGTCTGTACAGCAGGGGAAACAAAAAGACCAAGTTGGCTTTCCCTTAAAGCTTTTCTAGAGCATATCTTTCATGATGAGTAGCTCAGTACATTCGCTATGATCTTAAAAGATTCAGGACTTTGAAGGAGTAGAAGATTTTGCAAAATAAAACTAAGATCAGGGTACTACTTGCACCCTGTTAGTAAATGCTCCACTGGGACACAAATTAAAGCATGCCTTGGTGTGAGTGGTGACAAAGCTAGCATTTGAAAGCAGGGAAGAAAAATGATGTTTGTTCTCTATGTAAAAAGAAAAAAAAGTGCCACTGACAGAAAAAATGCAGAGTCCTTCCTCTCACAGCAAGCTGGGTGTCTGCGCAGCAAATGCTGGGCTTAAAACACTTGCACACATTTATAGGGAGAGGCTCTTAGATTATATATATACTTATGCAAGAAAAATGGATAGCTTGGTAAAAGCTCCCTTTTTTTTCTCCCTTCTTGTAGCAAATGTGTTTAGCAATAGGCTGATTTAAACTTCTAAAGGAATTTCTGTCAAACAAACCTATCAGGGAATATTACAAGTGAGCAGGTATCAAAGCTGTGTTTGTAGAAATTGGGCTTCAGAGTACTTGAGGAGGGAAGATGTTTAGTTGAGTTTCTTTACATGTCATTTCATGTTTCTTTTCTTTATGAATCTTCCAGCTGTGGTACTTGCTGTCTGTTTAAAAACAAGAGTACTCCAGCAGTTTCTTTTCTAAAGAAGTCTATGGCAGCTGCATTGTATTTATTTTGTTTGCTTTTGTCTCTGGTTGAAAAGAAAGGCAGGAAAGTGAAACAAAGCACAAATGAATGTCTGTCAAACTGAAAACCTCTTAACATAATGAACTTTATTGACTAGATAATTCTCTTTGATACCCTTGCTTTTCATATTTGTAACTGTTCTCGCTTAAGACTTGTTACCTAAATATGAGGAAATTTTGTCTTGATATTGTTAAACTGAAAGAAGCATTACATTTGTGGTGACAATTGGTTTTGAAAGCATGTCAAAAATATTTTGAATGCAGTTAGAAAGCAAATGCATTTCTTTCAAGTGTCTGTAGACTTTAATTTCATGAATATTCAGGATAAGGCTGGGATGGTATCAAGAAATGTGTGTTGATTTTCTTTTTGCGTGGCATGTATATCATGTTGAAGGTAGCCTTTCTGTTTGTGGCTCTTTGGTGTTACCTGTGGATCAAGTGTTCACACAATTGCAGAGAAGAATGTATTCTTACTTACACGTAAACCATGACAATGATAACCTGAGCATTATTTCAAGTACAGGGGGGAAAAGATATGAAATAAATCCATTGCATCTCGTTAGGCTGCTCAGTAGCTCACAATTCAAACATGCACACACTAAAGAGAATGAAATGTCATTGCTTGAATTCAAGAGGAGTGATCCACTGAATTCAAATTAATGAGGAACCCTGAAGAGCTTTCAGCTGTCCTCACAGGTGGTCACTGTTCCTAATGATAAGTCAAGTGTACAGGTAGGTTGGCGGAGTGTGAGCAGAGAAGTGGAGTGCATTTGCAGGAGAAGGGGTGTTAATTGACAAGGGTACTTAATATCTTGCATGGACTCCAAAACATCTCCATTGTTGTCATTGGAGTGCTGTTCAGATGATTTCAGAGAAGCCACATAGCTTCCAGCCTTAAAGTAAATGCTATGGAAGCAGGAGCTATGAGCTATTTACATTACTTTTTTATATGAAATTTCCCGGTGAAACAGCAAGTCATGCTGCGTCATACCTTTCTGAGGTCTCCTAGGCACCTGCAGTGATGCCAGTAGGATCTGGCAAGGGTTCTGAGTGCAGAGGAAGGGGATGGACCTCCTCAGCGCAGCAGCGTCCTGGAAGCACTCCATTACCAAAGCAGAGACCAGAACATTTTTCCAGTGATAACTTTATACTGAATTAATGTAAGACTTGCACAGAGAAGCTAAAAAGCTATTGTTGTATACAATAGCTTATGAGTTCTTTCCCTTTGGAGAAGGGGGAAAAAATAAATCGATGACCCTAGATGTCTGCATGCATCACCTTGCATGGGCATCAAATCCTGTTCTACTCTAAAATTTAAGTGGGACTTGCTGAGGTTCAAAGCTGCAGCGGGATGACTCATTCCTCCAAGCAGAAATACCACTGTGCATTTTGTGGTGTCAGTACAGTGATGTAGTTGAAGAGGATACATGACAGAGCAGGAGGCAGGATCTATTGCTCACACTTCAAGATGTAAATCAGTCAGAGATAACTTCAGGTAAGAAAGAAACCTCTTCTCTGTGTATTTAATGCCTAGCTATAAATTTATGAGGACTCTAACTCTCTCTCATACAGCAATACTGTCTAATGTGTTTTTCCTATCTACAAGTAGGCATTTATCAGTTTCCTCTGCCCAAAGTACACACATTCACCATCTTCATCACAGGTGAAGACTTCCCTGTCCAAAGATTTTCTTGCAAGCAGGTTCATTTTAAAGGTTTCCAGAGGATGACAAAGCTGTGAAAACACCTCTACTATATGGCACCCCAGGCTGCCATGTAGCAGTGTTTTTTGGAATAAAAAGTTTTTTCTTAAGAAAAACAAAATGGCCTTACAGGCCATTATCATAGTTAATATGATGAGGACTAATTTATAGTTAGAGCTGAGTTCAGGTCACTTCACTTCCTATGTAGTGCAACTGCTTTAAAAAAAAAAAAAATGCTTATTTTCTAGGCTTTGAAGGAATGTTGTTCTAGAGGCCATGTGAACTATATGCAAAAGCTTGTGCGCTTCTTGAAAGGATCTGCTGTTTTAAGAGGGTGAGAAACTTTAGAAACCTCTAATTATAGCAGTGCAAATTACCAGTGCTTTTATATGGTACTGTACTTAAATATATTTTGTATTGGTTCACTTTCAAGGCAAGATAACAACCTCATGGGAAAGTGGGCTTTTACATCAATTAATTTACAATTGGTATGGCTCCACTGCGGCTTTGAAAAAGAAGAATTCACCCCTCCTGCTTCCAGGCACTCAGTAAAACCTGCCCTGGTAAGCAGAGGAAAGGCCAAATATTAGTCATTTTTTAATGCCCTGCTGTTTTTCCTGCAGGTAGCTTGTAAGGAGAATACAAAGGCGATTTAATTTCAGTGTCTTGTAACAACTTTATAATAAGCTATCTGCTTCTGCAGTAATTTAGTGTTTTAATTCTATTACCATGTTCATATATAAAAATCTTCCTGGCTTATTTCCCTTCACGTATTTAGTTCTGTTTAGTTCATGTATTTAGTTCTGTCAGGGCTGAAGGAGCAGGGCAGGAGAGACACAAAAGTAATTACTGAACTAAAACCCACTGTCTGGCCTGAACTGTGTCTGGAGGTGAGGAACTGGTGCAGCCACTATTTCTGAGCTCCCGTGCAAGACATAGAGTTAGACTCAAAGCCAAGGCAAGGTTGACTAAAACTCAGGGGTGAGGGTGATGTTTTCCTTTTTTTTTTTTTTTTTTTTCCTGTGGGATTGGTCTTAACTGTGCTGAAACAGAAATAGGTTCTCTGGGAAAAGCATCAAGTTTCACAAATTCATATCCCTCAATCACCAAGGTGCCTGATGTTCACCATAAGCACTAGGTTTGGAGCTTGGAATATTTGAGGCATGATTGAAGTCTACTGATGCATACAAAGCATCAGGAAATGCAGACCAAAGTGAGTTAAATATTAGGTACCACACATGGTACTAAAACTAACTTCCTACCATGTGTGTAAATTCCTACAGCACAAAGAGAAACAGTGATGTGAGCTCTTGGTAGCAGGCTCTGGGAATGGGCTTTACATTTCTGCAGCTGTAGCTTGGTAAGATGCAGTGCTGTGGTTCAGGTCCCCCAGGGTGTGATGAGAGCAGGATGGCACTGTACTAAGGATTAATGTACTGTTTATTTTTTTCAACAAAAGATTATCTTGTGGACATCCCGGTGCTTCTCCCAGTTTATCTGTGGGTAAAGCTGACAATTGTACAGTCTGGAGTGATATGGTTTCTCCTGAAATGCTTCATCCCTCCTGGAATGCAGCAGGAATTCAGAAAGCTGCAGAACTCTCCTGCTGTATATCCACAATCCATAACCTGTCCAAAATCCATAAACATGATGGGGTGTTTGCTTACAGCATAGTAGAGCTGTAGGAAGAAAGCTAGTAATGAAAGAATGTGCTACCTAGTTCACAAGTACTGTAGATTTAAACAACAACAAAAACTAAGAGAGGATTCAGCTCTGACTGTAGGATTTACTGAGTAATATATCAGTTACTCTCCAAATGCCTCGTACCTGTCTTAAGTTATTTTTGTCCACCTGCTTCTTGCATGTGTAACTCAAACATTCAGGGGAAAAAAAAAAAGGCAAATTGTAATGAATTGGCAAGCCCTGGCAACACACGGTTTCTTTGGCTAATGTAGGTATCTTCTAAAGGTGTAAAGATGAGGGGGGTGAGGTCTAAGAAAATCTGTGGAGCTATTCAGTACGTGTTACTGAAGTTGAGAAAGTCTCTGACTGACCACGCAAGATGTTTCCTTTGGAAACTTCTTTTGAAGAAATTCAAAGATGGCGTTAAAGATAGCTTATTTGTAACTGCAGTTAGGGAATTGTGTTCTCTCCAGTAAAAATATCCAAAACCTGCTCAACTCTTTAGTTGATGGAACTTGCGTATGCAAAGCATTTGCTCGTGTGGTTGAGTGGCTTCCCTGTGCTGGAGATGGCCCAAGCGCACTGGAGCTCAGGAGTTGTTCCCTGTGTGTCAGTGGTTTCCCCTCCAAGAGCACGGGCCCTTCCAACGGGACCGGGTTTTGTTTGTGGATGGACTGGGGAGCACAAAGGTGCAAGTGCTACCAGAAGAGAGCTGCTGAAAATTGTGGTAAGAAGATTAAGGAAGAAAAGATAATGAGATTAGGGTGTTTGAAGTCAGGCCTCTTCTCTGAGGCTCTGTGAGAGACAGGGCTCAGAAGTGAACATCGAGCAGGGGAGAGCTGTAAGAGCTCCTTCTCCTTCAGGCCTCAGGTTCAGCAGCTCTTCCCACTGCCTTCTGCACAGCCTGGGCAGGGCTGGGCCAGGCCCTGCCTGGCATTGCCTTTGTCCAGCCTCAGGCTGCCAAAGGCTGGCGTGATCTGAGGGGGAATCCAGCACAGCCAGTCAAAAGATCCCTACCAACAGTAGGGAGCACTTAATTAGCAGTGTAATCAGTCTACTGCTCTGGTTTGGGTCCGTTTTGTTATGGTTGGACCTTGTTCAATTCCTGTTGACTATGGGCCTGTGAGCATTAACGTAGGGGGCCATAATAAATCTGGGGCTCCAGGGTATGTTTTGGTGACAGAGGAAACAATAAATGCCTATTTTCTTTCCAAGCAACTCATGTGGGCTTGGAGCTGTTGGAGAGCTTATGGGTGGGACAGGAAGGGTCCTGCTCCCCATGAGGGCAGGGCTGGGATGGCTGGAGGGAGGAGACAGACGGGCTGCAGCTCTGTCACCAGGCCCTGCTGCCTATTCCCTAATTCCTCCTGAGTGTGCAGCCTGGCTGCCTTCTCCCCTCTGACATAAGCTGTTGTTTATCAAGTTTTGGAGCTTTCTTTTCAGATTTATTGCTGTTTGGTCCCTGAGTGTGGGGGTATTGCAGAGGAGCCTGCTGCCTCAGCACAGCTCTGTCACCACAGGCTGGTCTGGTAGCAAAGCTCAGCAGTGGGAGGCCAAGGGTCACTATATTAGATCCAAATATACTAAAATATTTTGTTGGTAGGCTATCATGATTTCCATATAAATAGAGAGAACTGCGTTAGGCTGGGTATATTTTGGGCATGTAAAATATTATTGGTAACGTTACTTGTATACAATAGTGTGTTTTGATTTAGCTATTTAACACATGGAATTCTTGCTACACTAATGTTGGAACAAATTATTTTCATTGTAATTAATGACTGTCAATAATACTTGTACGGGTCCCTGGATTTACATACTGACAAACTAGGTCTTCAGACCCTGAATTCATAACACATCAGATTTTTTAAATGTCCTCTATCGCAAGCTAATATGAATCTGCTTTAAGGTATAAAGGATCCATAACTTTTCCAATGTATCCTTGGATTGGCCCACAGTTACACATTCTGCCACTAAAATGACCTCTAACAAAAGTGATTTTTGTTTGTGAGAACATGCTGTCTGAGCCTGCTTTTTTTGTTTCAATTCCTGAACTCCCTTTGTTCCTGGTGATCACATAGACACCATCCAGGCTGTAGTTCTGGCAAGCTTTATCATAAAGATGATAAACTTCTGGTTTTCTTTTAAAAATTCTTACATTTGGTCATATGTTATTCATGAGAATGGAGTGACGTCCTAGAAGATGGCATATTTACCACCTTACCATGTTCTTATTTCTTATAAATGAGAAAGGAGTGTAGATCACTGGTTGCTGTGCACTGACAAATGAACTACAACTCAAAAGGAAAACTCATGAGCTGTTGTGACTGCTCCTTCACAAGCGCACAGCTGGGATGGCAGGAGGCACTCAGGCCTCCACTGACCCCATCAGAGGATGTGCTGGGCCATGCACAGCACATGCTATGGGCAGTGCTCCTGTTGCAGCTGTGTGTACTTATATTTGTACTGAGAAAACAACTGGTGATAATGCAGGGAATGCACCGGAAGGTGTGCTTGTCAAGATGTGTGCTATCTAGGGTGTAAAGCAGCACCTTTCCTAGCTGACCATGCTGGGAGGACAGGGCTGCCAAGGCAGTGTTTAGCCCTGAATGATTTCCCACTAATGGTTCTTATCTCATATTAGTGTCTTTCATTATCCTGGAAGTGTTTCTCCTCTGTATCAGAAGCGGCTGACTTTCCATAGATAGCTCTGATGTGGGTAATGCATCTGCAGATGGGAGGTGCCCATGCTCTGAATGTCAAGCAATCATTCCCCCTCGAGTGGAATAAAAGATGCAGCTTCATTGGGATGCTGTTCTGTGTGCTTGTCCCTATGTAGAAAAGCTGTCAAGGCAAGATTTATTGCTAGTGGGAAGTTTGCAGAAAATAAGCAAATCTCACCCTGCCCTCTGTTTTCAGAGCATAAAGACTTCCAGGATATGTTCGCTTTAGGAATATCAGCAAACAGTTCCCAAAATGAAATATGCTCCCAAGGCTTCAGAGCTGCAGAATTGAGCTTGCTGTCAGTTTCCCTGCTTCTCAAACTTACTTTTTAGTTCATCAGTCCTGGTTCAGTTTATAGTTTTCTATAGTCCAAAAGTCATATACATAGCATACCACTTTCTTATTGCTAAAATTCGTTCCCTATTACTTTTTCCCAAGAAGTGGGAAAAAGTAATAGGGAACGAATTGGGTTAACTCATGGTGTGTTAACCCACTGATACAGTAAGCCTAAAAGTGAAGGAAAGAAAGATGAGTTTTAATAGTGTTTTCAAATCATTTGAAGTTAAATCAAGCAACACACAATTATAAATATGTTAAAACTGGTTTTAATCAGAAAGCTACCTGCAACAAGGGAATCCAAACTTTGTTATCAAACTTTTGCCATCACCTGTTCTGCTTCCTTCTGCCCAACTCTTTGTTACTGAATTTGTAGTAGTCGGGATATCTATAACGATTTAACAACCTTGATGGTTTTTAATTTAAACTGAAATTCAGCTTGTGCTATAGGAATATGGTTTTTCTCTTGTGAGACTCACAAAAAGTTTTTTTTTAAGAATATGAAAGTGCTTCATTTTCTTGTAAAGAACATAAAGGGGATACAGAATGGTGAAAAGGATGCACTGAATTCCCAGTGCAAGTCCTGCTAGCATTAGCACCTGCCTTTATCACAGTATCACTGTTGCAGACAATGAGAACCTGCCTCTAAGCAGTGAAGGGAGTTTTTGTTAGTTTTCAGAGTATGGATTCTTTTATCTAAAAAAAAAAAAAATCTGCACATGTAAAAATATCATAGTGTGCCTAGTCCTCTGCTCATTACCTGCATATGATTTTTGTAGCTGCCAGCCACTTGTCTGCTGGATTTTTTTTTTTTTTTCCTAGGGATGTTTCAATGGCTCTTTTCATTTGCAGTGTGTCACTGGACAAAACTTAGATTCAGTGGCTTCTTTCATCATTTCCAACTCTGTAAGGCCTACTAGAAATGTATGTGAGAATCATTAGAGGGATCATCTAGGTCTATTCAGACAGAAGGATAAATCACACTAGGTCTCTTCCAGTTTTCAGCTCTATCAGCATCCTTCCCTTGGCTCCTTGTTAAGGGAGATAGGCAGACCTGGTATGCTTGGCACCGTTCTACTGCTCTGGTTCATCTTTCCTAATGTCATCTTGAATCGTGACTTGTCTTGCAAATAATAGAATTGCTTATATGAAAGAGTATATTTTCACGTGAATGGACCTACATTTGGGCTGCTCAAAAATGGTTCTGTGGCATTTTACACACTTTGCTCTTTGGTCTGAAGTTCAGGATGTTCCATTTCTAAATCTGATTTCCAGCTAAAATATAAATGCTTCTTGTTGGTAACCTTGAAAGCTTATATGCTTTTAAAGATGTGAATGATTAATGCTTCCGCTCTGCTTGACTATGAACCATTATATGATGCCCTGATTTTTCTTCCTAAATCTCTGGCTGTAGCAAATAAGGTGTTTGAGTGAGAGGGTAGGAGAAAGGATAGAACATGACCTTATTAGTTGCCTTTCTGATGGAATAATATTCCTGCAAGGACACTTTTCTGTTTGCATTTATTCCTACCTTTCAAACTTTGACAAAGTACAGACCTATCACCTGCAGGCTTCTGTAAGGAAAAGCAAACAAAAACAGTGAGTGATGCAACAGAGCAAGCTGTCAAGATGTAGGTTTCAATACAATCCTAAAGTAGCTTCAGTATTTCTTCTCAAATTGGATAAAACACTTTGGGTTTATCCAAAAATTAGATAATGCACTGGGAAACACATTTGTTCCCTTCTGGTGTCCAATAACATTTAAAGAACTGAGACTCTGTGGTCTTATCCTCCATGGTGCAGGGAGGTTCCTACCATAGGGACCCAAATCCTGTGCAGCCCTGGCACTTACTCTCTTCCAGCCATTTTCAGTGCATTTGGTAATGTAATGCTTTAATGTGAACAGACAACTTCTCTCGTAAGTATCTGTGGTAGACTTCGCAGAGTAACAGAGGTCATAAAGGACTGCAGTGAAGCCTACCAACAGGTATCTCACTGCTGCATTTTCTTTTCGACATACTGTGATCTTGTATAGCTGCTCATTGCCACAGTCATGACAGTGCATATGACCAGCTGTCAGTAAGAGGAAACTTCTCTTCATAAAATATGATGAAATGCAAAAAGTTGATATTAACCTTGTACCTTGTTTCTTACTTTCTATACCTTATCTTGCAAGTGTTTTTACATCCAGATGGACTGTATTTTTTTTAGTAGTGTTTTCCCCTCTCATTAGAGTTCAGTTCATTATGATTTTACAGAACACTGCATAAAAAATATAATTGCTTTATGTATGTTTAAAAGTCATTTATGCACTTAGAGTAAAATGTTTTACGAACAGTCTAGGTAATAAATTATTGATTGGTTAATCAAATTCTTTTTTGTTCAGTTACTAACTGATAAATCATTGTTCCTTCAATAACAGACATTCTGAAAACGCGTTGTTAAAGATAACTGGCCGTTCGGACATTTTTATTTTCCTAATGAACTGAGAACAGTGTTTTCAGTCACGTTCACCTATTTCCAGTTTGTATGTTTTCTCTCCACTTCCCATCATTTTTGTGGACTAAACCTAGTAGGGTACCTACTTTTACTCAAAAATATTTCACATGAGTGGAGTGGGTGGAGTCATTGTTTTTTTTTTTTTTTAGGGTATGCCTGTTTTGAAACCACAGATACTGGTCAGATACTGACCACCAGATATTTTGTTTTAAGCTGTTATGTGGTGCTTAGCATATGTTTCTCTTATTGAACTTATTGAGTTCCTATGTCACTTTCTTGACGTGCAAACCCACGTTGCATATTTCAGCTAAATGGAAGGGATCGCATTTCCTCAGACTTACATTTTGTTCAGCTGCATGAAGATTCAAAATTTGGCAGTCGTCTTCCTTCTTGATTCAGACTTTTCTTCTTGAAGTCTGAAATGTCAATTTACTTCATGTGAACTCCTAAAAACCTGGCCAAGCAGCTGGATTTGAAACTGTTGAGCTTGTCTTGTGTCAATGGAAAGTCTGAGAAGAGCTTGCACGCTTCTAATGCTACTTTGGGGACTAATTGCACAGAATAATTAATGAACCCTCCTCTCTCACAGTGGTTGTTTTATAAATAATTCCCTGATCTAAAAGGTGATCATACATACACTTCCTTAAACAACTCTGCAGAGCAAATAATTTTCTAAAAGTCTCTATTTGTCACATGCACCAGAAAGCAGAAGCTGTGGGCTGGTGTCCAGCAGCTGAGGAGCAGCATCCCCCAGGAGAGGCGGGCTGGCCCTGTGCACCATCCCATGGAGCACTGCTGTCTTGTCCATGGACTGTGTTTTGAATGCAATTTGTTGGGGTGAAGGGGGTCTCCTCCATTTTAAAGCATGAATTGTGGAGCGACAAGCTATTGCAGAGCTCTGATGCTCAGCAAACCTTCAATCTGCAGGTTCACTCCAGATGAAAGGGGGAAGCTGGGTTTCCAAAGGAAGGTGACAGAGCTAAAGAGATGTGTGCGTGGCTCCATTAAGAACCCTTGCCTCAGGCTTTTTTTTTTTTTCCTGTGTCAGAAATTCAAAAGAATAAAGCAATCTGTTGGCTGTAAAGGGAACTATGTAGGTAACTGCACAGATGTGGGGGAATGAGAATTTAAAACAGGCAATGTCCACTGGTTGTGTAAATGATAAAGTACGGATTGTGTTTTGCTAAATATATTAGCAAGATAGATGAAGCAGGCTTGACAGTGTTGTTAAAACCAACAATGAAGCAGTTGTACGGTGCAATCAATATCTTCTCTTGCTGCAGTTCCCTATGTCAGCTGAGGAAAATGTTTTAATAGAAATTCAGTACCTCTCTGAGGTAGAGGAGGTATTTTGTATTTCTTATGGTAACAAATGTAGCTTTCTCTTTGCAAGTATGTGTCAGGCGAATTTTGCTTCTCTGTAGGAAATGGAAAGCCGTTTGTAATAATGGGAAGACCAGAGGGGTGGTAGGGCAGTTGCAAGTGAATTGAACACTAAGTGCAGCAGATTCCCTGGAGCAGGCAGGTGCCTTGGGGTGGCTGCCTGCAGGCTGTGTAAGGGTGTGTGTGTGTGAGCAGCCTGAAATGGGAGTGGGTTGTGTGGGATAAGTGAAATATGGTGTTATAACTTGCCCACAATGATTCATAACATATCTACCTCTGACTACAGAGGGCAGAACTATTCTTGATTATAATTCTGAAAGCTAGGACATCTTGTAGGTGAATATTGAAATGCAGCTTGCCAGAATATATAGAGATGGAAGGCAGGACTTTTGATGGCCCTAACCAGTAGTACCCACCTGAGTTCTGTGGCAGGGCTTTAGTTGAGAAGAGTGCAAGGTTTGGTGTGGATTCTGTGTTTGTATTTTAAACGGGTTAAAAATCATTTTGTTGTAAAACAGTGACGGTAGCTCACCACTGCCCTCCTGGAGATGCTAGGACACAAATAGCTTAGCTTTGGGTGTTGTCATCAGAGATATTTGATAGCTTGGGGGTTATTCATCACTCAACCACTTTTGAAGGCCATCAGCTTCATTTCATGGCATTTTTATTTGGTTTTGAGTGATGTGGTTTCTTGAATCAACAGTGGCATTGCTGACCTATGAAGGGCTTCCCAATAAAATTTCTTCCTGTTAAAAGTAAGATGGCAGAAGGGCTAATGGGCTTCCTTTAAATTTTGACAATTACCAGTAGTTGTCCTTCATTTTGTATCAGTCAGAAGTGGCTTAGGATGCAACCTCGGTTGTGGCCATGATCTAATCACAGAACAAGACCCTCTTCCCAGCCCCAAACTTAATATGGTTTTATTTAACCTCTGACTTTTGCATTTACTTTTACTTCAAAACACTTTTCCAAAGTAATCTGAAAGGCCAAATTAATTAATGAAAGCTTAGAGCTGCTCATACTTCTCATGTCTGCATGCCCTTGCTTGCAGACAGAGCTTTGTTTCACCATGCCAGACAGCACTGCCCGTCAGCTCCTCGCATCGGGTAGGCGATCCTGTCTCCAGAGAGCTCAGCGGGAGAAGTTGAGGCTTTTGCTTGAAGCTGCATTGATCCAACAGTGCCAAGCACAGGAGAGAAATGATGGCAAATTCCTTCCCCAGACAGAACAATGCCATTTACTACAAGATGTGATCTTCAGAAATCAATCAATTTTATACTTTTCAGTAAATTCATGCTGCTCCAAATTAAATTGGAAAAGCTGACTGGCATGAAAGTAATTCTTCTAAGTAAATTTCTGCCTGGATCCCTGCGATAATATCAATGTAGATTTCATGAATATGTTTCATTAAAAGGATTTTCATTAGGAATGAGTGTCAAAATTTGTTAATATGTCAGACTCTGAGGACACCCTTAATTGCATGTGCAGCATTTGTAGATCTATCCTTTTTTCCTCTCTCTCTGCCTCTATTAATAAGCTTTTCTAAACTGCCTCTTAGTGTAATAGTCTGGCACACTTTACAAATTACAAAAACAATTTTGTTTTCTTTGTTTGTTCAGTCCCTTAATCTTCTTTTTCATTACTTCTAAGCATATTATCCTTCTGCTTTTTATAATAAAGGAGTGGTGAAGATGAAAGTCTAGTTACAGATGGTATCTAGATTTTGGACCCCAGCCATGGGATCTGCTGTGGTCTTGTGCCACACAGCATCTTGGGATAAAAAAAAAAAAGAGGTAAAAATGCTCAAAAATGCTGGTGGTCACCTGGCTGCCCCATGTCTTAGAAAACCAAATCTGAGCTGTCACATTGGCTACTATGCCATATTGTAACTCGTCCTCAAACAAACATGCCCCAAGAAGTGTACATGTCTAGATCCCCATGTTGGAAGGACTTCCAAATTTTGTAGAAGGCAACTTTCCTGCAAGGGATCAGGGACTTTGAAAATTGTTGGTGGATAAACCTATTTAAGAGGAGGATTACACTGATGTTTAGTAGCTGCTGCAAACATGGGTGACAGAAATTGTTTTGCCTTGAGTGTCTTCCTGGGTTGTGTTAGACTTTGTATGCTGGTGGGTTACAGCCACTCTGACTAAAAGGAAGGGCCTCTGAGGCAGCAAGAGAAATGAATGTCAAATTGTGGAGGTTGTTTTGGTGATGAAGAGAACTCTGAGAGAACCTGACCTGGGGTTAATGAGTGTATTTCTTGCCTTCAGGCTACTGCTTACGCTGGTCTTTGGCTCAAAACTGTGCACTAATGAACTAGTAAATATTCCAAGAAAAACCTTGGGTTTTGATGATACTTTTCCATTTTACCTTTACTGCCGAATGCAGTCATTCTGTGTTTTTTGTTTTTCTGAACGTCATCAGCTTGTTTTCCGGAGATGATCCTAATTAAGTTGTTGCCACTGAAAATTTTTTATCTCCTGCTTAATAGCTATGGGCTAGGGAAGTCAAAGAGGGAATTAAGAAGTAGTTATAGTGGGCTTATTTTCTTTTAAGGAAAAAACGAAGGTAAAATTAGTTACTTGATTCCAGGCATCTTTCAGTAAACTGCAAACTGTAACAGGATGCTTTGTCATGAAAAGATGAGAAAGGTATAAATAGGGGTTCAGTTCTTGTGGCCTAGGGAAACCAAGAAGTCAAATGCCATCCTTAAGAGTGCTAGAACATCTTCAGCTCTTCTAGAAGGTCTTGGTGCTGCGCTTTGTTTGCTGTCTTTACAGTTTTAAGTCAGTGATGAGCACAGGTTGTATTAATGCTTGCTGTCCTATGTTACCTAAAATAAGACTGTATTGTATCAAAATAGAATTTCAGCTTGAATTACAGGTTTTGAAAAATAGGATCTGCAGAGGAGTGAAGAGGATAAATTTATATCCAAGAAGGTATTTTTAAAGCCACTCTTCCTGTCACTTTCTTCAAAAAAGCAAAACATTTTCCAGGTTTCCTTTAATCATTTTGATTGAGAATAAATGAGTAACATGAGCACAAGTCATGCATGTCTGAAAACAGACAAGAAATATATCCTTAAATTAAAAGAAGGAAAACACGTTTTATAAATAGAGGCTTGATGATGCAGGGTATACTGTAATTTGCTTGTATTCATGTTCCATTTCATTGCGGAACAGTTTAAAAAAACAAAAAAAACTTTGGTTATCATTTTTGAATAAACATCAATCTTTAGGAAATGAAGTTAGAAAAAAAAGTTTCAATGTGTAACTGAAACCGTGGACACCCATCTGTAATGTATGAATGCTTTACCTGGAGTGAGGTTTGGTTGCCTGATAAATAGTCTTGTATGAACTAAAATATCATCTTCATCCCATGGAATGCAATACGTACTAACATGAGCCCTAAATATTTTTCTTTATCAACTGTTTTGCTGGACACTTTTTTTTTTTTGTTACTGCTTACATGCAGAACTCCTTAAGGTATTTACCATTGCTTAATGTTTCCCACTGTTATTTGGAAATGTAAATGACTCAAGAATTGTTCTGATAATCCTTTTGTGTTTTCTTCTGGTTTTATATCTTTTTTTTTTCCTTAACAAGAATTTGAAATCATTGCTTGAATTCCTGATTTCTGAAGTGTTCTGCTTTTCTATCATTTCTATCTAGCATTTCTACCTCTCTTAGTTTCAACTTAACTACGTTCAACTTTGTCATTTTCTGACCAAAGCGGTCTGTATTTAGGATCAAAGTAGATAAATGAGACTGACTCTGCATTTCTTCCTCCTGTTTTCATGGTATGCTACTGTGGTAAAACCAGAGTGATGCTGCTTCAAAGTTTAATCTTCTGTCCGCGGTGATCAGTGATGATGACATTTTTCTTACCGAGATATGAAACCTAGTTAAATTTTGATAGAAGCTTTGATAGAAAGGTAATATAAAATGAGAAATAAAGAAGTGAAGTCTACAAGGTACAACTGAAGAACATTAGAATCATAGAATCATAGAATATCCTGAGTTGGAAGGGACCCTTAAGGATCATCAAGTCCAACTCTCGACACCGCACAGGTCTACCCAAAAGTTCAGACCATGTGCCTAAGTTCACAGTCCAATCTCTTCTTAAATTCAGACAGGCTCGGTGCAGTGACCACTTCCCTGGGGAGCCTGTTCCAGTGTGCAACCACCCTCTCTGTGAAGAACCCCCTCCTGATGTCAAGCCTAAATTTCCCCTGCCTCAGCTTAACCCCGTTCCCGCGGGTCCTGTCACTAGTGTTAATGGAGAAAAGGTCTCCTGCCTCTCGACACCCCCTTACGAGGAAGTTGTAGACTGTGATGAGGTCTCCCCTCAGCCTCCTCTTCTCCAGGCTGAACAGGCCCAGTGACCTCAGCCGTTCCTCGTACGTCTTCCCCTCCAGGCCTTTCACCATCTTCGTAGCCCTCCTCTGGACACTTTCCAACAGTTTCATGTCCTTTTTATACTGTGGTGCCCAGAACTGCACACAGTACTCGAGGTGAGGCCGCACCAGCGCAGAGTAGAGCGGGACAATCACCTCCCTTGACCTACTAGCGATGCCGTTCTTGATGCACCCCAGGATACGATTGGCCCTCCTGGCTGCCAGGGCACACTGCTGGCTCATATTCAACTTGCTGTCTACCACGACCCCCAGATCCCTCTCTTCTAGGCTGCTCTCCAGCATCTCATCGCCCAGTCTGTACATGCAGCCAGGGTTTCCCCGTCCCAGGTGCAGGACCCGGCACTTGCTCTTATTGAACTTCATTACATCTGCTTAGCATTGGTTATTGAAAATGAACCCTGTTTCACTTCATGTAAGAATCCTCTGATGTTCTTTTATGGATCAGACTTCGGAACAATAGCAAGTTTCAGTGCCATAATAAGGCGTTTAGATGGAAACTGAATGTTTACCTACACTTTAATTACACAAAACAGTTGTAATTAAATGTGTTTCAAACAGTAGGCAAACAATGAAATAAATTCCTCCTTATAGTAACATTAAATAAATAGACAATATTCTTCTGTTTTCTCAGGGCCAGATAACAATGAACCAATTATTCTTTACAGCTTTCCAAGAGAGCTTCTCATCGTACAGAGAGGCTTAACATCTGGATCAATGCTTGCATGGTTTATAATGAAGTCCTTTAGCTCTTAGAAATTATTGAAAAAGCATCTCCTGTGGAAAACAAAGATTAGTTTAGCTGGATGCCATGCTGAGCAACGGATGTTTTTCTTGGCTGGCTCACCACAAAACTGCTTCCATTCTCCGTATCAAGTAAGAATCTGCAGGCTTTAGTCCAGTAAACAAATAGTATTTTCTTGTAATTCAGTATGCACTTGTAGCTTGTTGGTCATCTTTAAGAAGGAGTAAATTAGACCAAATTCTGGCTGTTGTAATTGCAACACTTCCATATAGAAGACATAAATGTTCTCCTGGAGAAATTCCCCTGTATGTATGACACGGAACTAAGACATCCTACATCTCTGTCCTGGAAACTGCCATGCATTAAGATTTTCCAGTATAAGGGTTAAGCTGGGTGAAAGGGCTGTTGGCAAATCACTGCAAAGGCATGCCGAAGTGTGAAGAAGAAGAGCAGTACAAGGCTGCCCTTGGGCACAGACCCACAGCATTTTTAAAAATTACTGATGGGTGTGCACTCATCCCAAAATTGAAATGAGGGGGAAAGATGGAGCTTAAGTTTGAGATGTTCTTGTGTGTTTCTTCCTTTTGCTCTCTGCACTGCTCCTGGCAGAAGGCAGTCTGTGTGGCCAGCATTGGTGCTCATCCTCTGAGGGAGAGGCTGATTTCCTGACACAGCCCCCAGGAGTACCGCATGTAGGAAGGGTTGCAGCAGCACTTGCTGCATGCCTCAGGTATGCAGTGACTCGGACAGTGCCCTCTGTTACTCAAAAAATGTACCCCGTATGACTCCAAATGACCTTGTCAAATCACCTTGAAAACTGAGAAGAGCAACTTCTTGTTCCTCAGTAGAAAGCATGTGAGCAGCCTGACAATCTCAGGCTTTCTTCTCAAATCACTTCAGTAGTTTGCTCAAGACTTTGTCAAGTCATTTCAGTTCTTGGTGCTTTTGTATACCCGGTGGTTGGCCACAGAGGTGTCAATCTATACAAGGGCTTTCTGTGCTATTCAGAGTGCTTGCTCCAACAATAGTCAGGCTCAATAAATCTGTCTGTGGATAACTTTGCTTTTATTTGAAAAGCTAAATAATATGAGAAAAGCAATCAATGCAATGTATTGTTCTGGGACAGCGAATCAATGCATGCTTAAATACGTCCCATTCTGGGACCTATATTTAATGGGATAACCCAGCATATACCACAAGTGCTAAGCAATGAAATCTTTGCTTTCTCTCTTAATATGAGGAAGAGTTCTATGTCTGATTTATTTTTTTTTGCAGCACTCTCATTTAAAATTAATACATGCAAGTGGAGGTGCACTGGAACAGGGATGTTGGCTAATGGCTTCCTAGCAGTTATACCCACACTGATGAACAGCATGGCTCTCTGCTTCCTGATGGAGTTGTTAGGGAAGTGAAATTTTAACTGACAGGTTCATTTCAACATTACTATGGTTCTTGGATAAATAGGAGGTTCATTAAAAAGAGAACAAAACTAGGGTATGAAGAGTTGTAGGTGTTTCTATGCTGGCATTAATCTAGTCTTGCCACTGATTACAGGATAAAAGAATTCTGTACTACCTCAGTCTGTGTTTATAAACAAAAGCATTGATGTAATAGAATTGTTTCAGTGTTCATGAATTCATATGTTGAGTGCAGCTTGGAAGCGATGGAAGAAAAATATTTAGAAAGAAGCACCTGAGATAGTGTGCTTAAATTGGTAAATTGTTGGAATAAATACAGATGTTCTGGAGAAAAAAATATTGTGCTAGTGGAGCATTAAGGTGTGATTATTATCTACAGGAATGTAAGTGTTTCTGACAGGCAAGTATGTGGAGACAGATGTGCATACAAGGACAAAAGCATCCACCTTGTATAGAGAAGCAAGTTTAGAAGTGCTGAGAGGGGTGGGGAACACAGGTGATGAATGAAATATTCCCCCTTAGGTTTGGTGTCCATCCTATTAGCTTGTTTCTGTTCAGGACTTCATAAGAATAGTTCTGAGGCTATGGCATGGCTATGGTTTTTGTTAATTAGCCAAATTGACAAGGTATATTGGCTACTTAAGACATGAATTAGGACTTGCGGTGTAAATACAGTTTGCATTATCTGTACTGTAATATTAAGAGTATGTGTCAAAATTCTGTCTTTTTATGTGTAGGGTGTAACTGAACTCAGTACAAACCTCTGTGTAAGGAATCCTAATCAGCTAAAAGATACTGTAAAAAAAAAAAAGTAACATTTTGAAAAAGGATGAAGTTGCAGAAACAACAAAACAAAGGATCCATCACAAATAATAATCCAAATGTTTTTTTCTCTGACTACAAGGCCAATCAATCTTTTAAATTACCTTTCCTATTTTTTAGAGTTAGTCCTGTAGCAAGTATCTAAATGAAACTTGTTAATATTTCATGGACTGCACATTTTATAATCTGTTTTTATTTCATTTTTATGAGAATTACCCTTCAAATTAGTTTTCTTCACCAAGGAAGACCTGTATCTTCTGCATTATAATTTCTTAATTATCTTGATTTATGTACAGCTATGACTAGAGAGAATTCCAGCTTGGATTTCCAAAAGAGCTAGTGTGACATACCTGCCATCTAAATGATGCTCCATATCCCTCAAAAAGCATTTGTGATGGTCTCTTGAAATGTTCTCAATGAGTGACTTGAAGATGATTATTTCAGTTTTGTTTTGCTTTCTCCAAATTAGCTGGATTCTGCAGGAATAGAGGTTGCAAACAGTTCAGATGTTAATTGCTGCAGTGCCCTCCTCCTTCCCCCTGTTCCTGACCCCTTTCTCCAGAGCTGGTGTTCTCCTCAGGAAAACAAGGTGAATGGTTTCCTTTCATGGGGAAATTTGGGAGATGAGGCATGTGGCACTGATTCATGGTGGGAAGTGGTGGAGACTACAACACCTTTCCTAAACACTTGTACAGTCTCGCTGCAGGCTGCATCCCTGCCATGTTCTGACATCTAGCCATGGAGTTGGGCTACGGAGGCCAGCCCAAGGCTCTCCAGACCTGGCAGCCTTTTATTACCATTTGTTTTAATGCTGACGGTTTTTCCATGATAGGGCTCAGGAAAGCAGATAAGGCTCCTCTGATTTCACGCTGTCAGAACCGTTATTGTACGGGAATGGAGATAGCCACACTGGCTGTGATAGCGCAGATAGACTGAGAAACCAGGCAAGCCTCCAGACTGCGAGCAGGCACTTATTTATCATGAACTACTTGACAATCTAACCAATAACAGCTTAAAAAAAAGCGAGCACTAATCAAACAGATCAGTCAAGTGACAGTACTGAGCCTCTGGTGCTGTATTTCTGTCTCTAGTAGCTTCAGTCTTTGGTATTTCCCAGCCTCCAAGGTCAAGGCATTCAGTCTTGAGACTCCTGGGATGTGAAAAGCCAGGAGCAAGGTGGGAGTCTTCTGCCCTCCCCAGGCTGTGCCGTCTGTCACTGGTGTTTGTATGCCCTTCTGTTGATCATCCCCGTCTGGTGGAAGGACTCAGGACCTCTTCACAGGGGTCAGAGCCCATCTGTCTAGGTAGCCCAGGTGGTGTGAGTCCTCCCTGCTGTGTCCAGCTGAGTGTGGCCTGCCGGATCCTGGCTGTCTGACTGCTGCTAAGCACTGCAGACTGGAAGAGCTACCAGAATGAAATACCTCTATTTTTAGGCATCCGTGCCAAACAATACCAAGCATTTTGCTTTCTACCTTAATTTTAGCAGTCTTGTGGTATGCCTGGGGTGCAGGACAAGCAGGGTGTGTTTTACAGGGATTCGTGCTGTCAGTCTCAAAGGAGCCTCTGGTTTCTAGTCCTGATTATGCCCATCAAACAGGAAAGCTTGTACACATGCAGTCTGCAAACTAAATTACCCACAGGGATGAAATCTGGAGCAAGAGTGAACCCTCGCACAGACCTGAGAGCTTCTCATGTAAGGGTAGGAGTACTGAGGCATGGGAAACATGAGGAGCTAAAGGTGAAGGTGGGTGCCCCAGAAATGTAGGCTGACACACACTCTCTAACAACGCTGATCGTAGCTGCTTTCTGCAGCTTTTGTCATGTTTTGCCCAAATATATTTTTCTCTGGGAGAAAGCTTTTTATACCTCTTCTAGCACACATCAGTATGTGTTTTATTAGTCTTATCTCCACTTGATTGAGATAGTACTTTCCCCTAACTAATCTTGCTCCTTCTGGTTTGGTTAGATGCTTAATTTCCCACACTGTGGCTCTGAATTATTTGAATTTTTGTGTGCTCTAGAAACCTTGCAAAATCAGAGACTTTCAGATCAGGCATTCAGTTCCACCCAGGAGCTGGTAATATTCTGAATCTATTTGACAACTTTTAGTACTTTTTCCTCTATCAAGAACTTAGAAATACAGAGCTCTGTGAAAATGACTGTAAAGCTTTCCTTATGTAAAGCTGGTAGAGCTTTGCTGCACATTCAGATCATATTTGGAGCACAGATTAACATGATGTTTGCTTACTCTTCATCCCTCCTGCTCTTCCCTGCTTCCCTGTAATGGATTTTGATTTATTTGATGGTGAGACCAGACTTTTCTTATCTGTATCTTCATCATGAATCTCCACACATTTTTCACTGAGGAAGGGGAGGGAATGGTAAGATTTGCATTATGTTTATTTGTGATTTTACTTCCATTACAACTGAGACTTGAGAGTCACTGGCAAGAAGAATATTGTGCTTTTTTCTACATACAGGTCCATAAGCCAATGAGAATGTATAAATATGTATAAATATACAGATGAGAATTATATAA
Source organism: Aythya ferina (assembly GCF_964211825.1). Classification (NCBI taxonomy): domain Eukaryota; kingdom Metazoa; phylum Chordata; class Aves; order Anseriformes; family Anatidae; genus Aythya; species Aythya ferina. The sequence continues at coordinate 10,495,876 of NC_140302.1, read as the reverse complement.
TGCATTATTTTAGTAGCTGGATCAGAAGTAGCTGGAGGTAACACAAATTATTTAAATGAGGTAAATTTTCCTAGCTGAGAAAGTTTCTACTATGCATTTTTGTCATTGTGTCCTTCTTGTCAGGGAAAAAAAAAGCTGCCAAGAACTTCATTGCACCCTGTACTCATTAGTAGTTAGTAAAGAATCTGATTCTATGAAGTGCCTGTGAAACCCCCGTGATCTCTGTGTATATTTGTCTATTTTAATACTCTTCCTATAGCTATCCTAGGTATAATGTGTATTCATCACATGTCTGTCTTTTACTTGTTGGCTAATAATATACATGTTAGTCTGTGTTGCACTGAAGTTTGGATGTGTGCAAGTTTGTACCTATATTACCATTAAAAGGGGAAAAACACTTAAGCTTATAATAGCTCTTTCTAGTTAGCTTACTTATTTTTATTCTGCATGTATTTCATTACTAACAACCTTTTATCAATGTTACCATGGAAATAGAGAATGCCAATTCCTGCATACATGCCAAAACGCATTTTCTGTCCTAGCTACTTGCCCTGCTGCAAACAACGCTTGCTAGGTATCGGTGAACAGTTCAGATCAGCTCAATTATTTGACCTGCTCATTTTTGTGTGCATTATCCTTGTCTATGAGCAGAACATTTCACATACTTTTCCACGAGTAACTTCCCCAAAAGTAAGCTGAATTCTAAAGGCAAAAGCATCAATGAATTTCCGGGGGGGGAAATAATCCATGAATTTAAAGCAAAGAAAGGATGGGGGCCTAAAATTACCTTTGCACACTGAGTAGATCTTTTCAGTTCAAAAATTGTTTCTTACTAATCCATAAGCTATGTTTCTCCGAACTGGTACATGTATGTTTTAGCAGAGCTCAGTAATCATTAGGCACAAAGTGTGTGCTGAGGTACTTTTCAGTGTTTCTTCTGAGAGCTCAGACTATCAATGGAACTTAAAGCAATGCAGCTCTATCAGCTATAGCCATCTAGAACCTTGCTAAGTCTCTTTACCATATCATTACAACTTATTTGTTTTTGAAATTGTAATTAACTGGGAGAGGGGGGAGGGAATTCTAGAACCATTGAATAACTATATTTGCAATGCAGAGGTTATTTAGAAAATTAAATATGTTAAAATAATATCAGTTTTCCATAATTCATATAGTTGGAGGACTCCTCAATGAATCTTGTGAGTTTGGAAATCATAATTAAAACAATATTCTTAACGTATTAGTTGAATCCAGTTAAAAACCAACACGTTCCTTCTGCTTCATGTATCATTATCAGCTACTGCAAATTGCAAATGTCCTAGCCTCGGAGCTCAACAGGTTAGTTTGATCTAGCAGGAACTAGAAAACACGTTTTAGTCTTCTACAGCAGTATTGACTCTGTGCTGACAACTCTGCTCCTGCTTTATGGTACTGTATAATTGGAAAGAGACAAGCAAACCAGATGCACAGCAGAAAGTACATATTTTTGTGTAGCTATCCTCTTGATTTATTCAACCCCCAACACGCACATTGTGGCCATGAATAGGAAGAGTGAAGAATAAGAAAGGAAGAAATCATTATTGAAATGGGGGATTCTGATTCTATCTTTTGGCATTTGGAACCAGAGGATTGATTTTATAATGTACTTAACACTTGGTGTTTTCCTCTGGTCAGTGTTTTCAGGATTACTTACCTGTCTTTTAATCACTTATCTCCTTAAAGAGTGCTGAGTTGAAAAGTGATCTCTCTAACATAGTCTTTTGGCTTTAGATAGACCTTTTGCTTCCTTGTATGGTACATTCTGTAGACAGCAATAGTATCTAAGGGTGGAGTGTTAGCATGATGTAGGTGATAAATAACTGTTTTTGCTTTTACAATCAACTTCACAACTGACAAGTTTCTCCAAGAACTAAATCTTGTGTTTCTACATAAACAGAATATGAAACTCAATTTGTAATAGTCAAGTCAGGAGTCAGGATATTTCAGCTGTGGTTTCTCTCTCAACTTGAAAAGGTTTTGATTAAGGGTGCTTGTTTAAAAAATAAAATAAATCCCACTCCTCGGTACATGTATTAGTATTAAATCTTCCTCTTCATGCTCCTCCACTAAATTAAACAGGCAACTCAAACCAAAGTTTCAACTGAAAGCAAAACTCTTGATGCTCGCATAACTGCAGTAAGATTGTTTTAATGCATATTGCTATTATTTCTTATGTACTAGTCATGGCTGCATCATTTGCAAAATATTTTGAAAAATACATATCAGTGATCAAGGTTTTAAGATCTATGCCATAGATTTGACTGCCTTCATAGTGTCACTTATAAAATTGTTGGTATCAGCACAGCCCAGTATGTGCACATTCACATGTACAGCTTTACACAGAAATCTGCTTTCCCCTGGCAGTAATGATGTTGCCTTTGAAACACAGCAGAAGGGCTGGAGATGTAGCACCACTTGCAGTGTTTGTCTACATGGTGACGGCTGGTGTATTATGCTCATCTCTGAACTCTGCTCCTAAGAACGGAGTTGACTGGAGGTCTTTGTATCACTGATTTCTTGAATAATTTCACTTCACTACACCGTATCAACTGCAGGTAGCCGTTGCCTGCTGAAAGCAGTCCATCTTCAGGTTTTTCACTCCTCTGCAATTTGCAGTGAGTAACTCTGGCTCTCCCTCCTCCCCCTGGGGGCATTTATTGTCATTTTCTTCTCCCATGTGTTTGTGGAGCGCTGTATTCTCTTACTACTTTGACCTCCCACCAGATTTGGAGAAACGCACAGTCTGATGGGTCCTCACGGCTCTGCTCTGGCAGAGTAGCAGCAGATCGCTCTGCTTGGAGAATCCCTCTGCGCTCCTCCAAGAAACGTCGGCGTGCAAGCAGCAGGCTGTATGAATGGATGATAAATTCTGGTGCACCTAGGGAGGGGGAAAGTGTTAATTGCTTTGTCTACAGAAATTGGCCACAGGGATTTGGATGCCTCAGTTTTAGTTGTTTTTTTTTTTTTTTTTTCTTTCCTTTCTACACCATTGCCAATTTTTAATCTCTATCTTTAGTGCTGTCTGTGAAGTGTTATCCTCTTGAAAGAGTGTGCATTTACTGGAATAATCACACTTTCTCTTCCCCTCTGTCAGCTATTAATAGTGATAAATTTTAATTGCATATGTAAATAAAAACACTGTGTACTCATTAGTTTAAATATGTTTTTCATTAGGGAAATGAAATGCTCATTGCATATGATGCAAAGCTAAAAGCAGGAGAATGTTAACAGCATTGAGCAGTTTGGAAAGTATATTGACTCATGATTTATTATTAATGATAAAAATAAACCTTGTTTTTAGGAATTATTATGGGCAATGTTTCCAGTACTAGCATCTAGATTTTGGAAGTGGAAAAGCCAAAGTAAAGTGACAGAAACATAAGTATGGTGTCAAGGCCAATGCATTTGAAACTTGTACTGAAGAGAGATGACAAATGCTTGTTACTATTTATAGCATTGGTTATTTTGGAGACAGTAACTGCAAAGTGGGGTAGATGTTTTCAGTTTCTGTATAGGAAAATCCTGACATCTCTCAAGTTTTGATAACTTGAAACATATTAGTCCTGAACTACATTGCTTCTTTATCATTAATTTTCAAACTCTTTGAACCCAACACTCCAAATACACTTTCTGCTATTTTTAGGGGCTATGCAATTATAGTTAAGATGATATAATTTTTCAGTTCAGCAATCCATACTTTCAAGGTTGGAGTATATTTATCTACCCACTAGGTCATAATTTGCTTCCTTTCTATCAACAGCATACACAGGATTTTTAACTGGTTACTTGTAAACTGTCTCCGCCATCTCTTTCCACTGTTCTGCTCACTGGAAAATGATAAAAATCTTACTGGAGGCATTTAGTAAATCAGTAGGATTTTATACAAAAGTCTGGCTTCTTAACAACTCAGTCTTGCTGGAAAGATGCTCTGTAGGTTTGACTTTCTAAAGTTACGGTTCAAAACAGGTTAACGATAATCTGTTTTAGCATTGGAAAAGATTGCATTGCCAGTGCAGTTATCCACTAAGGTCAGTTGTCATTATAAAGTAGATGTATATCAAAATATCCAAACATAATGTTTCCTGATTATTATGAGGATGTAAAATTTTTGCCTCCAAAGCTTACAACAACAAACATGCTTTCTTCTCAATTACTTCCGTAAGAGAGCTAAGATAAAAGCCATTTTTATTTTATAAAGATAAGCTTGACTGTCTTTGTCTCACATATACTTCCTCAGTTCAAGTTCTATCAAACTTTTATATCAGAGCACAGTAAAATATTTATGTAGAAGATGACCTGAAAAAAAAAAATGAAAAGGCTGGCTAGAGGGCAGTCTCAGAATTAACACAAAGCCAAAGCCTCAGCAGGAAACTTGAAAAAAAAAAAAAAAAAAGACTGATATATATATATATATATATTTTTTATATATCTGAGATATATATATATATATATATACACTGATATATATATTATATATATCAGTGTGTGTGTATATATATAATATATATATATTATAATATATATATATTATATATATATTTCTAGTTTCTTCATTTGCTAAATGACAGTGTTGTTTGCAGGATCCATTGCTAAGAAAACAATGGCAAACAGTTACCATTTTGTATGAAGAGCTATTGCACGTGACAGTGTTCAAAACAGATTCATGGGCTGTAGGCCAAGAGGGACTACTATGATATCAAATTGGACTTCACATAAGCATGAACACCCAGTGAACATTACTTATACACTACATGGTATACTGTCTGTAACATAGCAGACCAGAAAAAAGCAGAAGTTTGAGAGCACCTAGGATATTTGCTTCAAGAAGATGCCAAACATGCAAGAGATTCTTTGTTTCTTGAAGTCTTTCAAACAGGAATGATTGAATGTGTTCCTCAAAGTTCTGCTCCAAATCAGCCAGAATCCATGAACTTAATCGTGCCATTTGCAGCTGACACCCTCTGGTATCTCTTACATGTGAAGTTAGTGATTCACTGCAATGCTAGCTCATCTTGGATCCCTGCCCCAATGGACCTGTGCACTCTTCTTTTCTAAAGAACTTGAGTATAACAGCCCCACATGTCCATTGTATACAGACTGTGGTGAGTCAGAAAGCAAGCACACCCTGACCTTCATGCTTACTTTAAATATTCACTTTACTATTCAGAGCAGTTCTTGTTCATCTATAATCCATGTGGCATTTCTCCAAAGTTGTCAGTATTCACAGAAAGTGGTTAGCTTTTATAAATGATTGCGCTGAGCTCCAGACTGACTTCTTTGATTCTCATCCATCATCAGATCCTTTTTAGTGGTTTCTCATGAGGTTCCCCTCCCTCTTGCCACAATTTTTTTATGCAGGAGGAGATGTTCTTCAAAGATGCATTAAGTTTTGTACATCAGTTTCTGTACTTGCTGACACAACTCACTGTAGCATTTGACAGCTCCTTCCTCAGGTTCTTCAAGAAGCTTATGGCAGAGGTGAGAAATTGGAGGGTATATAATGTAATCTATAGTAAGCTCTCAAATATTTAAATTGTAGATACACCCAGACTTGGAATGGTGAAACTTAACATGTTATACAGCTAGATAAGGAAACATGATTTCTGCATAACTTGTCTAGAACTAGCATATCAAATTTTATCTACACACAAATTTCTTATCCGATGAAACTCGGCTCTGTAGGAAATAGTAACGTGTCCAGGAGACAACTAATATCAACTTGTTACCTCTGCCTTTTTTCTGTGCTTTTCAGTTCTGTAATGGTGAAACTATTGACTGACTTCTCTCATAGTACTGATTTGCTGAGATCTTGAATGCTACTGGGATTTCTGGGTTTGAATGGGATGAGCAGTGGAAGCCTCTCTTCATTCATCAGAGTATCGTAGAGATCTGGATGTCCGCTTCTGTGTCCTTTTTGGATTACGTTATCCAAACTGCAGACCCTTCTAAACCTAAATGTTACAGACCAGTCCATCTTGCACAATGTACAACTTCAAAAGAAGTATGCTTTTGAAGTACAGTCAGCTTTCCAAAATCAAATTTGCAACGAGGCAATTGGAGTGCTTTATAATAGGGAGAGTTAGAAATGTAATTACAAGCTGCAGTAGACACTAAGGAATGGAGAGGGTGAGAGAGGTCTGTGATGCATGCATTTGCATAACTGATAACTATCAGTTATAAATAAAAAAAAAAAGTCACTGTCACAAACTCTAGTACATTAGACAATGCTATTTCACCTTCTCCCACTGTCAGCCTTAATATCCTCACAAGGCACTACTAGAAAGGCTGCAAAGTGGTTCTTAGGTGAGATATGCAAAATGTAAAGTCTACATGAATTGTGGAAATGAATTGCCTCTTGGCAACAATGATAGTGACTTTTGCTTTTTGTTTTACGTTTTCCAAGATTCCCACTTACAATATAAGTGTCTCACAAAGTGGTCTGACTGATTTTTGCCTATGTTGCTGGATAAATCAAACAATTTCAGGGTAATTTGCCTGCCTCCATTTTCTCTTCAACTAAGTGATTATCTGTTGTGCAACTGTTAGTATAAATTTCAAGCTATGAGGGGTCATTCACCAATAAATATAGAGAGTTGTGGGAGGTGAAACAGCAAAGAAGTAGGTTTGTGTGTGCAGACTGTTCCCTTAACACAGCCCCAGACAAGCAACCAAAGATACTTGTATGATGCGATTTAGGATTTTGTTGTGTAGTTAAAAACAGCATCTTACTGCATGTTCTACTGATCTGCATCACTTCTGACTTAAATTATCTGTATTTTAATACCCCATATTGGTAGCAGTTGTAGTTCCAGTCCCAGTATACTCAGTGTACCGTGAAACATTTATTTATATGGGTAACTGAGGAGCATGATAATTGGAATGGTGGACTAAGGTGAAGTTGGTAGCATCCACTGCAGAGGCCATTAATAAACAACAAAAAAGTCTATCACAAATCAGGCCTCATTCTTTTTCCTGTGCTTCTCCCCTGCTTGTAACAGATAAAGGGCAAAAAAAAAAAAAAAAAAAAAAAGATTTGCCACGAAAGTCAATGTGCAAGACAGAATTCCCCAGAGGGGGGATTAATACCAACATTTTGAGGTCAATGTCCTTCATGTTTTGGGAATTTCTATTGCCTCAGAGCAATCCTATCCATATGGACATAAAATCTGTCTTCCTGGGTGAGCCTGTTATCTGTTTAGCCCAATATATGTATGATTGCTAGGCATGTGAATATAAATCTCTGTCTGTGAAAATACAAACAACAAATTACTGAGCAACTTGTGCAAGATGCATGGTGATCTGTTGTCAGTTTTATGAACTCAATCTCAATTTGTTTTGAGTTCCATCTGGGATAAGCCCAGCAGATATATGTAAGCCATGATTCAAAGCATATAGAATATTGCACATGGATCATTGTAATGAATTTTTGAAGAGGCACTCTATGCTTTGCTTAACTGGGAGCGTACTGTGGTGCTGGTGAGATCTGACAAACCACTGAAGTGCTTTGCTGTGCCCTTGTGTTCAGGTCTTGGCAAGTTCGAGCAATGCACTGGCTCTGGCAGCCTTTTCTAGTGCTGCTGAAATACAGACTTGTACAAAATGAAATGCGATGCAACTATGTCCCCACAACCATTGAAGGGTTGCAATTTGGTGTTTTATAATCTTCTCATTGCATAACTTTACACTGGGTAGTTTTTACTTTGGAGGCAAAGGAGCTTCCCAGAGCACCTATAGTTTGCTGTTTGCATTTTTATTTTTTTTTTCCCCACAGAAGTAAAATATCTTGGTACAGCTGTAGAGGGTACAGGTAAGATGTGAGGTGGGGCAAACAGAGTAACTAGCAAATGGAGAAGGACTTACTTGACTCCTTCACATCTAGCTCCAGTTATTAACTCATGGATGCAATGCAATAATATACTGTGACTTTGATCCTTTGATTTGAGATCCATCATTATTGTTAAAAACATGTTTAAACACTAGATTACTAGGGTCTTCGTCCAGTGTCCACAAACCTTAGCAGAAAAAGTTGTGGATTGCTTTGAGTGATTCTAAACTACAGGTATCGCATTAAATGATGGCTGGGAATTTTTACTTGAAGTTACAGTTTGCAATCTAGAACTTCCTAATAATGTATTCCTACTTCAGAAAGTATTTAAGCATGTTTATAATTCCTGTTGAACTTGATAATCTTGGAGCATATGTTTAAACTGATGCATTTTGGATAGGGAGGGATATACAGTACAGATCTGATGAACGTTTTTCTGAGTCTGTGCCCAAAGCATTTCATGAATCATAAATGCTTCTATTTCCTCTGGATTGCTTCATTTTCTATATAGGTTGCCAGATCACATATAGAAGAAACTTGCTAGCAAGCTTAATAGATATTAGCATTCATAATTTAAAGTGCAGAAAAATCTTTGCAGTGCAGATACAGAACTTCAATTCTCCAATAGTGAAGCATGGAGACTATTGCAATAATGTCCCAGCTATTTCCTTAGCTGATTTTGTGGGCAGAGGCATGCTAGATTTACATTGTGTTTATGCAAACAGAATGAAAATTCTCTGCCTAAAAAACTTCTATTTTTAAAAAAAAACAAACAAACAAACTATAAACTTACCATATTAAATAGTCAAGAGCTACCTTTACAAGTTAAATTAAACAACAAGTCTGGGGAAAAAAAAAAAAAATCTACTTATCTGTATGCTTCTTTGAACCAGCTTGTTTCCATTTTGTTAACAAACTTTGAACTCAAACTTTCCGAAACTTAGTTGTGTCAGGTAAAACACTTCAAGATTTGTTGTTGTGCCTACAGTATAAGAACACTGAGCTTTTATCCCTACCAATGGTATTTTATGACATCATCTACATCAAATTAGTGAATGTCCCTAGAGAGCTGCTGTTGTTAAAATCCTCTGAAATCTGATGAGCAGGAGCTTTTAACAATGGCTTTTACACTAATTAATGCACAACAAACCTGTCTTCCATCTACTCTTATTAAACAGAGTAAACAATCAGTGTTGCACAATTTTATTGGCTCTTAAAGTTGTATAGGTATCTCTAGAGAATCGTTGCCATTGAAGATGATACCATTTCCTTTTCTAACTTTCTTAATAAGACCATTTTGTTGGAAGACCTTTATAATCAGATTTGTCCTTGCACAGCTGTATGCTCAATTCCTAATGAAAATGAGTTAGGATTTCAGAAGTGCGATACCAAGTTAACTGAATATGATCCAAGAATTATTTTCCATTGTGGTTAGCTTAACCAGCCTTTCCTTGCGTTCTTTAAAATTGCTAGAGAATATAATCCAAACAAATTGGCTGTAGTGCCTACTAATGCATAATTTAATTATTTTTAAGTAGTTTATTGAATGGGTATTATTAATAAGTAAATTACCTGCAAAGGATGCATCCAAAGACTAGCTTGGATTCAACATAAAGAATAACTGAAGCCCACCTGGGTGAAGGTCAGAGATCCAGCAGGGAATGCAAATCAGCCAACCAAAGATAAAATCTTTGCCACGTGCAAACATGTTGAGACAAGGGGTGCAGTATCTTGACCTTACTACAAGAATGTGATACCTCAATGAATACTGACCAGAGGAAAATGCCTCAATAAAAATAGGTGAAGCATCTTAGCAACAATAAAAGTGTAAGCAGATTTAAAAGGTAAAACATTCTAAAAACATTCTACTAGCAGATTTTTAAGATAAATGTGATCCATGTTTGATTTACCAGCAACAACAACAAAAAAAATCTAGTGTAAGGAGGAATAGATTAGTGTTACTGCTTAGAGTATCAGAGGGTATAGAATGACTATGACTTTTCTTTCTTTAGTAAATTGTGCAACTTTTCCTTTTTCTTAAAGGTTACCTGAGATTTATATATGCTTACTGGTTTTTGCATAGTACAAAACACCTGGAATATTTTTGTCTGAATTTCTGTTTTTGACTTCTTAAAATTTATCTTTCCAATTAAAGTATCTGAAGTACTTATGGAAACTTCAGGTTTGAGAATTTGTCTCAGAACTTCTCAGTGTAGTTCTGTGACATGGCTCAGGAATCAGCCTGCCTTAGCGTGAGCATCTCGGTTTTCAAGGATGTCTCAGACTTTGTGGGAAGATAATTCTATTTATATAAATATAGTATTTATGGATATAAGCCTTCTGAAGTGTGCATTTTTTGTTCCTATGATTGGGACAGAAAATACAGTGGGAAAGGTAAATATGTGTTTGACTCACTGTACAGCATAAAATGCAATAAAATGAAGTTAGGCAGCAGGCTTCGGAGGCTTTTTTGCTTAGTTTCACTGGACTTTCTTTGCCTATTGGCTTTGCTTTAAAGTACTAGTCAGCCTCTTCTGAAGAGTTCATCAAATTTAGTGGAGAAATAGTATCTGCTATCAGATCAACCAGTACAGGTGGGAAAACAAGCAGGCTTTTGGGCTTGGTGTCCCTTGCTGACCTCTTCTATTTTCCTTATATCCTTAAACTGTGTCACTGTTATGAGAACATAATACCTACTACTATGGGAAGAGGCGTTTTTATTGGATACCTTCTGCCTATACAAGATACGTTACCAAGTCAGAAGATAAAATCAAGCTCTATGAAGTTTGTGAACCCGTATACAGACTCATGCCTGTTTTTTATACTGGATGTGAACATATTTCAGTGGTCAGTTTATAGTAGAGAACAAATCCAAAATAATTTATTATCAGAAAAAAACAAGAACTTTGCACGGACATGGTATTACAGAATCACAGAATTTCTAGGTTGGAAGAGACCTCAAGATCATCGAGTCCAACCTCTGACCTAACGCTAGCAGTCCCCACTAAACCATATCCCTAAGCTCTACATCTAAACGTCTTTTGAAGACTTCCAGGGATGGTGACTCCACCACTTCCCTGGGCAGCCCGTTCCAATGCCTCACAACCCTTTCAGTGAAGAAGTTCTTCCTAACATCTAACCTAAAACTCCCCTGGCTCAACTTAAGCCCATTCCCCCTCGTCCTGTCACCAGGCACATGGGAGAACAAACCAACCCCCACCTCGCTACAGCCTCCCTTGAGGTACCTATAGAGAGCGATAAGGTCACCCCTGAGCCTCCTCTTCTCCAGGCTGAACAAGCCCAGCTCCCTCAGCCGCTCCTCGTAGGACTTGTTCTCCAGGCCCCTCACCAGCTTTGTTGCCCTTCTCTGCACCCGCTCAAGCACCTCCATGTCCTTCTTGTAGCGAGGGGCCCAAAACTGAACACAGTACTCGAGGTGCGGCCTCACCAGAGCTGAGTACAGGGGGACGATCACCTCCCTAGCCCTGCTGGTCACACTGTTCCTGATACAAGCCAGGATGCCGTTGGCCTTCTTGGCCACCTGAGCACACTGCTGGCTCATATTCAGCCGACTATCCACAATAAGATATTGAGAGTAAAAAGAATATCTCATAAGCATTGTATAAACTACCTTTTTTCTGTTATAGACTGCCTTTCCATCAGTAACACTCAGTTATGAACACTGGATTGTAGAAGTTAAATCACACATTTTGAAATAAGATACTGTTAAAATATTTATGAAAATTCACTCACCTGTTTAAGTAATATTGAATATTACCAGTGTCAGTATGTGTTATTTTGGGTAATGACAAGTAAATTAACAGTCCAGCCTAGAAATAATTACAAAGCTTTTTGTTAATTATTAAATATGTGAGGATTAGAGAACTGCAAAAGTAGAAAGGAAAAACAAACAAACAAACAACCGTGCTTCAGTGATCACAGACACAAGCTGAGATGTTTGACAATAAATCATTTATTTTACAGCATCTTTAATGTCTAAGTATAAATGCCTTCTTTGTTAAAATGTGAATGTGCTTTCAGAAATATCAAAGGGAAATGCCTATGTATTTGTTTAAATTTGACTGTTTTAATAGGTTTAAACCAGGAGTTTTGCCTTACAGCAATGGGCTGCAGTCTTAGGACATCTGGACTCCAAGAGCTAGTTTCTTTTGTCTCTGCCCCCAGTTACCACTTCAGAAAGAGCAGTCTTTTTTTTTTGTTTGTTTGTTTGCTGTAGAAAATCCACAGCATACTTCTGCAAGAATTCAAAGGTATAGCTTCATGGATGTTTAAGATGTCTCCTCTCCAGACAGAAGCAATGAATGTACGGAATTGTTTCAAATCCAGGCATACACCTAAGGTTTATAATCCTTCCCTCTCTTCCTCCTCTTTCTCTACCACTCACGTTGTCCAAGAAACAAAGATGTATGCCAAGCAGACATAATAACTATCTTTGCTAACATCTGTTACAGGCCAATTTCAATGCTATTGCTATTTCCTTTCTCATTCTGTATGTATGAGTTGGTATTAATATCTCCAAGGAAAGTAAATGCATGAATCAATGTGTCTGAATTAAATAGGGCTGAACGGATGGAGCATACGTACGAAAGGACACATGTCGTGTTTGTACATTCAGGCTTGGTGCAAGCACGGCAGGTGGTGTGGATGCAGCACAGGTTGGCAGAGGAAGGTGGAGCAGTCAGAGGAGATGAGGAGCCCTGCCTGTGGGTGACCACTGCTTCCCTTGAAAATAAGGCTGGGGGAGACCTTGTGTGGGAGGCTTGTCTGTGCTCTGCTGCCATGCAGGTATGGGGGGAAGGACTGGCAAATGGCTGCCCTGTCAAGACAGAGGCCCTCAGGAGAAAAGCAGGAGATGGAGGGCAGAGCTTGTGGGGGCATCAGAGACCGACCTGAAGCTGCAGTGGCTGTGAGGTCAGTGCCCAGGGTAAGGGACCGTTCCCAGATAGAGGTCTCTGCAGAAAATGGAAGGCGTCCATCCTGTGAAGAAAACTGGGGGGAGAGAGCAGATACTTTGAGAAGCCCTTTCTGAAAACTGCAGATCAGAGACATTGTTGCAGCTGCCTTCTTACCTGCCCACGTTTTTCTTGCAACAGCCCTTGCACAAGTGGTGTGTAGCAGTGATGTTCCTCCCCTGCTGCTGAGAGTGGGTGGGCAGATCCACCTGACGGCCAACTTGTGGTCAGCTTGCTTGGAGAAGCTTCCAGCTGTGTTTGTTCTGGCATGTGAGCACCTACTGAGGAGACAGTGTTTGTCCTTTGGCCTTCCCAGCCCGATTAACCCGTGTCCTTAGAGCAGCTTGCCCTGTGTCAGTGAGTAGCAGTCGCGGTCAGGGCTGCATCAGCACCTCCTGCAGCCCCAGCAGGGACTCTCTGCTTGTCTGTCTTCTCATAGTGCAAGTCAGACACTTCATGGTCAACCGCCTCCTATACCGGCAGGCATGGTCCATTAGATTTCTTTTTTTATTTTTTAAATCAGGGAAGGTAGACACCCCATAGGTGGCTTGTAAGAGGAAGGGGTGCTTTGGCTGGCATGGGTGCAGATGATAGATGCTTTTTTGTACTGCTCAGACTTGGATGTTGCACTATAGTGCATAGTGGTGGCTGAAAACTTTCTATCCATTTCTACTATCCTATTCCTTATACACATTTGCTGAATGTAAAAAGCATGTGGCCTGGTAGCTGGGTCTGCTTCATGCTATATAACGTTGTGAAGACTGGCGTCATTGATATTTTGCTTTGTGATAGCAATAGGCATTTTTGCAAGAGAAAAATATGTACAGGAAGCTCTCCAAGGTCAATATAACAGTGTAAATAGCCAGATGCTATTTCCATGTGAATTACAAGGTTGAGCAGCCAAACATCTCTTAGTCATGTAAATTATGAAAATTCTGAGAACTGCAGTGCAGACAAGAAATCTATGGCTGCTGAATCATTTTCTCTGGTTCAAAAATGATCATATCCTTTTGTTCCAGATTTTATTTGCATCGAACGATTGTTTCTTCCTGTCAGATATAGGGATGGAGCTAAGATCTTAGCTCTAGGATATTGTTCTTTTATTATCAAAAAGGCATTCAGCAGACTTGGAGAGATTCTTTTCAAGATGTGGGAAAAATAATACGAAACCAGTATTGAGCTATTTCTCTTAAACTATCTGCAGTTAAAGTGATTATTAAACCCCAGGACAGGTTTAAAGGTAATCCAGATGAATATTGTTTTCATCGGAGCAATAGGGTCTTGGTGAAGTCATCTGCTTTTTCACTGTTGCCTTAGGACTGACTTTAGAAAGACATACCATCAAGTGAAATTGGAATTATTTTGCTCCAATTCCTTTAAAGTTCAATTTTTATCAGTTACTGCTTGTAGGTATCTGATGTAAGGAAGACTACTTGCTTTCTGAATGGTGTCACTGATAGTTTTTTCCAACTTGCACTTGGAAAGTTAGAAATATTCTGTCTTCGTAGTGGAAAAAAGAAACAACACGAGATGAAAATGCACTGCTTTTTCTAGTAGAATAAATAAGGGCCATGTACAAAACAATGTGACTTATTTGAAAGATGAGTGACAAAAATAATGTGAATGCTGAACAAATAAGGAAATATCAGCGTGTGCTAATGTTACAGACTTCAGCCTCTTACAAGAAATATGGAGCAATGTTTGTCATTGGCTACTTCTGGCCATCGCTGATGGATACCAGGGCACAATTTAAGCTTGAAGAATATGACAATTATTTTTAACTATGTCAGAAATACTGTCACTTGAGAAGCTCTGCTTCATCACAGATAAAGTCAAATGACAGCAGACAGAGAAAGAGGTAGAGGGCAACATAGGGCATAACATTTCATGAGACAATTTATAATATCAGATTGTTCATGTCAGGACAAAATGAGTGGAAAATGGAACTAAATTAGAATAATTAGGGTTAATGTATCCTTTGCACTGGCATGAATAATTATTTAATCCACAGGTCAGAATCAGTCTCTTTGGGTTCTTCTGCTATTTTTATACTTAACGAGTGTAAGAGGATAATAGCAGAAATAAACAGCACTGCATCTGGAAGAGTTTGTTGTCTAGAGAGACTTAATCATTTAAGCTAATTCTGCTCTATTCACTGTTCTTTCAGCTTGGTGCCTGTTACATTGATCAGCCTATCTGCTTTCCTAGTGGAGACAGCGTTCCTATTTTTTCTACTTTTTCTGTTAATCATCTTTCTCGCTCTTACATGGCTTCCCTCAGTGATGCTGTCAGCAAGATTACGCCTAGTCCCAATTAGAAATTCAATCAATATTCACATAATGAGGGTTCTAGCAAAACCATGTCATTTAGTTCAAAGACATGGATATATTACTGTAGCTATTCAGGATTCAAGTAATTTAGGGCACCTCAGTAGAGGAAAAAAAAAAAAAAGATAAAGCTGAAAGGCTTAGAGGTAGTTAATTGTTACTATGGCAACTTCCTAAATAAGCTTTAGATTCTAGTCATTATTCAGTTTATTTGGAGGCAGAACAGACTCATTAAAGATAAAATTTAGTTAAAGCTCAAAACAGTTCAGGGAGCATATAGTTTCCTGCTGGTCCTTATAGAGTTACTTAAAGTCTGTCCATTTCAGCTTTGAACTGTGTCCAAGAGCAAGATGCAGCCTGCATAGATTAAAAAATGGCAGCATGTTACATAGCAACGATCTAATTTTAATAACTTTGGAAATTGCATTTTTACATTTTTATATCCCAGTAGAACCCTTTTCAATGTATTGTGTGGGAAAGAAGTGGTCCTCTGTGAATAATGCTCTCATCTGTCCATAAAATGAAGTGATTAAGTTCTGGTATTCAAATCAGGCTCTGACTGTGAGCAAACCTCTGTCGTGTCTCAATGCTGGGGGCAGTCCCCCCAAAACCTTTTGGGAACTTGGCCCCTTTCACATGCTGGCCCTCAACATCGCTGTCACATGAGGGAATTCAAATATGGATCTACAGAGTGTCGTAAAGCTAACTGTAGCTTCCTCCTATGAAAATGCCATGTGCAGAAGAGCAGGAATAGGCTTTAGCGTGGTCCCTAGCCAGTGCTGTAACAAATGTGATAATTAGGAGACGAGAAGAAGGTTGCCATATCAAAATCCTGCCACGCTGACTGTGTCCGTTTGTGTTCCAAATGAGAACAGGAGAGAACATATTCAGCCTGTGGAGCTGCACTGCTGGGGTGGATTTAAATAGCCTTGCTTCAACAAGCAGTGGTGGGGACAGCAAGCTGTACAGAGACAACAGAGCTGGGTAACTCTCAGCTGCTGCACTTTTGTTAGCTGCAGATCGCTAACAGCCTAAACCTTTTGCATTTTCTCAGCAGCTGTAGCTCCCTTCCTTAACTGCTCCGTAGTACATAATAAATCTGCAGACACCATGAAATGAAATGGTGTCTCCATAGGAGGCACTCCAAGGCTTCTCACAGAAATAAATTCCTAGCTCAGACCAGCTTTACCCCTTTCTGTAGGCTGGAAATCTCTGAAGTCACTGCGTGATAACTGAGAAGTTGTTAGGGCATGATGTCTTAAAAGTGAAGATACTCCAGAAAAGTGAAGATACTCCAGAGGTCAATGTGTAAGCAGTACAGACTGAATTAACTATTTCTTCCCCAGAAAACAAGTTACCTAGATGTGAGCTTGGTGTTCCTAATGGCAGCTGGTATGTAGGCATCTCTAAAACTGCTCAAGCAGCTTAACTGTGCAGGAAAACTGGTATGTAGGTGTCTCTAAAAAGGGCATAGAAGAAGCCCAGAAGAGCTATAGGCTGTTCTGTATTTGGCTAGGAGTCAATATGGCATTGTCATAAAATAACCACCCTCCCCACTACTCACAAGCCAGGCTAATGTCTGTCTTTTGTGAGCTTATGGTTCTGGAAGTGTGGAACCACCTGGGACGTATCTTGCCCGGTTTGAGAGTCTCGGGATGACTGTAAACTTCCCCCGTAGCTGGTGTAGGGAAACAGGTGTGCTACAAGGATACAATTCATATCTAGTCCTAGGTATTAAATTGAAAGAGATTGGAGGAATTAGCCTGACTCTCTTCCCAGAGCTTGAATTTTGAAACAGAGAAGTCTTAAAATTAAGTCTTTTTTTAATTTTTCCAAATGAAATAGCCACAGTCTCTCATTTCAAAACAACTTTATTTTGAAAGATTAGTTGATTAATTTAACTTCGTGATATAAAGTAGTCACAATGAAAGCAAAGAGGTTCAGACTGGTTCAGGATACTTCAGATTTAATTCTGTTGATCTTTTTCCCCTTTTTTGTGTGCTCAGAGAACTTGCTGCTTTCTTTTCCGTCTGTCTTAGCTGATATTTTAAAGAATATTTTTACTGTTCTATCTACATGATGAAAAAGGGATGTACAATGGAAACACTTCTTTCCCTCATGTGAATAGACCGTACAAGGTGTAGGAATTCTGAATTACTTCTTACTTGCAGCATTCCTTTTCTATGGAAATCCAGTCTCCAGAGCTCTAATGCAGAGAACTGTAAGGATTGCATTTGCTTAATTTATAAGAGGAGGAAAAAAAACCTGCTGAGGATAAAACAAAGGAGAATATGGTCTGATCTCACAAAGTGTTGTTAAATCGGTCAGAGCATTATTTATTGTACTTTATTTCCTTCACTGTTATACAACTGCTGCACCCATCTGTTTGCTGTATTATAAAGGTAGTGTTTTCAAGGTTAGCACAGGAGTAATCAAACACTCAACGATGGCATGAATATTCATATCAAGACACATGAGCAAGTAGATAGAGGCAAATACACAATTTAAATATAGACTGCAGCAGGAAATGGGACATGAAACAGTAATTAGATAGTGAACATTACATGTTATTTTCATAGGTAAATACACTGCAGGGGTTATACATGTGATCTTTTCTATTAGCATTTGTTTGTGATTTAACCCTGATTTAAAAAGAGGGTTTTTCAAAATAAAAAAAAATGGGAGAAGAGGAATGCTTGCTTTGTGCTAGAAAACCTGCATTTCTTGCAGGATCACTGACTTCAGAGCAAGCCGGGTTTCATAGCTCATGTAGATCAGAAGAGGCCTGTACTGCAGGAGTTAGAGGTGCTAGTTCTCTAGAAGACAAACTTTTCCCCAGCTTTGCTGATGCAATTCATGCCTGTTTGGACTACTGGAAGTCTGTTGGTGCTGGTCATAAATGCCCAAGCTCCTACAATACAGATCAGGTGGAAACTGTAGTATGCTCTTGAATTTCTTTATGTAAAGGGCGGCGAGAAGAGGACAAAACCATTTTTTTCATTATCCAGGAATCCTCTAGATCTACCTTAAGTTTCCTGCTTTTACTTTCAAAAATAGAAACATGGCTGTAGACTAGTTCGATCAGTACTAGGGTGCTTTGTGAGCCTCCATGGCCATGATACCGGAGGCTGCAATGCTTATAGTTTTGCTTTGAACCACCTCAAATGGTTGGATGCCCTCCACCCATCATGTCCTCTTTCTTTTTGTGCTTTCACCTACTTGTGCCCTTCTCTTTTTGCCAAGAGAAAGGCGAGAGACAAGGCTCAACTAGTGCACCTCCTTTCTTCCCTTTGGCCAGTAGTATTCCTCCCTTTCCATGGCTAGCTGCCACGGACACAGAGTTATATGGTAGTTTGGGCTTCCCAGAGAAAGTGGAGATTAGGGAAGAGGTAAAGAAAGATGGAGACAGATATTCCTCTCCCAAGGGCTCATTAATTCCTTGGCTTTCCTTCCCTGGGTCATTTTTGTTTGGGCACCTTTACTGTGATTGAGTGTGTAAGCAAGAGAAATAACTTGAGTACACAGTGTTTGTTTATTGGTGCAAATGTGCAGTGGGTAGCTAGGACTGCAGGGCTATGTGAATATTCTCATGAGCTGGGATGAGTCTGCCGAACAGGCAATCATCAGGCAGGTGAGGAAGGCTCTGCCTCTTGCTTCTTGGTGCAGGCTGATCATTTGATACTGCTGATTTGCTGTCTTCCTGTTCTTTGCTTTTCTCTCCCTAGGCTTTTCTCTTTTCATTCCAGTATTTTTGTCTTGAAACCCTGAGCTTTAACTGGCCCCACCTCAATAAACACTGAGTCTATTCTTTTGATTTCCTCCCCCTGTATGGATTTAGCTCATGGACTTTCTCCATGGGTTTTCTATAAAATGCTCTCACGGTGACATAATTGTGTTGCACAAAACCAGGCTGGGGCTCAGAGATGGCTGAACCCTGTAGCCAAAGGGTACAACGCATCACATTATCGAAACCAATTGAGATTAGCTGCCTCAATGGCATAAAGAATTGCAACGTATATTTCAAAGAAAAAAATGCAAGACGAGTCAATGACAACACAGTGCAGCAGTATTTTCGGGAAGTTTGAGTGTGTAGGCTCCTGAACTGGCACTTAGCAAATACCCAGAATCAAGAGAGAAGGTTCTGTACTGCTGGACATACTGTGCTTCACCAGAGAGAGAAATTAAGACTTTCACAGCGACTGGGTGGTTTCCCAAAGGGTGAGTGTCTCAAACATGGTGTTCTGTGCAAATTCCAAGCTGGCCAATTGTGCTCTGGCTCTTTTAAAGTTCACCTGACATTGCAAGATATGGATTAATCTCTGTTCTTTCTAAAATCCAATTAAGACTTCAGTTTAGAAATCAGGATAATGTAACTTGTGTCTTTTGTTATCTTTTGGTTCCTGTTTACTTTTCATTAGCAGACAAGTGCTTGTGGATTTAAAGAAAAAGCCCGAGAACTCTTCCTATCTTTTGTGCAGAATTTAATATGCAAAGAGTGGGCATGTGTGAGTGTGTATCAGTGCTCTGTGGAGTAGCTGTGTATTGCTAAGGATTTGCCACTTCTCCTTGTGGAGGTGGCAGCACATTGGTCCTTATGCTTTATAGAAAGTTTATTACTTTTCATGAAGTACCTTGAGACTTTGTGGAATAAAAGAATGTGTGAGATAAAGATTATTTATTATTCATCACTCCAAATACATTTGTTCATACATTTTAAAGCTGGGAACACTGTGTGATAAGAGACAGCTGCATAGCTAAGACACTTACCACAAGCATGCAAATTATTTTTCAGATCTGAAAAGAAGTGGTGAGACCAAGTGTGTCTTTTTTTTCCCCAACCACATCAGATAGGCTAACAAAAGCTTTTGTTTCTCTCCATAAAGCATAATACAGTAAGACCCTGTCCAAAAAATGAATCTGTCAATAGGGATCATGCTGTATATATAGATATATAAATAGCACAAGCATATAAAAAAGAATGCACAAATGACATAAAAATCACTGTAAAGATCATTGAATCTTTTGTGTCAGGAAGACACCCTGCAACCAGGGCTACCGTAAGTACTCCTTATCCCAGTGTGCTCAGCTCCTCCCATGAAAATTACTTAAGGCAGCAGGAGGTAATTCAGCCAAAGAAATAAAAGCGAAAGTAGTTGTCTTGCAGAAACTAGACTTTTTATTAAACCAAATGGAGCAGAGAGAAGAGTGGACATCTGTGATTGAAACAACCATGACAAGACTATCTCTTAGTATGTCAGATGGATAAAGTAACTACAGACTTCCCTGTGGAAACCTAATTGAAACTCATTCATATCAAGCCTCTGGGTTTTCTTAGGGAACAGAAATTAAGTTTGAAGTAACTTTTCTACAGCTGTTCAAATGGATTCAAGTTCTCCTTTTTCCCCCATTAAGGAGGCAGAGGTGATTGAACATCTTTCTTTGCTTTTGGATCCAGTTCAGAATTGCTGGATATGTTACAGGAAGCAATTTTTAGGGGGGATAATGCCTCCAACTTGGGCTGAAATTGTTTTCAATGCCTGTGGCAGTTGAGAACTGAAGAAGGCCAGGGTCCCACACAGCAAGCCACATTTACTGCAGTTGCTTCTATGGTCTTTGAAACAAAAATATTTTTTCCACCTTATTGTTTGGAAGTTAATAGTAGCCTTTGGGGAAGGGAAAAGGTGGTTTGGTTTCTCTTTGTCCTGCTACCAGATTTTCCTTTGAAGTAGTCAGTTCTGCTCAGGATGAATCCTAAAGGATTTTTTCCTCCCTTTTCCCAGAACCTGAATCTCCATTCACGATGGGGAGTGTTAGAACAGCTGACTGGATGGACTTATTTTTGTACTAAGGATGTCTAAAAATGTCATCAGTGGCTTGTCTCTGGAAACTGTAGGTGACTTTGAATAACAAACAGATGAGACAAAACAGATCTGTTTTGTACCTTGCTGTGCTCAGCAACATGCAGTAGTTTGGTGGAGTCCATTCTCAATGAATGACTCCTTGGAAAGAAACAAAGCCTGAAGTGTCATGTGAAGAAATGAAGCTATTTTAGATAAAACGTAAGAGTAAATTTCAGATGCTTCTGAATTCAGCAGACATTCATATATGCTGTCTGTGACTATGAAATGCTCTTCAAAAGAAAGTGGAAAAAACCCCTGTAGTGCTAAATAGGCATCAAATCAAATTTAACAAACTTTATCACTGTACTGAAATCTATCTGTTCATTAATACTATTGGCTGCTAACTTCATCTTTAAGCATCCAAATACCTTTAAAAAAAAAAAAAAAAAATCATTTTTAGTACTTCCCTGACTAAATTCTAGCTTTTTTTCCCTGTATGTTAAAACCTAAGATATTTGTACAAAAAGGTACAGAATAGGGATTATGCTAGTTTATTTCTCAGATCATTTTCTCTTACTTGAGATGTTCCATTTCCTTTTGTTGATGAGTTTTAGCTGTAAATAGTGACGAGCTATTTTCTTGTATCAAGTAGCTTGTTTCCAGCCTGGATTAACCTCAGTGCAAAGGCTTCCACTCTGTAAGGCATTCTCATGGCAGATACTGTGGTAAAAAATCTTAAGATCCTTGGTGTGGCCAACTGATTTTACCATTTCTCTTCATGCTGCCTGAGATAGGTGCAGTGACTGTCTATAACTTCTGAATGCTGTTCCAAATGATTAATTCATGAGTCACACTAAAGAACACACCAAATATCATGATGAACCTTTGCCTACAGGGAAACAATACCTCTAGGTATTTGTGCTCAAGATTTGATTTATATAAATGACATTTTGTATGTACATATACAGCCAGACGTTTCACTGCCTGCCAAGAGGCATTCAAGCTAAACACAATGAGGCTCCACTTGATCTAAAATGTCACGTTCTCATGTGCACCTAGCGCAAAGGTTATCACACGCATCAGAAAGTAAACAAAAAAATTATTTGGCAAATAATCAGCACCTCACCAAATTCATGCCTTTTTCTTCCTGTGGTTAAAATAATTTATGCCAAGAGGTTTGACTCCCAAGGAAGTATCCATCAATGTTGGGTGCCTGATTTGAGATGTTATAAAATTAATAATCCCCTTCTCTTCACGCCAAGCTCCACTGGGAGTCAACACATGCTCTGAGGATGCTAGTCCCTGGCTTAAAGGCTTCCGGGTAGTCCTGTCCGTATGGTTTCCTTGGGGTGTTATGAAGACCCAAGCACATCATGGTCTCTTTTGAGTCTAGACTTGCACTTGGAGCTTTGTGTAGGTAAATCATTTCTAACTGGAGATCGCTCTGGCTGAATGTGTGTTGAGACCTGGGTTTCTTCAGGAAAAGCGTAAGTGGAAAACGTTACAGAGTCCCTTGTCTTCTTCCTCTGTTCAAAGGAAGGGTTCAGAAGGTAGCCAGGCTTCTGATCTACAATTGGCAGATCCCATCTGTTATTTCAGTGCATGTCTACTGAGTGTCTGATATGTCCACTCCACAACTGCAGAACTTCCCCAGGCCCCGGGATGTTTCCCCAGTACTGAGACTGCAGAAGTAGTACCTCAGACATGCCTGTTGATACTCATTGCCTGTATCTCCTTACTGATTTGGTAAGTTATAGGTAAGCCTAGGGAGAATATGAATCCCTAGCTCTGAAGGAGAAATCTGAATCATGGTGGTGCCTCCATTTGCAGAAGCCTGCAGTCACTGCCTCTGTTGCTGGGCAAAATTATTTCTTGTTCTACTATACAGATGCAGGCAATTCTCTGAATTTCAGTTAGATTTTTTCACTTTTTTTTCTTCTTTTTTATTTAAATAATCAAAGTCTGAGTTATTGATCCCTCCTCCAGCAAAGCAACCCTGAGATCTGTATTTTGTCATGGGTAGAGAGAGAGTCCACTGCCACACAACAGCTATCCTACAGCAACCTTGTCTTCAATTCAGGAGACGCTTGGTTTTCCATCCTGTATTGCTGAATGGGAAGCCAAAATGAGGCTTGCATCATTTTAGCCTTTCTAATGTCAGACACTATATGGATAAATTATGTTTTGTGGTGTAAGAAATAAAGCAAAAAAACTGCAGCGTTCCAATGACATGCCCAAATTTCCAGCTGAGACCTCAGTCAAGGTTTCTTTTTCTTTACACATGCTATGCACAATGAGGCAAAGAAAAAACAGACTACAGTTTGTCTGAGGAAATTTATTTTTTTTCCACTTTAAAACCTAACAAGAAGAAAGGACTAAAATGCAGGGTTTGATTCTATAATTCTTTTTTTTTTTTTTTTTTTTTTTTTTCCAAAATATCATAACAAAAAGGATGTAAAAGAAACATAAAAATGAAATGATCTTTCATTTTCAATCACACCAAAATTGATGGTACATTTAACTGCAAGCGCTAAATTTCTCCTGCTTTAGACACGGAAGGAAATTTTTCCAAAACCAAGTAGCATGTATATCCCCCATAAATTAAGGGGAGCTATGGAGCCCACTATTGTTCAAACTGTGTCACTTTATTTTTCCATTGGGGTGCCCAAGCATCACTCTTCCTCTGTCCTCCAGTTCTGCCTGCGAGCTAAGTACCAACAACAGTACCTCGGCTATTTACCTCTAAGGCAAGGGCCCAGTGCTTATAAAAGGCAACCTGTCTGAGTAATATCTAAATGAAAATAGTCTTATGTTATGTTCCTGTACACTCAAACCATAAGCTGTAGCCTAATGGCTTGAAAAGCTGAAATTTTTCCCTTGAGCACAGATGCAAACCTCACACGAGTACACCCCATATGCTGCCAGCAAAGTGCCTAGAGAGGTCTGAGTGACCTACAATGTAGGGAAGCTAGCGCAGGCATAGATGAAGAAGGGTAGCAGCTTGCAAACTCCAGGAAACCAGCTATTTCATTCTGAAGAGCTGCCCCAGCCTCTAAATTGCTCCTGTGATGGATGCTGACGAAGTTGTCAGCTCTCACAGAGGAGTCCTCTGTTATTTTAACCAGATCCAACCCAACTTCCTGTTTCTCCTTGGGGAAAGAGACCTAGAAGACTAGTTTCATCCCTACCAGGAGCAAAGAGAATGAGGTAAAAAATGCTGTGGCGAAGGAACGCTTGTCCGGGATGAGGAGGGAGAGAAAGAATGATAATCTCTTACAGAGTGTGAGTCAAATCTTAGGGCAGAAGAATCAGTCAGCTGCCTGCTTTGGTCCTTTAACCAAAACCCTCTTCTAAATCTGAATGTTCCTCCCCTCCCTGACTTTCTTCCCTGTTCTGCCACCACTGTGTAACCTAGTGCCTGTAGGCTGGCATCGGTCTCCAGGTTTGAAACAGGGAAGGTAGTGTGTAAAACTTCAGTAGGTGTTGCTGTCCCGCAAGTGTACGTTAATGCTGCCCTTTTCAGGGGCTGCAGATGTATTGCTTGCTGGGATGCTGGCAGATACACAAGAAGAGTTCAGACATAGCCAAATCACCACTCATGCTTATCACTCCCCCTATGCATGGTAACCCTTGGCTTAAAACCAAGTTTGTGGCACTTGACTGTAGAAATGATGATGAGCTAAATTGCTTCCTGAGTGGCACCCACAAATAAATATAAGAGCTGATCAAACAAAGCCCAAGACTCTGAAGTAAGAGCAAAAACAGCAATTAGTTCAAATTTGCCATTGAAAGCATGATTTTTTGGAAGCTGAAAATAGTTCAGTTACAGCGTTTTGCTGAAAGCCAAGAGAGACTATGTAAGTGTTTTTCCAGAATCTAGCAAGGAATAAGAAGATAAAACAGGGGAGGGCAGGGAAATCATCAGCTCATAGACTTGCACCCCAGGCCTCTGTTTTTGCTCTAGTCCCATCTCCCACCAGAACAGGAACAGCACATCAGCTTCCTGGATGATGTGGCATGAAAGAGATGTTGAGAGCATTCATGTAAACCTGATATACTTGTGTTAAAATTTGCACGCTTGGTTTTATGGACTTCCAGGCACGTCATGTGCTTGTGAGGCTAAGCTATGGGCTATATTTTGAGTGCAGATACTTCAAATTGCGAACTGGTGCCAGGTCTTCTGGGCTCACGCTTCCTAGCTCTTTCCTTGGGTTTGTAGCTTCCCCCAGGATTATCCAGGAGAGATGCAGATTACCTGACAGTAAACTGTTTTCTCTTTTAAGGGCCTCTATCCAGTTTTCCACACATCCCTAAGGGAATACAAATGGTTACCTGCTGTCTGTCAATGCTTTCGATCACCTGAGTCCTTGGAATTGAAGTTCTGTAACGTTCAATTATATTGCATCAAGTAACGTACACAGAATACGTTTCCACAACTGAAACAGGAGAGACTATGGACTTTCAAAAATTATGCTCTCAGAATCACCTACTGAGTTGAGCTACCTCTTACTTTAACAGCATAGTTAGTGGTTTTCATATAATATTTAGGTGTGAAATCATTACCATGAATAATTCATCTGTGGTTTTGTAGCTTGTGTTCCCGCTCCTCCCCCCCCAAGTCACACTCTCCATTAACAAAGAAAACCTGGTGAGTGGAGTGCTGCAAGAATACTAAATTCATGTGTTGATAAAATATATATGCTGAAGCACTTCTAAGAGGGATTTATTATTCTTGAAGCACAATATAATTACAGCATTTGTTGATTCTAACTTTGTTATTATGCTTTCTTTGACCTATTTGTTAAAAACTGCTTGCATGAGATGTGTTTCTCGTACAAAGCAGGTCTGTGTAACTCCATCAGAAAATAGTACTGCTTATTATGATATAGCAGAGAAAAAATAACGTAAAGTTGAGTTTGTTCAGAAGCTACGAAGTATCAAAATTATCACTGCGTCCACTTAACTCACTGTTTAATTCACTTAGCTTTATTTTTCCACCAGATTTCCATTTGGCTCATGATCTCTTTTTCTCAGATCCTTCACTCACTGGCTGGCTAACTGTTTAAAACATTATTATTTTTTTAATATATATAGACAGATATCTTTCTCATTCATTGTGCAGCCTCCTCAGTGCCTTACTTACTGCATCACTCTTACTCGCTGTGGATGGAAGATTTACTAATGTCTTCAGAGGCTTTTATTTGTGTTTTTTTACAACAGGATGTGAGCACTTAACATACATTGTCTGTATCTTCCCAGCGCCTCTGTGAGATGTTCTTCTTCCCATTTTACATATGAGGAATTTAAGCATAAGATAAAGATGAAATACTAAAAGGTGCTAAGGTTTGTTTTTATTTTTATATTAAATTTATGAGATGTAAGTTAGCTGTTTATACCAATGCGTATATGCAGTGAAGAGTTCTGAGTAGCTCTTTTTCAAGTAGCCTTTCTGCAAACCAGGCCCAGACACCTCTCATACAAAGAATGAAATGCACTTTAATGATCTCCTCTGAAAAGCATTGGTTTTCATTAATCGTCCAACAATGCACGTGAGTTTTCTGGCAGACTTAAAATGCAGCTCTCTAGAGCAGCTGCTCTCCTTTTAAAGCACAAGACCATCTTCTCTTTTCTGCAGCTTTTTGTCTCAATTTAAACGCTGTCATTTTTTGCAGCAAATGCAACCTTAGTGATACAGGTGCCGTTATACCACTCTGACAACAATCCACAGTTCATGTGAACTAAATATGAGCAGGAAATTAAATAGTATCTAAAGGAACTACATATCACAACAGGTCAGAACCAGAGGTGATATCAGGCTTGTTTTCATGTGTAAACAGCTCTCCTATCCTACAGTAGGTCACAGAAATTTTAAGTCTATTTGCCAGACTAGAGAGATACTAAATTTCTCAATTAAAAAGTTAAGACACTCTTTTTCCAGATAAAACTAAGATTTTTTTCCCTCAATTTCCTTCTGGTAAATACAGAGGTGTTTGTTTGTTTGTTTGTTTGTTTCCTGAATTTATCTAAGTCTAAATTTGACTCTAAAATATAGCAAGGCCATAAGTTACTGATAAATGGGGTTCCATAAAAGACAGTGATACAGGACGTCACCAGAATCCTGCTGGTTTCACAGGCTCAAGTTAAGCAATAACCCCCAGATAGAGAAAAAACTAACCTTGGCATTGGAATTTTCTTATTACATCCATCTTTGAAATATCCTTCCAAGATATGACAGATGGTTTGAAGACCAGATGATTTAATCACACAAGCCAATCCCTATATTTCTATCAGTTAGTAATTTTTTTTATTTTTTTTTCCCTATGTGAAAGTTTAACATTTAATTGTGTTTAAGTGAACTTGGAACTCAAACCTTTCTCATGATTTCATGCTGATTTAAAAACAAAAACACTACAGCTGGGCTTTTCCTTTCATAAATGTGATTATCAGCTGATTATTGGCTTAAAAGTGAAGGGAAAAAATCCCCATTATTTATTTAGCTGATTTCATTTAGTTGCAGAGTACCACTTAACATGCTTTTGAAAATATAACTACAAAGCCAATATTACAGTAACATTAGTTGGTGCAAACCAATTCTAATTTTCTGTTTAATTAATGGGAGTAAATGTTTACAGCAAAAGGGGCATTCAGATGTAGGTTTAAAAAGAAAAATCATTTAAAAACCCTAATAAAATCTAGTAAAATGCCAGGCCTTCTCCTTCTGGGTGGTTAAATTTGTGTAAGCACGTCATCAACTGTGACTACGGCAAATGTTTTGTACTTTAAAAAAATAAAAGTAAAAAATTAAAATTAGCAAGTCAGCTTTGTTTATGATCTTACATGGGTTTATGGCGTTTCATAACTGTTGCACTTAAAGCTTTCAAGGCTCGGGGTCCATATAGAGCTGTCTCGTTTATGGAACTGGCATGGTGCGAAGGTTTACCTTTGTTTCGTGGCTGTTTTGCTAAGCTTAGCACAAGTCTATTGTATGCTATTTGTCTACTGTCTTCAACAAATGAAGGCCTTTTACTGTTGTTTCATCACTGTGCTGGAAAGGAATATGTCTGATCTATTTTTAAGAGCTTTGTGTCAGAGAAAGAGGTATCTGCTTTTCAAGGCTTTTCAAAATAGAGAGACCTTTGAAACATACTTCACTTTATCAGCTCACAGTGCTCACGCAAACAGAAATGAGACAAGGGAGAACAGGAAGGTCAAACTCGCATAAAAACACCGTTGCACATGTTAACTGCTAGGAGAAAGAGCAATATGCATCTGAACTGAATACATTATGCAGAGAAGACAGGAGATGCTATTCTGCCAAAGTCAAATTTCTCTTTGGTGCAGGCTCCCATGTGATAAAACTTAGAAGCACTGCTTCCTTTTAGTAACGTAAGAAGAGTAAACTAAAAGGGATTATTATGAATCTGCCATGCCGTATTTTAACAACAAAGGCAGAAGGAGCTTCACTTTTGTGTTGTTGTTTTAACTGTTGTTGTTGTTTTACCTTACAGCTTAATGAAATTAAACATTTTTTTCTGCTTTTATCAGCAAAGAAATAAATTTCCTAGCACTATCATTCCAATAAAGCACAACTTATTTTCAAGAATCCCATTTACTACTACTGAGAGAAATCCACCAGAACTTGACCTCTTTTTTTCTTTTTCATGTGTAGTGAGTATCTAAATCTGATATTAAATGATTTTAGAAAGAAAAAAAATAGTCAACCCATTTTCTTTGAAAAAGCTATTTGAAACCTCTGTAGGGGACAGATATTTTTAATGAGGTAAATATAGAAATGCAATTTTAAATTCCCTTTCTCTCCCCCAAATGACTGGGACTCATTTCAATAAATCCAGTATTTGGTACACATGAAAGATCTTAACACAGGCCCTGGACACTTCAGTCCATTCTTTGATAGTGCTGCTTCCTGTATCAGTGCTCCCTCATTCTCCTTGTGTAATTTATTTTCGTGAAGGTAAAAACAAATTGGAATGCTTCTTCATTTATGCAGATTAAGGCTGCTGTATACCTGTGGGAGAATTGCAGTGAAGCAGCACCACACAGCCCCATCTCAGGTTTCATCACTGATATGTAATCTCAGCTTTGTTTGCAGGATTTCTCCATCTCTCCACTGACAATAGTGAAGGTCTGGGGGAGAAATTATGCTGTCTGGCCCTATCTCTAGTGGAAAGAAGTGTTTGCATTTGCAATGGAAAGAAGGCATGATTTTAGAACCTGATCTCTTTGACATCAAAGGTTGAAGAAGTTTAGAAATGCTTAGATTTGCACTTCATTAAAAACAAACAAACAAAACTCACCCTGTATTTCACCCTGTAAAAGAATAAGTTTTCTCAAATTGTGTGCTTTACTTCTCTTTTTAGTGTGTATTTACATTTGTATCTTAGTGTATTTTAGTAGTTCTCTGAACTGTTTTTTGTTTTTGAATGTTTTTTTTTTTTTTTTTTTTTTTTTTTTCCAATTAGTCCCTCTGGGACTATTCTATTAAAGTCTTTTTGGCAGTAAAAATATATAGATGATATCATTAATCTGATTAAAGTGTAAGTACAAGTTTATAATATGAAATGTGATAAAGTAGCACAAGACACGATTCCTAATGTAATTATTTTCATTATAAATACAATTACATTTTCAGTTGTTGCTCGTTTAACCTTTCTAAATTTTCCCCATCTCTGAGACAAATAGGTTTTTCATTAGATGTGATCTTGTGTTGCAAGAGGCAGTTTTCTTTTTCTTTAGGAGTAATAAGGTATTGATGGGTGAGGTGGACAGAATTATTAGCAGAGAGATACATGCCTTTTACCTCTCTGTGACTTGTCTGAATTCCAACAGGTAAAGACAGCTCAGTTAGTATAGCTGTTCACTTTCCCAGGGGAATGAGCAGTTGAGGTCTCAGTTTATTTTCCAGTGGACAATAGTTTTACTGAAGAATCACGATAATCTATAGTGTTGTAAATAACACCAGGAAAAGGTGCCATGAAATACTATTTAATTGCTAAAAGAGTCCCAGGAATGGTTTTAAAGACCCGCTCTATTCTGCTTTACTGCCAGGCTGCCATCATTGGCATCTTGTGACTACGCTAGAGTGGCTTTTGCATGGGAGCACAAAGGGTAAAGAAATAAGCTGATGCCTTAAGAATTGCAAAGTGAAAATATTAAAAATAATGATGAGGAAGTGATTTGGGACAGGAATTCAGGGTGAAGAAAAGAGGGGAAAACCCTATTTTTGAGGGGAAAACAACAGCCTCCTGGGATTTTACATAGGCTCATTCTAGTCTGGTACAGTTCTCCAGGGAAGCTATTGTGTTTTGGATTGTAATTGGGATGTATGTGATCTGACTTCTCCTCTTGTCCACCCTGAGAGAGTGAGCATGGAGATATTGTGAGCTGCTGGAGACAGAACATAAGGGAAATGCTGGCTTTGAAACTCGCTACCCCCCAGCAGTTCCTGTACCTCTGCTATGGCTGCGAATAATCAAGAGATGATGGTTTTTCTCTGCATTTTCATGTTGCTTCCCAGACACCACTGACCTGAACTAATGCAAGCAGATGTAAATCTAGATCCCTCAGGGTAGTAATTCAAAGTTGAATGTATTGATGTAAATTAAGAAAGACTTCATATGGCTTGTATCTGTACAAAGATTTGTACATATCTAACCCGGGGATTTCTTGATCTCTTGGTTGGAGGAGTGGGTCTGGAAACTAAAATTCTGCTCTTTCTAATGCTGTCTTGGCACAATGTGTGTTTTCTTTGTATTTGGTACTAATAATTTACACATTCAGATCACTTTCAAATGCACTTTTATTTATTTTTCTTCAGAAAAAAAAAAACTCAACCCTACAGGCTAACTGGTTGAAAGGCTGAGATATGACACAGCATTAGATAAGCAATGTGCAAAAACATAGGGAACAATCTAAAGGTGATGATTAAAATTTTGCACACACACCCCCCTTTTTCCTAAAAGAGCAGTTAAAAACAAAACAACAACAACAACAACAACAAAACACTCAGTATTAGAAAAGAGGACCATACGGAATATCAGATTATAGCTGTGATATGAGTCCTGATCCATTATTCAATGCTTATGCTGGGTAAAACCTCAGTGACTAATTTTGTGAAGATTAATAGATGGTATTAATTCTTCTAATGCCTAGGAAGCAACTTGAATGAGCCCCCTTCCTGCACAAAGCACTTATCCCAGAATAGTTGGCAAGATCTACAATTGAATCCTGACAAGACAACAGTTAGTGCATCACTGGGAGTTTTCTTTCTGGCATGCAGGACAGTCAGTGGCATCTGCTACTGCATGGGTTCCCTTGAGTACTGCTACTGTGGTGGACCCTGATTTTATTTTATTTTTTTCTCCTTCCTGAGCAAAAGGAGCATCTGCCAATGTATGCATACTTTCTGAACCCAGGGGGCCCTTTAGCTTGTCCATGGAGTGGCAATGGATAGATATAAAGCACCTAGAAAGAAAGATGAGACACTAAAAGATATCCTTTTAGTTTTATAACTTGAAAGGTGTCTAATTAGGAAGAAAAATACAGAACAGAAGGAAGAATTAAGATTTAACAATAATGAGACAGGTGGAAAAAGAAGCAGGTGTTCAGTGACTCCTATGAAGAACAGAAACACATGAAAGCAACTATTCAGGAATAGTCAAACTCTTTTGCACCTTTTTTCACTGCTAGTACTCTATTGTAAATAGTTGAAGGGAAGGCTTTCTGAAAGAAACAAGCATGGATTACAAGAGAACGAGAAGCGATATTCATGAAGCATTTAACAATAAAAATGATCAACAGGCCTCCTAACGAAACGTCTCATCCCAAATACTAGAAGTTCTTTGAAGTTCTCTCCTTGCTCACTAAAAATGTGGTTGTCTAAAGATAGCACCTTATCCAACAGGAGTGAACTTCAAAAACTTTCAAATGTTTCCAGAGAGAGTTTGTTTTCTTTCAAGTTATGCCAATTAGTTTTGCTATTATAATTATATTAAAAGCGGTCTATAGGTCCAAAATTACATCTTAGATTTTGTTGTGGGGTTCACAACATTTAAATCCTCAAATACGGAGGAGTAAGGAATAGAAATTTATATGAGATGACACTGGTATCAATCATCTTCTAGGAATACCAAAAATAAGTAAATCATTAGAAGTAACCCCTGACTATTAACTCCAGTAACGCATCTGTTAAACAATCTCATCCTGTGCACTGATTCATTCAGTTGTCGATCTAAGGTCATTCCTTATTAGTAGAAAGGGTAGTAGCTGAATGTTCCAAATGCTTTGACCAAGCCCAAACTCAGAACACTGAAGTTTGAAAACAATCTGCTAGAAGATGACACTATTTCTAGATAAAGAAATACTAAGAAATCTCAGCACGAATGCTGATAAACTCATATATATTGTTTAGAAATATTTCAAAAGCTCTTGAAACAGCAGCCCTTCTTTCTAGATGAGAAACGTATGCTAAATAATAACTCTACCACAGAAAAAATTGTCACCCCTGGCTTTCAAGGCTAACTCCCTGGGTGCTTTCCTAAGCTGTGGCCAGACAAATGAGTAGAGCAGCAAAAGTTCTGGTTTAAGCACTCTTCATGCTCAGTATTTCCAAAGATTGGTGCTTGTGTAAAGGTACAAGAAGGCTCCAGGGCCACTCTCCTTTACCGTGAGGGAGGTCAGGTTGGCTGTGCTGCTAGACAGAGTGGACCATGCTCAGAACTTCTTGAGGTAAGATGACCCCATAGATAGACTGATGTTTTTTATTCAGAGAGATGGCTTCCAGATAATTAAATAATGGCATCTGATTCCAACAGATACTCACAATTAAAACTAATTACTTTGAAAGATACAGAGTTAGTTCAAAGTAAAAATGTGGAAGGGCTAGCATAAGAGTAAAGACAGTAGTTTTTTCATGTAAACTTTGCCTTGTTCAAGAAAATCCTTGTCATTATAGTCTTTCCTAGTAATTTTTAGGTTTCTGCTGTGCTGGCATATCTACAGAACCATGGTAAAAGGCTGAATCATAGTTTGTTTGTACAGTATTAATCTCAGGCCTCCTGGTTTCTTCTGAGGTACTCGTGAGAGACTGGGATGAATTTTATTTTTTTGATCTTGATATACTGTATGGCTTTGGGGGTATTATTTCTACTATCCTCTGCAGCACTAGGGTTTGGCTCCAGCTACGGGTAGGATTTTGGCAAGGTACACACCATAATCTTCACTTGATGTATTATGTTTTCCACACAAGAGAAAATCTGACTTCTGTGGAGAACATGAGTTAGTAAGCTGACAGAAAGAGCAAAGAGCATGAAATTCAGATGCATTTGGTTGGTGTTTTGCTAATCCACTTAGCATTAAAGCCAGGCACAGATATGGAGCCAGGTGGGAATTTTCTCTGCATCAGATCATGAGCAGGTATTAAGGTTTGTTTTCTACCCTACTCTACAGAGTGAGTCATGATCCTTCAGCAGGCTCACGTGAGAGCTTTACTGAGGAAAGCTGCTGTTACAGGGTGTTGTTAGCCCCACTATTATTACCTTGCTATCTATCTGTAAGAAATGGCAGCATGTCTGAATAAGGCTTTCTAATGGGTACCAGGATGTATTTTGTCTCATCTGTGTGACAGTGCCTGGCCCAGTACAGCAGCCCTTGCTGGTGTTTTTAACAAGTGGCTGGAGCCAGGAGGCCACAGGCCCCATGCTCCTGCAGCAGCGCAGGCCGCACATCTCTGTGCGTGCCCAGCAGGTGCAGGGGGCAGGCCGAAGCTTTTTCCTTGAGGCTGGCAGAGTTTCTTCATGTAAAACAGACACTGAGTAGGTCTTTGCAAACGCATGCCTGGTGGCTGAGTGTACCAAGCAGCAAAACACAAAAGCCTGTGTGGTATTGTGTGGAAACTTAGGAAGGAGCAAGGCTACACGGGGATTTGTGACAGAAAGTTCAGTAATGGCTGGATATAGAAGAAAGGCCATAAAGGGGAACTCCTCCTGCACACAGCCCTAAGTGTTGTCCTCATAATACCAAGAATGTGCCATATGTTTTTGTAGTGAATGATTAGTGCTTTCATTTGAGAGAAGCAGCAAAGGAGGGAAGGACAGCACAGGCAGTGACAGTGAGACCGTTGTGCTCGGGCCGCCACCAGAATACAGGCTCAGGGACTGCATGGAGGCAAGCTGTCTGCTTTATAAGATAAAGCTCAACGGTTGGATATATCAGCTTTCACAGTGAGGTGCTTATTAATCACCACTCCTTCTCCAAGCTTTGCTTAATCTTTAGGTTGGCCATGTCAGCGAGACCCCTTTGGCTTCCAAAGGGCTTTGCTAGAGCAGCTCCGGTTCCTCCCCTTGGCACGAGCCAGTTCTACCAGCAGCTCAGCGATCAGGCTGCTGCCACAACAGGGCACATGGCACGGGCAGGCCACTTAAATCTGGCTGTGGCCACCGATGCCTCTCCCTCAGCCAGGGGACAGCAACACAGTCATGCTGGGCTGCCACAGCCTCACGGTTTCACAGTGATTTAATCTTGGAAACTCCAATGCAGGAGGCCTCTTGGGAAGGGCTGGAAGTTCACAGAATTGTAGGGGATGGAAGGGACCTCTGGAGATCGTCGAGATTAACCCCTCTGCTAAAATTGGGTTTCCCACAGTAGATTAGGCAGGAAAGTGTCCAGAAAGGTCTTGAATATCTCCAGAGAGGGAGACAGGGCAGGTTGTTCCAGTGGTCTGTGACCCTCACTGTAAAGAAATTCCTGCAGGAAATTCCACACATATGTGAGTTCCTGTTTTTGGCCACTGCCTCTTGTCCTATCGCTGCACACCACTGAAAAGAGCCTGGCCTCATTCACTTACTTCCTGCACTTTAGTTATTTATAACCACTGATCAGATCACTTCTCAGTCTTCCCTAGGCTGAACAGACCCAGGTCGCTCAGCCTTTCCTCATATGGAAGATGCTCCAGGCCCTTAATCATCCTTGTGACCCTCCCTGGACTCTCCCTAGAAGATCCCTGTTGGATTGGTGTAATTAAGGAGCTGTCAGGTTTGGTGGCAGTAGGGCCCTGTCATGGGCATGGCAGGGTGCTGGTGCTTTCAGCAGTGTTGTAAGGCTTCTGTTGCACCCTGCTTGTGTCTGAGGTGCTGCTGCTGTGAGTTGGCCTGTGCCAGTCAGTTGAATTAAAACCATTTTGGTACTGAGGGTCTATTTTTCCTCTCGGATTTCTTGTCTGGGACTCCTCAAAGAATTGCTTATTGGGTCTTTTGCTGGTTTATTGCTTGTGCTGCACTGTCTAATCTGTCATAAAGGCCAAGCACACTGGTAAAGCCTCTGAGCCTGACTGATCTGCTCCTCAGGCTTGGCTACAACTAAGGCCTTTGGCCTTTTCTTTGCTTGAGGCTAGTGGGTGTGTTTCATGGGCATTGCACGCAGTGATGTAAGAGGAAGAGTCGGGCTGCAGCTGTGGAGTGGGACACAGATGAGGGCCAGTAATTGTGACAGCAGGGACTGCGGTACCTGTGCAGCCCCTTTGCATCCTCTGCTTCCTCAGTACAACTTAGTCTGTAGTCACAACTAGCTTCAGACACTTGAGCTAGCAAGATTCTTCTGTACTGCATAATTTCATTGTAAATGCTGCCCAGCATAATTTCCAAATACGGACTTCTTTGTTTTGTCAGGTGGTAGAAGAGATTTTTTTTTTTTTTTTTGTGAGCTTTTATCTTAATGTGTGGCTACTTCAAAAAAGTCCTCAAATTTTGAATATGAAAGTAACATCTGGTTTGTTTTCAATTCTGTTGCAAGCAGCAAATGCAAATAAAGTTTTGTATTTTGACAAAGGACTCTTGGATTGTCATTCTAATGAAAGTTGCCTACATCCCAATTATCCTGATGTCAGGAATTTGCTGGATCTAGTTTCAGCTGAATAAAAAAAAAAAAAAAAAAAAAAAAAATTGCTAAACATTTCAGCCTGAAACATTTCAGCCTGCCATTTTTAATAGCACTAGCTAATCTGCAACTTGCAGTTCCTTCACTTCCATATTTAAAGTCCCCAGACAATGTATAAAATCTCTTTATAGGTCTCCAGTACAGATTGTATCAGACATGGACTATTACTGATATACTGACACCAACCTCTTCGCACATATGCTGAAAGCTTAATGAAAAGCTCTGAGGAAAAGTGGCATGAAAAGGAGCTGCTGACCTAAAGGTACTAGGAACATCTATGATGAGAACTATGGTGAGAAAATGGAGAACAAAGTATTGGGAATTTTGTTGTTATGTCCCTTTATTGTAACTTTAGCAAATAATAAGGTTTTGATAGAGTTGTCTTCCTTAATTTGCGTGCGTCTTTGAGAATTCCACCTGGAAATTAGTCCTAGAAAATACCTTTGTGGGAAGAGGTGCCATTTTCTGAAGTAGATACAGAACTTCACAGAAGAGATTTACTTACTGAATTCCTGTATACACAACTTTTCCACGGTATTTTTTTAACAAAAATCTGAGATAAATAGTTCAATGTGTAGGATAAGATCTGTTTCACAAATAAGTGATAACTCCCAGTTGGAGTGGGATGTCTGAATAGCAATACATGATAGAACATGGCAGCAAGGCCAAACAGCTTCTGCTTTAAAATCTTGGAGGAGGCTTGCTGGTTGGTTGAAAGTGCTGAGTAGAGCTGTTCAGAACTTCATTTTTCTCTGAGCTTTTTAATGGGGTAACTTTCTTGTTTTATCTAAGCGTCTGTCATGCAGATTACCTGACATAAAACCAAAGCTGTCTTCAATGTAAAACTCTCATCTAAATGTGTCTGTCTATGTGTTTATGAAAAGCTTTTTTTTTTTTTTTTTTTTTTTTTTTTTTTTTTTTTTTTTTTTTCCATTGCATGAGCGAAGGATTTTATTCTTCAAAGATCAAATTTACTTTTTCTCCTTCACTTTTTTTTTTTTTGCATTTTGAATCCTCTGGAGAAGAATGGCAAAAGTAAACATGAGAAGGGTGATGGAATTGCCCAATGTCAGATGTGTTAATTCATGATTTTATGATACTATTACTCTATTACTCTATTTTATGGTGTTTTGTGTCATTGCAGTGTTGCTTTAAGAAATGTGATGACCATAAGTGTTGTAGTACTCAAGGGTGATATAATAGATGGCCTGCTATCAGCTTACTGTTTCTTTTGAATGACCTGACATGTTATCATTTCTCTTTCCTGAATGAATAATTCTCCTGAAAAACCTAGTAAGAACTGTGAAAAGTGGCTTCACTGGAAAACCTTAAAGGAAAGTACTCATGGGCTGCAGCTGGCAAACAAGCAAGGGCAGAGGATCTATTTGATGTAGCTTTGGTGATTGCTTTCTTTCCATATTATGTTCTCCACAGCTGACACAAATTGATTAATATTTATTTTCTGTATAAATTCCACTTTTACAAATTAAGCTGAATGTGCTGTAGCCATTGAAGTAGAGTGCAATGAACTGGTCAAATAATGAAAAGCTTTCCAGGTCAGTACAAAAACCACGATATTGTTATCTGATGTCCGTGAACATGCTTGAAGGCAGTATAAATGATGTTCTCCACACATGGTCCTGACTACTTGGCAATTTGAGAGAATGGATTACAATCCTGTTGCACATGGAGGAGGTCTGCCTCTTTACACGGTTGGTCAGACAAAGCTTCTTACACTCATTATTTAATCATTCTGCTTATAAACACTGCTTACTATTTCTTACCCATGTGGTATCTGCAGACAGGCTGGGCTGCAGAGTTTTCCATAGCTTCCAGGTTTCTGAGTGCATTTGGTTGTGTGGATATACATGACACTTGTACAGCTTGTGTCTAGATTTTGAAGAACCAGAGCAATCAAAGCAAACACCCACTGATTTTTTGGTGGTACAGGGCTAGTGACAGGATGGGATGGGGGCTCAATATAGCCTGATATGGTTGGTCTATCTTGTTAATTTTCTTAAAGTCAAATTCCCTGTCTGTTTTATTTCATTTTTAAGTGTAATGCTTATGCTTTATAGAGAAAATTTACCAAAAGGTTGTTTTGCTCAAGGAAGTACAGAGTTATACAGTACAGTAAAATATTTTGAATATTCAAATAAATAATGAGTTTGTTACCCATTAACAATTGTTGCCACTACAAGTCAACACAATAGGAACACTGGCTGATTAAAAAGTTTCATTGCAGTGGCATAAGAATTGTTCTTGGCCTTTGCTGCAAGAGATGTAGCTATTTCAGCCAGAGAGCTCAAGCGAAAGATGTTGGCATGCCCGTACGCCTGGAGCTCTACAAAGCCTTTTAAGAGATCTTGCTATTTTCAGTGATAGTCCTACAGGCTCTGCTCTGCACAGCTCTGTTAGAAGTGCCTGTATGGACAAGGGCAGTCAAAAGCTTGTCCAGCAGCATGCTTAAATGCATGAAGAACATGACTTAGGTTATACTATGCTAATTTAGCTGTCTTTTAACAGTGTGCCAAGTGAAACAACAAGAAGTAACTGGACCTAAAAAGTGCAGTTTGCTTGCTTTCTTCTTTAATAAACCATCCAAACACTACAGTTTGTTTGTGTTTAAGAGGACTTACCTAGAGCAATGCCCAGCATTGCTAACAGATGTTTGGCAGGCATGTGAGTTTCCTTTTTCTTGCAATTTTCCTATTGCTGTTGGACCACTCAGAAGTACTCTTTTTAATATTTTGAGGTTGATGGGAAAATACTGTTCATAAGCCTTTTTTTTTTCTTCCTATTGTGTCAAAATATGAGATAGGCAACCTTCTTTTGCTGAATAATCACGAAAATACATTTGAATCTGAAAAACGGGGTTTGGAGATGAGCAAGAATAGCACCATCAAATGCCTATTTCATGCATTTTGTATCTTTCTGAAAATTTTAATCCTGCATATTCCATTTTTCCTGTATTAGTGAGTAATCCTGTATCCTTTTAATGCATCTTTCCAGAAATTCTAACCCGTTTGGTTGTGCTCAAGACACATTTGGTAGGACATGGGGAAGAATGACAGTAGGATGGATAGGTGTTGATGGAGCATAGCTGTGTCAGAGAAGGGCAGGTGTTGCTGTTAGAATGAGAACAAAATACTTTGAAGCTCTTTGAAAATACTGACAAACATTCCACTAGTTGTGGACGCCCAGGGTGAGAACAAAATTCACAGCCAAGTGTATAATATAAAATTTGAAATTTTTTGCTACAAAACTTCATATTGTTTTATGTAGCTCATGGCCATAAAGTGAACTTGCCGGAGGAGAATAATCTCTGCCATCATACAGCAAAGTCAATAACTCAGAATTGGCAGATGGCATCAAAACAAAGGTGCTGTGCCCTTACTGAGTGCAAACAAGTTGTCTGGCTGACATTTGGGACGCTTTTTTGCTGCTTTGAAGGACACAACAGAATTTCAGGTATGGAGTGGAATGACAGGTGTCAAGTGAGCTTTTCTTTCACTTAAAATATAAATATACCATCTGCACAGTGGTCTCTAGAGAGCTGGGCTCCAAAGGCTCTAGATTGATTTAGCTTTTGTGTGCTCACAGAGTAAGCTGAGGAGGCTTGAACGGTATACTTAGCAAGCTGTGGAAAGCTGACAGTATTTAGCTTCCACCCAGTCTAAATCACCTCGTGCCCAGAGTTGTTCTGTACATCCTCACTCCCATCTACTAACCTGTCCTTTTAGCTTTCCTCCTTTTGCTCAACAATTTTAGGGTAATGCAGCTCAGCAGGAATGACCATTATCTTTGCTTAGCCCCATACCTTCACAGGGTGTTTCCTTATGGTAAATAGCTAATATCTGAAAGCAATCCCTGAGCTCTTTAGTCAGCCTTTTATTTACTATGCTGCACTGTGCTGGCTTTCTTAGCAAGATCTGTTATTTTCTACATAGCAAGAGTCTTTAATGTGTGGCATACATGTATTTTAAAAATTCTGCTTACCTATACGCTCACCAGGATTTTGGGCTCTTTTTTGTTGATTTGAGATGTGCAGGCAGTAGACCTCAGCCTTAAAGTAAGTGTGGTTTATAACAAGTTGTGATCAGAGGAAAAAAAAAAAAAAAAAAGAGAGAGAGAGAAAGAAAAGAAAAAAGTCTCTAGACTATAAACCCTTGTCTTGGTTGTCCTGACCATGGAGCTCCATCTGCAAAAGAAGCAGGTGGGAAAATGGCAACCCTGAACCAGGAAACTGCAGCAAGTCAGTTATTTTTTCATGGTTCTGACACTAAAAATATAGTGAACACCAGCTGCTTTCCTCCTGTAAATAGAGGCAAAAGATGAGATTGAAACTGGCCATCAATTCTAGTAAAGAAATATCGAAGCATCTGTCAAATATTTGACTCTTATGGAATCAAACTTTGTTCACTCTGGCGCTGCTGGAAGAGCATCTGGTAAAACAGAGCAGAGCCTGGAACAGTGTCAAGCAAAGGCTTGCTCCTGGAAGGGATCTGCTACGGCTGGCAACTGGCCCCCCTCAGCCTCACTCGGATCAATGCTCCTCTCCATTAGACCAGCCAAAAGAGCAGCACGCTAACCTGCAGCTCATGCAGACTCCCAGAGCAAGTTTAGTATTCATAGCAGTGAAGATAGTCTGGTATTTTTTTTTTCAGGAGGCTTACAAATCATTATATTCTTAGAAATTAGGTGTCTAATACTGGAATGACTAAGGAGCACAGCTGTAAGCTGTGTGGCAGCTTCCATGGAAGTTGTCACTTTGGGAGTGAGTATTGTGATGAATACTTGGGAAACTTTGAAGGTTGTTTATTTCTGCTGTGTAAAAGGCCAAAACGTAGCCTAAGATTTGCATCATGATGTGAAAGTGTAAAATGGGGACCAATCAACCTATTCATTTTCTGTTCTATTTATCTTACAAATGATAACACTTTTAGCATAGCCACATATTAAATCTTATCTCATTGTGTTGGCAGAAGATGCAAGCAGGAGTATACTCTCGTATTCATGGCTGGCTGAGCTCTAATCTCACTTCCAACAATGATGTTTCATGGGTGTATTGTACACCTTCCCTGATGCACCTCCTCTTGTCTTTAAAATGGAGATCAAATTTTGTCCCATAAAGTTGTACTGAAAATTAATTGCTTAATGTGCTATGTATGCACTGCTTTGAGAATAATGGCTTATAGGTGATTAATGTTTTTACTAGCTAAGTATTATTAATGTAATGAGTTCTAATTAAAGGAACTATGGAGAGAAAAAAAGACGTAGTGTATGATCCTCCAATTTTGGTGGCACGAGTGCTGCAGTCATAAACCTGAAATAGTGTGGTGAAGAAGCAGCTCTGGGAATTGCTGGGTTTGTTGTTGTTTTGTGTGAGTTGTTTTCTTTTGTTTTTTAATGGAATCCCTTTCATCACTATAACCTAGTGGTAAACTGAGTAACTTGTAGTATCAACTCTGAGGGAGTTACAACTGCAAATAGAGCCAGACAGGCAGAGTTTAACAGAAATGAAGTAAGGATTGTACACAGCTCTGCGCAGTGGTCAGGCAGCATCGTGGGTTGTATTCCGTGACCACAGAGGTAAATGGTGCTGAATTCTGTAGTGTTGTCTTTTGTCACAAACATGTCACAAATGTTTAACATGTGTTAAATTAATGGAATTTATTTAAAGGTAAATGCCTTGGTAACTGTGAACATGTGTGAACAAGTCCCCATTTTAGGGTAGGAAATGCTCTGACTGACAGTCATATTCATATTCAGAGTTAGTACCCAGCCTGGTGATGAATGTTGTGATTTATGAAAGAGGATGCTGTAAGACTAAATTTCTGTGGAATTGGAGAAGTTCTGTGAACTCAGTCTCAAAACTAGAGTAGCAGAATTGCTCAATCTGGGCATAAAAAAGTGTGCCTGTTGAAAAGTAGGCTTGAACATCTGCCTTCCTCTAAGCTTTGCATTGAGTTTTCATTTGCTAAAAATTTCTTCCTCAGGAAACTGCAACCTGGTGTGCTGGGTTGCAGTCTGAAACTCTTCCAGAAATTTAAGACAGACCATCCTCTAAGCCGTCAACATAGAAAATCTCATCTGCTGAAGTATTTTTGTCCTGGTGCCACCTTTTAAGTACCGTCTTTGACATGACACTTGGTGAAGACTACACTGAATATCACAGCCAGCCCCTTTAGTATTCAGTGATTAATGCAGTTTTTTCCATTTACTGTAAATGACGTGTTGATAGCTCTACAGTACCTTGCTATTAAATTACCTCAATCCTCTTTTACTTTAGTGACGTTCTGTTTTAATACTCTGCATTGCTTAACTGAACTTCAGTGAAGTACATTTGTTGTCTGACTTCACTTTGTGCAGCTCATGTTTTAATTGACTTTATGCTTTCTTAGCATTGTTGGCTTCCTGGTGCACTGTGTGATTAGTGTAGGGGTTTGTCTTGGAAGAGGAGATGTGGATTAACATTTTCTCAGCCAGAGGAGCAAATTTTGTTTGTTCAGTTTTCCTGCAAATGTGGTAGCTGAATTTGGTGTCTAACCTAGTCCTTTTGTCATGTGTAGATATGCTCAGATAGCAGTGATTCAAAAGAATCCTTCGCCCTTAAACATATGAACTCTTAATTTATGGATCTTAACAGAGCTGAGCTATCATGCTGCTCAGTCCTGCCAGCAAGTCTGGGCATTTCTACAAGCGTGGGGCCTTTAAAGTAAGGAGGTATCTGATTTGAGGGAGTTCAGGTTAGAGACTGCCTGATTCGGGGAGGGATGCTTAAATTTCAGACAAGACATTTTTAGATCTAGCCCAGAGAGACATGACTTCACTTAACTTCCCATAAATGTGGCTTGTTTCCATCATACTTATTGATATCGAGGTTGGAGGACTTATTGATCCATAGTTCCCTGTTTTGCTGAAATAGTTTTTAATGTGTCAGACCAAGATTTTCTCTTCATCCACTCTTACCTACCACAAATAACGTAAACTACATTTGTTTCTTGAAACAAGACAGCAATTCGTGTTCTTTCATATCTCTACAGAAAATCAGTGATCTGTTTGCCATTTTTCATATCACCTGTATTTCTTCCCTTTATGACTACTCAGGTCTGATTTTGTTGCTTGCCTTTGTGGTCCAACCTAGGCTGCTACATAGGGCACAGGGATTCCTTTAGAATGAGAGGCTCTGGATCTTGTTCTAGCTTGAATCAATTGTTTTAAGTCTAAAGGATTTTATACCTGCTCTTAACTACTTTTGTGAGCTTTTTTCTTATTCATGGTCTGAATTTATAGTTACTTTTTTTTTTTGCTCTGCTAGCAGTAATGTTTTGGCCACGCTTTTGGTAAGGCTTTTACGTGCAGTTTCATGTAATTGAGTCTTCTTTGTTCAAAGAAGCTTCTACCACAGTAGTCCAGATTTCATCAATTGATAAAGACCATGTGGTACATCAGCAATTCCAAGTAGTATTCATTTTATAAACTATGATCTGCTATAAATGTTCCCTCAATGCTATGCCATTGAATGTTTTCCTGCAAATGCAGCACCAAGCCTTTCCCTAACATTACTGGATGTTTTGTTCAGGCTCTGAAATGCAGTAGCACGTGTCCATCGCAATGATTGTAAGGAAGTACAAATTCTTTTGTTGCTTGTCTGCTTTTAGCATGAAACTGTTGGATTCATACAAGGGAAAGAATAAAGCACAGTGAAATTACGTGAATATAAGTGCATTTATATAATATCCATGAGGTCTGCTATGGCCATCAGCTAAACTGTTTTGACAAGGAGTAACAGAACACTGAGTTTCAAAATACCTTTAAATAAACTTTTCTGTCACAGTTAGGAAGTGGTCATGGGTTACACATAACTTCCATGAAACTTTTTTATTATTGTCACATCTTGATTAATTATAGCAATGCACTTTTTTCTGTCATGTTTTTAATATCAGGAATATTTAGCAGTTAGCTACTTTGTAATTCCTTCCCAGATCAGTTACTGAAGTCTAGGGACCAAATAGAAAATTTAGAGATAATAAAGGCCTCAAGCATTGATAT
The DNA here is from genome assembly GCF_964211825.1 of Aythya ferina. Taxonomy (NCBI): domain Eukaryota; kingdom Metazoa; phylum Chordata; class Aves; order Anseriformes; family Anatidae; genus Aythya; species Aythya ferina. The sequence goes on along the minus strand of NC_140302.1, from coordinate 10,451,868 downwards.
TTCTCAACTCTAACAGATTATTTTTCTTTGGCAGAGATTTTTCTCTGAATGAAGCTTTTGTCTTGCAATGGTTGTGGAAAGAGTGCTGTTCCTTATGAGGGGGCTCGCAGTGTTATCCCTGACTAATTCAGGATTTATGTACCAATTTTTAAGGTTGTCTAAGTACAGTTCCTCCCTGCAAGGGAATGAAATGGGCCAGTGAGAGATTTCCTGACCTTAGCCCTTCCCTTCGTATTTGTTATCAAGCAGCATTTCTAACCTGGAAGAATTTGAAAGCCAGGGATGAGTACACTTTGGGGCTCTGTGGAGGAGAATTGCTCATGGTTTTGACAACATGACTTACGGGCTCAGAAGAGATCTAATCAGTGTGCTCTTAAAGGCAAGCTGGAAGCTCACAAAAAATGTATCTGGTATCACCATTGCTCTGGGACTTGAAGTTCATTGGTAGTAAGAAACAGTTAAAATTATCTGCTGTGGATTGGGTGATTTAGTAATGTACTACAGTGCAGTTACATCTGCCAGACCATGAATTAACAGCTCCTTCAACTTGAATAGTGCTGCAATTAAGAAATAATGATAGCCTGTAAATACAGCGTCTGAGTGTCTTACCTAGTATGTGCCTGCTGTCACAACAGCTAATGAAGAATTTGGTAATTCCATCTCTGTTTTTGGGGAATGTAATCAAATCCAAACCCCATGAGATGGAGGATTTGGGGGGGACTGATTCATCAGGCCTTGTTGTTCACATCCAAAGACACCTTGTAACACTGGTGGGTGTCAGGATACTGAAAAACAAGTGAGTAATTTTTTATTACCACCTCGCACTCTATAGAGGGATCTGCAAATAGAAGGCAACTATTAAATGGCAATCTCAGAAGAGCTGAATGTGTGGTGTGTCTTGCTGCTGCAAAAAAGGGGTTGTGGAATCATGTCCCATGCTTCAGGGTAGCTCTAATTCATCATTGATCCATCATTGTTTTCATGGTAAATCTGTGAGGCTATAATGCACAGAGCTGAAATATTCTCATGAGCTCAGTGGAGAAATGAATATTGTTAAATATTAATTTATTGCACTGATTTTTCAATGATCTTGTAAGTGATCACACTAACCTAACAAAGTGATTAGATTCTTCTGGTAGGTTTGTGTTAGCCAATTATTTTGAAACAGCTTACTAAAAGATGTCATTTAACATGCAAGTTATTATATTTTATCACTTGATAAATGACAGCTTTCCTTCAAACAGCAGTTCTATTCTTTCATCAGGTAGCTCATTACAAAGGTCTAATATAGAGCACAATATTTGCAAAAATGTTCTTTAGGATAACATTTACATGAAATTTATTCATACAGCCAAGCTATTTTGGCTGATTCCCATCTGAAACATTATCATACAAGTCACTTTTCTGTGATCACTTGCAAAATTCTGTTTTAATGGAATCATTTAAACTTGGTTTAATTTTATTCATTTTTCATTCAGCATTTTTTGCAATATTTAGTTTCCCAGCAATGTATTCTTTGACCGGTGACAGTAGACAGCTGTATATTAGCCTAGACAGCAAGCTAAGAAATCTGGGGTTTGGATATCAGATATCAAAATTTTGTCCGGTATTTTGGGGACTTTGTGCTCTATTTCTGTATGGCAGGTTAGTATTAGCTCTAGTTAGTATTTAGCCGTTCTGTTTGTTTATTTTTTTCTAGCTTCTACCGTTAAGGATATAACTGGCTTATGGAGTAAGCTGCAGGTACAAGCTGGACCTAAAAATGGTACCCGATGAGAAAGACTCTAAAGGAAACCTTGGTCTGACCAAGTTCCCACATAGGCTTTATCTTCCTGGTCTTATTATGTCAGACTGTGATAACTTGTGAAATATAGGTGTGTATCAAAGGACAATGATTCAAAAATGCATTGTTTACATAATTCAGTACAGTACAACACTGATAAAGGTCTGTATTTTCCCTTTTCTAATGATCACTGTGGGAGTGACAGTTCCTGGTTAAGTAATTGCATCCATGGAAGGCAGACGCAGAAAAATCTGACAATGATAGTTAACTTCTTGCTGTGTTTTGCTAAGCTTCACCAGGCCTAAAGCAGGCTTTAAAACACAAATGTAACTGCCTGGGAACACTTCTTCCTTTGGCTTTCGATCTTATTTTCTAGGGATCTAGTTCAATAACAGATTGCAAAGACACAGCAAGACAAAAGCCAGGGGAGTTTTAGGTTAGATGTTAGGAAGAACTTCTTTACTGAAAGGGTTGTGAGGCATTGGAACAGGCTGCCCAGGGAAGTGGTGGAGTCACCATCCCTGGAAGTCTTCAAAAGACGTTTAGATGTAGAGCTTAGGGATATGGTTTAGTGGGGACTGCTAGCGTTAGGTCAGAGGTTGGACTCGATGATCTTGAGGTCTCTTCCAACCTAGAAATTCTGTGATTCTGTGTGAAAAGGGGACTATCCAGCCTTGCCACTTCTGAGTATTTTCATTGGCTGCATCAAGTATTTACTACACTTTGTAATAAATCTTTGAAGGAGAATTTGACTCAGAAGTTTGCTGATGTCTGAAGGCACTATTTCATACTGCCATTGTTGATGTGAGTCTGCTCTTTTATTCTTCCTTTGTGTTGCCTTTCTGCAGTTCTGTAGCCTCTTATTCGTTACTACATGCAAGCTTCAAAAAAAAGTTAATATTTAATCTTTTGATTCAACATTGTGTTTAGGAAATACAAATGGTGCGTTTGTAGACTGTATACAAATGCAATAAAAGTTTTCTTACAGTAGCTTATGGAGGTCCCAACCAAGAGATGAAGTCTTTCTCTTGCAAGTCTTTTGCAAAGGATCGGTGCCTGATGTCCTACTAATCTAACCAAACAGCATGACTGTAATGATGCAGTGCAGTGATGGGGAAACACACTTGGGGGACAAAGCTACAGCCAATGGAGGACGAATAATAATACTGTGGTAGGATGTCTCTGCCTTTCTGTGCCCTCTTACATTGAATTGTGGAAGAAGCTAAAAGGAACGTGGGGAAAATGGCCTTCAGCTGCTAGAGACCTTTCTGGAGCTGAGTTGGAAGTGACACATTCTTTTCCATGGAGATGTGATTATGGAATATATAACTAATTAGATATGGACATATAGATATGAAGTCAATATGCCTCAAAAGAAATTTGGCATGTTTTCTCATGGATAAAACACCTTTGAAATCTTTGTTTCTCTTTCCATGTTACTTGGGAAAAAAAATGCTGAAGAGCATTCATAACTAAAATAAATTGCAGAGAAAGTGGGAACAGGACCAAGACCTAGTTTCAGGCTGTTTTAAGCAGAAAAGAATTACTTCTTGAAAATAGCTCAGTGAGGGCACTGTGAAAGTTTTAACTTAATTTTGTATTCATTTTCTAGACAACAAGAGAGGTGTTCAGGCTGTTCAGCTTATGTAGAACATGGGAACAATTCAAATTCCTCTTCAGCTGTGTCAGTCATCTCCAAAGTCAACACCTGCAGCTGTGTTAAATTATAAAGGAGCTCCGAGAATGAGAGGGGATGGACTTATCATTAATATCGTGCAGATTGTAGGACATAAATTTTATTGATTCGCTAGTTCTATTTCTAATGGCAAACTGCCCAAAGCCAAAAATTTACTGATAAAAACTTTCTGTAATTCACTCAGCAGCCTGAGAGGATGAGCTGATCTGCACTGCATGGTTCTGCTCCTGTTCAGTGCCATCTGCCAGGATGGCCTCCTGTCTCCAATACGCTGGTCCTTCAGGACACGTGTGTCTTGTTGGACTCTAAAGCAAATCCAGGTCTCATAATTTTGCAAAACTGTACTGAAGGTCAGGCATATGATACAAAAGTATTATAGCTTTAAAGATAAGTTTAACTAAGCATCAAATTCCTGAAGGTCCAGGGCTCCCTCAAAGGGACATTTTAATTATGTTCTTGCTGAAGGAAGCTAGTAAAGTTACATACTCTTAAATATCTTGTTTGCATTCTAGGTAGTTACACCTAATGCTACATTATTGTACCACATAAATGTGGCAGAACAGTGTTGGCATCTGGCACGGACCTGCTATTTGTGAGTTGTAGTTGTTGTAAGCTACCAATTGTCAAACATACTGGTACCACACACTTTCAGATAGGAAAGTGGCTGTCAATATGCTAGTGGAGCAGAGCCCCCAAAGCTGACACGGGGAGCTATCAGTCACTAGGAGTCACCTGCTTTTTCTCTAGGTTATCCTTCAGAAAGTTACTGTTGTGTAAGCCTTCTTGACAAGAGCTGCTGTAAACTGTTTAAAAAACAAAGTCTTAGCTCCTTAGCTTATATAAATCAAAGGTGCTTTCAGAGTCTTGTGGGATGGGTCCTCCCTGATGTTTTTAATAAAAAGACAGCTCATCTAAAATCCTGTTCCCTGCTGCTTTGTAACAGCTGACTAATCTTTGATCTTACAGAAGCCACTATTCTTTTGCAGTTCCTCCAGTCCTATATGACTAAGATTTGCCAGAATTCAGGGATTCCTCTCTGTAACATTTCTAAGAAATAAAGGGTCTAAACTCCCAGACTTTTCCTCTCTGCAGAGAATGGTGTTCTTACTCCTCCATAGTATTTCCCTCCTTTTTCTAGTAGATATACCACTCTGCTATCCCTCTTGCTGGTCCCACCTGCTTTCCTGGCACTCTGACCTCTACCATTTCAGCAGTATTAAGCTGCCTCCCACATCTAGCATGAAAAATCCTATTTACTCCATCTCGCTTGCTATTTTATTACTATTTTATTCATACTCGTTATCGTACCAGGACAGGTTCTTCCAATTATTTAAGTTCTGTTTGCATAGTTGTGTTTTTTGGTGTTTTGTTTGTTTGTTTTCTAAAAGAAATAAAGTAGTCCTTTCTCATTCTCACTGAAAAGGGCTAATTCCCATGCCCTTTTATCCTTTGTTGTCTTAGGTTGTCATCTTCATCTTGAAGATGAATTGTCACTGTGCTTGCATGGCATCCTGTCAAGCAGATGCTGATGCAGGTGGGATTAGCCACAAGGTTACTCACCGTGTGCTGGAACACGCACATGATACTCCAGGCAGGATGGCTTACGATTGGAACTTTTTTACCCGATGAAGGGTCTGGGTGCTAAAGAGGACTAAAGAGGTGTATGTATTCATTGTGATACATTTGTTCAGTGGAGTTGCACACAGAAGAAAGTTTCAGAATCTCTGGATGTCCTAGGTAGGCTTAATAGGTGGCACCAGTAGATCCGTGTGTTTTCCAGACTAATATTTAGGAGAAGTACTTTCACGTGCTGCACAACTGAAGAACAATCCAAGAGCCCCTAATGCTTTTGGGAGATGGATCTCCTTGTTCTTCAGAGCTTTCCACTACAGTATCAATATATCATAACTCAGAAAAATGAGTCTCGAATATTTGTTTTACCTCAACTTGCTCAGCAGTTTAAGGGACTTGAAAGCAGATATTAAAATAAAACAGTTTTGTAAGAAGGATTTCACATCACACAACCTAGGTTTTATATTAAAAATGTAAAACAAAACAACTGATGCACAGAATGTGTAGTAGAAGTACCTGCGTAGAAAATAAAGGGTATCTGAATAGATATCATTTGTTATGAAAAATCTAGTGCCTGTATTTTGAATCAAATGCTGAAGAAATAATATTACAGGAGCGTGGCTGTCATGGCTTTTCTAAGTAGCATGTGAATATAGGAAAAAAAAAAACCACTGTAGTGAAAGCTGTTCTTTTTTTTTTCTTTTTTTTTTTACCTTGTGTTGGGGATATTTTAACTTTGGAGAAGCGTCTCTAATTATGTTGCTGTTATTTTTGAAGGTGAGGATAGAGGAAAATTGTCTTGTAAGGAATGATTGCCAGCTACAGATGTTATCTGTGAACTCTGACTCTCTTGTGTTGGAATCAATCTTGCTCCAGAGCATCTGTCCTTACCAGAAAATAAAACTTTTAGGATGCAGAAAACATAGCAGTCTAGACAAATTCTGCTATGTTATTCCTGATCAATTCTTTTGACCTGCTACTTGTCATGAGAACACATCGAAGTTCTTTCTGTTTGATGTAAACGTTATATGTAGTTGATAGTGGAAAATTTGATAGCGCATGAGAAATAAAGCTGAGAAGAAACATGAAGGAAAGCAATTCCTAAAATGAATGCAGAGCATCTTTCTGGGTCATCAGTCTGTTCTAGACCACGAAGTAACACAGTTTTAATTTTTGCGCTTCAGTACAAATTCACCAACATACATGTAATTTAAAGAAAATGCTCAAAAAGACTATTGGAAGATTAACAAAAGCTGTAAACAACATTATATTTCAAGAGAAATCTTACTGCCTTCTGTTAATGTGAGCATTTAAAGCAAAATCTTCCATTATTTCATAGATATTTTTTTTATGAATGAAAAGCATCTGTTAATCTCTAGCTATCCTTTTGTAGGATACAGGTGATTGTTGCACTGGCTCTGGTGCTCTGAAAGAGTTGCTGCTTTCAACTCTCTCGTGTTGCTTCTCATAAGCCATTTCAGGGCAAGATGATGCTAAAAAGTGAGATCGTGTTTGTGTCCTAAGAGCTTCTTAAAATCAGTTTTCATAGCAGGAATCCAGTCACCAAGACAGGACTTTTAGTGAATCAAATTTTAATCAAGTCTGTACTCGATCACTCAGTGTACTGGGAACCGTGAGGCCACATGTTATTAGTTTCCTATTCCCTTCCACTGAAACCCTGTGCATCACTATTAATAGAGAACAAGTATGTAGGTGTTTCATGAGCAGATACTGTTACTGGAGAGTTTTGAAACTAACCAATAGACTATATAGGATGAAGACTCAATGAATTTTTGCTAACTTCACAGTTAACACGTACTGCACTGTTTTCCCAGCTGTGTTTGCTCACTGTTCAATAGGCACAAAAAGCCACACTGCCAATGCTCTTTATCCACTAGTGAGAGCTTCCCAAAGCCTCCTTGCTAGCACCTGAAAAAGGCATAGCATGTTAATTTAGTCTTTGGCCTCTGCAATGCAAAAGTACTTTAAAACAAATGGTCTCAGAAGACATCTACAGAGGCAATCCATTAGAATGCCATTGGTAATATTCCTGTGGAGTTATTCCGATATATTATTCTATTTTAAGAATTTGGGACTTGTGCTTGAGAAAATAAGGTTCACTGATTTTGCTAAAAATATGTTGTTGGAACCTGTAAGGGCCATCAATCAGTGTCTATTGAATTATACTACACTTTCATGAATTCTCTGGAAGTAGCATTGACTTCAGCAACATACTGGCTATCTAATATTTTTTTTTTTGAGAGGGAAATGTTAGTTAGCATAGCACCTAGCTATCCATTATCAATAGCTATCCATTGTAATTAGGTCATATTTGGCTTTTGCTATTTGAATAGACATTTTGTCACATTTGTCACAAAATAACTTATATAGTTTATTTTATATTTTAGAGTATTTTATAATCAAATTAGATACACAGTTAAACAGAAATGTTTGGGTATAACTAAACTTCAGAAGACTGCATTAAGGATAAAAGGTAAAGTGACAAGCATTTTATGGAAAACTTTCTAAACGAGAGCACTTCTTCCTAGGGTGAAAAGGTCAAAAATGACTTGAAACAGTCCATAAAAGCTATGAAGTCACGTAGAACATGTGGGAAGACAAGCTTATTAAGGTCTTGTCAGCCCTTTTTTGTAAAGTATACTCAATTTCAGTAAATGTAGGAACAATTCTTCTTTTCATAAGTCTTACATTGTAGATTACTTGTCCTAGAAGTTGCTGCAAGATGATGTGCAAGCGCTTTTCTGATTGGTATGCAGCAGTAGTACCTGGCAGTTTAAGAATGAAAGACATCAGAACCCAAATCAAAGTCAGTCTCTGGATCTTAGCTTCAGAATTGATACGCTTGTAAATGCATTAGATCTGTTGAAATTTAAGTAAGAACAGGTAAAGGGTTTTGCTACAACATCTGTCATGAATGCAGAGAATAAATTCTGGCATGGCTTTTATTTTTTTCAAAAAAAGATTACCCTAATTCCTTATTGCCTGCAACTTCTGTATGTCAAAATATTAATCCCCCCAAAAAACAAACATCTATATTAAGCTTGTTCGAGTAGTCTATTGTATTGTTTTGAGGTTTACATCTGTCAGTTCTGTACTGTTTAGACAAATTAAGAAAACTGAGCAAAACTGTTTCATTTTTCTAATACCCTCAAAGACAGAGTTGGGCACAGCCACCTGAAGATGCCTGTTCTAACACAGTGCTGTCCTAGAGAAAAGGGTATGTGGCAAAGCTAGTGTCCTTCCCCTGTGAGGTTTTGACTTTCAGATGGTGCTTGCAAATAATAAGTGCACTGATCGCCAAACTTGGTGGTCAGGTCAGCTGCGTACAGATATGGAGAGCTTTCTGAGTACTCATTTATACCCTGGATAAGTAATGTAATTGTGATATTCATTCCCTTTTGCCATCTGTAGTATTTTCAAACTTTTTAATATTGGGGTGTTTGTTTGTTTTAAAATTTTGCAATTATATATATATATTTATTTTATGTTTTTTTACTCGTTTTACTGTTAACATGATTCTTGCTAAAAGGTAATTCTGAGGCTTGCTTCAAAATAGTTTGCTTCCCATGGATGTGGATGTGACCACAAAGCCAGGATAGTTGAGCATAATAGTTGTGCCCATAATCCCTGTGCAGTTCTTTGGCTAACAATATTTGGTAAATTTGTACTTGTCTGCACAGGCTACCCTGAGGATTTGTAGTGCGGTATCACTGGAGGAAGAAATTCCTCTGGGTTGGCTTCAGGCAGTAGGATAATGGATTGAGGACCTGAATTCCAGCTGTCCTCAAGCATCTTGTAAGGAAGATATATGGAATCACTAGCTGCATCATGGAAAAAGAGGCTTAGAGCATGTGCTTCTGTTGAGAGAGCACATTATTGGCAAAATTAATATTTGTGTTCTCACAGATTTTGGATTGTTTTTCAATAACATCTCTTAAGTACTGTTAGAAGACAATAACTGATGGTACTGCAAAAGCACACTGAAAATAAAATGTGCTGATAAGTATGATAGAGGAGAAGCTAAGCCTACAGATATCCCCATGTAATTAAGGTCACCGTCGTATTGCCATCAAGCTTATTTTAGAAGTTAGTAAAAGCCTGTAGTATACTGCCATTGGTTTTTCTTTCTAATAAAATCTGTATTTGTTCTTGTAATACGTCTTCCATTTAGCATCATCAGCAAAAGGTACCGTAAGCAGTACAGTGGGAGTGCTGCCTTATCACTGGATTAGGAGGTAGTAAACAGGAATGATTAAGTGTTGTAGTGTTTTGTTTTTAGTCATGGGCATTTTCTTCAGTGGTTTTGTAGGGAACATCTACTGGATAGAGCTAGTACATAAAGACAGGAAGGAGTGAGAGAGCTTTTATATAGTGCCTTACTCAGCTCAGTGACAGTCAGGTGGGTTAGCAAGCTGTATTCATTTTGAAGCTAACAAAAGTGGAAGAGAATGGGAGCAGACTAAAACCTGTAACAACTTTGACCAGAGCCGATTCAGTATCTCTGGCAGATATTTAGCTCCTTCTTGCTCATACTTCAGAATGAATCCTACTGCATGTACTAATGATTTGCTCCTCACTGGTACTTAGCAGACGTGCTGGCATAGTTTCTGGATCTCATAACAAGAAATAGCAAAGTATCCATTTTTCAATATTTTTATAAACGATCTGGATGTAGGAATAGAGGGTATTTTGAGCAAGTTTGCTGATGACACCAAACTTGGAGGAGTTGTGGACTCAAATGAGGGCGTAAAGGCCTTGCAGAGGGATCTGGATAGGTTGGAGAGCTGGGCGATCACCAACCGCATGAAGTTCAATAAGAGCAAGTGCCGGGTCCTGCACCTGGGACGGGGAAACCCTGGCTGCATGTACAGACTGGGCGATGAGACGCTGGAGAGCAGCCTAGAAGAGAGGGATCTGGGGGTCGTGGTAGACAGCAAGTTGAATATGAGCCAGCAGTGTGCCCTGGCAGCCAGGAGGGCCAATCGTATCCTGGGGTGCATCAAGCACGGCATCGCTAGTAGGTCAAGGGAGGTGATTGTCCCGCTCTACTCTGCGCTGGTGCGGCCTCACCTCGAGTACTGTGTGCAGTTCTGGGCACCACAGTATAAAAAGGACATGAAACTGTTGGAAAGTGTCCAGAGGAGGGCTACGAGGATGGTGAAAGGCCTGGAGGGGAAGACGTACGAGGAACGGCTGAGGTCACTGGGCCTGTTCAGCCTGGAGAAGAGGAGGCTGAGGGGAGACCTCATCGCAGTCTACAACTTCCTCGTAAGGGGGTGTCAAGAGGCAGGAGACCTTTTCTCCATTAACACTAGTGACAGGACCCGCGGGAACGGGGTTAAGCTGAGGCAGGGGAAATTTAGGCTGGACGTCAGGAGGGGGTTCTTCACAGAGAGGGTGGTTGCACACTGGAACAGGCTCCCCAGGGAAGTGGTCACTGCACCGAGCCTGTCTGAATTTAAGAAGAGATTGGACTGTGAACTTAGGCACATGGTCTGAACTTTTGGGTAGACCTGTGCGGTGTCAAGAGTTGGACTTGATGATCCTTAAGGGTCCCTTCCAACTCAGGATATTCTATTCTATGATTCTATGATTCTATGATCCTGAAACAAATGATTGTCAGTAGGGCAATATCTGTTCTAAAAATTGATTTCATGGAGTTTTAGTACTCCTAAACTTTATGTGTAGTCTCATTTTTCAAACCCTTGTAACTATATTTGCAATTCAGTAGTCCTAAGGCCTTTACAGCTTCACAGTTTGAGGTCAGCAGTACTGTGCTAGTTAATCTGTTTTATTTGATAGCAACTATATAAAATGATCTTAATCTTCCTGGATTTTGGTAGTTTGTTCCATTTAATAAGTGATTGCTTTAAAGAATGGCTTGAAACCAGAAAGATACCTGTTGATAGTTTTTAGCTTTGTTTTTCAGAACTGATCAGTGTATCTGCCTTCTGCTGAGTTCTAGCCACAAAGGTGGTTGGGCTACTGGCTTTTTATATTTTAAAAACAAATACAGTAAAAAAAAAAAAAAAATTATAACAGATGCATTAGGAAAACATGACAAGGAACTACTTATTTCTGTTGCCTCCCTAGTGAAAAGGAATGGTTTAGCTTTCAATATATCCCAAAAGAAAAACGTAAGTAATTATTCTGCAACTTTGTTTTTGTTGGAGGAAAAACTTAGTGTTGAAGTTGAGATCTCTCACTGAATGTAATTAATTCAGAATGAGAAAAATGAACAAAAACGCAGCCTCCTGCAGTTGGATCTGGACTGAAACCTATCTCTGGTTTTGATGTCATGACTTGCAGTACCTGTCCAGAAAACTTTGTGGTGAAGTGCAGCTAAAGGACTTTGTGAAATGCAACTTCAGAGTTGCTTTCTGGCAACAATCTGAAAGTTGGATATGTTAAAAACAAGGCATATATGCATAACAGAAATGGTTATAGGCAATAAAAATATGTGAGCTATTCTAGCATGCATGTGGGAATGGTGAAGATGGCACAAACGGTGAAGCTGGATGTTTAAAAAAGTCAGAGCTTTGCTCCCTAATAGGTCACTCAGTATTTAGTTGACTTTGCTCCTCAAGGATTCAGTTTTTCAAGGCTTAGGCCTGTTGGTGATGTCATTTTTTTTCTGTAGTTGTTCATTTAAATAATGTGTTCACTCTATCTTTAATTATCTGGACTTTTCAGGCCGAGAGGTACTACTACTAGATGTGAATTTTATTGCTCTACTAAGTGATTATTAGGTGGTAGTGATAGTTTCAAAAGCTAGTTAATGACTTGAATTTAATTACTCTGGGATTCATTTGAATTTAGCAAATCCCTTTTTGACTGGGAAAAAAATGGAGAAAAAAAAAAATGGACAGTTATTTCTAGGACAGCGTCTTTGTTTTCTTTTGTTTTAATTAGTGTTGTGCTTAGTATCTCCCAGTGGGTTTCTTTGACGAGATCTGGAATATGTGGTTTTTTGAAAGATAGGGATCTGAATATGTTCTAAACTTTGAGAAGGTACCATCTGTCTCTAAGGGACTAATTATGAGCTTTGCTCTGTACATAGCCTAATACTGTCATGGAGAGAAGGGACATCAGTCAGGTAGTGTAGTGAAATTTCTCTCCATTGTGAGTTTGCATTTGAGTTCCTTTGACCTTTAGAAGACCAGATTGGTCTTGCATGTGCCACTGCTTACAACAGTGTCCATTTTCTGTTGTTGTCAGCCATCGTGTACTGAACAATGCCAATAGTATATTTTGTAGAGAAAGGACTGTACACTGGTATAAAATTAAACAAAACGGGGAATTGTCTGCCCAAGTGTGTTTCACATCCTCTTTATTTTTCACCCTCATTGGCAAAAGTCTTTTTTCTTTAAAAGTATACTAATTCAACCTGAAAAGAAGGTTTTGGTAAAGAAGGATGTAAACAGAGGGTTCCCTTCTTCCCCATATTCTTACCTGAAAAAATCTCTCACTCTGTGTCTCTTAAGTTGATATGAAAGTGCCTTTTGGATACAGCTACAGGGGAAAACAGCCAAAACGTAGTAGGTCTTTGGATGTTGGATAAAGATTAAAGAGAAAGGGAAAAGCAGTTGTTCCTTTTTTATTCTTTTTCTTTTTTTTTTTTTTTTCCCTCCTTTCCAGAAGGAAGTCAATACTCTTCTGTTGGGGTGAGACTAAATTAACTGGGAAAACAGACAACAGTTGTGTTTCTTCCTTCATTACTGGATAGCAATTAAATGTTACAGAAAGAAGAATGGTATAAGAACCTGTGTAAGAGCAAATAGGTGTAACCACATCTTAATTGGAATAAGGGGAGAGGAGGAGGAGGAGACTGCGACATCCCTCTTCTTGTCATAAGGTTTATTTTTAAATGCTGTTATGCAGACTGAGCAAGAATCATTTAGCAATAAAATAGGGGATAGAATGCAGATGTGTGATTCTGCTGTGTAGCTAGGAACTGTTTCTTGGGTCCCTACGGGGAAGCAAAATATTATCTCAGTTTTCTGACAACTTAAAAGCAGCGATACAGCCCAGACTGCAAGTGATTTAGCAGAAGGATCACTGTGAGGACCCTGTGAGGGTCCCAGGGCTTCCTCACAGCTTAGTTCAGGTCTAGCATGGTGCTATCTCACAGATTATGGGTCACTGTTCACAACTGGGAACACAGCCATGAATATAACTAAGTACTGGACAAATGTTTTGGAAGCACTAGTATTTGAAATAAGAAGCCCAGATTGTGTTTCCCAAAGCATTAGTGTAGGATTTGGAATAAAATGGCTCCTAAATAACTGTTTTTGACAACTCTAGCTCAGGTGCTGCAGACTCACAGAATTGCTGTGCAGAAATGACATGGAATATATTTTTCCTCTGAGGTCTTCCTACACCTGCATAATACTGGCTTAGAATAAGAATAACTCTTGCTGTATGCACATTTTTAGTTTGCACTTAATGTTCTATGTTCATCAGATGTATACATTTTATTGAGTTCTTCTGAAGTAAGTGAATGATGGAGTAGCATTTAGCAAGGTTTGTTTGCTGGTCTTACAACTTAAACCCTCTGTAAATTGCAGTTTTGTATTGAGGGAGGAAAGGGAATTGCTGAAATGTCAGCTGCTCAGCATGAAACTCCTGGGAGACAGGATTTACAATCCTGACCTGAATGCATGCAAACTCTTTGAATTCTGGACTGCCAAAATGCTGTGTTGTCAGTGTGAAATAGCATGGTGCTATCAGTATGCCAGCAGCAATGAAGATGTATGGCGTGCGTCTCATGAATACTAAAATCCCATGCACAGTTCAGATGGAAAGTTTCACATGCATCAGTCATGTTTGCTCTTGTAGCTATCTCCTGGTTCCATATGTAAACATTTTGAACTAAGCTTCTAATAGTCAAACTGTAGAAAAGAAGTTAACATCAGAGACAAAGTTTATAGAAGTTAATGTGGTGTTCAGTGCAAACTCCCTTATTGATTGATTCCAAATGACAGAGCCTGAGGATTCAATAATTAAAGACCCACTTCACTATTTTATTCTAATTTAGTTTTGTACTGCTCTCTCACCTGCCTCTCAGTAAATGCCAAAGTAATTTAAAATGGCAGAATTGATGGTTTGTACTATTGGACTTACTGCTTACATCTGTCCAGACAAATGTGCCCTGGACCATTCTCAAGCAGTGAGGTCCACTGGCGTGGAAAAACCCATGCCTACATTATGAAACTGTTTTCCCTGCCAGCACAAGGGTTGGGTGGGCAGCATTCAAGCTGTCACATTTTTTTCTAGGAATGATCCTTGTCATCTGCTGTCTCCAGAACCAGGGAGTTGTTCAGGGGAGTGTCATTTGCTACTTGCCAGAAGTGTTTGAGACTTGAAGATGTGTAGCAATGTAGACAAGTGCATTTCAATATGCCATAACAGTATGGTCTCTCTTTCCTGGCACTGCTGAACTTGCTATATAAATGTACCCTTGGATAGGGTTCATTTCACCTCACTTAAATGAGGTTCTTAACTTTTATATAGTCAAAGATTCTGGGCTACAGCTGGTAGAGAAATCACAAGATAATTCTTCCTAACCTAGCCTCTCTGTCTGAATTACCCACTGTGTATATAAACATGCATAAGTCAGAACTGTGCATGAGAAGGTGACATCAGCACTTTTAATTATCTGCAATACCTTAAGGAGATGTCTGTACAGGAGGACTAAATACTGGTTTGAAGACATGTCTGAAGAAGAGTAATAGAACTGTGAGTTGTGGGTTTAGAAACGGTGTAGAAAATGGCATGTATGCAAGGTCAGAGGGAAGCACAAAGGTAAAACAAAATAAGGAACATTGCTGCAGAGCACTAGAGGAGGAGACTCGAATGAAAAGAAAACTGACAGAGATCCTGAAGGAGAAACAATGGGACAATATTAATAGGAGGCTGTAATAAATGCTGTTAAAGGAAGGCCAAAGTAAATGGAAGTGGGCAGACCTGAATTCTAAATAAGTAGCAAGTCTGGAGTAATCAGAGGGTTGTCTCACTAAAATTTAGTCACTTTAAAAAAAATAAAAATAAAAATAAAAATCTCTCCAATTTAAAAAAAAAAAAAAGTATTTGGAACACATTTCAGAAGACATTCTCACCTGAGTCTCTACTGTGTAGCAAGTACTTTGTAATTAAATTCTGGTCTGTTGGATTTATATTCTGACAGAGATCAGAATCCTTACCTGATCACATAATTAGACAGTAAAATAGAAATGTTCCTTTCTAATAGATACATAAAGCAATAAGGATATTTTAAAACCCCTGTCAAATCACTCAGTGTAAATTATCTAATCAGATACCATAGCTACATAATGTAATGTTAAAAACAGCAGAATTATGCCATTACAGAAATCAGCTAGTCCTGTTCCAGATTACAGGGTTTGTAATTACAATGTTTCATCATCAACCCACTCAACTCCATGCTGCCACGTATCTTTGGAATTGTTACATACATTTATCTCTGTATATGTTTTCATCCTCTTAAAAACGTGTGTTTTTCAAATATTTTTTCTTAGAAATTGTTTTCTGGTGAATGCTGATGCTGACATGTTGGTTATATAGTAGCTAGTGTAATGGCAAAACAGGATCTGTGGAGTACTGCTTATTCAGCAGCCCTCCTGCTCCATCCCCACCAGATCTGTAAGTGTAAGCTGATGACTGGGCAGCGGTGAAGGTGGTCCGAAAGGGGGACCATGACAACTTGACTGCTGAGAGCCCCTTCCTCACAGAGATGCTCTAAGGTCTTGACCTAAGCTATTGCTAAATGATGTAAGAATTGTGTGGTTATGCAAAATTTTAAAGGAAATGAGATTAAATGTATCTACCAGCAAGTTTCTCTTTAGATAGATGGGAATTTGGTCAAACTCCAACCACTGCCATTCAATTAGATCTGATCCCAGTCATGTCAATATCAGTGAGAAACGAATGTTAGTTCCCTTGAAGTAGGAACACCTCCCTGATGTCAGAGTTCACTTCAAGGAAGAAATGATACAGAGCAAGATCCTCTTTGTGCATGTATATTGAGTTTACATGGCAAGGTTTTGGTAGCAGGGGGCCGCAGGGGTGGCCTCGAGCAGAGCCCAGCAGCTTCCCCCTGTCAGATCAGAGCCAGCTCCAGCCGGCTCCAAAGGGACCCGCTGCTGGCCAGAGCTGGGCCGTGAGTGCCACTGGTTGGGCCTCTGGGAGAGCAGATTAAAAAAAAAAAATGATAAAAAACCCTGTGCAACAGAAGTTAGGAGAGAGAAGTGAGAAAATGTGAGAGAGAAGCAGCCCTGCAGACACCCAGGTACACAGCAGCAGTTCCCTGTGGCCTGTGGAGAAGCCCCTGGTAGAGCAGGCTGTCCCCCTGCAGCCCATGGGTCCCACATGGAGCAGATCTCCACACTGCAGCCTGTGAGGAGCCCACATGGAGCAGGTATGAACGTGGAACGTGTTTTTAAGCCACGTTCACTTAAATGTCTGTGGTGTTTTCCTTCTGGGGCTGACAGGAATACAGGTCAGCCAGCTTCTGTCACTTTCAGCCTCACATGAAGGCAAAACAGTAGAAATCCAGTTAAAAGCCAGGCCTCCATTTGTTGCTCAGGCCAACTATAGTGTTTTTTTTTTGTTTGTTTTTCTTCTTCTTCTAGCATTCTTCCAGCATTCGTCTCTGGAAGTAGAAGTAAGGAAGACCTGTCAGAGTGCAATACTCCCTGACCAAGTTCTTTTTAGATATTCCTCACAAGGAGGGTTTAATATTTAATATCAAATTTACTTACTTTACATACTTGGTGTTTCATGGATTTTGATATAGCAGTGATTCAGCAATATTTGCAATGCATGATATGCAACACGAATGTGATTGCCATTACCAGTCCCTGTACACTCTGTCATGATACTGGGCATCTGCAGTCACTGGGAGGGAATACCTGGGCTGAAGCCAGCTCAAGCCTGTTGCTTGTTTTATTAGTTGTCCAGTTTTTATAACTCCAACTAGTCTGAGACAAGTATTCACTTCCCGCCTCTGCCCCCAGCTGCTCAATACAGCTCAGGAAGATATTATTCCCTATTAATTAACTCAGGGAAAATAAAAAAATAAATAAATCTGGAAGCCTGTAAAGTTATGTCATGCGCCTTTGGGATTAAGAAAACACTGGGTTAATGGCGTGTTTGAAGGCTTTATTTCTGCATAGCTCTACCACACCTTTACTCTTCAGTTTTATGCTCCTGTGGAGCAAGAACTGTTCTCAGTAACAAAACTCACTGGATAAGCCGAAGACAAGGGCTGCTCTGCAGCTCATTCTGGCCCTCAGCATACGTTTCTGGTGTTTGTTCCCAGCTTTCTTTCCCTTCTGCCCAAAGAACCACTAAGCTGACACTTAAACCAGCTAATAGCAGCACAGAAGTCAAATAAGTCAAAGAAATGCTGGTCAGGAAAGGAATTAAATTGAAGAGTTGCTCAATTTTCAGCTTATTGGTTCATTTTTTCTGCAGTTTTTCTTTTGCTACTTTCAAGTTCCAGGCTCTACTCTTAGTTGGGAATGTTTTTTTCTCTTTAAAGCTACATCTGAGCACATCCCTTCTGTTCCTGTGCCACATAAAAAGGGTGATTCTGCAATAGGATGAGAACCTGGAAGAAAGTACCAGGGAAGGCTGGCAGAAAAGCTATGACTCTGCTTCACTGGTGATGCGAACATAACACCCAGACTGATAGAACAGCTAAGCAGCAAAATAAATATGCCCTTTTCTGTGGAAAATGTGAGGGAGTAAAAGGATATCTGGCCTGCAGACAGGACTGAATGCGTTTATAAAATGCAATGCAAGTATCCTCATCTGAAGGTGACCTGGGGAAGATGACAATTCCTGCGTCAGTCTCTGAGCCCAAATAAGGCTGACCAGGAAACTTATCTTAAACCTGTTTTCATTATTAGAATATGGGAAAGCACCACCTCCATCCCAGTCCAGTCCTTCAAAGTAACAAATCAACGCACAACTTCATTGGAACTTGCTGGTTCGCTGAAATCGAAACATTTTGCACGGGCCATTTTCATTTCAGCAGAGCTCATGTAGGGCTCTGACAGATTCCTGCTGGGTTTCTGGCTGGCTCTCCTGCCTCAGCCTTTGGCAAGCTGCCTGGCAGGTTGACAAGCAATAGAGAGCCTGACAAACTAGGGATTTCTGGCGCCTGTGTTCATCACTTCTTGGTAGGTCAAACTTACAGCCTCTTTAAGACTCATGATTCCAACTGTGCTTGATAGGTGTACTGCCCTAGACCGAGGGCTTGCTTCTCCTTTTAAATGGTGGGGTAAGAATAAAGCCAGCATGAGTGCCGATCACAGATTACATGTTTCTAAATAGCTTTGCAGAAAGTCAGGAAAAACTTGAATTTACATAGTTTTCCTAACATGAAGTGGAAAATGTGACAAAATATTATATGTGGAAAGACTTTGTTTCTTAGAGGGAAATATATATATATATATATATATATATGCTATTTTTATTGAATTAAGTTATTTTAGTCAACATTGCTGTTGCTTAATAACAAAGTCCAAAGTTAAAATTACAATGTATTGCACAGTAATAAGACTTATCTTTGTGTTTTTGTTTTGTTTTGTTTTGTTTTTTTTGTCAGTAACTGAAAATTAGATACTCTAAATCTTGTTATCGCATATGAATTGGAAAATTCGCATGAGGTAGATCAAATGAAATGTAGAAAGTTTGTTCTTTGATGCTTTCCATGTCTGATAGTTTTTATCACCAGGCTATCCTGTTTTGGCAGGAGGTGTTGAAGGGGAAAAAGCAACAAGCTGTGAAGGCTTGACAAACTACTCAATAATAAAATAATGTTAGTCTGACTTCAGACGTAAAGCTAAGGCATCCTAGAATACTTTGTGTCACTGGTTAGAGATGAACCTAGGAAAAGTGACACAATAATAACTGGGCTCCACTAATAGGGCTGTACCAACAAGTCTGATGAATACTAACATTTCTGATACCCAAGTGAAGTTAATTCAGAATTAGATATGGTCTGTTTGCAGTAAGACACACAATAACATTGTTCTGTGGCTGCCCACAGTTCTTTACATTGCATTTCCAGTCTGAGCTCTCATCCCTGGTAAAGAATGACAGAGAAGTCAGCATGTAAATTTTTTTTTCTTCAGACCTAGAAATTCCCAGCTTCTTCTTTCCCTTCTTGAGGTTGCAGTGGGCTTCCTCTTTTCCATTTCTCTCTTGAGTGATGGCTAGATTGAAATGTAAATGCTTCTGAGCATTTTTCTAAAAAGGATTTGATTCAGGCAGATTTCTCCGCTCAATTTTATATATTCCTGACATATTTGCTTTAAGAGAATGAAATAAATTTACAGTGCCATCTTGTAAATATGTCTTCAAACCCTGTTAGCTTTCATCACGTTTTGATCAGCTACCTGCTATTTTGCTAAGCACATGATTTCTGTTCATTTCTTAATGTCAAGCAGGAAGTGGCTATGAACACAGTCTTACAATACTGCTGGAAAAATGTTTCCTTTCAATTCCATTCTGCAATTTTGATCTCATCTAAGATGCACATCATGCAAGCCCTTCTTGATGGCTCTTCTAAATTTTTTTTTCATTTTCCCCTCTTAAGCATTTCCAAGTCTGGCTTCTTATCTTGCCCCGGAGCTCTCCTGTAATTTCCCATGGAGTTCCAACCATAAATCTTTCAATTTAGCAGAGATCGGCAATGCTGCTGCAGTCAGCATGCATATTTCTTTCCTTTCTTCTGCCCTGGGCTCCTCTTCCTTCCAGAGTGCATTTCTGCACCCTTTTCTGTCTGTTGGAATCCAGCCTCTCCATAGACTTTGTTCTGGAAGTTAAGCAGTTCTGTCAGCTTCCAGATTAGACCAGGTCTCTCAGGCTGCAATTTACTTCACATTTCCTTAAATTCACATACTTGAGTTCCTCCCTTCCTGTTTATTATGTGTTTTTTACATTCTTAGAATGGAAAGGTCCCCACACGATGTGTCACTGTCTTCTAAGCAATTGTTCTTAATCCCATCTTTTCCACTTGAGACCCGTGGCCTCATTATTTCTTTCTGGTTCAATAACAGTTATCCATCAGTGGCTTTTTTTCCTGAGTAACACAGGCCTCCTCCTTATCCTTTTAAACCCTTTTGTTTTATTTCAGATTGCATGTGTACAGTGTCTACTGCGAATAGCTAGTATGTCCTCTTCTTTTATTGAAACTATTTCCCTTTTAAGCATGTATTTCAATATAGAAGTTCAAAAGAAAAAAAAAATATAAAAAAAAAAAAACACTAAAAAAGACAAGCTACATTTCCCACTGACATCTGTAGTTAATGTCCTTACTCTGCTAGCCACATTATCCTCTAACAAAATGACAATTTTTATTAAAAATGCATTTTAATTGCCAATTCCTGCCTCCCAGCGTATTAGCAGCATTTATTTATTGTTACTACAGAGAAACAGGAATTTAATTTCTGTGCGAGGGGGGGAAATGACCATGTTCTGTTCTATAGGATCATTTAAAAGGATTTGAAACAAAGCAAGAGTCAAAGGAGAACTTAAGCTTGGCTTCATCAAAAGCAGAAACGAATCAGTAAAATTGTGTGTGGTCAGACACAGCAGCTGCCATAAGGTCAGTCTCCCTGGCCTGAATTAAATTTTTCCTCTGAAGTATGTCTTACATTAACTTCAGTGATCTGCAGGAATTGTGCACTTCAGGGGACCACAGACCAAAGCTGGTAGATAAGTTTTGTACTTCAAGAACAGAGTGCAGTATTCTACATAGGCATGTCCCCATCAAGGCTCTGCTAAAAATAAGAAAGCAGCAGCCTCAAGCAGCATAGTAAATTTATTTTCCCTTACCTGACATGACAGCCATAAGCCTTCTCAGCTTTGCCCTGACAGGGATATCATAGAATCATTTAGGTTGGAAATGACTGCTAAGATCATCTAGTCCAATCTTTAAACCTTTTCAGTTTTTTCCAACACAGCCGAGAGATCTGCAGGAAGTTGAGGATCTAACCCTCTTCTCTAGTGTATTGTCCTTGGATTAGTTTCTGCTCAGTGATCTTAATAATTTTCTGTCCCCTCTGGAACCAGTTCCTGGCGTTAATGGTTAGTTATAATTCTCTCGAAGGCCATGGGATCTGAAGGATGACTTTCTGGACTAACTATGTCACTTGTTTCTGGACAGGCATTGCCATATTTCTTTTCTTTACATTTCCCCTGTTTTTTAGCATTCACCTTTGTTCACAAAGCTTACCTTAGGGCATACCCAGAAGTCATCTATTCTGATTCCTAACGTACGTTGCACATAGAAGCTCTCACAGGCCCTAGGAGATCATGGTTTGCAATGGTTTAAAGACAAGTGTTTTTTTTCTGGTTTAAATGGTTTTTCTGGTTTTAATGGTTTAAAGACAAGTGTTTTTTTTTCTGTACTCGTCACTCCACTGAAATTAGAATCTTTTTTTTTTTTTTTTCTATATTGTCATCTTCAGCAACCGCTCCCTTCCCTGTCAAGAGAAGGGGACAAATCTTGAAACAAAGAATTACAAAAGCATCCTACCTGTGCAGCAAGGAGCAGGGAGCTTGTAAAGTTCAGTTTGACACACCTGTAGGACATGAGCTGTCATACCTTAAAGTCATGGTTGGAGGGTTTTTTTGTTTAGCTATTGGAGCTATACAGATATTTAATAAAATGTAGCATTTTAAAAGATAATCTGAATGTGATTTGTGGCAATTGCAACAGGTATCTCCTGGATCCCTAACTTGATTTCTGCTGAAATGTTAGATAAAAACATAATTGCATAATCTATATAATTGCTTGTTGCCCTCTCATATGCATTCAGATCTGATTAAAATAATCTTTTCTGCCATCCTGTTTGTATATTTGTAAAGGTCAAATGAGTTATTAGGCTTGACTATTCAGCTGCAGGATATAGAAGACTCTTTACAGCATCTGTAATGTGATACACACAAACTGCCTTTCTGCTTACAAAATGACACCTACTGGTCTCGAGGGCTGCAGGCACACTTCTCTTATCTGCTTTGCTCAAAGTCATGGCACCAGCTCCAGTCAAACCCGAGGGTAAAGCAGGGACCTGATTGGGAAGCTGTGGCGTTGGCTAGATGATGCTCAGTACGGAAATGCTGATAGTCTTGAGAGTCAGTTATCTTTTTTTGATCTTTACTTTCATATTGCGTTCAAATGCCTTATTGCAGTAGTTATTTATGGGAAAGGATATACAATTCCCTTTATCTTTCCCCTCTCTTTGCTGACCAAGTAGAGCATGGTTCACAATGCATTAGGCACAGTGTACTTGAGTTCTGTAGCTATTTTCTCTGGGCCTGTCGCCCAGCTGTATCTGACTGGTACCCTGCCAGAATAGCACTTGGACACATAAACCTGCCAGTACTCACACAGATTTCAGAACACTGCATGTGAGGTGTGCTTTAAGTAATTTTAAAAAATACCTTTCATGCTCTAGAGACGTCAGGAGGCCATATTTTACCTTTGGGAAAAGTGTAGTAGTGAATATATTCTGTGTATTTTGTGTGAACTTATCCATCTAGGTATAAAGGAACAGTATTGATGGTGACCTTCCATTACCAAGTAATGGTAAATTCAGCATTTTACTGTAAGCCACATCCCTGTTTCAGTGTGGAAACTGCAGGATCTGAAAGTTTGCAGTCCTGCAGGATACCAAACATGTGAAGCAACAGAAGTTTGGGTTCAGAGCTGGGCCTAAGGAGATCTGAATTTTATTCCTGCACTGGTAACAGATTCCCTGTGTAATATTAAGCAAAGAATTTTGTCATTCATTGCCAAAGTTCTCTTTCTGTAAAGTGGGAATAATTGCAGTGCCGCTTGCGATGTTTTACAGTGTCCTCTGGCACCTGTTCATGCTTTACTTTAAATAAGAAGCCTCTTTGGCACTGATGCACTTCGTGCCTTCTGAAAGGTCTGGTTAGAAGCTTCCCAAATTCAGTCGAGGTTGATTATTACTTTAGAAAGGTTATGAAATACTTAAGGAGGCAACTGGCTTTTCCCACTGAAGGTAAACTTTAAAGGGACTCTTCTAGCCAGCTAACAGATCCAAGGGCACCCTTTAGAATTATTCTGAATAATCCATGTGAAACGAGTTAGTGTTTTCATCCTGTTTTCTCTATCTTGCAGCTACCTTTCCCTTGTAATCAATAGTGTTGAGATTTTTACCAGTATTTGGAAAGGCCAAGAGTACCACAATATTAAAACTGTATGGACAAGGTGATACAGACTGAGTGGTGGATTTACAAAGGTATGAGGAAAACTTAAGTAGCTGCTTTCTATTTTATTCCTAGGCAAGCTTTGGTTTGCTTGTACCTTTAAACACCTCCTTTTTTGGTTATTCTGTGAATGAATATACACAATAGTTATTTTTTTAATTTAATGAAAATTTTCAGAATTCTGAAGGTGGAACAGAATAGGTACACTGAGATAACACAATATAAAGGCAAGACGAGACCCTTCTGTTTGTTATTACTGAGCCCCCTTTTAGTCAGAATCCTGTGGTACTCCAGGGAGAAGAGTCCAGAGAGTATGAAATAAATTCAGTCTGGCAATTGCTTCCCCCATCCAGACCTCGTTAGAACTAAACAGAATTATTCAAAATAAAACAAACTTTCCTACTTGGACAGCAATTTGGATCCTTTCCTCTCAATACAGCACTTCTTTACATCCTTCAGCTGCTACATCTCACTACTTTAAATATGAATGAAATTGGAAAATTGAGTGGGTTTCTGTTCCTCACCCCTGTTGGCAGATAACCTTTTGCATGGCTGCACCAGTGACAAACCACAAGCTGCTCCTTCACAAACCTGTGAGTCCTACCTGAAGGTATTCGCTCTCTGAAACTACACAGGTGCTCATTAGTTAAAACCACATTTATGTTTCCAACGTATGAAAAAGTGAGATAAAGTTCTTTGTTTTAGAAGCCACACGGATTGCATGGAAATAACAAAATACACTCGTCTTTAATGAAGCCTAAACAGTACGTACTCTTCAATGCCACCTACTGGTATTACGGGTATTAACTACCTATCTATGCCTATATGGAGAAATCTTTACAGCCCGGTCTTGGATCAAGATATACTGTGCAGGAGCTTTGTGATTAGACAAAAGCAGTCAAAGCTTTGCTATCTCTGCCTTCCCTGGTTATTTTGTGTCTCTTTCCACCTCCTGTATCCCTTCCCAACCTCTCATTTTTAAGCTGTACTAGCATGTTTTCCTAGATACAAAATGTTAGATTGAGTAGACTTGGATCTGACTGATCACCGTCGGTCAGTGCACTGGCATTACGCAGGTTGAAGTGCTTCGCGTAGTCTCATTATGCAGGTCATGGGATGAAGTGGTGGAGGGTCAACAAACCAGAATATTGATGGGATGTTGTAGATAACATGCACTAAATAAATAGTTGATGTCTACCCACAGGAGGATGTCAGGGTCAATGCAGTAGAATTTGTCTCTTCTTTCAAGAAGAGTTAGGACTGTTTTTTTTGTTGTTTGTTTGTTTTATGTGGCCTGAATAATCATACACAGTAGCCTCTGCAATATGTAAGAATATTTCAAGCTACCTTAGCAAAAAAAAAAAAAAAAAAATCAACCCTTTCCCATCTTGTAAGACAGACTTCTAAGAAAATATTTGTTGTAGGCAGTCTGCAGTACCTGCTCCTTCTCACACCATGAAGGGAATATCCTGTCATGATGACTGCTCTCTTGCTTCCCATTGCTCTTTACAGGGACTGTCTAGGCCCTCAACAAACTGTCATCCATCAGCAACTTTAGGGGATTCAATCTTAGTACACCAAACCATGTAAACACATGAAATCATCAACCTTTGATTCCTGAATGCTTGTAGGCTATATTGACTCTGTAGTTTTTGAGAGAAGTGATCATGGTCCTCCTCTTGAAGCTTCCTTTTTTGCTTTTATTTTTTTTTTTTCTTTTTTCCCTTGGGTTTCTCTCTCTCTTTTTTTTTTTTTTTTTTTCTTTTTTCTTTTTTTTTTCCTGGGAAGTTGGGTCAGGAAGTGGCACACTGTTTTTCCTTGGGTGGCTTTTGGTGAATCCTGGCAAGGAGTACATGGACTATCCCAGATAATTGATTTCTCTCTTTGCTGTTGTGCTTGCTATGTAGGAACAGCTGATTCATGTAGAGTATACGAAATTGAGACTGCAGTTATAAAGAACAGTGGCTAATCATTCTTATCTGCTCTCTCATGACTCTTCAAGATGTTACCCTGGTTAGCCTTATAATTACCAAATTATCGTCTCTATCCCATTAAGATTCCCTCTTAGCACTCAGATTCTTAAGGAAATAATGTGTTTTCTTGATGTTTTTGAAAGAAACTTATCTTTCTAATGTTTAAGCTTTTGAACTTCTATATGTCAGTGCTGTGAGCAATTTTCTTACAAAAACAAAGACTTTTGTTTATTTTCTTGAGTACACAATGTTGAAAGAAATGAAGAGTTGATATATGTAAGTTTACTCACTTCTGTGGTAGCTGATAGAATAGGCTGGTTTGGTTCTGGATAATAATTTCCATGAAAACATAATATACAGAAATATACAGTTAAAAAAAAAAAAAAAAAAAAAAGTATCAACAGCACAAAATCCAGAGCTGACTTTATACATAATGAAAACAGGTAAAAGAGAGACCAAATCCTAAGCACAGATCACAGAACCTGCATATGTGATGCAACACTTTAAGCCTGGAGATTCTTCTGCAACCACCAATTGAAGCAAAAGCTTCCCTTTAGCTAGGGGGAAAAAAAAAAAAAAGTTATTGTTTTGAAAACATCTGAAACTTTGATGCAAGAATTTGACTGATTCTATTCTCATTACCATAGCTTTTGAGCCCACAATTTAGTGAGCTTCAATTGCTGTCATACTATGCCAATCTAGTGGCAGTTTAAGACAGAATAGTGTACATTGTAATGAGAATGGATTTGAAAAACCTGATTTTTTTTTAAACTCTTAAAATACATGGAGAGGTTTGCTTTAAAGTAATAATAATAATGAAATAAAATAATTTTAAAAGACCCTGTAGTCCAAAATGTTGACCTGTAACTAATTGAAAGGACATAATTGACTCAGAGATGTTCAAGGAAACAAAAGGTGATCATTCAAGTAGTACGGCTGTGACAAGACTCTTGTTATCATTTTCTTAGAGGTGCTTTCTTCAAATGGGAGAAATGCCTGATGTTTAACAGCTGGTCGAAGCAGATGTACAATCTCTGGACAGCATTCTTCTAATACTGTAGGAGACAGTTTCCAGAAATCACTTCTAGAAAAGCAGTGGCTATTTTCAAAGGGAAAGGTAAGACAGATTCTGTCATGTAAGACAGTACGTGCCCCCTCTGGAAAATGTGAAATACAAAAGATCCTTAGAGGTATTTATGAGACTGTAGAAACATCGCCCTCTTCTGGTAACAGAAATATCTAGTGAATTGTTGACTTTTTTCAAAAATGCAAACGAGGTGTTTTGAACTCTTGTATTTATGACTGTATTACTCTGAGACTGTTAAGAGTTTTAATTTTCTGGTTACCCCACCTGCTGTTTCGTTATTAAAATCTTAGGTCTGGTTAATCAAAAATGCACTTTGCAGTCAGATCACACAAGTTCTATAAAACTTGTATGTGTGCGTATACTGCAGAAGCTGTTCATGACTGAAATAATTTTTAAAATTTCTGATGTGTGTTTAAAAGTCTTATGAGAAAGCAGTACAGAAAAACAGGAGTGTTGCACTAGAGTCAAAAACATGTGACACTGTCATAAGGAACTTCATTTCCTTTAATATTAAACATACACTTGTGCATAAATATGCATTATGTGCAAAGGCAGAATGCATGTGGTATTTTCTTGAATGCTTAGAGATGTAGTATGTCAGAAGCACATGGCTGACAAAACATCAAAAATAATGGAAAACTTTGGTAAATGCAGCCCCCCTAAGTCATGTAGTTTAATGCATGTGATTTCATGCCTCAAGGGAAAATGTCTTAGAGCCACTTTTTTTTTTTTTTTTTTTTTTACACAAATATTGCATGAAGACGGTATTAATGGATCTTCATACTTCGCCTAGCTGAGCTTAGATGTAAAAAGGTTTACTGATCTTTTACTGGCTCACAGTTTTGCCGAATGCTTTTCTAACAATGGAAGGTATGATGTGAACTTTCTCTTGCACTTGGTGTTTTCTTGTGAGGATCTTCATCTGATGACTGAACAGTGAATCCTTCACTTTTTCATGTAGTCTAGGGATAATTTAATTCCTCAGCCTATATTCCTCCTAACTTCTGCTGTGGAAATTATTTTTTTCTTCCCTGGATTATGTTTGTAAAGAACCTGGCACCAGAATGTGCTCCATATCTGGACTTCTCTCTGTACGTGTTTATAGTTTGTATGGGGGCTGAGGCAGGTAACCTCCGCTAGTCCTGTTATTTACTTTTCTGTACTAGTTCTGCCAGATCCAGCAAGTGTAATGGGGTAAAAAATGATGGCAGGTCTGCAATGAAGTTTGAGGAGAGTAGTACCCAGACTTGGGAGGGACAGAGGTGACAGCAGTAAGGTTCCCAGTGAAATGGTGACGCAGGGGTGTGAGCTGAAATGCACCTCCTGAGCCAAGGAGAAAAGGCACACCTACTGCCCCTTCCCCACCCCAACATTGCTTCTTACAGGTATTTCTTGCACAGCTCTTTCTAAGAACATAACGATTTTCACAAGTCTGATCCAAGGTCACACTGATGTTGCCAGAACATAGGTGACCTTGAACAGAGACAGATGACCAAACCTCTGTGAGACAGGTTTCAGAGCCTGTTGGTGCACTCAGGTTGCTGACCCATGCTAACAGCTGGATTGTCTTCAGACTACTGGAGCGTGTTAGAACCAATAACGAGACAGCTGTTAGGACTAGTCTTGTATCTTCTACTTACATACAGAAAATGGCTGGGTAGAAGTTGGACAACTGGGGGATTATTTGGTCTGAACAAGATTCTTCTCCACCCAGTTCTGGCCTTGTAACCACTTTCATTTATGTGCTGGTTAGTTCAAAGATGGAAAGAGCGATTTCCTGAACGTGTGTGATTTAGGTAGTT
Organism: Aythya ferina; assembly: GCF_964211825.1. Lineage (NCBI taxonomy): Eukaryota > Metazoa > Chordata > Aves > Anseriformes > Anatidae > Aythya > Aythya ferina. Next base: position 10,423,667 of record NC_140302.1, on the reverse strand, counting down.
ACAGACTAGTACAAAGCTCCTGGAACAAGTCATCTGGCTCCAGATGGTTAACCACGTCTTTTGATGGGAGTAACATCAGAGGAAGATGTAGTGTGACAAAGTATCTGGCCTCTGACCACACTTCATGTCCCAGTGCTGTGTTTAGCAGAAAATGTGGCTGTCTGGAGCTCACCTTCAGGTATCAGAAGCCTAGTGCTGAGTATCAGCAACATCACGCTCAGCATTTTCAGGGGAGACTAAAAGAGATATTAAGCTCCTTGAATTTTGTTGTACCAGTGGGTTATGTGCATCTCAGGCTGCTTTTTTCTTCCTTGCCCTCAGGAGATGGGCAGTTTCTCTAGAGAACTCTTACTGAAATAAAATTGAATATAGACTATTTCAGCCTTTGAAACTCAAATTCAGCCTCTTCTCTTATACCCTGTGAATGTGATAAAAGGAGAGATTGAATCTGAGGCTTGTAGTAATAAGCTACTGAATCAGGCACCTTGGAAGGTTTTCATCTTTTAAATAGCATTTAAAAACGTTCTAAGTAATACAGAAGTACACCAGATTGTTTTCAGGGGATTGTGGCATGATACATACAAGGTGGTCTGCCTGTGCAGAAAAAGAGGGTGTTTCAGTGCAGTGCAGAAACATCCTTCTGTGGAAACCAAAGAAGCTAGGGTTCAACATGATGCTGTCCCTTTCTGTCCTCTGCAAAAATCAGTTTTGAGAGAGCAAGAATGAGACATGTTTTTAAGATTTCTGTTTGTTACCTCATGTGGTGTTTAAGGCTCTGAGCATTGCTTGAGCAACTGTGTGCATCAGACGAGGCTTTTTTTGTTAGTGAAGGGTGTTGCTTTCATTTAAACCCTTTTCAGGAAGATCACAGGGAACCTTTGCTATTCATGATGCTCAGTAATTTTTTTTCCAATTGCAGGGATTGTAGACATCAGTAACAAGGTATTCCCTCCTGCAGACACTACTGTTGTCCTTTCAAAGATCTAGAAAATAAGCAAGGTTATTTTAGCATTTAGCTAACTTGAGGTATAAAAACCTATTTGTGCTTTTTAAGAAAATTTGTATTTTCTTAAAAGTTTTTTTCTGCAAAGTGTCAGTTAAAACAAAAGCATGTTAAAAATGATCTAGAAAATGTTATGCTAATTTCTCTGCAGAGTCATAGTGAACTTTGTACTCATCCACATATTAATCATTAGAGCTTTCAGCCTGACTCCCAGCTAGACTGTGGAGGGTTTGGGCATGATGTCATTGTGCCTCTACCCTGCCCACCCCGCTTCGTTATCTTGGAAAGAGTACTAGAAAGACAAAATCTTGGTTGAAGGTACCCATGGAAATCTGTAGTCCAGCCTCCCACTAGAAGTAGGAGTGTCACCAACACCAGACCAAGGCAAATGCAGCTTTCTCGTGTTACATCTTAAAGGCTCCAAACATGCAGTTTCCACAACTTCTCTGGGTAAGCCCTTCCAGTGGGCTCCCCTCCCAGAAGAGGGTCTTTTCCTTTTTCACACTCTATGTATATTTTACAAGATATTTGATGTAACCTGGAAATTATTATTTTGTAGTCTTGTGTTCATCTGTATTTAAAACCTTTATGGAAGTAATATCTACTTCCTTTAAGAAGTACCCTTCCATTGAAATGCTTCCTATGGAGTTGAATAGACTTCTGCTATCTGTCCTGAAGCTTCATTTTCCTCTGTGTAAGCTGTGAAAATTAAATCATCACCAACGATCTTAATTTTGACAGTAGATCACTCCAGTAAAACATATAAACTGAATTTTTATTTTATTTTATTTTATTTTGTCCTGGCTGTAACTAACAAATATTGGGACAAATAGGAGGAACAACAGAACTGGTGACAAGCCTGACATGAAATGAAAAGAGCAGGGAAGGAACTTCCCTACTGCAGAGTAGGATGTAGTGTAGTTAGGAAACCACTGGAAACTTGACCTGTGAGGAACAGAGGAAGAGAAAGCAGAGAAAATACCATTAGGACTGCCTGCTCTGTTTAATACTTGCTGAAAACAAACAAACAAAAAATCCATCCCTCCCCCCCCCCCAACTGTTTTTGCTTCATGTGTCTAATGACTGCATTAAAATTCAAAAACAACTCTAAACACAAGATCCGTTTGAATTGAGAATGGTAATTGACTTTCATGGGAGCACAGATTAAGTATCAATACTTCTCTCTGTAATACAGCCAACAAAATCCCACCATAATAACATTCTCTGTTATTTTCAACAATATTAAAAGGGACAAGGAGAAACCTCTGAACTGAGCTTGAAAAGGAATGCTGTGTTTTGCCAAGGGTAAGAATTCAGCAGAGAAGGAGTGTTGCTGAAGGCCAATCATTTATAATCTTTGGGATTATGGTGATGTACATCCACTAAGGTGTGCCTCAGAGGAAATCATTAGCGACATTACATGATTTCCCTGGACTGACATATTTTGAAAAGGTGTGGGATATTCTCTGTATCAAAAAGGGGAAAAAGCTGAAACAAGGTGTGTGACACAGAATTTTATTGATAATCTTCAGGGTTTTAGACGATACTCTTTGGAATTGGTATGACTAATGAAAAAAGGTAGGGACCTGGCAGTTATTTTAGGTTCTCCTTTTTATGTTGCTTTAGAATCTCTGATTATCTTCTGGTACCATGGAGAACTGATACAGGGAATGTTTGGTTTCAACAACAGTTGATCAGCATTCTCCTCTGTAAAGATTTAAGTCCCTGTTTTTTACTAGTGCAAAATGGTGCAGATTTGTTTCATTGACATTAAGCAAATTTATACTATCTGAGATATATCTTTTAATATTAATCAGAATATTGCATTAGAGCCTTTAAATATTTCATCCATGGAAAATGAGAGTAAATGGTATCAGAATGATGTGTTAAGTTTCTTTTAAAATTATCAATTTTTTAAATGCGTGAGCATATTAGTATATACTGAGGTCTTTGTGATGCTAGAAAAAACTTCCAAAGAGATTGTTACTAAAAAGAGAAAATTCTATCAAGAAAAGGTGAGGGAAGGATACAATACAAAATAAAAATTCTGTAAAGTTAATAAAGCCATTCTGATAAGGTTTCCTCGTCTCTAAGGGAAGGAAATTCTGAACCAATAAAAATGAATGCAAACTGAATCAAAAATTACTGGGGGGAAAAAAAGCAGATTCCATACTTTGAGAACAAAAAGCTTAAGATTAAGGGAATAAAATGGTAGAATTGTTAGTAAGTGTCCTAAAGGAGACAGAAAGCTCCAGAGTTTCACTGAGCATACAAAGGGAAACAAGGGAGACTTCAGAGATCCCTCCAAGATTAGGGCAAGTGTGGTTGTGGCTTACAAAAACCCTTTTATGCTGAATTCCAGGGAGGAAAAAAGTTTAACACAATTAAAAAGTGGAAATAGTCTAGTTAATATAAAGCACTTGGATTTTCCATGCATCCCTGTGAAGTTAATGGCAATAAAGAAAGTACGTGTTTGGAGAAATTATGGGCTGAGTAGCATGGCATCTTTCAGCAGTTTGATCCTTTAATATAAGCTCAGCAGGGGACACCTGATTAATTTTGATTCATTGCCATGCAGAAGTTGTCTCTGGTTTAGCGGTATTTTATCCAGGCTGCTAGTATTGCTTAGTTGCTGCTTACCTGTCTTCCCGATGCTGTTTTTTACTTGTTACCTGATGCAGTTCATTATTTACCACCACCATGCCAGAAAGCCCTGCTGTGCCTGGCATGGTATAAAGCAGAACAGAGAGGTGGTGTCTGTCCTGACAAGCTTACAATTTGTATACACAGAAGAGGGAAAACAGTGCTTTTAGGATATGTGGCTTACCACCCTGAAGTCCTTAATGGATTGTATTACAAAACCTGTTTAACCATAAAGGGACTCTGGAGTGCTGAGCTCTGCCATAGAGTTTGCACTGCTTTTAGTTAGGTGAGGTGGGTCATCCCCCAGTATGTCCCAGTGACCGCCGTGATAGGGTGTCATGGCTCACTGCTACTGGAACTTTGACATTCTCATTCGTGTATGTGTATGTATATATATATATATATATATGTAAATACGTGTGTGTGTGACAGCCAAATAAATGTATGTGGCGCATACATGTGTTTGAGGGAGGACTTGGCAGAGAATGACTAGAGGAAGAGAGGAAGAATAATAAAGGTATTTAAAAGTGGTTTTTTGTTGGTTTGTTTTTTGTTTTGTTTTGTTTTCTGAAAATGCAAGGCTGTCAGTGCAAAATGTCTATGCCTTCTCTGAGTAACTCTGAGCACTGAGATGAGCTCCAGGCAGGCTCTGTTGGACTGCCTTGCACCAGCCAGGGTGCTCTGTTGTGCTGCAGCCTATGTTTCCATGCAGCACAGTCCATACAGATGCCGAGACTTTTATTTATTTTCCTGCTAAGGAGCAGTCTTGACAGAAAAAGGTTCAATGATGTAGTATAGAATATAGCAATAATAAATTTTAAAATTGTATGTTTCTCAGGATCATTGTGGGGCAAGTGGCAGCCCCCTTATTAGCAGCAATAGATTTCCTTTTGATCAGGAGAAGAAGCCTTGTTGATCCTAACAAACACGGGCCCCTGAGTGCCTTGCTCCCACTAAGGCAGGAGGTACTGGGTAGCGCCAAGGCGCAGAGGCAGGGCAGTGGTCCGGTCAGGTCTCCAAGCAGACAGCCTGTGTGCAAACTGGGCTGCTTCCTGAGCAGAACGGGCTAGAAAGGTGATACCTAACCCGCGGCCGTTAAAGTTGCATGAATGCAAGATAGAAATATAAATATTTTACTTACAAACCAGTTTGGCTACTCACACTCTGGTGTTGTGCTCACTGCTTTTGGAGTTTCATGGATAGGCCTGTTCGCTGGTTAAGTGCATAAAGTTTCCTTGACTGCTACGCATTAGCATGTATTAATTAAGGCAGAAGTGCCCTTCCCTGTGAGCTAACTGATTAGCAACAAAGATTAGGATCTAATTGAATTAGGATCTAAACACAGACTTGCTGTAATCATGTCAGGTACTATAGAGTTCATGAAGCAGTTTACCATGGGTAGGTGGAGAGGACACTTATTTCTCTATGACCTGTTGTTCCTTACATTCCTGATGCCTAGGAGGTGCCAAACCCAGGGGATTTCTTCATTAGGTCTGCAGAAGTCCCAAAGCCCCCAGTGGAGGTGGAGCAGCTGCAGCTAAGGCTCATTGCCAAAATCTGGTCCAGGCCCCTAGAATAAAAGGAAGGTGTATGGAAGAAAGGGGTTTGGCTTGGGGTGTTATGTTTTCCTTGGTGATGTTCTGCAATGAGCAGGGCTATAACCATGGGGGGCTTTGTTCAACTCTTTTTTTTGTTTGTTTGTTTTTGTTTTATTTTTTCCTTTTAATATAAGAGTTGTATGGGGTAGAGAACAGAGTTGATATGGCCTACTGTGGATGGTTCATCTAAGCTTAGAAGAAACCTGGGTCTGGGGTAAAAATATAACTTAGAGTATATACAAACAGAGGGAAAAAGATTCAGCAGCATGGTGTGGATATGGCACAGTGTAGCACTGCCTGAAGGCTAGTGTTATGTGCATGCATCAGGGCTATAGGTAGCCCTGCTTGAGCGGGGGGGGGGCGGACAAGGTGACCTCCAAAGACCCCATCCAACCACAACCTCTGTGAGGCTGAACTGAAAGCACTTGCTTACGTTTTAATTCTGGAATACCTGAATGGCAAGGACTGCTAGGGTAGGTGGTATAAAAGCTTGTAATAGCTTTTTTTTCCTTTAACTCTCTTTGTACTCTAGAATGATACATGCCCTAACTAGAATCTGATCATGTTCCTGCTGGTGAAATATATTTCGCTAAAATTTTAGTTGTGGCTAAAAGTCTAAGGCTATGTGTGGTACAGGTAAGCTGAAGGAAAAAGCAGCCACAAAATGCAGATCGAAGGGTAGAAATACGGAGGTGTTATAATGGTAACTAAAGAGAAAACCAGTAACACTGGTTCCATTAACTACATTAACCATTTGCATGCAGGGGAGCAAATATACAGTGTTCCTGCTAGCTTTTCTAAAGGAGAGTGTAGGTCAGACTCCAGTGCTGATGATATAGCAGCTCTATGGTTGGGCACGATTGCTTTAATCAAACGCTTTGATTTGTTCCCAGGCAGAGTGTGCCTGTGACAACTTCTCTTCTGGCTACATTTTGCAAGCTGGGGTGGAATTTTGCCAGTGACCCAAAGCCATGCGGCAGTAGCCCTTGGCTGCCTGTGCCCGAGCTACAACAGCATTAACTCTGCACTACCAGTCGTGGGATGGATCACGGCAGTGGAAATACAGGCAAGAAACACATTTCCTGTATCTTTATCAGTCTTCAGCACATTGTTTCATAGTGGACTTCTACTGAATGGGCTGTTGCCGTAGCAATGTTGGTGTAGAGAATGAAGTGGAAGAAAATCTTGTACACAAGCAGTTGGCAGCAGTCTGGTTTACACCTTTCACATATAAGATAAGTAGCCTGACTGAAGCTGTCTGTCAAAGTTTGGCTAGAGCTATTAGTTTCACCTGGCTCATTCCACAAGTGGGTGTCATATTTTCATGTGGATTGTTTTTTAGAGCTGGAAGCAGGTAGGGATTTGCTTCTTTTACATTTTCTGCACCTCTACCTAGAGAAAGGTAGTAAGTCAAGCTGGAAACCGTCATGTAGATGGATAAGCTCTCTGATAATTATATATTTTCATCTGTCACTTTCTCAGGCAATTGCCTAATAACCTAATAAATTTGTTTGGCTTCTCTACTGATAATTACAAAATGCCCTGGAGTTGTTAATATTACTTATTTTTATTAGGGTTGAAGCTAGTTCTTTTGAAACATGTTTGCCCAGTTGTAAACTGTAGCTTTTGTTTGCCAAATCTTTTGACTACCAATGACCTTTGAATCCTGAAGCCAGAGTGAATGTTCTAGGTCTTTCCTATGAAATATCACAGTAAACTTGAAACATGCTATGAAGGATGGTGAGCCATATAACGATAGATGTGGTATGTGTTATAGTCTCTTTAAAATGATGAGTTTTTTTTAGAATGTACTCTATATGGTGATTATGGAAGTACTTAAATATTATGGTATTCTATTTGGTTCTTGAGGCACATAACTTTGTATTAGCTTCTACAACAGAATACAACTAATATATTTAACACACTCTTTAGACCATAAGCTTAATTATTTCAAGAGCAATTTGTTATCTTATGGTATAGCCCTGTGTATGGTAGGGGCTGCGAGATAGTACAGTGATTGGTGTATCTGGAGAAAATAAGGTTGATTCAGTTAACTTTTGGCTTTGGAAAACCCACTTGTTCATACCTGTTAGTGGTAGGTGTAATAAGTGGTTCTCTATCTGTTAATTGCAACAACTACTCAGGGGAAGATGTAAAAAATTATGTGTGTACTGGCTGTGCATTTTGACTTTTGCTAAAGCAGGTATACTGTGAGCTAGTATAATAGGAAGGGCCCAAACTGGAAGTGGACCAGAGCATTTTGTCTAATTTTAGACCCAGCTAAACTTCACACATCTCTCCTGATTTACTGTTTTACTTATGAGAAGAGTGGCTGTGGGTTTTATTTTTAATAATAAGTGAAATAAAATGAAAAAGAACAGGGGATATGGAAAAGAGGAATAATCTTCTATTATCAAGATTAAAATCTTCAAATCCTTGTTCTTAATGAAGCTTTTCAGTTTATTTATATTAGTACTAGAATAGCATAGAAAAACTCTCCATAAAATGACCGTGTTCACCATCCCCTTTCTCAAGAAAGCAAAAATGAATAACTCCTATTGCTGTGGAAACTTCCAAAATCTTGTTTAGTTTTTGACAGTCACAATGATGCTTTCTGTAAAAATGCATTTCAGGATAGCTGGAAAACATTTCTTATGTCTGCACGAAGCCAGTGCAACGATGCTTTGGTCCATCTGGTACCCAGCAATGCTGACAGAAGTGCAAATCAAGAGTACAGTAATTGAGCCCTCATTCTATCAATTAGACAATGGTAGAGATTGGGGGTAATTAATTGCATTAACCAGACACAGAAAATAATGAATGGACTAATACCAATGGCATCTGCACAGTATTGAACAAGATGTGGCTTGTTTCACTCTTCCTGTGAAGCGTGTACGTTAGCAGTCAATACTGATGAAATCAGTGACGTGATTTCGAAGTTGGAGCTTTCCAACTATTTCTGTCCTAACTGATCCAGTATTATTAAACAGAGGTCTGTGACCAGCTTGATTGTGTTTAGTTTTCCCTTACACTCCCCATTGCTCTTCCCAAGGACTATATGCTCAGTTGAAAATTGAAAACACAAAGAAAAAGCAGCGTGGGGGGACTGGAAGCATTCATATATATATATATATATGTATATAATTTATATAAAAATTATGTATAATATAGACATAAAAATTGTTGGCAAGTACCTTCAGCAGCCAAGGAGCACACTCTAGCTCAAAACCGTCAGAGAGACAGCAATTGAGTTTATATTCAGTTTGCATGATTCCTCTAGAAAGCTCTGAGTAACAGACAACATTTGTTGAATAAAATCCAGTTACAGAAATGATTTTCCTGTGAGAGTTTTGAGACTGTCAAATTAGTTCTCATACAGCTTTTGATTTTCACATGCGGTATAATTATTCCTAATTTTCGACCACTACAGTTGGATAAAAAGAAACAGGAAATTCACAAAACACTGTGATTCTTCAAGGCCAAGAAGGATAAGCTAACCAACCAAATAAAAAATACTTGTACTATCTGTCACGGAAGGCAGAATAATATAGAAGAAATTTATGTTAATGAAGTTTCAGGATAGGCATAAGAATTATTCAGACACCAAAGGACTTGATAATAGACCGACATAAACAGAAGCATCTGTCTTTCTGAAGTGCTGACTGATTAAGAAAATTACTGCATGTGTTTAACTAAGCTTTTATACTAACCTTAGGTTAGTGGTGAGAATTAGAGACTTTGTATGTTTTTGATGGAAAATTTTTAATTTCATCTTTGTAGATAGGCGCTTAAACAAACGCTTTCATTTACATGTTGGGCTTGAATATGATTTGTAGAACTGGAAGCTGAAATGTGTAAATAGCTGTAACTAATAGGGAGAAATGGTGGTACAAGAACTGTTGGAAGGCTCCTTTGCCACCTGCTGATCCACCTGCACAGAGAAGATGCTCTGAGCACCTAATTTGTTGGGTTTTAGTGTCACTTGGTGTTAGTGGAGCAGCCACTGCATTGTGCAGGGGCCAATTTTTTTTTCAGAAGATAAACTCCTCTTCTGCAGCTCCCACTGTTTTCAGGAGCAAGTACAGGTGTTTGGCATCTCTCCTGGAAATGAATGAAGTCACTAGGTCCTTGTAAGCTCTACACTACCACAAAAGAGAAGGCGTAAGTTCGTCAACTTTTCAGAAGCAAGTGCAACAATAAAAGTTCTGCGAGGGTAAAGACTTGCCATTGTACATGGGCACTAAAGCTCCCTTTGGAACTAGACTGAGCGAAGTGCAGTGAGGGGATAAGAAATGATCCCTAACCCAAAATCCAGTTGCTGACACTGTGTTATAATGTGTTTACAAAGAAGCCATGTGACATGTGCCATGGTATTGTTGAGAGCCCAGCAGTTCACCAGAGCAGTGCTCTGGGCGTTTACTTCTGGGGCAATGTGCTACTCGCTTCGTGTGTGCTGCAGCGGAGCGTACCAGAGGGAACAGCCCTGGAGACCCCAGCAGGCTGCTGCCTTACAGCCTGCTGAAGGAACGTCACATTTTCGTTGTTGTTGCTGCAGTCCAGTAACTGACGGAGCAGAAAAGAGCGTGCTGACTGAATTCCAAATTTAAGCAAGCTACTCCCTTGCCATGAAGTTGTCTGATGGGTGAGTAGGGGGAACAAAAACCTGCAGAAAAATTGCTGCTAGTGCTTCCAGAATCTAATCTATAGAAAAGACCCTCTGAGTGATGTGATCTCTCACTAATATTCCATGTGTTTCTTGTGCTTATGAGACAAGGCAAGACAGCAGGTCCTGTCTAGTTGTCTTCTATACAACAGCTGTATCTGAATAGCCACCAAACAGTAGAGAATATGGCATATCCATTGAGTTGGAGGGCTGGAACATAACCAGGGAAGTGCAATTCAGAAGTGCCGTCAGAACTGACAGCCCTCTTACTGCCTGCACCTGGCTGTTTCCCACAAATAAATACAGTTCCTAAAATGAGAAAGCTTAGTCCTGAAGACTGGATTGAGCAAGCTCACATCTTGAGAAATTCCTTTAGCTAAATTTTAATGTTTACAAACTTTTCTCTCCTCTGCATTTTGTTAAAGAAATATTTTCATTAGGGAAACTCAGTTGAAATTCCACAAAGCACATCTCCAGTACTGAATATTCTTCTGTTCTTTCAGGGCTTTACTTGCAAGCAGGCAAACAGATCAGTTAAAATACAATGACAATTAAGCCTGGGGTGGATCCTTCCTAGGGCAATGTTCAAGAGACAAAGAAGGTTGCTTTGTTCTAGAAGGCTGTTAGAATGCTTAGAACTTCATTGTTCTCCTTTATAATTGCTATTTTTGCTTTGACAACAGTATTTTCCATGGATCAATTTAACAGGCAAGAAGCTCCAACTCAGTATTGTCACCTCCTTAGCTGTTTAATGAACCAGCCCTTCCCTCCTGTAAATTTAATGGATTATTCTGCAGCGAAATGAAACTCATCCACAAGGAGCAGTAGATAGAACAATTACTGATAATTTCATCAGAGAAAGTTTTCAGCTCATTTTGTCAATCTAGTGAGTTAAACTAGAGACATTTGTTATTTGATTTTAGAGGTGTATTACTCATTTAGGTTTTATGTATGTGCCTTAATAGGTATCAGATTCATTTAAGAAAAACGTATGTGTTTCAGGACAAGGCTTATTCTGTAGCCCCTGTATTAAGGGGCAATAGACAATCTTAGTGTTTCCAAAGGAGCACCAGAGGACAAAAATCTTCCTGATTTCAACCAGATTCCCAGTTCTTCTAAGGGAGCAGAAATTTACTAAAATCTTGAAGGAAGTATATATATTTTTTTCCCCTTTCATGGGAACCCATGAATAGTAGGAATTATTTTTTGCCTGACCTTATGATTTGTGTAAAGTACCAGAGTTCCTGGGTAACACATCTACAGCACAGTCAAGGACAGATTTTCTAGTTAGTGCAGTGGAATTTTCATGTGTAGATGGTTGCTTGAGGCCAGAATACCTTCTTGCCTTAAATTTCAGTTGCCTAAAATTCCCTTTTCCATTTGGGCAAACAGGTAACAGTTTGGTTCATAGATGGACAGCAGTTGTTACCTCTCAAAGTGAAAGTCATCAAAGCACACCATCAGAAAAATGTTCAGGGATGACTTAAATGAGAGAAGAGAGGGTCAAGTTCTGTCAGCAGTAATCAGTGCAAATGCATCAATATTTGCAATGTCTTGTTTTAAAAAGAATGAAAAGGGCAATTTGAAAATATAAGTGAAGGGGGGTGGGGTGTCTTTCTGCTTTTTTCCTGTATTCTTTGTCATCTTTCCCTGTGATATGGCTTTTATATATCTGTATACATTTAAATATTAGTATGTTCTTATACACATTTGTATACACACCCTTCACTTACAGCTATCAGCTTGTTTGCTGTGCGAAGATCTGTGCAACTAAAGCCATTAACTGATTTTATAGGGGAAATATTTTCCATTAAAGGGCATTCACTTATAGGGAGATACCAATACTTCAGACAGTAGTGGTGATATTTTCAAGTGGAGTGTGTGTAGCTTCATTGCAAGTGATAAGCATACGTATGGTGCAAATATATCACACAGATAAACATATTAGCAACTTCACATTATTAGTTCAGACTAGGAATATACACACTTCATACCACTTGAAGCATTGGCTTCTTTTCAGCAAGCAAAAATTACAGGTTTTTACTCAGCCATTTCTGGGTGGCAGAATTCATTTGGAAATTTCGTGATCGATCTTACCTGAGCATAAATATTAATATAATTGTAGCAGCATTTTCAAAGGTACTTCCTTGATTCCAGTTCCAGCAATCATGTAATTATTAATGGAAATTAATTTTAAATAGTTTTCTGTTGTTTAAAGCATTAATAATGGTCACAAGACAGATTTCCTGATAGCTTGAGCCCTAATTATATATCTTTCACTTTGTCTGGGACTCTGAAAGCGTAGTGGTACCTACTGCCCAAATAATGAATGACACTGATATCTTACTCCCTATGATAAAAACAGGGTAGGACACAAAATCCAAGTTTACAGTTGAGCAAGTAAGAAGCACGCAAGAATTTGTGAAAGGAAAAAAAGCTTGATTTGGATTCCTTTATAGGTTTGTGGCATATTGTGTAAAAAATTAGAAGAAAAAAAAAGCCACTAAGATGACAATCTTTAGTTTATATGAGTACTGATGCTTGTTCTACCTGTGGTAGAATCTCTTGCTCTGTTTTAATTATGAGTTAATAACTGTTTCAGTTGGTAATGGATCAAGAACTCTTGTTTTCATAGTGTCTTGGTAATCAATATGCTGCTCTTTGTGGTTTTGTACTATTTGTATGTTCTGTTGCTCATTTTAAGTGATTGCAGGATTTGGTTAATTAATTAAGGGGTGAAACTCTAATTTTACTTTATTCAGTGTATTGTAATTTGGGACTGACTATACAGGTGTCAAGGGCAGTGCAGCTATATGGGACTAGAAAAAATAGTGAAGCAATAATGCAGTTAGTGTATGTAATTGTGTGTGTATGTATGTATGTGTGCATACACTTCTAATATAAAATACATGTATATAACTGAGTATATACGTATATTTATGTACACAGATATAGGGTAAAAAAGTATACTCCTAACATGGTCATCCCAAGTTGTGTATGTCTTCCCCTATTAGATTTGTCCTTGAGTTTGGCTGCCTGTCCTTACTGTTTGTTCATTTATTGCATCTTCCCTCTGTAAAAGTACTCCTTTCTTCCTGGAGCTCTACCTGGCTGGAACTCTTAGACATCACTACTCAGAGCCACATGGTAAGCACTGTACAATGTGTGCTGTAATTATGTGGGGTTTTTTTAGGCAGTAAAACTATGGAGTATTCTTTCACGTTGTAACAAATTTCTAATGACTATCTGTAGTCATACAAAGAGAGAATTTCAGTACTAAGATAATCTTTTATGTCTCCATGTTTTCTTTGTGAGCCATTATTGCTCTTCTTCATGTCTCAGCTTGTTTCCACCTTTCTAAAAGGCCTCCTTAATTTTTCTGTTCTTTTTCCTTAATCTTAAGTGACATTCTGTACCTGAGCACTTCTGGCAATTCTTGAGCAAGCTTTCCCTGACTGTAGAGAGTCTGTTTTGGCTCATCCTACTTCCACAGTGCAGCTGGGCATGCTAGATTGAATTTTTTTTCGCTTCGTACTTGCCAGCTGCCAGACCTTAATCTTTTTCTAAAACCAAGAATTATCAAACTCCTCAACTTTTTCTCTCATTACCGTAACTGAGGCACATATGGCAGATTTACATAGGGAGACAAAACAAAGCAATTCTGCAATTATCCCCAAAGCAAAGGCTTCTGCACTGAATCAGACGGTCCCACTGCACAGATTTTGGTGGAGCAGTCTCATGTGTCTTTCTGTCAAAGTGGTAGACTAAATTGGGCACTGACTGAGAGCATTGAATTTTAATCTGGATTTTGATATTAACTGCCATTGTGTCCTATGGCTAGTAATTTCATCTTTTTCAGTTCAGACTGCGGGGCTGGCAGAATGAGGACTGTCTTTTCCTGTCTTCCTGTGTTTTGTACAAGGCTGCTACAGTAGGCTCTAAACCATAAGCATTGCTGCAGAAAAGTTTGCTTCAGTCACTGGCGTCGCATTCAGGATTTAGAAACAGCTGCTTCCGTGTATTAGAGGACCTCAGAAATATTTTCAGCCCAGCTTCTGAATTTTCATTCAATCATTTTTTACAGTGAAATGCTAAGGGGCAAGAAAGTCTTCAGACTGAAGCTATATGGCTATACTCTGTCCTTTAGAAGGACATCATATCCTTGGTTTGAGCGAATGCTGCAGCTAACCAACGAGTTCCTCCACATCTGAGAGATGAGTGTTGACAGATACCACTTTAAATGCATATGTTGTTACACTAGACTGAGTTGAGGTAGCAAAGGTGACAGGAGTATAGAATGGTTGAATTCTAATCCAAATTTTGGGGGAAACATTAATTATAAAAGTGTGTGACTTTGTCACTTCTTTAATGGTACAAAAATGTTGGTTTGGATGGCCTCATTGGCAGAATAAAATCAGAAATAAGAAGGCATAACTGACTCTACGCTGTTAATACCAGTCTAATGTCCAGAAGTGTGTGTCTCACCAGCTGTCTCCCTGAAGCACTCAGGATAGATTAACTGATCGGGTCAAAGTACTGAATAATGTAATGGGTAAGATTTTCCCATGGACCCTCCTCAGTGTCATTGTAAATCTGAACTTGACAAGAATCATACAGATGATGCTAATGGAAGAGCCAGCGGAAAAGGCTTGTCTTAGTGAAGCATATATTTTGCCATTTATATCAAACATTTGTCAAAGGTTGCATGAGGTTAAAAAAAAAATAAAATAGAAAAATTGAACTGGAAGTGAAATATACCACCGACATATCACTTTTCTTCAAATGCTTTGTTTTCCCTTACTTCACTGTGCCATATGTCTGTTGCTCTTTTGATTGCTGAATTATACCCAAATATTTTTCTTTCAAAATCAGCAATACAGGCCATTAATCCTTAAAAAAGGTTGTTTCCTAGTCTTCTAAGTCTGACTGTGGGTTCATGTTCCTTTTGTTGAGAGTAAGCAATCCATATTAAGCAAGGTATCGACCGTTGTGAACCTGGTGGGTGAGGGAGTCAGTGGGGGTTGTTGCTGCCCCTTCTGCTTTGTAATTTTACCTGGAAGCCGCTCAGCAGCTTCTCAAGTGCTCAGCTGCTCGTTTAAGGTAAATAATGGGAGACCAGTAACTGTAAATGGCTGAATAGTACCTGGTGTTGAAATTGTGAAGTGATTTATATGGCTGTTTTCATCTTGGCAAGCTTCCATTGTTTCAGCTGTACATTGGATCCAAAATGACTCTGAACGGGCATATGTGTTACATTAGTGACAGTAGCGTCATACCTGCTGTGAAATCACTTCAAGCCATTGCTCCAGTTGGACAGACAGCCCTATTACTGGCCTGCAGTGGTAGGTAGCACGTTTTGCAATACACCCTGCCTTATGCCAAGGGTGAGTGTGATCTCGTAAAGCTACTGAGATTAAAGCACACCACACTGAAAACAGAAACAAAAACTCGAGAAGTGTTGTGTTATCCTGGTAGGGGTGTTATTAACTCATAATGGTACAGATTATCATCACTGTGAATGTTAAATCCATGAAATCAAATGAATTATCCCTGTTAAGCGTCTGGTTCTTTTTAGAGGGTGGATAAAAAGTGATGTATGTTAGAACGTAAATTCATGGCATGTCTTTGGTAGAGCAACATCCATGTTAATAGGAAGGAGAGAAGTTGCACGAGGGGGAGTGAGGCTTTTTTTCCTTGCTAGGTTGTTCAAGAGATAACAACAATATACCAGACATAATACCCTGGGTAAGGTTCTGTTTCACTGAAAGCAGGCTGCAGTTGCAGAATGCATAAGGAGCTGGCAGCCAGAGCTCCAGCACTACTCGGCTTTGTACAGTCTTCTCAGGTGCGTTTGGACTTTCAGCCTGAGGCTACACTGATGCCAATGTTTTGTTCCAGAGCAGTAGTGCAGTTTTGCAGATCACACCCTGCTTGTCTGCTAGTTGACTGCCTGTTGGTGCAGTTCAAAGATTTTGGTACGTGTGAATTGCTTTCCTTCGGAGAAACAAGAATTAGAAGCTCCTGCCCTGGTGTGGACTACATACTCCATGTGCCCACTGCGGTCAGGATGGTCTGAGCCAGTGAGTATGTCATACCAGAAAGTGCTCCAGCAACACCTGCGTCACATTTGCATGTCAGTAGGATGCTCTAGGGCTGTCAGCAGCTCCCATAACATCCTAAAGAGCTGCTTGTGCTAGAAATAGCTACGTTCTTAATGCACCCTCATATTTACTGTCAGTCACCACCCCTCACTTGATTCTGCTGCTTTTTCCTCACCTGTTCTGGTTTGGTGTATTTTGCCTCTTTAATCCCAAGACAGTGGTTTTTTGACTTTATTACTTGCTTCAGTAGAGTTTTCAGAATTAATGAGACTGATTTAAATAAATAAATAAATAAATCTCCCTTTTGGTTGCACTCTAGTCATACTCCTATTTATTTCTTTCCTGCTTTGCAGCATAAGATGGTGTGCTCATCTATATTTACAGGACTCCTAAACAATTTTTTTTATTTTTTTGAGAAAAATGAGGTTATGGCATTCTCTATAAAAATCCCGTATATGCTATAGCTGATTTTGATGCTCATGTGCGATTGGAAATAAAATTAAAAATACTGTGTATTAAGAATGTCACATTGCTTCACCTCAGTCCAAGCTGACCTTCAGTTTATGTGAAGCAGCAGGCACTGTGTCCTTGTTTGCAAGTTATACAAGTTTTATGTGATCTGTACCGTGAGCTCGCTAGCTAATAAAAATATGTATTTAAAAATAGACAGAAAAATCCAAAAAGAGAAGGACCTTCAGAGCGGCAGTGCTATTTGATATCACATGTCCTTCCCCCCCAGATCTCCTTGTTCCCTACTCATCTCATTGATGTACAGTCTCAGTTGCTAGTCTCTTTGGTACAAAAAGGCTTATTTGTACCTACAGCCAAGGAATGATTTTGTTTTTCGTATGGTCCTGCCTCAGGAGTCCTTGATATATCTCTGTGTCCCCCCAGAATCATCTTCTGCAGGACCTCGGGAGGAAGGTGAGCTCTTATGGTGGTGGGGGACTTCTGCCTCTCCTTCCCGCGGCCTTGGAGCACCTGGCAGAGGCAGCCCTGCAGGGACTGGCACGTCAGCTTGCCCTGTCGTCTGCACAAGGTCTAAAATAGCTTGTTACTCACTTTAGGGAGTGCTTACAGGGAGCTTGAAAGCTGAAGAGGGAGGCACATAGCAGGTTTTAGAGATCCAGAGAATTAAGAAAGGGTAGGGCAGGTAGTTTTTCAATTCAGGGTTCTGCAACTAATGGCCCAACTTGTCAAAGAAAATTGCTGGTGGCTCCTGGCTGTTGGTGGTCTGTTCTGGGAAAGGTCATCACTAAAGCTGCAAATATCCTTTAGGACAAATCAAAGGGATCACGAGGATGTGGACCTGAAGTGTTGCAGGAACAGGTGGACGACAGCCAGATAACACCTATACAGAGTATGTCCCTGAATAGCTGCTTATGTGGCTGGTACCTGTGACTAGGATTACACTTAGCTCATAGCAGCTTATCAGGCTGTAGAGACAATAATAAGCAGGAAGGGGTTTCCTTAATTTCAAGGCATTGAAATGCTCTAATAAAGGATATAGCATAAAAATATGACTACAGTAGTCTAGATAAGGTTCAGTGCAGTGCCTAAAATGTGTCTTCTGTTGCTTGTAAACCCTGTAGCAATAATGCGATTTGATCCATTAAAGAGCTGGATGTGCTAGCTGACTTTTATGACTAATGGCCAATGCTCACACAGAGTGATAAACCTTGATCTGACTGCTCCTTTGCCACTCAAAAACCTTCTGACAATAGCAACAAGATGGCATCAGATGCCAAACAAGAACAGACATCACTCTAATAAGCTGAGGGAAAGATCCACAATTCACATCCAAGGTCTTGTAGTTTGCAGCTTTCTCTAACAAAGTGCAGGAGTCTGGCTACCGCTCCTGAATGTCAACTACAGCAAGACAGGGAAAAAATTCTCAAGTGTTTGTGTTGGGCTAAAGACTCTTCATCCTCTCCCAGATAAATTAGCATGCCGTTCATTAAGGGCATCTGGAGACAAGTGGGTATACCTATTGTCAGGAAAGAAACATCACCATAACACAAATTACTGTACTTGAAATGTAATACCAACTGAAACTTCGTTATTGTCATGGGTGTCATCAGGCTCATGGAGAAACCATCTTTGATGTTTTGATGTACCTACACACAACCCCCACCAAATGACTACAAAAACTAAGAGTTTGTAGAAGCAAATGGGCAGAGACTTGCACACTGCCAAATCTAGAGACTGATGTTAAAAAAAAAAAAAACATAAGATAAAATCTGCAAAAGCTAGGGTGTCTTCTGTAGTGCTGGTCCAGGGTCTTCCATGAGGAAGTAGTGGGATACTGCTTGGGTTTACAGCATAGAAGGTCTAACGTGATCCTAATGGAAGAATCCCTGCTTGCTTCTCCACAGCAATAAACCTCTGTTTAATGTGGATGTTTAGAAGAGTGTAACATGTTGTCTTTAGATGAAAAAGGAATGTTTAGCATTTGTATTTACGGAAGATGAATTATCTTAGCTACAGCTCTTCAGGTAAACTGAATTTGGGAGCATGTGCCCTAGTATAGAAGACAGCATGATAGAGCAGCCAGTAGGTTAATAGCCATATTAATAAAAGTAATATACATGTAGAAAAAGAAATAAATAGAAGTATCTGAAGTACTTTATCTTCAAAGTTTTTGTATTTCTGGAGTGCTTTTTCTGTCTTGATTTAGATACATGTTCTTGAATCTGGAATTATTTTTTATATTTATGTGTGGTAACTGGCATGTTAAATGAGCGTGCAGATTTTATGTTGCTGCACTGGAATATCTAAACATACATGGAGCTATAAATGCCACATGCATATCCACTTATTGTATTGTCATTCAATTTGGAGTGGAAGCTACCTTGGGATTTTTTGTAGGTTCATTTTCCATGAAAAAGTCAGTATCATACCTGGTTTGCAAAATTAGTTTTTCTTGTTTATACTGTTTATCCACAAGGGTTTTGCTCTGTTTGTTTTCTTGAATTGACTGAATTTAATCTCCATCTACTGATCATGTCTCAATTTTCTGAAAAATCTCCGAGCCTTGCTTTAGTACCTTTTGGGAAGACAGTTCACAGCCCTGTGGCCTGTTTTAGCTCATTCTATAATCACTCTGGTGAACTTTTCGTGCCTTTTGAGTAGCTTAGGGCTTTTCAATTTGTTCCATCTCATTTCACAGGAGTACCAGCTTATAACTTACCTCCTGCGAGATGCCACCCTTCTCCCGGTGCCAATATCAATGCACATCCAAGTGGTACAAGATATCAGGACTTTGCCAGTCAGCAGGTAGCTAGGGAGCACAGCTAAAGCACTGCCTTCACCAAGCTATAAAGTAGCTAAAACCTACCCCTTCAAAACAGCTTTTTCAGAGAACCTATAAACCACTGATCAATAAGAAATCTTTCTATATAAACCATATAAAGATCTCATAAATTTGTAAGACTGTCTGATTATATATTTATTCTCTGATACATTTGTTTAAGAACTTCGCCTATTTCAAAAACTGAATTTTCTGTTCCACCCGTGCATTCAGAAGGGAAACTATAACAGTTTGTCATCAGTGGATATGATGTGGAATTGTACTGGTATACTAACCTAGCTTGTGGGACTCTGGCAGCTCAAGGCCACTAGTGTTATTCTTAAATTGTTTTTTATTTACATTAAAGCAAATCTATTTCTGCTATGCTGACACTTTCCACAGTAGGTCTCGGAATGTAAGTGCCAGACTGACCCGCTTGCTACTTCGTGTTCTGGGCTGCAGCGTGCCTCCTGCCTATGCTTCTACTCCTGGTATTGCATTCTGCTTTCCAGTGATATTTTGCTCCTTTTTTCTTTTCATCCTCTTTCATCACCTTTTTTCCAAGGGCATCTGACCTTTTGCTCGGCATGGCCACTCCAGTTTTACATATTAATTGCCTCATCTGGACATATCAAGGTGAATCTAGCTCATTGTCTGCCATTAAAGAGGAAGGTGTGATAATTCTATAAGTTTCCTCTGCATTTATTTTTTCTCCTCTGTGTCAAGTGTGATTTATTGACTGGTCAAGAGGCTATTTTAAGCACACAGAATACACATAATAGATGTTTGTACCAGAGGTTATTCTCACCGCTGTTGAGGTCACGGGCACAACAAGAAGAAAAAGCAGAGTGTGGCTCTGACTCTGGGGCTTTTGTGCATTTGATTCAGTGTATGAGTTATAATGACCCAAAGGAGATGAACAAAGGGCTAGAAGCTAAACCAAGGTCTCCCAGCCAGCACAACACTGATGCGCAATTAGGCTGTGCACCAACCAAACTGTTTCCCATACCTTGCAAAATGTCACAGTCATTAGAACAAATACACAGGATTAAGAGCAATAATAATGAGGCCTGTGCTCTGAACAGCTCAGTGTGCTGCCTTCCCATCTGTAGTGCTCAAGTTCTCTGCACAGAAAATATGCTGTGATCTGAAGAAAAACATAGAGAATTGACTGGCATAGACTGCCCGTGTACGAATTTATTAATTAAAATGAAAAAGCCACAACATTATTTGTGTACTCAAAAGCAAAGGGGTTTGCCCAGAGCAGGTGCTCTGAAATGGAATTCAACCCTGTAAAAAGTACTGTGAGCTGGAAAGTTTTCAGCATGATCTAGTTGGAACAGGAGGGTCTTGCCAGGCTTCTACAGCGTGTGTACATGCATGTGTGAGACGGGCTACATGTGCTTTCTCTTACTCAGGAAGGTGCTGAAGGTAAAGGATGCTATGAAGCTTGTCTTTGTTGACCATTCTTTCAGACAATTACTTTCGAAGACGTGATGAAGAGAAGGCAGGACAGAGGCCATATTTGTTACTCGGGAACAGGTTTGTCTAAATTAGATTGTCTTGAATTGATAATAATTAGACATTTTGGTATAACTATTTTCTTAAAGAAACATTTGAATCTTTCCTCTGTTACATGTGACTGAGAGAGAAGGTGAGCTTTGAGTTTTGTGGTCAGGGAAAGAGTAATTGAATGACCATTTTCATTTTTCCTTTTGACTAACTGGCAAGAAATAACCTAGCTGGTATTTAGATTTTTCAATAAACAGGTTTTAAATCAGCACATCATATTTCTGATATTCATTTAAAAGTTGACATAATTTTGTCGTGTAGTTTTAGAAATTTCTGACATTTATCTTTATTGGAGAAGTTTTGCTTCATATTAGATTTCTTTTGAAACAGTGGGTAAAATGGAGTATAGACTTGGCAAGCATTTCTTTAAGCTGGCATATGTTAAGCAGTGGATGCCAAGGTACAACTACCCAGATTTATTAATGCTGCTCCCCAGACTATTGGAAACATTTTGCATCGATCCTTTCATTCTGCCTCTCATAAAACCATCCTATCTTCTGGTTCCAATCACCAGAAGACACTTGAACCTTTTCTTACAAAGCAAAGAAGAATGCAAAAACAGAAGAATAAAGCAAGTTTGTCCCTGGAAGTTTGCTTTCAGCGTCAGCTGTTGAGGTGTATGAAACCAATGAATGACAGCATGAGCAGTGAGGTAGTCAAAGCAACGCTTTGAAACTTCCCTGAGATGATACACATTAGTGGCAAAAGTTCATTTTCATATTGGAGAAATTGATTTCACTAGCAATGTTTTTTTGTCCTCCTAAAACTTAGTGATGAGTTAATAATGAAATTATTGTTGGTATTTAATTTTATGTAAGATTGTTATGTGATAGGCAACTATGAATTCATCATCATTTATACTTTTATTTACTTGAATTACATAGTCTGGGATGAAAATTAGTGATGGTGAGACAGTTGGTAATGTAAACTCTGCAGTGAATTTTCTCTACTGTAATGCTTGAAAAGCAGCCCAATGTCAAAAGCCCAAGTTTTTGGTCTACAGTATAGTCCTTTGCAGCAGCTACAGACAAATTATTCATTATGAGGCTTTGTATTTGAAAGGAAGCAACTACTTTGGATTCTGATAGTCTAATTGGTATTTTTTTTTTTTTTTTTAATTAGGGATAATCAGATGGGGGGGGGGGGGCGTAGTAGGGGTGAACTGAAGGCCAGATTTCCAGTTGTCTCTTTTCTGAGTTTAAGTTTTTACCAACTGCAGCAGTTTTTAGCCGTTTATTTTCTTGCAGATGCCTCAGTAATTCAACAAACGAAGTTCAAATGCTTTAATGTGATATTAATTTTGCTTTTAATTATATTAAAGAAAAAGCTCAGATTTGATGTTTTTGCTATTAAATTTAAAAAATATTTATTCTGTTAGCTGAAATACTTTGCTAATTTATTTCAGCTCAAACTTTGCAAGTGAACTGCTTAAGATGCTCTTTTGATGCTCTCTGGTCTGGTGCTTTCACTAGTAAGATCAAGATTAAGATTTTTCCATTCCTTTACTAAGGACTGTCATCAGATAATGAGTTTTAGTCATAGCTACTTAGAGATTAAAGACTTGCCATCCCATTTCTCAGCACTGAATGAATCAGTTTGCTGCTAGGCTTGTTTTCCCTTCTCTTCCTAGGCTTTAATTGGCACTCTATCTAAAGGTATGCCATGCATGCTCTGCCTATGGAGTGAGTTCCTTTACTCCGAAGTTTACATGTAGCTATGCTTTGAATAGATGTGATGTTTTTGTAAGTTTACACTGCTTTTGTTTATGTCAGCATACTCTTCTGTGTGCCACAATGAAGATTAGGTTCCTTTGTTCGAGACAAAATGAAAAGTTAATATATTCCTCTAGACATTTTTCAAATTTGAGTTGACAAAACCTCCTCTCACTGCCTCTCAATTAACCTCTACTCAGCCTTTTATTAGATTTGTCTTTGTGCTTTCAAGAGAGCTGTTAAATTTGGAGTTAAATGGGTTCACTTACGTGATGTGCTCTGTCAAATGTTGTGTCTTAATGTCACTGCTGTTCTTCTGCAGAGCAGAAGCTTTCTTGTGTGGCAAGCTCACGAAGAAAGACACAGTAGAGGAAAGCACTTGTTGGTAGTGAGAGCTGTGAAATGCTTCTGTCTCAGAGCACATTGCAATCCTACAGCTTCTGTGCCTTAACGGCCAAGCCATAACTCTTCCTGCAGAGTCCAGCAAGCAATTGATACTGGATTCAGATGTGATTATACAGACTTGTTATGTTTGTACGTGTTTGAGGTACCCTATATGAGTAAAATGAAGCAATTTGAGTTTTTGCTTCATTATTTGGTCTTTGCGTTGTGTGGTTGTGGTGTATTTTAAGTGGATGGATTGTTGCTGCTGGCTTTTTTTTTTTTTTTGAGATCTGAAGCTCACTCACCCCAGCATGCTACCACTAACTCCAGAGCAGATGATCATAGAATCATTAAGATTGGAAAAAACCTTCAAAATCATCTAGTCCAGCCTTCCCCCTACCACCAAGATTACCTACTAAGCCAAGGACCACATCCAGTACCAGGAGGCATTCTGCCTTCCTGACTGCTTCTTCCCTTTCTTGTTGTCTGGGTTAACAGTTTTTATCTTGACACATTCTCACACTAAGCAAATGTGCAGATTTAACATGCAAAGCCTGAGCTTCCAGCTGACAATCTTCCTCTGCTTTCAGAGCAAGTAGGAGCAGGAAGAAAAACTACACCAATAGCTTCTGTTTTCCAACTTCCCCTTCAGCTCTAATATCTTTTAGACTGAGTCTTCTAGGTTGTGGTAAGTGAATACTGATCTCATAATAAATTTAGGAAGCTGTGAATCTTCAGAATTAGGTTTATATGCCTAATTCAAGATTTAGTTCTCTCACACTGATTCTGGTCAGGCATAATCTCATATCTCCCTAGGCTTTTTCCCAACTGATTCTGTGATTCAAAATAATAATCTTGTGGTAAGAGGCCCATGAGTGCCTAATTAGACCGTATGCCAAAAGCGTGTTCTGTGGATAATTAAATATGCCAGCTTAATGCTGTAGGAGTGACTTAAACATGTTAAGCCACTGGGAAGTCATTTATGAGCTGCCTGCTGCACAGGAAAGATGCAGACAAATCTTTCTTATGGACCATTGAAATTCTTTCTGGCTGTTATTTGTGATTTGCAGTAAAATCTTTAAACTTGAAAATCTTTGATCTTCCATCAAACATGTATTCCTGTCGCTACATCAGCAGTGCTTGAGATCAACAGCCAAGTGCTGTTCTTTTGTGCTAGCTGCAGGTTTAAGGTTTGATCTGTTTCTGTAAATTCATTCTTATGCAACAGAGGACGCAAATATCTGAACTTGATGAATTTCCCAGAAACATGGGATCACTCTAGAGATGTGATCACATGCAGCTTTGATTCCAGTGATGCTTCCTGACCTTCTTTCTAGAAAATGAGTGAAGCGAATATCTAGTGCACAGTAAAGTGGCCATGGTGCAATATAGACCCAGAGGAAATAATATATAATTTCCCTAAGGGAAATATCAAGATAGATCACATACTAAAAAAGTTGAGTGAATAAAAAGATGCCTGTTCTATATCAAGTTTTGAGTATCTCCGAGGATTCTGCATAGGTCAGTCTGTTTCCTTCAGCATTTCTGGTTTTCAGGGGCAGATTTTCTCTGTACAATTAAACCTGCAGAGGGAAGAGAGCTCCCTCCATGCTCAGTGCCCTGTGCCAAGTCCATCCAAGTGTAACGCATTAGGAAAATAGTTTCTCTTTAGAAATGAGGCTGCTGTTACAGTGTGTTTTTCTTCCGGGCATCCAGGGTTTAGCAACCAAAAAGTTGTTGCTCCTGGAGGCTTTTTTGGTGGCTATGGAAAAAGGCTTTACTCGTAAGTATGTGCGAAGGTCCCAGGAGAAGCACCACCAGCACCTTGTTTCACAGGCTCGGCAGAAGGCAGTGAGCGCTGCTGGGCCACATCCACTTCTGAAGCCGGGCAGGAAGGCTGGCTTCCTTCTCAACCTCCTTGTGTCCAGTCTTTCACATTTGGCCATTACCAAGTTTACACCTCACGTTGTAGTCATGCTGCCTATAGTGCAATTTAGATGACAAAAAGCTATCCCGTACTATGGCAAACTTAATTGATGATATAACAAGTACTTGATTTAAACCGGCAAAATTGGTTGCTTTTTTCCTGTTTTTGCTGGTGCATAGATACATGATTTTAGCTGCCTCCAGGTTTGTCTCAGTGTGGCTCATTTTCACCTCCTGAACCTGCATTGCTTTCTATTTGTGACATCAAAATTAGTTGCCATGGAAATGATTGCAATATTAGGAATGGAGAGGGCTAGGCGGCAGCAGCAGGAGCAGAACATGTCTTAAATGGGAGAAAAAAAGGATTGTGTTTGTATGTGGATGGGCTCAGTGATAAACAGGGAAGAAAAATTACCTGAAATCTGAGATGTGAGGAGCATGGTTGTTGACAAAAGGTCTGTATTTTCATATGGATACCAGCATCTTAAACTCCTGGTAGTCACCCAGAGCACTGCGTGTGTGTAGCTGCTTACTCAACACCCTGGTTTATATGGAAGTGTGTCCTCAGCCTCTGTGGGGCTGGGCTCTAGTGAGATGTGGTGAGAACGAGCTGCAGCAGGTGAGGGAAGGCCCCTCTGGGAAACAGGTGCAAGAAGAAGGGTTTGGAGGATTCCTTTGCTGGGCCAAAAAATGGCGTGGCCCGCATTTCCCAAACGCTCTGCAACAACATCAATCTGACAAGTGCAGTGACAGCAGCCTGGAGGGCTGGCTCTATTTAGTTATACGTGCTTTATTTTTTTTTTCTTTCTCGGTCCAAGAAGGATCTGACCTGGGATACATTAAGTCTTGTTCTTCTGATTAGGGTAAGAACAGAATAAAATCTGTGGTGGGACTGTCAGGCTTAGGCAGGGCAGGCTTTCAGTCACAACATTGATTTATTTTTTTTTTTTCCTTTAAAGGATCTAGGAGTATCTCTGCAGTTTTTATGTATGATTACAGTCTTTCCAGCTGCATGTCTGTATCCATACTGATGGGAAGCTGACACTCTTCACACATGGTGTAAGGGAGAATGTGTTGATTCAGCAATGTGGCTGGTGATGAGAAAATTTCCAGGACAAAGTAAACTACACATAATGTAGGGGAAACTATTTATCTTAGTGTAATTGCTTTTTCCCAGACATAACACAAATCTGGAAGTTAAAAGTGTGTTTATATATATCTATTTTCTCACTGTATATATTAAAAAAAAAAAAAAGGGGGGGGGGGGAGAATTGGAATGCTATTAAACCATAGAAATACTGAAAAAGGGTAAAGAAAGCAATAGCTAATCAGTCCAATCTGATTTCTTCTTACTTCTCTTTGGAAAGTAAATGGTTCTAATAGTTGCAGTATAATTAGACTATACAGTACAGGAAAGGGAATAATTTAATGTATTTTTTTTTTATCTTTTTGCAAATGGTCTGGTGCACGCTATATTTTGGCACAAGCTTTAACGTTGTTGATACAGAGGCAATACTCAAAAAATTTGGGTTGAACAGGATTCATATTAGGAAAATCTCAGGATGTTTGTCAGAGTTTTGACTTTAACGAGCGTGTGCCGGTTCATATAACCTTTGCTACATAGTGATTATTACAAGAAGTTAAGATTTTTATCTATCATGATGTGTATAAACAAACACTAACGATGCTTCATGTTTTTTTGAAAAAAAAAAATTAAAAAAAATGTCAAGGATGACTGAAGGGCTAGAATTTGCTGTCCTCTGTGCCTAAACAGTTGAGATAACTGTGATTATATTTGCATGTGGACTTTTACTGATTGAGATTTGACAGACTATTGCATTGTGCTTGTTTCTCTCTCATCAGAGTCAATTTTCAAACAGAAGTAGTTCCTTTAAGTAGCAGGAAAAAAAAAAAAAAGTATCAAGGAGACATACCAGCAAGAAAAAGCAAAGGATTTTCCTTATAGGCAATTTGTTTATAGAGTATTACTGTAGTGTTCATAATGGTGTTTGGATAGGCTTTGGAGCTTAAAACACTAAATGAAAGCTATCCTGGGCATGATTCTTAAAACATGCAGCTCCTTTAAAAATCATAAAGCTTCTGCTTATATGTAAGAAGCATGGAGGCATTTTCTGTGGTTTTCTAGAAGCTCAAGCAAGTAAGATGCAATAGTATTCAGCTATTCAACATATTCATACCTCTTCCTGTGAGACAATTCCTACCTTCTTACTGAAGGTCTTCACTTGGTCTGCATGGCACTGGTTCTTCAGCATTGCCAGCTGTATTTTGGAAAGTGATGATAAAAGGAATTGCTGTCTCCCACCATTTGTGTGGCAGGGTTTTGCCCAGCCTGACTGAAGTGAAACTAGAAAGAAGCTTACAAGTTGCACTAGAGAAAAATATATAGCCAAATGGAGAAGACAGGCTACCATCAACATGACTTGTGTAGTATACTGCCAAGCATTTGCTGAAGTAGCCAGACACTTCCTATCAGTCAACAGCCACTGTGTACCTAGTTTAGCCACCAATATTAAGTAAGGTTTAGTCTTTTCTATCTCACAGTTAAGTTTTCAAGGTGTCCAGCATCCTTCATACAAACTTTCCTAATGGTCACCTGTTGTTTTGCCTTTCCCTGTTTGCCTTTGCCACAGAACAGATGAGAAGCACTTGCTGCCAGAGTGGCTGAAAGGCATTTTAAGTTGTTCCCTGCTGTGAGTTCTGATTCCGAGCTGAACATGTGCCTGATTGTACACTGGCTTGAACCCGCCCTGACAGTAATGATGTCGCTAGGCTGAAGAACTGGACTTGGGGATTAAACATGTATTAGGATCACTGCTTGAATGAGAAGCAATAATGTTACCAAACTAAGCAAACCTAAGTCAGTTGCAATCATAATGTAAATCTGACAGACATGGAAATCAACACACAATTTTTTTTTTTTTCAAGCACACAATGTGGAGTGAATTTACATGGAGTGAATGTATGTAAAACTTCTGCCTTTTTCTCAAAATAAGGCAGGAAATGGCTTCATGTTTATTTTTTTCTGTGAGATTACATTCAGTAGTTTTGAGCAAGCATTTTATGGCATGCTTTCATGCACAAGATATGGAATTTTAATGAGGAGAAATGCAAAGCTGAAGAGTTCACCAGAAAGCAGTAAATTCCTGTACTGAGATATAATATTCTTGAGCATTACAGGTGAAAGACTCAAGGTACCAGTAAAGCCCATCTCTGTTATCACATAGCAGACATATAAAGCAGAGCTGCGCTTAAAGGCGTTTCACAGGCAGCAGATATGCCATATAATTCTAATACTGTGCATTGCAAAACAGAATTAAAATTTAGACTAAAAGCCCAGTAGTGTGTTGATTTTAAATGATTTTAACAACAAAAATATAGTTGCTGGTAGTTGGTGTTCATAACAGCTAGTGCCTTCTTTTGGTTTATATTTTGTTTATATTTCATAAGCCTGCATGCATTTGTGAGACCTAGGTATCAGGCTACTAGATCACAAAAGTGAGGGAACGTATCATTTAAAGTAGCTATTAAAAAAAGACTAAACAGAGTTGTTCTTTGACTTGTTAAAACCTTGTCTGGATGTTTCAGTCCTGCAAACTGAGGTAGACGTGTGGTCTCCCTGCTCTGTGAAATGGAGGGCAGCTGTCCTGCCTCAAAACATGGTGGGATCAGAATGCGACTCAGCAAGGTTCGTGGGGCTGTTCTGCGTGTCCAGAACAAAACCTCCATTTAGATAATGAATAACAAGTGTTAATGGCTGACAGGATGTTTCACATCTAGGATTTCACAGTGTATGAAAAGAGGACTGGAAGTTAAACTGTGAATTTGGCACTGGTTAATCTACCTGGAGGGGAGGGCACAGGGGAGGGAGGACAGGCAGCTCAGCAGTCAGCAGGAGCCAGGGGCAAGCACAGATGCACAGTGCTGGGCTTTTTGTGCGTTGTTCTTTGCATGATGCAGACAGTGTTGCCACAGTTGTGTGAGATGATAGCTTCCCTAAATTCCTGCAGAAAACCCTCCTACAAACACAGCTGCTTATGTGAGAAGTGGTGTATGCCTCTGCACGCTGCTCCCTGTACCTCACCCAGCAAAACACCTTGGGTTTTGTGTAACAAGTTGCAAGGGAGTCAACAAGCCAGTGTTTTTGTGAGGAAAGGAAAAGCACTCTGATTGTTTTGGTGTGTGTAACCCTGCCACTTCAGCTGTGATAGCAACCCTGACCCTCCATCCATGTGCAGAAGAAATGCCTCCGTAGGGCTGTCTGTCCCTCACCCTGGGCCAGCTGATCCACAGGGTGAGAAAGCAATTCATTCTCTGTTCCTATTCTGACTGGCCACAGCTCTTGAAAAGATGTTGGTGCCTACTGCAATAGCAGGTCTTTCCCTTTCTGTGATTTGAATATCTTACTTGGAAAAGGGCCCTGGGCTTCTTGAAATAACTTCACACAGACTCTGAAAGAGCCTTGAGGTTTTGAGGCCAATCAGTAAACCACATTGGCTTTGAAATACAGCCTTTTATTCTGTTACCTCTCGTCAATGCGAGCTGTGGTGTCCTTGTATCTCTGCTACTGTTCAGCTTTATTGTAGGTTTGCTTCAGTGCTTTCACAGGGCAGATAAAGCCTTAGCTCTGCCTGTGACAATGAACACTAAATTTCACGTTTACCCAGTCCAGCTTGCTCCCATGAACACTTCTGTTCCTTTGAGGCTCATAATCTATATTCTGTCTGCTTGTTAATATCATCCTTAACAGTTAAGATGTTGCAGGCTGAAGTCTTAAAAATAATTTGAATCAGAATCCAGCTTGATATCTAAAGCTTGAAAAAAATCCTCATTTGTAGACAGTAATAAAAAACTTGAGTCCATGAAGTTCTATAGGATGACATAAAAGGCATGGTGTATCTTCTACTACCTACAAATTTTTATGGAAAGCCAGAAAATTAGTATGCTCTAGGACAAGCTCTTTGAGCAAGCAGCTGAAGAGCTGGAGAGGACGCTAATACCTCCTGTGCTCTCAGATGAGGCAGTCTGTGCAGTATGCGGATTTAAAACAACTTTTGGTCTTCTACTTTACTCCTATTAGGCTGCTGTGGTGAATCCTACCATTTTGAACTTTTACCGGATTTCAGTGGTTCTAGTAGGGGTTTCTTCCTTTCTGTAGCCATGGATCACAAGGGAATAAGAAATCCAGATACCTTCTCTGCTCTTCTTGGATGGCAGCTGTGCAAGAGTTGTCATCACCAGGCTTTCTCTCATTAGGTATTTCCTTGCTCAGCTCTATGAGCAGAGGAGCTACAAGGATTCAAATTTAATAATATTATTAATTCATACTTTCAGCTTTAAAACCATTCTAGAAAAGTCTAAGGGAGTACAGCTGGGGAAAATTGCTGCAAACATATCAGTGTTTAGAAAGATGATGGTGACTTCATGGACCACTTACTGTATTTGATATCTTCAGACATAAGATGAGGAACTTCTCAAAGTATCTGAAGTTGCAGTATGATCTATAGCCTCTAATGCATTGTGCTACACTAACATAATGTGTGCTTGGGGATATGACTGTAAATAACATATTTCCTGTGTTCTTAAATGAGCAGTGTAGGCCTGACTGAGGATACTACCTGCAGCAGCTTGGGTCCCTGCTATTGCTCAGCTGGGTTTCCCCAGTATTGTTTGGCTCAACTGCACTGTGACTAGATGAATTAAGGAGATTAAAAAGAAAATGAGGTGACTCACTTTAAGCTCTCAATCATTTAGGAAAGCATGGGAAGGAAGGCCTGTTGGTTGTGTCACTTAACTGCAGCAGAAACACATTCTTTTTCTTAGTTAGACACTCCAGTGACTTCACGTCTGCAGGCAGAGATGTCTCCTGCTCTAAATATTTTTTTGTTTCCATTCTAAACATATTATGCAAATAAATCACCTCATAAAAACATAGCAAATGTTTGTGTATTTTTTTTTAAACAGCCCCAGATATGATAGTTCAGGAAGCCAGTGTAATTTTAAGAGCATAAGAAGCAGCAGCTACAGTATAATGGGATCTGGGTTTTATGCAAATAAAACCGTTATGCCCATTACTGGAGTATAACAAAGCAGGAAGACCTCTGCACTTATGGGTACTATGACAAGTGCTTTATTTATTATAACTCTTAGAATTTTCTCCTACATTTTCTTACAGTATCATGTGATCTCCAAAGGGCAGGGTTTTATATTGCCAAGAAGAGCCCTCAATGTATTAGTAAGATGCTGAACAAATTATTCGTGCAAAACAGATGTTCTTCCGAGACTGCTTTTTTTTTTTTTTTTTGCCTTGTAGCTCTCCATCAGTTCAATATAGTCTTGACATTATAAAGGATTGCACTACAATATATACAGTTAATATAACATCAACATGGAAGATGGGAAAGTTCTTTTTATGATTAAACTGATCTTAAACTTGACAAGTGGAGTGTGTCTGAAGTCAAATAAAAATACCTTGCCCTGGGTCAAATTGTGGGGACCAGCAGTCATTCTTCTACTGCAGTGGGCAAGGGAGTATCTGAGTTTTCTAAAGGCCCCACACTCTATACTTCTAACCTATTGAAAGCAGTTATGTTCTTAATGTTTTTACTAAGATGGCCTGAACTCCTTGTTCTTCAAGTGTATTTCTCATCATAGCAGTCAAGTCAGTTATTTGCATTCTACAGCCAGGGGTCAATGGCACAGGAAACTGATGGAGTTCCTTTTGAAAAACTGCAAAAGAGTAGGTATGATCCTTGGCCCTGTAAAGCAGCAAAGGGAATATCTTGGCTTTTATCCTTTTTTTTTTTTTTTTTTTTTTTTTTTTTTCAAGGGAGTCGGGGTTATAAGCTTGTGTTTTCAGCATTATCATGCTTTTGATGATTCAGTTCCTTCTGATTACACTAAAGAAAATACAAAATACATTCTGTGTCTGAAGTTTAATCACAAAGGCTGCATAATACTGAGTCAAAAGACCAAAATATGCAACCACATTTGTAGAGAACTTACAGGTTAGTGCCAGGGTTGCTATGTTCTTAAATGTAGCAATGTTCTTAAATGGGGCTGTCTGGAAGGGTAGGTAAGCAAGCTTTTTAAAAATGTAGTGACCATTGGGACAGTGATGTGATCGCACTAAACACCTGTTGGGTGAAACTTTCCTACCCGAAATAAATCCTCGTTAAACTTAGCCAGCTGTTAAGACTACAGTGTGGTTTACTTTAGGGTGCAATAAATATATATTAAATATAATATATTTAATCATATAATATATTTTAATATATATTTGATATATTCTATATTTATAAGATAGAATATATTTCTATATTTATATTCTTATTTATATAATATCTATCTATCTATCTATATATATATATATATATTCTGAGGGGCCTGGAGAACAAGTCCTACGAGGAGCGGCTGAGGGAGCTGGGCTTGTTCAGCCTGGAGAAAAGGAGGCTCAGGGGTGACCTTATCGCTCTCTATAGGTACCTCAAGGGAGGCTGTAGCGAGGTGGGAGTTGGTTTGTTCTCCCACGTGCCTGGTGACAGGACGAGGGGGAATGGGCTTAAGTTGCACCAGGGGAGTTTTAGGTTAGATGTTAGGAAGAACTTCTTTACTGAAAGGGTTGTGAGGCATTGGAACAGGCTGCCCAGGGAAGTGGTGGAGTCACCATCCCTGGAAGTCTTCAAAAGACGTTTAGATGTAGAGCTTAGGGATATGGTTTAGTAGGGACTGCTAACGTTAGGTCAGAGGTTGGACTAGGTGATCTTGAGGTCTCTTCCAACCTAGAAATTCTGTGATTCTGTGATTCTTATTTATAATATAGAATATAATATCTCTCTCTCAGACACACACACACACATATATATATGATGCCAGCTCCTTGACCAGTAGCTGACCTTTATTTTAGCTCTTTGTCCTTATTTACTATTGGGAGGAATTTGTCAGCAGTGCCCTCATAAATAGCTTGGAAAATCCAAATACATCTGATACTTACGCAGATCAAAGTAGGGTCAACTGAAGAAA
The DNA here is from genome assembly GCF_964211825.1 of Aythya ferina. NCBI lineage: Eukaryota > Metazoa > Chordata > Aves > Anseriformes > Anatidae > Aythya > Aythya ferina. The sequence goes on along the minus strand of NC_140302.1, from coordinate 10,390,736 downwards.
TTTATGGACAAAGAGGAAGTGGTCAGCAAAGCACCATCCTTTGTGTGTGTGGCTTGATATCCCATACCCAGTGGGTCACATCAGGTGGTCTTCATGCAAATATGTGAATGGTCACTAAAGAGCCCTTGGGAGCTCAAAGTTTTCCTCAGTGAAAAATGCTCTAAAGGACAGTACTTAGGTTCACCTTTATGACTGACATAAGTAGAAAACCAGATATTGTATGTAATTAAATATAGATAGCTAGGTTAATGAAAAGTGCAGCTTCTACTAGCAAGTGTTCAGGACATGTAAGGTAGGGTTTTGTGGTATTCTCTGTGACATGATAAGGCATGGCAAGCAAGCCTGCCTTCATAATGCAGGTTATTAAAAAAGGGAGAGGGGAAAAAAGCTATTTATAATCAAGTTTATTTGAACTTATTTCTGGAACTATTGGCTTTTGAGAGAAACTCCATTTCCCCACACAGGTCAAGGCACTTGGACTGAGAAGAACTCAATCCAGAACATCCAAAGTCTGTTAAATACTTGTACAAAGTTTTGTTTTGGTTGGTTGGTTAGTTTGTTATGTTTTGTTTTTACAGGTTTCAGTAATTCAGTTTAACACTTCATTGACTTGCATCTCCAAAGATTTGCTTCTGAGTCTTGGCATTGAAAAAACTTCCTTGCACAAACAGTGAATTGTGGCAGAGGAAATTTGCCTTTTAAGTCACATGTTCCTTTATAAGGTTGCATGTGGTTGCCACCCAAAGGCTCTTTGACTTTTGTGGGTTAAATTGTGTCTCCCTAGATTAGAGAAGTCTCACAAGTAGTCATGTCCTGTGGGGAGGGTAAGTCCTGCTGTTGGCTAGCCTGAAACTGTGCTGTTTCTAGAAGGGCTTTCCTTATACCCACATTTCTAGTCTCAACACCAGGCTTCAGAGTAGTGATATTGGCACTTTTGTGGGGGCAAACCCAAGGAATAGTGAAAACAGTTCACTATTATAAGACTTCCTCTCTAAGAGGGAGTCTTTAATAACGATCCAATGAAGTACCTTAGCATCTGGTCCATTTAGATGGCATAAACTTGTTTTTACAGACCCACAAGTACTACTTGTTCTGTAAATTAAGAACATTAGGACCAGTTTGTTGGAGATCATGTTGCTTTACATTATTTTCTTCAAAACGTCATCTAGCCGGTATAACAAACATGCATTATGGGAAAAGATATTGCAAAATTGCCTTGGCATAATCAGTATGAGTTATTTCCTTAAAACAGTTTTCTAACTAAGAGCTCCACGTGTATTTGGGAAATGTTTTCCACCACTAAGAGATGAACTAAAATGGGGTGACAGATTGATGCCTGACAGCAAGTGGAGTATTACGAGGGTGATGGAACTACTCACAGAATTGGTCGAATCACTTAGGTGATAAAGGGTTATAGGATTGAGACTCTGTGGATTTAGTTATTCAACATATGCATATTTTAACGTATGCAGAACCAGAATAGTCTTATTAGCTCAAGTGGGTGTCCTGTCAAATCATAAATCCTGTCACTTACAGTAACTTGGAACTATGCTGGCTTCAGGTGCATGTAGTACTGTGATGGGACTGGGATAACCTGCCAGTAGAAATGCCTGCTGGAGACGGGAGAGCCTGACTCCTTGCAGAACTGCCTTGTAATTCTTATTGACCTGGCTGTGAAAATGTACACTGGGGATTAATCATTCAGAAGTTTAAAACTTGGGAGAGGAAAGCAAATATTGTAAAAGAGATATAGCACAGGACTCTAAGAATGAAAAGCCAAAGAAGGGTTCATTTCTGTTTACTTATATTTTATATTTCTTATTTAGCAACAGGTAGGTGTGAATATATAGAATCACAGAATCACAGAATTTCTAGGTTGGAATAGACCTCAAGATCATCGAGTCCAACCTCTGACCTAACACTAACAGTCCCCACTAAACCATATCCCTAAGCTCTACAAAAACCTTTTGTTCCTAGTTATTGTGAAAATAGTGTCTAAGCTTACTTTATTGAACGATCATTTTTTCTAGAAAAGATCTCATTTAAGCTGGAATATTCTACCTCTTCACAATGAAAAGTACTGTTTTGGATAGAAAAGGGCATCATTAGTATAGATTGTTAATATAGATCTAATTCTGTGATGAAATTTCTCAAAACTACAAGAAAAACTAAATTTAAAGCAGCCTCTTAACATTTTCTGTTGCTGAGAAATTATATGCTTAACTAGCCTGGTCTGGGTTACTGTGTCTTGGTGCCATAGTTCCTGTCTTTGTTAATGCTGTTAGCTAAAACTGAAGGATCTGTTTGAACAAAATATGAATTCTTTATAAATGTAAAGATATATATTACTCTACAATAAAAATAGCTGGTTGTGATTAGCATTCTTACTCTGCTTCTTAACACAACATATGTATAGGCAAGTCTGGTAAAGTTCCCTGGTACGTGCAGCTCTCAAGTAGCTCCCTGTGTGAGATGATGTGTTTAGTTGTGTTTAGACCACCTTCAGCATACGGTTTGGCAACAACTGTGTTATGGATAATCCACAGCCTAAATTTCTGGGCTAATTTAAATTAAAAAATTTCAGCTGTACAGCTTAAATAAGATAGGGTGAAATACATTCTTGTGCTCTATTATTTCTTACAACTGATTAATTGATAATCCCTAGTGTTTTGGAACAGAATGATAACTTGGCAGAAGCCTCGCCTACTGCCAGGGGTATGCCAGCCTTTGGCCTGATGACAAGAGCTAAAACCAACATCTTACAAACACTCAGCTGAGTCCATCAGAGTTTGATGGCCCAGTTCTCCAAGGAAGTTCCCTTTTCTGTGGGCTGCTGGAGTTTTTCCAAGCATCCCTGTGAGTGCTGCTCTTTCCAGCCAGGCTGCTGTGGGCCAGGCAGTAGGATGGAGAGGCAATTGAGGGGCAGTAATGGCAATTCAGCATGGAGTGACCGGGGGCAGGCAGAGTGTTGGGCAGGAGCTTGTCTGGGCACTGGCCAAGCAGAAACTGGCTGGGAAGGGGACAGCAGCAGGGAAGCAGAGAGGAGAGGTACAGGAAACAAAACTTCTATCTTCCTCTTTAATTTCTATCTGCATATATAAATTGCCCCACTACCTAAAGACATGCTTTTGATTTAAAAATATCATCTCAGAGTGACTAATGTGTACTTGAACATAGTTTCCCCTGATGACATTGGTCTTTTTCCACTTGGGGGAACAAACTAGGGAAATTAACCTCTTTTGGGTTTATGCATTTGAGGCAATCTTTACCATTATTATGCTTGTCTACTGATCTTATGATGGCAGCCTGATTCATTGCAGCTGCATCCTTTTGCTCTGAAGTGGCGTTACAGTGACAGCGGTGCTACTGTGGACCAACAGTGGAAGCAGATTTTTATTTTTGTTGTTGTTTTTGCAGCATATAGGAAAGGGAAGATGAAAAAGTTTTGATAAAATAGCCAGCAGTTTTGTGTTTTTTGCCTAAGGTAGTACAACAACAATGCAAGGCTGATGACAAGTAAATAGCAGTTGTCTTAAATAAGAGCAATTACAATGTACTCTCCTCCTTCAAGCAGACCTAGTGTTGTGTCTGTAATTAGCAGTTTCTGGAAATGGCAGTTCATGTTTGCAGTAAACATGCATTAATCAACCCAGCTGAATGATTTTTGGGTGCTCATTATTATAACTATTTCTGGGATAGATTGTCAGACTAGCTGGCTTTTTGTAGCCCTAATTGTGAGGATGTCCAGATTCTCCAGCAGTTGGAAATCCTCTATTATAATGTTTCTGTATCTGTAGGGAGAACCCTTTAGCACTTTTGTATCCAGTTCCTCAAGGTGTGCAGCTAACATTTCAGGTGGATGCCCACATGTTTAGTAGTACTCAGAACTAGAATAGAGCTAGAAAAAAAGGTGAATTATTACAGAGGTCAGGGCATTTAAAGCTGTTTTTTTTGTGGTTTGCTTGTTTTGTTGGTTGTTTTTTTGATCTTACTGTTAGGGAGGGGGAAAAAAAGATCCTAGAGTTGCAACTGATGCATGAACTTGACAGGCCCTTGCATTCTGCTGTGCTTTCATTTGTAATACAATATTCAGTCCATAAGCAGCCATCAAAACACTAGAAAGCCAGCCAAAAGCTCTATAAAGCATTGTGTTTTTTTTTTCTATTTGTCTGTTAGTTTGTCCTTATCTGCACAAACCTTGAAAACTAATTACATAATTTGAGAAGAAAAAAAAATCACATATAATTCCCGCCACCAAATACAGTAATATATATATTTTAAAATAATTCCTTAGCAGAACTGTTTTATTTAAATACAGGTTTTATTGATCTTACCTCTTACAGCCTTAAAGCTGGGGGGTTTTGTCTGAGAATGTGTGCAGATGAATGGAAAGCTTTTGGGCAAAGAAACATCTTTGATCAACACTAAGGAGCAAAGCAGTGGTGCTGCCTAGGAGTGGACATTTCCTGTCTATTCATCACCTGTGGCTGTAGACGTGCATTCTGCAAGGTTTTTGAGCCTAACCTGAGGTATTTTAAAGCGGGTTTTCATAGTGTGTTGCTCTGTCCCAGTTTAAGATAAATAAATAGAATAACGTGTCTTTTAAAATATCTTCAGGAGACCCCTGAAAATCGCATGAACTTTTAAAATTGCTTGTGCCCATGACCATTATAACTGAAGTAATGTTAAGGCAGTTCCCTATCAAAGTTGTGCACTAGCATTGATCTTGAAGTATGCAGCAAGCAAAGCTGTATACCCTCCTCTGACAAAATTATCTTCTAAGAGCAGATTCTGGTAACCCTACTCACGTCAGGAATGTCCATTATGTTTAATAAATAAATAAATAAATCTGTAGTGATCATATGCTCTGAATTAATTTCTAGGTCAAATTTGTCCCAGATCTCAGTTGTTGCGTTTTCTGAAGTTCTGAGGTTTCTATGTAAAAAATATTAATGCTATATTATGGTGCATCGAGGCTGGATTGCACCTATGATTTGACATGCAGCTACTCCATATTGTAGCAACATTTCCAGTGGTAAAACCTGTGGGAGAAGTAATGTTGATTCCAGGTATAAACTTCTGATCCTTTGTAAGCCTCCATATGCGAGTTTTCTATAATCTCTGCATTCCTCTAAACCAGTTTTAATTATAATACTGCTTTTCTCAACACAGTGTGAAATGTGTGTTGCTGAAATCAAATGACTTGGCTCCTGGTAAATAAATTGAATAGCTTAGGAGATGGTACGCACCACTGATGCCACCTATGTTTCTAGACAGGCTTTTCAAGCTCTTAGTGCAACCTCTTTTAATAGACTGATTTCAATTAAAAAGGAGTATGCTATATTCCTAGTTTTGGTATGACTGGAACATCTGCAAGACTTCAGAGTGACTGCAAAGGTTTGATAAGCAAAACATTCACAATTTAGCTGTGGATTGTTTAGATGTATTCGTGGTGAGTTTTGCTTTAGCCTGTGGAGAAAAATAGCCTGCAAAAGCAGCGGAGTAGAGAGTTAACTTGGGATTCATGGAAAATGGGGTAGATAGCTGGGATTAGCTTGCTGGTATGTACACGTGAAGCTTGAAAATTAGGGTTCCAGCTGACTAGTCAGGTTACTACGCAGGTAAATACTGTTCAACCACTGCGCTGAAAACTTTACATATTGAAACTTTCTTTACTGCCACCAAAGCTGTACAGAAATTGCAATTGTAAGGTAGTGAAGTCGTAATTAATTTGTAATTTAATAGTCTGAGATTTGAGAATTTCCAATTACCCCTTTGACAAGATTTTCTTTGGTGAATGGATAAGAGGTTTCCATCCTTTATTGATGAGGATTTCCCCACAGAGCTCTCAAAAGCTCAGTGCTGGGGGACTACTTTGGGAAGGCAAGTGTTTGTTGCAAAAGAGATGTCTAATGAGGTCCTCAGTGGCTCAGAGTCAAGTTACAGACTTTTCAGATCAAAGAGAAATCCTGGCAATGAGGAGGACTGCTCTTATATTTCAATTCTATTTAGAGGGCAACCTTCAAGGGCATGTATCACCAGGGAAACTCCCGTGCATGTTGATGGCATTATTCTAGGTGGAGATATTAGTGCTATCATGGAATTTAGGATTTACTGTAAAGTGCAGACAAGCATGGCTGGGGGAATACAGCTCCTGGCATCAGTTAATACCATAGAGCTTTGGTTTGCAGTATAGCCTTCTCTTACTTCACTGTACATCACAATTGCATAGTCAGATTGTATGAACACAGTGCTTGGGAAGCACTATTTTCATACAGTCTTTTGATGGCAGAGGTTCTGCATTTTAGGGTGTGGGAATGGCAGGGAGTTTGGAAAGGACGGTATTCTCAAAATTCCCAGCAAATGGGCAGCATTACAAAAAGCAGGGCTTTGGCAAGTTCTAACGCAAGGGGTCTGTCCTTTTGTGGATCTTGAAATGTAGTTGAAATGTAGAAACAGTACTTTGCTCCTGAAAAGTAATACTTCAGAGCTTTTAGTCTTTGGCAAATAAGTAGTTTTATGAGAAATTGTTACAGCCTCTTTTAGATAATATCAGCGTTTCGTACAAATGTATGCTGGTAATTGTTTAAAGCACTTTCACTTGAGCTGCCAGTACAAGTGTGTATTATGCTGACTACCATTGTAACCAAGTTCCCCCTACCAAAATAATCAGAATTTTTTATGTTTTACTGGACGTGAAGTTCTTCCTTCCCCAGAATCCTAAATGTTAATTTGAAATGAACGCCATTCAAAGCATACGTTTAAGAAGGGAGGTAAGCAATAGCAGAATTCCACTGCTGGAGAGGCTCTGACTACATCCAGGAGTTTCTCATTTTTATGTCAATAGAAACCCTGTGAGTTAACCTTTTTTCCCCCTCTAGGAACATACATTAGTTTAACTGAGATCTATAAAATCTCAGTTACTGCTGACCCAGCAAATTTACCCTATACATCACTACCTATGGCATTTATATTTCCATAATGTTGTTCCTGCAGTTTTGCAGAACACTGTGTTAACTGAGAATTCAGCAATGGCCTTTCCATACAGTTGTATGAATGTGGATCTAGAAATCTGCACTTGCTGTATTTCATCAACTGCTGATTGTAGTAGGTAGCCTTATTAAGATTAAGCAAAGATGAGTGAGTTCACTGAAAGAGTGGATTCATGTTAGCTTGGATGATTTTCCAGTTGTCCATAGTGTTTGGCACTCCCTGTCTCGCATGCACAGTGATTTGTGGAGGGAATACAGTGCTCTTAGCTGACTGTAAACTAGATCTTCTGCATAGAGAGTCGTCAAGATGTCTTGAATCTGTTTGGGAATAACACTTTCTGGAGGAATGTTTCATTTATAGTTTTAGTGATCTGCATTTGTTACGGTCCTGATTCTCCATCCCCATTTGCTGTACTTACACATCAGAACTTCATTATCTGCCTTTCTGAAATTCAGTTTTCCCCACTCTTTTCAGCTTAAATGCAAATCTGTTCTTCCTCTCCTCTTCTTGTCATTGATATTTCTCACAGCCATTTCTTTATTATTTTTATTTGCCTATACTTTCTGCTTGCATTTATGTGACTCCATGCTTCATATATGAAATAACCTTCTAGGTGATGCATACTGCAGTGTTATTTAAACAGCATATAAAGTCTTTCTTATTCTATTAAACTTTCAGGCTATGATGGCCATACCCCACACTGTTTTTTTGTTCTTACATTCCTCTTATTTAAGATGTTCAGTGAGGCAGTCGTGCCGTTGTTTCAGTGCTCTATTGCTTATGGGGCAAACATTGTGAATACTTCCAATACTATAGCAAAGAACTTGAGTTTGTTTGCTGAAAGTCAAAGACATGGATCTTGTATCAATTATAACATGGGTATTTTTCCAATGGGATTTGGATTTAGGTATATATGGCTTTTTCTTTTTTTTTTTTCCCATTCTAAGTTATGTGTGGACAGAAAGATTTAGTCTTTGATAGATATTTTAGTGCCATAAAATTCTTTAGCTAAGGTGAGCTCCTGGGAGAAAAGCAACAGGAAATTAATTCGTAACCCTAAGTGGTGGTGTCTGGGAAAACTAAAGACTAATTGAGGTAAGCTATCACTTGACTGTTTATTTTCATAACCTAATTGTTCATTTCACAATGGCTGTAGGCAATGTGATTAATATAAGCTGTAAGAGCAATCAAGCTGAAAGAAGATGGTAATGGACTACATGAGGGTATTCTTGTTCTCCATCCACTTATTTTGCTGTAGTTTGAAAAGCTCTTCAACCGAGCTGTGGAATGAACTGAAATTACTTTGGTAGCCAGCAGGTATATCAAGGTCAATCTATCAACAGGCATATTGCCATTGCTGGTATTGTTTAAAGCAATAAAACACCTAAACAGATTTTGCTTTTTTGTTTGTTCTTTGCTTCTTTCCCCTGTATCATTCTGTCTCATCTTCAGACCTAGACAATATATAAATGCTTCCTTTGCTATTTGCAGGTCAGGTTGCATTCTTCAGACAGAGAGACTCCTTCCCAGAAGACACTCTCTTGCTTATTATTTCAGCTTTGTAATATATCAACCAAGCCATTCACAATCCATTACTGCTCCATTTTCCCCTTTTCAAAAGGCATAAAAGCCCTTTGTTGTTAGCTTTATTTCCCGTGTGTCTTTAAAGCAATGTGATGCTTTTCTGTATATGAACAAGGTGAGGCTGATTGAATGAGAAATTCTTTCATGTACTTGCCTGCATTAGACTTTTAAATTGCAGGGCAGAATTAAACCAGATATGCAGTGATGCTCTTATAAGATATTTAAAGTCCAGTTCTGCTGGCAGCTGGCCAAGATAGTCAACAGTATTGGATTGCTTCAGCAAACTGAAAAAGCATGACCTTGACATCTTTGCTTCTGTTAGTTCAAAATAAAGGTGGTACCAGTCGCTTGCAAGTGGAAAAAAATACATTACAATGCTACATGGGATTTACACAGAATGACTTCTGGAGCCTAGATCAGCTTGTATTGGAAAAGCTGGACCTATAACATCTCCAGATGAAAATTTTCTCTTGTTTAGTTTCCTATTCATGAGCATTGTATGATGAACAATTCTGCTTACAATCAGCTTCACACATTTGATTTATTTTTTAATTATTTTCTACCTAAAAATAAGCCAAAGGCTGCATAAATATACTTAGTACATGCCACTCAAAATACAAAACAAGTGCATAGCAATAAAGCTTGGCTCACTCGCGTGAAGATGAATAGTCCATGTGCAGCAGCAGAAGAAAGCTGTATTGCCATTAACTGGTATTTCACTTACACGTGTACAGGGGCCATGGGGTCTCACTCTGTTAGTTCAGGACAAGCCAATATATGGATGCGCCTTGGCCACAGTGAATAAGTCCATGCCTCTGAAGCCCTTCCTTTGAAAACATTTTTATATATAGCTCAAATAATAAGCTCCTCATGGTGTGATGGATAAATGTAATGCCACACTTGGTCTTCACATCTTCTAATAGCCTGAAGTGGATTCCTAAATGATGTGTGGTGTTTGTACTGCATCGTGGTTGTTTTTCCTGGTTTGTGGTTTCTGATGCATACACTCAAAAACATGGACTGAGGGTAAGATTTCATAATCTTGTGTTCTAGGTGATAAATTTGTCTTGATGGGGCCTTCAATGTTTATTAATTGCACCGTCAGGAAAGGAATGTCAAAGATGACACTATGAATTTTAGATTAGCCAATGAATTAATTTCTACTCTTTTCTTCTCACAAAACAGTCTATATGAGAGATCCAAATCCTTTACCTTTTACTCATGAAAATGTAGCGAAGTTCAATATTGCAAAAATATCTGTTCATGAATCACTAGCAAAGGTTGTTGATACAGATTACTCTAATTAAAAGGGGTCAGCATTGATACTTCCGGTGAATCTAGTGCAATTTCTTCAAGAGTAATCAGTAACAGAGCCCTTGTCTAAGTAAGGTTTTACTGATAAATATCATATCAGTGATCTGAATGCCATCTCTCCAAGGTCTAGAGAGGAAAAGCAAGCTATCCTATTCAGGAATAGAGAAGCTTATTCTTGAGAGCTTTTCCTGTCTTTTTTTTGACAATGTAAAAAAAAAATGTATTTCAGTTGCATGGTGCCATTTATCCCAAGAATGCTCTGAACAGGCTATCAAAAACCCTTGGCTAGAACAGCCTACGTGAGCAGATGGACCAGACTGTTGAAGCTGATCCTACATTCCCCATTCTGACTTCTTGCAAGCTTGCCCAACAGAGAAGCAGTACCAGAATGCTCAGACTTTGTTACCGTCCAGGCAGCAACACCAGTACTTGGGGTTATTGCTGAAGATCGAGTCTAGAGCCTTCTTGAGGTTGTTCTACTTTGCTATACCTTGCCCTACTTCTGTTTCTTTCATTCATTTCCACCAAAGATGAGTTAAAGCTGAACGTTTTCACTGGAGTTGACGCAGACATGTCACAGCCAGCAAAATTGTGAACGTGAGAAGAAATAGAATTGTTTCAAGTCCTGCCAAATTAAGAAATTTACAATCTACAGCAATGGAAATACTGACCTTCTTATCAACATCAGAAATGTTATTTGATTTCAAATGTAAAGCAGCATTTTTCCTGCCCAAGGATTTTTTTCTAGTTTTCTACTTTCCTTGATTATTTTTTATCTTAAAAAAATATATATATGAAAAATAATATGCTTACTTGTAGGCAGACAGTTTTAAAACCAAGACCTGTTGGTAAGAATTTATAATGTAGTGGGAAAGAGGAAACCAAACAAATTTGTCTGTCTTATACTGCTTTAGGGTTGTCTTGTATGGGATATCCATCTTAGCTTAAAATGCAGTTTAGTTCATTCCCTACATCTGCAGTTGGATAGTGGATTAAGTATTTCACAGTTGAATGGAAGAAGTCATTAGGTCCACACTGTGTTTCTGTGACTCTTTCGTGCCACCAAGTTCTCTGTAATTAGTGGCCCTTGTACTCCAATTATCAGTAAGGAACTACATGCAGATGTGCTCACCTCTGCTATTAACTCGACAGGTCTGTGCATGCATTATGTCAGAAAAGCAGGTGAAAAACACTCTTAGGGTAACATTCATGCCTCCTTGCTATTAACTCTGACTCCTCTATAAAATTGTGGCTTTAGTTCTAGATATAGTGCAGATGGGCTGAAATCACAGGCTACTTGATTTCCAGTGTTAACCCTGTAGAAACAATGTCTTCTGAGCTGTGCAAAGGTTGAAAGAGCTGCATAGAGACCACAGGCTAATCACGAAAGCCCTAAGGCACATCTTTACTCTTTGCTTCTACTGCCTCCTCCTCTTTGCCTTCCTTGGGTCCTTGGGTCACTCTCATCTGTAAGCATGGGTTGGTGGTTTTTTGTTTTGTTTTGTTTTGTTTTTTTCTTTTGTTTGTTTTTCTCTTTTTTGGGGGGGAGCACTTAAGCATTTATCTTTGCTGCTTCATCACCTTTTAAGAGATGATTTGTGTGACTTTCCTGATATTTTGTTCTGCTAGGAAGTCTTCCCTTCAAAGTCAGTAACAGAGTACTCCACTGGCACTGGGCTGTCCACATGCCCTGTCCTTATCTGTCCTTCGTGTTTGCAGAACGGTCCCTGCACTCATCCCATCTTTTTGTAGAACAGCATGGGAAAACTCTGCATTTTATTCCACAGCATATTCTGTGGCCAGTAGTAATAATGTGTAGTAAGACACTCTAAAAGCATTTTGAATTCTTGTACAGACAATTTAATCGCTACTGTTAATGGGGACAGTGAGAAAGGTAGTCTTACACTTATTATCTCACAATTTATTTATTTTTTTAGGCTTTTGGTTTTGGAATTTCCTTGACATTTTTTGGTACCCAGTGGTGGTTGCTTCATTTTTCTTGTTCTGTTTGTCTCCAGTTTTACCACAAAATAATGCCAGATGAATTAGTTTTTGAAATATAAAAACTAGAGACAGAACTGGAAACAGGAGAGACTAAAAGATTTGGATTAACTCTCCTTAAACAGAGCTGAAGTCTGATTCATCTGTATATGACTGGGGCAAAATGTCTTTTGTTCTTCCCTGGGTGTTTTCACCAAGGACTTGCTTCGGAGTACAGGAGCTGACTAACATGCGTGCTGTGGTGTGATCAGGGAAGTAGGACTGGCATGAAAACGGGGAGTAAGCCTGCTTTGTTATAACAATGTGTTAAGTCTCAGCCATCTGTTTAGCATAGTCACAGTTCTGGGGCTTCTGAACAACTTTCAGGCAGGAGGAAGGGGTACAGTAAGGAGAAGAAAAGGTGAACAGGCATCCTCAGCCTTTCCCTCTTATGAGAAGCAAAACAAAAAATGAGGAGAGGATGATGGTTAAACATGGTTAAACAGAAGTGATTAAAAATGAAAATAGATCCACTCTGAGCAGTACAAATTAGAAATGAGCTAGGAATTTTCTTTGAGATTATTCTGAATAGCTCTGAAAGCAGTCCATAACAAAAACAATTTCCTGTTCTACTTATTTACAAGATTAAATGGTGCAGTTATCACTTTTTAATCCAATCTGTTTATGCACTACACATATATACATATTCTTTCTAATGAGGACTTCTGTTTGGGAAGCACCTTTAAGGGAATCATGCCTCTGTTGGGGGAAGGTTTAACAAAAATGATAATTACAGGCTGCTAGATCACAGTCCAAAGTCTGTTAGCAACAGTTCTTTTTGTGCAGGATGTTTCCATAAATAACTGGGTTGGTAATTCTGAACTGATAAATGTTTAGACGTTTTGTGAAAGAAACTGCCTGACATTTGCAGAAAGAAACACTGTGTTGATCTGGAGAAAAATGGAACAACTGGAGGTTGTCCTCAGTTGCCTTGCGGTTACTGGTTAATGGTGAGAGAATTCTTTGTTTAATCCAGATAATGCCACACATCCAGAAAGAGGGCATCTTGTTTCAGTAGTCGGTGCCTTGCCTCTTCAAAACTCTCCTAAGAAGGTCTTAAAATTTATATGAGGATAGTACTAACCTTTGTTGTTACTTTTGTTTTTCATGTTTATAGAAAACAGTTCTGATACTGTTGTGCAAAGTAATTCTGAAGATAAATTCCAAGGTATTTATTTCCTCTAATATTTCTGCTGCTGTTTAAAGACAGAAGTCTCTCTTATGTTTGCATCTGACAAGGTGTGATACTGTTTTTATCAGATTCCTTTATCAAAAAAGTTCTGCTTTCAGCTCTTCCCTCCCCTTTTACGCTGCCATTGGCTAGCAGTTTGTAGAGGCAACAGGAATCTCACCTTTGTTGAAAATGTCTTATTGTCCACACATTATTTCTGTATGAAGTGATCTCAGACAAGATTGAGAAATGTATGTTGTATAAATCTTTTCCTGACCTAGAACTCCCTGGAGATAGTGCCAATGTTGTTTTAGTAAGTTTAAACTCTTTCACTGAAAGCCCTTCAGTGTCACTGGAAAGATCCCTGGTCGAGATGACAGACTTTGGAACAGGCTGTTCATTATTTCCCAACAAAATTAGGCTGTTGAATACAGGATAAAATGAATTACATTAAGACCAAAGACTTTGTCTATGAAGGTGTATGGGTTATGGTATAACAGATGACTGGGTCACTGGTGTGTGAAGGAATGGTTTGATGTTTTTTCCTACTCATTGCAGCTGTGTGCAACCCTTACAGCCACCCTGAAAGCTGTTTTGCAAAGTTCTAAAGCACAGATAAAAATTGGCCTTTCCAGAGATAACTAGGGGTGTCTATTCATAAATTAATGAACCTCTTTTCTGTTCACTGCTACTATGTAAAACTAGATGAGACAATTTAGTCAAAAGGTATGCATCTCAGAAACAGTTTTTTTTTTTTTTTTTTCCTTTTCTGCTTGCTTAGGCTGGTCTGTAGATGTGTGGATGCCTTTTGTAGCCTTGCCATCTTCCTACTTTCACTGGCAGTTAAACCTTACCACGTTTTAGCATGGGACACTTGACCAAATGCTTATGAATAGAAAGCAGATGCTGAAACAGTGGATGCAGAGCCAACGTACCACAGCCTTGGCTGTCAGGCCAACGCATTGAGGATGAATGGTGGATGTGTGTTTGTATGGCTTTCTTGCTGAGCCCTATGTACATTACAGCTGCGTATCTCTGAGAGCTGTAGCTTTCTGAAAGTGGTAGCAAGCTTTTGTCCATCACTTCAGGCTTGTTGGCCTTAAAGGCAAGAAATCATCAGGCCTTAACACAGACCTTTTCCTCCCTTTTCAGGCAATGAGGCCAGCCAGCTATGCATCTTCCAGCACCTGTCATTACAGTGAGTACTTGCTTTCCTGCAGAATGTCATTAAACATCCCAAAAGGAAACCTCAGAATTGTGGCTGAGAGAGTTATTGCTGCAAGTTGGTGCTTTCCAAGGCTCTCTGTAGTTTTCAGCTGAGGAAATGAAATGGTGAAAAACAACCACAAAAAATAGCTGTCAGAACACCACACATCTGCTGTGATATTTTGTTATGCTTTATTTATTAAAATGAACTGGTTACAGAAGAATTTTTTTCCTCAATATTTATTTCTTCATCTGCCATAAAATGAGATTGTATGTGCTTTGATAAATGATTAGGAAAGGTGTCTGGTTTGATTTCTCTGTTGATTGTTAAATAAGCTGTGCTTTGTTGAACTCCTGCATTGTAACTTACACTGGTATCCTCCAGAGAATCAAAATGTTCTGTTATCTGGAGGAGCAGCAGTTTTTGCAGGACTAATTGTCCTTGTTCCTCAGAAATGGAACAATGCCCAGCAACACAAAATTATAGTTAAGTTCTGGTCCTTTGTCACACTGATAAATGCAGTGGTTAAGAAAATATCTCTGCAAGTGATCAGTTTAAACATAGATAATTGGAGAATTGTGCAGAGAAAAGAGTTTCTCTTTTACCTTAGCTTTAAAGGCAGAGGCAGGCTAGGCAGGCTTCAGGGCCACAGACTCTCAGCTATAGATGCTGGGGGAAATAGAAAATACAGTGATATTAGTGCAGTGTATTGCAAATACAGCAATCAAAGTTGCAGTTCCTAGTCATAGCCCACGAAATGCAATAACTGGAGGCCATGTTGAACAAATTCCAAAGAGAGTCTCTTCTGCCTTGTGTGACATTATTGATTAACCTGTCACTCCTCCACACTGGACAAGAGCTGTAGTTATGCAGCAAATGTATCTTTCATACCTGGGAATGAGATGAGTCAATAGTTTTGCTCTTCAAAATCTCTCGATATTAGTTTTGAAACTTTCTGTTAGTACTGGAAGCCTTTGTATCAGAATGAGCCAGGCTATGCTTTAGTGGAATTCCTACTTTGCTCTGTTGTTTGAGATAGTTGGAACATGTAACTCCAGCTTTTCAGGAAAAAAAAAAAAAAAAAAAAAAAAAAAAGTCTTATCCAGGCAATATGAAGAGTTGGCTACTTTTCATAATAACTATTCAGATGTCAAGTGATTTGAATTAGAGATGTAAGGAAATTAATGTAGACTCTGTGTAGCTCTTTTCAGTTTAGAAATCACAGAATCTCAGAATGGTTTTGAGGTTGGAAGGGACTTCCAGAGGTCATCTAGTCCAACCCCCCTGCTCAAGCAGGGTCATGTAGAGCATGTTACACAGGATCACATCCAGGCGGGTTTTAAATATCTCCAAAGAAGGAGACTCCACAACATCTTTGGGTGGCTTGTTCCAGTGCTCTGTCACCCAAACTGTAAATAAGTTCCTCCTCATATGGTGATAAAACCTTCTGTGCTTCAATTTATAGCCATTTTCCCTCGTCCTATCACTGACCACCACTAAGAAGAGTTTGGCCCCATCCACTCTAGGTATTTATATCTGTCCCCTCAGGTATTTATAGAGGTTGATAAGATCCCCTCTCAATCTCCTCTTCTTTAGGCTAAACAGGCCTGTCTCTCTTAGTCTTTCCTCATAGGACAGATGTCCCAATCCCTTAATCATCTTCATGGCTCTGCACCGGACCCTCTCTAGAAGTTCTCCATCCCTCTTGCACTGGGGAGCCCAGAACTGCACACAGTACTCCAGGTGTGGCCTCACCAGCGCTGAGTAGAGGGGGAGGATCACCTCTCCCGACCTGCTATCCACAATCCTCTTGATGCAGGCTAGGAATGTATGGTGTGGAATACATTAGTGTGGAAACTATTTCCCCACTGCCTTGTTCTGAACTTACTTATGATACTGCAACCCTTAGGACAGAAAAGAACCCAAAATATCAGTTGCGGCTTCTGCAGTGATGCTGAATACACAGCTCATAGCACCTGGCACTAGAAAGGTTGTATAAGAAGACTGGAAATGAAGGAGACTAACCGACAGGTAATGATAACAAAAATAGTAGGAAGAAAGGTCACTGATGTATCATTCTTATTCTGGTGTGCTTTTGTGGAAACGTCTGTAGAAAAGCAAGTGAGTGGAGAAGCCGCAGATGTGAGGCTGCAATTCGTTCTGGGAGAGCTGATCACGCCCAAGTGCTGCGTCCTCTGCTAGGCCGGTTCCCGACACGTAGTCAGAATCACATTCGATGACTTTGGTGCTTTCAAGGTTTCCCTCCCTAGTTTGTGTGCTTTAAGGAGGGTTTTCCAAGGCTTGAAGAGGCTGCCCTGGGGCTTTCTGCTCTGTTGTTAGGGTCCAAGGAGCTCCACAGCTGAGCTCCACACAGCTCAGGGTCTTGGGGCCTGTGGGGCCGAGGCCTCTTCGTGCTGCTGAGCTGGGACCTGGAGGGGAGCAAATTGCTGCTGTGGGGAGTTTTATTTCGCATGTGGCAGTTCTGGTGTGCCCTAAACAGCCTTCTGCTGTCCCTCAGCAGTGCCATAAGCCAAGGAGGTGAGCGCTGGTTGTTCTGGCTCTGCCTCTGCCCTGGTATCTTACACAGCTGCATTTCTTGTTCAGGCTTGTGTTGCCTTAGGCAATGCAGTCCCTAGAGGAGTGGGATTACATAGATGTCTGTAGGATGTAAAACTTCTTCAAAAATTTGAAATCATTTAAAAAATGCATTTGTCAGGAGTAGCAACGACCAGTGGGGAAAAACAATACATGAAAGATTTAGGAAAGAAGCTGAAAGTGAGACCTTCAGTCAGTGTAAAATGTGTTGCTGCACAGAAGTCTGATTGGCCCCAGCTGTAAGAGAAGCCTACAAAGAAGGCCTGAGGAAATGAGAAGGTGATGTCTGATGCACGCTATGCTTTACGTGCACTGTATGACATGTAATTCTTAGAGGAATTGAAAGAATGGTGTAAAATCAAACTGCAGTCTAACTTCTTTTCTCTCTTTTGTTTTGAAAATTTGCTTTGGAAAATGCTAGCCAATTTTTGCATATTTCAATTAGCAATCCTAGCAGTAAAAGCAATGTGTAGTTGCTTTATATGTGGGTGTATATATTCAGTATTAGAGTCCCAACCCATCAAAGTAGAGGCTTTGAAAAATGTTTGTTGTACATGGGAATGCATAATGAACAACTTCTTCCAGAAAGTTTTTCACCTGTAACATAAATGGCATGTAGCAGCAACTTCCTTTAAGGCTACTGGCACTGGTGGTACTGAAGTCTTGCCTGTATGAACTCAATAGACTCCTACAGTACGGTGGGAGTCTACAGTGCTATACTAAAATACTTTAGTTTTAAAATGATCATATATAGACAACTTCTAGTATACTGCCCTGCTTGAACATTTGGAAGTTATCATTTATATTTTAAAATTGGAAGAGAGAGGACCTTGACTAAATCCATTATCCAGGTCTAGAGATGCTTGGAATAAGGTTTGAATTTGGCAATTTTGTTCCAACCTTTGGTGTTGAGTATGTTTAATGCTGTGACCCGTCCTTAAATGCTTTCCCTTACTGAAGACTGTATAGCAAATACTTTATAGCAGAAAGCTATAAAGAAAGGCATTATAATTCTTTGAAACTGAAGTAGTATCCCGGTCCACTTAATCCTGTGACATTTTCCAGTAGCTGAATGTAGAGGAAGGTTCATTTTACTTTTTAATTAGAATCTGACATCTTAAAATGCTTCTCTTGCTCAGGGAAGACTGAAATTCAGGTTGCATACACAAACCATATGTCGAAGATCCTGTTTACTATCTGGAATATTCTAAAATGTGTGAAGGTGATGTTCATAACTGTGTGTCTCTAAAGCTATGGATTGTTGCATACGTCTTCGAACTGCAGCAGCTGTTTAAACATTTATGTAACAGTATTGCAAAATGTATGTCTACAAAGGCAGCCTTTTTAGCTTGGAGATATAATTAAACAGGCAGATGAGTACATGAATTCTTCAAGTGCTCATTTATAAGTTCTTAAAAGACTTTTTCTAAAAGTGATAAAGCAATGCTAGTACTGGATACTCTGAGTTAAAAGTGCAGTGACCTTTTGTATGGTAGGAAGGCTCATTTATTGTATATTTGGGAATGCACTGAAGTACATAGAAACTTTACTTCTGAAAGTACTGTGACATTGGGAACTTCTGTGTATGCTGAAACTCATCAAGCAGCAGAGTCATTTGAGTTGTGGCTGTATACCAGATAGCCCCTGCCCCAGTCATTCAGGAATAAGTTGGTGGTAGGCTGACTTCCGCATTCATGCAGTATTATAATATTAAAAGCTAGTGAGAGATTGCAACTGTAATGGAAGTTTTTATTTTCTTGGTCTGAAGTATTTAACACCATGACATCTATTTACTACTACCTAGGAGCTTAGCTATGTGACACTGCTAGTGTCAGGAAGGTAGGAATTGTAACAGCAGCACTGGATTTTCTACATCATCAGTATTCTTGTCGCTATTTCAGTCATATCTATTCCTAGTCCCACAATATTGCATCAAAAATAGAATTCCCAGCTGACATTCAATTCAGAATCTCACTAAAGATTAAGACAACTGTTGAATCAAGAGTGAATTCACAGGGTATCATATTTTATAGCTTTATTCCTCTGAGGATCAAGCTAAGGGATGTTGGAGCCCGTATATACAGTGGTAGGCACCTTTCAGTTTTCCTTAGATTAGCTATTTACTTGAAGAGCTATTTTTTTTCCCCACAAAGTACGAGTGCAGAGAAGGAAACAAAAAAACAGTGATGATCTGGAGTGTGATAGGCTGTGCTACAGAGCTCATTTCATGCGCCAACAAGGGGACATTTCAGACTGCTTGATTTTGAGGCTAGATCGTGTTTAACAATGTCAGCAATCTTAACGTCACACAGTGTGCTGGGCAAAACTGACCAGATGTGCACAAGCTTCTAACTGTTAGTGTCTGAAACTGAGACCCCATGCAAAAGCACTAAGGTCATGCAGTATTTGCTTGCTCACTGCAATGAGGGTTGGTGTTGAGGTGTATGCTGTGGGCATTTTACGTAACGATGACTTTGGGTTCTAGGTCTGTGTGATTTATCTGCTTTAATATGTGCTGAACTGATGAAAAATTAAAATTGAGCAATGTAAATATTCATTAGCTATGATGAAGGTAAAGCTGTTTTAAAAACATTGTTTATTTGTTCCTGAATAAACCAATGGGCTGCAGTGCTGCTGCTAGCAGCTCTTCATGTCATTTATGTTACATCTCCTAAATCTGACAGAAGGATAAAATGATGCCTATCAGCCTTCATTTCAGATGACAGTCTAAGTACGCTTCGGGCAGATCACCTTAACAATTTATTAATTTCAGTTCATAATCACATAACCACAGAACACTCTTTGCAGATAACATAAAAGCATATTTCTGCTGAACTGTGTAGAGCAGCAAGCCCTGTGATTAACAGTTCTTCTTTCTTTTTCTTTTTCTTTTTTTTTTTTTTTTTTTTTTTCCTACTCGTTCCTACATGGAGCCTAATGGGCAAATCAAAAAGAGTTTTAGGTAGATGTTCTCAGTATAAGGCCTTCAATTCACAGGGAATCCTCTATGCTTTTTTGGTGAATAATTCCAATACTTAATTTGCCCAGGTGGTAAATGAATTAAAAAAAGAAAAAAAAGAAAAAAAAAAAAAAAAAAGAAGTCCTCAAAGCGTAGTTGTCTTCCTGTAGCAGAACTCTCCAGTCCATTGGATCTGCTTATCCTTTCTGTCTGCCAACTCCTAGAGTCAGAGATCTTCTCCATATTCAAGTAACTAGAAAACTTAGTCATCATCCTATAACTTTTGATAAGACGAGAAGACAAAATTCATGTAAAATGCTTTGTAGCTATGGAGTATTTTGTAAGGTGGCTTCATGATCCCTCTTCAGTTTTTTAATTACTTTGCAAAGTATAAACACAGAAAACATTCACTACTGAGAATAAGGGCAAAAAGTATATAGTCTGTATTCTTGGAAATTGCATTGGTGAAACTCAGAAAGGACTAAGTAGGTTTTGCTGCAGTACTGGCAGTTCAGTGAATCCTCTGCCCTGGAAGTTGCTGACTGCAAAGCAGGATGCAGCAGGCAAGAGAGATTTTGCAAGCCTTTGTCTCATCTGTCTCAGTTGGTAGATCCATGTTTTCTCAGCATTTATTTTGTTCTCATCAAATGTTTCTGTGTTCAAGTATGACAGTTTTGTGTCATGAGGTGATAGCTGTCTGTTTGGGGTTCCATGCAGGAGGCCCCTCATGCTTAGGACCACATTTTGTTTATTGAATTGGCCAAGAGGTTTGTAAAATACAGTATTCTGTGGATAGAATTAGTCATCTATTGGACTTTTCTATGTAGGTGAGGATAACAGCAACTTTGTTTCCTACTGGACAGCATCTATTTTTCACGTTTGTTTTACTGTTTTACACATCTGCTTTAAAGTTTCATGATAAGGATGAGGGGAAAAAAAAAGAATCAGGAAACGGTGCAGGCTTTTAGCTACCCATCCAGAAAGGCTAGGGAAAATTCCTGCCTTGTAAGGACACGGTGGTTGAACAGAAGATGATCTCCTGTTAACCTTTTTTTTTTTTTTTTTTTTTTTTTCCTCCTGTCTCACTGACTGACACTTGAGGGTTTGTTTTTGCTTTAAATGTCACCTCTTCTTTCCTTCTGAAATAAAACTGCCTTTTAGTTTAAAATCCCTTTGGTCTTTTGGGAGATACTGCTACAAATGCAGTTACAGTCTCAGGCTAAGTGGAGCTTCCCGTCATACAACACCTTTGGCTGACTGTAGGTAAAATAAGTTGGGGTGCTGTTGCTGTTTCTTTCCCTGCACATCTGAACACTCTTTTAGTCTGAGTTACAAGTAACATGGTAGAGCTCTTTCCACAAAAGAGAGACTTCCAGCCTCTCTGAATGTCTTGTCCAAATGGCTGCAGCTCTCTTCCAAGAACAGAACAAAATGCGTTTGAGTATCCCTGAGCAATGCAGATTTAGATGCCACTCTTTCAGAAGATATGGACAAAATCCTGCATTTCCTGAAGCTCAAATCATGAGATAAGTGACTGTCAGGTGAATCCTTGAAATCATAGCAGATGGCTGTATCTAGCTTGATATAATTTTGTCTTATCAGTGATTTTTGAATTATCTCAAATGTCATAATCTATAGTAAATTATATATTGCATCTGTTCTGCAGGAACAAGTGAGATCAGGACTGAAATGGTATTAAGTACTCTCCCATCTGCCTAAACCAAGGGGTGCATTTAATGAGGTTTCTTTTCTTCTGTGCTTCCATTGTGCCAAATGGAATTGAGGATGGCACAGAGAATTTAGATTTTTTTTCAGGAGATGATGTAAATTTGGAACAGTTGAGCAATAATGATGGTTTTTGCTGCCTGTCTTTAAAAAGAAAAAAAAAAAAAAGAAGACCCCAAAAGATGAATCTTCTTTTCACTGAAGTTTTTGGAGTTCCTTTTATTTCCTTTTGTTTTACATTAATTTATGGTGTAGAATATTCCATAGGAATTCTCTTATCGTCAAATAGACAATATGGATATCTATCTATAAATAGATACTTCTGTAGAGACTTTAATTTTAAATTGCTTAATTAATCTATAAGCAAACAGAAACTTCAGTGGTTCAAAACAGAAAACTTGAAATGCATAATGTTTTTTATGACTTAATAATATTGTATAGGGTATTGTATATGGATTCATGAAATAATTCAACACGCATCCCCACAGTAGGTTAGGCTCTGTCAATATAAATTTTGGTACTGGAGTGCTAAGAAGGCTACACTAAATATGAAACGGTATTTATTTGGAGGATATTCTTCATTTTATTATTACAAATGGAAGGTAGACTAAACTGGAAGTTTCATTGTTGTCTGTGACAACTTATTCTCTAAAGCTTTCCTAAAAAGCATAAATAATTCAAGCCTGCCCTTATACCTTTTCCTGCCAGAGATGTATTTATTGTATGTGGGCTTCAGAAATAAGAGAGTATGCATTTTCTCATATTCTTTAGACACACATTTTTTTCCTCAGTGCTGTCAGATATTGTTGGTGGAGCTCCCCTATTCAATTAAGTGGTCATTTAATCAATCCTCAGGCAGCAGTTTTTCATTTTGGAGGACTTTGTAAGGAAAAGGCTAAGCGCTTCTTTCAGGCTGTGAGGTTGCTTTCCTTACCACTGCTCAGTCTTGTTACAGCAAACTGTTGCAGCCTGTCCCTAAACCTCCTGATAAAAATCAAGCACTTCACAGACTGTGTTAAATATTCTCCTTCGTGAAGAACTGTAGTCTGGAAGAGAAGGAGTTGCTCTTAACTTGGCATGGCTTTGGACCAAGGAGTTAAATAGGCAAGAATAGTTCAGTGGGAAGGGGCCTTCAGAGGTCACCGAGCCCAACTGCCTGCCCACTTTGGGGCTCACCAGTGGTACTGAGGGCAGTGTCCAAATGCCCCTTGAACACGGGGGCACCAACCACCTTGCTGGGCAGCCTGCTCCAGCCTTTGGCCATCCTCACGGGAAAGCAATGCTCCTGGTGCTTCTGGTGCCCAGGGAGCAGAGCCCGGCACCTGTCCTTCTCTCAGCCTCCTCTCCTCCAGGCTGGGCAGCCTGAGCCTCCTCAGCCTCTCCTCACAGCACGTGTCCTCCTGCCATAGGCCAGCTTTGGTGACCTCCTCTGGGTGCTTTTAAGGATCTTAACATCCCTTTTGGACTATGAAGCCCAGAGCTGCACACGGTATTCGAGGTGATGACTGATTGTTTCTGCTCAGAACTGAATTACTTGAGATTTTGCTTTGAACTAGAGCTCGGAGATTTTGTAAAGGAACTTATATAGTTGATTGCTCTGGTGACATGAGGAAGCTTTTCAATTTTTCTATTGAATACCAAAATTAAGTTGCTGGTATTGCTCCGTACTTAGGATATTGTTCCATAAATAGGATAACCTAATATCTGAGTATAACTAAGTAATAATTGCACAATTTAATTGATGTACTCTTACAAATAACAAAGTAAGAGGTTTTTAACTAAATCTGGAGTGGAGCAGCATTAAAAGGGTATCCATGTCACACCAAAATGTAGCTACTGTAGATCTCGGTTCACATTGCAGACGTGGCACTTCTGTGCAGAGTGAGAAGCGACTGTTAATTTCTCAGAGATGGTGGTGGCACCAAGAGACAGTTGTTCTGCACACTGGAAAATGCTAGGGTGGCAGTGTAACCCCTCTGCGTTTCAGGCACAAGTAAAAGTAGGTCACCTGCAAATGTGTGGCTTGGGTCTAGACAGACAATTGACAGATGTGTTTAGTTGGCACATAGATCTCCAAGCCCCCCAAATGAACCAGCTTTTTTTAAGTGATGGTCCCATTACAACACAGTTCTTATGAAGGCAATAATATGCTTCTGGAATATGAAATGCTGTTGGGGTTTAGGGATGTGTCCCTAGTTTAATGGTTCTCGAGCTGTTTCTAAGTTCCAGTGGAGCATGGTAAAACGCATAATGGCTACAAGGAGACCTGAGAAGAATGGATCCGTCTCTAATTCAGATGCTGCTACTGGTTATTTAGGCTTCCCTCCCTTCGCCCCTCAGTCAGGAGAGAGATGTGTGGCAGCTATTTGAAATTTCCAGGTATCTGCCTTACCTTTAGCGCTGTGCTAGACTCACCCTCTGAGAGTCATGGCTAATGCTTTGACACTTTATAGGTGGAACTTCCTAATAAAATACGAATTGCATTTACAAAATAATTGCCTCTTGGTAAGCAGTTTGCAGTCATCTTCATATTTCTTCACAGAGGAAAAACAGAGGCAGAGTCTGTTATGTAGCATTAACCTTGTACCTCACATAAACAATGTAATGCATTTCTTAATGCCGTCAGGAAATGAATGACAGCAATAGTGTTTATCATACCGTTCCATATGAATCACAAATTTTGCAATTTGACAGCAATAATGGATTTCAGAAGTGTCAGATCTCCAGGAGGGACGTTAGTCCCTGTTTTGTTTGAGTCTCGCCCTTATTTTCTAATGCTCTTTGATGTACCTGTAGACAGAGACTGGTTCAGTTAAGCCTTGTATATTGAGCTGTAACATATATACAAAGCAGGGTTGTGGCAGGGAGAAAGGAGAACTTTGTCCTCAATTGTCTAGAAAATCTGAAGAATTTTGAGACATCTTTTTTTCTTTCTTGATTTTTCTCTTGAAATGAATGGTATGGTTGGTTCTTCATGTGCTCCACTTCCCCAAAACAGCCATATTTAATGATAGACAAATTCTGTTCTCCAACCCCTTTATCATTCAGCTTTTTGAGAGGGCACAGATGTATTCTGGAATATGATTTTGTTGGCAACATCAGCCTCTCATATTTGTCAGAAGAAAGATGTCAGACATTTTTGATTAGTGGTCAGGGAGCACTTTTCAATACTCTTGAGGGAAATCTCCAGCACCATCACTGATATTTTTATGTATGGAAGGCTCCTCCCTATGGCGTTAATAGCAATGCAGAGGTTGAATCACTTGCTGTATAATTGAGGCAAGATTTATAATTATTTAAAAGCAATAGTTTTGTACCTTGAAGACTAACTCATTTGTGCTTTAGAGACGCTGTTGTGGGTTTTCACTTTTTAAAAGATTAAATTGGCTTTACATTATCCTGTGTTTCCAGTATGTTTTCTAACTGTGTGACAGACATTAGCTTACAGCATCAAAATACACAGGTAGGAAGAGGAATGTTTTGTATTTCTTATGCATCCTGAGTCTGGTACTATTTTGTGTTTTCATTAATAACTCAGATAATGAAATAAAGAGTGCACTTAATACATCTGCAAATGGTAATAAGCTTCAGGGAAGGGCCTTGAGCACTCTGAAAGTGCACAAGATAATCTTGAGCAATCAGTGGAATCACCTGAAATAAACAGGATTGCAAAGGGCTGAATGCAAACTTCAGTACTTCAGTATGAGGAACCATCTGCACAAACCAGGAATGGACCAGGCAAAAGCTCTGCAGACAGGATCTGAACACAAGACAATGGGCTCATACTGTTACCAAAACCCACTGATCCCAAATATTGTGAGATGTAACACATTGTGGCCTACTAAAATCAAGTGTGAGATGTGCAAAAAAAAAAAAAAAAATCACAGGTATGTTACTCAGCTGTAAGAATATCTCAGCTCAAGTACTATGTCTAGTTTTAAGCACCACATTTTTGTTTTGTTTTGAGGTTCTTAGCTCACATTTTTAACAGTTTATTATTTAGTACCTGCAAACTTCACATCTTTCCAGTGCAGTGTAAACATAAAGGGGAAGTTATTACCTGGTACCTTTCATGTGGGAATTTGTAATGATTGTTGTTCAATATCTGGCATACACAGAAGGAATGGATATGTGTATTACTTTAAAGCATGAGAAGTATCTTCAGATAAATGTTAATTACATTATTGTTGAGCCACTTTGCATAGTAAAACTTCATTACAAAGTGAGTTCCTGTTCACTGTAAGAGAAGCAGCCAGTAACTGTGATTTACAAAGCTATCAGAACTCTGGAAATGCTCACTTTAATCAGAACTGTAATTATGAGGAAATTTGCTGCAGGAAAATTTACTCGCAGAATAAAGATTAAAAAGATCTGAATGTTGTCTATCAAAGTGCAACAATTAAATTTTCTTTCCAAGCCTGAGATCTTTGTGGAAGGGGGGAGGAAAAAAAAAAAAAAAAAAAATCCCATCTTTTCATTATAGTGGAGAAAATAAACTGCAACTGTTACTGTAATTTCCTCAGATAACGGTAAGCAAGTGTCTATGAACATACACACGCACATGCAATGACTAGATTTATTCTATTCTCTGAGGCTAGAATTGCCTATCAATACCGATACCTGTAATTAACTCTCTCATATTAAATAATTCTTTTGGCTTAACATAACAAAATCACTAATCTGAAAAGGTGTTTTTCTCATTCCCAGAGCTTCTGTATCCCCCGCAGCTGCCATGTGGATGCTTGTAATATTTCATGTACTCATCGTTCTGACAATTGCTATGCAGTCTTCTCCTCCTCTCCTCTCAGGAGATAAAGCTGAGATGTTGTCATCCCATTGTGAGCAACCTGGCAGAGTTGGCTGTTCAATGAAAAAGCGTAGCATGTATAAAGTGAACTATGGGACCTGAAATCCATTGAGGAAAAATAAATTTATTAAAAAAAAAAAAAAAATCTTAAATGGAAAGAATGACTTCTCAAATAGCAATTTCCTGCCAATATTTTTCTTGCTGCCTTATATGAGCCTATGGTAAATATGCATATCAAAGTCCAAGGGGAACAATATGAACGTAAAAGTACCTTGTATAAACCAATTACTGCAGTGGAGTCAATAGTACTTCGACAGTTTAAACTTGCTTAATTGTTTTAATACTGGAGGGTATAAGAGTTCCACTAAACCAGGAACTGAATGTTGTTCTTGAATTTGGACCAGAATAATATGACATGTTTGTAATTTTTTTACAAGCTTGGAAAATAATAGGGACCTTGGAGAAGATGGGATTATTACTTCAATTATTAAAATGTGGTTATAATGCAAAATTTTGGAGAATTGCAATTTATTGATACTTGATATCTGATGAATATGTGTATGCATTGTCCCGAGGTGTCTGGACAAATCTGATGACCTGGAAGTAACTGGAGATGAGCTAGGGAAGTCTGTGCATTCCTCTGTGTTGCGATGCAGTGCTCTGTTAGAGAGAGATCAGAAATCAGGTTGCTTGCATCTTATTTATAAGGCAGTGTCAGATGTATGACCAGTTCAGATTTGCAAGAACACTTGCATCAGCCACGTGATATCTTTGAGAGAGCTGGTCCAGCTGTTTCCAGTTCATGAATCGGACTGCACTAAAAGCCACCTTACGGATCTGATTTGCACTGTACTGAACAGCATGGAAACCTTCATAACCATATTGCTTCCTCACCAGCGCTCTCATGGGAGTTATCACTGAGCATGACCATTGTCCTTCTGGCCTGACTTGTCATGATGGAGAGTTCTGCAGATACACACATATGTTGTGGTAATTTTTCCTCCTTTATCTACAGTGAGAATAGAGAAAGAGGAATCTAACATAAGCAAGTCCAAAGTCAGATACAGGATCAGAATACTAGACCCCAAAATACTGTCTAGTTACCCTGTCAGTAGGAAGAAAGAATGATCCTATGAGGCAAAATTAATCACTTTTGGAACCTTATGAAATTGCATTCGCACACTTGCTGATGTAGCTGAATCACAAGGGCACATGTGAATGGCACAATGCAGAATAATCACTGTGCTAGCTGGAGGCTTAGTCTGATCTAATTAACCCTGCTCAGAGGCAAGGTTAATGAGTCTGGGTATGGTCCGGCACAAGAGGTTTTTTTCAGCTGGCTTGGAGCTACCCTAAGGCTCTGCTGTAGGAGTGCGGTATAGACATGCAGGTCATTAAAACGCAAACATGTAATGTGACCTCAGGATTCTTGTGTGGTTTCATGCAGCACCTCACAATAATGCATATCACAATGAAATGGCACTTGTGGTCTTCTGGGTTGAGTGGCTGTCTTAGAGGTACAGCTGTGAGGAGTGCTTCTCTGGCAGACGGGAGCCTGCCTGTAGGGCAAGTGACCCATAAATACCAAAGAAAAGGTAGAGTGATGAACTGGTATGTGGAGGCTGGAGTGAGATCAGCTTGCTTGCTGTTTTACCAAAGGCTAAGCTGGATGTTGATTTCACTATAAAACTTCTGTACAAGTTGCAATGGTATACTTTCCTATCCAGATCCCAAGCTTCTGATAGAAACCGAGCCATCCTGTAACAGTTTTATGACTCAAGACAAGAGCATGAACTACATGGTCCAAGAGGTTTCTTTTGGTATTTTCTGTGCAATCACAGACACTTGTGTAGTACCTGTGTTCCAGAAACATCTACACATCACACATTTCTGGTCATAATACGCAAATTATTTTCAAAAAAAAAAAAAAAAAAAAAAAAAAAAAAGGTAACCTACTATAGAGACCCAAAGTATAAATTTTATTAATGATAAGGTATAATGTTCAACAGGTTGTCTCTTCCCAGTGAAAGTTTTCTTCTTTCCCACTTTCCCCACTGCCCAGCATTTCAACAAGCCATGCTATTAATGAACTATCTATTTTAATTTCTAACTCCAAATAGTTACAGAAGAAAAACTTATAATTTTCTTTTTTTCTCATATAGGTGTATTTAATAAAAACCATAATTATGCAGACAACATAGGTGCAAATAGTTATAATGAAATAATGCTATTTCTATATACTTCTATAAGTAGAATGAATTAGATCTTCCTTCTCAAGTGATTGTGACTGTTTTCTTGAGACTGGTTTATTCAAAAGGAATGTAGTCTATTTCACATTAATTGGGGCATGCAACTAATTAACACAGGTTTGGGAAATTAACTGTTTCCTCATAGATGGTACTCTTTCAGACCAGTAAAAAATGTCATATAACAGTTTAGCCATAAAGTTTGAGTGAATAATTTATGATAATTTTCTGTCTTTTTGGTTGTGTGTGGGCATTTCCCATACTTGCTTTACTGAAATTTGACAGGAATGGTAAAATAAATTATGGACTTCCGTCTTTCCCATTCCCATGCCCTAACACTGACCATTCTTTCTTATCAAATTACTTATCCCCATCTCATGATCCCAAGTTTCTTACCTCTGGTTTGTTGTTTTACATCAATTTGCTATAATGGGATGTTTTGCACTTCATTATACAATTTGATACTTAGAGTTGTTGAACATATCAACTTAAAATTCACATTTTATACATGTTTGATCTAGTAAAGTAGTTATTGAAGTGCTTGGTGAAAGTAGATATAAAAATGGATGCTGATTTGTCCAAATATAATTTCCAGTCTGTATATTTGCTATCAATTTGTTCTCCCACATGCTTTCATCTATGTCATGTACTTCTCAGATTAAACGTTTTAGTAAAAATTTGTTATAAAATTAGTTTGCTACCGAAATGTCATCTCAACCTCATTTTTGGCCTTAGCTATATTGGATACTGAGAGTAGTGGTAATAATACTTAATGAAATGTCATCTGAAAAGCTAAGTGATCTGGAGGAGCTTGGCAAAGAGAATAGAGACCATTAATTTCATTTGCAGATTGGAGGAAACCGAGGCCCAAAAAGATAGAAAAACTAGCCCAAAGTCATTCAGGACTCCAGAAGTAAAGTCAGACTTGGAATAAATGTCCTTCCGGTTCTATTTTTCAGCTTACTATTCTAGGATCCAATATTCAGTAATCAAGTTTAGTAAGCCAAAATGCTGTAGTTCCAAGTAACTCTTTATTAAAGAGAAAGGAATTATCATTGTAGAAATAATACTTTCCAATAGCGAAAACATTCCTGTAGATATATCAATTTCAGTGCTACTTACGTCTTTCCTATTTTCAATTAATTTGTCAATATTTAAATGTATCCACTAAGTATGATTTTAATGACAAAGTGAAAAACAAGAAATAAACATTTAAGGCTTCTTAATCACAAGAAAACTAAAAGAATGTTAATTTCAGGTGTCTGATAGACATATAGTATCTGTATTCCTACGTGTTTTTCTCATGACCCTTAAGGTACTCTAGAGAGACAGCAGTTTGATGGCCTCTGACATCAGTCTGTGTTTGTTATGGAACAAAGTGAAGGTTTAGTTATGAATCTGCATGGTAACCCATGCAAGTTGCAGTTATCAGATTAACTTGTTTGAGTTATGTTGTGTTTCTGAGGCTACCTTCTCATCAGTGCTGCAGTTGTATAGTTCTGGATGGCCTGTATCAGTATGGCCTGCATATTTAGAGGGACAGGAAAATCTCCTTCATCTACAAGTTTTTGTACAGAAGAGCCCACTTCTAAATTTCCTGGATGTAAGTACTACAAGTACTAACAACTTTGTTATTCTGGGTATAACCTGCCACACAGAGCAGTCTCACTGCCATTTGCACAAGAGCCTGCACAGCACGCAGATGTTAGGTGCAGCCTTCTAAGCTTAGTTAGTGGTTCCCCCCATTTATGACATTAGATGATTCCTTTTGATTTTATCTTGCATGTTTTTTTCATTCTTAAATCAGGAGTACTCTCTGTAGGAAGTCTTATTGCTTCTATTTCTAATTTCTTCACATCTTGATGCTCCTTGTAATTTCTTAGATCAGTTTAAATTCTTTCTTCTTGAGAGTCAGTGAAAAGATGTTTCAGGTACAGATTTATTTTTTTTTTAAACTTAAGTGGAGAAAGAATTGTGTTTCTACTTCCACTGGGGGGTAAAAGAAAAGTAGAGTTGTTGCAAAAGCCTTTTGTTTTGTTCGATATTATGTGTGTTTTGTATTCTTTAAAACCACAGTGGAAGATTTAGATGAAAGAGGTACATGCATAAGTTCAAAGCCTCTCCTGCTTGATCAGTATTCCCACAAGAAACATGGATGAGAAAAGGTGGATGGGGAAAGCCTGGCTGGACTCATCTCGTCAGCGTGACTAGAGGGAACTAATGAAAAAGAAATCTTTTAATTTTTGTTTGTTTACTTGCTTTCATTTTTATTCCCCTCTAGGCACAGAACAAGCAAACTGAGCTCTATTTAAAAACAGTGTGCTTTTCTCCCACACACCATCTTTTCATAATCAGAATCTTGGTAATTTTGTGTTAGACGTTTTCTATGAGCTTTTTCAAGGAGAGAAAAAAAATGCTGAAAGAGCACCTAGGGGAAAACTCTGCAGTCTCACAAAAGATAATTTTCTACCTGATTGCATAAATAAGAGCAAAAATTGGTGTGTTGAACTTCGTGTTTGTTAGTATTTAGGCCATGATTCAGATAATTGTTTTTCCTTGGGGTCAGGCTTGTGTCTGAGCTCTTCAAAGTACTTCATCCCTGTGTGTGCATTCATTATAGTCTTATAAAATGACATCTGAAAGGAATTGGAATAAAATGGCAGTCAGTTTCTCCAAAGACTTCGGGATCTAACAATACGATCTAGGTTGTGTCCTTCGCAGCTCTCCTCAGACAGTGCAGTTGTTTAATGAAGCTGTAGAAATTTGAAAGGCAGGTAGATTTTTCTTGTGCCTTATCAGACAGAACAATCTTTGGCAAAGACATGGGGAAAAAACTTTTCATTACTTAATCTGCAATTGCCTACCTCAGGTTTTCTAGAGGCAGTTCAGATGCCAGCCTGGTGGAGACAAAGTAGCAGACTAAACAGGTCGATTGCTGTCTTTTGAGTAGCTCTGGGTGTTTTGTTTTTATTTTTTTTTAACTTTGTTTCAGTAAATTTTCATAAACAAATGTAATTAACATTTGTTTCAACTCTGGGTGATTTGGTGTACCTGCCATAGGAGCACACTGTACAGTCATAACAATGCGTAGGTTAGAAAAGGAACCCTATCAGAAAATGTCTGTAAGAGCCGCTGTAATGATGAGCCTTTCGTTGTTTGTGGAGCTATAATCTAATTCCCTTAAATATTAATTTCTATTCCCTTTCAGTACAACAAAGAATACGGTATCATACCAGTTCTATCATTTGTCACTATTAAATCTTTTAGAGGTATGCTAGCAGCTGCGAGTGAGAATTGATAATTGAGATTGATGAAGTGACTCAAATAAATCAGCAGCTCATAATTGAGAAACTCTCTGATGTACAGACAGGTTTTTAACTATATTTGGTCTTAATATTTGTTGAGCTTCAAAGGAAAGAGATGAGAGCTAAGGTCTTTCTCCTCTAGCAGCTTGGTAGATTACTTAAACAGCTTTGTGAAATTTGCCCATTGCTAGTTCAAAATATCTGCATCTCTCATACTTTGTGAGAATCACCATGTCTTTTTGGCCACCTCTTTTTGGAAGGATAAGGAATTACTAGTTGACTTTACCAAACCTTTAAGTATAAGTGGAGTTGGCACGATGGCTGATGCACCTTGCTTGTGTGTCTATGAAAAGAAGTAGCATACAATTGTTCAGATTATTTTGTTATGTTTTGACACAATTTCCATTTCATGAAAAACGTTTGTAAAATTTTGTACAGTGGATTTATCCCATGAGGTGGTGCTTCCATTTCCATTCTGGAAGCTGTTCTCCAGACAGATCTTGTGGCTGATGCAAATTCATGCATCTTCTTTGTGTTCATGGATGTATAAGGCTGAAACAGAGTCTACATCTATACCAGAATAAAACTGTGTATGGCTCTATGGGGGACTTGTTAAACCACTGATTGTCTGAATCTTAGTGTTTGAATGAAGATTTGAAAACAGTGCTGTTGCTTGTGGGCAAACTTCTACGTAGAAGAACATATTCTACATGATGGAAGATAAAGCCAACCACAAGATAGCTTTCTACTCTGCATGCTCTCCACATCAATGTGATTGTGTACACCTAATGCAAAGTCTGGTATAACCTTCTTAGTAGTCTTACTAGAAAAGGTAATTGGTAGGTTGTAGGACTGACAATCAAAGGTTTGTGTGGTGTGTGTTTGGTGTTTTTTTTGTTGTTGTTGTTCTGTTTTGTTTTGTTGGTTTGTGTGTGTGTGTGTTTTTTTCCCTATGGAGAGTCTCTTAAGCCAGAAATGTAGTGATTAGGCATTATTGAAAATCTAAGGCTTGAGTTAGTTTCAGTTTTAAATGACCTATTTTAAGGGAGGAGGGAGGGTTGTGACACACTTACTAAAAACTTGGGCCCGTGTTGTTGTGTCTTCAGTTTTTAAGTGGAATTGTCTTTTGAAAGCAATGTCACTAGGTGACACCTGGGTTTTGATCAGTGCCTAACAAGTTACTGAAGTCAGAGGAAAATTCACTTTGGTAGATGTCCTGGCATCCTATGCAGATGGAGCAATTCATTTATAATTTTCCCTGCCTGTGTATAAATGAGGATGTCCATCTTTGTCAAGCTGGTCTAGGACGGCTGTGAAATACAGTATGCTGAGATACTGGGGAGGGAGCACTAATTCAGGCACTGACAAAAGGCAAGAAGATGCTGATTAAATGTTGTGTATGAGATACAGGTCTGAACACTACACTGTTCTGACCTGCACAGATTTACAGTCATTATTGTCAGAAACATCAGCATCTCACAGAAAAACAAGAATGAAGGACAGCTTCCATAAACAGAAAAGTAAACATGAAAGCCAAATATTTTGCCTCATTAGTCCTCATTAGGATTAGGGAGACAGGTAATATGTCAATGGGACTGAATAATTAGGACATAATGAATCTTCTTAATTCATGCTTCTCAATCAGGCACTGAGAAGAGTGGCTCAGTCTGTAACTCCAGTCTCCTGTTTCTTTATTTCTATGGAAGTGTTTTCCAACACTGCATGTGGACTGAAAATTTCAGGGAATGTACACAAGTTGGTGGACTAAAGTGACTGAATTCCTTAGGAGGGTATAGTTTAACCCAATACTGTACGTAAACAAAACCAAATCAGTTTTTCAGTGACTGCGTCTTTCTTTTCACTGCTTGGTCTGCATCTGTTGATCGACATGTTTATTGATCTCTTTCAATGCAGAAATGGCCACAGCTGTGAAAAACAGGTCTTGGCTAGTAACACAGTGTATTGAATTTAGTCCTCAGTATTTGCACATGCCTCTGCCCAGGTCTGTAGCATCCTTGCATTTCTTAAACCAAGCTTATAACAGTTCATTGTGCCAGTCTGGGGTAGGGATCTGGCAAATGCTGATAAGTCAAGTTTTGTTGAAATTAGGATTTGAACTAACATTTCCAGAGTTTAACGTGGTGTGCAGCTGAGCGCTCTCAAGATTTGTGTGGCTTACAAATGCTATCATGTACATGACCAGAGTAGGACATGTCATGAATTAGATTAATGCTTGTTCTTGTGGAGTTGCACAGAAAAGTGTCATTTTGCTCAAGTATTTTAGCACTCTGGATTACAGTCTCTCTCCAGTGTGGGAGAGATTTATGAAAGGAGACCATATGTAGCATCTATGACTGTCTTCTGCTTTTTAACAGTTGTTTTCATTAATAAAATATTATGCTTATCTAATTATCCTCTTAATTTTATTGACAAATAAGCTTAGTTTGAAAGCTTTACTTTCTAATGTCCTTGCCTTGTTTGGGGGAGGGGGAAGAAGAACATCTCAGTGTGCTGTAGGATTTGTGTGATGCTGATACACCGAAGGCATATGCATTCTGTAACTGGTTTGGTAGGAATATGGCCTTGGGAGCCCTACAGAACAGCACAGTGAGATTTCCATTTTGCATATTCCTCGAGAAACAGATGCCTAATGTGTTGACCAATTGGTGATGAAAATCCTGCTTTGCGATGCCTTTTTCCAGTCTGTCAAGACCTTTGGGGCAATAGACCCTTTTTTGTACACCGTGGCTGTCCAGTGACTTAATCTCTAAACAAAACAAACAAACAAAAACAAAAAATATATATAGTAACACGGTGTTCTCTGGAAACAAAGGAGCATGTATTCGGTGTGTACCCTGAACAGAGAGGCTTTTTGCATGAGTTTGATTTCCTAATGGATCAGAAAGTACTTTGTACAAGGTTCTCCTTTTTGGAGTACTTAAAGCATGGCACAATTGGGTGTGATCCAATCCAAGGTCCAAGTTAGTGGTGCTTAGCCGTGCTTTGTGAAAGGTTGAAATTCCTCATTGTGTAGGTTGCTTTTGTTGTGTAAAGCTATTCTGTCTGTCTGGGCACCATTCACTGTACCTGAAGCTCCACCACTTTGTAAGCAGTAGCTGCACACTTTGTATGGGCGACTTCAGAGCTCAATCAGTCATGAAACTTTAGTTCAGCTTTGGCTGTTTGTTATCTTTGGATATGCTGAAGTCAAACAGCACGATTCTTCTCTGTTGTATATAACGAATAGCTGGTAGTTTGCATTCAGCTTCTATTTGTTGCATAAAATTCTGGTTTTATGCTGTAGTAAGAGCAGCCTCACTGCAAAAGAGACTAGCTTATGGGGAGGAAAGAGAATAAGAGGTGAAAGGATAGTTCAAGTCAATATTCTTGAACGGTGGCCCTTCTCCCAAATACAAAGGTGTTTTCTTCAGA
The DNA here is from genome assembly GCF_964211825.1 of Aythya ferina. Lineage (NCBI taxonomy): Eukaryota > Metazoa > Chordata > Aves > Anseriformes > Anatidae > Aythya > Aythya ferina. Next base: position 10,355,358 of record NC_140302.1, on the reverse strand, counting down.
TGAAAAATAGATCTGCTTTTAATCCTGTGTCAGTTCTGCACAGCTAGCAGTTCCAGTTCCAAATCTAAATCACTGGGTCACTTTGAGCTCCCAGTTCTCAGGGCCTCCTTTTCAGCTATGACGTGTTTTCTCTAGGATAAAAACATCCATACTTTGTTTGTTATACTGACCTGCGAAACATCAGTGGGACAATATATAGACCGAGTTCAAACACTGGATTTATTGCCAAAGTATACATCTTCCATGGAGAGAAATAAAAGTTGTGTGTACATCCCTCAGAGGGGAAAATTCCTCTCTTGATGCAAGCGACAGAGGAGGTCTTATTTCACCAGTGTATTATGTTGGTTTGTTTTTTGTTCGTTTTTTTGTTTTTGTTTTTGTTTTCCCCACAAGAAATTGCTTGATTACATTTTGTATGAAAATTGTGTTGAATTTTGAGGCAGCAACATCACAGATCATGAAATGCTCAGAGGCAGCTGTGCAGGGCATGGGGAATTTTTTGCTGCCAGCAACTCTAAAGGAATGAAGTCGTATTTGGGAGGCTTCGTGTGGTGATGTGTTCAGCTGTAGAAAAGGCACTTCTTGTGGAGACTACTGCTAGTTTTCACAGAGTGAAATCAGTAATTTGTGTGAGCAGCCAATCTCACCATAAACACTAGTAGGTTTCACAGTACTAATTAGAGTATTAAGCTTGTTTTATTGAACCATATGCAACAGATTAAATTTACCTAAGATTTTCCACGTGTCGTAGACAGCAAAGTAGGTGCAAGCTTGGTCTAGTGTTTAACTTGATTAAGTCGATGATAAACTTTACAATGTGCAGCAATGACAAAGTGTCTCTATTTGGAGACCACAGAAAATAATTAGTTACAGAAATAACTAAAAGTTTGGCAAGCTCATCTTGTAAATAACATATTCAGGGGCTACAAAACGCATTTGCTGGTGTGGTCTGTGAGCGAGCAAGCTTGGGGCATAGGCATGGCCTTGAAAGGCTTGTGGACACTTGTGGATGTCTGTTTCTAGCCACTGGTTACTTATGTTGTCCAAAATTTTTGGCCAACTTGACATACTGGGATTCTAAGTCAGAGTAAGGGTGTCTTCTGTTTCTTTGTTTAAGCTATACTTTACTATTGTAAAGTGATACAATTTACTGCTCAGGTTTCATCACCAAGAAAACCCCACTTGCAGATGGATGTAAAGGCTCCCCTGAAGGCTCGGGAGTGGAAAAGAAACAGAAAAATGCTGACATGCTGATTCTTGACTGCATGCTATTAATAAAGCAAACTGCATTGCTCCAGCAGCCATGTGGCTAACACAAGGTTTGCCTGGAATCACATGCTAAAAGTGCTTTTGATGATAAATTTGCTCTGCTGCCCTCAGCACTTTTTAGTCTCTCAGGTACACTTCCCATCTCCGCTGAAATTGAAATTCAGTGCCATTGGGGTTGTTCTGTGCCTGGAGAAGGCTGGCTGAAAGGAATGGATGTTGTGGTTTCCTAACAGTATGTTAAGAAAGGAAATTACCAGGCTCTAAAATAGCAGTGGTACCCTTCCAGGGTTCCTAAAATATTTATTAAATGGATATCTAACACCTTCAACCAGAAATATGCCAGAGTAGCATGAAATTCTTTGAGATAAAGCGTGCTGGCCTAATGCAGTCCCCTGTGAAATGCTGGACAATAGAGTCAAGTGATGTTTAAATTGTAAAGAAAACAAATAAGCTGCTAGTGCAAAGGGCGACGTTTCTGTTAGGAAATGTGTAGCAAGTGCACATTGCAGATGCTAAGCTTTGTCTTGGAAGTAAAGGTACAAAAATCTCAAATAGCAGGTACTTTCCTGATGTTTCCAGAATGTGAAAAGAAATGGAGGGCATGCAATATTCAGTGCGTGGCCAAAATTAACTCAGATTAATCAGTTTTGAAGAATGGACTATATCGGTTTACTTCCTAATGATCGTGTTTCCTTACTTAGTTTTTCAGGTAACCATGTTTAAATGCTTTTTTGGAAATAATTTTGGATGTGTATTCAGGTTTCGTTACTTTGTATGTTGTTCTCTGCTGTTGACTGGCTATTTAATTTACCACGTTGTCGTGGTTTAACCCGGCTGGCAGCTAAATACCACGCAGCCGTTCGCTCACCCTCCCCCCTCCCTCTCTGGGACGGGGGAGAGAAATGGAAAGTGAAGCCCATGAGTTGAGATAAAGACAGTTTAATAAGACAGGAAAATAATAATAACAAAATAATAATAACAATAATAACAATAATGTTACAGTGGTGATAATAGGAAAGTAATAATAATATGTACAAACAAGTGATGCACAATGCAATTGCTCACCACCCGCTGACCGATGCCCAGCCTAACCCCGAGCAGTCCGGCCCCCTCCCCCCGGCTAGCCACTCCTATATATTGTTTAGCATGACGTCAGATGGTATGGAATACCCCTTTGGCTAGTTTGGGTCACCTGTCCTGGGTCTGTCCCCTCTCAGCTCTTACTGCACCCCCAGCCTGCCTGTTGGCAGGACAGAGCAAAAGGCTGAGATGTCCTTGGCTTGGTATAAGCACTGCTCTGCAACAATTAAAACATTGGGGTGTTATCAGCACTCTTCTCATCCTAAGCCAAAACACAGCATTCCACCAGCTACTAGGAAGAAAATTAATTCTGTTCTAACTGAAACCAGGACATCTATCCACCCCTTATTCCATACCATTTATGTCATACTCAGGTTACACTCTTTTCCATACATTCTAATTAGTCACCTACAGTAGTCATAGTAGTGATAACATACAGTATTATATAGTAATTAACATGGTACAATTCAGTTCATGGGCTATTCTCACCCAGTATTAAATCTCCTTGAGGTACACACCGGACCTCTCTGTTCTTTTGCATCACCCACCAAGTGTATCCAGGTCCCTGAGCGAAAACAATTCCACGAATAGGTTTGCCTTTTCCTGAGGCAGGAGTAGCCCAGACTGTTTTACCCAGCATATTTCTTACATGCACTACAGGAACTTTATCCCCATCTACAGTATGTAACAGGTTTGATTGGGCAGGTCCAGCTCGGTTGGCAGATCCCCTAGTATTGACTAACCAGGTGGCCTTTGCCAAATGCGTATCCCAATTTTTGAATGTTCCAGCGTCCATTGCTTTCAATGTAGTCTTTAACAGTCCATTGTATCGTTCAACTTTCCCGGAGGCTGGTGCATGATAGGGGATGTGATACACCCACTCAATACCATGTTCTTTGGCCCAAGTGTCTATAAGGTTGTTTCGGAAATGAGTTCCATTGTCTGACTCTATTCTTTCTGGGGTACCATGTCGCCATAGTACTTGCTTTTCAAGGCCCAGGATAGTGTTCTGGGCGGTGGCATGAGGCACAGGATATGTTTCCAGCCATCTGGTGGTTGCTTCCACTATTGTAAGTACGTGGCGCTTGCCATTGCGAGTTTGAGGGAGTGTGATATAATCAATCTGCCAGGACTCTCCATATTTATATTTCAGCCATCGTCCTCCATACCAAAGAGGCTTTGACCGTTTGGCTTGCTTGATTGCAGCACATGTTTCACAGTCATGAATAACCTGTGCTATAGCGTCCATGGTCAGGTCCACCCCTCGATCACGAGCCCATCTGTATGTTGCATCTCTACCTTGATGGCCTGAGGTGTCATGGGCCCATCGGGCTATAAATAATTCACCTTTATGCTACCAATCCAGGTCCACCTGAGCTACTTCAATCTTAGCAGCCTGATCCACCTGCTGGTTGTTTTGATGTTCTTCAGTAGCCCGATTCTTGGGCACATGAGCATCTACGTGACGTACTTTCACAGCCAGGTTCTCTACCCGAGCAGCAATGTCTTGCCACAAAGCAGCAGCCCAGATGGGTTGGCCCCTACGCTGCCAGTTGTTTTGCTTCCATTGCTGTAACCATCCCCACAGGGCATTTGCTACCATCCATGAATCGGTGTAGAGATAGAGAACTGGCCATTTTTCTCGTTCAGCAATGTCTAAAGCCAGCTGAATAGCTTTCACTTCTGCAAACTGACTCGATTCACCTTCTCCCTCAGCAGCTTCTGCAACTCGTCGTGTAGGGCTCCATACAGCAGCCTTCCATCTCTGATGCTTCCCCACAATACGACAGGACCCATCAGTGAACAGGGCATATTTCTTTTCATTCTCTGGTAACTGGTTGTACAGTGGGGCTTCTTCAGCACGACCCACCTCCTCCTCGGATGATATCCCAAAGTATTTGCCTTCTGGCCAGTCCATAATCACTTCCAATATTCCTGGGCGACTGGGGTTTCCTATTCGAGCCCACTGAGTAATCAGTGCAACCCACTTGCTCCATGTAGCATCAGTTGCATGATGCATAGAAGAGACCCTTCCCTTGAACATCCAGCCTAGTACTGGCAATCGGGGTGCTAGGAGGAGCTGCGCTTCAGTACCGACCACCTCCGAAGCAGCTCGAACTCCTTCATATGCTGCCAATATCTCCTTTTCAGTTGGAGTATAGCAGGCCTCAGATCCTCTGTATCCCCGACTCCAAAACCCCAGGGGCCGACCTCGAGTTTCCCCAGGTTCTTTCTGCCAGAGGCTCCAGGTGGGGCCGTTCTCCCCGGCTGCAGTATAGAGCACATTCTTTACATCTGGTCCTGTTCGAACTGGCCCAAGGGCTACTGCATGGACTATTTCCTGCTTGATTTGTTCAAAGGCTTGTTGTTGTTCAGGGCCCCATTCAAACTCATTCTTCTTACGGGTTACTTGGTAGAGCGGGTTTACAATCAGACTGTAATTTGGGATGTGCATTCTCCAAAACCCCACAACACCTAGGAAAGTCTGTGTTTCTTTTTTGTTAGTTGGTGGAGACATAGCTGTTATTTTGTTGATCACATCCATTGGGATTTGACGACGTCCATCTTGCCATTTTATTCCTAAAAACTGGATCTCTCGTGCAGGTCCTTTGACTTTATTTTGTTTTATGGCAAAACCGGCTTTCAGAAGGATTTGGACTATTTTCTTCCCTTTCTCAAAAACTTCCTCTGCTGTGTCACCCCACACAATAATGTCATCGATGTACTGCAGGTGTTCAGGAGCTTCCCCCTGCTCTAGCGCAGACTGGATCAGCCCATGGCAAATGGTAGGGCTGTGTTTCCACCCCTGGGGCAGCCGATTCCAAGTATATTCAATATCTTGGAGAGCTATTGTAGCAAGCTCGGAGGGTAAGAGGGTGGTGAAGGAGGAAGGCATAGTGATCCAGGAGGATACAGGAGTGGTGAAGGAGAAAGGGAGAGTAATCAAGTAAGAAAAAATATCTTCCCCTTTCCCCTCCACAGATTGACTCCCTAATGGAAAAAAAACAATAGGTATAATTGCTAATAGTTTCCAAGATACAGTTTCCAAAATACAGAGTCGACGATGTTACTGAGTACAAATACCAAGTTAGAGTCATGACCAGATATCTCATCATCTCATAAGCCATTGCTACAACACTCAGTAACATAATGATCTGAAACCAGGGCCCGGATAGGATAAACAACATGACAGAGAGCAAGTACGGAAAATAATGTACTATAATACTCAATTTGGAAAACAGGCGCAGCAGAGTTGAGATTAAAGCAATCAGCATTATGACAAGTGACTATTAAGGAGGTCTAATACTTACACCAATTTTAGTTTAACACACTGTGGTCAGATCTGCCGTTATCTCAACCTTTCGGGCCCCACGTTGGGTGCCAAAAAGACTGTCGTGGTTTAACCCGGCTGGCAGCTAAACACCACGCAGCTGTTCGCTCACCCTCCCCCCTCCCTCTCTGGGATGGGGGAGAGAAATGGAAAGTGAAGCCCGTGAGTTGAGATAAAGACAGTTTAATAAGACAGGAAAATAATAATAACAAAATAATAATAACAATAATAACAATAATGTTACAATGGTGATAATAGGAAAGTAATAATAATATGTACAAACAAGTGATGCACAATGCAATTGCTCACCACCCGCTGACCGATGCCCAGCCTAACCCCGAGCAGTCCGGCCCCCTCCCCCCGGCTAGCCACCCCTATATATTGTTTAGCATGACGTCAGATGGTATGGAATACCCCTTTGGCTAGTTTGGGTCACCTGTCCTGGGTCTGTCCCCTCCCAGCTCTTACTGCACCCCCAGCCTGCCTGTTGGCAGGACAGAGCGAAAGGCTGAGATGTCCTTGGCTTGGTATAAGCACTGCTCTGCAACAATTAAAACATTGGGGTGTTATCAGCACTCTTCTCATCCTAAGCCAAAACACAGCATTCCACCAGCTACTAGGAAGAAAATTAATTCTGTTCTAACTGAAACCAGGACACACGTGCATTTATATGAGCTTGTGATTATTTATATTTTGGTAGATAGTGGATGATCTGAACAAGCTACAGTGCAACCATGAGCAAAAATAACGGCTGTATTTATTCAATGAAGGGGCATAAAGGCTAAGGACCCACCTGGCTCCATGTTCAAATGCTGGCTCTGTATTACTGACTGGCCTTCTACTATGGGGAGATTATCACAGGGAGAGCTCTGCTGCCCCAGCCTGGCATGCCCCTTGCACAAACACTATCCCATGCTGACATGAGAGCACTGCAGAGATAAGGGCCTAGCTCCAGAGAGAAGTACTCACAGAGGGCATTTCCTGGGTTAAGGAAAATATCTGCTGAGCAAATGGAGGCAATTTGTGCCCCCTTCATCCCACTTAGTTTCTAAGTACTGCTGAGCAATCTTATCTGAAGCAGGGCAATAGCAGATTATTAAAGCCAGAAGCTAATGAGTGCACCCAAATGTTTAGCTTCGCACGTTTTATAGTCTGCATATGAAATGAGTTACCTTTGCAATAGGAATAAATATAGAGCATATCACTGATATCCAAGTCTAATTAATTATATTCAACCAGATCACAAGACAAAGCACGAGATTATATTATATCCACACCAAATTTGTGTTTCTCAAAATCTCAAGCAAAGAAATGTTATCTGACATCATGCCAGCAAACTTGAGGTGTCCCAGACTAAAGCATTTACAGGGATAACAAATTACCCTTAATCTCCTGCAGTTTTATTTTGTAAACAAACAACCCTCTACCATTATAGCATTTTTTTCCTAATACACAGCTGAACATCATGGCTTCAGTGTCTAAGGACATTAAATATTCCCCATCTTCCTCCTCCTTAGAGGACAAACCACTGGCTTCTGTCAACTGTTGTACTTTGATAGCTCCTTGTACTGGAAGACTTCCTTTTCCTTAAAAGTGCTTTCTAAAAACAGTGCTTAGAAAATAGATATTTTGAAATCACATATATGCACTATCTGCAGCTATGCAGTTGCTGGGAGTTAGCTGTTTGAGGAGGGAAAAAAAAAAGTAATGCAGTGAGCCAGCTGAAAGCTGAGATAGGGGTTGTACATAGCTCTCTTCTTTCTCGGATGCAGAGAGCTGTTTTAACTACAGTTTCTCTATCTTTTAATTATCTGTACAGCTAAGTGTCAGTTTTGGTGTGAAGGAGATACTCAGGACTCAAATGGCAGTGTGTGGTCGTCCATTCCATGCTTTAATTACACTCGATATATAAAAATGTCTCTGAGTTCTCTTACCATGCAGTTCTTAGTTTGGAGAACACTTCTTGTAGCTTCTTAAATGGCCCTATGGGATCCACCTATTATTTAATCCACGTGAATTTAATATGTGGTATTCCTCAGCTGTGCAGTTGTGCTGTGTTTTGTGCAGCCGACAACAAAGGCAGCATGTTCAGCAGAGAGTGTGAGGGGGAGAGAAGACAAATGGTTCTTGACCAGCAGAGCGGGGATGTCTGGGAGCTGCTCCACAGCTGAGAGGATTTGTGCCAACACTTAATGATTCCTGCAGCAGGGTCTGGAAGCTACAGAGGAGATTAGGTTGCTGCTGTGCTGGTCCATCACTAGTGACTCTTTCTGGCCCGAAGACTACTCACACAGCACAGGAGAAGGCTGGGAGGAGGGCACGCTGGTTACCTCAGTTAAATAGACAAGGAAAAGCAGACGCTGCAGGGTGACAGGATTTGTTCAGGCTCTAAAGAAGCCAAAGGTAATGTTGGGCAGCTGTTTGAGCTAGATCTACATCCCATCCTCGTTTCCCTGAAATGTGGCCAGCATTACAGGTTTAAAAAAAAAAAAAAATCTTGATGTTGCTACAAATTTGAGGTCTTGCTAGTACTTTGCAGTGTTTTCTGTAGCACTGTTTTGGCCTTGTTATTGAGGGCATGTGGAGCAAAGAAGCTGAAGGAATATGCACATCTCATCTCTAGTTTTAGCCTGTATCAATCCAGTTTAAAGAAAAAAAAAAAAAGAGAGAGAGAAAAAACAGTTGCAACAAATGTGTACACACATGAATAATATGGCACCAAGATGTTAAGGCAGTCTTGGCTTTGCCCTTGAGTATGACTTGGTTTGGGCATGGATTTTTGTGCAACCAAATTATTAAGCCTGGCCAAATTATTAAGCCTGTGTTTTACAAGGAGACTTCAGGGAGTTAACTGCAAAGAAAGCCTAACCCTCTCTTCTCCCTTCCAAATAGAAACTTTTTGCCTTTTCTATTAGAAAATCCAGTCTTTTTGTTTCACGTCTCATTTGTAATTGCACCTTCAGTCTCATTCTCTGTTTCCCCTACCTAACTATGTAGAAAGCCCTTCAGAAGAGGGAGCATCTGTCATTAGAAGCGTGGGTGGCTGTAAAGAGTAGAAAGCTAACTTTAGTTGGGATGTCTGAGGACTGCTCAGCTTCATATAACCATGCTAGAAATAAACAAGAATGCAAGACCTCCTGGGCTTTGTAATAAAACATAACCATTTAACATTTAATCCTTTTTAAAAAAAAAAAAAAAAAAAAAAAAAAAGCACAAGTTTCCGCAGATTTTGAGAGGCATCAGCAGCTTCCTTTCTTTTGGCATCCTAAATAAGAAGAATGCTCACTGATAGCAGTGGGAGGTTAACAATCACCCGCTTCAATCAGAAAACTTTACATTTCAAATGCAATCTAAGCTGTGGACAGCTTTCGTAAAGCTGGGATGTTGAACAAAATGCCTGTAGCTTAGATGTCATAATTGGGTATTTGGGGTTTTATTATAACTGCTCTTTTATAACATTTTGGGTTTTATATCATAACTGCATCATCTATAGATACTTTTGATAAAATGGGGGGAGAATGTATTTAAAGCATCTGCTTTGATTGCTTTAGCTCGTTAAGATTGCATATCCTTCTTTTAGCTACTTTACCTTCTAGCAAGCTGTTACCTTTTTGAGTCACCTTCTGTCTTTCTATAGTACCTCCATTCTTGACCGAAAATCTTGTGGTACTACTTTTTAGAATAGAACCCTTTATTTCATCTGTTGATTCAAAATTTGCCAAATGTTGTTACTTTTATAGCGTCTTGAACATCTTGGTTTACAATGGTTCCCTGAGTTTTAAATGAAGGCAAATGGAGTATCAGTGGAGGAATTTGTTAAAGAGCTCCTGTACAGTTCTCATTTTGCTGTCTTTTGTGGCTTGTGGATTTACACCTCTTGCCTTTTAAGTTGGCATGGATTTTGCTGCTGACTTTGGAATGGGTAGAGTCCTCATAGCTTTGCTCTGAGCTTGGTGTTTCCAAATTGCTTTACTCAGTTTCTCACAAGAGGTCCTTGGCTTCTTCCAGAATTTTGCTCTCCAGCAGGTTATTTGGTCCCTGCCAATAAAAAATGCATTTGTCTTTGAAAATTAGTACTCTTCACCATGTGGTTAGTCCTGGCTTCATGCCACTAGAAAAGGCCAAGGATTTAGAAAATCCATCTATACCACGGCATTATAATTGTTCCTGCATTACTGTGAATAATCTTCTATCGACAAACATCAAAGGTCTGTAACATCATCCTTATGATTTATTTTCCTAGAATGAATCTGCCTGCAAATCACATGCTCTGCTTGACAAAGATAATTTTTAAACTTTCCCTCGTCGTTCCCTCCTTACAACCCTTCTAGAACAACACCACCACGGTGCTATGTGTAACAGGGACAAGTTCCCATGTTACACTCATTTCTGTTAATACCTGGTCAGAGTAAGGCTGGCTATTAAGGATGACTGCATTCCTTGTGACAGAGGGCAGAGCAGCAGAACAGGCTGTTGCTCTGAGGAGTCTGCTCCATTCATGCTGTTGACAAACAAACACCAAAGGAATTTATCTCTCATCGTATTGTCACACTGGGGTATTTTCATTAGTATCATGATTGCCGGTGGTTTAATGTCATAACCATCAGTGATTGTCCCTGGGTGAAAAAGATCATTTAAAATAAAAATGAATTAGAATTAGGTTAATTTTATTTGGGGTTGCATGCTTGCAGCCAAAGGGCTCCTCTCTGGATTTTTTTGCCATTGCTGTACCGTCTTTGTGATTCCTCTGAAGACACCTACGCTGAGTTGTGTGGTTTAATTATATTTTCCTGTAGATCTGGCTGTTGAACTATAAATATCTTCTAAATAAATATCTTCTCTATTACTAAATATCTTCTCTCGTTGATTTAACACAGATTATTTCCTTTTTTATTCTTTTATGTCTACAACATCCTGAAAGATACAGGATGCCTGTTTGTTTGTTTGTTAATCTAACAGTTCAGGTGTGGATACAGCTATTTGTCTGATTTCTCCTATTGAAGTTTTATGTGTTGGCTGTCTTTGGGGAAGACTACCCCTTCCATGTAAAGCAAGTGAGAAAAAAAATCTTTCTGAGTGTTTGTCAGCAAATGTTCATCTGTTGCTTTCATTCTAAAGACTACTGGAGTGAGAGAGAGAGACAGATTGTTAGCGTCATTGCCCAACAGTTAACATCAGAGATCAAATTCAGCTCTGTGATTTGCAACGTATTGTCTTTTGGGGATAGCATATCTGGCAAAGTGAATTTGCTGAGCAGCACCAGTGTCATTATATAAAAAAAAAAAAAAAAAAAAAAGCAGCTGAACACACTCTGCTTTTAAGTACTTTCTGCTGGTGGTGACTTTACAAAGCTTAAGGATGCTTGAGTATAATTCTTGAAACAATAAAGCCACTCTCACTTGTCATGAGCAGTACCACTGATTTCAAGTATCCTCATTGATTACAGTGGAATTATTCACAGAGAGAGGGTCACGGAGTCTGTCCTGTATCATTGTATTTTTTATCTTTCATCAGTCTCCCACTGTCTGATAAATACATAGTCATAGGATAGCTGAGGTTGGAAGACACATCAGGAGGTAGACACGTCTGAGCCCATGGCTCAAAGCAGGGTCAGCTACAGCAGGTTACTCAGGATAGTGTCCATCAGGTTCTGAATATCTCCAAGGATGCAGACTTCTCAACCTCTCTAGGCAACCTGTTAGAGTTTTTGTTTTTCTTTCCTTTGTTTACCAGGTCTGGCTTTATCTTTACACATTCTCATCAGATATTTATAGGCCTGTTTCCCCCAGCCCCTTTTCATATGACTGATATTTAAAGCCCTTATCACCTTATGGCCCTTTCCTGGACTCACTCCTTTAAGTCAGTGTCCTTTAGTGAGGAGCCCATAGCTGCTCTCAGCACTACAGAGGTGGCTTCACCAGTGGTGAGCAGAGGGGAAGGGGACTTGATGGCAGCACTCTACCTGTCTAATGCAGCCCAGGCTGCCGCTGGCTGCCTTTGTCACAGGGGAACACTGCTGCTCCATGTTCAACTTGGTGTCCACCAGGACTCACAGTCCGCATATCTGCTTTACATCTTGTTTGCCCCAGCCGGTGCTGGTGAAAGGGGTTATTCCTCCGCAGGGGCAGGACTTTGCATTTCCTTTTGTTTTGTCATGATATCAGCCACTGTGCCAATCATCTCATTATAGAAAGCTGTCATTCCAACCAAGCATTACATATTCTTCTTTATAAATCCATGGTGACTACTGCAAATCACCTTCTTGTTCTTAACATATTTTCAGATAGTTTCCAGCATTATCTGCTCCATCTCCTTTCCAGTGATTGAGGATGACCAGTCTGTAGCTCCCCAGGTCCTCTTCCATGCCCTTCTTGAAGATTGGAAGAAATCAAATGTCGCTCCTGTCCTCAGGAGCATCCCTTGATCATGACCTTTCAAAGCTAAGCAAAAGTGTCCTTGCAATGACACAAAGACCTTCAGCACTTGGGGATGCATCTCATCAGATCCCAAACATCTCCTACCGTTTTCACGTTCTTATCCACAAGCTGTGAGTATCAACTTAAGCTTAGATTTGCATAAAAATGGCAATAACCATTTCCCAACTATCGTTTTCCAATTAAAAACAGTTACTTGATCTGCTCGTCCCCTGAGTTCTTGCCAAGTGGTATACTATCAGCTGTATGGTTTAAAATCTTTGATAAATGTAACAGGAAGTCATCCATTTCTTTCACAGTGAGGAGGGAGGGAAGGTTGAGTTTCTAATGTTACCGTGATAATTATCCTACTGTCATTATTCTGTCTCATGCTTCGGCACAGATTTATAAAGCTGATATGATATGCCTCCTAGGCTGGCTGTCTGAGAAGCAGATAAAATTCTGTCTTTTTACAAGCCTGCAGGGAAGAGCTAATTCAACCAGGTTACTCATGATTTATGGGTCTTTATCCTAATCAGCTTTTCTGACATGCCTCTCATCAGGATACCACTAGATTTGGAAGCAGACACAAAAAAAAAAAATTAAAAAAAAAAAATCTAGTTTTGCTTCTCGCTGTGAGATGTGCAGAACTTTTCAATGCAGAGACTGCTGTCTGAGTACCTAGGCAAAGCTCACTCAAACCGTACCTGCCTTGGAAAGGTAGATACCTTTTTCTAACAGTCACCAGGACCACCAAGTGTAGCGTTCAGCTCATCTATGACTATTACTAGGGATGCTATTGAGCATTCAGAAGATCCTTCACGTTTTTTAGTGAATATTGATCTCTCTATTCTAATTCTGAATACAATCTTCTGTGGTAATTACTTCTTTGTAAGAAAATGGAGACAAAAAGGAGTAGTCTGATAACACACTAAAATCAAAGATAAATTAGCAGAATTTGGTGCTGCTTGACCTTTTTTTTTCTTTTCCCCCTGTTTCCTTTCAAGCAAACAAACAAAAAGAATCCATTATTGCACACTGAAAGGTTGCTGACTTTGGGGATTCTTGGGAACTGTTTCCCAGTAGAAGTACATGAAGTGCTTCCACAGCGATCCGAACAGTGATTTGCCACTGCACCTAATGATGGTTTTTAATGCCTGATGTCAGTGAGGCATATTATCTACTGTGACATTTCTTCTGATTACTCCAAGAGTGACATTTAGAAGGATGTAAACATTTGTTAAAAGGAAGATGTAGGTCTGATGTGCCTACTTATCTCAAGTGCACTGGACTTCCCTTGTCTGGGAGGTTCATGAGGTACAGAGCAAATTTCAGTCATACCCCTACCTCTTCTAATATGCTAATATGCAGTAAATCCTATTTACTGTCTTTTTTTTAGGATTCAGCTTTTAATATCTACTTTTGAAAAAGAGAGAGAAGAAGGTTAATTATAAACTTCAAATATAAATCAGGAGGACACAAGCATGCATCTGATATTTTGAACTAAGGGATCTAGTGAGCTTAAGGAATTTGGCAGTATGTTTTATACTATCCAACAAACTACACTTCTTCTCAGATGTATTTGGAATCTAGGCTGGAGAAGATGAGTTCAGTCTGAAGGGTAATTCATTCATAATTTTCCTTTAGTTCTGAGTATTTTGTGTGGAAACCATGACATTTATGTGAACACGAAGCAATAGTTCATCTCAGGAGCGAAGGACATCATTCATATTCTGAGGAATGGTAGAGGTTCTTTTGTGTCAGAGTTCTGCAAGCCTTTGGAAATGAAGCACAGTCCCAGCAAGTTTTTCTCTGCATCTTGTGCTTCATAGAATAAAGACTGGAATCTTCACTGTCCAAGAAAGCACGATTTTTTATTACTTTTAATCACACCTTCCTGTTGGTGTTGTCTAAAACTTGAATACCAAGTGGAGTATCTACAATTTAGGTATTTGGAAAGAGGCCAACCAAACCCATATTTCTGGAGCAGCAGAAATATCATCCCTTCAAACTTCTCTACTTGATGCTTGTAGCCTCACTTATTTCAAAATTAGCCATACCTTTTCCTTTCATCTGCATCTGAGAGCTTCGTTGCTTAATAAATATCTTAATTAATAAAAGAAAAGCTTTTACTAGCTGGAACAACTTTCAAAACAAGAAAAAATATCCACTTACCTGCCAAGAAAACTGGTAAGCTCCTACTGTCAAGTGAATTAAAAGCAAAAAGAATAATGCAGTATGCATGGCCACATTTGCAGAAAGCGTATACAGCATAGTTTCCCTTGAAGCGATGTCCCTGATCTTATTGGAACTGCCAGAGGATTTGTTACTTGAGACACCCCTTTTTCACCCCTTCATTTTCCATTCTTATCCTGTGATGGTATTTCCTTTGTTTTCTGAAAAGCATGATTGCTTTTCGGTGTTCAAGTAAAACTCTAAAAACACTCTAAAAATGTTTTGCAGCAACTGATGACTCCCACTCACAGCTCAGGCAAGAGTGAAATATTTGGACTGATATCTTCTTGCTTAGTACAACATGCACTTCTTTGGCTTCTTGGGTACAGCGATAAAAGCGTTCCAAGTTTTACTGGCTTATGCAGGTGGATAGGTCTTACCTCTCAGAAGTGCAATTAACAGAAAACAAAAGAGAATTAGTCTTGGGCAGCTATGTCCAAGCTAATTCCACTTTCAGAATGTGGACTTATTTCAGTAATACCTTTCGTATATGAAATTTACATTCAGAACTAGCTCCCACTCACCCCTACCCATTGTCCTACAAATAATTGGTGCCTTATGAAAAATTGATTTTTTTTTTCCTACCTTGTAAGCCACATAAGCAAACATTTCTTACTGGCAAAAGCTCATATTTGCCCAGATGGGAAACCTTTTTCTCCACTGTTTTCCACAGATAGGAGCTTTCTTTTAGAAACAGATAACAAAGCAGCACACTGCAGTCCAAGGGCTGCCTCAGGGCAATTTAAATATTCATTCACAGGAAGAAAGAAAAGAAATTAGAGACTGGCAGGTATTCAGAATATAGCTAATTTCCTAAACATAAATTTGCAGCTCAAGAAAAATTAGTGTCCTGTATTATAAAAATATTGATGTGAATTTTTAATATCCCAAAGGTCAGGGCTGTTCAATGCCAGGATTGTGGTTCAGCCTATCAAAAAGAGAAGAATCATTTGGAAATTGTGGTGACAGATTCATGCTCAGAATATTTATACCGTGATCATGAGTGATGCTTGAATTTAGACAGATTCAAGCAGTTTGTGGACTTGCCAATGCAGTTTCTCCACGATCAGCTTTGGGTTTGTGTTCATTATCACAGAGCTCAAGGTGTCGTGAGGTATGTTTCCAAGATGTTCTGTTAGCAGGTGTATTTGAGAAATTGGCTACAAATTATTAATGATCTTATCAACACCTTTTATTCTCACTTGAAGTTCTTTTAAGAAACGTTATGGAGGAAGCCTGCCTCCAGGTAGGAATAAATGAAGTAGGTGCAGGGCTTGCAGCTGAGCACTTCTGAACGAGCTCAGCAAGCAGCCAGCGAGCGGCACCACAGGCAGCAGCGCGAAGGCAGTGGGGCGATGCCGCCTGGCGCGCTGCTGACGCTCCGTCACACGCAGTCGTGGGCTTGTACGCTGATAGACGTGTAATTATGTGGTTTGAATGAAATCCTGCCTCTGCTGGAGTCAGTGGCAAAATTCCTATTGATTTCTGTGGAAAGAAGTAGCCTCATCTCTTACACCCAGCCTAGCCGTTCCCTGTGTGAACCTACTGTCGGATTACTCAGGTTATCCTAACATTTCAGCTGTGTGTGCACACGACAACTGTCATGGCTGTTTTTGAGATTGCTACAACAGCATGGAAGCATTAAAGAATTGTACTTCTGAATTTTGCTGTGGCACTCAGTAAATCTGATCATGGTCACAAAATGTTCTAGCTTACAGGTGAGGAAAAAGCTCTTGTGGTTGCTTGACCCAAAGATCACTGAAGGCTTTTGAACTTCACGTCATCTCTTAATAACCCACTGATCTGATATTTTGTGCTTCCGTGATCTTTACAAATCTTCTCCAGAATGCAAATTAAATTCTCTGTAAAACACTTGAGAAATGTCACGTTAAATCATATGCAGTGGTCCTATAATTATGAAACCACACACTGAAAGAAAAATAAATGAAGAGAGCTTTCTCTGCCGCACTTAGCAGAGAAACTGCTTATCACTTCTGGCTGTAAATGCCTTGATCAAGGGATGCCTTACATTTAAAGACAGAATTTATATGTTGAGGTGAAGATGTATTTTCTGTGCTCTGTTGAGCACAGAAACTGTGCTCAAGTTAACTCTTGCCTGAAGAATGTCTGTGATCTAATGGTACAAAGAAAATAGAATGTTTATATATATATTTATACATATATACATATATATTTCTGCTGTGCAACATGGGAACTTTCTTATGGTGTCAGTGTCCTATGGCACCTTATTGTTGTTTGCCCTAGACCAGTCAGGGAAGATGCATTTGGTGAGACTTCACGTGTAGTGCCACTAAGCTGTGGCTGGTGTAGCTGTGAGCAGAATGAAGCTGTCGTGTGTTCGTGTAACGCTGGCGTAGCTGGAGCCTGCCTGAAGTTTGGTGGTGGGACAGAGGAGGCATTCGTCAAAACCCAGTGCAGTGCTTCAATGGGATATTTTTTTCTCCACATTTTCTATCATTGCTTAGATGGTGAAGTTACTCTGAAAATCAACTACGTAAAAACAGCAGTGGGACACCCTGCGATCAGGTGAGCTCTGCTTTTACAATACAGGCTCTGCAAGTGCAACCTGGCACCTGCACGGCCAAGGGCCTCTTACTGGCTCAGGCATTACCATCTGTAAAGAGTTTGTGGTCTGCCTGTGCTAGCATTATGTTTTCATTGATTTTCAAACTAGAATAGGCTCAAGGTTTGTTTCTGCCCCCCCAGATTAGAGACATATGCTTCACTTGACCCACTTCTTAAAAAATATATTAGAAGCTTGTCTAAGCTGAAAGGGAATTGAATTTTAGCTGCGTGGTTCCATGCTGATATTCAAGGGTATCTGAACAAAGGGTTGGAAGTCTGTGAGTTTACCAACTTTTCAGCTTTACAGGGGTCATCATTATCCCTGTTTATTTATATCACTCAAACCCTGAGCTGAATTGCTCTGTTCTTCAGAAAATGGCTCCTGTCCTGGAAGCAGACCTGCCTCTACAGACAATAGCCCCAAATGTAATTTTGTGGTCTTCTCTGGATGTATAACCTGCAGTGAGCCCACAGGAATGAGTTCCTTAGTACGATAGGTACAATAGGCAATAAAAGGGAAACACACAAAAAAAGCATACAGCTTTATGAGACAGCTTCAAGTGCAATATTTATCTAACCCAGAGAAACGAGTAGAAGGCTATCAGGAGCACAGAAGGGCATTTGCAATGGCAGTCAAACTGGAGAAGACAAACAACCCAAGTAAGGTTTTTGATCTATTAAAGGAAAGTCTCATGAAGAACAGGTTAACAAAACATATTTTTTCTCCTTTCCTTTTAACATTGAAAAAGACAAAAAATGTATAGACGTCTCACAAGTATTTTCTTTCTTCATCAGAACATACTCCATTAAATACTTCTAATGCTGGTTTAGCTAAAGCACTATTATTGTGGGTTTTGTTTTTTTTGTTCTTGGTGGTGGATTTTTTTTTTTTTTTTTGGTGGGGGAGGAGGGAAGGGATTGTTTTGGTTTAGACTGCCTATTCATTGACTTTCTGGGACACCTTTTTTTCATTAATGGAAAGTAAACCTTCGTGAATTTAGCTATACATTAATAATTGTGACAATCAAAAGTTAACAGTGAAACCAAAATAAAATACAAATGTACAATGGTATTTATTAAATGCACATAGCAGGACAGCTATCCCCTATCTAGAGAGACTGCTTCTGAAAGACAACTCTGTCTGGTAGCTATTAATGTGTATTTCCTACAAAACACCAAGGACTGGGAGAGTAAGGAATGAGGTAAAAAAGCAGCAGTGACTGAGCTCTAAGTGTGGGAGGAAAAAATTTTTGTATTATTAACAAATTAAATATTTTTATAGAAATAAGGCTTATTTCATCTTTCCCATCCTTTTTTATTTTTTTTTACTTTTGTTTTATAATGATTATAACATTAATCAGTAGTGCCTGTATATTATTTATATATAAATATATATATATACACTTAGGGAGTGCATGCTCAAATTTTTTTAAGGAAAAAAAAGACAGGGGTATACAATCAATCAAAAAAGTTTGGAGACCACTTAGCTAGAGAACAGTAATTGACATGACAGTTCCACACTAGATGTTATTAGTGATCATGTTATCAACTGCTGCTATTGGTCATGCAAGGTTGCATGAGGGAAGGGTACAAATGGAATTGAACCAGACCCAAAGCCTGTAGAGTTTACAGAAAGACTCCTGTTGACTTTTAGAAGATACGTTTACAGGCATTAGAGATGGTGATAGGTTAGGATGCCAGAAAGTGGTATTCAACTCAAAAAATGAAGCAAGACCATTTTGGAAAAAAATAATCCAAAAAATCAACAACCACATTGGAGAGGCCTGTAAGCTAGCTGTGCAGATGGGAAGTTATTACATAAGGAAGGGTGGATAGAAAGTTGAAACAAATCTATGTGATGAAGCAGCACAAATGGCCAGAGAGATTTGATTAGTACTATTGATGCATGTACTTTGGAGTAGGAATTAATCATTCATGTTGACTTGGCTCCAGTATGGCAGCGTCTGGAAAATTGCACTAAGTTCAGGATATTGCTTTATCAGAAAGACATGAACACCAAAATGGAAGAGTTTAGGATAAATAAACTACTACAATAAAGACCAAACGTACAAGATTCCTTTATAAAAATTGAGAGTTATTAAAATGCAACATATTTGATTGCATATGCAGAGAAAGGAGGGCTGGGACGTGGGAAAGTGGGTGAAATGGCTTTAAAAATTCTGAGCATCTCAGTGAAGGGAAGGAGAAATGGGAGAACATTAAGCAAAGAAAAATAGTTATTGCTTCTGTGTAAAATTCTTGATGATGACATAGTAATGATAAATTACTTAGATTCCAGTAAAGTTCATGGTGCTGTGTGTTTTCTAAGCACATAAAAAAAAGATCTTTCAGAGTTTGATATCATAAAGACAGACAATAGCTGAAATAGTGCAGGTGTCCAAGATAACAGAGCAGTCAGAATAGGTCAGAGAGGTATAAATGGTTATGCGGTATCTGGCCTCCTCCCAAGGCATTTCAGTCTGATTAAGTTCTTTGGGTTTTATTGCTTGCTTGCTTGCTTGTTTGTTTGTTTTCTTTCTTTCCAAATACTTAGTTGCATCTCTTATAAGAAAGTGAAGGATTTTTGAAGGCAGACTGTGCTGACACTGGATCATTTTACAATCTTGTTTATGGTGTTCTAGGAAAAAAATATGGAAAATAAACAGTCAAGTTAGTGAAATTACGATTTTTTGACATGCAAAGATGACACAAAGCCACCAGTTTTTTCTTATAAGTGTGCAGATATATTGTTGTATTGGGTTGTGACAGTCTGTAGGTACTGAGACAGCCTGTAAACACTTCTGCATAGTGAGGCCAAGATAGAGGTGGTCATCCGTAGACTCATTACCAAAAAAAAGTGAAAACACTTGTATAACTGTTTGGCAGAACTTGACACTATTATTATTTTTTTCTAGGACAGTGTATTCCTACTATCTTGACATTCAGATCCAAGGTCTCTTATAAAAAGTCAATGATCTGCCTTTCCTTACTTACCCTTGAGAAATTCATTGTTGGTTTTGAAAAAAAGTTGATTCCTGATTTATTTTTTCAGAATGGAGTAGAATTATCATATAAAATGAAGAACCCTAAGTGAAACATGATTATAAAATGATTGTTTTTCTAGTGCATTTAAGTCATGCAATTTCTGACTGTCATGTTAGTTTTTACAGAGCTTTGCAAAAACAGTCACATATGGGTTGAAGGCCTTGTAGCTTTTCTCACATACTAGACAAATTCAGACAGTAGTCAAATCTAGTCTGCTTTTGCCAGCAATTGCTTTTTATCCCTCAATATAAAAGGCTCCCTACACTGAGGACTGCTATATACCACAAACCAAATCAGTTTATCTTCTGTGGTTCCTAGACCAACCCATTAAAGACATGCAGCAAAGTATGTCTCAAAAAAATGGTACCATAAAGCTAGAGGTCCCAAGATGTCAGTTGTCATGTGTCGTTATACTGCAAGTGTTACCTGTGTCTTAACAGGCTTTTGTAATCACTGCATCCTTAAGAGAAGACTTTTCAGGCTATACAATGACAAGAATCAGAGTGACATGATTTGGATCTTAGTATACAGATAATTGAATACAAGGAATTGTGTTTAAGCATAAGAAATTTTTATTTTTTTTTTTACTGTAAGGTTGATCAAATACTGGAACACCTTGCCAGATATGTTGCACAGTCTCCATCCTTGGAGATGCTTGAAGTCTGACTAGACGCAGTCCTGAGCTATCTGCTGTAGGAGACCATGCTTTGAGAGTAGGTGGTTGGCCTAGATGATCTCCAGAGGTCCTTGCCAACCTCATCTGTCTGTGATTCTGTGAAAAAGCCAAGCATTTCCAGCAACATTATGCTATACCAGTCACAGTACTTGTAGTTTCTGTATGCACTCTGGTGTAGGTTCCTATACCCATTTTACTTAAATTTGTTTGCTCACTGTGCCATCTGAAGACCTGACTTGGTGTTGAAAGTGGCGAATTCCAGTACTTAGCTTAGATGACTGCTCTTAGGTTTCTGTCTTCTCTGGCAGTGCCTTTGCAGAAGGGAGGAGCCACAATTATTAATGCTACAGGTCAGATGATAAGCAACAGCATTTAGAAGATAACATAAGACATTCTTTTGGTAGTTGACGGCACATAATGAATGGAACCACAGATATTTTAGATGTTTTAACCTTCATTGAGATGATGACAGCTATGTCTGATTGTTAGTTCAAATAAGGGAAGAAGTAGATGAAAAAATAAGTCTCCATTATGATTTTGCCAACCCTTTTTCAGGTTCTGAATGTTGTCTTTGAATAAAATGGTGGTCTTAAGAAAATTTTCACGAAAAAAATCCAGCTAGAGAGAGGAAGGGAAGCCAAAGCACACTGAGACTTGTCAGGTGATCAGAGAATGGGGAACACCTAATTCTAACCAACTCTCCCCTTCCTTTTCTTTTCCTTATATTGTCGGGATCTCACCTGCACTTGGTTTCTATTGCATTTATTTCAGTGAATGTAGAGGGTTTCAGTTGGTTGAGAGAATCAATGCAGGCCAGCCTTATTCCTGTCATTTCTAATGTCTCAAGGAGTAATGGATTTCTCTCTGGCTCATTAATGGTTTCATTCAGTGAAATTCATTTTAATGTGTGGCTCAGCACCACCTTACGAGAACTGTTCCAGAGAGAAGCAGCTTATGATGAAAGAGCCCCTCGTAAGCTGTGCAGACTTCTTTCATGCTGTTTGTAACCCTGTTTTCTTAGCTGCCGCTAACTTGCTCACTCTGTAGACTCAGTGAATATCAGATTAAATTGTCTTCTGTCGGTTTATGTGGTGATACTTGGAGCTAATACTAATGCTGATCTGCTTACATTACCTTCAAAGGAGAACGACATCAATGTGGTAATCTTGTACTTTAACTAACTGAATTCTTAAAGAAAACATCGACTGCTAGTTGAATACACATCTTGGACCCCTAGTTGTACATTGCAATTAGCCCTGATATTTCAAACTTCCAATTTTTAAAAATATGGGACTTAGCATTTCACTATTGCAAGAATAGGTTAGATCATAAGGGAGGGACTGTTCTAATTTGTTACTGCATTGCAAATTACTAACTCAGAGGAAATTATGTTTGCACTGCAAAGGGCCCAAACTGAGCAAGGCTGATCTCTGTGACAGAAGTCCGTGCATCTGGCCTGTGCATGCTCGCTTCACAGGAACTTCTCAATCATGAGGCAGTTGCAGCTAAACTTGGAAGAGAGTAGAAGTCGTAGATACACGTGTTCCTACAGGTTTTGTTAAAAATGGAAGCAGGGTTGAGCAGAAAAGCACACAGGACTGTTTACTAACGGGACAAGTTGGTAGAACTGAGCTGTTGTACGTGGGAGCAGCTGGTATGCCAGTAAGGAAGGAGGCACTGGCTAGGCAACTGGTACTTGAGCTAGGAATTGCACGTACTGGGTTTTGACTGGCACAGATGTCATGGAGATGCAGGAAGAAGCTGGATTGCCTGTAGCAAGTTATGGAAAGGAGAAAAAAAAAAAAAAAAAAAAAAAAAAAAAAAAAAACAGGGTTTATTAGTCCTGCTGTGGATGGAATGACTTGCCTAATCCATTTATCTTGATTTCATCCTGAGAAGTAAGGAGTGATACTCCCATTTTACAAGTTGGAAATGCAAGCACAGTTGGATAAAGTCACCTCATCAGACTTCACTGGTTGTGTTACAAAACAGGAGACTTAACCCCAGTCTCTACAGTCCCAGGTTACTGTCAGAACCACTTAACAGAGCTCTAAATATTTCTTACGGAAACAAACTCTCAGCTACAGGCTAGAGTCTCAGCTGCATAATTTCCTCTAATTCTACTCAAGCCCTATGTTTTTTTAATTCCACATAAGTATAATGTTTTTGCAGCAGTATCACTCAGATCTGGGCTGATCGAAAACATTGCTCAAAATTATTTTTCTGGAAGCCAATTGCATTTTTAACTGGGATTTGTTAATTCCTTCTAAAGGATGAGTTTGTCCACTTAACCTATTGCTCGTACACTGTGGGTACTCCATTGTCTGCTGGAGACATATGAGTAAGTTAATGGAAAAGGTCAGTCAGCACTTATTAACATTAAAATCTCATTTAGATCTGCTGGTCCCCTTGAGGGCGCTTTGGTGCTCACAGTGCACTGGGTTTTATACAGCTTTTCAGTGCTTGGAACCAGGGGTGTTTCATTGCTCCTTTTGAAAGCTAACAGCAGCACTAAAGGAATGAGTTAGGTGTCATGGTGCATGTAGATCATTGCTGCTACATCTGAACTGCTGCTGAACCTCACACCATACTCTTCTCATGCTCTTTTAACTCACAGCAAGTCTCTAAAATGTAGAAGAGCTAGGAAATATAAAGGCTTTTGGTGTGGCTGCAGCACAATTTTTTTTCTTGCCCACCTTCCAAACAGAGCTGCATCACGAACAGCCTTCAGATACCCTTCATGACAGTCCTGGCAGTCAACTGTCAAGCTAGCCAGAGAAGGGTCAGATATGGAAATCTGGTCTGGATTGTGCTATCAGCAGACAGTAGGGGCATAGGCTTTAGAAGATTTAATTATAGTATTGCTTCTTTGCTTGCTTGTTTTTTAGTTTGTTTTAAGACAATTACAAAGATCTAGAGAAATAATGGTGGGACTTAGTTGTGAACTCTTGGGTTAATTAAATATTCAAGTTAGACTGAAGGCAATACTGGCTCTGTTCCCATTTCATACATATTTAGGTGGTCTGTATAGCTGAAGAAATGCTTGAAGAGGATTTTTTAATCATGCAGGCATGTTATCTTACTGGTCCTGTTCATTCATAATTTGTGTACCCAAAAGATTATACTTGCTCTCTGTAACCAGAGATTCTTTGTGTATTCCTAACAGATAGGTATATCAGATAAATTTCTGCTTGCTATTTAGCTGACCTTACTTGCCATTACAGATCACTGAATCCCAGGCAGAGACTTTTGTGTCACCTTTCTCAGGTTATGAATGAGCAATTCTATTTTAGCCTGGTTTAACCTACTTATGCTTGTAAATATTGCACTCAACACTGTAAAATATCTTCTCAAAGAACAGTTAGTACAGCCACTAAGTGTGGTGACCATGCTATGTCTCTGTCTGCTATTTGTTGTATGTCCACTCATCATTTCTCTACATATCTAGGTGAGGTCAGTTTTGTTGTAGTAGACTCCAGAGTTTCTTCTTTGATTAAATATATTCTGTTAGAAAACTGAGGTTAAAATCACCTTCTCCTGAGCATTAAAGGATGTGAAGTTTGTAATGTTCATCCCCTCCCTTGAAATGTCCCCAGGACAGCTCTGACTCCTGTGCTGATGAATCAGTCTCTGGTCAAGAAAAGTGTTGCCAGTAATACCTGTGCCCAGCACGCTCAGTCAGTGACCACATCCTCTACCTGAAAGCTGCAGAAGCATTTTAGATTGCTGAGCCTGGACCATCAAATGAGCTGAAGCTAAGGACACCAGGGGATGTTGAGGTGATGGCGTTTCCAATGGGAAGGCAGGCTCACGGCAACCAGTTTCCAGAGGGATGTGGCACACTGGTCTGTAACAGCTGGTATTTTATAAGGGATCAGCCCCCACAGGCTGCCCTGCATCGTGGGCATTGTATTGGCAGCGTGTTTTCACTTCTGCTGCTGAATGAGTTTCTCATATTAATGATCTCTTGAAGGTTCAGTGTGGAAGACTTAAGCTTGTCTGACACTGTGGATTAATAATAGCATAGTGATATAATTAACTAGGCAACTTCTTGAAATAAAGGGCTTTGTTACTTGACCAGGATTTCATAGACCAGAATGATTAAAAAATAATAAAAGTCTCCATTACATTTCCAGTAGAGGATAAATGTTTGGTTTTAGCTTTTTTCCTCTGCCACAGGGAAGAAAAATAAAAAGAGGATCTAGAATTTTAAATCTCTAATGCACCATTAGAGAGAGCGTGACTATCTGTCTGATAAGCATGTTCACTTTTGATATTTTCCTCTCTTTTTCTTTCAATTTCTCTGAATGGCTAAATCAGTGTTCTTTTCTCAGCAATCCTGATATCGTCTTCTTCGAGTCCAGTAACCTCTCAAACTGTGTACTATAATGCTGCCCACTCAAGAATTATGCATAACACCCAAGCTTAATAATGCAGAATTGTAGCTCCATGTTTCTCGTTCTTACTGATTTGTTATAATATTCTGTCACGTACAGAGAAACAGACCAGAAACTGGTAGACATCTGTGCACCTCTACAAAGTTTTGCACTGTTGTGTTTAAAAACAATAAAAATCTTGTATGCCGTAAATATACATATATTGAAAGTAATCCAAAAGAAGAAGAAAAGATGCATCCTATTTTCCTATTTTAGGCCAACAAAACAAAATAAAGCCTTTAACCTGACGTATGTATCAGGCCACTTCTCATTTCCTTTCAAGCATGTTCCACAAACCACTTCTAATCATACAGAATCAAAATCAGGCAAAGTGGTGAAAGGTAAATCTTTGATTTTTTTTTTTCCATACTATATTTCTTATGAGAGTTCTTTGATTTATTTCCACAGGAGGAATTAGGGTCTTAATCACAATTAGCATACTTGAGAGTGTTGTGTTAAATGTGAATTTGAGGGTTGTCTTTTTGTATATTTTAAGAAATAAAACCCAGAGAGCTATGTGATAAGACTAGGTACAATTTCTGGAGTTTGCTTTGCTAAAATTACAGGTTAATGTTATCTAAATTTGCAATTTGATTTGAATTTGAGCTGTGTGAAATGTTTGCAGTAGAACTTGAAGCTGAAAATATATCTGGTTTGAGTATTTGAAAGAAATACTTAGTCTGTGTGCACACATTTCAAACGAACCTGAGCTGAATTATGCATTTGCATTGAAATTACTTGAAGAGTTTACCTGCAGCTTAAAATGAAAGCAGGTTCAGCCACATTTAATAAATTTCACTTTGAGCTTCAAGACACTTTTGAACCTAATCCAGGAAACAAATCTCAGCTGGTTTAAACTGGTTGCATCCCACCAAAGTACCCCCATATAAACACTGCTTGTACTGAAAGACTGGGACTCTACTGAGCTGTACCAACTGAGAATCCTGCTCAGCATATTGAAAACTGCAGTCATGAAAATACACATGAACACGTGTTTGCACATAAATGTTTGAACAGATTTCCTCTGTGTTTATTCTGAAATTTGAACCATAGGAAAATTTTTCATTTTCTTCACTGCAAAAGTTTAAACAGCTTTAAGGAATTATGTATTTATTTTCCATTTGAGGCTTGCGGTCATTAGAAATATTCTTCCAAAGATACTGCAGTACAAATTGAACTTCACAGCCTAAAACATCTTCAGTTGGGCCAGGGGGAATAATCAGCAGCTAAAGGAGAGAGAAAATCAGATCAGTTTTCACTGAAAGGTTGTCGTGACACACGACAGGTAATGTGGCACCATGCTGCTGCACTATTAGGAGTAGGAGGTGGATGGGACACAGCTTCCGTTCCTTTAGCAGATGTAGGCAATATATTTCACTCCATTTATTTTGAGAAACACATCACTTAATAAATTGTTTCTTTATGGAGTCATTCAAATAATTCACAAAAGGCCAGAAATAAAATCCTTAATTAAGATTAAATAACAATTTGTATTAAGGGACCATTTGCATATGGTAATTTAGGAGTTAATAAATGGTAAGTAGATGTTACAAACTTATTATAGATGGTTACAAGGAACATGGTTTTGTGGACTGTTATAAATACTGCCAGCAAAGCTTGGGAGGTTTTGTGATTGAGCTTGTGGAGATTTTTTGCTTGAGTTTTGTCAGTGTGTTTGAACATCACTTTTGAACATTACATTCAGTTAGTTCCAAAATGAAGCAAATGGTCTAAGCTAATAGCTAATAAAAGCTATTCCAAAAAGATAAAAGAGTCACTCAGAGGGCTCTAACATGAGTTTAACACACAAAAAGCTGGAGCATCTAAAAGCTTTTGGCCAAGCAGTTGTGTGCAGCTCTGTCATGGGGCCTGCTGACTTGCAAAGTGTTGAGTCCTTGGCAAGTGCCAGCACTCCCAGGGTTGCTCTTCTTTCTAGGTCCTCCTTGCAGTGTGGCAACAGCACCCCCCAGCAGTGGAGGTCAAGGCCCTGGCAGAGGACAGCTCAGAGTCCCCCATACCTCCCAGGCTTGGCCACTCGTGGCACTGGTCACCTCGCTCACACTGCCCTTGACATGGAGTGGGTAAGCAGAGGTGCTGCCAAGCGCCACTGCTAACGTAGCGAACTCATGAAAGGGAAAAGCAGATGGAGATAAAATAGCCAACAGGCCAGCTATGCTAACAGCTGAACCACATGAATATCACCCTTCCTTTCTGTATAACATGAGTTATACACCCTGCTGCACCTTCTCAGCATCTACTTATACTGATGCTTTCCAGAATAACAGGAGCAGAATAAAAGTCCTCGTTTCTGTGCTGCACCATACGTTCCATTCAGTCTTTTTCTTTCTTCTGCAGGGGTGTGTGGCATTTCTGGGGTTCTGAATGAACCTGCCTGACCTGCTAGTGTATAGAAATCGCTATCTGGACAGCTATAAATGACCATATGATTTGATTGGATTGCAGACTTTGAAAAGATCTTTTGTTGTTTTGTTTGGTTGGTTTTTGTGGTGCCACAGATCAATTTCATTATCATAATAAGATACTCCAGGCTGTACTTTGTTGCCTCATAATCAAATCTTTGTGCAGCTGAGGACACTTATGTATCTGCATCATGTCTCTCACTCCAGCCCAGACATGCAATTGTGACCAAACAGCAAGCCCCTTAGCGTCCAAATCGTCCACGCCTTATTATACTTGTCCTCAAACTTCTTTGAAAGCACCTACAAACTTGTCAATATACAAAACAAAAGCCAAATTGTACTTGTCATATCATTCTCATTAGTCTGTGTCCCAAAACAATTCAGGGTACTAACAGAAATGTAGACAGCTCAAACTGATAAGGTTTAATCTGGGTAATCTTTTAATTTCTTTCCTAGCAAACAGGACTGAAATAAACTGGGACTGGTTCCTTCCATCTGAATGACTATGATATTCTTCGTAGGACGGTTTTGACTTTCAAGCAGTTCTGTCCCTAATTTATACATCAGTCACCAGCAACCAACATTGGGCCAAAATTGACAATTGCATTTGTTTTCAATTGTCACTTTTCTGTCAAGCAGCCAAATTTGCTTGGTTGACTTCATTTGCAGTCCTGACAGGATCTCAGGCCTTAAGTTTCAGAGGAGTCGCTAAAGATTCCTTGCAAGTATTGTAAAGTAACAGTTGCTGAATGCTGCCAGAATTTGTACCTCCATCTGCTAAGGTTTGCTTTTATTTTTAATTCATGTGAAGTTGTAGTGGGTTTACGTGGCAAGGTTTTGGTAGCAGGGAGCCATAGGGGTGGTTTCTGTGAGAAAGATCTAGAAGCTGCCCCATGTTTGGGAAGGGCCCCATTGTTTTCCAGATCTGAGCCAATAAGCGATGTTGTTTTACGCCTCTGTGAGAGCATATTTAAGACAGGGAAAAAACGCTGTGCCAGACAGCAGCCGGGAGTGAGAGAACAGCCTTGCAGGTGCCAAGGTCAGTGTAGAGGGAGGGGGAGAGGTGCTCCAGGCGCCGGAGCAGAAGTCCCCTGTGGCCTGTGGTGAGGACCATGGTGAAGCAGGATGTCCCCCTGCAGCCCATGGAGTACCACGGTGGAGCAGGGTTCCACACTGCAGCCCGTGGAGGAGACCACGGTGGAGCAGGTGGCCCTGCACCAACGGAGGCTGCCGCCTGTGGAAGACCCCTGCCGGAGCAGATTCCGGGCCGGACCTGTAGCCCGTGGAGAGGAGCCCACGCAGGAGCAGGTGACCTGGCAGGAGCTGCTGCCCGTAGGGGAGCCAGGTTGGAACAGTTTTCTCCTGAGGGATGGACCCCGTGGTACGGACCCATATCTGGAGCAGTTCTGGAAGAGCTGCTGCCTGTGGGAAGCCCACACCAGATCAGTTCATCAAGGACTGCATCCCATGGGTGGGACCCCACAGCACAGGGGACGAGAGTGACCGAGAAGGAGCGGCAGAGAAGAAGCGCTGTAGACTGACCATAACCCCCATTCCCCCGTTCCCCTGCGCCGCTCGGGGGGAGGAGGTGGAAAAGGGTGGATGGGGGGGAAGGTGCTTTTGGTTTTTGTTTCTCACTTCTCTCGCTTGTTAGTAATAGGCAATAAATCTTACTATCTCCTTATGCCGAGTCTGTTTTGCCCGTTACAATAATTATTGTGTGATTTTCTTGTCCTTATCTCAACCCTTGAGCCCCTTTTCACATATTTTCTCCCCGTTCCTCTTTGAGGAGGGGGAGTGAGAGAGCGGCTGTGGTGGAGCTCGGCTGCCCACTCGAGCGGAACCACGACAGAAGTGAATTCATATTTCTCTGCAGAAGTATCTGACCTTAAACTAGGTTGAAGTGGGACTGTGAAGCACTGATGGGTATCTGCATTGAGTTACAGTTTTCAAGTGCAAGGATGATATCTGCTTTCAGAATCACTTGATCACTGAGGTTTCTACTCAGCTGTGTATTCTCTGGAAAGGTGTATGGTTACCACCAAAATACAGAATACCTTTGTTGCAAATGATACCTGACTCAGGACTGCTAAAATATATGGGCTAAAACTGCCACCGCATATTCTAGACGGCATTCTTCCTTTCAGTGAATTAGAAGAATGGCTACTTCGAATAGATTCCTTAAAAAGTAGTAATAATAATCCTTGCAATATTTGTTGTATTCTAAAAGGCATTTGTGCTGCCTCTGAACTTCCTGTAACTCATATAAATCCAACCTGCCCTTGATGCTGGCAAGGGGATTCAGTTTAAAAATCTCTTTTTATAATTCCAACAGTAGAATATTGAATTAACATCACAAGTCTGGCAAAGCTTCTTAGGCTGAAATAACTAAGCTAAATATCATTTTTATCAATTTGTTTTGGAAAATGGAAACACTAATTATTTATGGGGTTGTGCGCTATTTCATGGCATGCAATTTCATTTCCAACAGGTCACATAACTATACTCCAGGGGATGGGATATGCATATCCAGGGTACAAACCCAAGCCCCTTCATACCAAAAAGCCTGGATGATTCTTAAAGATAAGCTTTGCTTTTTCAGATTCTGATCCCTTCTCTCACCAGTTTTGATGAACTGTAAATGTGTTCATGCATGTGTGCAGGTGTAAGAGAATGTATGTTTTCTTCAGCCATTTTCATCATGACTTTCATTTAAATGACCTCTACGATAGAGATTTTCAAAGGGAGTAAAGCAGAGCCAACTTTCTGTGGGTCTGTTAGAAAGGTGTGGTCTTCCTAGCTTAAGCTGCTTCTCTTTTCTCCAGGAAAAATACTTCGAACAACGCTGAAAGGGGGAATAAAGAAAGGAAAAAGAAAAAACAATCCTGCCCTGAACAGTTGTTATTGTTTTTGTTTTTATACAATCTTTTTTTCCATTTCAAGTATTCTGACTTCAGCTGGAGTTTCTACCTTCCTTCTAATATCAAATTATTCTTTATTGGAAAGATACTATTGGTTAGGTGTAAAATCAGTGTGTGAAAATGATATTTAGTAATTAAAACAGAAGATTATGGAAGACTACACTGCTGACCATTGCAGAAACAATTTCATATAACTGTATTTTTTCTTACATTAAATTATAGCTGATATGATTTAAATGAATCCATCTTTTCTTCTATTTGTATTGTGACCTGCCTTAACTTATGCAGTATCTTGTCCCAAGGTAAAAACAAAAAAACATAGAGTGAGAATGTTATCTTTCTAAAGGTCATGTTTGTCATGATTAATGTGTTGTTTTGAACACAAATATCACTTAGCAATTATAATGTGAACACAACTACCAAAGTTTTAAGACAGAAAGGGCTTGCTTATGTATTTATTTAGAGATATGCTACCCAAAGCCATTTGGAAAACGAATGTCTCCCATAGGTATCCACACTTCATTCACAAATCAGACCAAAAAACTGTAAAGGCCAGGAGTTCTTTTATATTTCCATGCTGCAACCTGTGATTTCAACCTGACATTTCCAGTCTGCCTTAGATGAGTGGCTTCAGTGTTAGTTTTTATTCCGTTCTTAAATACATCGTTAATAATGTGGAAGGTGAAGGGTGCAGGGGGAATGCTCATAGAATATGGATGAAGGCAGAAGGAGCTTTGTGTCTTTGGTAATCATAATTACTTTCTTTTTTTTCCTCTTTTCTTCCCCATGTACAGCCTGGAAGTGCCCCACAGACTGTCCTGAAATGCCAACTGTCTGTCAATGTCATCCATCAAGGGCAGATCAAGGATTCACTCTGACAGACATATATGGCTTCAAAGTAACGTGCCTTACATTCCATAAACTGAATTAAAGGCTTGTTATAAAGCGAGACGCTTCAGACCAATGTGGAATGTAGGGTAACCACTGTTTTGCTTCCTACTTATTTAATGGCTACTTTATTTAATCTGTCTATGATATATACTGATGCAGTGAATGAATCTGCTTGCCCTTTGTAGACCATGTAAATTGCCTGTGCCGGTATTAGAGTGGGTGTCACCTGGTGCGATAGCAGACTGCAATGATGTAAATGTTACTGATATTACTAGTCAAAGGAGCACAAGCTTTAAACTCAGGCATCATGGCTGTCTCTGCCTCTGGGTGACCTTAGATAAATTGTTTGTTTGCTCTCTACCTCAGTGTCCCCCAGCTGGAGCAGAGATGCAGTGTACATCCAGTTAGATAGTTGGAGTAGAGATTCTGTACGTCCTTTGGAGACCTGTGGTTTAGAAGCTGGGTTTTGTTAACCTTTTCTAGTTTCACTATTATAAAACAGCATTTTAAGTCATACATTTAAAAAGTTATAATAACCAAACTTGAGCTGGAAGGATAAAGGAAAATATGTTTTCTTTAACACTGTCATTCTAGTACTTAGGATTATGCACTGCATTTTTCCACAAAGGCTAGATATGAAAATACAATTTGCTGTTTTCTTATCTATATGATTAACAGAAGCCCATTTATCAGGAAGGCTCTCATGGGGTTTAGCAGCTTTCCTACATATTTACTCTTCTATGTCCAGTACAGTGAATTTTTTTAAAAAATCTATAGAAACTACATCCTTACCAATCTATAGAGGGGAAAGTAGTGTGTATTTGATTTGATTTATTTTTTTTTTTAACTTCCATACCTATGGAATTTCTAACACCTATTAAAACACAAAAGTACCTATGGAGTTTCTAGGTTTTATTATCTGCAGATACAGCCAAACATTTTTACTCTCTGTGAGATGTTGTGAAGCTGTGCCTTTTCCTCTGGATGATTTTGAACATGCGATAATGGTCTCCTTCCTCAGGATGCGTAGCATAGAAACACACAGGGGCTGTCTGCATACATCCAACTGCAGACTTCATTTTGAGATTGCTTTCTTAACTTATTAAGCTATCTCAATAATTATGAGATTCTCTATCTGTAGTGGGCCTTGCATATTATACAGCTCTCTGTGAGCAAGAATGCAGTCCAAATTCATGCTGACAGACCATACTGCTAAACAAATTGCCTCTGCTTAACTTCAGTGCCAGAGGTGTGGCTCAGCCTCCATTTGTGCTTTCCTTTCTGAGATGGGTACTATACAAATTACCACTGAGTTTGTCAGTAAAAATCCTAATACGTCAAAAGTAAATGAACACAAATCTAACAAAGCAATCTAGCAAGGTAACTTTCACATTGCAATGGTTGATAAAGCTGTCGTTCTTAAAAAACGATGTTCCATATTCATGCGTTTGTAAATAATCAATATTGTTATGCTGATTTCTCAATCAGGAACCCCCAGGAAGATTTTTAAAGCACTCAGAAGTACCAAGGATGACTTCATAATCACCAGGTGGGCTGGTGCAAGGTACCTGGAGCACCTACTCAACAACTGGCTGAGAAAGTGTTAATGCTCTCCTATGCACTGAGACCTCAGCTGCACTCACTGATTGCTGAGGTTGTCAGCCCAGCAGCCCTGGTGACTTGGGAAATGTCTCCTGTGTTGTAAGGAGGAACTCTTCAGCTAGAAAGGTTTGTTACTATGTAAATTCAAATCTTTAGAGATGATCAGAAAAAGAATGAAAATAGCTTTTCCTGATACTTTTTCAGAGTTTATTTCAGACATAGCTTGATCTGTCTGTAGCTTCTGAACTCTGTTACTTTGCTGAGGGTAGCTGCTTTGTTAGTTTGGTAAGACTCCTAAAACTGCTGAAGAAGAGGAAACTTTCAGCTGTGAGTATAATTCAAATTCTGTTAGTGTCTTGACTCTCCTTTAACTCTGCTTTAACTTCCTCTGAATGAAATTTAAGGCAGTGGTAGAGAATGTGACCTCATATTCTCTGCCTTGTCCTCTTATCCACTTTGAAACTCTACTGGCCTGTGAGGAAAAACGGAAGGAGATGGATTTTAGTCCAAAGAAAAGACAGTTGATTCTTTAAATATTTTAAAAGTTTCTGCAAAGAGGAAGGGGAACAAACTGTTCTACTGTGCAAGTTGTGATACAAAAAGTAACATTCTCAAATTGGAACAAAACCAGATTTAAGAGGAACTTTGCAGAGAGAATGCTCTGATGACAAAGATAATTAAGGATCACATATGGAGCCAGGGTAAGTTTACTCACTGGAGGTTTTTAGAGTGGTTACAGAGCCATCTGCCAGAAGTGCTGTAGTTGATGTGGGGCAGGCAGAAGCACTGAGTGGTGTCTTCCTTTGCCCTTTTGAGGATTTAGCAATAATAACTGAAAGAAGGGGAATGCTTACATCAAACATCTGCAGCAGGGTGACCCTAGTTTCAGATCAGGTGATTCATTTATCCAAGTATAGCTCCCGTATCATGGCAGTAATGGAGGGCTCCAAGAGTACTTAGCATAAATAACGTGTGTGCATTCTATCAGCCATGGGCAGTCATGTGTTTCAGCTAAAGAAAATGGGCACAATATCAACCCAGGACTGGACTCCAGGGAAACAGAGCATAAGGCATCAAAATGTACCCACCAGTACTTCTCACACAACACGCCTTGGGAAAGTAGTTGGCACAAGATATGAAGGAAAAGAGGCTTATGAATGATCAGGCTCTGTGTTTCATCAGGGATAGCTTATCCAAAAGGGCAAGATGGAATAGCCTTGTTTGGAAGTGGTGAGTTGTATTCCCCAAGGAATATGTGAAGGGGATGGTCAGGTGTTGAACATAAAGTTGTAATTAAAAGCTTTCTCACATGCCACAAAGCTCTAGCCAAGCAGGCTGAGTATTCTCTGCAACCTTCCCATCAGGCACTTGCAGTGGATGTAAGCTGATTGCTCGACCATTGGCTTAAAAATAACAAGGATTTTTTTTTTTAGAGTATTTGTTGGAGAGATGTGTATGTTTTTGACTTATAATAAAGTATTGCCACTTTGAAAAGGATTAGGATGATGCATATCATCCTAATGATATGAGGCAGAGAAGGGGAATAATGATATTAGGCAGAGAAGGACCTGGGAGTGATGGTGGACAGTCGGCTGAATATGAGCCAGCAGTGTGCTCAGGTGGCCAAGAAGGCCAACGGCATCCTGGCTTGTATCAGGAACAGTGTGACCAGCAGGGCTAGGGAGGTGATCGTCCCCCTGTACTCAGCTCTGGTGAGGCCGCACCTCGAGTACTGTGTTCAGTTTTGGGCCCCTCGCTACAAGAAGGACATCGAGGTGCTTGAGCGGGTGCAGAGAAGGGCGACGAAGCTGGTGAGGGGCCTGGAGAACAAGTCCTACGAGGAGCGGCTGAGGGAGCTGGGCTTGTTCAGCCTGGAGAAGAGGAGGCTCAGGGGTGACCTTATTGCTCTTTACAGATACCTTAAAGGAGGCTGTAGAGAGGTGGGGGTTGGCCTGTTCTCCCACGTGCCTGGTGACAGGACGAGGGGGAATGGGCTTAAGTTGAGCCAGGGGAGTTTTAGGTTAGATGTTAGGAAGAACTTCTTTACAGAAAGGGTTGTGAGGCATTGGAACAGGCTGCCCAGGGAAGTGGTGGAGTCACCATCCCTGGAAGTCTTCAAAAGACGCTTAGATGTAGAGCTTAGGGATATGGTTTAGTGGAGGGCTGTTAGCGTTAGGTTGGAGGTTGGACTCGATGACCTTGAGGTCTCTTCCAACCTAGAAAATTCTGTGAAAAAAAAAATATCTGTATTCAGCTGTGGTCTGGGATGGAAACTCGGATCACGTGGCTTTTTTTTAGTATTTGATTAACAAAATTATCTGACAGGGTAGAGGGTTAATCTAGTTTGTTCTTCCTATGAGTAGCAAACAGATTGTAACTGGAGGTGAAGGGGTTAGTCTGTAGAATCTGCTTAAGTCACACAATGTTAATTTAATAAGTTAATTTAGTTTATTTCAGTAGCAAATATTCTGCCTCCAGGAATTATCCTTTCTGTGAAAACAGTTCTGTTTTCTATTGTCTATTAACATGATGCTTTGAGGATATTTTTGGTGGGAATGTTCAGACTTATCGTTGCAGGTGGGCACAGCTCTATAACTAGCAAAGCAAATTGCATTATCCTCTCAGTAAGCATTTTAGTTCTTTATTGTTTTAACCTGAGTTCCTGTAAATCAGCCAGAGCAATCAGTTTTAATGACTCCTCTAAGAGAAAAACAAACAGCAATGGAAAAGCTCTGGGGTTTTTTCAGCTTAATCCAGAGAAAAAGAGAAGAGACACTGCTTTTTCCCTCATCATTTTTTCCCTGGTGCATAACAAATTCTCATTGCTTGCCCTACGCTAGAGGTTATGAACTTCCTGAGTGTATACCAAAGCGGAGAGGTTTTTTCAGTGTTTGCTGTGAACGACAGTCATGCAACAATCTGCTCAAAGAACTGCACCATCAGTAGGGAACAAGGTGCCCGTGGTCATCAGTATTCTGATTCTGGTGATCCCCAAATAAGTCTGTATTAATAAAGTGCTGAGCTTGCTTGTACTGAAACCCAGTACATGATTTCTCAGCTTATCTCAATTGAGCCATCCTTTCTGCCAACCACCCCTACAAAGATGAATTTCTGGGAGATGCTTGGGTTTCAAAAAGAGAGACAAATTGGAAAACCTCAAGGACTGGATGTAAAAGCAAGATGAGTAACTGACTTCTTTCTTACTGCCAGGCTTCTGTTTCTTCCAGTACTGGGGAAATCCCTCAGCAGTAGTGCTCATGGCCCTAAACAGAAATGGCAAAACCAATGAATTGTTTAGGTCTGCCAGCATCCGTTCTTTTCTCAGCAGACAGAATGTCTCAGTTCTTGGATTATAAAGATTATATGTCACAACCATAGAATTATAAAGTAGTTGAAGCTGGAAGGGACCATAGAAGTCCCTATATATGTCTTGTAGATATTCTAAAAGTAATGGGTAAAAGTAATTGGATTCTAAATCTGGTCATTTATTTAGCTGTTAGATGACTAGAAGACAACATTTTTGGGAGGCTTCAGGCCAGAAGCCCTGTTTCTAGGAATGGGTGAAAAAGTAAAGTGACAGCCTAAAAATTGAAACAATGTTAAGAAAGGAAGAAAACAGTAGGAAAGGGGAAAAGGCTTTAAAGATCTTCTTCCATTTGAGAAGTAATAAGGTATGGGGAAAATAGACTATTCTTGTTTCCAATTCTTTCCAGTTTCTCTATTAATACAGTACCTCCTTCTATGAAAACTACCTTCCCTCTGTCCTGAGACAGTTGTGTTACAACTACTGCCTCAGAGACATCTTTCTTAAAGATGAAAACCACATTAACACTTAGTTATAGCATAAGGTTAGCAGCCTTACTCGGTAGCAGTGGTCGGTATATGGTGTTGTTACTCAGCAGAAACAACCTTGCAGCCTGTTTAATTTCAGATTTTTCCATCTCTACTTCCTAATCCTTCTCCCCAGCCACAATACTCCAACCACCACCAGAGAGACAGCAGTTCTGCAGCTGGTCCTAATGGCTGTGCGTGTTAATTGGCTAGCTAATGTCTGCCAAGTAAACTCTGAGGACCAAAGCAAGCCTGCCTCACCCTCATCTGGGGCGCTGCTCTGAATCTCTTAGCTGTTCATTTATGGGTCTTCACAAAATCTGTAGGAACAGCAATGGCAAGGCAGAGATGACAGACAAGTGGCAAGCTCTGTTTCCAGAGGACATCTGAGTAAAAAGTTTTTAAGGACAGCATTTCCTCCTAAAACTTCAGTGTCAGCGGTGGATTAAGGTTGCTGTGCAAAATCCATGTTCCCTACTGATATGGTGTTTGGGATTCTGAAACAATTCTACTGGTGGTGGACATCTCAGTGCTCAGACTAGTTCTGGATAATGATGTTTATATATATATATGTCACATCTATATGTTTGCTTAATTAAGATGTAAAGGAGCTAAATCAGATCCTGAGGGCCCAGTAGTAGTGTGAGGAAGAAGAAAAGTAATTGCCGTGACACACTTGTCTTATGTGTACCGTTCACCTGTGCGGTTTAATCTCTCCAGGAATATATAGGAGCACAACACTTTACACCGAGCACAGTGGCAAAAAAAAAAAAAAAAAAAAAAAAGAATTTGAGTTCTGGTAATTAGCTATTTGGTTAAGTTTCTTTCCTGTCACCCCTATGTGTTTGCTATTAGCAAGGAGTAAAGTACCAGTCCACAAAGAACTGTAAGATCTTCAATCTCTGTACTTTGACTGACTGATGTATTTTAATGAGCTTTAGTGATTTAAAGAATTAAAATCATTTCAAACTAATTAAA
Source organism: Aythya ferina (assembly GCF_964211825.1). Taxonomy (NCBI): domain Eukaryota; kingdom Metazoa; phylum Chordata; class Aves; order Anseriformes; family Anatidae; genus Aythya; species Aythya ferina. The sequence goes on along the minus strand of NC_140302.1, from coordinate 10,317,644 downwards.
TCATATAGAAATTTAAAAGAACTTCCGAGTTGAGGATAAATGTGGAAAAAAGATAAGGAAAAATGTATTCTACAAATGTTTCTTCTGTATCATGATGCTTAACATGTATTTTATTTATTTTAATGTTCTTCAGAAAAGAAAAAGAGATTCCTTGGAAAGGAAGGGAGACACCTCTGCTCTTGGAGCCACTGGGGGAGAAGTTTCCAGAGCACAAGGGCAGACTGGAAGGGGAGCCTAGCGACAAGAGAGTTTGCAGCACACTGGAGATGACTGAGAACGGGGGACAGACAACCTGCCAAAAGTGCAAGCTGACAAAGAGGCTTTTCCTGGTGCTTGGAAGACCATGCAGTCTGCCAAAACCCAGAAAGTGACTGAGTTGGATTTCAGCCAAGCCCTCCAAAAAAGATTTATCCACCAAGAACACGGTAAGATCTTCATTTGCAAGTTCTTTTTTTTTTCATTGTTTGCTCTTCATTTTAGAAGTTAGCCTTTCTGTTTGTATTTTGAAAAGAAGTATCTTTTGCTTTTGAAAGCCTTTTGAGCACTTTTGGGCTGTACAGAATGATGTGATGAGACTTTATAAGTTTGACTTTCATATGTTGACATTGTGCATCTTCTCAGATTGGTCTGTGCAAATAATTTGTAAACTCTTCAAACCTTTTTTGTTTGTTTGTTTGTTTGTTTACCATCCCTGAAACCATGGTCTTCTGACAAGTAGGCTTGGCATCTACTGTCTCCAAATGCTAAAGCAATACGTACACTTATACTGAGGTCACACAAGGCATGCTGTTGAATTAAGGTATTAATTTTGTTTTCTCCATTGGATGGGAGTCATTTTGCTCTCCTCATGCAATGCTTGGAATTATCACCTTTTATTAATAGTGCTGTCATGTTTTTGTGACACAGCGACAGATTTGGACCTTTTCCTCTTTAAGCTATTTGCCGCTTTTTTCTTTCTTTTTTTTTTTTTTTTAAAGTTGTTTTAATTATATAATTGCAGACAAACTTCAAGACCACCCAAGTTAGATTAAGATTATAAACAGTTTCATATGAACAGTTCCATGAATTTTCCAGTTTTCAGTATTGTTGTACTTTTAAATGGACACCTGGGAAACCTTAATGTTCTGTATATGGATGTATTAATTTACTAGTACCTTTGAGACAGCAAGAGCTGTCAAAAAGCCTCAAAAAGTTCACATGAAAGAAGTAATCTCAGATGAGCAATACATTCTAGCCTACCCCAATGAAAGCTACTGGCAAAACACCATAAGTAAAGCAAAGACAATTGCTGACAGGTAACTGATGCTTAGTAATTTGCAACTTAAATTGTTTCATCTTTAGAGGATAGGAACCTGCTCTTTTCAACTGGCTTTTTTTAAGACTGCTTGATCAGCAAAGTGATATAGTAAAATGCAAGTAAAATCTATTGGAAGGGACTGAAAAGACAGCTTGCTTTTTGAGAAAAGCTGTTGTTTTTACTGTGCTGGGGCCCATTTAGATTCAATTTGCACTGTTTCCTCCAGATTTTATGGAGCTTTTACTTTCATGACTCTGAACAGCATCTCTGTCAAAATCCACATCATAGAATTAGGCCTGTAGAGGCATTTTATGGCACCTTCCCCTGGATAGCTGTAAAAAGAGGAGTGTGTCCACAGTATAACTTCAGATCAGCTAGACAGCTTTCCGTTATTAAAGTAGTCATGGCGCTATACATAAAGGGATCCAGCATTTTCCTCAAAGCTCTCTGTCGAAAGTGAAGACTTCCCTGATTGTTCTATTGGATGTTCTCTATTTTGAAGGGCCTCAGGATAAAAGAAGATATACTTCTATATGTCTCTGTGAACTCTTATTCTATTATTTGTCTTGTAAAGACATGAAAAATTTCCTAGCTCTAGCCTGTTGAATTTATAATGTATTTTTATAGGCAAAATACTAATAATTGAGAACACAGTAAAAGATCCTGCTCTTCTGCAGTGAGATAAATGTTAAGCAATTCTACTAGGTTTTGTAATGTAACCTGGCCTTTAAAATATATATCATGTAAAATAAAACATGGGATAGATCAAAATATAAGAAAATAATTTAATGGAGACACAAAGTTTGCCAGCATTAGTATGGCAAAAGGAATTAATTATTCAGTCTGCTATGTCTTACTTGAACCGAATGTCATTCTTAAACATACAATTGGACTGATAATTTCGGCTTTGCTGTTACGCAGTTGCACAGCTTCAAACCAACAGGCAAGCAAACACCAAGTGCCTCCAAGTGGCGTGAGTGCATCCACTGAACTTACTTGCTTACTGTGTTCTCCCACGTAGTACCTGCTATGTCAAAGTGGAAGGGTTGATGCATTTAAATGGAAAACCTTTCTTGTGAGAACTGTCTAACCTAGTCCTCAGGAGAACTAGGCAAGGCAAGAAGGCTACTCAGCAAGAGCTTGAAGTTAATTATGACAGATATTGGCATCCTGTCTGAAAACATGTTTGCAGTGAAACGTTTTAACCGCAGTAGACTGAAATCTGTCACTGTTACCTGAGCTTGTGTAATAGTCTCTAGATACCCTTTAGAGTAAAATGGTTTAGTTGCAGAAGGCACAGTTTCCTGAAAGCCAAATGTTTTACAGTAAAAGATTGGTCAAGCTGAGCAGAAGTGGAAAATGCAATCCAACCTCTCCCAGATTACTAAGTAGCAGATTACAATTAAGCTACAGTTCCAAATGGGAAAATAATTTGATTGCCTTGCATGATCTACAGCTCTTGGTTCTCTTGCCTTTCATTCAATCTACCTTGAATTGGATATTCTGTAATCGTGGATCTAAAGCAGGGATTGGTGGTGGTCACAAGTAGGAGGCCCTGCAAGAAAAGAACTTTTCTCCTATAGTCTAGCTGTAAGCAAGGTGTTTACAGATTCATAATAGTAATTTGAGAACCTGGATATGGGGGTTATTGAGAGCCATCAGACATGGGGAATACTTATAGCATCTGCAGTGTTAACACCAGTGAGAAGCACATACATGTATGTAAAGCTCTTTGAGAAAGGTGTGACTGAATTTATCACGGTGGTGACAGCTAGACCATACAATGAATAATGCATCTAAATGTCACAATACCAGGAAGGCATCATCTCAAAGAGCATACAAGTTTCACTGCTTGCTGCCCAAGTAGGTGGGAATTTTGCTTGCGTATCATTTTTGCTAAAGCCTGCATGGGTTAATACATCACTGGTAGTATTTCAAGCAAGATCACCTGTTTAATAGACCGTATCTCTTCTCTAGGCTGGAACTGGAGAAGAACAATGGTTTCCTATTAGCAAACTACTTACTGGGAGAAATGTAAATATTTCACTTATCTGTGGGATTTTTTTATTTATTTATTTTTTTTTTTTAAGAAAAAAGAATCAGAAAAACTCAAGACATGATTTTTTTTTCACTTTCTGTAAATATGACAAAACATTATCTACTGCCATTTCTATTTTATTTTGCTATTTATAATGTTAATATTTTTTCACATTTTTCACTTCCTCATAAATCACGTGCAGTAGCTGTTAATTGTGAAGTAACTCAGAATATTAATGAGCACTTCAGAAAGAGAGAGTGGTAAATTCAGGAGTACTATTGCTGACTCAAAACACCGGATGCTTAAATAAACGTGGGGCTTACATTTGTTGAATTGACAGCTTGTGAGGAAAATACAAGAACAAAGAGGACGGTCCTTAAAATTTGTTGTGCTATGGAGGACATAAACATACATTATGTGTACCAGACCACTCAACAATCTCAGGTGATTATTATTCACACTGATGCTCTTTAGTATTTTTATTGGACATTGTGAACATGCAGCTTACCAAAGTTCAAAGGTCTATTTTACCTCAGCAAAGAATAAGTTTCTTATCCTGTGCACTACATAAAAACCTATCATCTGTTCTGTGTCTTTCTTTGGTGGAAGAAGCCCTGTACTTCCTACAGCAGGCAGTGCTTTTGGTTAGTGGTTCAATTTACCATAATGGTCAGGGCCTAATGACCGAAGAGCAAGCCAGCATGGCAGAGTGGGATGTTTCCTTCAAGCGTGAAGGAATGTAAATGAGTGAAAACTTCCTGGCTGTGAAGATGGGTGTATTCTGTAGTTTCAGAGAAAGGCATGGCTCTTAACTGCAAAATAATTCATTGTTATGGTCCTATTTTCCTTCAATAAGAGGTAAAACTCCCTTTAATTCTTATAACAAATAGAGAGATGACTCTGTAGAGCCCAGTGACTTGTTCGAGTTATGTGATTCATTCTGTCCTACATTGCATAAAATAAAAACAGCTGTATATTATACTGCAGTGTTAGTTCTGGGGATCCAACCAGTTTCTGGCATCAGGGAAGCTGTGGTGATCTGCTGAAATTGAAAGGTGGTTTCTGTGTGTGTCTACTGAGCATATCATGATTTACCCATAGATCCTAGAGAGTTCAGCGAGTATTGGTCAAAGTTATTTCTTAATATGGTTTACGGTTTATGTTGTAGTTCCAGCAGCATTGCCCATTGGCACCATTTGTCCTGTTAACCTGATTATCATGAGTATCATGGGGGATTATGGTTTGCTGAAACAAAACAGAATCACATTGTTATGGAAGCTTTGGGAGCAACGTTCCCTGGGAAGGTTTGGTTGAAATTTATATATGTAGTAGAAGTAATATCTCTTGGTTACAACTGCACTTCAGTTAACTCGCTTAATTTTGCTCGAATGTCTACAGCACACTGACATATTTTTCTCCACGAATTATATTTACTCTAGGGAATGGTTTCAAAAGAAAGGTTCATAGCATGATATGTTATCCACCCAATAAGTATTTTAAAGTAGACCTTTATTTGTCATTTAAAGAAGTAAGAAAAATACCTATTAGTTAGATAAGGTCTGGAACATTTTCATGTCGTCAGGATTGTTACATCAAGACTGTTACAGATCAGTCTCTGTGTTACCCAAACTGACTTGTTTTCCTTCAAATTCTTCCATCCTTTATCCTTACAAAGATAAAAGGGCTGCGTTTTGAAGGGAGAGCATGCTTAATCTGGATGTTCTTTGACAAAATAAATAAATAAATAAATAAGTGCTAGTTCAGAGAGGATTTTCTTAAATGTTGTTTGAAGAAATTTGTTTGCTCTGTAGTACAGAAAAGGTACAGTGACTTCTGGAGATGCTTGGTGAAGTTGTTAACCATTAGCATTCTGCACATTTACTTGTTTTTCTGTCCACTAATTGTGTAACTGAACCCCCAGATTTGCAGTGGAGAAATACTTGCTGCTTTGGTTATCCTTTATAGAAATGTTCATGATACCTGCAAAATAAGTTTTGGGGTGTGGACAAAAATTGGTTCATTAGCTGCTGGTCACTCCTTTAATTTACTGTTCATTATGTTATTGTTTTCAAAATCAGTGTCATGCAAAGTTAGAAATGTTAAGTATTTTAAATTAAATCTTCACAATATGACACCATTAAAGGATTGGATGTTGTCACAGGCAAATACTTAATCAGAGCTTAATCAACAAACTGGAAGGATCAAAATTAGCTGATGATCAAAACAAAATATAAATGTATTCTCTAATTGATTAGAGTAGCTTGGGAGGTCCTGCAAGTCAAAAGATTTTGCCCAGCTGGAATGAAAATCAACCTTTCTTCCTATTTCCTAGACAGAAATATTTAATAGCAGTTCAACAGTCTCTGCACCTGAAGAAAAGTACGAAGATGATGATAGGAAAAAAATGGCTTGTAAAAATGCCTGATAATATGATGAGTGCTACTGTAAATGTGCCAATTTAATCAGGACTGTGGGTGGGGGCCGTGGGGGAAGTCTTCCAATGAAATAGATTTTTTCCAGTGTAGATTTTTGTCTTGCACATAAAAAAAATCACTGTTAATATGTGTATATATTAATATTAATATATATTATATTAATATATATGCGGCATATATATATAAAATAGAAACAATAGCAGGAGAAAAAAAAAAAAAAAATACTACTTTGCATCAAGAAGATCATTTTTTCAACCAAAATCTACCTAATCAACCTAAATCTAGCTTCTGTGATGTCCCAGGGATGGGAATTGTCGTAGTATATCACTTAATCCCATGAAGAAGGAGGGTCCCTGTGTATCACAAGTGTGTGACACAGGGAGGGAGGGCAGTCATCCTGCTGGGCAGAGCAGCTCTACCATGTGGGCAGTTCTCAGATGCAGCTTTTCCAAACCATCATATTTTGATTCTGGGCCAAAATATTTCAGATTGCTGGACAGACAGAGATAGCAAAAAATAAATACATAAAAAGACTGAAAAAAGTTTTTTGTCAGTAGATTTATTTTAGGAGTAGCAGGACTACAAATAATGTACAAAACCAATATTAAACAGATCAGTGTTGCAGTATATCAGCCTGGTGAGGCAGAAGGAAGCTAGCTTGTTGGATCAACATGCCTGCATTCTGTTTCCATATTTCTATTCCAATAATGTTGATCCACATATTAGGAGAAGTGTTGACACATGAAGTTTGCAGTGAGTGAGTTGGGGTCAGCCTGAATATATGCATGAACCAATCCTTGAGTTATTTTTATATTACTTTAGGCTAATTTTATTTCCCACTTACCACTGCCACCATAGAAAGCGTGAGAAGTGCTCCCAAATGTTGGTGCCCCAAAAGCATTACAGCTCAGGGAGCTGGGACTGTTTCTAAGCACAAGAACCAAGTAATACTGGCCTGTGCTATTTGCAGAGACCTACGTGTACCCTCACTGAAGCACAGAAAAGATCTAGCAAAGACTTCATAGATAAAATTCACAGGGCAAGGACTCATGGAAGGCTTTGTCATCAGTCACTGGAGAATTAAAGAAAAATATTTTTTTTCTGGGAAAAGTAAATAAAGGCATATTTATAAATAACTTATTTTCATACTTCAGGGGATGGAGGGTATTATTGCAGGCCATCCCTCATCTAATTATATTTGACATAAAATAATTATTTTTCTTTTAAGAACGCATCCAGTAAAATGAAATGAAAATGAAAAAGCTGTCAAGCATGCAATTGTAATGGTGCAGTCTGAAAAGCTGGAAAGTGAAAAAGATGGCATATTGAGAGAGACATCTAATTTCTGAGTCCTGAAGTTTAATTTTGGTTGCACATGGCACTCTTAACAATAATAGAAGGGAGGAAGAAAAATAAATACGACAATTTGTCGAACAAAAGTTTGTGCATCTCAGAAATAAGAGGAAGCAAAGGCTTAGAAGGACACAACCAGGGAAACTGGCCTTTCTTCTTCAGAAGTAGGGCAGCTTCTTGCTCAAATTCTCAGTCTAATTCTCTGTTATATTATTCCTAAATCATACATATTGTGATGGTCTATGATGAGCAGTGCACCTGTAATCCAGCAGCCTAGTAAAAGGAGGCTACAATTTTTCAGAACTGTTTTGTCATTTTTCCAGATGCAGGCAGTTGAATGCTGCACAGCATCAGCTGCTGGGCGCACTGCACAACATGGCATATTGCAAAATAAATTGGCTAGCCTGCTCCTTAAAAAAATGCTAGGACAATTGCTAGACACAAAAAAAAAAAAAAAAAAAAAGAAAAAAAGTAATAACATGGAGGTATAGGTATGAGATGGAAAGAAACAAAAACTATTAAATGAAAGAAAAAAGTTATCTGCTGTGCAACCTATATCTTTCCCATCAGAATGCTCAGCAACTTCGGGATATTGTTCTTCTCATTGGTTACAGCTGTCTCCAATTAATTATGTTAGTTTATTATTGTAAAGATCCACAACTATTCACCAGGGGCATAATTATTTTGGGGAGAAAGATACGCTATTAAGTACATTTTAGATTTTTTCTTTTCTCTTTGCATCTCGCCCTCTTTGATCTAAACATTTTTTTGTTTTGTTTTCAAATGCCTAAATCTAGATGTTCTGGCAGTACGGACATTTTATAAATTATCTGTCTCTGCCTAGCAACTGTATCAACGTTTCAGGGACAGTAAATGATTTACAACAACTCAAAATGTAACATTGAGAAACCTCACAAGCCATGCTGGCTCTTATGCTATCCTTGAGAGAACTCATTTGCAGTGAAAGCCATGCCACTAAGGATCTTTCTAAAACTCAGATCACCCTTGCTGTTGACAGCTTAATGTCCTAGCTTGGAAGAAATGCAACACTTGACACCCTTTCAGCCCTTTACTGAAGTTTCAGCTTTGAGGTCTACAGCTAAAATATTTGCAGATCAGTCATGAAGGTAGGTTTTTTTAAGAAAATAAATTGGTGTACAAAGTTACGTAGCAGCTTTAAATCAGCCAATTATATCCAGTTTTATTAATTTTCCAGTGCCATAGCAACCATCATGGGATTATGGCTTTCCTAGAATATGGAGGAGGAATAGACCTACATGTATTCTAACAGTTTTCCTGTATCTTCCTGAATTGCAGAAGAGCAATGCATGAGAAGGTAGAAAGGTAGGTATAATCAGAAAGGTTCAGGCAATGACAGGAGTGTAAACTGTAATACATTTTGAGGTTGACTGTTGGGTATTTCTCTTCCCTTTTCATTTTACCACTGCTAGTTGCATCCTTTCTGTCACATGCTGATTTTTTTCCTAAGGCTGTCTGTATTCTCATCCCAGCTGCCAGAAGGAATCTAAATGAAGCATCTAAGCAGGGTGAGAGTGCAGTTGAATTAAGATTATTTGAAATTAAGAAGATCTTGCACAAATAGTTCTAATCAACATGTCTTTCTTGAGCAGAAGTTTGAATACTGAATTATAGGAGTAGGAGACATTTATATTTTAATGACATGAAGTAGGGCATGGGGCAGGACCCCTGAATTTCTCTGGTACAGTCTGTCTTCAGGATAGGAGCGGCTTATCAATGCCACATCTGAAGTTGTTCATGTCTAGTGGTTACAGTGCTTGTACCTTAGAGAACAAGGCAGGGACTGGAATACACTTGTGATAGTTGTGATGAAAGCTGGACAAATGCAGAAATAAACAACAAAAAACCTAAAGCCCCAAACAAATACCCCTAGTCTGACTTCAAACTGGATATTCTTAAGGCAGAGCAGTTGGATGCCAGCAGCCAAAGGATAATCAACAGGAAGGCAATATTCTTCAGTATGATGCTCTCGAGAGCTTTGGACAGGCAAGCCATTGAATTCTGATTAGGCAGCAGAACCTGGGAACTGTGATAAGTGAATTGGATAAGGTGGAGTACAACAGAATCTTACACTGATATACCCCATACACTTTTGGCTATGTCTGTTTTCATCACCATTGCTTTTTTAGTTATGTTAAACTTAAGCACAGATGTATAAAAAATGTGATTAAATGTTCTGTGCTAGGTAGGAAAAAAAAAGTAAAATGGAGCTGTAGCAGCCCTATCATTGTGCTTTAGGTTTCATGCAGCATTCATGGGGAGTCTTTTGAAAAAGAATCAGAGTTCAGCAAATATGCATGCTAAAAAAGCCTGTGACAAATCCTGATGGTACCCTGTGGCTTTATACCAGCTAAAAATACACATTATTATAAGGAAAGTAATCACGGTTGTATTCTTAAGGCATCTTCCCGAAAGGTGCCATATGTCTATGTCCTCGCTAAGAAAATAGCTGCCGTCCCTGGCCTGCCAATAGGTAAACAGTTTGCCTAGTTTCCTTGTAGCTCTGTGCTTAGAAATGCTCTGAGTGAAGGGCAAAGGTGTCAAGAGATTCTACTTGGTGGTGCTTGAAAAAACATCCCTGTGCTTATGTGTTTCTAAGTCTTCTGATTGAAGTCCATTGCAGGCTTACAGAGGGCGCAGGCTGGTATCTCTGTGACAGCTCTTCTCGTGGTGTGAGTTAGAGGAGATCCAGTGATGTTACCAGAGCTAGAACCACCCAACTGGAAGCTGACACATGAAGCCACAGAAAGGTTTAGAGAGTAAACTGTCCAGCTGTTTAAACCTGCAAACAACATACAATTTTAAGTGTATGGTTACGATTCAATTTGGTCCAAGCACTACATCTTTTGCAGTAGAAATCTTGAGCAGTAATTTCCCCTGTCATAGAGCCCACATCCTAGCAAATTCCCCATCTTGGAACACTTCAAGTGAGAAGGAATAAGCTAAAACAGACTAGAGTGCAGGAGAGGTCTCCCTCTCTGTGAGCAGTAATCTCTTAATGCTCAGAGATGCTTGTCTCAAATCCTCTAACCTGCAAAATGAGGTTGCTGTTGCTGTATTTCTTAGCTTGTCATCCTGGATGTCACTGTTAGCTATTACTAAGTCTTTCAACGGAAAGAAAAAAAAAATATCAGATTTTGAAACCATTCCATCTGTATTTGGCAGTAGCCAAATCTACTGCTTTACAGCTATCCTGGAGTTTGACAATAGGGTAAAATAAAAATTAAAAAAAAAAAAAAAAAAAAAAAAAAAAAAGGTCTGTGTTTCCAAAAGGCTTTAGAGTGTGAGCAAGCTCAAGGCTCCTGGTGCCTCTTCTGAGCTCTCAAAGCTTCTGAAAGTACTAATCCAAGTAGTTACTGCACACAAATTCTCCTTAGCTTTGGTGAAACTCATCCCTGTGCAAGAGGCATTTGCATCGCTTCTTCCGGATGCCAGATTTCCAGCATGCAGGGAATGATGGCACCAGGAGGAATAGTCTGGAGAGGGGGGGCAGAATATTCTGCCTGAGACACAGTGGGTTTTGTGTAGTGGCAAATACCCGTTATGTGCTCTGCGAAGGGATAGATTTTGTGCAAAGGAGCAGTTCTTGCACACTAGCAAACTGGGTCTGAGACTGGTGAAGGTGTCAGAGGAGGGGAGGCTGACAAGTAGAGAGAGAGATACTGATGTTAACCACCACAGTGTCCTTCAGAGCACTTAAGGTTGGCAGTAGAGCCCAGAATGGAATTCCCAGTTTGGAATTTCAGCATTTTGTTCTGATGTTTTTCCAAGGTTTTAGTAATATGATGGCAATGGAAATGTTAAAATTTTATAAGGACTCAAACTAGAATAAAATAGGAGACAATGCGTAAAATACACAGATCATGAACTTGTTCTGAGAATGGCAAAACTCACTGTGCTTTAAAAAAAAAAAATGTATGAAAACTGTAAATGAATGCTGTTATATTTCTCCCTTCCTACAGCATGTCTTAAAGACCAGCTGGACATCTCCAGTGCAGTGTAAGTTTACAGTTGTGTAAGAATGGCATGGTGTGCTGTGAGGCACTAGAGAGCAATGTGTTTGACCACTACCCTTTAAGCATTTGAAACTTTGATTCAAACCTCGACATGAACTACGGATGAAAATAAGTAAATACTGCATCTTCCATCCTCAAGTTTTCACTGATGCCCATTGCAACAGCTAATGTAATTGTGTATTTCCTCCTCTGATAAGGACCACAGAAACAAAATAGGGGGGGTTGATGGTTAAGAAAGAAATGTACTTCTCAAAGTCAGGGCACAAAAAGGTTCACAAAAGCAGAGATTTGTTCAGGTTGGGAATGGTGCATTTTCAGATCAGTGAGTAAAAGGTTGGGCACAAGCTGATCAGAAAAAACGAGTCCATAGGTTCCATGAAGTGAGCTGCTGGAGTCGTTGTCACAGTTCCAGGTCCAGTTTGGCAACCACCGTGGCTGCACCTGCTGGTGCCGTTTTGTTGACAGGTACAAATCACCAGCCATCAAGGAGAAAACCATGAAACAGGCAACAACTGGCTCCGAAGGTATGAAGTAATTAGCTAGCCCAGAGCTCTAGGCAGCAGTATCTAAAGGGAAGCAGGTGGGCCACCAGGGAAGCCTCTACGTTTGCTGTATTTGTTTGTTTGTTTTTCTCTCTGCATACAGCAGTAGCCAAACAATGCAAAGACATTTTGCAAAGTGCTTGCTGAAGAGAGCCTCCCAAGGGTCTGACAAACCCAGTGCACTCTCTTCTTATTTAACACACATCTTTTAAAGATCTACTCTCCTTCACGGAGTTTTTCCAATTGTATTCTGAGATCAAATATTTTTTTTCATATTATATGAATATACTGATTGTAAACTGAGAAAGATGGAGTTCATGTGTGATGCTGAGCAATGTGAGCTTTAGTTTGGTGACTTGGTTGTAATTAGGTGGCTTTTTTAGTGGGTGCTTGTATAGGCTAATTAGAAGAGTCTGACTTAGAGCCAGGCTATTTCTTCCTTAAAGATGTGGTAGCTCTACAGCATGGTTGGAGCAGATTTGGCTTTCAGGTTCAGCCTAGGAATGAGTAAATATCACAGGTGGAAGAGTATGAGCACAGGAAGTTACCTGCCTTCTTGATAAAGACAGACTATAAATCCTAAATGAATGATATTGGGACTTCTGAAAAGTCAGTTCTGTTCCTCGCTGATTATCAGAGACATTTCACCAAAACGTCCAGCAAGCTGCAATCAGAGTAATTGCATAACAATTGCAATCACAGGCTTGTTTGGCCTTTCTGGAAGCAGCACAGCTATTTGTTATACAGCTGTGGAGAGGTTTGCAAATGCTCTGGCAGCATCAAGTTTGTTAGCGAACCATGCGGTTTGCTGAAAAACTGTCTCGGGGTCAGGAGTTAGCATATGGACAGAAATGCGTGAGCTCTGCTTTAGCGGAGACTGGTGAGACTCAGAGCAATATCCAAACAATTCCCAGCATCCTGGAGGCGGAGAGGGAGCCAGAAAGCTTTTGAAACTGAAGTCTCTGGAACTGTTTTTTACTCCCACTGCTTTTACTCCCCATAGGTACATCATGTTTATTGCCTCCCTTCCATGCACTTTACTACAATTACTTGATAGCAAAGTTTAGTTTTATTGCCATAGGTGTTTCCACCATCTCACGCATGCTTAGAGAACACTGTACAATAATGGCCAGGCTTGATAATACTCAGGTGAAAGATGAAAGTTCCTCAAAGGCAGGACTTCACCAACTGCACCCTTGGCTGTGGTTTAGCACTTTTCCTCACTGTTTCTTGGACTTGGTGATGGCTTTCTTTGTTCCACATAGTCCCAGATGCTGACCACATGAACTCTAATCCTGAGACTAGAGCAGGGGATCGGTGTGCTGGAACATGTACGCGTACCAGGCCCTGCCCTTAGGTCAGCTTGTGCAGCTGGACGGGGCTCAGCAGTTACAGGGAGCACTGCGAGCTCTCAGGCTGGCAGTGTGGCCCAGAGGGGGTGAGACTAAGCAGACAGTGGGTGAGAAAGGACGTGCGGTTGTGTCAGCGTGCAGGTAATGAAGATCCCCACATTCACCCTGCCCTGGGACAGGGGAAGAGCAGAACTCCTGCAGGTGAGCTCTGGGCTGGCAGTGCCAGCTGCCTCCTGCCCAGCGGGGCTACCCCCACCCCAGGCAGTGCTGTCCCTTCTGTGCCCCCATGCCTTTGGTGCACCATTTGGGCACGGTGGCTGTTAGCCCCATCTACCTGCTCCCCTCCATCCTGTTGTACCTTTGCTTCTTGTGCTTGTTCTCATTTGCATTCTCTGTTGTTTTGTGGCCCTGTTATTTTTTCCCCACTGGTTTTGCTCCTCTTTGGAGATGTTCAGTGTAAATCTACGGAACTGAGTCAAATATGGCTTTGGCACTTAACTGAGGTTCAGACAGCGCAGTTGCCTGGGTCACAAGGCCCACTCTGAGTCTGCAGGGCTGTGCGTGGTTTTGGTGAGAGATGCTGCTGGCAGACGGACAGGAGCCACCTGCTGCTTCTAACCACAGCCCCAGGTGCACAGCGTGGACGTCCAGATGTGACAAGATCGGGGTCAGTGCTCTCTTCCCTCTCCTTGGTGACTAGAGGAGGTACATGCATGGCTGTGACCATGGGGAATGGCTGCATGGTTCAGTGGGCTTCCATCACGCCCCTCCGCACCTCTAGCTGGCTTCAGAGGGGCAGAGCTGCAGGAGTAGCCACTTTGTACACCAAGGCAGCAGGGGGGCATGGAGTGACCAAAGTCTGCATCTCTGTTGCTGGGTAAGAGGAGGGACAGGGCACTTGTCCCATGGATAGCTTAGAGGGAGCCTCAGGATATTGCAAAATGTGGGGATATGGGGACAGTGAAGGACTGAGGAAGTCTGTGATTCCCCAAAAAAATGCAGCATTCAGCTTTTCTATGGGACTCATAGTGTCCTCAGCCTTGCCCAGAATGCTCCGTGATTGTTTACATGTGGAAGTAAAAACCTTTTCCAGGCTTTCCCCACAGCACATAGTGGGGACAGGAGAGATGCAGAGGATTCTGAGGGAAAGTTGATGTGGGAGTCAGGCTGCCAGCCCCAAGCAGTAAAAGACTCAGCTGCTGAAGGAGAGTAGCTCTTGCTTCAGAGCCAACAAGCAGCAGGGTTAAACATCCCCCTCCTGGTTCCTGCAAAAGGGATGGGTGAAAATACAGCGGCAGGTGAGAAAGCTGAGCCTGTGGTGTCTGAGAGCAAAAGGCTCAGAGCTGGAGCCAGAGAGGAGGCAGGATGTGAGCCAGCAGGAACAAGAACAAATTGTCAATGCAATCGGAGCTGAAAGCTAATCTTTAGCGAGTCTGCAGTGTGGATGAACATCAGCAACTTTGGTAGGGGCTGGGGCCCTACTCCCTGAAGGAAAAATAAATCAAATGTGTACAGGCTGGCCTTGTGTTATTGTCAGGGGAGATATCACAGGGGTGTCTTCTTCATGCTATTTGTTGCTCCAGGTCGAGGGTCTGACACTTTCAGGGATAACTGTTAATTGATTGGGGTTCTCAGGTCCCTTCCTGCTCCAAAAGGACTAGGAAGGTAATCTGTTGTACAGGGGAAAAAATATGTGGTTCCCCAGCCTGCTCTGGGTAGACACCAACATTCTGGGAGGGACAAAATGTCCTCTGTTCCTGTTGCCAGGGAACTTCAAGACACAACTTCTACAGCTCATTATATTTTTCAAATGATCACAAATTAAGGTATTTTTCAATGACTGATGCTTGGCCCTTTGATCAACTAATCTTATGATGGAAGCAGAAGGAAATTAAGTCTTCAAATAGGTAAAATTAGCTATATTTCATTTTTTGCTGCTCTACAGCAGCAATGATTGCAATAAGTTTGGGAGTCCACACCTTCATTTTTAACCCTAAAGAACAAAAATCCTTTATACCACATAGAGGATGTCAGAAGCAGAGATGTGTGGAATTAAAAGGAGGAAAAAAAAAAAAAGAGAGAGAAAAAGAAAAAAAAAACAAGCCTCAGAGGATAAATGGCACAGTGAATTATGATTCATGCAGCAACACAGGTTGGAACTTGTCTTATGCGAGGAGTGATCAGGAAGTAACAAGCAATTAAGGATGAACCCAGAGCATGCCTGCAATTTTGATGGCAAGAGCCAATCCTCAATAGGCATGTTTATTTGTTATAGTGAGCATGCCGAGTTCGTTTTGGATGCTGCCGCCTGAAAAGCATCATCTCTTCCTCTCTGCCTCTAGCATAAACACATAAGAAAATGGTCTTGCATGAGGCTTAATATTTCAGGAGGTGTTTATCCAGTTTGGAGTGACTTTATCAGAGCATTTTGGCACGTGCGGGCACCCTAACAGATTGTACAGCCCCACAGAACTCCAAGGAGAAGGAGCTGTTCCTTCAGATGGATCTCCATTAGTTGATGTGAGCCAGCCAGCTCTTCCCCTTGCATCTCATCCCAAGATCTGGCTGCGTTTTGTCTGCCTCCTGCGTGCAGGGAAGGTGGTGGTGTGCTGCTGGGTGCGAGGGTTGCTGTGGATTCAGACCTAACTGCGCTTTCATTTTGAGGAATTCATTACCAGTTCACAGCTGTACAATGGAAATGTCAAAGAGAAGGCAGGTATAACTTCTGTTCCCCTACAAGCTTTGCCTACTCGCCTCCCTTCACATGACTTCTGTAAGATACTTGCTGAGACCAAGGGGAAACAGTGGTCCATAACATGAAAACTTTAAAGTTCCTGTGATCAGTCCTGCACAGCCCTGCTGCCCTTCCCCACGCTGGTCACACAATGTGAAGTTCCCACTGTGCATCTGCTGGCTTGCCGCAGGCAGCACAAGTGTCCCAAAACCGCGTTCTTGCTCTTATCAGGCTTTCCTGAGGTCATGTCTTTGCTCGTTGTCTCTGATGTTGTCCCTTGGCAGGTTGACTGGCGTTAATGATCTAGGAGAGAAGGTTTTCCACATCCCTTTTCATTAACAAAAGTTCTTGCTCTTTGTAAAATAGCATTTCATTGTTTTTAGAAATTCTGCAGTTTAATGAGGCAAAAATTCTTCTTCAGAGTGACAGTTTTGCTGGTGGTACTGTTTATTTTTATAATGCTTTATATCCTTGGGGTTTCTTAGGTTGGGATAGAATAAAAGTTTAAAAGAAAGCAAAAAAACAGATAAAGTTTAACAACTGCCAGGCATTCGGCTGACAGAGTAGAAGGCAGTGTGGAGCTATTGTTACTTCTTTTAAATATTGGATGTTTACATATTGAAACAGCCAAAGTCAGAATTTCAACACGAAAAATTGCTTTCTTTTTTTGTTGGCTGTGCTGGGTTGGTTTTCTTGTTTGTTTGTTTTTGTGATTCATTCTCCCCAAATAGTGAACACTTAAGCTATTTAATATACTGATAGGAAGCTGAAAGCTGAAAATTAAGAAAGGACTTACCCTTTCTGGGCCTTTAGGTCTTGCTACAAAATACCTGGCCTACGTCCATCGTAGGATTTCAGTAATGAGTAGGAATCTGTTTCCTGATGTTTTTTGTTGTTGTGCCTGTGAGTGGGGTGAGCGCTCATTGTGCCCCCTGAGCAGCAGAGGCAGCCACGTACCTGCTGTGCTGATGCGCCCAGCTCTGCCAGGATGCTGGGCACCGCGGGGCTGTTCTGCACTTCACAGGTTTACGTCTTCGCTGGCCATGAGAGGCCTCGTGTGCTATAGGCATGCTTTGGGACCCGCTCCACATGCTTTGTTGACCAGGACTGTTAGCTATTACTGTGACAGATACGGTACCCAAAAAGAATATGAATGAATAGCAGTGGAGGAGTGCCATTATTTCAGACAAACATTCATACTGAGAAATTTGATGACAGAGAGTGCTTTTTCCAGGCAGAAAATTCCAGTAATGGGGAGAGCTTGGTTCTACTGGGTGTTTTTCTTTCTCTCCATCTTTGTATCAGAGCTCATTTGTCTCATACTGATTAAAAGCAAAAGCTTTGAAACCAGCAGAAATGATTTACAGTTTGGTTCTTTAGAATAGTAAAATCAATCAAAATATTTTAAAAATAGAAGATAATAACTGGAGCTGCTCATCAAGATTTAGGACTAACTGCAGGCTTGATTGAGGACTCTAAAATTAGCTTTTATTTTATTTTTCATGTAGGCATGTGCAAAGCACAACACAATAATTATCAAGCTGAATTGTTGCTGAAAAATGACTTAACTGGATCTTTGTAGTAGATTAAAACAGAATGTCTTCTGCTGTAAATCTCTTCAGCAAATGTTCACTTTATCTCAGGTCTGGTACCTTGTTGTGTGAGGCTGTTTCCATAAGATATCTTGCCAGGTGGAGGCCATGCAGGTACTTCTACGTCAGTAGAAATACTCTGATTTACAGGAGATGATGAATTGGCCCTACACTTATTCTTCATTAATCCCTTTCCATTTCTCTACGTATCTAGAAGCTGTTGAAAAATGGCATCAGCAAGCAGGAGTCTTACTGCTGTCCTGAGCAACTTGTTGTTGCTCTTCTTGTAATTTTTATCACTCACGAGCAAGGGATGGAGCCAACTGAGAGACAGAATGGGAATGTAAAAATGTATTAGCCTTCCCTAGGTTTTTTCCCACCTCTTTCTTTGGGAATCTCCCCAATATTTCATGGCTAGAAAACCCCTGGAAAATCTCCATATGGGCAGTTTGGTTTGCACTCTGTCTTTACCTCAACAAATTGCACCCAATTTAGCTGATAAAACATGTTTTAAAAAGTGGTCATGATAAAAAGGACAAAGAAGCTGTGATTATAAGAAGTTAGATCCAGTCTTCTCTTTTACTTTTGAATCTAAAGCATCCAGCATTGTTCCTCAATTGCAATCAAAAGCAGAAGTCTTTCTGCACCATGTTTTTTTTTGTTTGTTTGTTTTTTGTTTTTTTTTTTTTTTTTAAAAAAAAAAAAAGGCAGGTGACCTAGTGACTTCTAAGGCGAGTTTTGTGCAGAAAACCTCATAGGCACCAGAAAGGGTAGTCGAGGCACTGGGTCCCTCTTCTAATTACTTGTAACACTGGGCTGAAGTGAAGTCACTTCGCTGTCAGCAGCTCAGCTGCAAATACATAACTGGGTCATCTGCATCGGCATCAGTTCCAAATGTAATTGCTCCCCCCCGCGAACTGTCAGTACTTCTTTTTTCAGATTGCCTCATGTTTGTATAGGAAAAAGATGGGGTTAGGAGAGGAAAGAAAAAGTCAGTTGCTTAAAAGAACAGCAGGAAGGGTGTTTCACAACATGGTGAATTGGTAGGAATTTGTCCAAGACCCAAATTGGCTCTCTTATTTTGCTGGCTTTAAGTGAATATTAAATAATATATATAGAAACATTTAAAGTTAAGAATATGAAAACATTGCCAAACTTGAACTAAAATTTTTGTTACCTCCTAAGCAAGAAGTACTTTTAAATGGGAAAAGAATTAAACCTCTCATTTTGGAGGCATCAAACTAAATTAATGTCTTCATTTGGAAGTATTTATGTTCAGGAGTTTCTTCTAGAAACAATCCAATCAATTCAGAACATTAGCAAAGCTTTTCAAACTATCCAAATACCTGGTAGTGTACTTGTCTTCATAGGAAAATTCTGAAAATGTTTTCCCAGCTGAAGCAGTCAGAACTTTCTTATCCTCCGATGACCTCAAGTGCTGGGTGGCTCAGTCTTCTCTTTCATTTAGCTTTGAGCTTCTTCTAAATAGAAACTGCCAAACCTAGGGCTGTTTCCTGAACCATAAAGTACATTAGCCATCAAAGGGAGAGGAAACTTTCCTCCATTTACTGAAGAATTAATAAGCAAAGTGCAATGAAGGTTACAATTTAAGAGGCAGGAGCAGAGCCCTGGTTGCCTGGGAACAGGAGGATGCCTTTGGAAAGCCACGCCAGGCTCTCCCGGAGAGCGGCCTCACACACAGCCCAACACCCAGCTTGTCCCTCTCAGAAACATGGCTTTCCTCGTTGCTCTTTATCAAGACTCTAATGAGTTCTGAGATTCATTTAGCCTTTACCGCATATATCAGCGGGAGGATGTATCATGTGGTATTCTCTAATTAGAGATGGACCTGAATCGAGGTCCCACATGCAAACGTCAAAGAAATGAGCCAGCATTCAGATTCATAACTGCTCCTGTACTTGTACTGCTGACCACACTGCTTAGGAGTAGTCAGACCTGGGTCAACCGATATCCCCAGAGCAAGCAGATTTCACCAGAAGCCATATACAAGGTAGGGCTCAGTTTAAAACCTGCCTTTCATCTTAGCCAATCGGATTTAAAGCAGTTTGCATAAAATAAGGTCTGTTTCGTGTCTGCAGCAAAACCAATATCAAATTCTGTCCTGTTGCAGGAAAACTGAAATTAATCACTTTATTACCATTGCCAATGCATGTAATTTTCACATGTGTTTTCCATGCAACTTCAGCAGCAAAGCTATGTAAATAATATCCTCTGCATTAAAAGGACCTCTGGAATTCATATATATCTATATATACAAAACCTCAAGTTGGTATGGCAATATAATTGATCCAAAGCTGTAAGGGGCCTGGTTAGTAGAGCATAATAAGGCCTTAGAAACATTCCAGCTGTCCTGAGGCTGTGATCCTGGGTGGGTCCAGCCCCAGCTCCACCCAGGCAAACTGCCAGCTCCAGAGGGACAAAGCTGTTCAGCCAAGTTGCATGGCTGGCCTTTTGTAGACGTGCTGAACTCTGGGGACACAAACCTTCATCCCAGAGTCAAAGGAGAAATCATGCGATTGCCTCGAGGTGATGCCCTGGGGCAGAAACCACGTGTGCACTGAGGCTCTGGAGTCAGCACTGCGAGAGGGAGCCCACCTGTGGGCTGCAAGGCCCCCGTGAGAAGGAGATGCGGATCCCCCAGGTTTCAGAATCACAGGCCTCTGAATGTGGTGACTTATCTGAAGAAAGAATCCAGAATTTGATCCAATGTTTGGGTAAGAAACCCCAAACCCAACAGCTTCTCTGAAATGTGTCTGTCTTCTACTAATATTTCTGCATCCTGCAAATAAGAGTGGAAAATGCTCTGGTTTTGCCAAATGCTCAACTTCCCAGCTTCTGAATAGCAAAAGTAAGTAGACAAAGAGCAGCATTTGTCAGTTCCCAGGCCTGGAAGGGGTTAGGGTGTTGAAAAATGAGTAAAAAATAAAAAAGAGAAAAACATACTACTTCAGAGGGCAAAAGCAGACAGATTGAAGATACCAGCCTTATGCACTCACTGTTTGTTTGAACCTTTCATTACCACAGGTCCCCCCTGTGTCAGGTGGAGATGATGCATTTTTCCTAGGACTATTGTGACAGCTAGTGCTTTACCAATTGCTTTGATGTCTTTGAAGGAAAAAATACTCTGTCTGCCTAAATTTAGACTGACAGAGCATTGTGAATCAGGTGCAGGTGGCTTTGACCAGATTCCTGTAGAGCCCTTTATTGTGTGAGGCATGGCTGTTTTATCAAATATACCTTTTCTTTTCTCACAGCCTCCCAAAACACCACAAAGTCCCCCCAAGATGTGATGCTTTTGCTAAGAAATGTTTGTCCTTGCATAACTCCTGTGTGTGCTGAGAAATAGGAATATTTCATGAGAGTCTTTGTGCCTGGTAATTTTATCAGTTCTTATCAGGTTGTAGGGAAAGAAATGGCAGTAAATTGGATGTCTTACCTTGAAAAGCTTTCAAAAGGAAAACGTGACATGGTGAATAGATGCCTGGAGGGCAGGGTTTTTTTCTTCTCAGGTTATGGGAACACAGACAGGTCAATATGACAGAGAGTTATGTTGGTATTCATGAGCCAACATTCCCTTTGCCTTGAGAGCTTGCTGTAATGGCTTGAGAAACATGCTCCACTGTGGTGGCTAAATGGCAGATTGTATCCACCACTGGGGGCCGGGGGAATGGGGACAAGTGCTGAATACCAATTCAACAGGAGCCGGTGATTGCTGCAATTTGCTGGTGGCTGTGAAGGGCCTGAGATAGGTGGCAAAATCTTCCCGTTTACTTCTTTTGTTTGTGCCTACATAGTGCACAGAGATCACTGTCTGACAGCTCTGACAACTAAATAATTTCCTCGTGGCATTGGGTCACGTGGCACCAGGCCTTGTGGCAAAGGTAGGAAACCCTCTAACTACAGCAAAAGCATCCTGGAACCTTAAAATGGTCCTTCCCAAATAAATAAATGAAGCTTTGTGTTATCAACCTACAGAAGTAAGCGGGAGGTGGGGGGGGGGAAGGGGGAGAATCCCCTGAGGATAAATACTTCTCCTAGATGGTCTACTCGTGTAAAATCTGCATGTAAAATTGTGCAAACATTCAGCAGTGATTAGACTAAATGCTTTTCCTTATTTGGAAAAAAAAAATATATATATATATATATATATATACACACTGTTAAACATTTTCATTATTTTTTCTTAGCTCTTAAGTACAGTGGGTCCAATTCTCCAGCTGGCATAAATCAACATCATTAGGCCCAGGAGTAAAACAGCAGCTGAGGCCCAAGAGCTTGGTAGGGATGGCTCCATTTAGCCTTGCATTTAGCCTCGTGCTCGTGGTTGCTTTTCCCTGTATTGTTTTACTGTGCCGATAAGTGAGATTTGTTCCTGAGCACCAAAGAAATGAGCATGTCACATTTAATATGAACAGACTGCTTACCGTTTCTGTAGTTCCTCATATCTGAGGCTCTCACAGCACATTTCATGCTGCCACAACTTGGCATGTTGTGGCTCACGTGCCGTTGCTTGTGCTTGCTGAGGCAGCATCCCCAGTCAGCGCTGGCAGCAAGCAGCTCAGAAGGCAGCATTGATCTCAGCCTGTTTCATGCACTGTCTGTGCCCAGATCAAACCTTCCAGCCCTGCAGTACGGCAGGTCTTGCTGTTCTTAATTGGCATATCAGAAAACAGAGCCCAAGACGAGCCACCTAGCCTGCCTGATCCTGTTTGTAGCCTAACTACGGTTATACACCTGACTTCACGAGCTGCATTCTCTGCTGCTTTGCTGATGAAATAACCTAGTGAGTAGCAGAACCAAAAAGAAGTCACCTGCTTCAAACTAGAAGTAGGTACATACACAGTAGTGTACATGTACAAGCTGTGGATTGAGTGGCTCCAGTTTTGCCTTATTTAGACAGAACCCTACTGGGGATCTTGCGTGAATTCAATGGATTCAGGATCTTGTAATGCCTCTGCCTTTGAGTGAGGTGCAGAGGGACTGTGCAGAGCAGCTCCCTGGGGCAGAGCAGCCCAGTCCTTCCCATGAAGCTCTCTTTGCCAGACAGGGGATGGGGATTGTGTCCCAGCTGACGTGTGGGGTGATCTGCTGGCCATAAGCATCCCACAGGCATTGTCTTTCCAGTTACATGTGTTATCATGGCATGTAATTTACAGACAGATTATTATAATTATTTTTTTTTTATTATTATTATTCTTAGGCTGCACATAGAGAGCAGTTGTGAAGAGCTCTTGTTGCTCCAAGCCTGGATGTAGTCGATGAAAGTAGCCTTTGTAAGGGGAAAACACCGCCTGCTGACACAGAGGAAAATGCCATGTAATGCCCAGGGAGCCTTCCACCTCTCAGGGAAAGCAGGTGATGGGTCCTTTGTGGGGGTACCCTGTATCGCAGGGGTACCTGCTGGATCGAAACCTCAGTCACATCTGGAGGAAGTTAGCCAAGTGATCTGGACCATTATTATGTTTTGAAATACAACTAAGATCTCATTATTTTCTTCCCTCAGTTAATTGTACTGCTCTGCATCTTTGTTAAATTCCTAGGCAGCAGCACATATGAGCAGATGATTAAAAATTCACTTTGATTTACATGGTAACACAGATGACCTTGTGCCATACCATGATGCTAGTGGAAATGCTGCTTCTACAAGATAGCCTGTTGTTCCTGCTGCCCCTGTGAAGAGCCTTGCCTCATTCATTAGGGTGGTTTGGGGCTTCCTGGCCTCCTCTGACCAGAATGTCACCTGGAGCTGGCAGTACAGCAAAGCCCTGAGAAAGGCCGTGTATTTTGCTCTATCCTACAAGCTGAGCAGCATATTACTGCTTGCATACTGTTATGTCTGGGGACAGTCAGATAAAACTGAGAGGCAGCATCCTATTTCCCTACGTGTTTCCAAGGGGCAAGAAGCACCCTTAGGAGCAAATGACAGGAAGAAATCTTATTCCTCTGGATCAGCTCAGACAGTAAGCCTTGTGTGATGGGCATTTCTGTCCTGGTACCATGGAGCTATAGAGGAAATAGTTGTTAGTACTGGCTTTAAGAGATTTACTCCTTAAGCATTTAGGAATTATAAGTCCACCACTATGTATCGTCCATCTTATAAGGCAATTTCATTCTGAACTCTCAGGTATGCTGGTAGTGCACTTACGATGAATAGCATTTGGGATTGCTAAGGACAAAAAATGTTTTGTTGTTTTTCTTATCTTGACCACTAACCAGACACCTTTAACTCACTCCTGTAGCTGTGGTGGTGTACTGGTAACTGTGCAACTGATGATACCAAGTTACTGTCTCTCTGGGCCCGTAGGGTAATTGAGCTAAGCTTTCATGTTTCCAGTTCTTTCTGCAATGGTCACTTTGCTGATCATTAGACAGCTCAAGTTCCCACCTACCCAGACCACTTCTCATGGATCAAAGAGCAGTGATCTGTAAAGTATTTAAATTTATGGCCCCAAACATTACCTCTGCATTTTCCTGTACTACCTGTATTCTGTAACATGTAAATATTTAAATAAACAAATTATATAAATATGCAAAAACAGTGGTGTTTATCTTTGAGACAGGGCAAATAATATCTCAGTTATATAATCCTGCAGGATCTGTAGCCACAACTGTAGGCAACGCAAGAGTTTTCACTACTGTTTCAAAACCGGCTTCCAAATGTTTCAGAACTACCAATGCAGCGTTTTCAAAACCAAGCATGAGGTACTGTAAGGTAATGCTCTTAATGAAAACAGTCAAGATACGATGTCCCATACTGTGGTGCAGGAGTTAGAAATGTGGGGCTTGGGATGATGGGACTTTCTTAAGGTGAATAGCATTGTCTAGGTTGGATTTCAGTCTTATTGGAGTAACTTGATGTGCCAAAGAGAAGACAAAGTCATTTGCTGTCTTCCCAAAGGGAATTTGGTAAAATTACAGTATAACTGTAAGGCTGGTAGCTGAGAATCATGGGCATCGTTCTGTGACAGCAAATGGATGTAGATACACGTCTATTTATGGACATGTAAGAAGTGGAGGTAAAACCCATTGTGTATTATTTCCCCATTCTCCTCCTGTATTATTTTCATCCATACTGCAGATCAAGGGTAGAGAAACCCTTTATACCACTGAGTTCTGCAAACACAGCTTCTGTGTTGAGGTGTTGCCTATCAATCATTATAACTTAGATTAGCTCTCAAGTCCATGCAAAGACAAATCTCTCCAATCTTCTTCCTTGTCACCACTATTGATGAGCACGAGTCAGAAGATTCACTTTCTTTGATAATGTCATTCTGGACGTTTGTTTCAAGCTTTCATGATGCAGCACCTCTTATGGAAAATGACAGGTTGATAGTGCAGATACTGTTTTATGCTGAATTAGAATTCTGGACTCAAACTTCTGGCACAGTCCTTTCTCAGTAGTCTCTCCTATAATAAGAATAGGTAAACATGGAGCCTGTGATTTACTAATATTTGCTGGTATAATACACTTATTTATTATTTACATCTTCAGTTCAGGAAAGCGCCTGCCTTTAGCACTGCTGCTAAACATGGCAGTGTGTTCAGCAGCTGCACAATCTGAAGTGGTATTTACAAGCAGGTAACCAAGCAGAAGAACTCAGTGCCTTAGCTAGCTCACTAAGCATAACCTCAGGTCTGTAGGCAGCAAAATTTCAATGGTTTTGCAAATAAGCAGATTTGAGTAGTACAGAGACTGCAGAGCTCATGGCTGACATCAGTTCAATGGCTTGTGACTCTCCCAGTACAGTCGAAACATTAACAGTATATGTAGTTATCTGCTCACTGAATCTAGGGTTATTTCTATTGACGCTCATAACCAGAACCTCTGGCATAAGTAATTTCTTATACCTATCGCTCATTTGGAGCACTAGGACATACGGTCACAAAATGTCCCATTTCATGCAGTGCTTGCAATGAATTTCTCTTGCAGGACGTGCAGCACAATTTCCCGTATACTGTCTGAGCACACAGTGGTAGCAAAGTTTTCCCTGTCTATTTGGAGTCTGCTGAGCATGTGTCCACAGTATTGTAATTTTCCATAGGCTGCACTTTAAGCCGCCATCCGGAACAGCCATGTAGCTGGAGCAGTGCTTGCTGTACCCTTGCTTGCTGTACCACTTCTGACATTGCTGACTCTGGCTAGTGACGGCCATGGCCTCTGTAGAGTTGAGTCTGATTCAAGCAGTAAATCCACTCTGATGTGAGGTTTTCCTCTGTAAGTGATCTCGACTAACTTTGTCTGCCACACTTCCAAACTGACGTGACAATCAGCTCTCCTGAAACTACAGTATAATCTGCTCATTTCCCATAGTCTCTTTTTAAGCTGACAAAATTTCTGGTGTTTGTCTACAGCAGTTGTTTTAAGTACGTGCCAACATCATTATTCCAAGAGCACAACGTTATATTTATCGTCCGCTCAGGAAAGTGTGTAAAGTACACACTTGCCTTTGGCCCTGCTTGTCTGCCCTTTCTTCAGAAATGTACCTGGCATTAATTGTGAACATAGAGTATCCAGACATTCTTGTTCAAGCAATAGAAATGCTAAGAGTCTCATCCAAATTTTGAAGGATGGCATGGTGGGTTTGCTGAGGACTGTAGCAGAGTGCAGACAGGAAGAGGAGAATGAAATGTTTACTCGGGTACAAAGCAGCAGCAGCAGAAGTAGCGTCTGGGCATTCCTGCAGTCAGGAGAAACATACAGCAGATGTGTGTGGAGAGACCTGTCCGTAACAAAGACAGGGTCTCTGGTATGTTTTCTTTATCTCAAAAAAGCTGAGCAGAGAAAATGCCCCACTTTACCCCAAACTGTTGTAAATTATGGGAAATGTGCATTTAAGCACAGAAAAGATGAAAGCCCACCAGTGTGCCCCAGAGCTGTTAGAAAGAGGAGGGACAGTGGCAGTTGATTCCTTTGAAATTTGTACTGGCTGGTTAGGGATGGCTTTGGGCAGAAAAAGAGCTTGGCTGGGAGGAGGAGGAACTCACAGAGCCACCTTTCTCCTGACTATAGGAAGTAAAATCCATTTCTGTGGGATGAGCCGGCTTGCAGTGGCTGAGTGAGGTCAGCCCTGCTGAGATGGAGCCCCTGAGCCCTCCATCTGCAGAGAAGTGCTTTTAGCGGTGATACTAAAAAGATGTCCAGATGCTCTTCTTGTTTTGCATTTTCAGGTTGCTGCCAAACTAACTGGGAAGCCATATTGTATAGATGAGGCAATTCGTCTCGTGTATAAATTTGTGTGTAATTCATAGCCCATGCCTTTATTTCCCAGCAAATTCTCTTCTAAAGGTCAGACCAGAAATTTGGGAAGGCATTCTGCCTCTCTGAGGGACAAAATGCAGCCTCATCTCGATTATGGCACCCAGTTGCTTACCCAGACTGTTAAGCTGGATCCTGTTGGGGAAGCAATGTTCAGCAGGAGAGAGTTTAAAAGTAATTAGTAACAGGGGAGGTAAAGAAGGTAGCTTTAGTACAAGTAGAAAGTAGTGCATGCTAATGATTAGCTGTAGAGATGGTGTGTAAGTAGAAGAAAGAAAAAAAAAAAAAAAAGAAAAAAAAAACAGTTAATTTATCAAGATAAACAATAAGATAGTTAAAATAAAGGAGAATAGAGAAAGAGATAATTAAAATCCAATATTATTGAATATAAAGCCAAATTTCACAGTAGCTAGATGTTTGTTTTTTAATAGAGCCCAACTGAGCAATTGACAGTATGCAAGGTATTGGTAAAGAGCTCCAGGAAGAACAGGGAACCATTAGTGTAAAGGTATCCTTTAGGACACATTTGCTCCACATATAAACGAAATTGTTTTGCTTTTATTTTGCCATCAGCATAGAAAATTGCAGTATGTCTGCATTTGTCTGCAGGTGAAGGTTAAAGGAAAAAGGTTATCTTTGTAACCTTTAACAGGACACAAGCTGAGGGGAAGGATGTGATGCTGGTGTAAATCCAGAGTAAATAAAATTCTGTGCACTGCATCTCATGAGCGTGAAACACTCATGTGCTGGTGTACAGTGTGAGTGATACATAAAAAGTATGCAAAATGAGGTATATAAAGCAATGAATGTTACTGTGCTACAGTAATAAGCAGAGGAGCTGGGAAGTGGAGAAGACATGGAAAATGGAACCAGGTCATCTCTCCGAGATCACAGTTAGCCCCCAACCAACCTTCCCTCTCCCCACCCCTTTTTTTTTTTTCCTTTTGCAATTAAATAGAACTACATTACCAATACCACGTTGTGTGGGTCAAAATTTCAATGAAATAGCACGCAAATGTTGGTTTCCTTTATAGACACAGCCTTTGTTGCATACCATCATCATACACCCAGCCATCGTCCTTCACAGAGCTCGAGGCAGCAGCTGTCCACGCTCCAGGGCCTTTTACTAATGGTTAATATAAAAATTAATGTAAAAGATGAGAGGAGATGAAAACTTCAGGCAAATTATTTGAATAATTACCAAAATGAGAGCAGATAGGTCAAATGTGAAGTATTTGAGTCACTTTCTTATTTCTGTAGATGTGCACGCTGGTCATGCAGGGAAAGAGATTGATCTAGAGTATATCTGTGTGCACAGTTGTGTTCATCATTTTAGAGGTTTTCTTACACGCTGATGTTTTCAACAGTTACCGGGTCAAAAAGGAGAGTGGACAAAAAAAGGATCAGAATAGTGTGCACTGGATTTGAGTAACACGTCTGTAGTTACCTTACCCCTTGCTTCAGTCTGCAGTGGAACAGTGCCACGGTGCTAATCTGGTGCATGGTGACGTGACAGGGCTGCTGGTTCCTTTCATCAACTGCTTTAATGGCTGAAGGTTCCTGATACCGAATACAGGAGCAGAGTTTCTGATCCTTTTCTTTTTATCCGAATACCCCAGATTAACACATGTACGTCTTGCAGCAATGTCTGTGCATGCAAGAATATTCAGGGATAAAACCAGAAAGTTTGTCTGCCTTTCTCGAGCACTTTGTGTGAGGTCCCAGCTAGAAGGAAAGCTCCAGCAGCAAAAATGTCTTGGTGTTCCCAGGCACGTCTACCTCTGGGACACTTGAGATGTTGGCATTTTTTGTTAGAGCCAGAAGCACTTTCTTTCAATCTGTTTATTTCATGTATTCCAACACATCTTTTCTACCATATTTTCAGGTTTATGTTTGACTTAAGGTTTTCAGCAGTGGGTATAGGAACTCTTTTGTTTGTACACTGAAAGTTCCTTATTTTATAGTCTCAAAACCGCCTGAAAAATATGGAAAATATCACCCCTATTTTGTGGCCTAAAAAGATGACTTGAATGCAATTAGATGGGTTATCCAGCCACGTGTTTTGTCTGCAACCTCTTTATAAATAGAAAAAGCATAAAAGATTGTGTCCTTCCTAACGGTGTCTACTGGTGTCTACTCTCTTTGTATCTGGCAGCTTGCCCTAGTAATGCTTCCATGGCAGAACTTTAATGGGAAGCTGAAAACTATTCAGAATTTGGTTTATGTTCATTTCTAGCATTTAGGATTCAATAAAATATATTGGAGGGCATATGCTACTATAATTTTTTTAATGCTGTGGAGCCCACTGAGAAGAAAATAATTTTTCCCAGGGTGACAGATTCTGTCAAAGCCTTGTTTCACTGCAGCAGGCATTGCCATAGTGGGACTGAAAGTGATTAAGATCTATAGCAGGCAACAGGTTTGAGGAGGAATAGTGTTTTCATTGTTTGAAAATTAATAATGGAAGGGTTTTCTGCTTTAGATGCTAATATGTGTCAGCAGCAAAGTAAAAGATGTCTTGGAAAGTGCTTTTTCTGTAGATGAAATGTATTGTAAGAAAACATGTTTTCCCATGTTGCAAGATTAAGTGAAAGGAAGACACTGTAATATCATTTACATTTAATCTCACTTTCCATTCTGAAAGAAGAATGGCTGATTACAGCCATTTACCCTGGGCGGGGGAATCGCTCCCCCGGCACAGGAATGCACTCACCCCAAGAGAGGGCTGTAGCAGGTGTTTAACAGCAGACAGCACAACAGTGTGAATGCTAACCTTGCTGCCAGGTGAAATGCTGTGCAGGTGAGGATGTCGAGTGAAGGCTAAAACCAAGCTGAAATTCTTTGTGTTAAAGAAAAATTGGATCCAGATTCTGCTCACCCTCTTCAGCCTACAGCTAAACATCTTCATGGTTAAATGCAGACCCCTGATCACTGATTTATTTATTTATTTATGTTTAAACTCACGTAGGTTGATTCCGCCACTTCTTTTTGAGCACTACACAGTGTTTCCCCTCACAAAGGAGAAGCAACAGGCACTAAAGATGACAGCAAAACTGAACCAAGTCCTAAAAGCAGAGCAGTGTGGGTCAAAAGCAAATCAAAGACCGTGTCACTGGAAAGGTGATCCAGCTGCTTCTCTAACGTGTATTTACTTTTGCTTCCTTTCCTGCTTCGTTTGCCTCCTATTATATCTCCTCCTTAAGTACCTTCTTACCCCATTTCATGCAGAGGATGCACAGATTCTTTTTCTAGCCTTAAATCACGTAGTTGGGATGTCTGCGTATCCTCTTCAGGTAAGATATCCTTGTCAGGTAAGACACTCAAAGCCAGGCCAGCCAGCACAAAAGAGATCTGCTCCCCAGTCAACAGAAGCATCAAAACAAATGTCTTAAGCGTTCATTGATTGGATGCTTAGGTCAAAATTGTGCAAGCCGTGTTTTGTTGCTTCTTCAGTAGGTATAAGGTACAAGATATTTGGAGCAAGAGGTCAATTTCAGCTGGGATTGACAGATGTTTCTAATAGCAGAAGGCATCTGGGAGGTTTTAGAATTATTTATGTAGATGGTACTGCATGGTGTACTCTAAGCAATCACGTAAAAAATCTGCAGATCTGAAATGTCTGGCTAATTGCAAAGACAATTTTATGCTCGCGTGGCCTCTGAGTGCCTGGGGCTACTGAGGGTTGGTTTGCCAGGTCAGAGCTGCAGGTGAGCAGTGAGCTTTGGCTGTATCCTTCCTTGTCCCCAGCACTAAACCTGACATGGTAGCATGCTGCTCCTGCTTTTTACCCACAGAAAGATTGCTCTTCTTCCACACATCAGAACAGTAAAAACCAGGTGAATGAGCCACATCCCTGAAAAGGATTGCACTGTAATGGCAATGATGTGCTAAATTTCACATCATTCTCTTTTCCTGTAATCAGTGTCCACATCTCCTAAGCCTTTTCCAGTAACAAAAACCTAATTTGCATTAATGTCCAAACTTTGCACACGCCAAAATTCTTAGTAAAAACCTATGCTGTTAATGACTTCTAAAAAGTCACATAGGGAATCAATGACATGATCAGGAAGAGCCAGAAAGCCTGACTCATTTGTTACTTTCCTGGTGTGCTCTTAGCTGATGGATACTTGCAGCCACAATAACCTGCTCCCTATCCTAACTGCCGTGTGTTTCCTTCAGGGAGCTGCATATTTAGTCTCTTTCAACTCCACTTTAGTACACACAAAACATAATCAAATTCAACCTAATATCTGTCAGGAAGGAATAAAATGAAAATTACAGATAGGTACTCAATTTACAATAATTTATGGCATTACTGCTGTGCTTACTATCTTCCAGTGTGCGGTTCTAACTCCAAGAAATGGAAAGCTTTGTTTGTTATTTTCGCCATTTTAGCTCCAGTAGGAATTAATGCATTGCCTGGAGGTAATGAGTTTTCAAATAGTTCAAGAATATTTATTTTTGTTAAACCCCACTCTGAAAAGGTAAAATGCATGCAGCAAACAGGTCGAAGTTTTAAAACTTCTTCCCAAAGTTCTTGCCTTTCTTTAACCACAATTGAATGTTTCCTTGCTTTAGCATAACTATGATAAATGATCCATAAAATGTCTGTGTTCACCTTATTCACATCACTACCTGCACTGAAAATTACCTCTGGGGAGGAAAAGAGAAGGAGGGAAAGGAGTCATAGCTCTCTTCAGCAGCAGGCACAGCATTGGTCTTGGTGTGGCTGTCACCATCACAAGAAACTCATGCAGAGCTAAGAAAAGGGAAAAACTCCTTTCCTCTTCCCTACCAGGAAATCAGGGCCTAATCATGATAAAATATCCACTCTACAAAGTAAAGCTTTTTTATTTTTATTTTTATTTTTTTATTTTATTTTATTTTATTTTATTTTATTTTATTTTATTTTATTTTATTTTATTTTATTTTATTTTATTTTATTTTATTTTATTTTATTTATGTTATTGTCAAATTGTGCCAAGATATGGTTGTCAGCTTAGCATCTTGCCCAGTGCTCGCTTCTTGGAGCTACTTCTGTGCTTTCAGTGATGACCCAATGTAATGCAACTCATGCTGTGCAGTACTGGGGGTGGTAGGTGAACTGCTGTCACTTTGGGAAGGTTACCTGGTATTTTCAGTTCAGTGTACAGCCAGGAGTTTCCACGGCTGTTACAGAACTGTCCTTACTTTTAATTCCTCCCTTTACAACCACAGAAGTTCTCTCCTGCTGCTTTTCTCATCTGTTCATATAGGTGGGGGTTGGTTTGGTTTATTTTGTTTTCTCAACAGCAGTGCTGCTGTACCTCACATACTAAAGTGAATTTATACTCCACCACCAAACAGGCAATTCTGGATGTAGTTCAAACTCTGAAATCTGAGTTTGTGGGAACAAAGAACTGATGGTAGTAGTTCAAGTGCTTGCTTGAGTCTCTTCAAGTGAACCAAACAACAAAGAGGTAAATTACTGAATCTATGTTAGCATGAAACCAACACTTATCATTACAGTTCATTACTGCCATAATTTTAATTCGTTCAAAGGACACTCTCTGATTTATTCTGCTCTTTCTTATAAATCTGATGATGAATCCCTTTCCATTTTTGCCAAATTGAAGTTCTATTTGGTCATAATTCCTACTGATGAATTGGAGGACTAATTTCAGTAACAAATGAAGATCAGGAAAGCGATGATGTATACATCAGTATACATCTTAATATTGATGGCAATTGTTTTGTTATCAGTTATTATTATTCCTATGACATTAGGTCATTATGAACTTTCATGTGTCACTGTATTGAGAGAGAATCATGATTTATATGTGGGGTATTTGATAACTATAACAGCAGATGGATCCAATTTTAGTTACTTGTTTTATTAAATGAAATGCTATAACTTAATGTAAGGAAAGGTTATTTTTTACTGAGGAAAAGCATGAAGCACTAATGGTTTGTTTATCACTCCTGTTAGTGGTGTGATGTGTTCTGACAGATCCTTTACAGCTACTGTCTCATTGTAACTGGTATACCATTTTTTCTGTGCTGTACTTGTAAAGGTGCAGGTAAGTGATAGCTAGGGTTAATCAAATGGACCATTTGATAGAAGCTTTTTGTTGCAGTTTTTAAAGCTGTTTGGTCAAAATGGCCAGAAGATTCATAAAACAGCCTCCTTAAAGGTCAGACAGACCCATTTAGCATGTGAGAGTCCTCATCTAGTGATGACTGGTGTCACTGGTAGTAGATTTTGTTGTAGGTCTGTTGTATTAGGAGTCCTGAACACAGGCTATTGACAACCCTTTGCTTTGTAACAAAAAGCCATGAGCTCTTATTAGTACTTTTTCATTAAGGAAGATCTGTTTGTTTTCAAAAGTTCTCTACTGGTAAGATAAAGTTCTTCATCCCTAAACCTCTAAAGAGGTTTTCTAGAAGTCTCTGCTACTTAATATTTAACACATTTCAGTTGTTGCCTCAGTGCCCGTGCACAGGAGAAGCTGATGGGGTCTGAAAGCCCAGGATTATTGCCAGCTGGGAATTATCAGGAGAGCAGTGCCCATGCTGCAGAGGAAGAAAATAAATGCAGAGGTTATTAATAGGTGAGAAGTTCTTTCCCTCTTCCCAGATTAGCAATCAGTCAGCCTTAAAACATTTGCATAAGACATAGCGGTGAAGCCAAGGGTCTGGTGTGTCGCCGTGCAATATTGCTGTGCTTTGTAGCGGCTCGTGAGGAGGGAAGGGCAGTGGTGCATGAAGCTGCAGGAAAACCCTTTGCAAGCTCTCTAAGCAACTGGAGCTCTGAAGCAACACCGTATTAGATCATATTAACAGTTGTAATTGCTTAGTAAATACTATGGGTACACTGAAGGGCATGCAAATAGTCTAGTTCTCCACAAAAAGCTAAGAGTGCTTGAGGTGTACCTGAAAACCTGATAATTCTGTGGTGATAACTTCCAGAACACAGGCGATGCTAGTGCCTAGGGTCTGTCTTTAATTGAGTTGAATTTCACTGCTATGTGAAAGATTTGACTTCTCCCACTGGGCCAGTGGTGATGGAGAGACCTCCTTATTTTTTCTCTCTGACAAAATCTTTTCTCTTTTATTACTTCTGTTGTCATGAGATACGATTCCAATTGTGCTGCTCTGATGAATATAGAGCCTCTTAAGATACAAAGCAAACCTTTTTCACATGAAGTGCCTTCTTTCTCCTTTCCTTACTCGTTGGTCCTGTTTGTGCCTTGTCCCTCTGGAGTCTGGGCAGAGCAGGAGAGGTCTACGGGCTGCTGTAAGCATTCAGCCGCAGCATGGGACGCACCTGCTTTGGGATCTGCCAGGATGTAAATGTGCTGTACGTTGGCATTGCTGGTGGGCACAGTAGCAGTGATGCTCAGGGATATGTCTTCCTGATTTTGGCAGTGCCTCCCTTCAGAAAGCCTGGATCTCAAACCATCCAGCTTGGTGCAGGTCTGACAGGCAGGAAGGAGGGGGAGAAGGACTGCAATCCCAAGCCCGCCAGCGAGCAATTAATGTCCAGAGAGAGGAGCTTAAAACCCAAGGTGAAAAAACATTGCAGTGCTGTAGTACATGACTAATAAAGGAGACAAACATTGTCAAACACCCACGGTACGTTTATAGGCTTCAAGTTTTGTAAAGTGGATTAGAGACATTTGTATTCATTAAGGAGATGAAAACCTTTTCTCTGCAGCTCAAGTATTTTATTTAAAAAGTTTGAATTTTATGGGTGGTAAAAGAACCATAAACAGAGCAATGAAATGGTCAGAGAAAAAATGGCAATTGTGTACACTGCTTTTAAAAGAGCCAGAGCATTTCTTCTTCTTAAACCCCCATTTAATGGATGAATGTATTATTTAAAAAGATAG
This sequence comes from Aythya ferina, assembly GCF_964211825.1. Classification (NCBI taxonomy): domain Eukaryota; kingdom Metazoa; phylum Chordata; class Aves; order Anseriformes; family Anatidae; genus Aythya; species Aythya ferina. The sequence goes on along the minus strand of NC_140302.1, from coordinate 10,283,098 downwards.
ATGATATACATGATAGGAAAAAGCCCTGGGACTGGGATCTTTCTCTTCTTTCTCTCCTACTTATAATAATTTGTCTCTCAGTAGCAGTTAGAGGCACTGAGACTGAGGCCTCTGTGAGCACTGCAGAGACACAGTCCCAGCCTGCAGCAGGGCCACGCTGAGTGGAAAAGTTTGGGTGGCAAAAATGGAAATAGGGCCTCTGGTTTAAAAACAGCCATGACAGTCACAGGCACTACTGATGGGAGACTGCAGAGCTTGAAGCAACCCCTTTTGTCTCCATGGCCTGGTATGGGTGGTGCTCCCAGGACATCCTCCTTGTCATCTTATTTACTCCCTCTCCAGGTCATGCCTTCTCTCTCCTCTCCACTTTCCCCTCCCTGTATTCCCCTCCTGCTCTGTGATTTCTCTCTCCTTGGTTCTCCTTCCCTCATCTCCCAACAGCTCCCTGCCTGTAGCCCTCAGCTTCCTTCCTCTCCCCTTTGGAAGCTGTCAGGCTTTTTCCATTCCACCGTCTTCTCATCATCCACCCACTTCTGTGGCATCACTTTAGTATTATTTGGCAGGTTTGAAAAAGGGTGTATAAAATAAATGACATTTATAACCTGAACATACGAGTAGTTTGCTAAAGATCTTAATTACTTGACAAAAATAAGCTAATCAAGAAGGTTCAGTAAGAATTAATTGTGTTGGGGAAGCCTGGGATATTTTTTCATTTTTTTCTGCACCTGATTGGGCCTTCCAAATGAGCTGGCAGGTGTCTTTTTAGCAGGCACAGGAAATTGAAGTTTAAAATAGATTGGCTGTAGAAACAGGGTACTTTTTTTTTTTTTTTTCTTTTTGTGAGAGCAAAATAGGAATTTAAGTACAGTCAAGTTACTGTTCTGAGAAGCATTTATTGGAAAAGTCGCAGAAATTCCTCTTAACGCCTGCAGGAGTTAGGACTTGTACTACTTTCTTAAGGGTACACCTATAGCTTATGGTATACTGAGTTACCTTTCACTGTGAATCAAGTCTCTGAACAACTGCCCTGCTTGAAACTACTTTGGGGGAACACAGCTCAGGTAAGGTGCAGATCTGAAATGACATTATGAACCTTTACTTGACCCATGAGCTCTGAAGGTGCAGATCTGACAACACCAACAAAGATGGCTCTGTCTGTCCCCACCAGCCCTCCTCTGTACAGGATTTCATCCTCATTTCACTGTTAGACTGTTTCCTCTCATATGTGTTTAAACAAAGAGATGGAAGGCAGAATCTTCTGCTAAAAAGTAGATGAAAGTGAGGATATTCGTGGCTGTCCATGAAAAGCAATTTTAAATGTATAACAGAAAAATACTGATGACATGGAAAGAGAAGATATGCAAGAGGTTTCTGGTGTGTGTTCCAGCTCCACAGCACAGGCTCCCTCTGAACAGGTCACAGTTGTCTGTTAATCCCTGGGTTAACCATCCTTAAAACTGGGACTGAAGCGTTTCCTTTTCCATTTTGTGTGCCTTGTGTACTTAAGTTGTAAACTTGTTGGAAAATGGTCTGGCTCTTGTTAGTACCTCATCTTCTTTCTCGTTCTGTAGTAAAATGGGGAAACTTTAACAGAATAAGGAAAGTCATACTCTCTCAGTGCTATTCTTTCTTTCCTCTACTTGTAATTTTCAGGATAAAATGCTCTCCAGACTTCTTTCTGACTGCTGCACGTTTGAAGTAAAAGCACAGATTCTCACAGCTCGCTCCAGCAAGGACGAAAGACTCAGGGCCAAATCCACCCTGGAGCTAAACCAGGGATATGCCCATTGTTCATCCTGCTGCTTTTGCAAAGTAGGTTTCTTTTTGCAGTTGTCTGCGATTATTCCCAGGGATCTTCTATTGCAGGTCACAAACATATGCCAGCTCAATGGTCCTTCAGTTTATTTTTCTCTTCCTGCAAGGTAGTCATTCATCCATGGAGTAATTTCTTTAAATGAGGCATTTTAATCCAAATTGCCAGTTAATACCTGCAGGGCCAGCTTCCCTCCTGATCAGCTCTGGAAATTAAGGGAAGCTTTGAATGGTGCCATAAAGTTTTGCTTGCAGAAATTCTGAAGGACTTTTGAAACAACAAAATTGGAAGGGCAAACTCTGAAGCTTCAGACAAAATGCAAAACTATGGGGGAGAGGGAGGGGCAGGCATAAAGCAAAAGATTTTTAGAAGCAAAATACCAGATTCGCTTTGCGTTCAAACCTGTTGGTTTGGTTTCTGAAAGATACCATGACTAAAAATGAGGATGAGGTTTTACTGTGTTATACTTGTTCATTAACTTAGAATCAGTGTTCTTTTTTTTTTTTTTTTTTTTTTTTTTTTGTGGCCTTTTCTCTAAAATGATCTGATTTTAGTTCTGATTGTTGTCCACGTTACGGTAAAGCCAAATGATCACCCCAGTTCTTCTAATTTATGTGTTTATGTAAAAGTAGCTACTGTAGTTTTTAGTCAAGCTTGAAAGGAAAAGGTCAAGGATCTGTAAAATTTGTCTGGGTAAGGTCCACTTGAGTGTCTTTCCTTTGAAAACCTAAGCCAGAGGTTCAAGCACCACCTGCACAGCCCACCTTATCAGACCAGATGTGGAATTAGATGGAGAGCTTCCTTCTGTGTAATTAAGTTCCTTTGACTTGATTGAAAATAGTAATGGATCCCAAGGACACGCACACAAAAAAAAATATCTTATAAGTCTTTTATGATATCTTCTGCTGGATCTGAATCAATAGGATGACTGTTGCATCCTCTTTGAAAATTAGGGGGGAAAAAAAAGGCATCCAGTAGAACACAGTGCAATGACTCTTCTAAATGGTGGTGGTTGTCCCAGTACAATATTGAACTAGAAGGAAAATGCATGGACACAAGCCAAGATGAAGCAAACAAACTAGCTCACTCCATGTCCTGGTGCTCTGTTGGGTCTCATGGCTTCTGTAACCTGTGAGAAGAGAGAGCTCCTGAGCTTTACGGGAATTGGGCAGCAGATGGACTTCAGCGGTCAGTTAGATTACGGAATTAGTTCTGAGTAGAAATAAACAAGGCCTGTAAGTAAAAAGGCTGTAAGTTACCAGTTAGTGTTGTACAGTTAAAAATGTCAGTAATTGTTGTTCTCTAGCCAGCCATTCGTGGCTCATTCCTTTTAGCATTGTTACGGAAGGAAAATTGTGACTACCTGTTGATAATCTCTGCACAGTCTGAGGACTTTGCACACCGTTAGACACGGGGTGGGGAGTTAAGCCTGTTTACATTTTCTTATGTGTAAGCCCATCCCATGCCACAGTGCCATTCCATTTATTGGATTCCACATTTAAGCGATCTGTCCATAATTGCAATAGAAAATGTTCAGAGCAATTTGCCAGGCACCTATCTGGAACAGTAAGGATGTTGAATAAAATATGATCGTTGTGCTCTGAGCACCAATAATAATAAGAGAGCTGAGCATTCTCGCTTTTCAAGTAAAATATAATTGTTTCTGGAATACATGTGTTTGAAAGAAACCTCTGAGTGCTTTAACTGATTATAATTTATTATTATATTTTGACCTTGGAATAATGCAATTACATAAATAATGCAACTACGGAGAAGGGATGGGTTAAAGGGAGATTATAATTACATTCAAAATTGAAAAATCTTATCATATGCTTTCTGTCATCCCAATTAATTTAGCTATGGTTGTATAAATACAGCCTTCTAAAAAGGCCATTTAGCTCAGGATGGATAATAGATTATTGCAGTTTTGCTTAGAGTTTTGCACAACATGTAAGTGCTGCTAAACCCACACACACACACACACACACACACACACAAATCACAGAAATTTAAGCAGGTTCTGGTTATGATTCACTCTTTTACCCCTTTACAAACATAAATTCAGTTACAGTATCTGTTCAGCTGTCTGAGACTGACCACTGTGATACATTCAGTCCATACTGTGATTCATTCAGTCCAAAATAAAATTTACCATCCCCTTTGTGGGTATCTTACCCTTCAGCTCAAGCTGATGGTGGCTAACAGAGCTCTCTTAATTTTCTCATTTTAAGCCTTCCTTACTACCTTATTTTACTGTGAAAAATACTAGTGCCCTGCCTCCCATTTAAACCATAATTAGACATTATTTTGTATTGGACATTTCTAAGAACTGCAGGTATTTCTTCTCTAAGATATGGCCTACTGAGTGCATCCTAACAACTAAAATGCTTTTTTTTTTTTCTGAGCTCTTGCTCACTCTTTATGTCTTTGATTGCTACAACACTGTTTTCTTTGTTCTCAACAAGTATAATCATTCCCCAAACTGCTGCTGAAAAGGTTTTTCGTCTAATCCATTACTTTTCTGTGTCAGATTCCTCTCTGCATCCTGGCTCCATCTTCCCCATCCCATTATTTGTATATGGCTTTTAGAGACCCTCGGCACCCATCTGGTGCTTAGGGTCCAGTTCCTGCTGCAGAGTAAGCTAAAGTAACCCAGTTAGATGTGCAAACGTGTATTCATGCCTCCCGCCCTCAGCAGGCCTTGGGAGGAAGACCTCATAAGCTTCCACGGATTTACCTCACTATTTGCCTTCAGGTGCCCCTACCAGTGTGGAGACCTTCTGTACACTGCAGGTGGGAAGATACAGTGCCTCCTGGGAGTGAGCTGCACGCTTAGCTCGGGAGGAGGCATGTGCACAGGCAGCTCCCATGGTGCAGTTAATGTGCTGTGAATCTCATGGTAACTTGTTCCTGTAGCTACACCAACAGACCTCACCTGCCAGCCCCACGTTTGCTCTGAGCCAGGCTCATTTCTCTGGTTTGCCCTCAGTTCACGCACGACAGTGGAATATTTAAACTGAAAGGAGCTTTCCGTGTAGTTAATTATTTCATCGTAATGTTTCTATTCATTTTTTATCATAAAACTTTTTCCGTCAAATAAAGCCTTAAAGGAAAAGGGGACAAAGTAAAATCAAATGCTTTCAATTGCTGAAGCAAGAAATCTGCAGTGAAGCTTCTGCTTAACAAAATGGAGAATTAGAAAGCATGTTTTATTCTATCATAAATTAAAATTAAGGGAATGAGGGCCTCATTTGCTTAAAGATTGTCTATTAGTATTCACCTGGTGGCAAGCAGCCTTAATCTCACACCATTAATGAAAATAGAAGCTCATTAAATAGTAATTCTTTTTAATAGCGACAGAAGCCTGGGTCTGAGCTGCACTGCTTTAAGTTCTCGTGTAAATTGTGCATGATGATCACCAATAACAGAATTTCTTGTACCTCTCCCCACTCCGAATAGCTTTCATTCCTCGTGTAATCACTCACGAATGCCAGACAGGGAAAGAGCCTTGCAGATGGAGGGAAGAGGTTTTACCACAAGAGTCCTGATGTTAGAAAATAGCAAAGAAGCTGCTGAATTCAGAGCAGGTGAAATAAGCAACAGCACCTACTGCTTTCCCCTTTTGAATCAGATCCCCACCACCTTTGTGAACAGGTTGTTCAGGGTGTTCAGAGACCCCCAGGAGCCTTGGTGATAGCATTCCTTGCTTCTGGACAGGATTGCAGTGGGCTTCTTGAATTTCTCTGCTTGGCAGCTGCTGCTAGACCGATCATCAGATATAGCAAGTCCCATCCTAATGATTATCCCCCTCTAGCCATTGCTGTGCCCTCTCTTCCTCCAGATGACTAAGTCATTAACTCTGCCTTAGAAACAAGCATAGGCTAGTTATTAGCACTACATGACTATTCTTATGTTAAAGTCCTAACGTGATGGATAGCGTACTCTTATGCTCATTTCAAATCCACAGCTGAAATTTCCATTTAATTTGAAATGCTAAAAAACGTTCTTTGCTCTGTCATTACAGTTCTCATCTGTTCCACTGCTTTGCATGGTACCAAGCACTGTCTTCATCTCATGCCTGCCCTCAGCTGAGCTGCTCGTGTCTCTTCTGATGAGCAACTTCAGGCTGTGTGGCCCTGTTCCTCACTTAACACAATTCTATTCTCCCTCCTGAACTATTTCTTCTGTTGGGCCAGGTATCGTTTTTTTTCAGATGTGCACGTGGGATGGTTGCTTACTGCTACACCCTAGCCACAGTTAATTCAATTACTGCCAGATTTTCTGGGCCTCTTGACATTGCTATATATAGTTCCTTAGTAATAATATTATCAATTATTTAAATTTTAATTAGTGCTTGAATTAATTACATGATCCTTTACTTCAGGGGGAAAGAGATCTCAGTTTCTGCAATTACATGACCATGGTTTGTCCTCAGAGGCCTATGTTGTATTTTAGCATCATTGCTAATACTCATAAAATTGCTGTCACCCAATATATAACACTGGTGTGTTATATATAATACATATTATATATATATATATAAAATAAGCATTGCTGCCCTCTGATTCCTTCCACACACCCACCTGCTCAAGGTACTGGGCAGCAGTACTGCAGGAAGGTACTGGGGGTTATGTGCTACTCACTTAGGTAAGGTCCTTAGAAAGATTTTTCCATGAAAAAAAAAAAAAAAAAAGGAATCAGAGCTCACCAGGCTGAGCAGGAGCTGAGCTCTGGGCTGCAGTGCCTGAAGAGGCAACTCTAATAGAAAACCTGGCTGGGAAAGGTTTGTGAGCAGATGAGAGGGAGGCTAGCATGACAGCCCAGTAATGACCCTAGTTAGCTCTTCTGTGCTTCACTCCCTGTTGCAGATTGTAAATAGCTTTTTACAGTTAAGATCTGCATCAGTATTTGTACTTCTGCTGTGTTATTAGCTATTGCAGTTGCTTTGGGTGACAAAATCCTCTTCTGTGTTTAGCACTCAGTGTTACAAGAAGTAGATTAGTACCCTGTCATGTACAGCAGAAAATGCTGTGGCCAAATACAGTGTATATGTTCTCACCAAGTGCACTATTAATGTTCCTGTGCAGTATAAATACTGAGTTTGTTATAGCATCTCTGCTGTGGGCAGTTCTTTCTGGGATTGTATCAAGCCCTTTTCTTTTTTTTTTTTCTTTTCCTTTGGTGGAGGATATTCCAGTAATCAGTGTTTAGGGGATTTGGGGTCAAAATGATGAAATGGGGTATAAGGAAATTTTTTTATTTCTTCATTTCTCTCTGCCACCATGTTCTTCAGTAACTCCAAGGGTTTTGATGATCAGTTTTTTCTTTTGTGTGCTGCTTTGCAATTTGAAAAAGGAGTCTGCCTGTAGATAAAGCAACAGGGAGAATTAATGTTGCTTCATATTTTCTCTGCATGGAGCATGGTGAGTAAAATGTTAGTTACAGAGGGCTAAACCCTGCTGGAAGAAAGGATTTCATCCCTTCGGTCCCAAGCAGCAGAGCAATTCATCCTGCCCTGGTTGCCCCCCTGCCAACAACATAGTATTTCACTGCAGAAAGCACCTGTAGGTACTTAAGACTGAGAGCACCATTTCAGTGTAACTGAATTAAAGTGACAAATTAAAAATCATTTAAATTACAGCTACTCTCTTGTTTTGGGGGAATGATATGAAGGGTGTATTTAAAGGAACAATGGTAAAGGAGCTGTAGCTCTTCCTTCCTGTTCTGTTATTGCCATTTCTTTCACACACACACACGTCATCTCTGCCCAGCCACGTGGTACAATAGCAGCTTTTGTGGGCAGCCTCTTGACCACATGGCCAATGTGTCCACTGCAGGCCACTGATTGTGGTGATTCTCACAACCTCTCTGTATCCAGTCTCTGAGATGCAATGTAACAGCACATCTCACCCATAGAGCTGTACATTTCCATTGCCCAGGTACAAAGACTATTCATAAAAGAGTAAAAACTAATTCTCTAATTATGATGATAGCCATGGGTGTTTTTCCTTGAATTCACAACCAAATTCTTCTCACTTCAAAAATATATGTAATTTTTATAGCTAACTAAAAATAGTGAAACACCAAAAACAAGTGCAGACAAATGCAGGGAATGATAATGTCATCAATAGGACTATTTTCTGACACAGTACTACACTGAAAGGAATGAAATGCATCCAGGATGTAGATTATTATTTATTTATTTATTTATTTATTTGTCTATAAAGTAACTAAAAGCAAGCAAAAATTGTCATTTGGGCCAATGGGTTTTAAGGGGAAATATAAACATTCCATGAAAGGACATGCTTTTCAGTACAATAAAATAAATAATTTAACTAAAATCCCGTCTTTCTACTGAGAGTGGTTCCCGTAGAAGATAGTGAATAAATCCTGTTTCAGCTGTCCAAAGCCCGTGATGATCATAATCACAAAAGGAATGAGAACATGAAGGAATAATGACAACATCATAAAACCTTTTTGGAGAGATTTTCTTGTCTGCTAAAAACCTCCACCACCTCATTCTGCTTTGACTTGAGGTCAATGGCTCAATTCCTACTAATTTGGATGGGAACCACAGTCTACCTGATTTGTGTTAGAAATATAACAATTCATACAATTGTAGTTGTTACTCCTTTTCTTGTGTGGATGTTGTTGTAACCAATAAAAGTATTTTCTTTGTGAGATTCAAACAAAATATCAAGCAGTGTCCTACCAGTGGGGGTGTCACTCCTTAGCACTTGCATAGATTTGACTGCACTGAGTGCTTCAGAGGAGCTGCAGAGCTCTCTGTCTTAGCCTGCCTGCAGTAAGGCATGTTGTTTCATAACTGATTTTGTAGGCTTGTATTTTGCAGGCATGTCATGAGATCTTTCATGTGGTCATAGTTTACATTATTTCTGCAGAAATACGTGATACGCTGTGATCCACAATGCAGTGTGCACATCTATTAAATATTGCATGAACACCAAAGCCATGGGGAACATAAAATATTGAATCTGAACAAACGGAAAGCTCAAAATAGGGAAATGCGGGGCTTTTTACCTGTAGGTTGCCAGTTCAAAAACCAGCTCAGATGAGTGCCAACATGACAGCGGATGTAACTTTGTAGGAGCCCACGGGCTGAAATGAATTACATCGTCCAACTAGTTGCATCACACAAGCCACGGATCTTTGTGGCACTGTTAAGATGAATCATTGTTTCTGTAGAACAGCCAGGGTTTAAAAAGACTCAGAGACCATGGGTTTTCCAGACATGTCTAGAACTGGGGCAGAGTTTGAAGACTTGAATATGGCACAGAAGTTTCCATTCTCCCTGCAGAATGAAGCAGCTTTCCTTCTCCAGGAAGCCTGTGCTGGCACTTCCTACAAGGGGTGTGAGACAGTGGCGTGGCTGTGCTGCCCACCCTGAACACCTTTCTCTTGGCTGCTTGATCTTCTCTCAGCACAGTGCACATCACCTTGGGCTCTCTACTCAGTGCCTCCTGCTGTGGAAGCCTCTTTCTGACCCAGTCTCACTCCTGGCTCTTCTTTACTGTTCTCCCACCGTTTTCCTTTAGTTTTTGGGGCTGTTCCTGCCTGCAAGGGAGCTGTCTCTTAAGCTCAGGAGATTTAAAGCTGACATTCTTATGACCTTGACTTGAGAGGCCCATAATGAGAACTCTTCCACAATGACTGCCCTTTGCATCTCTTGCCTGGGCTCGTTGTTCTTCGTTCCTTACTTTCTTCACCTGTGAATTCCTTACTCATATCTGCTGCACAAAAGCACAGTCTTTCTCTCACTCTTGTCATCTTTACTGACTTTATCAGAGGGTCTCCTGGATGGTGTGATACGAACATAACCATACCTATATCTGTATCTGAACATGTCTGTTTTATTACAGTTCTTCTGTAGATGCCATTTTGTAACAAACAATGCTTTCGTTCCTCCAAATCTCAACTACAGTAACTAATATAGCTGTCATATTTTTATTATGGCTTCATAAAGCCTGTCCTTTAGGCTGTAATGGAGAGGTTAGAGTACTGATATCTAATACAATAAACCACTGTGATGAAAAATCTTGAATGTATGATTTTTTGAAAGTGACAAAATCTGTGTTAATTTATCTCCTACTTGATATCGAGGAAGCTGAAGACACAGCCACCACTAATGGGTACAGTTGCTTCTTTTAAGGTTGTAGTGTGGCAGATATACATAAAATTTGTGTCTTAGGGGAACTAAATCCTAAAAAAAAAAAAAAAAAAAAAAAAAAAAAGTTAACTTATTCTTTCTTGTGTATAACTGGGCAAAAGAGCAAGATTGGTACAAAAATGGTATCCAGTGGGGGGTCAGAGGATACTTGTGGCTCTTGGGCTGCAGTTGTCATAGGTGTTGTGTATATATACAGATCTGGGGGGTGAGGGAAATCTGAGTGTCCTTACACAGCTGAGGTAGGGCGCTATATTAATCTCTCCCCCTTTTTTGTGATTCCATGTCTTGCAAACCTAAGGGAAGAAATCGCACATCAAAAAGCCATGAAGGAAAATAAAAACACCTCAGAGATAGGTCACATACGGATTTTGCCAGCCCAGCAAAATGCATTTTGTAAGGATCTAAAAATCATCATCAAAACAGCTGGCTTATTTATTCTGCCAGGTTCACGAGCAAGAGAGGCTATTCCAAGGGATGGCTGTAAAACTGTTTTTTTAGAAAACGCAAAACTGCTACACCTGTGGTTTGCGTCTATTTTGTGGCTAAAAGTCACATTTGTTTAATGACTGCGGGGAGAGCCAGGGGACATAATGGCAAAAACAGATTTGATTTCTCTCTTTTTAGCTGAGCCTGGGCAGGCAGAAATGGGCACCTCTGCTGTTCATTGTAGAGCAGACAGGCAGAGGCACAGAGCACTTTGGCATCTAGTACATCCGCCGCTTGCCTAAATTTACAAGCAAATGAAATTTGTAAGAGCACTACAAGGAATTCTGAGTGGATCCCATTCCTCTGCTGTAAGGTTGTTATGCGGCACAAAATTAGGCAGCCTCAGCTAGCAGCTGATGTCGCCAGCACACATGAGCCCTAAATACTGCACAGGCTGGAAGAAATTCCCCCATTATTCTCCAGCTTGTCTGCGGGGGTAAAACAGCAGCAACAGAAAAGTAATAAAACTCAGAGACCAGAACGCAGTTTGTGGCTGCAGCCTGGAAGCCCGCACAGTGTGGGAGGCCACATGCTGGGCCGCTGGGCCTGCCTCAGCGTACCACAGGAGAGTGGGGCTTTTTGGTTGTGCATGGCTTTAAGCAGGGGGAGGAGGAGAGTGTATGTGCCACATGGATGGTGTAGAGTATGTTGTTGAAGAGAGCTGGCAAAAAGAAGAGTCTCTGGAGAGGTGAACAGAGGGAAGGGTGTTTGTCACTGAACAGGTGCCCCCTTTGGCAATGAGCTCTCCGTGAGGTGTGGTCTGACTGTGTGGAGGCCAGTGCAGCACCAGCCATGGAAATGATGAACTTTGGCTAGTAATTTACACCAATTGTCACACCACTGCTTCCTTTAAAACCAGTGCCCTCGTGTTTGTGACATTGGTGCTGCAGTGCTGTGGAGAGGCAGCAGGTGACCAGCCCCTCACATCAGCTGGGTGGAGGAGGAATTAAGCTGTGTCCTAACCTGGGCCTTGTTTTAATTACAGAAGTCCACCTGTCCTGAAACAAGGAGGCCACAGGCACCCTGGGATGGCTGGCATTCCTTCAGGGCCTCACCTGGCAGAACATGGTGTGTGTGTGAAGAACTGAAGCTGTGGCAAGCAGTCAGGCTGGCATCAGCCTCTCCCCTGCCTTGGGGAGCTCCTTCATCCCGAGCTGCCCCTCTGAAAGAGCCCGGCACAGAGCAAGTGTCCTCACTGCGTGTCTGCTGGAAGGTCCAGGATTGTTTTGGTGCTACAGAAGGTGTGAAAGCAGGTACATTTTTGTGTGACGTTGCCACCAGCTCTTCAGCGGCACTGGGTGAGTAACAGCCTTTCTGTCACAGTGGCTGTGTGGCCTAGCAGCTCCCTGCACGTGTGGGCTGGGTTGAAGTGAGATGGAAATTCCAGGGTTTTGAAAAAAATAAATACTTTGTTTCATGTCAGGTTGAAATGATTTTTTTGTTTTGTTTTGTTTTTAATTTTGCGTCCTATTCAGGTTGTTTAACCAGTTGGGAGATTGTCTGGGTTGTTTGTTTTTCATCTTTTTGAAATAGATCAACTTTAAAATGGAAAACAACATGAAAAACCTTTTTTTTTTTTTTCAAGAAAAATGATTTTCTATGTATTAAGATTATATTAAGAGAAACTCTTTTTTTCCCTGCCTTCACTCGTGTAAACAATTCACTTAACTATATATGAACATAAAGGTAGTTTGTGTTTGTCTCCTATGTCCTAAAAACTTCTTAGAGTAAATCTTGCTGTTTGTTTTGGTGGAAAAAAATGTCCAGCTCTTCCCTTCAGTCATGTTTTCTTTATTTACTGACTTGTGCTCTGGGAGTGTTCAAGTTCACTTGAGGCTACCTATGAAATACCTGTGAAATTCAGTGTGTGTCTGTCTGAATAATAGATGTTCTTTCAAAAAAACATCAAGAAAGATTTTCAAACCTTTTCCACAAAAAAAAAAAGTTTCAGTATTTTTTTCATTGAAACAAAAATCCAAACTTCATTCACAATGAAACATACTATTTCTTTATATGGCGTGCTTTTAATGTTCTTTTGTTTTATTTTAAATAAGGTTTACGCAATTTTGAAAAAGTTAAAATCACAAACAACTGGTTTTCATTTTGAAATTACACTTGAATGCATTCGCCACATTTGCTGATGGTGTTGAAAGCATTTTTTCATCAATGACACATTCAGAGGAACTATTTTATTAAGCCTTGCATCTTAAAACCTTTTATACTTCGTATGTGATATTTCCTAGCACATTGAACCATAGATCATGAACTCCTTTGGGCAGTAATTAATTTCATTTTGTGCCTGATACAAGTTGGTCGTTCATGTTAAATGGGAAGCAAAACAATAAATGCTTTGATCAGTTTTTCCGGAACATGCTTACAACCACCTGAAAGTGGTTCATCAAAATGATTTCTCTGACAATATCTTAATCTCTCCTTCCAAATTTCCTCAGCAATATTACAGTCAAGAATTCGATAATTCCATCTATGCACCCAAGCAAGACTTTTAAAATTATTTTTGGATCTTATATTTTCATGACTGAACATCTCCCAGACAAAATTTAAGAATAGAAAATGGTAGGATTTCTAAGGTATTTAGGTTTGAGTTCTCCTCTTCCTTACAGAGAGGAGTCTTTGTCAGGCGGTGTAGTGATAGGACAAGGGCTAACAGCTTAAAACTAAAAGAGGCACTGGCTCAGACTGCCGAGAGCAGCTGTGGATGCCCCATCCCTGGTAGTGTTCAAGGCCAGGCTGGATGGGTCTTTGGGCAACCTGGTCTGATGGGAGGTGTCCCTGCCCATGGCAGGGGTTGGAAGTAGATGATCCTTTAGGGTCCCTTCCAATTCAAACTGTTCTATGATTATTTATGGAGATGCTTATGAATATTTCTCACAAAACCGCTAACAAAATTATACTGTTTTGACTACCAGAAAACATTGAGGTAAAAATTCTGTTCTCATCCAAAATTTTCAGCTTTATGTTAGGAAAAAATAAAACTGTGAAGGGAATAGCTGCTCTAATGCTTTAATTTCAGAAGCATTGCTTCTCTACTGTGTTAGTCCGTAATAGTGTGCCTGCACACTGAAGATGCAGAAGATTTAATGATACATAAAAGCTGAGGTAGGATGATAAGGACAGAAAGATTGATAACAATTGTTGCTACTCTGAATTGTTGTACTTAACAGACTTTATTTTTTGAACAATGGATGTCAGGCAAATAATAAGAGTGACATGATATCCGAACAATTTCCCTGTACTGGCCAGATAAGCTGGAAATGCTGGTAATTTAATCTATGGGTGTTTTTTTTTTAATTGACTTTTCATGAATAAAAAAGCAATTAGAAAAGGGAGAACTTGGTAACAATAATGGCTGTTAGGACTTCAAAGAACTGCCACACTTTTCAGCTTTGAAGGAAGTAACATCTTGCAACAAAAAGAAGAAAATTAGGGAATGTAATGCTTGTTCTGCTTTAATGATGTGTTGTAGTTGCTGAGCTGTTTTAATAATCATATCCTGCTTACCATTTAGTGTTAGGCTTAGCTGTGAATGTTAACAGTGGTTTGGCTCTCCTGGAACGTCAGTCACTGTGGTGTGTTTCATGCAGCTTGGGGACTTGCACTCCATTTGTGTAAATGGGCAATACCCCTTTCTGAGGGAATGGGTGGTGGGGCCTGCTCAGCTCTGATTAGATAAGGCTTTCAGAGCACCTGTGAAAATCCAGCATAGTTTTAGTGTCACTTATGTGCTGCAATGGTCTGACAGCAGAGCACTGGATGAAGAAGCTGCTACAGACTGTCAGTTTCCTATATATCCCTATATAAACATCCTCAGATACTAGAGCAAGTTTTTTTTTTTCCTGTTGTTTGTGTACCGTTTACATGCAAACTGAGCTACTGCAAAGTAGCGAGAGAAGCACCAGCCAGGAAAAAACACTCCTCCCCGGCAGTCAGCTGTTAGAGGAGGAGCAGCAGCAGTGGCTGTAAGGAGAAAAATAAAAAAGATGCCTGGAGAAGGAGAAACTGAATGCGGGGCATTCTGGGGGGTGGGGGGAGAAGAGGGTCTCACTGTGCCTTCCACCTCAGGTGACTGACGTGCTGAAAGGGTAACTTCTCTTGGAGATGTGTGTGCCTACAACAGCAGCCAGGATCATGGCATGCTTTGCTTAACTGCAGCTGACTTCAGGGACCAGAGGGCTCTTTGTTGTGGTTTTGTGTGCAGCCAGAAGGGTTTGTCTTGACAGGGGACAGCAGATTGACACCTACCTGAAAATGTCCAAGCTGGTGATTGCAGTTACGGAAACACCGAGCAAGGAAGGGTAGCATGTGTGGTCTTGCTCACTGACAGGCTCCTTTTGTGCACTCATCGGCTCACATCCACAGCCTGCCTGACATTGGCAATAAATAATACCAGCATACCTTGGCATATTTTCAGCGATGTACATTTAGGTACATCACTTCTTTTCTGACTAGAATTGTGAGGGTAAATGGGTTACAGCGTGAATCAGACATATCGTGGATTGTTCCTTCTTATATTTAAAATACAACAGGAAGGCTTTTTATATTTCTTTTGGTGTTGCTAATATTGAAGTAATGTAGATATTTTTACACACGCACTGGAGAGCTATTTTTTCTTATTTTTTTACTTCCAAAAACTTGTCAGAAGTTGCTTGCTGTGACTTTCTCTTTTCTTTTCCATTTCTAAATTTATTTGGCGCCCATGAAAGCTGTTGGATGAATAGTGTTGCGTATCAGATCACAACCCAAGCAGCACGTAGGCTTTCTGCATCTTGCATGTGTTTTTTGCACTGTATTTCTGGGAGAAGGGGAATTATTCACAATGAATCATTTATCTGACAAATTTTGCCTTTTCTGTTGGTCTGGAAATTGCCCAAGCAATTTTGAAGCTCTTGGAAGCTAATGCAAGTTATTTTTTTAAGCTATCCACTGAATGAGATCTGTGAATAGCACTTTGTCTGAAGATTGTACTTGATAGTCGAGACCTGAGATTACAGTTTAAATAGTTTAATAGGTTAGACTTAAAATGATCCTAAAAAAATGGCACACTTATTTGGACTTTTAAAAATTCATGGGTATAGTACTAAAAATGCATAAATGTGTCTGAAGCAGAACCTGAGAAACTAAGGCACAATACTGCTGATTTAGCTTTTCACTCGGAATTATGCAAAAACCAATCTGACCCTTTTGTTCTTAAAGGTGAACTGCAGCATTTTGGGGGGCTGGGTTTTTGCTGGGGTACCTGCATGTTTTGGTCTGCTCAGGTGCTGTTGCTGAGGAAAGGACTGCTCCATCCATGTGCCATGGGCACCACTGGCGACCTCGCCAATGAGGCACTGGAGGCAGTGCCAGGCTCCTGCACAGCTGAGGAAGGCTCGGGGAGGCATTCCTCAGGCCTTCCCTGAACAGCGTGGTTTATGGCCTTGGACATAACCAAGCAGGACCACGGTTTCTTTGGGACCGATCGTCTGATGGCAGTGGCTCAGAGACAGCTGTGCTGTGCCTGTAGGTCACCCCTCCCAGCTGGCCGGACAGACGGCACCTAGGGGAGGCACAGGTACTTGGCAAGTGCTAAACAGTGCAACTGGTGTCACCTCTATATTACACTTTCTAATTACAAATCTCCTTAAGCCCTTATAGCTTTATGTCTTCAAAGTGCTGTGTGAATGACTAATTAAATGAATTAATCATTAATCCACCTGGCATAAAGAACAAATGTTCCTTTGAAGTGATAGGGCATTTCCCAGCCCCTCTTGTCTTACAGAGGAGGAGAAGGCGACTAAATGGAGAGGTGTGTAATTGGAAGGACCTTCGCCAGCTTGGCTGAAGGTGAGTCCTAGTGCTTAAGTTGCTTCAGGACCTATAAAGATGTTTCCTTGGAGTTCCCTGGCAAAATAGAGACATCCGTCATGTTCCTGCAAGGCAGCCAAGTCAAGGCAGCCAAGTCTGCTCCGCCTGGTGGGGGGCACGGCTGCTGGAGCCCTTCCAGCCGGCAGAGCTGGGACCTGGTAACCACACGTTAAACAGCTTCTTTAGCCTTGCCTTGGTTTTTCAGCTTCTTTTGAAAGCACAAATCAAGCCGGAGCGTGGTTCCAGGTTTCCACAGAAGCCTGGGAAACTCTGTAGCCAAGCTTGTTGCAGTCTGGACTTCTCGTATGCTGTTTGTGTCCTCAGTCAATGCGTGCAGACGTGAGGGTACCTGTGAATGTGAAAATGCAGATTTACAGTTCCACGCTGCACTAGGCAGATTGGCACATAATAAATTCATATATTTTATAAAAGCTTTGCTTTCAAATATGTTTGTCAGCTGGGGCCTGACACGTTTTACCTGTCTTTCATATCCCCTGTAGAGTCAGCTGCTGGTCTCTGAATCCGCAGCCAAGCAGAGCGCCTTGTGTGGGAAGCTGGGTGGCATCTTGCTCTTATTTTGGCATTTGTTATCTACAAGTCCTGACTAAAGCAGGACAGCTGGGGTTGGTGTGCCCAACGTAACTTTTTCCTCTGTTTGTCTCTGAATCTGTCTAAATTCTACGCCTATCCTTGATAGTGTTTCTTTTGGCTTCTACTTGTGTGTTATGTACACTTGCAAGTGCACGTTGTATTTTTCTCTTTCTGTGGTGTCATCACACCAGTGGGAGTGATCCTGGACTAACAGAGGTGTGCAAGTAATTCACATGGGGGAGGAAAAGGAAACAGCGTAGCCTTGCTGAAGAGATGTGTACCCCCCCAGTTACCCCACCGGTGCCCATAATGTCATTTGCATAGTGAAAGAATCCAGTCTGAAATGGGAAAGCAAACTTCAGCTGCATGCCTACTAGGAGTTGTTATGAACAACGATGGAAAGGGAGAAGAGTATCAGGTACCATGACCTTAAGCTCTCTAAAGATAGAACTTTAATAATGCTGAGAGGTTTGATCCTAAAAATGGCTTTTGAAAAAAAAATCTCCTTGTTTAAGTGGAAAAGAAAGCTGTCAAACTCGTGTTGACTGATGCTGAGACAGGGCAAGGAGGTTGGTGGTGGTTATAGGAGGACCGAGACGGGCAGGAATGAGTTCTGCTCCTCCTTCCCTCGCATGACCCCCATCACAGGGCCCGATGCTGGGCGAGCTGCGGTCCGGCCATGTGCAGCCACTGGGGAGGGGCGGTGGCAGCGGGGCTCCCGAGTTACTGGAGGCTCTGACATCCAGCCTAGGAGCCGCCTGCGGTTCTGGAAACCGCTTCTCCTGAACCAAACAAGCTGCCACCAGCAGGGACCTGAATTATTTATTATTTATTTCTTAAATTCATAAACAGAAATGCAACTGTGTCTGGGATGAGGCAGGGAAGTCAGCACACAATAAGACCAGTTCCACACAATGGCTTCTGACAAAGACAAATGCTGTCATTTGAGATAACAAAACACAGACCCTGTAAGGAAGACAAAGGACAGTCAGCTAAGCATATTTAAATTTTGCTCGATGTGTTAGAGATGCGACTCCTGAAGATCTCTGGGCTGTCAGGATTGATGCTGGGAACTCTACAGGGCTCCCCTTGGAGAATGGCCTGGTTAGATGACTAATGTTGGAGGATATCAGTCTCCCCTATCTGCATACAGACACGAATTACTGCGAGATGCAGAGTACTCCCTGATCAAGCTAAGCACTAAGGCATGGGGACAGGTGACACATCTGAAGTGAAGCGCTGGTCCAGAGAAGCGACTGAGTCAGCTTGCTTGAGGTGTCTGCAGAGATGCACTCCTGTGGACGCCTTTGAATGCAAAACCCCTGGAAGTTATACTTCACTTGTTCTGATTTCCTTTTCCCTGGCATTTTGTTGTTATTTCTCTTTACTCGTAGTATTATTCTGACCTGCCATCTGCAGATTTTCTGAATCTTGAACAGTAGCTGTGACTTTGCTGTGGGAACTCTGAAACTCATTAACAGAAGGACTTGGCTTTAAGCAAATGTCACATCGCATTAGTGTAACTCTCGGACACTAGTTTGCTCTCAGCTTGGCCCATTCATTTGAGCAGAGCTTGAAATACCTCCTTGCTGCATCATAGAGATGTTCTGATGAAGCTGATTACTTTTGTCTGCATTTGTTTTGATTGATAACTCAGGCAATTATTAGCATTCTGCACACAGCAGGAGCTTTTCTCGGCTCTTGTCAGCAACAGAGGACAGTGGTGAAGGGGAAGGGAATTTGTAAGCAGCATACCGGGGAAAACAACCTACAGGGTCTGAAAGTATTAATGAGAAGAAGTGCCACTATAATTAGATGCTGTGCATGTGGATGGTACATACATACTACATTATGCTCTGCTTGAGGTGCAGCATTGGAGTCTTGCAGTAATCGGGATGAAGATATCTAAGGTGTGCTAGCAGCCTGCCACAGCATGCCTTGCATCTGCTTTTACAGGTGGAAGGAAAGGGAGAACAGAGCTTTGGCATTTTCACAGATAGCCCCTGAATCCTGTGTAATGGCTCTTCCTGGGCCACCTGTTAATCCTTCATTCATTATAATGACTGCAGAAACAGCCAGGAACCCTAGTGTTCTGCAAAGGTTGCTAACGTTACTCTCGGAGCTCAAAAAAGGGTATGTCTTAAAGCACCAGGCTGACTGGTAGAGGAGCAGGAGGGGGGTAAGGAGGCTTCAGACCTCCCCAGTGTACCAGTGGGTACCCTGCTCTGGCATTGCTTGGCATGCTTTGTGCCCTGATTGTCTGCACAGCCTCCTCCTCCCCCCTGTTTACGTTGGAGGCTATATCCATCCCCGATGCCAACACTCTGGCAAATAATCTATTCAATCATTGTATCAAAGGAATATTAAAGCCATCGTGGCAGAAAGCTGAAAAGCAAATAAACCCTTACTATGCTTGATGTATGACTCTAATAGTTTGAATTTCAAAGCAGGCTAATATCTCTTGATAATCTGGATGCCTGTTTTGGGCCAGGAGCCCAACTGAAAATATCCCCAAGTTCCTAGACCGCAGGAATAGCAGAGAAAAATTAAAAAGCTATGAATACGTAAATAGGTAGGTGGAAAGAAAGCATAGCTCTTGATTCCAACCTCCAAGCAGTAGACTAAGCAGGGATTGTGTTTTCTTGGCTACGGCAGGCATGCACAGTAAGCAGGCAGGAAATGAAAGATGCATGATGAGTTCTTCAGGGGGTTTGAGCAACTGCAGGATACTGAGGTTAATCCTGCAAGTCCATGACTGGACTGACGTTTGCTGCTTTTTGTTTAAATTATGGTCCTGGTCATCTTACTGACGGCACAAGGTCAGCTGAGAGGTGGCAGTAGCCAGTGTCTGCCTCAGCTTATTGACTGCCCAGAGCGTGCCCCAGCTCAGCATGTGTAATATGCAGAGCTCCTGGGCCTCACATCCAGTTTCTGCCTGCTTGTGGACTTCACAGTTTCTTTCTCAAGGCAGACTGGGGCTTGAGGGTCTTTCAGGACTCAGCCTGGAGCATGGGCTCTGCCTCCTGTAAGCACAGCCCTGCCACTGGTTTGCCATGAGATCTAAATCACCAAGACTCAGTTTGTTCATCCAGGATTTGTATTTAGGGACAAGTGGTGAGAACTGGTGAAAGGCGCGTCCAAATGAGGAAGATGTCTGAGGTCTTGATGTTCCTCCATGGTTACTAACAGGATTGCACCTGGTGGGCTGTCAGCCCAAAGTTAATAAAAGGGCAATGAGGATCTTATCGCAAACAAGCTTGTTTGGGGACAGAGAGCAAGTGTTTGTCACTGGCCTGAATTTTAGGGGACTCAGGTGACAGTTTGAATGAGTCATTGATGTGCTGCTCCACTAGGGAAATTCATGCAGTCCACTATCAATTTCCCCTGACGTTTACAACCCTCATAGGGTTTCTGGTGTTGGTTATTCATTACCAGGCAAAAAGAATTTGATTTTCATACTCCTTAAGTGAGACAGAGTTGGAGAAATGAATGAGACAAACAAGGTCACCTCTTGTGGATGGTTTTGTTAGTTACTTTCTGTGCAAGTGAAATGGAATCTAGTAGTTGGTTTCCTTATGTCATTGTGTCTTTACTTTGCCTCAGATTAATGCGGTTTTTTTGTTTGTTTGTTGAAATCAATATTGAAGACAGAAAATAGGGAAGAAGCAAGAAAAGGCGCACTTCCCTTCAGAGGGAGCACTAATTTAGTGATGCACAACTGCTGACTTCTGCCGGGCTTCCAGCTCCACAGTTCGGTATTGATATGTACTCTTTTGGCATTAATACTATTGTTAAACAGTTGCTACTGGGGCTTTTCCAAAGTGGGCTCCTGCGTGTGCCAGGGTAGGTTTCTTTACACTTTTACTGTGCTGTGGTTAATGATACTGAGTGAAAAATAGTCTTTGGGATGACTGCCCAGCTCTGCTTAAATGTGACCATCTCAAGGGGAAATCATCATGTGGCAGCTCTCTGGATGAATTTTGTACCTTCTAGTGAAGGATGAAGCATCTCAGTATTAATTTAAAGTAAAAGTGAGTTGTATTCTCCTGAAACAAGAACTTAGAAGAAAGTAAGTTCTTAAGGACTTTTTTTTTTTTTTTTTTTTTTTTAAAAAATCTTTCCAATTTTTGAGAAGTTCCCAGAAGTCACATAAGCCAGAAGATTCTGCTCTCACAGAGATGTGCAGGGCAGTTACATACAGAGAAAATTCTTGCTGGGATGCACTGGCTAACTAGAGATTACCAGTGTCCCCAGTGTAAATCAGTGTAAATGGCAAGCAGGTAGAGGATTTTTATTTTTACCGCAATTCTACTGAGAAAAGTCACAAGAAAGAATTCCTGTTATCCACTCCACGGTTGTCCTGTAAAAAACACCTTTAAACTGACCTTTTCGAGTCTGTTGTCAGTTTGCATGGGTCCACTGTGAGCTATTCTCCCTGGCTGAGTTGAGTGGAGTGATGTCCACAGCGTGCTGTTTGCAGTCAGTGATCACCGTGTGGTAGTTTGTGAGAGGGAAAAAACACGTTCTAGTCCAGGGCACCTCTTGTTTGGGCAGTGCTGCACTCAGAAGTGAGAGAGCTGGCTCCAAACCTGGTGCAATGGCCTCTCAAAGAGATCAAAGAGAAAGAAGGAAATATGCTTCAAATGTAGCAAATGCATAATCTGTTCATGCCATCAGATTTCTCTTAAAGCTAATCCTTTCTTCCTGGTGGCCTGAGAAAGTACTGGGAGAAAGGTAAGGAGAAGGAAAACAAGAACAGGAGGTGGCGTGGGAAAGAGAGGAGGCAGCTGATGATAGTGTCCCTCTACTGCTATAGATAGGTTGGTATCTCCCGTGAAATCCATTATTTCGAAAGCAAGAATGGAGAGCATCATCTCTTGCAGAATATGGTCAGAACTGCAAGTCCCATTTAGACAAAGAAGATAGGCTCTGCTTTAACACACAATAATCCTTTATGGTAACCCAAGGGGACGAGAATAAAATGTTCCTAAACACCAGCCTCTCTAGCTTTGTGTGGAAAGTCACAATGCAAATTTCTGGTGTTTTATGTGTGCTGGCTGATACTTTCTAAGGTGTCCTATCAGCAGAGTTTAGACAGTGCTTACACAGAACCAGCATTTATTGAAAGGTACTAAATTTGCCTACTTTACTGAAAAAGAAAGCCAGGATTTGGGTTTATTCTCTTGATGTACATTAGGGACAAATAATTAAGTGGAGGAAAGTATGTGCTTCAGTAGGTACTATGTAATCAAAACGGAAGCACTGAATGGTAATAAACCCTTATTGATTTGGTATAACTTAAAAGTGGATGTCTCTTAGGAACAGAGAAGAACTAATCAGACCTACAGTGAACAAACACCTGGAGACTTGATGGTTAGGGTTAGTGGAAATCTATTTGCATGCAGGTCTGTTACAAAGCTATGAATGAGACTGAGATCAGTAATTTGATTAATTTTATTTTTATCAATGATAAACTGTTTTTCTTTCCTCATTCCCCAACTCCCCCCCACATGCACGCACACACACTCCAGACTACGTACTCTAAACTCTGGCTCTGCATTGGTATCATACTTATCGTGCTTTTGAATCTGCTTGAAGCACTTTTGAAATATCTTTGAAGTGCAACATGGTGAACATTTAGAGGGAAGCAGCTGTCTTCTGCAATATTTTTTGGATTAGAAGTAAAATGGGATAATGATTTCTCCTGATATGCCAGGAAAATACTAGGAAGCAAGAGCCTTCCCTCAGCTGGGATATCACGCCTCATGAGGTGGCTTTTTTGACAAGCTCAGGTTTGTGCTCTGCTGGGTAGGATCAGCGTAGATGAAGATATACGGATGAAACTTCCATGGGAGCTTGTGTGTTCATTTTGAACTTCTAATTTTTCTTCTATCAAGCTCTGTTTGTTAAACAGAGTTTAAATAAGAGGCAGAACATCAAATAACTGATGGCAAACACTAGGAAATTAAAAGCAAAAAGCGCAATCACATTTCAGTTCATATTTCCTTGGAGAGCCTTTAATTTTCCTGTTCAGTAAGACATTGCCTGCCCCATCCCTTGTGCAGATTCATACAAAGCAAGGCTTGTCTTGGCATCCCTAGTTGTTCCCTGACTGTGCTGGGATGCTTGTTCATATTGGATCAACGTCAGCCCAAAAATCATCTCTGCTACCCCTACCCTGGAAAAAAGATCGACAGTTTTCAGGGGAGATGGCCCACAAAGGAAGAAGAGGAATGATTTCTGTGTACTCAGTTATGTCTTTTTCGTACCTTGCAAAACCAGGAATGGTATCTGAGATAGTGAACAGCGGGGTTTAAGTGACAGCACTCTCCAGAGAAATGCAAAGTGACACGAGGAGCAGTTGGATTTGGTACCTCAGTTCCTCGGGCTGTCTTTTCACTTACTGCTACTACGAAACTGTCTTCTATCTTCCAAATAAGCAAATTGCTTTGATCTGAAAAGTGCCAGATAGTATTAGGCTTTTCTTAGGAATTAATCTAGATAAAAGAAAGGCTGCCTCTTTAGGCAAGGAAGTCTTGCATCTATAAACTACCACTCCTCATTCCATGTGCAGCGCTATAAAATTAATATATTGCTGATAGCTTTATATTTCCATTTGCTTACACAGCAGTTACATCCCAGTGACTTCCCCAAATCGGGTGTTAATGATTTACACCCTGCAATTTGTGTATCCATTAAGTTCAGCTGGACGATCTGAAAAATCAAAGACCATGCCTCGGCGCTCCCAGGATTTTCCTCTTGATTTACTGGCGGGTGCTTGGCACAGCCCGGTTTAATGGCAGGCAGTACAGAAGGCAAGGCCTGCTGCAATAGCAGCCTAAGGCAGTGCTCATGGACAGCCCTGCAAGTACTGATGGAGAGGAGCAAGCTGAGCTTGGTCTCAGGACTATGGAATTCATCAGCCCTTTCAGGAGCATCCTGCAGAGCCTCAACAGGAGGCCACAGGCATGGGCCTGTGGGAGGTGGGCAGAGAGCAGTGCGAGGCCTCCCTTGGCCTCCTGCCTCCCAGGAGCATGTCCCCCACCCACCAGGCCACGGGCCCTCTTCTGAGGGGGGAAGAGACTTCTGGGGGGAAGGCCATTGAGGCCTTGCATTTCAATGGGTGACTGCTTAGCATCTGTTACAGTGGGTGTAACCTGATTTTTCTGTTGAGGACCAAAGAAAGATCTTTTAGCTGGAGCTAAGAAGCCAAAGGGCTTCGCAAAAATGCATGATATATATAAGAAAAGCTTCTTGAAATGCTACGCGTCACTCCTCATTAGATCATTTTTACTTTCATTCACTGTGTCCTGGAAAGCCAAGTAATGGAGCTGCTGAGAATGAACAGAACAAGTATCAAAAAAAAAAAAAAAAAAAAACAAAAAAAACCAACTTCACATTTGACTCTTTTCCCAGTGTGATTAACAACTTTGGTGCTGAAGTTACAAGAGGTTTCTGGCAGGCATGAGCCTTCTGGGCTCACTCCAGCCGTGTGGTTGATCAGAGAGAAGCCTCCTCCCTGCTGGAGAGTTGCTTTCCTCCTGTAGTCTTCCTGTGAACCCTCTAGACTTGTTTTCCCTGCAATCAGCACTAAGCTCTGTTTTCTTGTGCCATTCTCCAAGTAGAGATTTTGCTTCCTCTTGGCTTTAAATTAAGCGCCAAGTGCTGCTTTCACTCCTTTGAACAGGTTCTGACTTCAGCGGTTTGTTCCCCTCTTGGTTCAGATCCGTGCTGTTTTCTGCTGCTGGACATCTGTATCTCAGGGCATCCATCGCTGAAGCAGGTGGCTACCTCCCAGCACTAAGGCTCAGCTCGTGCCTGGCTGGGCAGTGTTGGAAAGGGGAAGGATAGTAACACCACAGGCCCTTCTGCAGTCCCTTACCTCACTCCACATCCTACAAGTGAGGCATGGGGACGAAACAGAAACCACAACTTACTGATATTAGCGTTATTTGTATGATGATAGAAAACAAGCAGTCCTTGCAGGTAGCTGTGCCACCACTTTGTGAGCGTCAGACACAGTGGGCATGGGATTGTCCCTTTGCTTTCTACCAGCCCTGCTGTCCCCAGTCCCCCTCCCATGGCTCAGCCCAGTGCCAAACTAGACAGACAATTTCTGTGCTTGCACAGCTTGTGCTGAATCCTCAGTGCAGGGGGATCCAGGTATCACTGGAACAGAATACAAACTGATAATGATCCCCTCTATTAGTCCATTTAAAGCAGGTCAAAAAGACCACCTAATTGCCATAATTGCCTTCTGGCACTGCCTATGCGACAAACCTTTTGGCTGCACGTATGGACATGTGCTCAACAGTAGTCATTCCTGTCTCTTTCAACCGAGTTCAAGGATCAATACCTCTGTTTTATACAGCTGCCATCTGCTGCAGCTGTGTCTGGCCACTGAAGGATCTTGATCTCTGATCTTACAGCGCCAGTGTGGTTGCTCTGCCTTCTCACACTGCCTTGCTGGTGTGACTTGCCATGACTGGAGGGGTCTACAGAAACCACACTGCTTGTAGAACAGTCTGGTAGGCGAGCTAAGAGACCAACCACCTTGTTTAGCGCCTGCCTTGAAGCAGGATGAATTGAAAAGAAGTAAAAATGTGTATGATATGTTGATTCACGGAAAGGCTAAGTGTAATGTCTGAATAATTGCACTAATCCGAGTGTTTCAGGGCCTGATGCTGTCACATCATGGCACATCTGACATTATCTGCTGGTGGTGCCACTAAGATGAGTGAGGCTGTCGCTTCCCCGAGTTCCTCCCTGTCCTGATGTTTGTGATGAGAGGACAGGGCAGAGTGACTCGAGCTGGGCACTCAAGTGCTCAGGTTGAGTTTAGCACTTCAATGTGTGTTCTTGCTTGCGCCTCTTCTTGAGGATGGGGAGAGACGTGCAGGTTTGGGTCCCGCTGTGGAAATTCTTTGCTGCTTCAGTCTCCGACGGAGCTGCAATGCAGCCCGTAGCAGACTGCCATAAATTATACGTTGTCATTTTAATTACTGCTTAGGGGCCTTTAAGCTCAGAGTCCTTGTGGGTGCCAAAGCAGCCTCCTGTCGGTCCTGCCCTGTGTGGAGGCAGGAGGGAGCTCTGGGCCCCGTGGCCTTGCGGTGGTGTCTGGGAGCTGGTGGTGGGGTGAGCGGCGCTCGGGTGTGCGCCGTGCTAATCTCCGAGAGCCAGATGGAGAGGATTTCGTGTCACAAGGCGTTTTCTGGGGATCAAAGCAGTTTATCGAAATAACTTATTTTTACCTTTAAATGAGAAGAGACGCGATAAATGTTAAAATGGCCCTTAATTCATGAGCCTCGCCTCCCCGGGGTGTGATGAGCACAGATAGCCAGCTCTCCCCGTTGCTTGGTTACGCTGCACGAGCAGGCCGGGTCCTCCTCTTCTTTCTGCCTTCCCTGAGCAGCAGCTGCACGCCGTGCAGGTTCAAGCAGACCATGGCAGGGCGAGAACTGCCAGCTGCACGCCCAGCCGCCAGCGGTGCCATGCGCACGGTGCTGTGAGAGGAGAGGGGTGGCTCTGCTGGCAGGTGTAAGCCAGCAGGTGCTCTGCTGGAGGTAACAGCCTGAAGCAGCGCGGGAGAAAGCGGAATTGGGCCCGAAAGATTGATCCTTCAAGGGAAGTAATTTATTTTCATTATGAGAGCGAGAGAGATTAGCGTCACGGTGCTGTGATAAACTTAAAAGGCCCTGGAAGAGCTATCGCTGCTCCTTAAATGTTGACTCTTTTGTTTTTTTTATAAATAATAATAATAAAAAAAAAAAAAAAGTGGAATACATCTTTATGCTGTAAAACAGGCCTGATGCAAGGAGCTGCGTACTCGGGGAGCGTGCTGAGTGTCTCGCTCCCCTGCCCTGCACTGAGGGCATGGCTACATGACGTGAGGGCAGAGCTGGCCCGTGCTGGCTGGTGGGAGCTGCTGCGTGCAGTGCCGCTCGAGCACCGGGGCGAGGAAGAGGAGAGGAGATGGTGGCGGTGTCAGAGGGCCCATCTCCCACCCCGCATCCTGAGCGAGCTTGGGGCTCTGTTCGTTCTGGAGATCTCTTGCTGACTGTGTGAATTTGCACGCATCTGTCACAGCTTGGTCTTACTGTCCAGGTGCTTACTGAGATTTGTCCTGAGAACGCATCCTTCAGTACATAGACGTCTCATAGGAATGAAGGGAGGGGGTAAAAAAAGATTTTGCCCCAAAAAAGTGCCTGAGTTCAAATGGCTTTGTGAAAATTCTGTAATGTTTGACTCTAAGTACATGTCTGGGTAGTGAGAACACTTTCCTTTAGGTGACCTCCAATACTTACTGACCACACCAGCTATGAAGCCTATAACAGCAGCTTTTTAGTCCTATTTCATGGCTGGATCTTCAATTAAACCAAAATTAGAGGAAGATAGGAAGGGTAGTAAGGATGTTAGTTAATTCCCTCAGAGTAAGTTGGGTTAAAGATCTTTTTTTTTCTTCTTGTATTATTTTGGTTAGTTGTTGATACCGTTTTTTTATTATGGTTAGTTGATTTTCATTTTCCTTTTTTGGGAAGAGGGCACAGAGGAAAGGCCTGAAAAGTGTCCAGAGTGGAAAGTGTCCAGAGGAGGGCTACGAAGATGGTGAAAGGCCTGGAGGGGAAGACGTACAAAGAACGGCTGAGGTCACTGGGCCTGTTCAGCCTGGAGAAGAGGAGGCTGAGGGGAGACCTCATCACAGTCTACAACTTCCTCGTAAGGGGGTGTCGAGAGGCAGGAGACCTTTTCTCCATTAACACCAGTGACAGGACCCGCGGGAACAGGGTTAAGCTGAGGCAGGGGAAATTTAGGCTTGACATCAGGAGGGGGTTCTTCACAGAGAGGGTGGTTGCACACTGGAACAGGCTCCCCAGGGAAGTGGTCACTGCACCGAGCCTGTCTGAATTTAAGAAGAGATTGGACTGTGCACTTAGGCACATGGTCTGAACTTTTGGGTAGACCTGTGCGGTGTCAAGAGTTGGACTTGATGATCCTTAAGGGTCCCTTCCAACTCAGGATATTCTATGATTCTATGATTCTATGAAAATAATATTTACAGCAGTATTTGTTTGTGGTAATTTAGCAAAGTGTATGAGAACTTCAGCTCCCTATGTCAAGTGGGGAAGGTGAGGGAATTGCTGGCAGAAGAGGGGATGCTCGAGAAGTGGTGGTGTCATTGGTAGCAGGATTGTTGCTAGGTATTCGGTGACAAACAAAAAGTGCAGTTGTCTGGCAAAGGGGAGCCCTCCGAAGTACTCTCATTCTTCATTAGCTCTGAAGGGCTGTGAGAATTAGCAACTGTTCTCTTCAGCTGTGAGAGTGTCCCTGACTCCGCAGCTGTCACGTGAACTGGGAATCCCTTCTGCAAAGTCCAGAGTGAGTTACTTTGGGGAGTCTCGAGATGGACAGTTATATTTGGTAGAGTCCCTTGGGAGGCGGTTCTGAAGGGCAGAGGAGTCCAGGAAGGCTGGGCGCTCTTCAACAGGGAAATCTTAATGGCGCAGGAACGGTCTGTCCCCTCATGCCCAAAGATGAGCTGGTGGGGAAGAAGACCGGCCTGGCTCAACAGAGAATTGTGGCTTGAGCTTAGGAGAAAAAAGAGGGTTTATAATCTTTGGAAAAGTGGGCAGGCCACTAGGGAGGACTTTAAGGATGTTGCGAGGCTGTGCAGGGACAAAATTAGGACGGCCAAAGCTCATCTGGAGCTCAATCTGGCTACTGCTATTAAAGATAACAAAAAATGTTTTTATAAAACATTGTTGCGATAGATGGTTACAGGCTCTTCAGGAGGGACAGGCAGGGTAGGCGAGGTGGTGGGGTGGCGATGTATGTGAAGCAGGGGCTGGACTGTGTGGAACTTCAGGTCGGCGATGGCAAAGTTGAGAGCCTCTGGGTAAGGATCAAGGGACGAACGAATACAGGGGATGTCGTTGTGGGAGTCTGTTACAGACCGCCTGGCCAGGACGATAGCGCTGATAAATTATTCTTTACAGAACTAAGAGAGGCCTCGAGATTAACTCCCCTTGTCCTTATGGGGGACTTCAACTTGCCGGACGTTAACTGGGAGTGCCACACAGCTGACACGAGCAAGTCCAGGAGGTTCATGAAGCACCTAGATGATAACTTCTTGGTGCAGGTGCTAATGGAGCCAACTAGGAAAGGTGCCCTCCTAGACCTGTTGCTAGAAAACAGAGAGGGTCTGGTGGGAGATGTGGTGATTGGTGGCCGCCTCGGTCATAGCGACCATGAAGTGGTTGAGTTCAAAATTTATGGTGACAGAAGGAAAAGTGCCACCAAAACCTCATCCTTAGATATGGGGAAAGCGGACTTCAGGCTGCTCAGGGAACTAGTCAGCAAGGTCCCCTGGGAAACTGCTCTTGAAGGCCTCGATGTCCACCAGTGCTGGTCACTCTTTAAGCGATGCCTCCTAGAAGCACAAGATCAGGCAATTCCTAAATATCGCAAGTCAGGCAGGCGGGGCAGAAGGCCGGCGTGGCTGACCAGGAACGTTCTAATGGAGATTAGGCGGAAACAGAGAGTGTTTCGCTACTGGAAGGAGGGCCAGGCGTCATGGAAAGAATACAGGGATGCTGTTCGTGTTTGTAGGGAGAAAGTTCGTGTGGCCAAAGCACAGCTAGAGTTGAAGCTGGCTGTGTCTGTGAGAGAAAATAAAAAGGTTTTTTTTAGATATGTAAATGGAAAAAGGAGAACTAAAGAATACATAGGGCCGCTCCTTGATAGGGAAGGTCTCCTCACAGACGATGACATAGGCAAAGCAGAGATGCTTAACGCCTTCTTTGCCTCTGTCTTCAATGCTGATGATGGGCTTCGGGACCCAGGGTGCCCTGAGCTGGAGGACCGGGATGGTGGGGATGACAAACTCCCAACTGACCCTAAACGTGTGCGGGATTTGCTACTCCACCTGGATCCCTACAAGTCCATGGGTCCGGATGGGATTCATCCCCGGGTGCTGAAAGAGCTGGCAGACGTCATCGCGGAACCTCTTTCAATTATTTTTCAACGATCCTGGGAATTTGGAGAGGTCCCGGTAGACTGGAAGCTGGCAAATGTTGTGCCGATTTTCAAGAAGGGTCAGAAAGAAGACCCTAGCAATTACAGGCCTGTCAGTCTCACGTCAGTGCCTGGTAAAATCATGGAGAAGTTGGTTCTCGGACTTATTGAGGCGCACCTGGGGGACAAAGCAGTCATTGGTCCCAGCCAGCATGGGTTTGTGAAGGGTAGGTCCTGCCTAACTAACCTGATTTCCTTTTATGATAAGATCACCCGTATGGTGGACCAAGGGAAACCAGCTGATGTGATTTTTTTGGACTTCAGCAAGGCTTTTGACACGGTTTCCCATAGGATCCTACTGGACAAAATGTCCACCATACAGCTAAATAAAAACATCATACGATGGGTGAGCAATTGGCTAACGGGCAGGGCCCAAAGGGTTATGGTAAATGGGGCTGTGTCAGGCTGGCGGGGGTCCCTCAAGGCTCCATTTTAGGGCCGGTACTTTTCAATATTTTTATAAACGATCTGGATGTAGGAATAGAGGGTATTTTGAGCAAGTTTGCTGATGACACCAAACTTGGAGGAGTTGTGGACTCAAATGAGGGCGTAAAGGCCTTACAGAGGGATCTGGACAGGTTGGAGAGCTGGGCGATCACCAACCGCATGAAGTTCAATAAGAGCAAGTGCCGGGTCCTGCACCTGGGACGGGGAAAACCTGGCTGCATGTACAGACTGGGCGATGAGACGCTGGAGAGCAGCCTAGAAGAGAGGGATCTGGGGGTCGTGGTAGACAGCAAGTTGAATATGAGCCAGCAGTGTGCCCTGGCAGCCAGGAGGGCCAACCGTGTCCTGGGGTGCATCAAGCACGGCATCGCTAGTAGGTCAAGGGAGGTGATTGTCCCGCTCTACTCTGCGCTGGTGCGGCTTCACCTCGAGTACTGTGTGCAGTTCTGGGCACCACAGTATAAAAAGGACATGAAACTGTTGGAGAGTGTCCAGAGGAGGGCTACGAAGATGGTGAAAGGCCTGGAGGGGAAGACGTACGAAGAACGGCTGAGGTCACTGGGCCTGTTCAGCCTGGAGAAGAGGAGGCTGAGGGGAGACCTCATCACAGTCTACAACTTCCTCGTAAGGGGGTGTCGAGAGGCAGGAGACCTTTTCTCCATTAACACCAGTGACAGGACCCGCGGGAACGGGGTTAAGCTGAGGCAGGGGAAATTTAGGCTTGACATCAGGAGGGGGTTCTTCACAGAGAGGGTGGTTGGACACTGGAACAGGCTCCCCAGGGAAGTGGTCACTGCACCGAGCCTGTCTGAATTTAAGAAGAGATTGGACTGTGCACTTAGGCACATGGTCTGAACTTTTGGGTAGACCTGTGCGGTGTCAAGAGTTGGACTTGATGATCCTTAGGGGTCCCTTCCAACTCAGGATATTCTATGATTCTATGATAAATACATCAACACAAAAAGGAGGACTAAGGAGAATCTCCATCCTTTACTGGATGCGGGGGGAAACTTAGTTACAAGAGATGAGGAAAAGGCGGAGGTGCTCAATGCCTTCTTTGCCTCAGTCTTTAGCGGCAATACCAGTTGTTCTCTGGATACTCAGTACCCTGAGCTGGTGGAAGGGGATGGGGAGCAGGATGTGGCCCTCACTATCCATGAGGAAATGGTTGGCAACTTGCTACGGCACTTGGATGTGCGCAAGTCGATGGGGCAGGATGGGGTCCACCCAAGGGTACTGAGAGAACTGGCAGAGGAGCTGGCCAAGCTGCTTACCATCATTTATCAGAAGTCCTGGCTATCAGGGGAGGTCCCAGTTGACTGGCGGCTAGCAAATGTGACGCCCATCTACAAGAAGGGCCGGAGGGCAGACCCGGGAAACTACAGGCCTGTCAGTTTGATCTCAGTGCCAGGGAAGCTCATGGAGCAGATTCTCTTGAGAGTCATCATGCAGCACTTGCAGGGCAAGCAGGCAATCAGGCCTAGTCAGCATGGGTTTATGAAAGGCAGATCCTGCTTGACGAACCTGATCTCCTTCTATGACCAAGTGACACGCTGGGTGGATGAGGGAAAGGCTGTGGATGTGGTCTACCTTGACTTCAGCAAGGCTTTTGACACCATTTCCCACAGCATTCTCCTCAAGAAACTGGCTGCTCTTGGCTTGGACTGGCATTCCCCAGGGCTCGGTGCTGGGGCCGGTCCTCTTTAGTATCTTCATCGATGATCTGGATGAGGGCATTGAGTGCACCCTCAGTAAGTTTGCAGATGACACCAAGTTAGGTGCGTGTGTCGATCTGCTTGAGGGTAGGAAGGCTCTGCAGGAGGATCTGGATAGGCTGCACCGATGGGCTGAGGTCAACTGCATGAAGTTTAACAAGGCCAAGTGCCGGGTCCTGCACCTGGGGCGCAATAACCCCAAGCAGAGCTACAGACTAAGAGATGAGTGGTTGGAGAGCTGCCTGGTGGAGAAGGACCTGGGAGTGATGGTGGATAGTCGGCTGAATATGAGCCAGCAGTGTGCTTAGGTGGCCAAGAAGGCCAGCGGCATCCTGGCTTGTATCAGGAACAGTGTGACCAGCAGGGCTAGGGAGGTGATCGTCCCCCTGTACTCAGCTCTGGTGAGGCCGCACCTCGAGTACTGTGTTCAGTTTTGGGCCCCTCGCTACAAGAAGGACATCGAGGTGTTTGAGCGGGTGCAGAGAAGGGCGATGAAGCTGGTGAGGGGCCTGGAGAACAAGTCCTACGAGGAGCGGCTGAGGGAGCTGGGCTTGTTCAGCCTGGAGAAAAGGAGGCTCAGGGGCAACCTTATCGCCCTCTACAGGTACCTCAAAGGAGGCTGTAGCGAGGTGGGAGTTGGTCTGTTCTTCCACGTGCCTGGTGACAGGACGAGGGGGAATTGGCTGAAGTTGTGCCAGGGGAGTTTTAGGTTGGATGTTAGGAAGAACTTCTTTACCGAAAGGGTTGTTAGACATTGGAACAGGCTGCCCAGGGAAGTGGTGGAGTCACCATCCCTCGAGGTCTTTAAAAGACGTTTAGATGTAGAGCTTAGGGATATGGTTTAGTGGGGACTGTTAGTGTTAGGTGAGAGGTTGGACTCGATGATCTTGAGGTCTCTTCCAACCTAGAAATTCCGTGATTCTGTGTGATTTTCCCTTCACCTGACCTTTGACAGACGGTAATTACCCAAGCAGTAATTCTAAAGCAGCAGACTTACAAGCTTCATCATTTGTTTTCTGGTATCTACAAGTATAGATATGCTCCCACCTCAGAATATGTTCTACTTATTCCCACAAACATATAATGTTTTGATCCCTGCTTTTATCATGCTTGTATTTAGATAAGCAGCCAGTCTTCCTGTATCAATATGTAACTGTATAATTTTCTGAGAAAAGAGTTCCTTTCCTGACTGCTTATTAATACGGAAGAAGATTCACTTTTATCCTAGGGAACTTTACATTCTTCTGTGGTTACCTATAATAGTTAAGCTATTGCATATTTAGCTAGAAATGCATAAGGACAGCAGGTCTCATTTTCACTTAAAATATCTCCAAGGCACTCATCAGCAGGCTCCTTGGTTGAGAGCTTGTGCCTGGTTTTCAGCTGACGAGCTAATAAACATCCAGCTATGTGGGAATTAAATGGGCTGACTTGGTCCAAGTGGATTTTAAATATTCATCGCATTAACTAGGGACAAAGTCTTCCTTTTTAGAGATATTTTTTTTCCATTTGACGTTAATGCATCCAGTCAGGAAGGTAAAGACCAATGTGTAGGATCATCAAACGAAGGGAGAGAAGGAAAATATATGCCAGTACAGATTTTTTTCAGATATGGAAATCTATGTATTTTTGTCTTTATTATGGCTTAACACAGCAGCTTCCTGCTTAATGTGGCAGAAAGTACGGGTCCTGGAACGGTCAGCGTAGCATTAAAAGCACAATAAATAGTTCATAATAAAGAACTTACCTGGGGTTAAAGACCACTCTTCTCTGACTAAGATCACCTGAAGAAGGCCAGGGCACCTTCCTGCCTGGCTGCAGAGCCTGGGGCCGTGCCCAGAGCACTTGTGCCACCTGTGCCCAGAGGCCCTGGAGCAGTGGCCTCCCCACAGGTGCCTGTGTGGCTCCTCTGGGATGGGGCTACATGGAGGGCACTGGGCTGGGTCTGCTCGTAGAGGAGCAGCAGAGCCCGAGGAAGCGAGTGCCTCCAGCTCTGTGCTGCATCCCTGGAGGCATGCACAACCCAGAGCTTGTCATCCACGCTCATCTCCAAGTCCCTGAAGGTAATGTGTCTGGGGGAGAGGGGAGGATTAACATCTTACCACCGCTGTAATTACAGCCCAAGAGGCGTCATTTTGAAACTAAGTGTCCCCTGGGATATATGCATGCGATCCAGCAAGCATTTGGCTTGCTTTCATGAGGAAAAGTCCTTTGGGATAAACTGCTTGGTCAGAAATGGCTGCACAGTGTGAGTACATCCTGCAGGTGGGATCATGCCTGTCTCGTATCTTTTCTGGGTAATATCAATACAATTTGAGATGCTTTTAAATCAATATGGATGATAATTAAATATTCTATTAAAAAAAAAAAAAAAAAGGAAAAAATGATTTTCACCTGGAGGAGATTTCAATAAGGTCAGCAGGGAGGCGGTGATTAGTAAATCAGCTTTTGTTCACAGTTTACAAAATCTCTATCACAATAACTTGGATTTACAAATCCGGTTTTCCTCTAGGGAGAAGTGGCAGTCAGGATCTTGTGGGAGAGGCAGTTGGCTCTGCAGCTTCTGTCAATGAGCATTGATTGACTACAAAGACCTCTGCTGATTTACACCTGCCAGCCATCTGGCTTGGGAAATTGCTTTGAGACACCTCTATTTGTAACCTTGTCTGCTTCTTGCCTTTGAGACCACTTGGTTCAGGCTGTGCAAATTGGTGTCCTTCCTGCCCCACACAGCTAGTGAAGACCCTGTGGCACCTTTTCTAAATAAGAAGCTGTTCCTGATGGCCCTCGGTAAAAACATACCCTCTGCTCCATTGGTCTTTGGCTAATGTACAGCACCCACACCACTTTTGCTGCCTGTTTGCCACTTCTTTTGGCAGCGATGGGCAGAGATAGGCTGCCCAACCCTGAAGCCCAGACACGAATAATGGCTCGCTGCCTGTAAGACTGGGCTTAAAGTTTCTCCACTTTCTGACCCCCACAAAGATGAGAAGTGCCAGCAGCCACAGAAGTGGGTTGATGAGGAGGGGAGGTATGATGAGCTGTGTGGGTCTCCTGGGCTCCTGCATCATTTTGAGGGTTACAGTAAAGAGTAATTTCCTGCTGGGTCTGGACAGTAAGGCCATGTGCCTGGAGGAAGATCTGGTCAGACTGGCAGCTGCCTTCTTGGGGTGGTTCCTAAGCCCTGATTTCTTCCAAGGGGATGGGGTCTGTTGGGTTGTGTTCAGTGTCCATGATCCACCCTCAGCACAGCCCAGGGCTCGCAGCTAGTGGTGACTCCCTAGGCCTGTGCTGCTGCTGGCAAGAGGATGCTGAGAGCTGTTTCTGACCCCTTCTGCTGTCCGAGGAGATGAGCAGAGCAAGTGGTGATGATTACACGTGCTGGTCTGGCTGTAAGATCTGGTAACTCATGCAGCAGTGAAGTTAGTTCTCAGTTTCCCTTAGATAAGTGCATAGGCAGAACAGCCTCAGGATACACTATGCACACATTCCTCAAACGGAGCTTACAGACCTGTGAGGATCAGGTGAAATGACCCAAGTGCAGATTTTCATGAGTGAGCCTGAATATGTCCTGTTCTGGCTCACCCTTTCCTAATGTTTCCACAAAACTCATCATTCTGCTGTGTTTTTTTTTTTTTTCTAAAAACAAAACAACAAAAGTCATTCTCCCATCAGTTTCAGTGGGTTTCGGATCTCATGCACTCCCTCAACTAATTAGACAGAAGTGGTTCTGGAGAGAAAGATTTCTTTTTACCCAGGAAGGCTTATAAATCTGAGAATCAGTAATGAGAAAGTAATAGGGATCAGCTGCAGAGTTCTGTGATTTATGGAGAAATATGAAGGAAGCGCGCGCGCACACCCACCCACACACACACACACCCACACACACACACGTTCAAGGCCAGGCTGGATGGGGCCTTGGGCAACCTGGTCTGGTGGGAGGTGTCCCTGCCCATGGCAGGGGGTTGGAACTGGATGGGCTTTAAGGTCCCTTCCAACCCAAACCATTTTCTTATTCTATGATTCAGAAGTATAGAGGTATTGTGTCTCCACTGTTGCATCTTCACAACGTGGTATGAATGTCAGAATACTGCATACAAGTTTTTCTCTAGAAAGTTTGACAGGAGAGAACTCTAAATGAAATGCTTTTAAAACAGTACTGATGGTAGCATGGGAAATAGAGATTAAAAAGGAAAGGTGGTGCACTCGTTGGCTTTTTGGTTTTGTTTTTTGTTAACTGGCTTAGATCTTCTGGCAGTAGGAGATGTGTAAAACAAGCTTGGTGTAACCAGGGAAGCAGAGTAGGAATTGCCTCTGAAGGAGGAGCTTGGCAGAAATCCCAGGCACAGACTATTTGAACCAACTGCCTGTGCAGCTGGAACTTGAATTAACACTAATAACGAATACTAGATGGGGAAGCTGTGCTCCAGTACAGTGCTGACAAACCTGCATTTAAACCCACAGTGCGCTTCTCTTGCATACCTCTGTTGGTCTCTTGATGACTTCTTCCCTGTGTAACACACCCTGAGAAATGTCTGACCTTCCATCCCCCAGCATATGCGTGCTCAGCACTTGAGAATTGAAAAGGGGCCTCTTGAAGTTCTTTCAGCCGAGCTAGATGCGTTGTTCAGCTTTCTGAAGCACTTGGTGGCCACTTGAGAACCGCAGCTCCTGCACACAGAGGTGGGCTCTGTGTGGGGCAAGTGGGCTGGGGCGGAGGGGCTGTGCCCAGGGCTGGGGCGTTCCCACCTACACCCTCTTCATGGCACAGGGGCTCATTGGATTTCAGCAGCTGCTCTCATGCAACAAAACCCCATGCAGCTCCTGGAGAGTTGTGTTGACTCCAGTAGATTTACGCTGGTGTGAATCAGGAGCCAAGTGACAGAAGAAGGCCATATGTTCTCCTGGAGTGCTGATTACAGGGGAAAGGAGCTGGATCAGAAGAAAATGATTGCACCCAGATTGTTTTCAGTGTGTTAATGACTAGCTTAAGGCAGCAAATAAAAACAGAATCAGAGGTGATTTATATTTATGCTGAAATCCAAGCGGGTCTGGCCCTAGGCATTTGCATTTGTCCCTGTCTGGCACTGTGGCTGACTCCAGACCTCTTGAACTGCAGGAAACTGCTGAAAGAGTGAAATGGAAGCTGACTTGTATCTGAGAGCCTTGATGCTATCACATACAACATGAAGATGTGCGTGTGGGAAGAACGGGGGGCAGAGGAGGAATGGTCTACTTCCCATGCACAGCAGCGCTTTCCATGTGAATGCTGCTCTCAGCTCCAGAGCATGAGTGGTGTCAGGGGAGCTGGCCATATGCACAGCCAAAACCAACTGCCAGCTTGGGCAGCGTGTTGCTAGAAGGAAAAAGCCCACAGCACAGAGCCCCGTACAGGAAGGCCGGTCACAGCTACTAGAGCAGGAGATGGAGCGTTTGAGGCTGCATGAGCTGGTGTATGTTAGGAGGAGAGAAGTATCTCCTTTCTGTAAGCAGGCCTCACCATTGCACATCTCCGTTCTTCAATGGCAGGAGCAGCTCTACCTGACTGTGGCTGTCTCTGACTGTCACAGCTTTGCCATCCAAAAGTTTAGTTCCACTTATGTAACCAAAAAGCCTTGGCCTGGTTCTGTCTCTGGAGATGAGCCAGAGCACTGTGGTCATTGCAGCAGCAGATGGCTCTCAGTTCGCCCTGTATGGGTATGTCAGTGTCCTTCAGGACCATGAGGCATGGAAATGCTTTCCCCCATGGTGGGGAAAGATGGCTGGAACTCTTTATATATATGCAGCAATGCTGTAGCAAAATCATAACGATAGAGGAATGTATGCTTTACCCAAAGGATGTTTCCCCTTGCATTCAAGGTCACATGGAAGAAATACTGAAGCCTCTTCCACTCTTCCTTGCCCACTCAGCAGAGTGCTGTAGGTGTTCAGTGACACGCTGAGTTCATTGTGCCATTTTACAGCTTCTTGTAGATGCATGCCACAGCAGAAATCTCATTCATGGATGACACTGATTGTATCGTAGATATTGATTCATCAGTCTAAGCCACGAGCATTAGTAATGAGTCCTTCCTACACGCTTCTTTTGATGGCTCTGATGTCTGATACCAGCAGTAAGCTGGCCTTGTCTGATGTAGGGTGGGTGGTCTCGATGGAGTGTTGTTCAGATGAGGTCCCTCTGCGGGGCTCTGGAGGCTGGATGTGTGGATTCAGAGTAGGTGTTCTACTTCACGGTCGTTCTTCATTTATTTTTCCAACAGTTCCCATTGAAATGCAGCTGTGTTATGAAAGGGCAGATAATTTCAGGGGGAGAGAGTGGTAGATGGGGTACATGGTTTTTGTTTGTTGTTTCCAACTGGATTGGTTCTTCTCAGTGTATGTGTCAATGACTCATTCCAATTTCAAAGGTAAACCCCTGGAAACCAGAGTTCAGGGCGCATTAGAACAAGCAGTGCTTTGGGGAAGGGAAAGTTAGCTGGTGGGAGGTTTGGGGCTCACTGGTCCGTTCTCATTTTGTTTAGGAATGCAGTGGGCAGCAGCGAGGTCAGGGCTTCCTGGTGAGCTGGCAAATTCCTGGTAGCCGTGAGGCACTTTGGGTGATTAAGCTTTATGGCCTCCAGATTTCAGAGGCTTAGTTAGAAAACTGAAGGCCATTTCAGGGAAGGGTGGCAGTTTCCTCATGGTACAGTTCACACCTGCTGGAGTGGGGGTCATAGGCACATGCTAGTTTCTGTGAATCCAGTTTCCCAGAGTTGTTTATAATCTGACAGTTCCCCTGTGCCAAGAGACTGTTAGTTGTCCTCAGGCTTTTGCAGGAGGACTGAGTTCTTGATGCATTTCTCTTCATTCACGTGCTTCTTTCAATTGGAGTACAGTTGTCTTTGTGACCAGGTGAGGAATGTCCTATGGCAACTGTCTGTTATCTTGAGTATTTAAAATTTTTTGTTTGTTTGTTTGTTTGTTTGTTTTTAATTAGCCATGCAGCAGCCCCTGTCAGGAAACTGGAGGACACGGACTCCAAGAGAGATGTAAGACACAAAGCATTGTAAGGGACAGCACCATCTGCTTTGTTGACAGTCACTTGTGCAGAAAGGACAAGTCACTGATTAATTTGTCAAGGACTTGTCTTAAGAGCTGTGAAAAGAAGGCAGATAGGCGTATTCACAATGCACGGGGTGGGGGGGCAACGAGATGGTTGTCAAGACAAGGGAGAAGGGTGATCGGAGCTTTTAAAATGGGGATTTGGGTGTCTCATCTGGAGAATGGGACGGAGGCACTAAGTGACACTCAGCAGTGCTGCAAGACAGATGAAAGCTGTAAGTTGTTGCCGAGCAGCAGAACATAAGTACAGATAGCTATTTATGGTGCACAGGAGATACGGAAAAGAAAGTGCAGGCTGGCTGCTAACCCTTGGCTGATAGATGTTTTCTTCCTTTTTTTTCTCCTTCCTTCCCTGAATCCTATGAGGAAAAAGTGCTGTGGTAATCTCCACTAATTGGCGGTGTTGCTGCCAGGGTCGCCATACAGAGGACTAAAGGAGCAGGAGGGATAAGTGCCTGCCAGGGAGATGCGATGGAGGGATGAGACTTCCTGGTGGTCAATGGGAGAGCTCTCACAGCTGCAGTCCACTTTATTTTTTTTCCTCTGGCTCTGTGTTCTCCTAAAGCCATGCTGTAAATGGAGGCAAGTCTTGTAATTAAGCAAATGAAAACAAGTCTAGAGGCAGTCTGGGAATGTCAGCCTGGCTAAAAGGCACAGACAGAGTGAGCGTCCCTCAAAGGAAAGCTGCTGAAGTAGCCAGCGTCTGTGTTTGTAGAGAAGAATTATCTTCCGACAGCTGGTGCCAGTGCTGCAGATCAAAAGAGAAGTGTGGCCAGAAATGGATGGGAAAGATCCCAAAATGTAGGGAAGCTTTTCAGAGGGATGACTTTCAGGCAGAGTCCTAACGATTGTATCACTTCTACTGGTGGCCTAGAAATCATGTCTGAAAGAGGCCTGAGAGGGAATAACTGGCGTTACCTACTAGTCAGTTGTAAGTTGCATGTTGATGGCATTAATTCGCTGTGTATCAATGAGAAGTGGCGGGTAAGGAACGCTGGCTCATAACAGCTCTGTTCTGGGCAGTTTGGGTCTTAATACCAGAGAAACCTTATGGCAAGGGCCTGCTGTGGAGCTAAGTCTCACCTGGAGTGGCACATCTGGGGCCTCTAGAGATGCTCTGTATGGGGGGAGCAAAGAGGGATGGGGGAAATGCTCTCCTGTCCTCAGCGTTGCATATTTGGCAATTAGAAGTAATGCCACAAGCATTATTCCATGCATCTAGAGATGGACGTATGCAAAAAAAAGTATTAAAAACTCAGTTTTTCAGAACTCTAGGATTCAGGCATTGTCTCCACAGAGCTTTCTTCAGGACATGTTACTTTCTCTCTTGGATGATCTTTGAGCATTTCTTGACTCAAGGCTTCTTTCCAAAGCGTAAGTTGCTCTTAGGACAGGATGCTTTGAAATGGATGTGTGCCATTCACAGCTCGAATTCAGTTCAATAGTAGTGACCGTGAGGAAGATGAGGAAGGGGAAAAGTACTTGAGAATCTCCTGCTGTGGGATGCTGCTGTGTGCACTGCCAGTTGAAGTCAGCATCACGGACAGGGAGTGGAGGCATTAATCACAGAACAGGCTTAAATTAAAGGAACCTTCCAGTTTTGTTGCCAGTTGTAAGGGTGCTGCATGCTTAATGAAATGGAGAATTCCATTCTGAACTCGTTGCCAGCACCCTGATGGAGCAGCACAGCGTCCTGTCGATGGACAGGCAAGGGGGCCTGAGACATGGATCCCTTCTGCTTCCTCTCAAAATTTTTACTAATCTGCTGGTCACGATAAAGGTCTGTCTCAGTCATAAACTCCCACTCAGAACTGTCCTGAAACCCTACCCAGGAGCGCTGCAGCAGGATTGGCATTGGCTCTGTAGAGACAGACCTCTGCCAAAGTGTAATTGCAGGATTGGGAGCTTATGTTAATCAGAAGTCTGTTCCCAAATCAGCAGAAACCATGGAAAGACTCCCAGCAATATCTGTGCCTTTGGATTAGGTCTGCATTCGTGCTATTCGGCTAATGTGTGTCAGAGACATTAGCTGCCTGGCTTCATAGGTCGTGAGATGTTAGTGCCCGCCTCCTTCAAGGCTCTAGCTGGGTGACTATCACTTGGGAAAACGTAATTCCATAACTGCTGTGAGTCCTGGTTATTTAAAAAAGAAATCAGTTTACAATTAACTTCTGGTTTTCTTCTGTGTTTTTCCCCAGTCATTTACAGCTCTGCAAAGGCACTGTGAATACCAACCCTCTTAGCACCAGGCCTGTTCATTCCTTGCTGACTCTAAACCCCTGGGTGAGTGTGCAAGGCAAGGTGCTTGGGAGAATCGGAGCTGCTGTGAATCTGAAAAATCCAGCAGTTTTCTCCCTTCAAACCTTGCCCTGCCCCAGGTGGGCTGTGGACAGACCTCATTTCTGCCTGGTTAATCACTGCCGAACGTCCTGCTCTACAACAGAGCACCTTAATTCTGAGTTACAGTTCCTGGTTTGTGTGCACGTTCTCTCTGTTCTTAAGCATCACCAAATAGCCTGAAGGGAACAAATTTCAAGAGCATTACTCCTGAACAGATTTTCTCTCATCTACTTCACCATTCTCACCTTCCCCATCCCCTTCATGGCAGACTCAGGAGTGTAAGCGCAAGCGAGATTAGTTTCAACCCCCCTTTCCTTTCCCTCTTGTTATTCCCCATGCTTTTCCCATCACCGTTCCTTTTATCTTTGCAAAAAATAATCAATCTATAAAGCTGAGCTGTGACAGAGATACGCCCTGCCAGGGTTCTGGTGGGCACTAGCTGTCCCCCAGCCTCCCCCTGACTCTCAGACAGCACTGTGCAATTCCTGCTCCTGCACATAAGTAGGCTGGAAAACTCCGGGCGTCTTCCTAGACCCCACAGGGTGAGAGCAGAAGCGTTTCCATCCTTCACGAAGCCTTCTGAGCATGCTTACCAGCTGCTGCAGGTGAAGAATGATGTTAAACTGCCCAGCAGGAGGACAAGTGACAACACTGGGCAATATTGTAGAGGCATCCTAAAGTCTGTGCAGTGGATTTCATTCTAGGCTCATTTCTTTCTGGACTTCTGGTTGTTGTTTTTCTTAAATTGTTATTTTTGCCCTTTTCTCTTGCTCAATGAAATGCTGGCTGGTAAAGTGCCTGATGAGGAATCCCAGATGATATGCCAATGTTTTACGTGCTATTAAAATACACGGCTCCAGCCTGTGCAGCTGCTTGCTGTCAGGTCCATTACATCCTGAGCATCCATGCCCCCAAGTGATTTTTTCCTGAGGCTTCTTCTCATTCATTGCTGGGGATGACAGATACCGCAGAGCACGGCCGATCCTGGCGGAGGTGGGAGTGGAGCTGCTGATTGATTGCCCGCAGAGGATGCATCGGCACCAAGCCGGTCTGCGGCGAAGTCGTGCCTGGGAGGATACAACAGGCAGCTGGGTTTTGTCCCTCTCTGGAGCATTTTGTTCACATTCCTGGATAATCTGTGCTTTGTTTTGCCTTTGTACCAGATAATACACTGATGATGGCTAGGGATTTTCTTTTTTCTTTCTTTGCTTTGTTTCTCTTATGTTCCTAGAAATTAGAAAGGAAAATGGTACACTGGGTCGCACGCTCAGTATTCTTTAGCCAAATCCAGTTTCTCCTCTGCTGCAGGAGCTACATCCAATTTTAAATCTTCTGGAAGTGCCGTCACAAGCAATGACACCTTGGTGCTTGCTGTCAGCTCTCGCAGGGAAGCGAGAGGGGAGATTTTTGTAACAGGGTTCTCCTCTTAAATATCTTGGCATAACTCAGGGAATTATTGCTGCTTTGCAAACCATCAGTTGATGCAGGATTACAACCAGGGACTCCGAGTTGATGTGCAAATGGCACACCTGCATTGCGTGCAATTTACTGCTCAGCCTCCTATCTCAGAGCACACTGGCACCCCTGCAGCCCCAGGGAGGTGACACTCACCAGGCAGCGAGGTGCTTCTTGCCTGGAAAGGTTGAGGAGGCTCCACAAACTTCTGCAGTTGTGCCTGGACCTGGGCTAGCGCTGCAGGGTATTTGTCTTTCCCGTCCTCTCTAAGCAAGGCTGACTCTTCAAGCTTGCCTGGAGCAGCACGAGGTATAATTTGACTTCAGTGCTGGTACTCAGCTACAAGTCTGCCCACGTGGCAGGACTTCTAAATGACAGATGAATGTGCTTGTATGAAAACGTTGCCTTATTTCCCTATCCCTTAGCTAAGTGGAGCTTGTCAGGTGAGCAGTCAAAAAGAAAGTTGAGCAAGGAACTGCTGTCACAAAGCTACCACTTACAAACCACAGCTGAATTTGTGCGCAGTTCATCAGGGGCAGCGGATGACTAAAGATCATTGTGCAATTGAAAATGACATAGAATTTGGGCGAAGTTTAATAAGTGCCTGGCACCTGCAGGTAAGGATGGACAAACATTGAATGTGGGTCCAGACATTGAGCTAAAACCTGTTTTTTTCCCTAACTGAGCAGTAGGACCAAGTATCTTCCTGTCTCCTGCTTCATTACGGCGTTAAGGCTTGTAGGTGCAGCGCACACCGCCCTGTCACAGCAGGCTGCTCTGAGCGCTGCCTCGCTGCTAGCGAGCCGGGCTGCTGGCAGACGCTGGGGTGACGCCGAATTGCATCCTTGGCTGGGAGGGCAGAGGCAGCAACACTTGTTTAGGTAAGCCTGCAAGTGGTCTTCCTATGGAAAAACAGCACAGGAAAAAAAAAAAAAAAAAAAAAAAAAAAGGCAAATAACACCCCAAAGTGATCAGTCCTTCCTTCCAGGTGGGAAGAGGCCAGTGAGCTACCAGGAACGC
Organism: Aythya ferina; assembly: GCF_964211825.1. NCBI lineage: Eukaryota > Metazoa > Chordata > Aves > Anseriformes > Anatidae > Aythya > Aythya ferina. Next base: position 10,239,009 of record NC_140302.1, on the reverse strand, counting down.
TGATCCTCACGCTGACAGTGGCAGAGCTGGGCTGCCCAAATTAAAAGCTTCTCAGATGTGATGTGGGTTTGATTTCACCTGGGCTGGAATGGCTGTTTAGGAGGACAGGGGGGCTATTTCCCTGCTCAGGCCATTCTGAGTGCTGCCTTTATTTTCCCCATGTAGAACTTCCTCCTGTCTGAATGTGTTTCGGTGAATCTGTTAGCGTTTCTTCTGTTTGGCAGCTTCAAGTGGCCTGATGCCTAAAGGCCTACTGCCTGCCTCGCTCCTCAAAATAATAATAATTGAATTTGAACAGAAAGTTCAGATTGTTTCCTTTCTGTTACAGCTATCCATTGCATCTACTCTGTAATCCAATAATACACCTCCTGCTTAACTCCAGGTTAGTGGCAGCTCTTAGCATGAGATTTTAGGCCACCTGCAATGCAGTAATAAATTGCTGATCATTAAAGGAGCAGTAACACTTACCTTAATCTAGATTCAGCGTGTTTGGAGTTTAGGTATGTGAGGAAAAAAAGGCTAGAGCCTCCTTAATTGGTATGCTTTTAGAAAACAGAATAAAACTCATCCAGCACCCAGTTACTGGGAAAAAAAAAAAAAAAAAGAAGAAGAAAAAAAAAAAGGCATAAGTGAATATTCAATGTTAAACGATGAAACATGCATCTGGGAAAAAAGTTATAGCCCGTCACCTAAAAGAACCAAAGGAGAGAAAGAGTGTGGCTGCTCTAATGGTTCTAGAAAGAGATGAGCAGTTGCCTTTTGTTTCTGCCACTTTTTCTTTATGGAGGCTTCTGTCCACCCACTTACTGTTACACTGTGCATCTGTAAAATGACCCCGGGGACCCTTAGCTCCTCTGCCATGCCAGCTAGAAAGAGCTGGTCTGGAGAGTACTCCGGGATTTTTCTCAGTTCTTCCTTCCAAATGAAGAGTGATGTTGGCTTGTTAGTTCCGTATCCTAGGGTGTTCTTTTGCTTCACAAGTACTTTAGAAGAGGCATACAGTGGCCTGAGGACTTCCCTCGTTTGCCGGTTTCTCCAGTAATCACCTTAAAATGAATGTGATGTTTGTGTAGCCTCAGTGAAGCTTTCGATTGTAGTTAGGAATCCAACTGGAAATCAATTTACGCTTCAAACAGGTGATGGGAGGAGGGACGTGTAACTCCTCTCTTAGAAAACGCACCCGTTCCCAAACGCTAGCTGGCTGTAAAATGTGCAAACGCTCTCGGTACTGCGCCACAAGAAACAATTCGCATCTCTCCTGAGAGCTCAGCAGCCCTTGTGGAATCAGGTGCTTCTCTTGCAGCTGAGATGCATGCCACAGATGATCCCTTTTTCCCTGATTGCAGAATTCACAGAAACTGAATGATATTACAAATCAGAAGCCTTTCTTGTTCTTAAATGACCCATGGTCTTCGCTGCTGTTTAAGTGTGCCTAGAAAACAGTGACACCAGTGTCTGGATGCATGTCTCTGATGCATAGATACCGCTGACTCCACCACGTGTTACAAGGCTTGTTGTTTGTTGGCATGAAAATGTATTTCTGCCTTAGCAGAAGTCCTCGATAACACTTGAGTATAAAAAAAAATGTGTCTAAGTGAACAGTGAAGCAAAATCAGGGAGTCTTTTACTGCCGTCAAGGACTAACATTTAGATGTCCTAGATGTCCTTTGCTGCGTCACCTAAGACCTACTCTTCATTCTGGGAGAAGGTAGTGAAGCAATCTGCAAAAATCATGACAGGCTTATGTTGTTCCTGTTAATTGCACAGATGCTTTTAAATGCAGCTTCGGTAGGAAAAGGTGGCATTGTTGTGGTTTTTCGTGCATGAAGTGAACGTGGTTTCAGACAATGGTTTTAGGCACGTGAGAGTGTGGGATGAGGATGCTTTAAATTGAAGTTTGTATTTAAGAAGTCATCCTGCATTTGGATCTCTGAGTTCCTCTCTTATAATGACTACTCCAAAGCAGTGATTCTGTTCCTTTGATTCTATTCTATACCTTAGATTTTTTCTTAAACTCTGTGCTTATCTAAAGAAGTCATAGAAGTGGATTTTCATAAGAAAAGATCCAATTTTGGTTTCATGGATAACAGAATATTTGGAAACTGTAGCTGCAGTCTATAGTAGAGAAACAAACAAACAAACAAACAAACAAAAAAAAAAAAAAAAACACATCCAAAATAAGCTTTGTGGCCTGAGGTTTGATGTGGGGATAAGGAAAAAGGGCGATTTATGTTCCCTGAATAATGAGGTTATAAGAGTAAGTTTTTAGGGTTTTGTTTGGAATTAGTTTCGGAGGTTCTCACTTTTGCTTCTGACTAGCCACAAAGAAGTACCAACTTTTCTTTCTTTTTTTCTTTCTTTTTTTCTTTCTTTTTTTTCTTTCTTTTTTTCTTTCTTTTTTTCTTTCTTTTTTTCTTTCTTTTTTTCTTTCTTTTTTTCTTTTTCTTTTTCTTTTTCTGGAAGAGCAGACCAAGGCACTTGTATTTATTGATAATCTCTTTAACCGAGACACACTGCCCGGTGTTCTTGGCAGCTTGCATGAAAGCCAGCTATAAGACCCAATAAAGAAATGTTCCCAGACTGATTAGACACTGGATAAGGATTTAGGCCAAGGAGAGATGACCAAAAATAATGTCAGGTACAGGTCTGAGTTATTCCTCCTCTCCCCTTGCCTTTTCCTGCCTGCAGCCTTAGTCCACTGACGCCGTTGTCTAGGATACAGCCAGACTTACTCTATTCAGCTCGTGTTTTAGATGCAGAGAGGAAGGATGGGCTTGTGGCTAAAGCCTCTCTGTAATGCGTGTGCATGTATGGCATTTAACAAGTCAGTTGTAGTTTTCAGAGCTGCCCTTCCCTTGCAGGGTGCTGGGGAGGCGCACGGAGCTAGGAGGCACGTGGAAAACACAGACAGAGATCACAGCAGGTGGGGGGAGAGAGCCAGGCATCTTAACAGAGTCTGCGTCCTGCAAATGCACCCTTCTTTGTGCTGAGTCTGTGTCACAGGACTGGGAGCGGGGATGAAATCTTCCAGTGAGTTGCTTGCTTCACTGGCATTTAAAGCTGGCTCTTGGAGCATCCCTTCCTGCCCTCCTGGCTGCTCCTGGGGACACAGGAGCTGCGGGCAGCCTCCACGCGCAGGCCTGGGCCAGAGGGTGCTGGGAGCTGGGGCAGAGGCATCTGTCTTTGGTGGGTGAGGGTTAGCAAAGGCCTCTGCTGCTACATGCTGCGTCATCATGGAGCAGCCTTCCCTGGCAGCAATCCCACAACAGTAATCCCAGCGTGCTGGGAACGGGAAGGGCTGTGTTCTGCTGCTGACGGGCCTCTCGAGTGTCCTGGCTGGGTGATTTCGGTGAGGAGCCGGGAGCCCCCTGTTCCCTGCTTGCTTCTGTCAAGGAGCACCCCGGACGTTCTGCTAAGGCAGCTCCTAGTGGGAGACCCTTCACCTAAGGAAATGAAATCTCCTATATCACAGAACCTCATAAAATTGCCCAAAAGGTGCTACGACAGGTAATTGATTTGCTGAGACAGCAGAGGTGGAGGTAGGAGATATTTCCCCAAAGTTTGTGCACTCTGGCTTGATACCTAGGTGCTTGTGCCAGCCAGCCTCTCCCTCCCTCTGATGCAGTCGTTTTCCATGGCATGCAAAATAAACTTCAGAGCAAAGCAATTACCTGGTGTCTCTGGAAAGCAATGCTCTGCCTGTCAAGAGCAGGCGTACAGGAAGGATCCGGCACAACTTTCTCCCTGTGAGCTGCGGGGTTTTAATCAGCATTCTGCACAGGGGAAACTGCAGGAAAACCTCATGTCTGTGGTATTTTGCTGTGTTGCTCTAAATAGGAGCAGGAAATAAGAACAAACAAATCCCCAATAATCACAGCTCATAAATTCTTCATCGTGTGCATGGTCCTTAGGTAGATTCTGGCTTCAGTCCGCCAGGGGAGGGATGTGACAGCTTCCAGGCACAAAGTGCTGCCCTCTGTGCAGCCCACAAATTGCTGTGTGCGCTAACAGCGTGCTGACGGGCTGGGCTGGTTAACAGGAAAGAGCTCTTGACTGAAACCAGGCCATTTTTCCCCTTCAAAGCAGATCTATTTTCCCATCAGTGTGTTTCGTAGTAATTCAGCGATGCCCAGTTTGCCACGCCAGCAACATTTTCCCTAGCTGCTTAACAACCACGCTCAGAACAGGAGCTGCAGCATGTCTCATTATTCTGCTCCAAAGGCAGGTAGGAGAGGAGGGGTAGATGCAAAGGAAACATCTGTTCCCAAGCACATCATAAGTAAGGTTATACTGCCAACTGCAGTCAGCATCCCTGCAGCAGCTGTACAAGAGGAATGAAATGAGAGGAAGGAGAAATCAAGATGGGAAAGTGTTACTGGCTCTATCTGCTGCAGTGCCTTTAACCCAAGCTTAGTATCTTTGTGATTTAAAATATTCAAGGAGCTGCTTCGTGACGGTCCATTTGCGAAGCCAGATGAAAGCTCTGAGTCGTTATCATCATTGTGTGCAAAACTGGGAAGAGTCAATGCTGGAGAATTACACTGCGGAGCTGTAAAGGGTCCAGACCCACGGGCCTGGGAGGAGGTCAGGCCACTGCAGCGCAACGAATGTAGGAGCTGAGGCAAGCCTTGGGCTTTGCTGGGTGTGCTGTTGGCTCTGTCTGTCCTGATCAGGTCGCCCAGGTCCAGGCGTGCAGAGGTACAGGTCAGAGGGGCCTGGGGGAGGCTGCCAGGATAGCAGCGCCATCGGCTGGCACTGCTGGCATCCTTCTGGCACGAACCAGCAGGTCCTGAGGCAGAGAAAATCGATAGGTGCTGCTCAAATGCTCGGCTTAGCTTGTTTTGTCTTGATTCTCGCAGTTTTCTTAGGGGTACAGGTCTGGCTTCAACCTGCTTGTTACGAAAATCCAGGGAAGCGCTTGGCTATGACACCAGCTCTTTGCATCCCCTTGATGTAATTCATGTTTACTGTAATTTCAGATGAAATTCTAATGGGGGTATTTGACAGGACACTGTTCAGTCTGCAGGGCATTACCCACCACGCACTGCATCTTGCTTTCTAGAAGCTACTGCCACAGGAGAGTTTGAAAACGTCTTTCTTGTGCTGGGTCTGTCTTTTTTTTTTTTTTTTAACATTGATTTTTTTCTATCATTTTCAGCGTGAGTTAGAGGACACTTTCCTCCTGCCACTCCAGCGTCTGAAAAGATAAAGCAGTCTGCTCATGGTATTGCTGTGGCTATTTCAGCCTGGCTACAGTCAGTAGAAAATAGTATTTCAAAGGTGCTCTAAGGTTGACTTTGTCTTTCAGCTGCCTCTTAAAAAGCACAAACGCGCCAGTGCGCTGTAGCACAGAGCTGAGCAGCACACGAGCAATGCAGGCCGGGGGATGGTGCCGGGCTGCTGGCACATTCAGGCACTGGGTGAGGACAGGACAAACCCACCCCAAAAAAACAGAAAGTTGGGAAAACCTGATGCTCTTTTGACTGTACGTGACTTGAGCAAACCTGGTGTCATTGAGTGTGTTATGTTTTAGCTGGTATTAAAAAAAAAATGCAGTCAGGGTGAGGTCAAGCAGAAGAGTTTACTCTGATTTTAACCAGCAAACCAAGCTAAGTAACCCATGGGATAGGTCACAAGAGAAAGAAATGATGCATTTGGGGCACTACTTCAGCCCCTGCCAAGAGTAGCTTTGGGTGAGCTACTTGCTCTTGATTGAATTCTGGGCCTCATCCAGAAAGGGAGAATTTCTAGGTGCCTTTTCTTTTTTTTCTTTTTTTCCCTCTCTTGGAGGCAGATTCCGTCAAGAGCCCGTGGGCCTGGCAGGGACAGGTTGTTACTCTCGCTGTTAAGCAAGGATGGAGATGGGATGTGTTGCTCTTACCCTTGACTGACTGCCACCAAAGCTTGTGTGGTCGAGCCCCTTCACAGCTGGTTGTCCTCTGTTCACTTACTGCCTTTAGCAGCAATAAAAAAAGAGTTGTTTTCGGGTGCTGAGACAGGAAGGTGGCTGTGGGGCTGCTCGGTGCACTGGAAGCATTCAGGAGTGAATAAAGGTGCTTGTTTTTTTGCCGTGGTATTCAGCAGGCCCAGAAGGTTGGTGCTCTCAGGACAGAACACCTGTGGAATATTTAAGATGGGAAGCCAAATGAGCTGGGCCTCTCTGTGTTTTTTAAAGGTTTCAGGAAAACTCCGGAGACAGTAGCCCAGAAATCTGACCCTTTAATAAATGAGAAAGCAAACTTTGTTTAATACTCTCTAGTTCAGAGAAGATGCTCATGGCAGATGCTGTTTATTGAAACAAAAGCTTGATGGGTTTTGCTAATGATGGTGTATCCTAGGAAATATTTATGTTCTGGGAATAGTCTGAGCTGTGATCTTTTGGTATGAGGTTTTATTGATGGCGTCTAGTACACAGTTATGGCAAATCTATTCCTTCTTTTGAGTTATATATATTAAACCTTTTCTCTGTCATTAGTTTTCCTGTCCTCAAAATGAGAATTAGCAATGCAGGATATTATGATATGGGGGAAAAGATGAATTGTTACTCTTTAGAAAGGTAATTAACCTCCAAAGGTGGCTGCTAGAGAGCCATTATAACATCCACTGTACTCCACTTCAGCTTCAGTCTTCCTCTGTCTTCCTCCAGCTCTCTCCGAGGTGTGCTGTTTATCAGAGCAGCTCAGTGAATGCAGGAAGATGGATACCTTCAGCACGGCACCTGCAAGAGGCAGGATCTCAGACCGCTGCCTCTCACCAGCACAGCACCCCATGCCTTTCCATCTCCCCGTCAGGATGTGCGGCAGGGCTGCGACCTTGGCAGTGCCCCGAGCGGCTGCCAACAATCTCTGGTGATGCTGATTAATCGTGCTCACTCGGTGCAGGGGGAGCTGCTCGTTAATTCAAGCCTGAATGAAGGAAAGGGGAGCAGACCCCTTTGGCGAGGGTCCTTAGATCAGGTCTGCTGATTTATGTCAGGGAAAGAGGGCTTTACGGAAAGCACATCGAGCTTGTGGGAGAGAGAGGAGGGGCAAAGAGCATCCCTCTCGCTGGCAGCTCAGGTTTGAATCCCGGTCTGAGAGTACTGTAGTGTTGATAGAGAAATATTTAGCTTGTCTACAGGCAGTTGTTTGCTAGTAAACAAGAAACATTGTTCCAAACAGAGATGATTAACAGTGACAGAAAAATTTAGGAACTGGGTAGAAAGCTTTATTCTGCCTTGATCACAACTACCCATTATGTCAGTAGGTTCCGATTTCTCAGACTAATGGTGGGTGTACACTCATACAAGTATGCAACTGTGCACTGATCTCGCCCTCGAGGGACTGTGGATTTATCTCTAATGCTGTCAGATTTATTTACAAAAGATAGAGTGCATTTACAAATGCTCCATTGTGCTCTGCTGTTTGGAACAGAGGGAGACCTGGTCCCAGTGGATACGGCAAAACGAGGAGGAGGTTTTTAAGGCTTTGCCCTCCCAAATCAAGTGGCTGCTGACTGCTAATTGAAACCATGGAGTTTCTATCAGAATGCATGGGAAAAGGAGAACACAGTGAGGGTTTAATGCTGAATGCCCTGCAAAGAACATATGTTTTGATGCAGTGTTGACAGAGTGCTCAACTTGCTATGCCAATAATAGCAATATCAATTATTGTGACCTTTTGCTGCTGCTGCTGTTGTTGTTCCAATGCGTGTCTGCCTGCTATGACAGTTTGGGTCTCTGTCGTCCTTCAGTGACCAAACTGTGGTTGAGCTCATTTAGCTTTTTCACCAGAAAAGCTAGAAAAGTGGTGGACATGATCAAGAGAGATCTCGGATAGGAACTTTCCTGCTGGATGTCAAATTGGTAATGAGTAAATGTTTCTGGTTATTTGCTAGATCCTTCATGTCATTGCCCAGGTGGGTTTGCACATGCAATCTCTAACCCTGGGGTGAATACACTAGTTAGTCCAGGGCAGGTTTCTAGGCAGTTTGAGTGTTTCACTCCCTCCATTTACACGTCTGTTGCAGTGCTTGTATCCAGACGTGGTCCCAGAGCTGTACATCCATTTACCGTCCCCATCCATAATGTGGTTAAACCTTTCTGCACATGAATCTCCACAGAAAAAGCAAAACTGTTCTTTTACAAAGAAAAAGATTCTGCTTATGCTAGAGGCACATTGATTTCAGCAGGTAATGAGCTCTCTTTAAAACTGGGCACTTCAGTAAGTAAGGTATCCAAATGCTGTGCTGAGAGATGTAAATCCCCATCGGTATGCAGAGACAGGAGTGCACCTGAGCAGCTGCTGGATCTTTCAGGTATGGGAAACTGCAGTTGCATGAACACAACTCGTTCAAAAAGGAGAATTAACCTACTCCTAGTGCCTCTAATTGTACTGTTCATATTGTGTTAAAACATTACATGACACATCTCTTGAAGTGCGATGCTCACTTGGATCCATGGGTTACAGCCTCCCCCAGTCAATGGGAGTCTTTGCACTGATCTTGGCAGGCTCTGGACAGCCGTAGGCAGAGAAGCTGGCTTTGTCTGCAGAATGCTGAAGGAACAGCACCCCTCTCCTGTGCCACCAGAGCTGACTTCATGGAGTCATTCTCCTCAGGTTCTTGTTGCCCTCCAGGCAGGAGGCAGATTTCCTGTGTATATCCCTCTATCCCTGTGCAATCCTTGCCTGGTAGTCATGCTTTATGAACAATCCTCCTCCACCAGAGGGGTGGCTTCTTAGAGCTTTGACTCTGAGAGGCTTTGCAGGGGAGGTGTTTCCTCCCAGCAAACAGTAGTGTGTCTCCTGACAAATGACTCCAGTAACAGAATTGTGAATTTGTGTGGGTTTGTTTCTCTTTGCTACCTCTGCTGCTTGAAGTATTCTCAGGAAGGTCAACTGACCTTTATTGAGCATGAGCCATTGGCAAGATGGCATCCATAATGAATGTACTTCAAGCAGCCAGTGCTCCAGCACGAGTGTTTTAACATTTGACCCCGTCAGAACAAATAGTGGTAGGCACGGAAGTTGCTTGACTCCTTTTCCTAAAGGAGAGCAGCTTCCAACTGGTGCGCCAGATAGTGTGTAGAATGGTATACTTGGAGTTTAGCTAGGTAAATGCCAGAAAAATAATGGTTGCAGTCTTTTGTTTAGTTAACTTGAGAGCACTTTCTGTTTGGGTAGTTTTGCTTGTTTTGTTTTTCACAGTACCTATGAGCTGGGTTGCTGCCTGGGCAGATGCAAAGGTTACTAATCTCCTGGTATTGCCTGGGCTCATTACAATCCTGCCTGCCCTGAAGGAGAGCTGCCTCCATTAAATCATAAAGGTACACATCGGTGCTGTCAATACCAGGCTTCAGGCATGTATCACCTACTTCTCATTTCCTACGGTGCCAGACACAGCATCATCTGCTTCATGTTAACCAGCATTTTTAGTAGTTAGTGCTCACCTTGCAACTCTTGCATATCATGATGGAAGTTGTTTGCCTGTTAGCTACCAGCGAAGCCTCCAAGGCAGCGTGTGCTGTACGTGCAGCGCACCCTGCGCTGAGAAGTGGCCACGTGTGGCAGCGTGCTAGCCTGGGCCTTGAGGGAATACAGTGAGACAGAGGGGAAATGAAGGTCTTCATCACCGCGCTTGTGGCTTTTAATCCCTTCTCTCTTCCTTTTCCCAAGCCAAACAGAACGGCCTACGCTAAGCTGCATACACAAGCGTGCATGTTGCTGAAGTAGCCCTCTCTCTGCAGTGGGGTTTTTGCCCCATTACCATCAGGCCAGCCAAGCATGGGGTCAGCCATGGGCAAACAGCAATGGGAAACCCCAGTTCTCCGCTGTCAGCGAGAACAAAAATGGGAACCTCCCTTCTGGGGGGAAAAGGTGCTCACACCAGCCAGTGCCTCAGCAGCCACAACGTGACTGCTTTGCAACTTTGCACAACATAAGGGATGTGGCATTTCACTCTGTGATAGCATGGCTTTCTGCTCTTGTGAGCATTATGCTTATTATACTCTTCTTGATGTTTTTTTTGGTCTCCTTGGGAGAACCACTTGCAATTCTGAGATGGACCAGGTTTCCGGTTTAGTGTCTTCCAACATCTTTTATAAGAATTGCCTCTTTTTCTTTGGAACTTGGATCTTACAATGTATCATTTATGTAGGCAGAGACCAGCCATACCCACTTGAGCATCTCTGCTTTCCCACTTGTACAGTGCTTACAAACGTACTTCTGTTTCATGCTATGCTCATAACTGAACTAAAATGAACTTTGCTTTTGCTGTTGTACATTGGTACTAAGTTTAACAGCCAAAAATCATCTGCACCAATTGTTTGGGACCAAAGCTCTCTGACTCCCCATCCACACTCCCTGGCTCAGCCAGTGCTCTGCAGCTCTCCTGTGACACTGGGGCCACGCGAGGGGACAGCTCTCAGCAATCTCGAAGAGCAAATTAGAATCACTTTGTGGGATTTTCACTTTCTTTGAAAACTAAAACAGTACTGCCTCCTCTGTGCAGACGTGTTGGTAAGTGATATATTTTTTTATACATCTATATGAAGGTCAGGTCTGTAACTGCAATCTTAGGTTTTCCCATGCCCTTTTACACAGGCGTAATGCTCATATGCGCCCTGCCCAGCAGGTAGGGACTATCTCAGCCCATCAGCAGATGTGGTCTCTGAGAGCAGGAAGGAAAGAAACAGCAGTGCTCTTGAACTGGAGGCTGAAGAAGCAAGTTATTTCTGACTTCCTCGCCCAGAGTACTCCTCAGAGGTTACTGAAGCCTTCACCCTGCAGGCAAACCAAGGCTACATGCTTAAGGCAAGAGAAGGAAATAAGTAGCTGAGGCTAAAACTTACTAGGAGACCAGGACTTCTTTGGCTAGGGGCTTATTTTCAAATAAAGATGGGATCAGCATCACAAATACATGACTTTTTGTATGCTGTCAGCAGGGCAACCATTTTGCCAAATACAAGAGGAGGATAAAAGCAGACAAATTGTGCAGAAACAGCAGTAACTAGTCAAAGTGGAATATGTAGAATTCACCAAAAGGAAATGTTACAGTAAAAGTCTGGAAAGGACCCACGGTAGTCACCTGGCCAAGTCCCTGCCTTGATGATTATCTGTGTATGTTATCTAGCTTATCGGTTCTTAAAGGAGACTTCCATTTCAAAATCCTGCTCAAAAACTGTACTCTGGGATGGTTTGGATCCAAACCAAATGTGCCAAAATTTATTTACATGTTGTTAGACCAAGTTAAGGTCTAAAACTCAGACACTGCAGATTTCAAAGGCATGTTCATATCTGGACTACTTGTTTCTTTTCTGCTTTTAGAGATTTTATCTGATGTGAATGAGCTTGACCCATGCTCTGAGCTGACTGGCAGCCATGCTGTTGTAGTAGCAGATCATCAAATTTCAAGTGATACGTCCACGTGAGCCTCCATATAGCTTCTACTGAGTTGGAGGAACTTGCATGTGGTCACCCAAAAGGGACTAGCTGGACAACCTCTGATCTCCTTTTGAAGGACAGTCGTCCTTGCAGAATCAGAGATCCATCTGCCTCTACTAAAACACAAGCAGCTACCTCTCTGGCTGTGTTGCGTCCTGTGGGCAGAGTTTTCAGGTCTATAAAACGTAACCTTCTACTAGGGGGTCTCCTCCATCAGCAGCATTGCTGGGATTTTGCTGTGTTAGGGCACCACGGGGGTGAATTTGTTCCAGGAGGCCTGTTAATGGATCCTTTTGGATAGATAGGAGGTGAATGGCTCTTCATGTGAGTGTGCAATAACCTTTCTGGTAGTGACCTTATATTGATGCTTGATCGTTGTGTGCAGGTGGGTTTATCCTTCCTTATGAGGACTTCCAAAAACCCCCTTTGATTACCAGAAGATATGCAGAAGAAGTAACAGTGCAATAATCATTTGATATACTTAAAAAATGGTGAGCTTTTATTCCTTGGTTCCTAATTCTGCGCTCATCCTGACTTCAAGGTTTGAACTATACTTGTAAAGTTCTTATCAACTGCTAAATTAAAGGAGCCTACTTTTTTCCTGTACCTCAGATTTAGATAAATGCAAAATCAGGAGTTGCTTGAACTCATTTGAGATGAAATAAAAGAAAGATGAGAGAGCGCACTTGGCGATGGAAGTATTTCAGGGTGTTATCACGTATCGCCTGAACACTTAGATTCCAAGGTGATACATACCTAAAAATGCCAAAGACTGATGTATCTGACATTATCTCACCCTCTAAATGCTTGGTAAAATTACAAGAAAGCTGAAACAATAAAGAAGAGGGTTTTTCCTCTTTTTATAGCTATACCTGTGACAGTTACCCTTAAGATAGCCTGTCACATTTTTTGATAAAAGGTCCATCTTCAGTTTTAAATGGGAGGTATCTATGCTGAGGCATACATTCAAAAGCACTTTCTATAAACAGTCTCTCAGGAGCCTTTAGCTCCCTGCTAAAAAAAAAAAACAACTCGTGAGTCGAGCTGTCCTTGCTGCAGGAGGCAGGTAGGAAGCCTGGCAGAGGCTCAGGGGCTCCGTTTCAGCTTGTGTGGCGTCAAGCCCAGCTCCAGCTCTGCGCTGCTTTGGCCCTTGGCACGTCACTTCCATTTATCCCCTGTGGGGGCGGAGGCAGGCTGGTTTGTGTGCACACGTGGGGGAGTTCAAAGCCATCCTGCAAAGGCAAAAATGGCTCAGGTCAGTGAGGAGCTGGGCTCTGATTCCTCTCCTCTCCTGGAAAATCTGGGGCAGCTCTTGGGAAGTAAATGAAGCCGCGCTCTGCTCTTGCAAGCAACTCTCTTTTAGGCATATGTCAAATTTATGTGGCTTAGAAGAAAAAGTAGCAAGGATTTAGGCCAACTCCTCGCCAGGTGTAGCGTGATGTGATGTCTTTCACTCCCAGGGAACCATGTCTGTTACTCCACGTAAGGATCTGTCTCCAAGTCTGCTGGGAGCAGACAGGCATCTGTTCCCCGACCTTCTGCAGCAGCAGCTACAGGATTTTGGATGAGGGAGAAGCCTGTAATGAGCCCGAGACTCTCCTCCACCTCTCTGCAGCCCCTCCTTTTAGCGCATAGAGTGTTTTCAAGAATACTTGCTTGCAGAAAATGCATTTTGTTCGTGGTGAAAAGACCCTGAATTCTGCTGGAGGGAGGACCCCTTTCTCCCCTTCCATGCACGCCCTGCGTCCAGTAGAGATTCATTTAAATAAAAAAAAAAAATAAAAAATAAATAAAAAATAAAAAATTCAAGTGCCCTCCAGGGTGAATTTATTAAACCATTCTGCCAGGAGGGAAGGGAAAAGACTGCATCATGCTTTCCTGCACTGAAGGATCTGGGTGGCTCTGCAGCACAGCAGGAAGGCAGTGATGGACAGAGGTGTTACGTGAGCGTGGGGGTGCGAGGAGTGCTGTGTGGGCACAGGCTGTGCGATACGAGGAGAAACAGAGACTAGCAAGAACCCCTTCTTTGAGACAGAGACTTCTAAAGCCTTTTTCTGAAAGGAGATACCTAGTAATAGACTTGGAAGAGGAAAAAAAAAAAAAAAAAGCAGAATAGAGCCTGCTGCAGTGGTGAACTCAATGCTGCCACCCAGAGTAGCTTTTTGCATAATATATGATGCTCTCTGTGGATCTGGAGACTCGGAAGATTAAAGCAGATGATCTTTCTGCATGTAAAGCAGCCAGAGACAGCATGATGGATCATTACTGAATACGTTTCTGGCCATGCATAATTGTGCTCTGATCTTCCTTGTTGAAGTACTATCACCATCTCTCTGCCTGACTACATTACTTGACTTGTAAGAGCCCCAAATATTCTTTACTACTTGGTGTTTTGTCCATAGCCCCCATAGCTGGGGTCACTTAGAAGCGTATACTGCTAGCTATAGGAAAATGTTAAAAGGGCACTAAAACATGCTACAGTGGGCCAGCAAGTCGCATTGGGTAATTGACTGTGTGTAGGCTCTGGGAAATACGTGTGTGTTAAGATGTTTCAGAGGCATGTGGCTTGTTGGTGGGTTTGGGTTTTTTAACCCTTGGTGGTTAGTTCAGCATTGACTGATTTGTAATGGCAAATGCCAGTGCAAAACAACAGAGAGGGGATGGATTCTTGTCATGTCGTTTCCATTTGACATCTTATCAGACAAATACTGATAGTATATTGTGCGGTGTGTATACTGAGGTGTGTAGTACAAAGATTTTGTGAATGATGCAGAAAGGAAAAAAAAATCTGTATTGCCTACAGAAAAATCTGCAATGCCACAAGCAGGCTGTGTGATTTGGTGTAGTGACAAGAGCGCTGTGAGCTTGCCCAGATTTCAGCACCCTGGGACACGAGCACCGAGATGCAGGCAGGTATCAGTCTGCACAGCCACGCGGCTCTCCTGGGGGCGGGCTTTGTGGTGGCACGGCTCATGTTGCTGGCCCCTGCACTGGCTAGGAGAGACTCGCTTGCTGCGTGCCTGTATGCCTGGGGAGTGTCAGCTAGTTAGTGTAGCTCCTAATTTACCCCTTGCATTAAACAAGCCTTTACTGCATGTGGTATTTAAGAACATGCAGGTGCCTTTCACTCCTTAATAATTGCATGTGAGATATGCAGAAGCTTCCAGAAAATGTTCCTTCCTCCTCCTGCCTCCTCCAGTTCAATAAAGCAAAGCTGGAAACTTGAGGAAAGATTTATATTGGACTTATGTTCAGGTATTTTTGCCTCAGAAATAGATGGTGAAAGTTTGTGAAGTAAGGTTTAAAATGGTGGTGTTACTGCTTCACTTAAATCCCAGAAGCATTTCAACAGCGTCTGTATTTCAGCACTTATCATATTGGCAATTACCCTTGATATATGTAAGTACAGATATAACCTACCTACAGTCATCAGTTTATATCCAGCATTACTGTTGGTCCCTGATACTGTGCTGTGTTAGGTTGTAATGAACAAACACACTCATCATATTTGCTTTCTAAGCTTTTTTTTTTTTTTTCCCCTCTAGAAATGTGAGGGTTTTTAATCTACATTATGGTATTATGCTATTTGCATGCTGCTGCTGAGCCCATTGGATATAACCTTCAAGGGTATTGATGCTTTCTATTTTCAACATTTTAATTTCTGTCCCTAAAAAGAGATGTCAATAGGCAAAAAGTGCACTTTAACACCTTATTATGCAGCTCAGCTCCGTCTCTAATACTATTTGTCACTTATTCAAAACTAAAGAATTCATGCTATAAATATCCCCTGTGGTATTTCCTATGTGATAAATAAGTGATACGAATAACATTTTCACTCTTAAAGATGTCAATAGTTCAGCATATAGCTAATAGAGGTATATTTTTTTTTCAGTGCTTCCATTTTTTCTTCAAGATGTCTGAAATTTTCTTCCATCTGATTCCTGTTTGCATAGGAAATACAGAAATACAAAATGGCATGTTAATAGAAAGTAACCGGTTGCCTCTAGGCAGCAGAAGTTTGTCTTTTCCTGACCTTAAAATATTTGGTTGTCGTGAGTCACAGGGAAGGGAATCGCTTGGCTTGGCTCTTGCTTCAGCTCCATTTTCTGTGAGCGCTCTAATGAGGGGCAGAGGATCCCTGTCCATCCCCAGTTTCACTGCAAGGTGTTGACAGAGTCACTGGAAACTTACTTCATGGCAGAAATCACTGCCGTGCTGAGCAGCGGCCTGCCTGTGTGGCTTCGGCTCTGCTCATCTTGAAGGGGGGGCCCCGAAGAACAGCTTACAGGCATTCCTTTCACGTTTTCTATGGTTGCTCTTGAGGTTTTACCTGCATCAATTCCAGCCCTTGCCTGTGAGGAGAGGCCAGCCCAGGTCTCACACCGCAGCTCCACGTTTCTGCTGAACAGTAAGTTGGTGCAAACTACCTACCTACTGAGGGGAGTGCGCCAGGTAAGCACGAATGGAAAAGAAAATCTGGCAGCACAACAAGAAATCAAGCATTTGTGCTAGTTGCTGCTTTTGACCCCACATCTCAGTTAAAAGCATTCTGTGCTGCAGCTGCTTGGGCCATGCAGACATCCCCTGTGAGCAGTCACGAGTGGTTGCAAGCCACAGGGGCTAGCCCAGAAGTGGTTCCACAGCCCAAAGCCCACCTATACTGGCATCCTACTTAAAATCTGCATATCCTTGCTGTTGCAATTGCTTTCCTGCCTCTGGATGACCATTAGTGCAGAGCAGCTTCTTGTTCAGGTGCTGGGGAGGGGTGGGAGCAAGAAGTACCAGATTTCACCTTGGGCTCCAAAGAAACGGGGAGGCCTGGAAATACACGAGGGGATCGGGAAGCGCAGAGAGGGATTTAAAACCACGGCAGCAATGTCTGCATGGAGCGGGCAGGAGAGGCCCTGAGAAGAGTGTGCGTGCAGGAGCGATGGGTGTCTGTGGTTCTCTCCCCATGCCTCTTTTTTTTGCCTGCTGGTTGCCTGTGCCCCCTGCACTGCACTAGAACAACCTGAAAACTGCTCAAACCTCAGGATGTGGGAAAAAATTTTAGGTAGAAATTTGTACTATTTGGAGATGTCTGCGTTTCCTCCAACCATGTAGTCGTTTTCTGAAGGCAGCATCCCAATGGCACCTCCCTGGGCTGGTTACCCTTCTAAAAGCAGTCCTGGCTGCGCCTTCTGCTGGGCTGCACACAGAGGCTATGCTAAAAAAGCAGCAGCGTAATGGGCTGTTAATTGTGCCTCAGGCAGGTTGTTGTTGCTTTTCGTGTAGATGCAGGAGGTATCTAGTGCTAGCAGCTGAAAGCTGCTCTTTGATGCCCTCAAATTTCAAAGGTTAGCACAATAGCTAAGAATTGCACAGCACATCTGCGGGATCCTGCAGAGTACTGGCCAGAGCTCTTCACACAGAAACACTGAAAGAAACGTGTGAAACTCTCAGCCAAGCTCAAAGCACCGATGAGACCCTCTGCGTCCCTTGGTTTGAACTCAGAGGCTTGCTCTCAGAGCATTGTCTGTGCTAACGTGGGCTCTCTGAAGTTTTCCATTAGCAGCATCTCTAGCTAAATGGAGATTTGTCTTTTTTTTTTTTTTTTTCTTTTACACTGGAGGGACTTGTGGGAAAATTACTGGTTTAATACAGCAGGAGGATGACAATAGAGCGGCATTAGAATTTTTAACTAAGGGCTATGGATTGCCCAAATTGCTATTTCCTTCAGAAATTATGGTGTCTACAAGAGGCAGCAGTCTGTCACGGCTCTGAGATGACTGACTTCTGTGTTTAATGGAAGCCGACAATAAGACTCCTCTTGTTGCAGATCTGTTCACCTATAATTATTATCGAGAAGTCATAAGAAAGTATTTCCAGCAGCACGTCTTAGTCAGATGGGAATAAATTGTTATCTGAAAGCCAGACACAATTTCCACTGAAACTGGAAAATTTTCAACTTAAGCTTCTCAGCTACAAGATTTTTGTGTCCCTAAAATGTGTCCCTTTGGAGTTCAGAAGTTTTTGTTGCCTTTTTCTTTCTTTTTTTTTTTTTTTTTTGTCAGCCACCTCTTAGGCATAGTATGTTGTTTTTTTTTCCTCTCTAGAGACATTTTAAGACAGTGCACTGAGGAACTAGCTCGTGCCAGTCATCCCTGAGCACAACCAAAAAGCCTTGAAAGTGATGAAATGGGTTTGTGTCATCTGTGAACGCATTGATATTCATCCCTATTATCTTTCACATTTTCACTTCAAGCAGCACATAATTTATCAGCTCTGTTGTCAAATGCTGCATGTAATTGTGTTTAGCAGAAGGCTCGGTGGGAAGGAGGGGAGGAGAACGGAAGGGGGGAAACCGTTCCCTTCTTCCCAGGAGAAGGGTGAAGCAGCACTTGTTTTGAAGTTGCTGACCGTCTCCTCGTTTCAAGTAGTCCCACAGCACCATGGTGCTAAAGTGGAGCAGCACGTGAAATGTACAGAAGTAGTTCAGCAGGGGCAACCCAGGTAAATGGAACAACACAGAGCACACGACTGGAAATGCTGTGAGGGTTTGCCAAGCAGCCCCACCGCTCGCTGCCTTTACTGAGAACACGAAGTCACCTGGGGAGGGGACGTGCACTGCTGTGCTCTCCCAGGATCTGCCTTACGTTAACTGAGATGGTTTAGCCCTTGCAGCCTCCTTCAGGTTTATGGATATGATTCAACTAACATACAGCACTGCCTCCACATGGCATGTCGGTTGCAAACGATGCTGGGAAAAACCTACTGACGTGCTCAAGCTTTTGTAGGAGACCCTGGATTTCCCTCCGTTCCCTGGCTGTTGTGCATTCAACAGCCACAGAGTCACAGCAGAAGACCTGACAATTACTTCCCTTAGTGTGCTTCACACAGCTGCTAATTAAGCAGCTAATTAAATCACATTGTTAGTACACACGTAGGGAATACACCTATATAGGTAGAAAAATGCGAAGAGGACAACCTGTGTCTGGATAAGGGGCTCCATTTCATTCCTTGGGATAAGGCTGTTGTTGGCTGGGATAGCTGATGGTCCCATGGCTCCTCCTTTTCTCAGCATGGCCCGTTTGGCTTCTGACAGCAGGGCAGTACTTCTGAAGACTTTCTCACCTACGTCACTGTCCAAGAAGCCCAGGTAGATTCTCACCCAGCTCCTTTGCATCTCTTGGATGTGACTAAATGATGTTGGAAGCATCTAAATCTTTCTGCTAGCTGTCACCTCTCACTCTGGAGGACGAGTGATGTAGGGAGCACGTTGTGATGTGACAGACACTGAGGTGGATTTCACCATGTCTGGTAAGGCAGATTGGGAGCCTAATAGGCTCAGCGTCCCCAGTGTGGGGCAGCCTAAGTGTAATAATATTGAAGGAAATAATTCCTCTTTCCTGGCCTGTTCTTGTGATCCAGAGTGGAGATTTTTGAATCACAGTAAAACTACGTGTTCTCTGGAGGTGCTTAGCTCACGGTGAAAATGTTGTGACCCAGAACTTCAGCACTGTATGATCTTATGTTAAGGCTGTTTTCAAAGATGTTTCACGATGTTTTCAAAGAGAGGAGTTGTTCTTCAGTTTGGTTTGGTTTCCCCGATGACAGAACACTGCTGTGTCTGTATAGAGGGGCATGCTGCAGTATCAATACATGGGCAGAAACTTGTTGGGCTTTGCCTTTTTCTCTGTTTAGTG
This sequence comes from Aythya ferina, assembly GCF_964211825.1. Taxonomy (NCBI): domain Eukaryota; kingdom Metazoa; phylum Chordata; class Aves; order Anseriformes; family Anatidae; genus Aythya; species Aythya ferina. The sequence goes on along the minus strand of NC_140302.1, from coordinate 10,219,904 downwards.
CTGAGTCTGGGCTGTGAACCTTAGTTGGTGTTGCCTGCTTGAATAGGACAAAACAAGGTAGGCAATGGGATGGTCATGGGCATAGTGAGACCGGACAAGGCAACTTGAAAAGCTCTGTCAGGATGAATCAAGCAGTGAGCACCGGCTCCTGCAAAGTGTATATGGCTCTGCCGTGCCGCCTCTCCTCCAGCAGGCAGGGAGCAGCTTCTCCCTGCCTCCATCTCCTGCCGTGATAAAACCATGCCCCATGCTGGCTGCGAAGGAAACGTCTTGTGCTGCAGCTCCACGCTTGAGAAGGAAAAAATGGAAATAGGACATGTGGCTTCTCTGGAGTGTCAAGTGTTTGGGAGTGCTAACGGTGACGAGTGCCTGTCTTAGGAAGAGAACGGGGGATGTGAGGGGTTTGAGCAGAAAGGGTTGCCAGACTGGTAGCTTGATGTGAGCCCTCACTGTGCCAGAATAGCAGCTTGTCCCCTGATAATAGATTAGCAGAAATTTCTATGTCTCTGCAGCACATTAACAGCGGTTTGCCTCTCTGTTTTGTTACATAAATAGGAACACAGCTAAAGCTTAATCTATCAGACAGATTTTCTTTGCTTTTTTTAAATAATCATCAGACATTCTCATCAGTTTCATCCTACAAGCAAGGCTTTAAAGAAAAAAACCCACCACCTGAAGAGCTGGCTGAACAGTTGCTTTTCTTATGGAACCCATAGCTATTTCATATTTTGCACGTCTGTCTTTTTAGGAGCACAGGGGAGAAAGAGCTGCTCTCTCCAGTCAGTATGAAGACAAGCAGAACTTGAGCAACTGGGGAGAGAGGACAAACTGCCACAGCAATGCCAAAATTTCTGGCTCATATCTTGAGCTCTGCTCCTCGTATGTCAAAACTTGGAAGTCTAACTGGGTGAATAAACCTCAGGCCGTAAAATTCATAACGGTTTGGGTTTCAGCCAGCTCTTCACTGGGGATTTTGTGGGTCCAGTTCTAATTCTTCTTTCCATTTGGCATTTGGGAATCGCGCTATTCACACAGTCCTAGAAACTAGGTAGCTTTTTATTATTGCTGTTTTACTTATTGAGTGCTGTACTTGTTACCCTTACTGGTCAGAGTTTCACAAATATTTAAAATAAGCTTGCTATGTATTTCTGGAGGGTTTGTACTTACTGCTTAGAAGCTAAATGGACTTGATATTTGTTAAAACAACAAATTCTGATACCACTGATAGTTAACCTCAAGCCTCGCTGTGGTGAGGGCAAATACCATCTGTGACAGCTTTCTTTAAGCAATTTTGCAAATAGTGACTGTTTCTTTCATGGGCAAATTGCTCTTCATGTTAAGATCCTTGTCTAAAGTCACGTTAGTATAGTTACATCACAATACTTGCCTAGTAAGCTGAGTCCTACATTGGATTCGGTATCTGCTTTTGCTTTAGCCTAATATTTACCTCTTGGTAGGAACTTCAGGCTTAGCCAGTACTAGATCCAGGTGATCTTTCATGCCTGAGCCAGGAATGTAATTGCCATACTTCCATGGATCCACAGAGCACAGAGACAGAGAAGGGAGCTGTGGTACTGACGCTGTGTCCTGCTGGTATGCACTGAAACATGTCCTGAAGCTGTGCATCTACCTACATGCACACTGCAATTCTATGCAAGAAATTACTCTGTAATTTGCTCAAAATATGGTTGTCCCACTGTGAAACTTTGTATCAGGATGAAAGTTAATCTCCTTTAGGAAGTGGTAAAAGGAAGTTTCTGAGCTTGCATGTGTGTTTTGGAACAAGACTTGCATACCTGACTTGAGGCCATGGTGCCACCATTGGCACTTTTGTCATGTTGCAGAAATTTCTTCGTATTCATGGCCCACCAGTAGCATGGCATTATCGTATGCTTTGCTCTCCTGCATTCTGCTTATGGTGTGAGCACATAGGAAACAGTTCTTAATCCTTCAAGGCCATCATCCTGGGTATAAACCCATAGAAGGTGCTGTGATACAAGGTGATAAAGTAGGTCTGACCAAAGTAATGCACATGTATGAGAATATCTGGCTGCGATCATCTTATGTTCAAAAGCAGCACCAGCTCTCAAAGGCTGACCTACAAGCTATCTCACTGGGAGGTGGAAAATCCTGCCTGCTTTTACTTCTCTTTGTACAGGTAGGAGGAATAAATAGAAAAAGGGATGAGGGTAGTAGGTGAAGTTTCTTTTGGATTTTTTTCATGTTAGGTGACTTCTTAATGGTAATCTGAGATGTTTCTTAGTTGCATGTTTTAATATAAAATAGTTGTTTTTTTAATAACATCAGTCACCCCTGCTTTTTTTTTTTTCCTCATAGTAGCGGGTCAGAATTTTCTGTAGTGCATCCTGACAGCCTTACTGCCTTGTACTTTAAAAAAGTTCTGGGGATAAACAGAGACTTTGAAAAGGATGACAGACTCCAAACTGGATGAAAAATCAGCCCACTGTTCCCTAGGGAAGTATCTGTAATATCCCTGATATAGAGGCTGTGTTACTTAGTTTCACTCCTGCATCATTTTTGTGCACTGTTATTTTCCCTTCCCCAAAAGATAGGAACATCTCACCAGGCACAATATCAGCACCTGAACCTCAAAGGACCCCCAAATGCATCCCCCTGTGCGGCAGAACAGCACAGTAAAATACTGCAGTGTTCTGTGAGAGTCCATTTTCTAGTGCTAGATAACAAGAAAGCATCACATCTAAAATTTACTCCTGTTTCCTGACCTAGAAAGACAGCTAAATAATTTGATTGCCATTAAAAACAAACAAACAAACAAACAAACAAAACTAGCTCAAGATTTATTTTTAAAAGAAACAAATGCTATTAATTCCTTCCTCTCTGTTTTATTCTTCTTGCCCAGCTCCCTAGCAATCACTTCTAAATTTTAAATTTGCATTTCTGCCAACTTGGCACACCATATAAAAACAAAGCTTTTCAATAATATATGTGCAGTGCCTACTCTGAAAGTACATTCTGGCAAGGGCTTCTCCGACTCAGACTGGTACCTGCTCTTGGAGTTGACTGTTTTTTATCACGGTTTTATTTCTACACTGCCTGCGAGAGGCCACTGTCTGTGGTGCCAGAGAGCAGCCTTATGAAGGCAGCTGCTTCATGCGAGAATTTAGAGCCCACCAAGGAGGCAGAGAAACAGCCCTGGGAGCTCAGATCCTGCGTGCAAAAGAGCAAGGCTTCTCTTGTTACCGCACTGCCACGGAGGTTCAGCGTTGCTGCTCCTCATGCAGTTTCCTGGGGAATTCATGAACTTGCTACATCCCACTTCTCTTGTGCCTAAGTAATCTGAAATTATTATGCACTGACTAGTTCTAGCTAGAATGAATAGAAAACGGCCCTGGATTTAATCTACCCGTAAAAGCTTACCATACACAACACGCTTTAGGATATTCAATTACTGGATCACATATTCTAGCCACAGTGCACTGCAACCATGTTAGTCATGCCAAAGCAGCACTTTTGGTACTGGTCATGGCTATAAAGCTTTAAGAACATCCTTTAGAAAGTTGTTTTAGAAAATGTTGGTGTCACAAACACAACATTAAGCTCCTCTGTGTACTGATATTTGTACCCATGTAATTCTGTGAATAATTTTATTATTCAAAGCCCCATGACAGGGTGATTGCTTTCTAGGAATTTAATATTAAAACACACCATAGGCTACATTTTAAACAGCAAAATGAAAACGAAAGTCTCTGCTGCTTTCTTAACTTCTTAAGGCTTTGCATAAGAAAGCCAGACAACCGAAGTTAAGAATCTCTGGTGCATGAAATGCTGGCAGCTTAAATTCTGTTTTGGAGAAAGACAAGTGGAAGAGAAGTTTTCTGAAACACTCTGCAGTTTGTTTGAGAATGTGTGTTCTTAATTTGAGGTGCTGTGTGTTTTTTTTTTTTCAGTTGTATGGATTGCTTCTTCTAGTTCATGACATTGTGTTCTAATGTTAACTATTGATATGCCAAATTACACATTTTGATTTAGGAAATGTTATGGAAAACACTTTTAAAAAGCTTCCTATCTTACATGTATAAACTTTTTTCTTTTTACACTGGTAAGTCGTGTTGGTATTTTATAATATAGATTTGTAGCATTTTCAGTATCTTTATAGAAAATGACAGAAGTTGCATTGCAAAACAAATTTCCATAGAAAATATAGAAAAACTGAAGGCAGTTCAATGTTTCAATCTCCAATTAAAACCCAGTGTTTTTATAATTAATAACAGTAGAAATGTATGATCTCTGTCAGCTCTCAGCATTAGCAATGACTGTGGCGCTGTCTTAGATCCTGTACCCTCTAGACTGATTGCCACTGTACTACAGAATAGTTTTGGATATAGAATCACAAAGGATGCTGTCAGGTAATTTTAAGAAGTGTTGCACTGTTTCATTTTAAAAAAGATATTCATGATGAAATACAAATTATTGCAACTGCCCCTCCACATATGATTGTATCCTTGGAAAATAGCAGTACTTCATTTTGTCCCTACTGTGTTTTAGGACCTCCACAGATGTCGTCTCTTGTTCCACACCTCAAAACCCTTGTTTCTCCACTTCCTCACTAAATTTTTGTTGATATTCGCAATATGCTTACTGCATTTTAAGCTGCAAGTGAGCATCCCTAATCATAAGGTGTCACTGAGCCTAAGCAAAGGAGAATTTTATAGAGTCAGGAATCCCCCACTGTGGACAATAACATGGGAGAAGCTCGCTGCACATGTCAAAGCTACCTTGTGGAGCAGTTCCATGGGGCTAGGCTATGTGCAAAGGGCATGGGGAAGAACGTGAGGAGATGAGTATAGGAGAAGCCAAAGACAGCAAAGGTTAGTTTTGATCTCTTGCTTATTTTTCACAAGCACGTTAAGGTCTACCTTTACAATAACGTTGGTCCCACTCACAATGGGTTCTGTGTTAAGTACCCTGCCACACACCGAGTCCCCTGCTAGTCGCATCCGTCTCGTCACTGAAGTTCCTTGGCATATTGAAGCTGTCAGCGTGCTGTGTGGAGCCAGTTACATGTCAAGCAGCTCCCACCTCATATTCATAATCATTCTTGAATCAGCCTAAAGGCCACTTGCCTGAAGGGACACTTAAAAAGTCCTTAAGTACCCATCCCTTCTTAGCTAGCAAGGAGTTTTTGTTGCATATAGGTAGCACCTTGGTATGTGTTGTTTTTTGTTTGTTTGTGATTTTTGTTTTGTTTTGTTTCGTTTTGAGGCAAAGGTCTTCCCTTCTATCTCTTCTCAAGTCTGCTGCACAATCTTTATTTCAGCAGGCGTGCATATGCAGCGTACTTCCCATCCTCCCACCCTTGTCCATCTGTGTGGATGCTGTTGACATTACTTATACATTACCAGACATGGGCTGGAAGCAACAAGATAAAAGCTGTACTTTGAGTGCCCCAGAAGCACCACCTTCAGTTGTGTAATCACCTGTGGGATCTCGGGGAGTTGTTATGCAGTGGCATGAGCTCTGAATTTGTACACACCTATCGCTCTGTTTTACCCCATTTGTCTGGCCATGGTGTGCTAGACAGCTTCTTATTCATCTAAAAGAGGACATGCTAACCCTGCTTTCTTCTGAATGGGGGTGCCAGATAAGCAGAATCTGTTGCAAGAGGACAGGAAGCAGATGGAGGGGTCACTTGGGTTATGACAATGTGCCCATGAGGATGTGTACGCATAAGGAAGAACCTTACAGCAACACTTGGTGTGTGTCTGTGTGTGTGAGACAGGGAGAAGATGGTCGGTAGTATGCTGCAGGCATCCTACAGGCCTCCTGCAGTATTAGGAAGAATTGTACCTATTCAATCAAGAGTATAATGCATGTTAATAATGAGGAGGGCATCCTGCCTAATTAGGATTTCCCTGCTGACCCTGCAGGATGTTACTTCTGCTCCTCTTCAAATCTACATTCATTAAACCCTAATAAATATATCTGCAATTATTCTCTTCTTTGCCTGATGCTTCAGCTGCCTTTCACTTCTTTTCCCACTTTTTCTTGCTTCTCTCCATAAGCATAGTGCCAGATAACACCTGTTCCTTCCAGGCTCCTGCAGAAAGCATTAGTCCAAACCAGTTAAGCTTACGTAAGTAGGTCCCCGTTTTTGCAGCAGACAGGACAATAGGATTCAGATCAGAGAGGAGGAATGCTTTCCAGCAGTGAGCATGTGGAATACTGCAGAGATTTCTGTGGTAAGAGGACTCAACAGAACTGGAGGGCTAAAAACATTTTAGATCAGTTTTCACCAAAAAATGCTGTAGATGTAGTTGTTATGCCTGTTTGGGGACAGGAACTTGGGTGATCTTTCAAAATCCTTTGCACCATTATTTTTCACTTCTAGGACTGTAAGTACTACAGGTTCAGATTACTGCCTGCTACTGCCTCCAGTTATGATTTTTTGGGGGTAAAAGGGGAGAAAAAAATAAATATAGAAAGGAACTAACCTGTTGGTACATCCAGGTGGCAGATAAGAAGCAGCTACACGTTAGCTGGAGAAACTACCTTTGCTTTCCTGGGAGCCTTTCAGCAATCAGGGTTCTGCATCTGGGCTCTTTCATGACTCTTGTTAAGGGGCTGTTTTGCTTCTGGCTTGGCGGTGTGAGTGCTAGGCAGTAGACCCAGGACACAGCTCCCTTGGAGTTACACCATCTTATCTGCCCATCCAGTAAAAAGGATTGAGGCCCTCATTGTTTCTCCCATGCCCCTTTAAATACGTAAGGACTTCCCATGCGTTCAGTTGCATTAATTACAAACCAACCTTTCTGCAGGAATCTCTTCAGGTAGTAGGTAGTAATTTCAGGCTCTAGCAATCTAGACTAGTTTCTGTGTAAGCTGTACGCACAGTGCCACTCACAGTGGATGGATGTTATCATACAATAAGAAAGTGATACACTCCCCATGTCAAATTGCAGCTTGGATAATTAAATTCTTTCCACCTACGTTCCCCTTCCCATTTCAGCTGAGAGGTATCTTTCAATCACTTCTCTAAAGATTTATGTAGGGATAGAGGGAACTATTAAATGTTCCTTGCAGTCCACTCCTCAGCTGGCTGCAACTGAGCAGCAAGTGTGTGAGCTATCGCTTTCACTTCATCTGACTGGTAAAGTGCTTTCAGGTCTTTGGCAGATTAAAAGCATTTCATACCAAACCACACCCTCCACATGTTTCATTAACATCTCCTAAAATAGTATCCACTCTTTATCTCAGTGAAAGAACTTGGAGATCTCTATTATATACATATGTTATGTGCTATACGTCTTAAGCAAGACAAGATGCAGTTAATAAAATGTGAGCCAGGGCCATCAATCCCAACACCTGATCAAAGCTAGGACAACACCATTTCACATTTTCCCTTTTGTTTCTGGACCCTTTTGAATTGAACTGAGATTTGGTTTTTATTTTCTGTTTATGAAGTCACTGCTGTTAAGAATAACCAGAAAACACTTTTTGGCATTTACTTTTCTCTCTGTTGCACCACCGACCCCAACACTTTTTTTTTTTTTTTTTTTAATGGGCTCAAGTACCTACAAAGGGAGTAGCAGACAAGACCAAACCTCATACCCAAAGGAATTACAAAAGAGAGAATTCATAGTATGTGTTCTAGTATAAAACAAGGACTTTGAAATGGTGGTGTCCTGTTTTTAATACCCTGCTCTATAAATCATAAAGCTTGTAGTTAAGGGAAGCATATAAGCAGATTGGATTTAGGGGAGAGCAGTTATATGGGAGCCCAGCAGCCCCCAGAGCATATCCCATCGGCTGGCAGCACAGGGTGCTGGGGACAGGCTGCAGACCTGCCTGTGCCTGCAGCCCCCTTACCACTCAGCTCAGCGCTGCAGCGTTTCCCCATCTGGAGAGCCTTGGAGTAAGTGCTGGAGAGTTTCTGGAGTTCAGTCAACAGTTGCTATCTCTGCTTTCTGCCAAGACTTTAACCTTTTTAAAGCAGTTGTGCACAATGTTAATGAGTCTCCACAAATAGAAATCTGTATTAAATTGGCACTGGAGTTTGTGCCCTGGAGTTTGTTCAGACACTAAATGCAGCTGAAGGAAAACTCTGAGTTTTACTCTAAAATGTTAAGTACCCAGAGTTTCCTCTCATCTTCAGCAGGTGTCACAGCAAGTCATACCTGCTAAATGACCCTGCTAGTTTGAGTTAAAGAAGTTTAGTGTTGTGATTCAGTCCTTACAACCTGTATCTTGATACAGGTTGTAATCTTCCCCTCCATTCTGAGGCTAGCTGACGGATGTAGTGATGTGGCTGAGTGAGAAGCTGAAAGGAGCTCTCAGCATGCCACGAGCTCTGCAGGAGGTAGGTTTTTATTTACAGGGAGTACAACCAAACTAATAGGCCCTGTATACGTTCCCTGTAATGTACACGCACTTGTCAATATGTAAACTTGCTCTGTCCAGTCTCCTGGCCTTGTGACAAGAGGCTCAACTCACTAAGCAAGGTGTCTAACCTGATGTTTTCTTTTGAGCATTCTTCATAGGAAAGATTTCGTGTTTAATAAGCACTTACATTTCAAGTCTTGACTGGCATGTCAAGCCTTTCTTGCCGTGTCTTACCATGTCATCTGATTGTAGTTCTGTTTACTTCACACCCAGAATATGCAAACGCCCAGGACATGTCTTCACAATGAAATGAAAAATTACCATAATTTTCTTTCTGATTTTCTCCTCCGCTCCCTCCTAGACAAAATCCACCCTCAAATCATTTCTGTCATCTGGTTGGTATCAGCTGGGCTGACAAAGTAAAACCATCAAGATCAGAAATAATTATGAAAGCTTAAGGGAAATCTGCAATGTGCATGTTCTCTGGAAGAAAGACAAAGCGCATTTTCCAGATCACTGACACAAGTGGGCATATTCCGTACAGGTTTTGTTAAAAGATATATTTAAGAAAAAAACAAAACCTTCATCTTGTCAGCTTGATGTAAGGAATCAGAAGGATTCAAGTCTGAAAGTGGGGCAGAGGCATGGGTGTGGGTTGTTAAATACAGAGCAATGTTGGATGGGGAAACAATGCGTGACAGGCCTGATCCCCTGTTGTCCTCTGGGCTCTGAAGGTGCTTGTGGCTGCATGCAATGTGCCACCACAGCACAGTTGAGAGGATGGTTTCTGCTGGACAAAGTGGATCAGGACCTGTGAGAGATGTTTGGATCATCAGATTCTCCCACGTTCCCTGGTCAGGCCACGGGAAGGGACACGATAATCCCGAAAGCAGTGGTGCTGGCGGAGTAGGGGCTCCATGGCTGTACGTTGCACTAGCAGGGGCTGGAGCTGCTCAAGAGGGAGCAGCATGAAGGCCATCAACCTTGGGATGTTGTGGGCTATGTGTTTGGGACCTCTGTAGCAGATGGCTTTCCTCAGCAATCAGGGCATGTGCAGCATGCCTTGCAGAGGGGGGCTGGAGAGGCAGGGTAGGAGATGGTGACCTTTGGGTGGCTGATTCCCAACTGTTATGGGGAATGACCCAGAGCGTGGGGTCAGCCCTGACCTCTCCTGTTTGCCAGGCTGGGCCTGAGCAGCGTAGCAGCTCTGTCCTGTGTCTTTTGTGAACGTCTCTACGTGTATGGGCATGGAGAAGGCAGCAGTCCTGCTGTGGCACTGTAACAGTTCTGAGCGTTTGCTGAGTGTGTTCACTTCACCAGCTGGGTGAAGAGAAAGTGTGGCCTTCATCTCTCCCAGCAACACAGGAGACTTCAGTCTGGGGAAATGGAGGATCATAAAACATCCATGTAAACAGGACCATTTCATTTGCTGAAGCACAACTAGATAGGTGAAGAAAATATTAAATTATGGCCAATTTATTCTCTCCACCTCAGTCCAGGTATTTTAAAATATTTTTACATGACACAGAAGTGGGTCTAGCCTTTCAGCGAAATGTTGATATAATTTTTTATATCATGATGTTTCAAAATTTCCATATCAACAGGTTTGGGGTTGGTTTGAGTGTATGGAGACTGCAGTAGAAGTTGGATTTGTTACACAACGCTTGTTCTAGGTGAAGAGGATGCAGCAGTTGCATGTGCTTGAATTTAATTGTTTCTCAAAAGTTTTTTACTTTTCACTTTCTCTGAGGTTAAATGGCCAAGCAGTGGAGTCCAGGCTCTTTGACTGGTTCTAGAAAAACAGTTAAAAGTTTCCTCTGAAGACTGCTGGGGTTAGACCTCGTCCCTCAGATTGCGATCCACTCAATTCCACTTGTGCAGAAGGCAGGAGCTTTGCCGTGCTCAGCAGACAACTGCATTTCCTTTAACAGCTAAAAATAAGCAGTTTTCTGATAACACTGATAAATGACTGCCTTCTGGGAAGGGAGCATATATTATTTAAGAGGTATTACCTGAACTGAATTATGAGGTGGATGAGAACACTCCTCCTTTCGTGTGAGCAGAACAAAAGGGCACGTGGCATCTCTGAGGGTTGCCTTTTGGGATTTATGCTGCAAAGGACTCGCCTTCACCTCAGTGTGTCACAGTAAGTGCAAGAGTTATTCCATGCAAACTGTTGTAAGGGGCAGGTGTGGGAAGGGGGAAAGGATGCACAAGTAACATTTTTTATCATGCTTGTATTGTATGTTTAGAAGTAAGATTTTGTAGAAACATACTTGAAAAGGATGTTGCAAGAGAAGTTGCAGACAACTGCATTTTGGTCATAATTTCTCAAAGCGGCAGGAATGTGAGTCCCAGGTTAAATTTTGCTTTGGTGTGATGTTGGCATAGGGTCACATGAGTATAAAAACAGGTGTGAAATTTCCCCAAATCTCAGGGAAAGATCTGAAATTTGATTTTCATTGCTCCTCACTATTTACAGTAGAGCTATGCTGCTAAGAGCCTGTGGCCGACCATTGGTCTGACTTCACGTGACACTTGTTAGATCTGTGCCTAGAGAGCTCTTAAGATTTGAAACCATCTCTTCAAAAGTTGTCTTCTCCCACTGAGAATAGACAAAGACCAAAACCAAATTCCAGACTCTGGTGAAACTTGAATCAGCAGCACAAGGAGGCAGGCTGTGCAATTAGATTTAGATCACTCTTATGTTTGCGGTAAGTTTCAGGTAAATATTTCCGATGGGATCACGACTTGGCAACCAGTGCTGTCTGGCAGTCCATACGAGAATGTGAGTCCAAACTTTCTCATTATTTATATGTTTACAAGAGCAGTTATTATTCTTTAATAAAATAAGAGGTTTTATATTGCTCATGACTTCACCTGTATTAGTACAGACATTGAGATGCAGCAGTCTAGGGCAATAGTCTGGGGGAGGGTGGAGTAATATAATTTCATGGTAGCACATCATTAGTTGTCTGTATGCAAGGTTGCTGGAGATGATGTTTAAAAATGGGGTCTGTCCAAGCATCAGGCACTGTTTCTCCCACACCGATGCCTCATTTGTATTTCTTGTTGTGTTTGTTTTTGTTTTTGTTTTTTTCTTTTGCTAGAGAGCTAGTCACCTAGTTGAAGAAGTTCATTTAAAAGCTCAGACCTTCTCAGCAGAATGTGCAGCTTCTGAGATGCACAAAATCCTGCCCACCTTCTGTCATTAATATATTGTAGTATCATCAACCAGAGTAGGATGGTGGTCCTTGAGTTCTGGAAAAAATCCACATCTGACATCTTGAATTCCTTAAGGAATTCAAACAGTTAACAAAGATTCTTCTTGTACTTTGTCCTACAGAGAGCTTTGTTATCGGTAGAAACAAACATAATTCTTGTGCAGCACTTGTCCCTGACTCTGAAAGGACTCACACATGTGATTTTATGTATAAATTTAAGCAAGAATTTGTTAGAGAACTCCAACGATTGTGAGTAAGATGCATAGTACCCCTGGGATCTTTTGATGAAAGGTGGTGTTATCTGTTTCAGTCATATCAGATGTGTTGGTTTTACATGAATGCTGCGGTTGTAGTCAATTCATTTTCTAATGTTTGGAAAAACAGATACAAACCCTGGATGGCCTGAAAGAGGATCAGCATATTGCAGGCACTGTGCATAGATTCTTCTGTAGCACAGCTGGCTGGCAGGTATTTCACAGAGGTAAAGGTCAAAAGTTCTTTTGTGTGTCAAGCTACAATTTCCACATAGATCAGATATCTTTGACGTCTGTATTCGCACACACCACTTATAAGTCCTTGCTGCTGACAGCTGCGGAGCTCAGAATTAGCTGGCTAGCTAAAAGCACATGACCTGATTTTTCTTTTGTGCTGTCCACCACCACTAGCTATTATTCATTTCAGGCACAATTGTCCAAATGTTGATAAGCAGTGACAGATTTATGGCCAGAGGAGGAAAAACGTGAAGTGCTGAGGCTTGGGCAAGATAGTCTAGATAAAAAAGGATCCACTCCTTTCTTGGGAGGTAGGAAATAAAGGTTTGATTTCTCTCTGTGCATTACGGAGATGCAAGCAGCTCTCTCTTCTAGCTCTTTCCTCACTGGAACAATCAAACTCATCCAGTCCTGGGATAATTCAGTCTCATTTGCCTTAATTCACAATCCCTTTTAGACTCTGGGGGGTGAACGTCACATTTCATCAAGATGACCTTAGGCTTCTTGACATGCCTTGAAAAGTATCACACAGTCCAAATGGAGTCAAGTTGGTCCTTTCCTTTATGGTAGTTTTTGCAGAGCAGGAATAAAGCCCCTTCTATCAATCAGTATCAGCTTTGAAAATGCTCTTGTGTTTTTTTTTTTCCTGTTTGCATTCACGCTTTATGTTTCACAAGGTCTTAACGTTGGGTCATAGCATCAAGCAGGATAAGCAGTGCAAAGTCTCATAACCCTACAAACTCGAGCAATTTTGTGGTCCAAGCATCTGTGTAATTGTATTAAAAGTAGTTGTTACTCTACATTTTCAAGATCCAGTTTTGCTTCCTTTACCCCCCAGTATAAGTGTGTATGTATAACCGAAACAATAATTGCCAGGAATTTATCCACAGCCCTAATATGGGATGTGTCAGAGTTTGGTGCCATGGACTCATAGATCTCAGTGAAAGACAAGAAAATGTCTTTTGGATCCAAGTTAGAAAAATAAGATATCTTTGTAGCGCAAAGAGCTCGGTCTGTACAAGTGCACTGGGACAGTTTTGACTGTAACAATGAGATTTTAAAAACCCTTCTGAAGTAAAAACCAACTTCCTACTCCCATGCATTGTTTTTAAAGGTCCAAGGTGAACTCAGAGCAGCAGAAGTTTGCCATTGCGCTGCACTGCGCTTGGTACAAGTCCTCATTAGAAGGAAAAGTATCCATCCAACACGGGCTGTCAGCTTAACAACCTTCTTCTTCCCCACATACTCCTCTTTGAACAGAGAAGGGTTTTTTATTATTATTATCAAAGTCCCTCAGGATCATAGTTTATGAGAGACTTCATGCAAGTTTAAAACCTATTTGAGTCTTTTCTTGCTGCTCATACTTCCACGCTTACTTATACAAGGCAGATTCCTTCAATTATTTAATCTCTGCTTTCTGACGGCAACAGCTGACTTCGTTTTTTTCTTTAGCTGTTTGATTTTGTTCCCCCACTAAAACCCTGGTAATGCAGTTTGTTTGTTTTGTTTTGTGGTGGTTTTTGTTTGTTCGTTTTTCTGAGGGTCACACTAGGGATAGCTCAGCAATTTCAAAAAGCAACATAATTAGCTGCTTGCCTTCCCTCACACACTGCATGAAGAAAAGCAAATCTATTAAGGCGTTTAATTCTGGCTTATAATGGCATGCCAGGACCAGGCACACACTCAGTATCTGGTAAAACAACAGCCGTGATAGCATGAAGAGGATGGGTCTCAGGAAGCAAAGGTTCTTCTTGTTGCAGAGCATTGTAGGATAGTCATAATGACTGATAAAGGCACACTCATTTTTGTCAGAAAAATTAAAAGTTCATAGCACTGTCGCATGACTAATGATGTTGTTATCCATTGAGGGCTTAGTAAAGACCTCCTTTACTGTAGGATCTTGCTATAAATAAGCAGATGGTAGTGGTTTGGGGCCTAAATTGTTATTGTTGTATGCAGAATGCCTTTGGGTATCAGGACGAAAGAATGGATTTAAATTAAACATGAAAAGTATGCTGTATTAAAAAAAAAAAAAAAAGTAATCAAGAGCAACAATACTATCAGTATTGAAAGCCTCAAAGTCTAAAGTTCTGGCAATGTTTTAAAGCAAAGTGAGACTACACGTGGTTAAGATTACTCAAATACAATAAATTGGAAAGTCAGTGGAGTTGTGTTGATTTACAGCAATAGTTTTACTCCTATGATTTTATTTTCAAGTTAAGACTCCAAATACGGTCATTTGGGGGGGAGGGGGGGGGACTATAAGAAGATGTAGATTTAAGCCTATTTTGGATGGCTCTTGTTATACAGTTTGTACCTGAGGCACCTCTCACTTAGAATTTTTTAATATTTACTTTTTGCATACTTTTCAGCTAAGGTAATGAAAAGTTGGCCACCATGTTTTACACTTTCAGAAGGATATGTGCGATGTGATCTTTAGCTCTCCAAGTCACAACACAGTCCCCCGCCCCAGCCCCTACAAGCACGTACGTGTAGAAAAGCTCAGGGCAGTGATGCTCAGCTGACTGACTTCAGTCCTGTGAAGCACCGTCTGCACAAGGACTTCATGCCCATGAAAAACATTCATGTTAGACTGAAGCCTTTAGCTACTTTGGATTAATAGGGCCTAAATGTCTCTTAGATGCCTTTACTTCCAGAAGGTAAGGGATTTTCTAGAAGGTAAAGAGTGTCTGAGAGAAACGTGGTCAATAGTACATGCAGCACTTGCCCTGGAGCTCTCCCTAGTCTCCTTGCCACAAGTGTAAACCCACCAGCAACACCACAACCAATGTCAGTGCCTCTCAAAATATTTCAGGAAGGACTTGGGCTTCCCATAAAACACCAAAAGGAGGCTCTAACTGCCAGGAAGCTCTAATTCAGAGCCTTTCCTGGGGAACTGCCAGGCTTTCCTGCAGACTGTTCAGCCAGCAAAGCTGTTATAAATAAATACTCCTGCAACCCGCAGCGCTGTCTGGCTCCTGCTGCTCTGGGTCACGTTGGCAGAGGGCTGCAGCTCCAGGTCCAAAGGCAAGGTCTCCTGTTGGGGAGCTGCAGGCGCAGCTCTTGGTGCCGGGGACAGAGGCTGTGTTGTGCTCCTCAGCACACACCTGGAGCCCTTCCTCTCACGGGGCTCCCAGCACACCAGCCCCGTCCACCTGCTTGACCCTAGCAGTAATTCCTCTCTGCTCCTGGATCTTCCATGTCATAATACTACACTTCCAGGTGTTGAGTTTAGGTACAACTCAGACCATCAGGAAGGTCACTTTATAGACTAAAGACATAAATTCTCTGGCGTTGGCTTCATCGCCAGCCTCCTGCAGGGCCCATCCAAATGTGCCTGGTGAAGGGGTAGCCCTGTGTGTGTAAGGGGAGCTCTGCTGAGCCCACACAGTCGCCCTTGTAGGACAAACTGTCCATGAAAGAGGGACAAGAGAGGGAAGGCAGCCAAGGACAGATTCACCTGCAGGCACCCCCCTGCCTGGGATGCGGAGATGCAGCGCCATTCCTCCCCGGGAAGGGCTGGCACATTGTCGCAGAGGAAAGCTGCTTCTCAGACAGGGTAAAACTCACTAGCCCGCCAAAAACGGCCTCCCAGGCACGAGCCTTGTGTCCTCTTGAGGAGGGATGGTGCTCTCTACAGCTGCCTGTCGTCACCTGGGTAATTAAATTCCAAATGAAAGCAAACTAGTGGAGGGGAGCAGAGAAGCTGGAGTTTGTCCAGGTATATATCGGCATGTAATAATTGCAAGTGATCTTGCGTTTCCTTCTCTGGGAATGGTTCACAGATTTCATGTGCAGGCTTTGCCTTACCCACAGCTTAAATGCAGCTGTCTCAGGGGAAATATGGAGGTTATTTAATAGTGCCTAGCAATGACACAAACCAACTTAGGGCAGTAAGGAAGAGAAGAACTCCATATTAAATTAAATTTGCACAAAGCAAAATTTAGGGAGACAGAATGTAATTACCCAACTTGGACTGTGGCCAAGACACTGGTGCTAACACCTCTATTATTAAAAAAAGGGGGGAGAAGATGCTACAAGAGCCATCAAAATCACAAAGAAGAGACATTGCTTGCAGCCTCCCTTCTGAAGGATGGCACCTCAAGCAGCACAGCGCCCATTAGCACTATGCCAGGGTATTGATTCAGTACCTGCTAAGAAGGAAGAAGGCCACCTGCTGAAGAATATGCATAATTAAAGCTTAAAAAATGAGCTACTTTCTTTGTGAAATATAGAGTTCTCATAGCAGTATTTCCCCAGTGATACACCACAGCCAAAATAATAGTTTGCACTCTACCTCAAAGGAATTTCACAAAGGTCAACCACTGGAGCCAGCTGAATGCATTATTTAGTGACTTCACCATTTTATCACTGAATATTTCATTGGGTTTGTTTTTACAATCAACTATTTCTGTTCATGCTAAAAGCATTGATTTTTAACAATTTATAATTTCTTTGTGTCGTAGATCTCACCCTAAAGTGAGTTCCACAGTATTATTCTGGAAAACTGTAATAGCAACCAGGATTGTTGCTGCTGCCCCAGATAAAATTCGGTAGTTTCCTGTAGAATTAGTACATGGTATGTGATGAGGTTCTGAAGACACAGCATCAAGTACTTTGGAGGCTCCTTGGGCACAGGGTGAGTGAATTGAAGGCAGAGATGCTTTGGTATGAGTGTGGTTTCTCTGACACAAACTGGAGGGACGCAGATGGGAAATGACCTGTACGTTTTTCACAGTTACCATGTTATCCTCGTAACCAGATTCAACCTGGTGTGTTCCCCTGTGCTTTACAGAATGCGTGTCTTCCTGAAGAAAACCTGCAGTTTCACCGTGGTCAGAAGTTCCATATTTGATGCAGAAATCCCATTTGAGACCTTAGGACCTATGTCGTGCGCTTTCTGGGCTAAAATCCCATAAACCTGTGTAAGGTAGTTACCTGGATACGCTTTTGACTTGTTTCCAGTTTAAAAACTTGCTACCATTTGCCAGTCTGTTGTGGTGGCTTGCTGAAAGGGTAAATCAAGAATTTTAGGAAAATATCTGTTTTATAGAACAGATGCAGAAATGTTATTAAGTTGCACATTGCCATTTAGTTCACATTCAAAAATTTGAGCATTGTGTATCTGATTTTTTTGTGTTTATTTTTTATTAGGGTATCTCAGCTTTCCTGAGTACATGCTAAATGATTCGTAGTATCCAAATTGCAAAGTAGAGCTTTAATGATGTGCCTTTTATGAATAAATACTACTAAGCACTTGCAAAATGATCTTATTCTGTTAAATTTTCATGGGCAGCAGCTTCTGCTGTTCTTCTGTGCAATATACCCTTCAGAGTCTGTGCAGTCACCAATATGATTTCACAAGTGTAGTAAGAACATTTCAGATGAATAAATTACATAGCAGCATTATTATGCAGAGCCCGTCCTGCTGCACAGTTAAGGCTGAGGCTGACTTTCCATCATAAGCCCAACAAACGCAGCCACCTTCCAAAGACAGGGCTCAAAACCCAGAACCATTCCAGTGCTAAATGCTCTTCCAGTGTTTTCTCCTCGTGACTCAATCTAAAACTGAGTTGTAAGACCTTCTGTGGAGCTGACCTGAAGAGGTTTGGTTTAGGGCAGCTCTGAAAGATGAGGCCACCAAATGACCAAGTTCTGCATCGTTCTTAGCGAAGGAAGGCTGGCATGCTCGCCTTTCCTTTGAGGAATGCTAAGAAAGACTTAATGATTACAGCTGACAGTAAACAGGCTTACATTTCAAAGGGTGCAGGCAGCATCTGACAAGGTGTGCTGTTAAGTGTTGTCTGTGCTTCCTCCCTGAACATGGCAAAACTTTTACCCTTGGTGAGCTTGGAAAAGGATAAAGATGTTGTAGGACTCGGGACAGCAGAATATGGGTTTCTGACTTCCTTGGGCCTCAGCTTATATACAGAAGTCTACAGTGAGTCGAAAAAACTGCAGAACATAACAAGCACAGCCAGCACATACTGCAATGTCTGAGGAAAAAAAATCTGCAATTAAAAGCTTTTTTTTTTTTTTTGATATGTAGATTTGTGTGGGTCCTGAATAAGCAGACACCATTAAGAACTCTTCTTCACAGAGCCTGTGTAATATTTCTAATTTATTGTGGATGAAGGGGCTTTCTCGCTGCAAGACAATGATTTCTGAACTTTTAGTGGCTCTCATTTTGATCAGCGGTGAGCAGTGTTTCAGAGTCCTTACCTGTGGTGTCTCCATGAAAAGAAACATGAGCTTTAAATCAGTCTTGCTGTGCACACAGACAGGTTTCCTTTATTAATGAATATAAAATGATAGAAAACCTTTCTCTTAATCATATAGCAATTTCACTAATTCCAGCCTTCTTAGTGATCATACTACAAACCACAAAAGGATGTACTTTAAATTTCTTATTAGACAAACAGCATACTGCATGTAGTCCTCATTAAGATCCCATATGCCACCAATTATGCAAGCATCATTAAACAATGAGTGAATACATCTACATTTGCAACTCTCCTTGGCCAGTATCTTGTGATTACAACGCGTGTACAAAAAGAAAAATAATGATCTGATGCTGTAATACAGCATGTAGACAGAGACGTGCACGGTGAGTCCAGCTCCATTTTACACATTGTCATTGCTGCGTTTGGAGTATGGGTCTGGACATGCAGGGACGGGGGTGAAGGCTGCCAAAGACAAGAAGGAAGCGTTGGTTTGCAGCTCTGGTTCAGGATAACTTAGCTGGCTTGTCAGCCACAGTGGGGGCCTGTCCCAGTGCTCCACGGTGCCTTTAGTACAGGACCATTCGGGCAAACTTAAAGAGGCTGCGGTAAGCTTCACAGCCATTGGCCTTTTTCATCCTGCATTAGCACATGAAGGGATGCAAGTTTCAAATGATCCCTGCCCTCGATTTCGTGCAAAGCTGTTGTACAGCAGGTTCTATCAAAGACATCCGGAGCGGGACCAAGCTTTGAACCATGGCTGTTCACATACACTGGCATGCAGGGTGGCCACAACATGGCCCCTGAACTATCAAAGCAATGCTTTATAAAGCTCCTACATGACAAAAAAATAATCCAAAATTGGTGTATTGGGATTGCTGTAGAGGTCTCTTCACACTTAAGGTTTAAAAAAAAAAATCACAAAAGTACTGTATGCAAAAGAAAATATATTATATTGAACACGAGCATCATGGAACAGAATAAAAATGAAGGTACAGCCATTTTCATACTTAGAAATAAATGGGTTGCTTTTGAATGCAACTTTAGCTCAGAATTAAAATAAACTTCAAATTTATACAACTATGCCATAAATACTGTGAAATTTTTAACTTTTAAATTACAGATTATCTAGCATTAGTGTCCCTTTTGCTTTATTATGTTAGGGTCTGAGATAGCTTTGGACAAAAGTGAAAAGCCCTGGATGAGGCACAAGAACGACGGCAAGAAGTGTTTTCTCCTGCTGGTCTTTAGAAGAGATCAGACAGATGATCTACCAGCTTCCTGATGAAACATGCCAAAGCCTAACCCATGGAGAAAACCTTTCCATCAGAAAGGGTGTTGCAGTTCCACCACTTATTTCAATATCCTTATCAGTCTGAGCACCACTACAGGATCATGAAGGTTACTAAAAATAACCTTAATTCAGCTAAAATCTTCACTGCCGTAATGAGGAAATCACTAGCCTTTATCTGAGGCTTGGGATTTTGCTATTATTATTGATTTGATGCATCACAATTTAGTAACAAGAACAAAACAAGAAAGAGGCTAAGACAGGCAGCATCCAGAGCAGTATTTTATCTGATTTATTTCAGTTTGCTCAGTCCGAATGGTAACAGCACTGACTTCAGCTCAAACTGCTGTGATGGGATGGGGAATTAGAGCCAGAAGCCTCCTCAGAGAAGTTGTATCATCAGCAATGAGTACTCCAATATCCACCACAAAGTAACATTTAGAAGAAATCCCTTCTAGTCTTCTATTTTCTGATATTTTCTATTTTTTATTTTCTGATATTTTCTATTTTTTGATATTTTCTTTTTTTATAACAAGTAAAAATGTAAAGGGCTTCTGTCATCTTAGTTTCCCAAAATGAATGATTTAAAAGAAAACATCCGTTTACTGCTGATTCTTTACTGGATGTTATTCCCAACTGCTGTGTAATCATTAAGTGAGCTTTAATTTAACAAGTGTGCTGCTCTCTGCACATTTTTAGTCATGTAGTAGTAAATTAACTATAACAGATTATAACTTCTCCGTCATTTAGCAATAAGTGAGACTTCCCACAAATACCTTTAAAACTAAACCTATGTGTTTTCATGGCACTGGCTCACCACCCATTCTCATTTGTGATCACACGTGCAACAATATCAATTTTAAAGGAAAGAAGATTATTTTTCATGCTGAGGTTCACAATTGCCGCTCATTTGCTTTCCAGTTACTGGGTTACCTGGCCACCTCTGCTAGATGAGCAATGCTTTCGCGATGGGGATGGGAACACCAGCAGCCTAAGTGAATTTGCTGGGTCAATGAGGCATCGCTGCATTTTCAAAGCGATTTGCTTCAGTGTCTCACTTTCACGCGTCTATACCACAAATTTTGCTTTGGTAGTAATCAGAAGCGGGTTTCTGCAGGGCTACAGTGCTAAGGGCCAAGTCCCAGAAATACAGTAGCCAAACCCAGAGCAAGCCTGACTTCCAGAAGAGCTCTCACCATTCTTATCTGCAGCCTGCCAATTCCTTATATTAAACCAGGCATCTGTACTTTACTATATGGGGGGGAAACTCCTGAAAGACTGTCCTTACACGTCCTTCTTTTTTTTTCTGCTGTATATACAGGTAGGAGTGACCATGGCTAATTAGCTACTAAAGTAATTTCTCCAGAACGGCAACAATTTTTGACTTGAATATTGTTTTCTCCAGGGCTTTGCACTGATCCTTTAAGATAGTGCACTTCAAAGAAAAAAGTAGAGCTAGCATTTACCTTTATGCTAGGCTGACATTGTTGGTCTGCTGCCAAAGATGCGTATCACAGAAGCAATACTGACGGATCTCAGACATGAAACATTGGTGCTAGCCTTATTAGAAGTCACTTCAGTGGTGATAGGGACTATCTCTGTCCATTTTGTACCTAAAGTTAGTGAAATGCTATCTAAAGTTAAAGCGAAATTTTCTTGTATATGCACGTGACCCTTCAGAATCAAATTGATGCCATCAGCTTGTTTCGTGTCTAACTGCCTGAAGCAGTCCTCGGGAATGAAAATTTTGCTTACAGAAAGCCTGGTCTGGCCTCACCCTTTTGATGTCCACAGGGAAAAAACTAGCTGAAAGAGCCTGGTGGAATTTGACATAGGGACGTTAATTATGCTTGAAGCGTGCCCTCCTTTTTTTTTCCAGTAACTCCATATGCTCCTTTAAATATACAGAGCAATGGCATTTGATAGGGAATCATCCTCAGTTTCTCTCAGTAACCTTGCCTGAAGCATGAGTCAGACGTGCTCCCCTGGAAGCCATCCGCCTGCGTTAGCTTGGCAAAAGGAAAGGCGCTGAGCCAACCAGGCAGGAGCAGGACAGAACGGGAACCTGGCCAATGTCTTCAGTGGGAGCTTTTTCACGCGAAGAAACTTCACTTTTCCTTTATATACATTGTCAAAGCAACAGCTCAGATTTGGGAATATTTGGGTGCAAGGGGCCCACTGTCACTAGAAAATAAAACAAGAAATATTGCTGTATTTAGAAACCTGATTTCTGTCTGGATGACCTGTGTGTACAGCAGTCCTACTATGTCCACTCTTTTTTATTTTTGTCAGTCCGTAACATTTAACGTAGATAATTAATTCAGTTCTTATGCTATCTGAAAACTGAGAGAAATATTTGTAGTGCATCTTATTTTTTCAAATGTAAACATTTATCATTTGTGAACAGTACTTGTTAGAGTCTGTACAGAAAGGCACATAAGTCTTTCTTGTCTAATACAACTAATGTTATAGCTGGATATCCGTAAATTAATCTTGCTCTCAGTTCAAATGATGTCCCTGCTTATTGTCTTGCCCCTGTGATTTAAGCTATGACTTAATTTGACTTTCATTGTGGAGACCTCAGGGAAATTGATATTGGTCAACAACAGAGACTTCATCTACGTATATAATGTTCATATGGCTGTACTTAAGATTTAAAAAGTCAAGTCTTTAAGATGGGATAACGCCCATGCCATGGACAGACTTCCCTGAGTCGTGATGGTTGTTTTACGGTATTGGGAGAACATGCGTTTCCCTCAATCTTTATCACCAAGAGCCAGATGTCAGGGAGTGCTGGAAGCAGATATGCAAGTAATTACAGGTTCCCTGGTGATACCCTGTGCTATGACTCTGTTTGTAAAAATATTTGAAAT
Source organism: Aythya ferina (assembly GCF_964211825.1). Taxonomy (NCBI): domain Eukaryota; kingdom Metazoa; phylum Chordata; class Aves; order Anseriformes; family Anatidae; genus Aythya; species Aythya ferina. Next base: position 10,197,443 of record NC_140302.1, on the reverse strand, counting down.
TTCCACCAGATATGTAACATTAAAAGCATGCAGGATAAATTATGAAAAGAAAACTGGAAAGGGAAGTGGCTGAGTTGTTTAACACCTTAACTAAAATGAGAAAAAATAAGTCCATCAAAGAGCCCTAAAAAGCAAATCTATGTGCTGTTTTTTTCATCAAATATTAACTGGATCCTGAGGGGCTTTCATTATCCAGATGAAAATATTTGGCTTATTTATCAGAGTGCAGAGGCTTACATTGACATGATAGTCTTGAATGCAATCATCACGGCACGGTATACATCTGAGACACTGAAACTGGTGGGCTGATTGAAGCCTTACGTTTGGCTGTGATCCTAGAAACCTGGAAGCATGCGTTCAGCTCCTCACACTGCATTCCTGTAGCACTTCATTGAGATCAGGGCTTCTGCTGGTAAAACTCATTTCACCGGGGTCTTTGATTCCTTGTGTGCACTGTGTGGTTGCTATCAGGTTACAAATAAAAATTAAAATTGCTTTCTCAACTGTTATCATCATAACCAAGTTCTGCTATTAGCTAGGTCTAAATGTTTTCATATATTCTGCACCCCTGTTGCCCCTTGAGATTTTTAACTCTTGTTTTCTTGTACATTAACAATTTCCTTGTATAATTGTTCCCAAGAGAATGAGCTGAAAGGATTGTGAATTAATTTGCATCTTTTAATGTACTAATAAACTTCCCAAGAAGGAAATTTCAGTCCATCCAGGTGGAAACCAATCATTTCAAATCGGAGCTTACTGAATTTCAAAGAGGATTTTTTTTCAAGAAGTTTCAAAAGAACAGTGCCCTGCGTGTTAAAAGTAATTAGAAAGGAAAAACATCAATTTTAGAAAAAGCCCTGGGTCATTTTTTGCTGCAGTATAGAGTTCAGAGGTGTTTAGGAAAATGACTATTTGTTCTATTTAAACAAAATAAATAGCAATTTCTTGGAGGTTGAGAGGTTTCATTTTTTCATTGAAAAATATTTTAAAACTGTTTTAGATTTTCTTATCATTTGGTGTAAATAAATAATTCATGCTATAGGCTCCAAAACACGGATCAAGAAAAATAAACATCCTTTTAAGTACAATTTATTCAAATAGAATCTTCAGTGAACCAAATGTTCTGTCTTCTGTATTCATTTATAACTATACAGTGTCAGGTCCTTGTTCGCCAAAGCACTCATCTTCATTTATCTTTGAGCACTTGAGTAACCAAAGCACTGCTCCTGAGAAACTAAAGCAACTGCTCTGAGCATGTGCTTTAAGTTAAATACATTAGAGCTGCTGCTCCAGCTAGGATCGTAGCTTCTAGTTACCCATGAGCTTCAGCGATGTATTGAACTGGGAATTCGACGTTCAGGCTTATATACCTTCATGTATTTTAACTGCGGTTAAATTCAGAAATAGAAATGAATGCTACAACCCTCATTTTCCATATCAGATGGAAAATATATATTTAATGGCAAACACGTGATTTCTTATCAACCTGTCTCTCCAAATTCCTTCTGTATGGCACTATTTAATGGTATCTAATGTAAAACAAGAACATGATGCTTAACGAATGCAAGTTTGTAACATAAATAGTAGGAACAGATCAAGTCAAGAGGGAAATCTTAATGGCACAGGAATGGTCTGTCCCCTCATGCTCAAAGACGAGCTGGCGGGGAAGAAGACCACCCTGGCTCAACAGAGAATTGTGGCTTGATCTTAGGAGAAAAAAGAGGGTTTATAATCTTTGGAAAAGTGGGCAGGCCACTAGGGAGGACTTTAAGGATGTAGCGAGGCTGTGCAGGGACAAAATTAGGACGGCCAAAGCTCATCTGGAGCTCAATCTGGCTACTGCCGTTAAAGATAACAAAAAACGTTTCTATAAATACTTCAACACAAAAAGGAGGACTAAGGAGAATCTCCATCCTTTACTGGATGCGGGGGGAAACTTAGTTACAAGAGATGAGGAAAAGGCGGAGGTGCTCAATGCCTTCCTTGCCTCAGTCTTTAGCGGCAATACCGGATGTTCTCTGGATACTCAGTACCCTGAGCTGGTGGAAGGGGATGGGGAGCAGGATGTGGCCCTCACTATCCATGAAGAACTGGTTGGTGACCTGCTACGGCACTTGGATATGCGCAAGTCGATGGGGCCGGATGGGATCCACCCGAGGGTACTGAGGGAACTGGCAGAGGAGCTGGCCAAGCCACTGTCCATCATTTATCAGAAGTCCTGGCGATCAGGGGAGGTCCCAGTTGACTGGCGGCTAGCAAATGTGACGCCCATCTACAAGAAGGGCCGGAGGGCAGACCCGGGAAACTACAGGCCTGTCAGTTTGACCTCAGTGCCAGGGAAGCTCATGGAGCAGATTCTCTTGAGAGTCATCATGCAGCACTTGCAGGGCAAGCAGGCGATCAGGCCTAGTCAGCATGGGTTTATGAAAGGCAGATCCTGCTTGACAAACCTGATCTCCTTCTATGACCAAGTGACACGCTGGGTGGACGAGGGAAAGGCTGTGGATGTGGTCTACCTTGACTTCAGCAAGGCTTTTGACACCATTTCCCACAGCATTCTCCTCAAGAAACTGGCTGCTCTTGGCTTGGACTGGCGCACGCTTCGTTGGTTTAGAAACTGGCTGGATAGCCGGGCCCAAAGAGTCGTGGTGAATAGAGCCAAGTCCAGTTGGAGGCCAGTCACTAGTGGTGTCCCCCAGGGCTCGGTACTGGGGCCGGTCCTCTTTAATATCTTCATCGATGATCTGGATGAGGGCATTGAGTGCACCCTCAGTAAGTTTGCAGATGACACCAAGTTAGGTGCGTGTGTCAATCTGCTTGAGGGTAGAAAAGCTCTGCAGGAGGATCTGGATAGGCTGCACCAATGGGCTGAGGTCAACTGCATGAAGTTCAACAAGGCCAAGTGCCGGGTCCTGCACCTGGGGCGCAATAACCCCAAGCAGAGCTACAGGCTGGGAGATGAGTGGTTGGAGAGCTGCCAGGCAGAGAAGGACCTGGGAGTGATGGTGGATAGTCAGCTGAATATGAGCCAGCAGTGTGCTCAGGTGGCCAAGAAGGCCAGCGGCATCCTGGCTTGTATCAGGAACAGTATGACCAGCAGGTCTAGGGAGGTGATCGTCCCCCTGTACTCAGCTCTGGTGAGGCCGCACCTCGAGTACTGTGTTCAGTTTTGGGCCCCTCGCTACAAGAAGGACATCGAGGTGTTTGAGCGGGTGCAGAGAAGGGCGATGAAGCTGGTGAGGGGCCTGGAGAACAAGTCCTACGAGGAGCGGCTGAGGGAGCTGGGCTTGTTCAGCCTGGAGAAAAGGAGGCTCAGGGGCGACCTTATCGCTCTCTATGGGTACCTCAAGGGAGGCTGTAGCAAGGTGGGAGTTGGTTTGTTCTCCCACGTGCCTGGTGACAGGACGAGGGGGAATGGGCTTAAGTTGCGCCAGGGGAGTTTTAGGTTAGATGTTAGGAAGAACTTCTTTACTGAAAGGGTTGTGAGGCATTGGAACAGGCTGCCCAGGGAAATGGTGGAGTCACCATCCCTGGAAGTCTTCAAAAGACGTTTAGATGTAGAGCTTAGGGATACGGTTTAGTGGGGACTGCTAGCGTTAGGTGAGAGGTTGGACTCGATGATCTTGAGGTCTCTTCCAACCTAGAAATTCTGTGATTCTGTGATTCTGTGAAGTCCAAAAGTCCCCTGTAATCTGCTGGGAGAGAGATCTGAAATGCTGCAGTCAGCACTACCAGGAAGTCAAAATATATTTCTCCAGCTCTAATTTGAAAAACTTCACCAGCAAAGTTTGCCCTGAGGAGAAATTCTGCTAACCACAGATGTATTTATTTTCTGCCGATGAACACAGCCGTGTGAACAATTGACAGAGACGTCTTTTTTCTGCAGGAGGATGCCAGAGCTGCAGATTAAAAGCTTAAGTTTCAAAATTCAGAGTGACCCTATTTATCAACACAAGAATGGGCTTGTTGTGGCTCATGCGGCTTTTCAGGATTGCCCTGAGCTATGTGTAAGTGTTCTACTGTCTTGTTTAAGGTGACTGGCAATGCACAGCATGCGGCTGAAAATACCTCACGTGGTATTTCCTGAAAGATGATTCCATTAGTGGCGATCCTTGCTTCTATGGCACAATGAAAAAAAAATTCCCTCAAGAAACTAGTTATCCATAAGAACAGATGACTTTATTCTTTGGAAATTTGTGATGTTTCTCACGGAAGACTTGACGAGAGGAGCATCAGTCTCTTTGGGAGTGCAGGCAGCAGGTCAGCTTTTCCCTTTGGGCACTGCAGCTGGTCACTGCCACCCTTTATGCCCTGGCAGCAGCCATTTATGGGAAATGTCAGACCTGTTCCTACACCCAGCTCCTGCCTGGCTGGGGGGCAGCACCTGGAGCCTGCCCTGCCAACCTCGCTCACATCCCTTCGATCCTCAGGTCCCTTCTCAAGGGAGTTTCCTACTCTTCAACAATTTCTTATTATACAGTAATCCTTTAATACCAAATTGTATTTGATCCTGCCTAGATAATTATAGGATAGCCAGCAAATGCAAAACCGGCTGTAGGTAAGAACATGAACTACTGAAATTAAAATTATATGATTTTTTTAATGTCAGTACAAGTTTTCCTAATTATATTTTGATTTCTGAGGAAGAGTTCACCTGTTTTCAAAGCACATTATCTTTAGGGTTTTCTGTTTGTTTAGGTGGGTTTATCTTTTTGTTTATTTTTTGTTTGGGGGGGGGAGAGGGGTGATATTTTTGTTTCTTTGGAAGTGACACCTTTTTCATATACTGCCTGGAGAAAATGAAAATGTTTACTTTTTTCCAGACATCTCTTGTTGGTGCATATCAGTCCTGAAAAAACAAAAGTGGTTCCTTCAGGAATCGTTGTGTTGACATTACATAGAATAGCTGAGATTGGCAGAGACCTCTGGGGATTGTTTAAGGCAAAACCCCAGCACAACAGGGTCACCTACAGAGGGTTGCTCAGCACCGTGTCCAGTCATGTTTTGAAAATCTCCACAGACAGAGACTACAAAATGCTCTGAGCAACCTATTCCACTGCAACTACCACTATACATGTATATATATATAACATTTCAGTGAAATGTCTTGTATTTCGGGTTGTGCCCATCCTGTCACTGGATAACAGCCAGACTCAGTGGCTTTACTCTCTCAAGTCCCTCAGGTAAGGTCCCTCTGAATGGCAGCACAGCCAGTGGTTTTGTATCATCTGCAAACCTTCTGGGAATGTACTCTGTCCTACCATCCAGTCTATTAGTAAAGGTCCTAAACAGCACTGGACCCAACTCCAGGTGCTGGGGACACATCACATTTGAACACAATGCCATGAAGGAAAAGTGCATCAGAGTTTAAAAGCAAATTTTTCTGTGTGCATTTGGCTGCCATCTCACCAATAAGACTCGCTGTCATGCTGTTATCCATGCTTTTATCAGCGTGAGCTTGAACTACTGCAAAAGCTCAGCCAGCTGCTTTGAAGCTCTGCAGTAATATGATGCTGCACAGCGATTGAAGTTATTGCCTTCCTGTCTGAGAGAAACAAGTCATGTTACAGCGGTGCCAACAGAGAGGATGCAACCTGCTGGTTTAGACTCACAACCTCCTAGATGGTTTGGGACTTGCTTGCATAAGAGGCCACTATTTTCCCACTCGTGCACAATGATTTTGTTAGTTAGAGCACTTAAATCCATTGACCACCTCGTAGAAAAGGATTATCTGCTAGCAGTCAGTTTCTGTGAAAAAGCCTCAACAGGTGAATTGCTGCCGTGTGGGTCCTTTGTGGATTTGGGTTGCTTCTGGCAAAACTATCTATTAAAGAAGCAATTTGGGACAGAGCTGGATTGAGGATCTTATTTGAAAGTCCTAGGAGACTTTTCTACATGATTACATGCTGTAGCGAGAGATAAGTTTGATTCTTTGCATAAATTATTACTATTAATAACTGAATTACAAATTTAAATATTAATTATTATAATGAATCCTTTAGTACCTAACAATTATTGAGTATTACAAACTCTGAAATAAACACTAGAAGTTGCTAAATAAAAAACATTATTTGTAGTCTGAAACTGGCTTTTTTTATTCCATTGTAGGAGACCTTGGGGCTATAGACTTCAAAGCTCTGGATTTTGATTTACTCCAAAGGAAAGTAAACAAGCTTCAGAGTAAGTAAGAATTAGACCTTGAATCCCACTAGGTTTGGCACTCTCACAAGGAATTTCCATGCTTACGTAGCATGTTCTTCTGCCTCGTTCTTCTCACTTAAATTCTATTTCACAATCCTATGTGCCAGTGCATTTTAGACCTCTCACACATCTGATCTCTCTTATCTTACTTTCATTTCACAGAGTAGTAGTTCACTATGTTCACTTTCTAACGGTTTAAACAAGGAAACTCTAAGGTGTAGAAAGGCTAAGATCACAATCCTCAAAAGTTTATTTGTAACTCTCATCCTATTTTTCTACCTCATTCTGTATTCAACACCTTTTCTTTCTTGTTACGTTTGTCTTTGATCCTGGCTCAAGTCTCTCACAGTCTGTTTTACTTGGCTGTGAAGAACCATGCCCATATGTAGCGTTGAGGCTGAAAGAAACTACAGAGCTGTAGCTGGAGCGGGGCTGGAGAGGGGCTGCCAAAGCAAACTTAGGGCTGCCAAAAGAATTCTCTTCTGAAGAATATCGTGTTTCTCGACAGTGCCTGGTTTATAGCTCAAACTAGGGTTAGGAATAGCATTGAAAGTCTGAAATGCAGATGGGATGGGGCTAAAGAAGGTTTGGCAAAGGTGAAATAAGTCTGACAAGATAGTTTTTCTCCTAGTAATATTAAGGGTCTGGACTGAACAGCGCCACTGACCTTTAGCTCAGCCTAGGGTTTAGGGTCAGGGCTGGTGGAAAGACCAGAGCTCCAGCTGGAGCAGAGCTGCCAAAGAAAAACAATGGCTGCAAAGAGATTAATCCCCCGGAATTTTGCCAGAGTCCAGGCAAGTGCTGCAGTGGCTTTTTAGGGCTCAATTTAGGTCTAGGGTTAAGCTTGGAAAAAAAGCTCAAGGCTCCAGCTGGGCTGAGGCTGGAAAGAAGCTGCCAATGGAGAATTAGTTCATCCAAAAGTTCACCCACAGGGAATGTGTAATCTCTAGATGGGCTGGAGTGCCCTTGCAAGGCCCTGTATTGAGCGGAACTAGGATTAGGGCTGGAAACATGCATTCCTCGAGGCCCTGGAGTGTGTCCAGAGCAGGGCTCTGAAGCTGGTGAAGGGCCTGGAGCACAAGGCCTGCGAGGAGCAGCTGAGGGAGCTGGGGATGTTTGGTCTGGAGGAGGCCCAGGGGAGACCTCATTGCTCTCTGCAACTGCCTGAAAGGAAGTGTGGGGAGCTGGGGTCGGCCTCCTCTCACAGATAACCAGTGATAGGACCAGAGGGAATGGCCTCGAGTTGCTCCAGGGAGGTTCAGGTTGGAAATGAGGAGACATTTCTGTCAGAAAGAGCAGCCAGGCACTGGGATGGGTTGCCCAGGGAGGTGGTGGCGTCACCATCCCTGGGGGTGTTCAAGGAGAGGTTGGACGTGGTGCTTGGGGACATGGTCAGTGGGTGACACTGGTGGTACAGTGCTGGTTGGACCAGATGGTCTTGGAGGGCTTTCCCAACCTTTACGATTCTATGATTTCTCTAATATAATTTCTCAAATTTCTCACTCGTTTATTTTCACAGAGCTGACGCCCTCTGCCGGCACACGGCGGCACCTGCCGGGGCCAGCGGCGCCGGGAGCGCTGCCCGTGGGGAGCGCCCGGGCGGAGACGGCTCCCGGACCCCCGGGCTCCGTGAGGCGCTGCGGGGCGGGGTCCGCCCTCAAAATGGCGCCGCCCTCAACAGGGTCTCCACTGGAGGCAGCTTCCAGAAGTTTCTCTGCCCGCGTTAAAGATGGCTTCCCGGCGTCCTGTGGACTGCGTGACGTCACACCTCCCCCGCCTCCCGGAGCCAACGGTGCGTGCGTGCTCTGGAGTCACGTGGGCTGAGCCAGCCAGTCGGCGTGGGCGCGCGGGCCGGCGTTGCGTCATTGTGCTGGCGGCGCGGCGCGGAGCGGGGCGGTTACGCAGGTGTGGGACGGGGGCGGGCGGCCTCGGGGGCACCGCGGCGGGACCGGGACCGGGACCGGGACCGGGCGCTCCTGACTCCCAGAGCCCGCCTCGGGCCGGCTGCCCCGCGGGGCGAGAGCCTGGGGGTCTGGGGGCCGGGCCGGGGCCGTGCCGCCTGTTGAGCTCTGCGCTGCCGCGTTCCTGCCCCTCGCGCTAGAGGCGGCTCGCTTCAAGCGGTAGCTTCACAAACAGCGAGCGCACCGCAGGCTCTGGGAAATGCGTTACGCGGCGGGCGCGGAGGGGGTGGGGCAGGAGGCGGCGTGTCGGCCGCACGAGTGGGCTGTCCCAGCCGGGCCCACCGCCGGCGCTTCCTAGCAGCGAGGCTGGTTTCTGCCTTCGTTTTTCTTTCTTAGCGTTAAATTTCCAGCAGCGCGGGCACTCGTTTCTGGTGCGTGATTGACGTTTGTTATTTAGAGCACGCAAGTTGCGCTTGGCAATGTATGCCTGCGTTAGGAAGGGTTCTTCGAGAAAAGCGCTGGGAATCGGCGCGTCTGGTTACATCAGAACTGCGCGAAGTCACGGAGTAGCTGGAGCAGGAAGGGCTTCCAGCCCCTTGCATGTGACACGCAGTACTCGTGGAAATAGGGTAAAGGTGCCGTGTTACACGGCCTGGGGAGCCTGTAGGCTGCTGTGCCCGCACGCTGGTGATAGCTGCGTGAGTTACGTCAGGGCCTTCTGGTCAGGGCCTTCTGCTCAGAGCTGCTACGGAGTAGCCTGAGCTCCTGCGCTGGGTGTGACCTTGACTGAAATCTGACTCTATAAAGATATTTAATTCATCAAAAGAGCAACTTAAAAGGAAACAACCTTTCCTAAAGCTTTTTCCATCAAGTGCATTACACTGTTTAGTCATTTGGTGTTATACCTGACTGAAGTTTATGTAGAGTTTGGAAGATCTTACGCTCTTTGAAGGAAGAATGCTCACGCAATGTTTTTCAAAATAAAAATTAGTTGAGATAATTCAAACATAAATACGTAAAGGCTCTTGGTGATAACTTCTGTGTAAGAAATTTAATGTGTTTTTCTGGTTTTTGGTAAGCACCTTGTTGCAGAAGATAACCAACAGAAATGGAAAACAAATACGGATGGAAGAACAGTTAAATTTTGCTTAAGAATGTTCTAGTTCTCATTACAGTACTCAAGAATCAGGATCTCTAATTATATATTACTATTATATGGCGTGGAGTAGTTGAGAATAAGCAGTAAATATATGGTTTTTGTGTGAAAACCTTGTAACAAAACTAAAACACATTTTCTTGTGCACTTGCAGGAAAGCTGTTAAACTAAGCAACCATGTTGGCTGCAAGGCTAGTGTGCCTGAGGATGTTACCATGCCAGGTGTTGCGCCCCACCATTACTCAGGCTTCCCCAGCATTGAGGAATTCCAGTATAAAAGCGTACCAGCTGTGGCAGCCTAACCAGGTAAGGTAGATGTCAAGGGGCTGAGTGTTTTGCCAAGAGAATTGCTTGGCATGGAGTACCTGTTTTGAACACTCCTAAACCTTTGGCTTGTTTGAGAAAGCTACTGTTACTTAGTGAAGGAATAACAATAATCATAAACAGAATGCTTAAAAGTAATTGAAGTAATATTTTCCATTTAAATTATTAGAAAAAAGAACCTGAAGCAGGTAATTAGCATTGGGCAAGCCTTATTATGCAAGGTGGGGAGAGCAAAAGTTCTACCTCTTCCTAGGTCCTTGTTTGCTAGTATTTTTCCATCTTAAATGTTACGTTAAATGCAAAATTTATTTTCAAAAACAGTAGTGTCGTGGTTTAACCCGGCTGGCAGCTAAATACCACGCAGCCGTTCGCTCACCCTCCCCCCTCCCTCTCTGGGACGGGGGAGAGAAAATGGAAAGTGAAGCCCGTGAGTTGAGATAAAGACAGTTTAATAAGACAGGAAAATAATAATAACAAAATAATAATAACAATAATAACAATAATGTTACAATGGTGATAATAGGAAAGTAATAATAATATGTACAAACAAGTGATGCACAATGCAATTGCTCACCACCCGCTGACCGATGCCCAGCCTAACCCCGAGCAGTCCGGCCCCCTCCCCCCGGCTAGCCACCCCTATATATTGTTTAGCATGACGTCAGATGGTATGGAATACCCCTTTGGCTAGTTTGGGTCACCTGTCCTGGGTCTGTCCCCTCTCAGCTCTTACTGCACCCCCAGCCTGCCTGTTGGCAGGACAGAGCAAAAGGCTGAGATGTCCTTGGCTTGGTATAAGCACTGCTCTGCAACAATTAAAACATCGGGGTGTTATCAGCACTCTTCTCATCCTAAGCCAAAACACAGCATTCCACCAGCTACTAGGAAGAAAATTAATTCTGTTCTAACTGAAACCAGGACAAGTAGTCTCAGTATGTCTTTAGAGCCGTTGCCCAGGCCAGAGTAATTCTTGAAATCTAGCAGGACTATCCAGAGTCTTACTGGCAGTTTCAAAACTGAACTGTCATTATCCAAAGACTTCATGGAGAGAAGGTAGTTGAGTCTACTTTCTGTTTTCATCTTATGCATAGAAAACTCTTTTAAGCACCCTAAATTGCAGGCTGTGATTTTTTTGCTTGTTTGTTTTGGTGGGGTTCTGATTTTTTTGGTGGTTTTGTTTGTGTTTTGGTTTTTTGCTTTGTGAGGAATGCTACATAATTATAACGGTGGAGTTAGATGTTGTTAGGTGGGGGAAAAAAAAACTGCCTGAAATGCTTTGGTAGACTTCCTGGATTTTATTGCTCGATCAGCTAATGCTTGTAGTAATGCTTGTAGATCTCAATTTTTAGTATTAAAACAAACTTGCTACTTTGAGCAATCCCTTGGTCAAGTGCCCATATAATAATTCAGAAATTTCTGAGCAAATGGTTGACTTCAAAAGCAGTTTCTGAACTTAAAGTAGGAGTTCTTATACCTCCTGCAGATTGTGAAGGGTTCAGTAGAGCAACGTGCCTTATTTGCTTGGAGCTTGTTAGCCACAGATCTTTAGTTTATCGGCCTTCATTCGACGTTTGTTCTTGAAATCAAGGTTAGATACAAAAGTGAATTCACACTGCTCTCCCAAATTCAGTGGGCAGGAATGTTGTGTTATTTTTTTTTTAACATAAAGTTAAGTAAATAAAGAGTATGTTTTTACATGAAAAGTAAAATAAAGTCTTATGGCCTTGCTTAACACAGTGGAAGTAGAATAGAAATGCAAACATTAAACTTTTTTTATTTTTAGCAGAACTGTTAACTTCAACTTCTGCATTGGTTCTATACTGCTGTCTGTAAATGTCTCTTACAGTTTCCTGAACTTTAATATTCAGTTGTTTTCTCTGAACGTTGTTGTTTCATATACTTGGGAGGGAAGCACAAATAAATTAACTAGCAATAGCAGGTGTAGCAAGTAAATGGCAGTGCTTTGGTGTGTTAAAAGCAAATTGCTTTCTCTCAAAAATGGATTGTTATTAATTTGTCAATACAGTTCATCATAAAGAATGTCTCCTGTTTTATTTCATTGAATCTGTCTTATTTTACCTTTGAATCTAACAGTGTTATACCACTAGAGTAAGAACCGGTGTAAGGCGTGGGAAAATTGGCCAGGAAATTAAAGAAGCAGCATTTGAGCCATCTGCAGAAACTGTGCTTAAAGGTAGGGTAGCTCTGCTTTATATACTCCCAATCTTTTGAAGCTTATCTTAAAACTTCCTTGAAGAAGATGGTTTCCTTCAAACCACTAAGGAGACTGAAAACATTGCTTAGTATTTTAAATTTACTAGCAATTTGGAGACAGTTACTCTGCTTGTCTTTCTCTGTAATGTTCAAAGCTGGAAATACCTCACAGTTTCTCACAAGACATTTATTGTTATCTCTGCTTTGAAGTGCTGTCAGGAACTATAAAATCAAACTTGGCTGCTTCTTAATGGAGACTAGTAACTAGTACTTCCTTGGTTACAGGTGTCTTTAAAATAATGCTAACACTTTGCTCCAACTACTTCTTATGCTGTTTCAAGGAAGTATTCTGCTCTGTGTGGAGTTTGCCAAATAAGGGGGGAAAAAAGAAAGAAAAAGGCCTAGGGTGATGTAGGCATGTAAGGTATTGGTGTACTATGCTTGCTGGTCCATTTAGTGTGAATCAGAGCTTTTTCTCAGCAGGTCACAAAGTGATTGGTATTAGTAGTTCAGCAAGACTTGTAAATGGATGTTAGCAGGACTGAATTGGTTAGTAGAATATACATAGATTGAGAAAAGAATACCATGGCTATAGCACACTGAGGAAGAATGTACACAAAGAAGTGCACAAGTGACAGCATTTGTTTTCAGCTGATAAATACTTTTCTGTGTATTGTGACACAGAAGTAATATGTCTAAAAATCAGACAGTAGAAACTGATGGTAAATCATGCCTTGTTGCCTGTGAGCTTTGTAAGTCGCATCTGAAACTGACGTGGTCTAATCTAATACCGAAGACTTGACTGAGCAAATGTTAAAGGTAGATGAATGACGGGAAAGGAAACAGTATCTTATGTCAGAGGACTTGTTAACTGGCCTTTGTGTTAGAATTCCCAGCTCTTAGTGTAATAAAGGCCAATAAACTTGCCATGATACTAGCTGATCTCAATTCCTACTCTGTTTTATGAAACTGTATGGTGTTGGTAAGCTTAATCTGGAGCGTTCCGTGCATAGCTATCTCAGAAATGGTTACACATTGACTTTCAAAGTTAAGCGGAGCTTTAATAAACCTAATATGGATCAGGTATTAGAGATAAAAACAAAGCCATGTGAGAATGCTTTTAACAGTCCAAGAAAAGCATTCATGAGAGCATGATTTTTCTTCATACAGTTGATCGTCTGGGAAAATTCGTTGTTGCTGGAGGGGCTGCTGTTGGCCTGGGGGCCCTCTGTTACTATGGAATGGGCATGTCCAGTGAGATTGGAGCTATTGAAAAAGCCGTGTGAGTAAGAGAGCTTATTTAAGTAAAGAGCACTTGGAAGTGGATCCTCCCTCTTTTTTTCTGCCCCTTCTTTAGCTAGTATCTCCTAATATGCATGTAGTTTACCTTTCGTAATCTCTGGACAGAAAGCCTTTGCTTCTGGCTGTGCAGGATTTTAAAGTATATAACTGAAAGGAAAATTTAAATAACTCAGATTTAAATAGATACTGAGTTATGTGAATTCCTTTGTTTAGCTAAATTTGAAACTGGAGGTGTGCCACATGCAAATAATTCATAAATTATGAAGAGTAAAACAATTGTTAAGACCACTTTGCCTTGTGTTCCTCTGAGATTATTCATTAAACTTTACACATTTCCTTACAGAACACTGTATTAAGGAGTTTCCTTTGAATACTCTACTTATGTTGGTTTAAACTCTTAAACTTAGATGTATTGCACAACAAAGCCTCGCTGATGACAGCATCTAGTTACGTAGACTTAAGTCAGTTACTGGTAAGCATAGGTGTGGGAGAAAGTGATGCTGGCAATGTCTTGATTTGCTTACTCTACTATTAGTCACTTCCAAATACAAATGTGTTCATTGTACTGAGGAGCTCTCATTCGTGTCCAGTTCTGCTGCTATTGTTAGAGCTCTCCAAATGACATGCCTGGCTTGTGATACCAGATAAATGTGCACAAAGTGACTCAGCATTCTGTAAGCTGCTCTGCAGGCTGCTTACTGCCCAGTACATAATCTATAGACAATTTTCTTTGCACTCATTTGTTGTGTGTATACACCACTCTATACTTCTCCATATTTAGAAAAAAAAGATATTATTTCGCATGTAAGCTTCCTCCTGTGTATACTTTCTCCTCAGAATTGAACTATCATTAGCATTCTTTGTAAATCACAGTGTTGCTAGAATTGTTACATAATATCTGCATGTAGTGGGGGAAGATCTAAAAGTTCAGACTCCTGTTGTAAGCTGAACTCATGATACAAGTTGCTAAACCACACAATTTTATGATACTTCACTTTTATCCATAACTATGAATATATTTAACAGCTTGGATGTGCTTTTTTTTTTAATTGGTCTTCATTCTGGTGTCGATAACTGCATAGATATGTACAACTACTTTTTTTTTTTTCAGTATTTGGCCACAGTATGTGAAAGACAGAATTCACTCTACTTACATGTACTTTGCGGGAAGCATTGGCTTGACAGCAATGTCAGCTGTTGCAGTAAGCAGATCTCCGGCACTCATGAGCCTTATGACAAAAGGCTCTTGGCTGGTAAGCTCACGTTATATAAAAAAAAATTCACTGAGAAATGACCCTAAATGTCGTGGTTGATAACAAAAATGCTGAATGTAAACTGTTTTGTGAAAAGGAAGGTGGAACTTTGCTTATGCTCTTGTCCTTATCTTTAAAGATCACAGATGTTCCCTAATGATATTTTGTGTTTTATAATTCGATGCATCTAATTGCATGCTGATGTGCGCCTTCTGTACCTCATCAGTAGCGTGTTTTTGACAAACTGCATACATAACATAAAATGCTGTGCTCTGCTGACCAGCTACATGTAAATATGAACCTGTTGCAAGTGGTCATTTGAGGTTAGCGATACTATTTCTGTAGCTTTCTAAAAATGGAATTAGAGTTTCTTACGCATTTGTACTCCTCCCTGTGCTGTTTTGTGTAACTCCTCCAAAGCTCTTGTTTGCCAAGGCCAAAGTGATACTGGTAGGCAAATCATCCAGGCAAACTGCTAACAGAATCTCTGTTTCCTACATATTTGGTGTGCTAAGTGTAGCAGAATAGTAGTAGTTAAATGCTAGCCTCTACACAGCTTTACAGAGATCAAATTAATTATGCTTCCTTGGTAGTAAACCGAAGTTGTATGTTTCTCTAATCAGTTGGCTAGCTGCTGCGTGTTTTTTTCAGAATGAAAAGTAAGAGGAGGCAATGAGGTTTTAAAAGGCGATAGTAAAATCATGTGAACTGAATACTGGCTTTGGGTGGAGAAATGTACAAGGAAAAAAAATAAAGCTAGTCTTGCAGGTACTTTCATGAAAATGGGATTAAATGGAGGAACTGTATGTTTTCCTTACACGAGTAAGAGATTCTTGCCATCTCTCACTAAACTTGGATTTCTAGCAGACTTGGTGTAAGTAAAATGGAAATTACTGCAAGTTAGAATCTGCAAAGATTTTAATATCTTTTACTAGAACAGTAAAGAAATTGACAAATGTTCAAATTATGACTTAGCATAATTCCAGAAAGAGCAGTTTATTGACTTTGAGACTAGGAGGTTCAACAAATCATGTGGTAGAATGGCGATCATACATTCTTAAGCCAACTTGAGCTCTCTTACTGCTGTTCTTACAGGCAATAGGTGCAACTTTTGCTGCTATGATTGGTGCTGGAATGTTGGTCAGGTCCATATCCTATGAAAATAGTCCAGCAGCTAAACATCTTGCTTGGATGATGCATTCAGGTATGTGGCTATAGTCTTCATTATAAAATAGTATGTTCCTGTGTGACCGCATTCTTACTTGAAGAAAACTGTTGATACTATAATAAATTACTATGTTCTGCTGCTGGAGACTTGAGATTTTTCAGAGACCACTGGGATTTCTTAAGTGTCCTTAATGTACCTCTAATTTCTCATACTCTTGTAAAAGTCACGTTCAAGTTGAACTTGAGGTACGTGTTGGATAGAACTGATTTATTAATACCTGCTTTGTTTTTGTGACTGCTTTCTGGCACTATAGCTTGTATAAGCACTGTTGCCTACACTTACTGAAATTCATCTGTACAGGATACGAAGATATTTGGAAACTGATCAGAAAAATACAGTTCTAGTATTAAATAACAGCTTCTTAGATACACATTCCCGTCAGGTTTGTAAACCAAAGATGGGTTTGCAAGAAACAGATCGGTGTCTTACTGATGTTGCATACTTCAAATAATAATTAGACAGACACATTAGGCACGGAAACTGTACTAGATCTCTAGTAGAATTGTACTCTAGAGCTGAAGTAAATTAGTTCTAGAGTACAATTACTTTATAATGAATTTACAGAGTACAATTAAAGTTTCTGTTAAGAAGTTGAATTTATTTCAGTGATGTGTTATTGATCTAGTATGACATTAACAAAACAGGTATAGGTTTCATGCAAGACTAGCAAAAAGTCTGACTTAATTGCTGGACTAATTCTTACTGCAAAAATCTGTCCTGACCTTCAGTTTTGAGCGTTCCTATGGCTATTTTGTAGTTGATTAGTCCATTCAAAGTGTCTCTTAACAGCTGTTTTTGAAGAGATCAGTATGTTGTTTGCTGTTAAGCTTTCTTCCAAAGACAAGCTCACTGAAGTACTCTCCAAAACTAGAGGAAAGTAGGTCGCTGAATTTAAGATTGTGCACCTATCTAGAAGGTAGTGCGATAAATTGGCAAGTGTGTGTGCTGGTGTTCTGTCATGTTAAGTGGATTAGTTTGAGTCATGACTTGAAACATTGTTTTGGCAGGTGGTGTCTTTACCAGAGCTGTTCCAAACCTTACTGGTTTTGTGTTCCTTTGGCTAGGTGTCATGGGTGCGGTGGTGGCGCCACTAGCCTTCTTGGGTGGTCCTCTGCTGATCAGAGCTGCCTGGTAC
Source organism: Aythya ferina (assembly GCF_964211825.1). NCBI lineage: Eukaryota > Metazoa > Chordata > Aves > Anseriformes > Anatidae > Aythya > Aythya ferina. The sequence continues at coordinate 10,180,729 of NC_140302.1, read as the reverse complement.
ACAGCTGGAATTGTTGGAGGGCTCTCAACTGTGGCCATGTGTGCTCCAAGTGAAAAATTTCTGAACATGGGAGGACCACTTGGAATAGGCTTAGGCTTTGTTCTGGCCTCTTCAATTGGTAAAGTATTATTTTAACTGTCAGAGTAGCTTATAAACTTACACTGCTAGGATGGGAAGCTCACTTTTAGTTACAGGCTAGCCTGTCAGTTCATAGGAGAAGATAACTCCATTACGCTTCTTGAAGACAGAAAATGAATTTATGATTCTGGCAAGTGTTAATTTGATGAATGGTTGACAGTAATGGTTTCTATTGATTAACTACTGGCAGTGAATCAGGAGAACAGTAAACGTTACCCTAGCTTCTGATTCACTCGTTTTTTTCCCTTTTATGTTTCAGGGCATTCTTGTATGAAAGTCCTAGGAACACGAGTACTTTCATGTGAAGAAAAGTATGCACGATTCCTTAGGGTGTTCAAAATTACTGCATTGGCTTCTATGAGACATCTTCTGTTGGTGCATTAAAGTTCCTTGAATCAAAAATGCACTGTAAATTGAGAATTGAATAGTTACTGAAAAACACGTGCTAAAGGAGTTGAAGTTTAACATTACTCAGAGTAGCAAATACAGTAGCTTTCATCAAGGCTATTTTATGTTCTTCTCCAGGGTCCATGTTCTTGCCTCCTACTTCTGCTTTTGGGGCTGGCTTGTATTCAGTAGCTGTGTATGGTGGATTGGTACTCTTTGGCATGTTTCTGCTGTACGATACACAGCATGTCATCAAGCGTGCAGAGACTCTTCCCTATTACGGAGTGACAAAGTATGACCCAATCAATGCGTAAGTATTCCAATGTCACTGTATGTGCAAGAATCAGCTTTGAGCTGTATGGCAGTATGTCTTACCATAAAGAGCCAGACCTTTGTTTACTATTCAAAAGTGTGTCGCTATCAAATGGAAGAAATCATAGGGTTTAGGAACATAATGTGAAAAAAACTAGTGGAGTTAAAACTGAAAGCATCTGCCTGAAATGAGAGAGACAGGATTGAAAATGTGGTGTCATGTCCAGTAATACTGGCTTCCTAAAAAGCACTTGTTTTCTGCAGCATTGTTGAGAGGATTTACAGTTGTTCTCTGAAAATACCTCTCAGTATCAGCTGAGATGAAGTATGTTAACTCTTCTGAAGTTGCTTAATATTTACTGGTCTTTATCACTCTAAATAAAAAAAACAAATGTGATACGGAAAGATGGATTAATTGACCCTCACTAAAGAGCAAGTCTGAACAAGTAACTGCCTTACTGTACCTGTTGTCTATCTGATCTTAGGTGAATTGTTTATCTCCTTGCATCTGGCCTTCTGTCAGTAAAATAGAACACTAGTTGTCTTCTAAATTCATGGAGACAAATAATAGATGATAAAGCATAGAAATAGAGGTCTCCTATAAGAAAAGCATAGTCTCCGTTAAGATTTTTTGCAAATAGATGCTGCTGGCAGAGATGGTACAAAAAAATAAAGGGGTGTTTCTACTTAACTAGGGTAGAGGACATGGTAGAGTTGAGTTTTGTTAGAAACCCTTGATGGATGCTTTTTTTAGAAGTAAATGGTATGAAGTGCAAAATAATACTTTTTATGTTCAACAAGATTAACTTTCATTTCTTCTTTCCTAGGTGCATGGGTATCTACACAGATACACTGAACATCTTCATTCGGGTGGCTACCATGCTTGCTGGTGGTGGAGGTGGCCGTAGGAAGTAAAGCAAGACTCTTCGCAGCTGACAGCCAGGAGTTCTAGGTTGTCTACCTAGTGCATATACTAAATAAAAACTTATGATTACAAGCACTTTTGCTGCAGGTCAGAAGTTTAAAGCATTTCAGCATATTGTTTAAGTGCAATGTGATTCAAACTTAATAGTGTTTCATCAAACACCTTCCAACAATGTGGACTGCTTGAAATTGTACATTATTTGGGGAGAGTAAATTATTTTAAATATATATGAGTAAAATAGTCGATATTCTTCTTAATGGGTTTGACAGCAGTTCAACTTTTGCTTTCTTTTTCTACTGTAAGTGCGTAGTAAAGTAAGTAATTTCTGTAAACGGGTATCCTATGTGCAGATAAGGACGCAAGCTACTTCAGGAAATGCTGTTCAGATGCAACAGTTTTTAGTTAAGTTGTAGACATCATTTTATTTGCATATTAAGAAGAACTGAATAAGTTGGATGTGGTATTGAATGTGACAACGTATTTTGCTGCTTAGGCAGAAATTTCAGAAAGGTTTGAGCAATTTTCAGAAAGACATTGGTCACCTCACTCACCCAGTCCACCAACATACAGAAGGCAATATGAGGAACCTGTGACGCCTGTCCCATGTAAAAACTGTGGTCTCCTTCTGGGGCACATGAAAACTCCATGTCTGCTTTCCAGTGTTTTAATGTTAAGTGGATATAACAACAGCTAGGCTCTTTTGATACTAGATTTATCAAATTGTTGAATAATGATAGAGGTGTGTCTTTCTTCCAGTGACTAAATTTCAGTATTGCAGATGAAGCACCATTCTTCAGAACAATTTCCACTGTTCATCTCCTCTCACAAGCTTGTACAGTTGACACTAAAAGAAAAGGAATTGAGGACTGCTTGCTGTAAAGCCAAGTATCAATTTACCATTTTGATATATGCTGTAGTCTGCCTCTAACTTTTCCAAATTGGTGTGTTTAGTACAGTTGAAAAGAAATGTTCCAATAGGTGGAATTGATTTAACATTAAGACATGCATGCTTGCTGAAGTACATCACGTTATGTTGGAAGATGGGGCAAGTTCTTGGGCACAAAAAAGTTTGAGCTAATACCAACAACTCGGACTTCCATTTTTCCGGTGAATATGCTATGTTTATGTATTCTGGGAAAAAATAAAATTCTAGCCTCACAAGTTGATTGCTCTTACTTCTCATGTGTTAATATAATTTAACTAACTTCACAGTAACTCAGTTAAGAGTACTGTATTTTTTTGGCTACAAATTCCTTTGTAAGAGAATCCTCTGTTTTACAAAATAAAAATTTAAAAAAATCCCCAAAGATGTTTTCCAGTTTCACTGGTTGCCATCTTTTGTGGATGTTTCCCCGATGGAAGATGCTGATCTACACTTGCTTCAAGTGATCCTTCTGGTGTGTCCTGTTGGCTATGGATTACAGCCAGTACTGCTTTTTTCTGTTTACTGCAGTATTTTTAGTTTCTTCAGTCACAGGGAAAAACAGTGGACTGTGAAGAGACTTGTTGCACAAAATCCGTTGTGACCAAAGGTCATACAGCACAAACGAGCTCATGGCACTATTTTAAATGAAGGAAAGCTTTTAGTACTTCGAGAAGGTAGAAATCTCAGGATCACATCACATTGTAGGTAAGTTTATAGGATCTTGGTCTTTTCAAGTAATTTCATACACAGTGGTATGTGTAAACTGATTTAGAGAAACTATACATAGCAGTATAGTTGTCATCAAATACTGTAATCTACAGGAAGAGATTCTAGGGAATCTGCCTTATAACAAAACTAAAAAAGTAATATTTGTGCCTGTAACTAAAGAACACAAGCCAAGCTGTTTTGGGGTTTGTTTGTTTTTTGATTCAGGGGACAAAGCTTTAGAGATTGATTATGAACCACAAGGGGGATCGTGGATGGTTTGAAACAGTAAGGTGTAGAACACAACACTACAACAGGAAAGTCGAAAAGCTTAACAACAAAAAAAAAAGTGCTGAATCATGAACACTCTCATTTGCATTGAGTCTTGTGGGAAGATGCAATTTGACATTGGACTCCAGCAGGAAAATACTCTGGTGCTATCTAGTGTGGGTCTCCAAAAAAACAGGGGAAAATAAGTTCTTTTATATGTGAAGTCCTAAGGAAAGAGCCAAGGTTTACCTTACTTAAGATAGCCCAGATTTGGGGAAAAATAAAAATCTTGATTGTGGTTTGATAGGCACAAGAACCTGGTGCTCATTTTGCAGTGACGGCATCTGTTAGGTTCTTGTGCTGGTTTACTGTCATGGTATTCTTAAAATGCTAACTGAAAACTTGAAGACTTCCTAGAACTAAAAAGAATAGGTTAGTTTTACAAATAAAACTTATTAGGATGCTGTTGTAAGTAGTTCGGTTTGTTTCCTTAAATTGAGAAGTACAGTTTTAAATCAGGAGTTTCTCATAAGTGAGTATTAAGTTCAATTAAGTATATCTTACTCCACAGCTTTGAGAACAAATACCGCTGAGGAAGGGCTAAATAATAATTTATTTATTTTTTTTGTAGGTCTCCTCCTAAACACTGAGTATTTTCAAATGAAAATTAGATGTTTTACAGCCTGAAATTCATACATATAAAAGCTGATCAGTACCTGGATAGACTAATTTTTAATGTCCAGTTTCATTCTATTCCCAGAAAACTGGGAAGCAAAAATAATTGTTAACAGTAGGCTGTAAACTCATAGAAATAAAAAAAAACTAGCAGTCTTAGCAGTAAAGCTGTTTTTGTTGTTGTTGAATAAGGAATGTTATTTAATGTTCTACTGACTATTTTGCCTTCCCCTTTGGGTGCTTTTGTTCACCATGGTTTTGATAGTTACAAAGTCATAAGTTTTTTCATCTTTTGATGCATTTTGTTGTGTCAGATTGAAGATGGTGATAAGTAATTATATTTTCGTATGACTTTTAATTAAAACTCAAAAGCAACAACAACAAAATATTAAAACATAAAAAAGTAGAGTATTTTTAAATAATTAGTTTTAAGTTTATGGGACATGAAATAAATCAGAAAAGCAAGTGTTACAGAATCATAGAATGGGCTGGGTTGAAAAAGACTAAGGTCATCTATTTTCAACCCCCCTGCTCTGGGCAGGGTTGCCAACCACTAGAGCAGGCTGCCCAGAGCCACATCCAGCCGGGCCTTGAATGCCTCCAGGGATGGGGCATCCACCAGCCCTCTGGGCAACCTGTTCCAGTGCCTCACCACCCTCTGAGTAAAAAACTTTCTCCTAATTTTCAGCCTAAATCTCCTGTCTTAGTTTAAAACCATTCCCCCTTGTCCTATCACTTGTACATCACACATGTAAACAGGTGTTCCCCTGTTTATTATCAGAAGCTTTCATAGTTTCCATAGTTTTCATAGTTGTGAGTAAATAAACATGTATTTAAGGAAAACACAATTCTCATGCCTTTGAGATTTAAGAAGATTCGTGTAGTTTAGTGGGAAGTTTAATCAGCAGCTTGACTGCCAATAAATATGGGAGGAATAGGTGTTTGTGTGTGAGCATAGCAGAAAGGAATTTTAAGTTTTATTAGCCAGAAATAGGGTCTTATTAAAATCATGATTCAAAATAGCATAGAACCAAAAAACAGTTCAAGGGGAGAGATTTCAAAACTCACTTCTCAGGTTAATGGGGAATGCAGTTGGTTCTTAATCTTTAGTATAAGTTCCAAAACTGACTTAAGTGCAGTAAGTACTGGGAGCAATTGGATTGCTTCAGGATGATTCGATGAAGGTTGGGCTAGATGGTCAAGTTACAGCCTTTCTCAGGCTTGAAACATAAAAGTCTGTTTAGTCTTTGCACAGTAGAGACCAGTCTGCTGAAAACACTTTATTCTTTTGGACTGAAGTTGTCCATTAATTACAAAAGGGGAAATGGGATGGGGCAAGGAGAAGGAGACTTGTTTTTTTGTTTATTTTACAGGCAGTAAAATTGAATCCACTGCAGCCACCAAATCCAAGACTCTCAGTCACGTTAGTAACTCCAGCTGGCAAAGGTGGATAGAGATGCATGCCATGTTTCCCAACTGGTTGGTCAGGTAGTCCAGGGCTGTAAGAATTCCTTCAAGAGCATCATGGTTTGTCTTTTTGCATGTTATCTTACTCTTAGCGTACTCTGATGTGGGGTTTATGGATAGATTGGCCGTAGTTTCTCATCCTTAGTTCCACTGTCGATGGTGGCACCTGAGCAGCCCATTGCTACATTGAAATGAGGATGACAACCTCCATTTGGAGACATCGGTTGAAAAAGATGTCTGGACAATCCATCTTCACATTTCAAAGGCAGGTGGACACTTGTGGGCAGACTGCTTTCAGGACATCGGTTTGAGTGAATTCTGTCTGCGAGGTATTTAAGTGTTACATTCCAATCCTGCAAAAAATTTGTCAATAGCTACCTGCTGTCGTGCTGTGCACTTAGCGGAGGACTCGTCCATATGCATGGCATGTGTCTGTCTTTTGGCATTGGAATGTGCTTGTTTGTGATGCTTATCTGGGGCAGTGGAACAGAGGTGGGTGTTGGAGGGCTGAAGTTCATTGTAAATGACATCTAAGAGTGGGAAGGCAAGGATCTTCTTAAGGAAACTGGAAATGGAAGATTAGAAGCTAGTGTCATCTCCAGATTTGCCCAGAAGAAAGAAAAGTCTCTAACAGATAAGATCCAAGAACATAATCTGTAAGACAAAAAGGTCAGGGAAGCAGTTGGAAAATGGAGGTAGAGAGAATATACAAATTACTGTACAGCTTGCAGACCTGTGACTGTAGAGTCTGTCAGCTAGATGTTTGAGGCATTTATAAAAAAAAAAAAAAAAAAAGTCATCTTTAAAGCATTAACTTTACAAAAGAATCAGAAAATGTATTAAGTCTCTGCAATGGGAAAAAGATTGTTGCTTTTTGCCAAGGTGAGTTGGACTGGGAAAGAACCTGAGTGCAGAGGTAACTGTTTCTGAATCATCCAGGGAAATAAGGGATGCTTCCTCAAATTCACATTACTAATACCTCACGTTCAATAGTCATAAAAGATGTCGCTCAAAATGGTGAAAAAACAGTGTAACTTCTTATGGTTAAATTAAGGCACCCTCCAGAGTGTTTTTGATGCTTTTCGAGAAGAAAACTGGGTAAACTCTTGAAATTGCAGTCTTCATGTAGTCAGTATTCTGGAGGTGGTATGCTAAAATACTGTAAGGTTTATGAATGTTTTACTAAACGCTGCTGACATTCTAAGAATCTGCATTTTGTATGCAAGATTTCTTCTATCCAGGTTGAAACAGCTGCTGGTGGCATAAGGAGAACAAAACAGTTGGAGTAAATGGCCTTGTTTAAATTTTAACATAAGTTAAACTAACTTTTGGGCTGGAAGAAACAGGGAGAATTAAGAACTTTCAGGGAGCAAAGATAATTTAATTCAACCTGACCTGTTATTGTGAGGCAGTGTAGTTCTCAGGGAACATATGCTGACCTCCATTTCCCAGGGAGAAGGTATGTATTGTAGAAACCATAGCCTGTAGTTTTATACATTGTATTAAAAAGAGCAATGATGGTGTCTGGGATACAGAAGCTAGCTAGGACTAGAATAAAGAGCAAGACAACAGTTATTTCTCCCAGCAGTTTATGGTAAGTTGAGAATCACTTGGGAGATTGTCCTGGAGCAGGGTTTAAAACATCTTTGTCTCATTCACAGAGCTTTTTCAGCAAGTCTCCTGTGACTCCTCAGTTTGTATCCTGCATCTAATGCCTCTGCAGTGCTAGCAGCTGCCTGTGAGTCCCGTGTGTGTCATTCGTGGTCTCTAAGCTCTGTGCTTTCACTTTTCTGTCTCTTCACGCGTCACTCTTTTGGATAGTTTTGTTCTGTTAGTTGAGGCTTATACCTCTATTTATTTCACTTGTTTTTTTTTAACTTCACTCCTACAGGCAACCTAAGGAAGGTGAAATAACAGATGTCTACTTTCCCTCTGATTTCTGACGTGATTTCAGCTCTTTTTGTAGTCTTTTGAGGTCTCAGGCATGATGAGGCCCAGCTTACTATGGTAGCTGTAGGCTTCTAAACAAAGTGCATATCACAATGAAGCAAGGCTTTGGTCCTCAAAGGCTTATACTGGATGCAGTCATAACTGTTCTGCGCACAAGAAAAATGTTTTCCTGTGGTGCTCTGGTTTAAGCAAGATGTAATTTAGGAAGCTGAGTTTTGATAGCTAACCTGCCAGAGCTTGTACCTCTGTTAGAGGGTGGTAAGAGGAGCTGTGTAACCTGGTTACTGTACTGAAGCAGCTCAGTTCCCACAGTGCCTCCCTCCTTTCCCCCAGAGTGAGGAAAAACATGAGTGCCTATATGGAATGGGGGGTGAAAGGGGATTATCCATCTTTCCAGTTACTTCATCTGTAAGAGATTCCACCTTGTTTCACTTACAGCTGCTGTTGCAGTGAGGAAAAAAAACAAAAAATTGCCTCTTTCTTCTTTCAGAAAGATGGTAGAAGAATGCAGGACACTTCACTGGGTCTTTGTGTGTGAAGTACCTAATCTGGTTGCTCAATGCTTAGTTCCAGAGGACTTACTATGAGGAAATGAAGTGGTACAATGACAAATGTCTGGGCAGTCATCTTGTTCTTTTTCCTGAATAGATAAGGCATTTAATTAGCTGGCAAGTCTCAAAAGCAGAAAACACTGTGCAGCTGTTAGCCTCTAGGGCTTCCGGAAAGATTTTGTGATTAATCTGCATATTGATCTCTTTCTTTAAAGCACAGATAAACCTTGTCTTACTGATCAGACAGAAGCTGGTTGTAGGGCTGACAGAGGGAGTTTCCCCTTCGGAATGGGTATAAATGATGTTCCTCAACCACTGTGGCATCTTCCTGGTGGTTCTGCACATTGTAGGTATGGTGATCGTTAAACACAACCAAAACAAGTAAACACTTTCTCTTTTCTTGTTTTGATGATTTGAAATCCAGAATTTGAACGAAGGCACTCAGAGCCATAGGCTAAGACTGTCTATATTTCTGTAACAATGTGAATTTCAACTTGTTCCTGCCAGCTCCTACACAGACAGTTGTCTGAGAATAATGTTCCATCATCTGATTTAGTTTCGATTACTTGTGTCAGCTTGCACAAACTAAAACCCCATGATCCTGTTCACTGGGCACCATTTCAATGTAATGAGCACAATCTGTTCCTCAAAGCATTTATGGTCACTTCAGTTGTATTTATGTGACTGGGAAGGAAGAAGAAACATGCTTCATGAACAATGGTTTTACTTTTAGCCAGAAATTTGATGGAATAGGAGAACTCTGCTGAAACTTCTACTTTGAGCCAGAGTTTTGTCTGAATCCATCTACGTAAACAACATCAGTGGTTAGAAAGTGAACTTCCTCTATTTCAGTTGAGCTTGTATTTCTCTCGTTCTGTTGGGGCTCAAACAAATAATTTGCCAATGTCTCTGGAATTTTGTTTTCTTAAATTATATTGGAAGAAGAAAAATCTGCTAAATTACTTGCTCTTGTAAATTGTTCAAAAATCCTGAATGAAAATACTGCTTAAAGAAATGCAGTAGTTGTTGCTTGGCTTTGCAGTTGTGTGTGTGTTGGGTGGTGGGTTTTGGAGTGTGGTTTTTTTGTTTGTTTGTTTGTTTTTGTTTGTTTGTTACATTTTGTGATGTGTTTTTTCTTTCTTTGATTGTGATGGATGAGGATGTGTTGTACCTTTTAGGAGGAAAAAGTGAACGTCATCTCTGGACTGATCATCACTGCAAAAAGGAACAAGGTGAGTTTGTAGCAACAGTAGGTTTATGCTCTCCTGTGTTTGCTCTAGCTGTGGTACGGAGACGTTAGGCTTGTACTCAATAAATTAGGACCCACAACTTGAAAGCAGTTACCTTGATACAAATAAATTATCATGCTTCTGCTACCCCACCAGTGTACAATTTGTGAGTTTAGTGCATAAGAAGAAACATGGTGCTTCTGTAGATACCTAGATCACCATACAACTTGTAAATGTAATTTCCATGAAACATACTAGGTACACGTTTTAGTCGTTAAGGTTCTTCCAGATAAATACTTAATGCATTTATTTTTCTGATAATGCTTTTTTTCTGGTAGTGTTTATTTCTGATAGTGTTCAAAAGCTCTATTTTTCTTCTGTGGTTTGCAAATTCCTTGTTGGCCAACTCCAGGAAGACCATGTTGTCATGCTATTTCTCTCAATGACAGTGCAGTAATTAAAAACGATTTGCAGTAATTCTTTTTGGTGTTAAAGCTACTAGCAAGAAGTGGAAACACAACATATTACAAGATAGTTTTTTGTTTGTTTGTTTAAATGAATGAGCTATCTTTCAGTTAAAGCTTAGCCTCCTGTGTGCAAGTTACTGAAAATAAATGCTTTACAGTAGGGGTAAATAATTGTTCAGAAGCTTAATACAGATGTCAGCAACAGCAAAGGAAATGGTATCAGAATTGAGGAATGAAGAAATTAAAAATAGCATGTCTTTCTGCAACTCTTCCCATTTGTCTTAGGCTATGAAAGTAGTGTTGCAAAGGAGAGATCGTTAGGTCTTAGTCAGCCCTGTGATACACAGTGGGCAAATCTGCGAACAAGACATGCCTTTCTAGAGTGTGTAAGCTCTGTGTTTTACTCATGTTCATAGGCTGCTCTCGCTTGGTAAGGCAGGGGTGGGCAAATGGTGGGTTAGTGACTGATCTCAGGGTCTTGTGCTGGCAGGTTACTTGCCTTCATAGCACCTGGAATTCCAGTGCAGGATTACAGGTCTGAGCAGCTATCCTCACTGAGAATTGCCACAGACTGATGCACTCAGTTTCCTGTGTTTTATGAGCTCATCTCTGCTTCATTGTTATGACTGAAAGTCACTGAGATCGTTGAGTGTTGAAATAGAAATCCAATTCTTTCTTAAATACTATGTGGAGGGGTTACTTAAAATGCATTTTTCTATTTTCAAACTGAGTCCAATTTGAAGTTACAGCAACCATTTTTTAATTGTTTGCTATAAACTGAAGATCAGTTAAAAAGTAAGCTGTTTTAACAAATTTATTTAAAATATTAAAACAAGGCAGCTCACATACTAAGTGTTACTTACGTAGGTTTCATAAAGTTCAAAGCATATTTACCTTCCAGTGGTATCGGATCTGGGGCAATTCAGATGAAAATTACAAAACTAATTACATTTTATCTTACTTTATGAAAATACTTAAATTACATCGTGTATTCTGCTTTGTAGACTGAAAATATTTGCATGAGTTAGTTCTGACCTTATTGCTTATACCAGCTAACACTGAAGAACGTTTTCTTCACAAAATAACCAAAAAAAAAAAAAATTAAAAAAAAAAGTTTTAAAAAAAAAAAAGTTGAAATACTAAAAATAATGCAAGTTCTTATTTAGATCATGGTTTAAAGTAGAATTACTTGAAGCATCGTGGGAATCCTCAGAAACATTAGTTGTAGCCAATATTGAGGATGAGGTTTTAATTGCAGGATAAACATATGGCTCGTTGGTAATGTTCTTTGGCACACGTAACAAAATAAGGAATTCATATAAAAGGGTGGATTTTTAGCAGAATTCTGTTTACGTGTTAGTGAGTCATGCCTGGACCTGTAAATAATCCCATGGAGCTTTATGGTCATAGTGAGGCATGCTAGTTGTTCTATTTATGTATGTGTAAGTAGCAACACACAAGCACTGACTGTAGTGCTGAAAAGAAAGGAAATGTAACATTTGCAGACATGAGAAATGAGCTGAGTGTTTTCAAGAACAATTACAGGACTAGTCAGTGTTTGATTAACCCCCTGCATGTGTGTCCTTTAGGAAAGAAGGCAGCATACTCAAAGGCATAAGGCAATGAAAAAAAGCTCTGACAGAGTAAAGAACACTTCTGCTACCACTGTTCTATAACTTGAGATGGAGCAGCAAGGATAAACACTGGAAGAAATTAAAATAAGCCCTTGTGATAAAGGCAGTCATTTATCCTAGTGAAGTAATGGGTAACCAAGACCTGCATAAGATATTAGCAGTGGAGAGAGGAGGGAAGGGTAGAGCTAGTGACAGCAAAAAGAACTCTTCCTGCTGCACCAGCAAGGAATTTGAATGCCAGGGGAATGGGGGAGACTGTTGGCTGTATATGAAGGAGTTAACTGAGCAGGAAAGTCTTGCAAAAATCACAGATGAAAAATTGTCTCCTAATTTTCTAGTAGGTAAATCTGATATACTAAAATTATGAACATTGAAAAGTGAATAAGCATATAGTGAGCTCTGTAAATTCTGGCAGTGTTTGTAGCACTGGCTATACAAATAGTAGTAGTGGATTATAGGTGAAGGCCTTCTTTCGTGAAAACTGACATGACAGTTACATCAGGCAACTGTGATGAGCCTCTCCTTATGACATTAGTGAATGTAAACAGATAAGAAACAAGATCAACAGTGGATATCAAAATCTTCTGCTTTAAATTATGATTTAAAATTATGTGAAGCACTTTAAATGGGTGTCTTCCATAATGCATGGGGACATACTACACTCCATTGTGGTCCAAGTCTGCAATGAGATGCTAATTTAATTACAGGCTCAACTTTTGCTGTAGCTGTAGTGTTTATTAGTTTAAGAGTCAGAGTGGAAGTTCCTTTGAAAAGCAGAGGTTTTTAACAAACACTTAATTAGATATCAAGTTTTTAAAAACAAAGCCAAAAGCTTTCTTGAAGCATTTTTAGCCTTCCAGCTATAATAAGTCATGTCATTCTGAAGTACGTGGATGTATTTGTTGGTGTATGCAGAACAAACACAAGGCTTGTTAATACCAAAAAAGGAAGGGAAAGGAAAAACTGTACTCATGCAGAGGGATGGGAAGGTAGTCTTAGCATACCTGCTTGTTGGGAAGGCAGATGATGGGAATTGGTGTGACTAAAGCAAGATGAGTGAGCGTTGTGATGGATAGGCCATCAGTATGGTGTATGCATCAGTAGATTTCTAACCACAGTGTACTATGGAAGCTATCCTGAACAGACAGTTTGGCCCACATGACAAGTGGGAAATCTAATCCTTGAACTTTCTCTCCCATGAGGAATTATAGTAGAGTTTAAGCATGTTTTAGGTTTTGGAGACTATTTAAAGTGAATCCTAGGTTTTCATGCATTTTTATTTTATTGAAAAATCAAAATATTTCTGCCATAAAAGTACACTTATGCCTTTGAAAAAGTAGTTAAAATGAAAAAAAAAAAAAAAAAAAGAAAGAAACCTTTGCAGCAAAAATACTGTTCATCTATAAGCAGGTCATAATAACAGAAGGAGGAGATGGGGGATTGGATGGCAGAGCAAGGAAAAAGGTAGTGACAGAAGAAGAGAAGAAAGTAATGCAAGTGGAGGACAGGTTGAAGGGCAGAAGTTGCCCTTTTTTCAATTTCCAATTTCCAAGTGAGAAGACATTTAAAAAGCTAACCTAAATGAGCAGTATTGCTGATACAGGTGCGCTGTCTGAGTAGGGGACACAAGTAGCCAACTGTGGCAAAGGTTACAGGCAGGTTATGTGAAATAAAGATTACAAATCAAAGAATAAAAGACTAAATATAGTTTGTCTTACAGAAGGTGATGCGTTTTCCGTTAATGGATGAGAGCAGCATGCAGATGCTGTGAACATTGGAGAAGTGAAACACAGAAATCAACTGTTCTGCCATGCTCCAGAGCAAAGATCACTGATCCTCCCTGGTTTGAGGGCCAAAAATACCCTGCAGGTAACACTTCCCTATTTGCTTTTGTGTTAACCAAAGTTGCAGAGGTAGTGAGCAGCCTCTGAGGTTTGTGGGCAGTGCTTCAGAGTCATCTGCCAGAGTCCTTTGTAGTCTGGTTTAATAGCTTTTAAGCAAATAGTTTGGCTTCTTCCCACTCAGAATGAGAAATACAAGAGCAGTCTGAAAGAACACACCACAGCTTTCTCCCACCTGCACCATTTTCCCACTGTGGGGTGATGCAGTGATAAGGAAAGTATGCAGATTTGCCTCATTTCCAATCCAAGTAGCCGGCAGGCTTGGATTGCTGTAAGAGGAGGCCTAGTAGCAGCCTGCCTCTTCCAAGCAGAGAATGAGTGAGGCATCCAGGTAGTACACACACACTTCTTTCTTGCTCAGGGTGGATGGTAAAGTCAGTCTTGTCACTGTGTTCAGGAAAACAAGTCATTGTAAACACTCCCACTGCCAATATTCTGTTGTAAATATTTCATAAGAAAAATGTTTGGTTTTTTTTGAGGTAGGTGTTGGCAGCAGCTGTAACTGCATTTAACATTCCAGTGCTCTTCCAATTCTCTTCCAGATTAATTACATGAAGGTAGCTGGAAATGTTAGTATATGTTCTGTGATAAGGTTCTATTGTGCAATTTGGTCCCTTCTTACCTAGTTACTTACCCTTCTGTATTCAGTTTTTTTATTTCTTACTGTGCACACAGAAATAAATGGCAAAGGTGTTCAGTGCTATAAAGACATGAAAGATTCTTGGGTTATAAAGTCTCGGTAGGCTTAAGTTAATGTATGTCTTTTATGAGGTGGTTTTTTGTTTATACTTTACCTTTATATTTAAGGAAGAAGGACAGTTGGGTGAGTCAGTCACTGTTTTAAGAGGCAGAACTGAAATGTGATTTTTTTCCTTTTTTATTTTTCTGTTGTCTTCCTGATATAAACGAAGTCATCCTTATTGGGGAAAGTATGGGGAATGATGATGGTTCTTTGAGAGAAGCATGAGAAGATTGAGTGTGAGGTTTTAGAAATAACCGTATTCTCAGTGAAATTGAAATAGTTTTAATAAGTAAAAAGTTTTAATGTTCAAAATAGGTACAAGGATTTTGATTTAAGAATTGCAACTATTTGATGTTAGAGACACTACAGGTTTTGATTACAAACTAGTTATCTTCTGGGTTACCACTGAAACATTCTGCTCACTCAGTTACTACGTATAAATGGTTATGTGAAGTCACAAAACTGACTCTTTGCCAGTAAACCAAATTCTTTCTTTTTCTTCCAGGAAAACCAAAGTAATACAGCTTTTGGAAAAATCTTTCAATAATATTCTATGTACAATTTTTGTCTCTTTGTCTGAATTCAGCTAGAAGCAAGTATAGTGATTTATGTTAAAACGTGTTGCAGAGGAAATAAGCTGTTATTTTATTGCTTTCAGACATCACAGAGGCATCCCCCATTGCCCCATTTTCCCCAGGTGTTTCAGTAAGGTCTAGGAGTCTAAAAAACATAACAAAACAAGACTTGTATTGGAGTCATCTTGGTAGAAAAATCCTCGCTGACTTTAACAAGATGAAAATTTAGGGTAACGTTAATTACGTTTCTCACAGGCTTAAAAACCTAGAACAATTAATGTCTTGTAGACTTCTTTCCTACTTCCCCTCTCATTCTCAGCTTTGCTGTCAGGGGGTACAGGAGGTAAGGGGTAGCTACCACTACCTTTGAGAACGTTGCTTTAGCCTAGAAAACTAAGAATTTAAGTCTTGATGTTGGTGTAGGAAACTTGTATTGTTAAAATCAAATATTATCCTGAGCAAAAAAAAAGGCATTCAAGGCTTTTCCTGAATTGGGATAGGATGGACTGTGCCACTTGCATAAATTCACCTTTGAAACTATTTGGTAACAAATAGACCTCGGTCTGCTAAAATGGAAGGCTGCTGATGGAATGGAAAAGATTGTTCAATGAAAATAGGTCTGAAGAGATTGTGCTGTTACCAGCTTAGATTTCATTCTGTGCTCTAACCTATACAGGCCAGACTTTCTTCTCGGTTTAGAGTTCCTTCAGAGCAATGTAATGCAGGGCTTCAGTGTACCAGTGGAAACATTCAATTGTTAAGAAAGTGGACTGCAGAGATGTTTCCAAGTCAAGTGTTTCCTGTCATGTTTCAAACGAATTTGTTTTGTTTTATTTTGTTTTTTAATAAAACACTTAGCAGACAAACTGTACTTTGGTAATTCTAATAACTGTTTTTAGAGGGGAATATAGAGCTTCTCTACCAATTAAAAGATTGATTCTATACTAACAGGCAAAAATGCTGTTGACTTTTAAAGTGCAAGATCAAGGTTTACATACGTATGTTTAAACAATGCATAAGCCCAGGATCATAAAAACAACACCAAAGTTCTGTTGTCCCATGCATATTTATGTGTCATTGGCTGAACTGTAAAAGTACTTTCTGAGAAGTTTAGCAGTGATGTGAATGACTGAGGTGTGCCAGTGGTAAGAAGGGGCTGCTTGTAAAAGAGAATCAGAAGAAAATGCTGTCTGTAACAAATGTTGGTAGTGGTTTTTATCTTAGAACTTGTTAACTTGGTAACAAAAAAGACTGAGGCATTAGCAGTTCTCACAATATTTGGATATTACAAGGTAGGAGGGAAGAAATAAGCTTTTGGGGCTAAAGTTGGTAGATGAAGGGGTGACCCTGATTTGGAAGGCCATTGATCCAGCACAAGAAATAAGCCACATCCAATACCTGGAATATGAAACCTTTGAAATTCAAGGTTGGGGGAATAGGGATGCTTATGCACGTTGCATGTGCACCAGCGAGCATGTGCCTTCTGTCCTGCTGCAATTCCAAGTCCAGCCAGCCTGTAGGTACATTCACAGCTCAGAAGGCTACATGGCTTACAGCATGTTCGGGTGTTTCAGACAAATCTTTTTGTGTCAAGCTGCGAGAAGTAGGTGCTGCCAAACATAAACTTCTGCCTTACATAAGAGACTTAAATCTGCAGTTAATCTCTGCTTTTTTTTTTTTTTTTTTAAATGCATGCTCTGTGAACCTTGATACTGTGTTGAATTTGATGGACTCCTTAATCTTGATTGTTAACTGGAATCTCTGTAAGGGACTTAATTATCCAGTTATAATAGATACTGAGAAGTTAATAATAAACTCAGAAATATGCTGTTTAACCAGATGTCTTGTTAATTATGCTAACGCCACATTGGCATTTGCTTTGATTTAAATGCTCTAGATTTTGTTTGCCTTTTCAGTTCCCAGCCCACACAGCTTTATTTCAGCTGGGCACTCTGCCTTTCTAAGCATCCAAAGGAACACACAGAGTCACCTCAGGAGGCTGCTGTGAACCACAGGACAGATCCTGCCTCAGAGCATCCCTGTATACCCTGGTACTCAAAGCCAGGTGCTCCCTTCTAACTGTTAGGACGTTCTCTAATGCAGCTAATTGCTGCCTGATTTATGAGTAACTATTCTTCCTAGTAGGAAGGGCTCTTTCTTTTCATACCCTTAAGTGCAATACAAAGGCCAAATCTCCACCCATTCTGAACATAGCATTCCTTCCAATCCACCTTATAAAAATGTGAGGTTACGCTGGAGGCAGACCAGAACACTACTTCAACCTACTTGAAGACACCTCCTAACTTGTTGTAAGGATGAAGCTCCTGGCACTCTATGGCTTTTTGTTTGTCTTACTTTTGTGCCTCAATGCCTTTACTGCAGAAGGTACCGTATGTTCTTCTAATACAACTGTCTTCTTTCTTTTCCGATGCTTTTTTTTTCCTTGTGACTTTTAAAAAAAAAACAGCTTATTCTCTAATTGTATGTTGATCTTAATTAAAGAAAACAAACAGAGCTTGACAACTGGAAAGGACAGAATAAATTTAGGAAAGAATTTAGAGCTGCAGAACGTGTATCAGTGCTTTGTTAGGTTTGTAGCTTTTCCTTTGTTACTGTCTGTGGCACATCATACGGCGTGATTAACTTTTACCTTCATATGTGTTCTGAAACCTGCTCCCCATCTCCAATCTTGAAAAAAAAAAAAAATCCTTCTTATATTTTCCAGTAGATAACTATCAGGCACTATAAGATTTACAGATTTTCTGCATGGTGAGAAAAACGTTAATGGAAAAAGTTTCTACCCTTATGCAACAAGGGAGTGTGAAACAGTTCCCCAGAACTGGAGTAAATAAGTTTTGTACAGAACAGTGAAACAGATGACTAGCTCTCCTGACCTTCAGTCAGTCCTGATTTTAATTTTTTAACCACAGATATTACATACTGTGTTACCCTGTGGCACCCATTTACCATTTTGCAGCATTCCAAAGCACACAAACTCAGAGCAGTTTAAGCCTTAAAAGTGTGTTTCTTTGTCCACACCCACATACCTGTAGATGTCATTCTGGGTTTGCAAGAGAAGCAGTATAGTTGGAATTTAAACTTAAAAGGTGTAGCTCTTAGTTATCTGTTCGGATTTGGTGCTTGATATTGGAAAACTCGGAGACCTACCATGTTCCATGGTGTTTATTTTTTCAATGCAAGATATAGTGAATGAATATGAGATAAGGAAAAACAAATAAGCTAAGTTTCCAAAGGTCAGAAGCAGCAGATCTGCCAGGCTTCATATTTTTTAGAAACCTCATAAAAAATCATCTTGTGTGAATATGGGTGTGGAGAAACACTGAAAGCTCTTTAAAGCTGTTCGAGTAGCCTGGTTTTCTCACTTACTGGAGCCTGTTCTGAGCTGTAAATCTGTTTGCCAGAGCTGTGGAGAGGGTGAGTGAATGCTAGAGCAGTATCATTGTATGTTTACCTGAACTCAAAGGGAGTTGGAGAATATTGAGATGGGTCTTTAGGAACATGGCAGAAATATGTCTGAGGAAATGGCAACACCCAGTAAAAATAACTGAAGACTTGCCTTGTAATTATGTTCCTTTCTCTAAGCATGTTTCCTAGGGGGTTGATGCCTTTGCTGGGTCAGGAAGGGCAGAGAAGGGGTTATACTGATCCTTATTCATAAACACATGGATTGGAAAGGCTGTCAGTAATGTGCCTGAGGTTGTCAAAGCATGTATACATGTTAACATGCTTGAGTGCAGCAGCTGGTACAGAAGTGTGAGGAGCAGTCTAGAGTGAACTGTATCTGTGTTTTTTCTTCTCAGTTCCTGGCTGTAGTTTGTTCTTGCCCCAGAGCAGCTTTACTCATTCTAGCTGAGGTAGAATTACCTGGATGTACAAAATGAAGGCATGTTTTTTGTTAGATCAGAATGAAATGATGCTGTGACACCTCAAACCTCTTGGATGCTAGAGCAGTGACCATCACTTGCCTTGGCTGTAGAACCATGCCACAGGGATTTCTGGAAACACTGAGCATATGTGAGATTTTGTTGAGAATTCGACGACCTCTGTTCTTCCTGCTCTACCTCTGCTCCAAGCTCACTGCAGTGTCATCTTTGTTCTCCCTATAACATATCCAGCACTCTGTACGAAACATTCAAGTGGAATCAGCAGCTCATGTATTTGGGTCTAGTAGGCAGGGAGTGACTAAACGGCTTTGCCTGTCCAAAGCAATTTGTTCTACACCTCTGTGTACCCATATGGATACAGAGATGCTCTTTTTGTTCTCTTGGTAATCTTTTATACTTTCATTAAGCAACATAACCGTAAAAACAGTGCAAAGTCTGTTTGTTATGTTAAGACAGCTGGAATTTGCTGGTTATATTGCCAGCTAACATGTAACATTTCAAAGGGTAAAAGTCTTCACAATGCATCTGGCATATTGTGTCTACTAGTAATGATAGAAGAGAACAAATTAATTCGTGTTCTATGCTAGGAACAAGGCTACACGTGGGTGTAAAAAATCAGTCATGCTGATGTTTTCTTTCACAGATCTCTCTGTTCAAGGATTTCAATGGTAAATACAGTAACCAAAATGTCTGGACTCTTAAGCCATTTGGCATGCATGTGTGTTGCATCCTCTGTCTCCATTGGTAATGTATAATTTTTTCACCCTTAGGTCGGAAGGTTAAAAAAGTCTGCTGTTCAAAACTAGCCAAAGTCAACAAAAAGGCAACTAAAGGTAACAATATCTACATTTTAATTGTAGTAATTAAATAATCATTATAGATAAAAATTCCTGTGATGTAACTGATTTTTCCGTACACGTGAGTATGGGAATCTGAAATGCCGCCTTCTGCTGCAAACCCAGTAATACCTCCCTTTACTTGTCCCCTGTGAGACTGTCCTTAGTTCGCTGAGCTCTCAAGCCTGCTTACTGTAACCGCCTCCTGTCCCAAGCTGCAGCCAAACCTTTTTTAGGTCAAGGAATGATGTTTGTTTCCATACAGTGTCCACCTGTCTGTTGCATGCAATTGCTTGTCTGTTACAGATCTGCTTATATGTCAATGCTTGATCTGAGTGTGTTTTGATTCTTACTGAGACACAAACATAAAAGCTTAGGCCTAACACAGCAGCTGCCCAAAGCTAAAGGTAGCAGAGTTTTCTTTCATATTCAGTTCTGGACTGGAAATGCACAATGTTGACTTGGTTTGGTATTATTATAGCTATTTCTTCCTCATTGCAGTCTACAGCTTCCTCCCAAGGGGCATGAAGGGGCAGGTGCCGATTTCTTCTCTTTAGTGACCAGTGATAGGACCCACAGGAATGGTGTCAAGTTGAGGCAGGGGAGGTTCCAGCCGGACATCAGGAAGAAGCTCTTCACTGGGAGGGTGGTCACATACTGGAACAGGCTTCCCAGTGTCATGGCAAAGTAGTCACGGCACCAAGCCTGTCGGAGTTTAAGAAGCGTTTGGACTGTGCACTTAGTCACATGGTCTGAATTTTTGGGTAGATCAGTGTGGTGCCAGGAGTTGAACTTGATGATCCTTGTGGGTCCCTTTCAATTCAGGATATTCTATGATTATTATTATTAATTATCAGGAGATTTCTGGGTCACTTGTGCTTTCACATTGCTTTCTTTTCTAGGGGAATATGACTTGCTTTACACAGTCTGTAGGCAAGCACACTACCTGCTTTTCAGCATTACTCCACTCTGCTGTCTGTGCTAGGCATATGCCTAGGGGAAGTTGCAAAGCCACTCAAAGGCTGAGTGTGGCTGAAGGAAGGGGGATAATTTAACCCTACTGGCTACTTATCTTTGAGGCAACCTCCCTGCTTTCCTAGATCTATGCCCTTTTAACATAAAGAATTACTGTCCCAATAAGCAAATGTTTCAAGCCAGCGTTGGCTTGTGGCTTCTCAGGAAAGCAGGTAAGTGTGATGATAGTAAGGGGACAACAGTGTAATACAACTAGGTGTGCAATGTGTTGGCCGTGGGACTTGAGCTCTGGAGTAGTACTGTCTGAAGACATCTGCTTTGTGGAAGCTTCCTGCAAAAGCAGCAGGATTCATACTTCCAGTGATTGTGCTCCCTGTACAGGAAAAAAAGGCTGCAAGTAGTGGGTGATCTCCAGCAATGTAATGAAGAAAAAATATTGCTTTTACATGCCTCCCTCCCCTTTTTTCTGCCCCCTCCAGATTGCTGATAATCAAAGCCTGGCCATATAAATGGTTCAGCTTCTGGTACTAATGTTTTGTACCTTTCTACATACTTCCAATTAAACATCTCTTCCCATTTTCTCTTGCCATCTTTGTTTTACAGGTGTGCCTTCCAAGACGGCGCCAGTGCAAACAAGGAAATACTGCAAGCCTTGTGCTCAGCCAGACCCTCTGCGGATTCCTGGACCCCTTCCGCGGTTAAAATAAGACTGAGCAGGGTGAAGAAGAGCATCTGCCTGCCAGCACATCTCACAGTGCTTCACTTGGTTGAGGGTCTTCCTTTTACAGATAGGGCCTGAATGTATGCTATTCTTCTTTTAGTTGGGAGGGGCTTCAGTCAATAATGCTTACTCAGTCCCCCAGGCTCCTTCATCTTGTTAACATTAACCTGCTGTCTAAAGAGACAGGTAAAGCTGTCTGGCTGCTACTGGATTTTTTCAGTTGCATGTTCCTCTGTACCAAACAGGGATTTAGCTCCCCAAACAAGATAGATGAGAGCTGGCTGTATCGCTTTGGACTGCATTTTTAGATGGGGAAGGGCTGAAGTTACTGTCTCTAGTTATCAGTATATATATATATTTAACCTTTTATATGAATAACTTCTTTTATATAGACAAATGGATTTTCTTTGTAGCTAGGCACATGATGAATTTGTTCCTGCAACATTTGCTCTCAGTGCTTAAAATCCACTTGGAAGTGGATTTCTATCAAGCGAGAATGAACTTATGATTTAGAAAGGGTTGAGAAACTAGATTCCAATAGTTGGGAAGGACCAGAGGACCAGATTCAAGTACAGTGGCAAGTATTTTAATGTCTGGGGTGGGGGAGGGAAAAACACCTGTTCTTTAACTTCCCAGAAGAATGTCATCGGCTGGTTATTAAAAGGCATTCTGGAAAGGTGTAAGGCTAGTCAGATTATTTTTTTTTCCTCCTGAAGCCAGAACGCAATTGTTCTTTCAAGGCACTTGAGTTGTGTGATCATGCCAATAAGCAAAACTCACTGGAGTATGAAATTAAACAAATGTTAAGAATAATACCAAAGGGCTGAATAAAAGAGAAAGAGAAATGCTCCCTGCTAATACAATTAGCAGTCACTGGGGTCTTTTCTCTGGTATCTCCTGTCCTTTTTCTAGCTGTCTCCTGCATATGCTGCTATTTCTATGCCCAGGGTGAGTCCTTAAGCCAGAATTAATTGGAGGTTTATGAATTTGGCTTTCCTTCTAATGAATGTGACAAGGTGTGGAAAGCTTTTTCTGCTCTTGGGCAAATAGCACTTTGAAAATAGTAATTTTACTCTCAATACTTAGAATAATGCTATTTCCCTAAGGTAATTTCCTGTATGATAAAGATGGTCTCAGTGCCCTTTAGTAATCTGGGGGAGTTGAATGGGGATGGTCATATGCCTGTTGTAACCACCTTCAGGTAAATGTGTTTCCTGTGAGTCAAATTAATGGGCACTTACATATGGCTGTGCTTTCTCATGGTTAGTGTTTCTATTGTACTCAACAATTGAAGCAATTTCTAGGACTCCTACGTGCTTGTTATTATTTTATTTTCTTACTGCTCTTGTGATTAAGTAGATCTGACCCTCATCTTCCTAGTTTTGAGCTGACCATGCACAGCGTTTTCATATCAAGACTAAAAAGGATCCTCCAATCCTCACAAGATCTGAGCCAAGAGGTTGGTGAATGAGCTGTTTGATAATTCTGCTGCCAATGTCTGGGCAAACTTTATTTATGTCTTTTGTAGCTCACAGAAAGTATCTCAGGAACACGAACGATGAGCAGATGTGAAAAGTATTTTGGATATTAAATGTTTGCATCAGGAGTTTACACAGAGCTGTAAACACGGCCATATCTTACGAAGCATTACTAAGAGGTGTGAGGATTCTGTTCTCTAACATGAACTTAAGCCCATTTGTTTCATATTTTTGTCTTTTGTAGCTCACAGAAAGTATCTCAGGAACACGAATGATGAGCAGATGTGAAAAGTATTTTGGATATTAAATGTTTGCATCTTGGCCCCGCACTCTCCAAACAGTCTGCTCCACACTCCAATCCTCCTTCAAGCAAAATGTTCTGACAGCAAAAGCATAAAGTCCCAAAGACCACCAACACTATTACAGAAATACTTTGTCTTTAGAGGGATGCAGGGACATCATCCTATGTACTTGAATATTTTTACTCACCTAGTTTCTCAAACTAGCCTCAAGGTAAGGTTGAGGGCTATTCAAACTCAAAAGTAAGTTACTTCTGTGAGGTCCTAGTCCTGACTGAACAAACTAAAGCAGGATTCCTCAAGCTATTTCACCACTCATTGTGACTGTTGCCCAAACAGGCTCTTTGCCTGGCCTACAAGTATCAGGAGGTCATGCATCAGCCTCCTGCAGGTACTTACTCAGCAACATTGGACTTTTATTTCCTGAACCTTTTTCCCTGTGTGGTAGAACAGAGCTACCATCTGATCATGGCTTTGTTTACAGGCCCCTGTTCTTCATCTTGCTTTTCTTTCACTACTATGTATATTTGTTTGGCATTACCAGAGGAGAAACATATTACTCAGTGGCTTTTCAAAGTACACAGGCTCTATGCTTACATCAAGTAGTAAATTCAGCTTGCCCAAGCTGACAAATGCATTTGTCTGTATCTTGTGGTTTTCTGTGTTTGTTTGGCTGTCAAGCATGAAAATTGCACAGCCTTCAAGTTCCAATAAAGATATTTTGACATATCTCTGTGCCTGCCAGAATAGATGTTGGATCCTGGTCTGACCTTGTCAACTAAGTGAGCCAGGTGGCCCCTCGCTTTGTTTTGAGATTAATACCCTCAGCTGACACCAAATCAGTCTGTCTTGTATAGTACTGTGACTGAATTGTCAGGGCACAGGAGAAATGATCACCCGTGACAGGGGGAATGTGGGGCCACAGGCAGTTCATGGGTTTTTCCTTCAAAGTGCATATCAGAAGGTGTAATTTGTACAAATAACATAAAATTTTATGACCCTCAAAAGTGTAATGGGACTATTGCTGTTGGCTCTTCAGCCCTCTAGACTGTCTGGCCCACAACTGCTATAAGGGTCCGGGTGTAGCTGAATTCAGGATTTTAGCTCTGGAGAATTTCTGTTAATCTGAAGTATGGGACACTCACAACTTTTTGTGATTGCATCTGCTAAGGAAAACCAAAATCCTGTATGGACAATGTCACTGTGGATAATAAAGTCATCTGACACATGAAAACAGAGGGATAAACTTTTGCTCTTGCGGGTTTGCATACTCTTATGAAGAAATGCTTGATAGAGCTGAGTGGAAGACTCCTGGTGATTTAAGTGTTCATTGAATCAAATCTGAAAATCTGTCACTTGATTCAGGTTTGTCCAGCAACTGCAACCTCCAAGGCAGATCTAGCAGTGTTGCCAGATGGTGAATGCAGATTGGATTCTACCTACTTTTGACTGAATTTTGCTTAAAGAAGAGTTGGGCTTAAGTTTAGCCATGACTACTTCTCAGTTAAGGTGAGAGGAAGACCTTCTTTACACATCAGTCTTTTTTTTTTCTTTTGCATCAAATGAGCTTTTCTTCGTTAGATCTGAGCAGTTGTCTCTGTCACTAACTTCTCTGTAGGACTCGAGCATTTATTTGTTTAAATGCTGGTGGGGAACGCAGAGCCCTACTTCAAAACACATTAAATGATGTGCACAAGAGTGTTGATTCCAATCAATGTGTGTCTTTGGTTCCCAGTAGCCATTTAGCATGGTAAGGCTTATGTTGGGCATTGGATGGTTGTCTGAGTTGCTTTCAGGTCCACTACAGTCATCATACTTTCCTTTAATCTTAGAGCAGGCCATGAAGAAATTCACCAAAATTGTTTCTGTTCTGAGTCTCTGCTAGAAAGAGTGTCTTGGTGTGGTTTGCCATCATTCAGCCCTTCAGTTACTCCTTGTTTATCTGTGTTTCAGAGACATGGCTATGAATATTTTCAGGTGTTGGGGATTTAATTCCATATTTTCAGGTTGATGGTCCACAAGGGAATGACTAAGGCCAGAGATTTGCTGTAGGATAAGCACCTTACTGTCTCAGTGCCATCTGGTCAGTCTCTGAAAGCATAATCAGAGAAATCAGGTCACTTCATGCCTGCGAGAGATCCTGAACTGAACATGACTTGTCTGTCTTGTGCAGCCTGGCACACCCACAAAAATCCCTGTAATTGCAAGACACTGACAAACCAACAGTTCAGTTTGGCGACAGTCAGACTCTAACTGCATTGGGCACACTAAGTTCAAGAGCTGTTTAGTTGCAGCTGGCAGTACAGCACAGATGCTCGCAGGACAGAATTTAGACCTCACAGGAGGCATTCATTATCATATGTATGGAAGTCTATGTGCAGAAAAATGCCTGCTCAACAGATGATTGTGATCAACTGTCTGCTACAAGGCACATGTACAATCTTCTAACTATGTTATCACATTTGTGATAAGTGTAGCACGCTCAAAGCAAATAACAGATCTTGGTTAATAAGATCAAACAATAATCCAAATGCTAAACAGCAATAGGGTTTCCCTCAGCTGATGGGCAAGATGACATTTAAGATCTGTCACTGGCAGAAGAGTGCTTTTCTGCTGGTTTCTGTGATGTTTGGTCATCAGCACTGATCCCAACCTTAGGATCAAATCCTAGATGCTCTTAGAATCAGACCCTTGGCATTCTAAGCTGGAGTGCACTGGAAAATATTGTCTTCGCTAGGCAGGTTCTCAAGACAAAGCTTCCCATTTGTCTTGTTGCAGAGCCCCGTGTCATATGGCTAGCTGTGTGGCATGTTCACTGAGTAATGCTAAAACCCATTTGTATCCCAGAATTTTGCCTAAGAGATAGATAGGCCTGGGAATAAAGATGTTTTCATGAAAAAAATTTTAAAAAGTGAAGTCCATCTGTTTACAGATGCTATCAGAGAAACACAACAGCATGCAGCAGTGTCTGCAAGTCCCTCATTAAAGCATTCCCTTTGTTTTTACTAACTTCTCAGTTATCAACTTTTCATTACTTGAGAAAAAAAAAAATGATGATAGTTGTCACTTGCCTCTTATCTTGAAGTTGTTTGAATATACCAAGATTAAACACTTAAGCATCTTCCTTTGTCTTAGTAAGCAGTACTAGTGTATATTTAACTTTTTTCTGTAAAAATCATCAGATGATTGGATGATGAAAGAAAAAATATTTGAGTTGAAGTTATATCTAGCAAAGAAGGATATGTGGTTGCCTTTTTCTGTTCCCAGGCATGATTTTACAGTTTCTGATACCAGGACTTCTTCACTGACTGACCTCAACAACTGGAAAAGCCATCTTTTGTCTCTTTGGGCTGATAGTCACCCACCCGTTCTTTATTTATGTGGGATCTTACCTCAGAATGGTTTTGTTGTCTGAATTTCCTCAAGTTTTTTTCCTCATGCTGAACTATTATAATTTGACACCATTAATTTCTGTCCACAAGACCAAAAGAACTGCACATTGTCAATAAGATGATATAAAACGGTGCAGCATTGCATTGACTATTTCCAGGCATCATTTTTTGTACCAGAAACAGCTTCTGTTACAGGACTTGAGCATCTCTGTTTCAAGGCACCATGTAATCGTCTCAAAGTCATGGGATGAGTAGGGATTTTTCTATTATTTAATTTGTATTTCAGCCTTCACTGCAATAACTTTGGATCAATGTAATCTCAGTTATCAGATGTGGAAATCTGTTCCCAGATATATTATTTATTCCTCAAATTAACATCTGTTGTTGAGATTGTTGCTATATAGTTCTATTGATTTTACTAATAGGTTGTAAAAAAAAAAAATAGTGATAACCACAGTGCTTTGAGATAAAGTACTTGAAGGTGTGGGAGGAAAAGGTAAGAACACAGGGCTTTTAGGTAGAGCTAGTAAGTACGAAGAGCCAACCTCTGGCCTCTCGCCAGGGGTAACTGCTTGCTTTGAAAACTCTGAGAACCAATACACTTAGAGAGCTACAGACTGTCTGAAATCTCTCCAGCCAAAGGCTAGATAATTACTAGAAAGTGTACGTGGAAATGGAGTGATAGTTACGTTTGGTTTTGAGGTAAGGTATATTGCTTCAAAGTTGAGTGTTTAGGCCTCTTCTGAAACACACCTTGTTTTCTAGTCTTTCGGGTTAAGGACAAGCACAGCTTTGATGCAAGACTCTGGTTGCTCAGATTACTTCTTGTTAGCAATGGCAGGTGAAGGCTGCGGTGCCCCCTGGCCAGCTGGATCTCCCAGACCCTAACAAGGTAGGTACCTCAGCACATGGTATATTTCAAGGGTTGCTGAGTGGTGGGATTCCCCACTGAGCTCAGCAAAGGCACATACCAATGTCCCCACCAGCTGGTCACAGGCAGACCTGTCTACAACCGTGGTGCCACACACTTACCTGAGTAAGATCCAAGCACTGTCCCAGCTGCTGTAGCTGAGGTGCTCTTGCGGCCTAGAAATGTTTCCTAGCCAGGGCTGTAGTTCAGCTGTGGTCTTTGTGTTTGTGCATTTCCTATAGTAAGCAGCAGACTTTGGTTATGCATGACAATGAAAGAAATATATTTAACTTTCGTAAATCCTCTGATTCAGCTAGTCATAGCACTGCCTTGTAAGCAGGGCATCCATACAGCGATGTCCTTGGTGTGCACGCCAGCCAGAAGATTTATGGAGCAAACATAAGCATTTCCTTGTTCTGCCTTGACAAGTTTTGTTATTTTTCTCAGCCACACTGAGTAAACTATAAAATCTTCATTCATTCATTATTCACACACTAACTGCACAAACTCGGATATATCTACATTTTTTACAGGCAAAACAATGAACAATTGTAGTTTTTCCGCAAATAACTTGGACTCTCTGTCTGCTGCTAAATGGCATCCTTCACACAGATCTGTCATGCTCCTTGGCACCACATCTATCAGTGATCATGCTGCTGAAGTGAATATAGGCTATCTAAATATACCTGGATATTCTAGGGCCTAATTGTTCTTTTTTTTTATCCTTGTCAAAACAAAATGAGGAGAGTGATAGGAGAGGAAAGGATCATGGTTACTGAATAGTAAATGGATTTTTCAGTGCTCTTTAAGAGCCTCTAAGCTACTAAAATGGCTTAGCAGGAACTTTAGCCATGACAATTGTTCTCCTTTCCCAGTTATCTACAGTGCCATTTTTGCAAACATACAAACACCCCTTGGCAGACTGCAGCCAGGAGGAGCCGTATCTGAGATGAAGCTCTGGGAGTGTTGCTTCCTCTTCCTAGGAATTTGCACACAGTCAATGACTATAATTCGTGATAAATTATGCAGGCAAGTGTCTGTGAGATTTTTTCCTAGGGGATGAAAATACAGTCTCCTTATGCCTGCATTTATCTATCCAGGGAGGGGAGAAGGAAGCATTTTGATACCTGTTTGAAAGTCACTGTGGAAATGCTAACACTGCTGGATGTTTGGTGACTATTCTCCTTCTGTTTTCCTTACATTGTATGAAACTGTAGCATGGAATTAACTGCTTGTGATATGCAAGACAGGAGGACTGTCTGATCACACAGAATAGCATTACTGTTTTTAAGACCACTTTGTCCTATGGAGCCCTGGGTACTGCCTGTCCCTACACCAGTATCTCCTACCTTGGTGTGTTTGCCCAGCTACCTGGTTACCTTTTGTTGGTTCCTGATGCAGTACAGTGAGTTCTCAAACTTTATAAAGTTTGTGCCAAGCAGAAATGCTATCAGATGTCCAGTAAGTACAGAGAATGAAAATAGGTTCTATTTAGATATAGAGGTTCTATAGAGGTTGGCATTTAAAACAGCCCCCCAGAAAGAAAAGATTCTGTTCTGACTCAACCATATCAGTCAATTCGAGGAGACAGGCAAATCTGTCCTTATTTATACCTTCTGAAATACTGACCATACAGAACCTCCATAACCTGATCTTGGTCTGTGCATGCTTGGACAGCATAAGTATTTCCTCCTCCAAGTTCTGGCTTGTAACCTCATTAAGAACACATTGCTGTCAGTTACTGGAACAAGACTTCAAGCTTTCTCCTTCTACCTTTTCAGTAGCAGTGAACACAAGTAAATGGTTTTACTGCAAGCAGACTTCCAGCTTTAGTTCCTTATAAATACCTTTATAGAAAAAAGCTCTCGCCCTCAGATTAGGTCAGGATTATAAAGTCATTTTCACAGGTGTTAGATTGTGTACCTGCGCTCTTAGACTTGCTATCCATGTGGAAAATGTGGGAAGTTTCTTGCTATATTTATTACTTTATATGTCAAATGTATTTGAGATGCATCAAAATAACCTGAACTTCTTACAGGAAGTGGCTAATTTGTTCTGGCAACAGGGAGGATTGGAGTTTGGTGATCACAGCCAAGCTCTCCAATTACCATGGTCTAAAGCATGCATCTGATTAGATTTAACTACCATAAAGGCAGCACTGCTTGTCTTTTGTTATTCTTACTATGAAACGCTAGCGTGAGTGGCTCAGGTTCCTTTGCTGCAAGATCCCTGTGTACTTCCCATGGTTTCTTTCAGCAGCCAGACAGAAAACTTGATGCTGTGTCAGGAGAATGCAAAGCTGGTTAATGTGAACTTCTCTGCTGCTGAAAACAGTCATCAGAAATAGTTACCAACACTTGTTCCTGTATTTCCAGCACTGTCACTTGTACTCTGTAGTAATGCATGTTGGTGAAGAGTGGTGATGCCCCAATCTAAATTATCTCTGTCCTTCGGGGGTGGATTTTGAGGGGGAGAAGCAATGTGGTTTCAACCAGGCAAGACTTTTTAATGTTGTTTTGTGTGTAGTGGGAGCTGCATGTTTAACTTTCTCAGCTATCTGCTTATGAGCTCTCAACCATCCACTATCAGCTCTGCTGAAAGAAAGAGCCCTCACACCACTTGCTCAGGTTCCAGCCAGAGAGAAAAGATCCAAGCAACTCTTACACTTACTTCTCCTTAGCAGTTCTGCTGCTGTTAATACATTTTGAGAACAGTTTGAACAACTCTCGCTCACAGTGCACTGTGGGACTTGCTAGTGAACTGAGCCTCCAGCGTGCAAGAAATGGCCCAGCTGTGGTTATAGCTGTGTCAAACTCAGGGCTGTTAGGGTGTCTGCCTCACCTGTTGTGTGTGTCACAGGCCCACCCTTCTCCACTTCCTTTGCTTTCATAGCTAAGAACCCTCCTATCGCATCTGAAGATGTGAAAATAGGGAGAATTTTAAGAAAGGTCTTGAAAATGACTTAGGCTCCATTTGTCTTCTTCACAGCTATTTCATCGAGCAATTCTAAGTGAATCACTCTCTGTAAAATGCCTCTAGAAATCACTGATAACTCCCACAGCTCCTTATCGCATCTGATTTAGGGACTGGAAGCCAGAGTGTAATTTGGACTCTTTCTGCACATGCTGAAGTTTGTATGAAGTGCGCAGTGCTTTTGTGTTGAATTTATTTACACACGTGCACAAAATGCAACATATTCCTTTCCAGGATAACCCGTAATGTTGTATGCAGCCAGCATAGGAGGACAAGCGTAGGAAAAAGAGTAGCTGGAGCATGACTTGCATAAAATGTGGACTTCAATACTTAGCAAAACTATCCAGAGTTTATAACGGGGGTTAACTCAAATGGAGGCAGGCATAAAATCTGAAGACTGTACATAGTTTATATAAAGCAAAGTGAGGCAGCAGATTATAATTTATTTTTTTTTTTAATTTTATTTTATTTTTCTCTCATTCTTAAATTCTGTATGTATGTAAGCATCCAAAAACTGACTGAAAGGCAACTCAGTGAAAACCTCACATTGATATGCCAAGCAGGTGCTCCCAGGTCAGCAGCAGTGAGATGATTGCTCTGAGGTGGAAGGGCCACCCACAATACAGAAAGCGTAATTTATCTCCATGCCTGCTCGGTCTTTGCCCTCTGCTCAGGCTGCCAGCACAGGTGGCAGTGATTGCCAGCTGGGTGCTTCTGACTGAGAGATGCACTTGCTCTTTGCCAGCTGCGAACTGGCCACCTCCTGCACCCAGAGGTCCCACTGAGCTCAGCGTTGGTATCGCTGTCTAGTGTGAGGGGTTGTGGTCCTGTGCTGTTTCTTTCCAAGTGAAGGCCATTGGAAGCAGTTGTCCCCAGTGCCTTCTACTGTCTCTTCCCCTGGTCTTCCACAGCAGCACCCATGGAGGGCACAACTGTACCCTCCTCTTGTACCCTGGATTCTTGAAAGCTCAGAAAGTTAAGAGGGCAGGAGCAGGCAGGGGCTTGTATGTGGTTAGTTTTTTTCCTGAATTATTTTAGTAAAAATTCAGGTAGTCCAACAAGCGCTTGTAGATACTGCTGGTCAGTGACCCAAACCCAGAACTTGGGTTCTGAAAATTTTGAACCTTTCTAGATTTATTTGCCTACTGAGAAGTAAACAAACAAAACAGCTTGGGAAACAGACTGGTTCAGATCAGAGGGGTGTATTTCATTCTTCTGTTTTGATTTTTGCTACTCAGTACTCTATATGAAATGGAAGGTTTATTCTACATAGAGTGGGATCCTGCCATTCCTACAAACATTATTCTCCTGAAACTCCTTCTGGCACCCTTTCTTCCCAAAGCATAAATTAATCAATATCAGCCTGGTTCCTTGTGCTAGCTTAAAGCAAGAGTATTTTCTGACAAGAAAAAAAAAATATTATCTGATTCTTGCTACCCAGCTGTATTATCTGTATGTGTATAAAAACATATTAGCTGAGTTTTCAAATTCTACAGGATTTAAGAGCTCAAACTCATTGAAATTCAGGAGGAACAAGACATTTTGCTTCCTTAGATACAGGCCCTAGAGATTTAGATCCCATGGGGATGCAGCCAGGGGAACAGACAGCTACTAACTTTGGCAAGGGCTCACCATCACTTTTCCTATGAAAACATTGCAGTAAAAGGTGTGTTATCAATTCCAGAATGAGGTGGCAGCTGAGAGGAAGTTTAAGAGATATCTCTTTGGGGGCACCGTGCAAGTATGTTTTTTTTTTTTTATTTTTATCAGTGGTTCAGTATTATTGTTCGCAGTGGTGCAGCATGGTTAAATCTGTAACAGGCTTAGATTTGTGTCTTCTTTATGTGTACCCCTTCCCACACAGTTTTCAGCTTTGAGTCACCATATTGTGAATTTAAATACACTGATAATACACATTTGTTTTTCTTAGCTGCCTGCTGCAGGTTGCACTGAGCTTTGCAAACCACTGGAAAAGTCACACAGTGGTTTGATGTGGAGATCTTGCAAATGCTGCTGTGTAAGAGTAGCCATACAGAGTCACACAACAGGTCTGATCTTGTAAGAGGGAGTTAGGAAAGGAGCAAGATGACAAAGGCAGAGCAACCGTGTTTTGTTTTGTTTTGTTTTGTTTTCCCACTGGTTTAACTTTCAAGCTTCTGGCAGGCAGCAATTTAGTGCTGTACTGAGCCAGGATTTGTATCTGGATTGTCATGGTTGAAGCTCACTGATGTACCTAGCCTTCATCAATCTGTCTAAAATATTCTAGAGCTTTTCTAGGCTTTTGCTCTTTGTGCCATTCTCTGTCAAGTTCAACCATGGATGGTGAGTTCTGTTAATATTTTTCATGAAACTTTAAATTCTGCCTTTCTGGGAGCCTTATAGTTGACATGTTTGGCCAGCAGAGAGATCCGAGGAGCACCATAGGCCCACAGAGTTACGTGGGGCGTACACACTCGACATGGCCAAGGGGCTCTGCGGGCATAGGGTTGGCCTCTGACCATCAGAAGGCCCTGAGGGGTCAGCAGCACCATCAGATTCTCCTGCAGTACTCTGCAACAGCAGTGGCTCTGCTGCAGCCCTCCCTGCGGGTACAGGGCTGCCCGGCCACTGGAGCTGGCACCTATCACGTCAGCAGTCCTACTGGGTGCAGCCAGCACCAGTGTAAATCCTTCCAATGTGCCAGGAAGAAAGGGTAACTCCTGTTACATTGAACAGGACTGCAGTGGGGCGCTCTTTGGCTCATTTCTCAAGTGTTTCTTTCATGAACGCTGTCAATTAAAAAAAAAAAAAAAAAAAAAAAAAAAAAAAAAAGCACTCCAATAACGCAGCATTAAAGGGCAAGTGCTTTTCCTCAGGTCAACAGCTAAACCGCTGTGTAAAGATCCCCCTGACTGGAGGTATTACCACTGATCAAGTTCCTTTTAAGCAGCCCAAAGCTTTTGCTGTGAACAACTTCCTAGGCTGGGTGTTTCTTTAGCTCTCTTATTTATTGGATGGTAAATATGTTTTAAATTAGTGCAGACACCTTTTATGTGCAGAAAACCAAAACAAGGTGGTGCAGAAAAGCTATTGCATGAAGTTTTTTCCGTGAGATGTTTTTGGTGTGTTGGTTAAAAATTGTTTGCTGAATATAATAGATGTTTTCAGAAACACATGCATTTTGATGAGGCCAGCTTGCAAAAGGAACATTTGACTTCTGCATTTTTAGTATGCAATTTTGTCTGTTTTGTATCTTAAAAAACAGATTAGCTATCATAAATGTGGTTGTTTCCTTTAAAATGGTTACAAAGGTATTTACTCTTTGCTGCTAGTGTTATATTTTCTTTTTCTGTAGTTTCTCACAATTACCAAATCTAAGGTAAAGACAACCTCTTCTAGCTCTCAGAAACAGAAGACTGGCTTAGAGCATTAAAGATAGAGTTCAGAAAGGAAACAACTTTCAGATTTGCTTTCTCTCTGACTTTCGCATTTGGACAGCATAAATACAGAGCTAACAGCAGAACCTGTGAGAGGTTCTGATTCCTCCAAATCTTGTCTTAGAAATGAGTCCCACAGCTCCCTGCAAAGTAATTGGTCTAATTAGGTGGTAGGAAGGAGCTGCTTTAAATTCCTCAGAAATTAAGACGTGTCATCCGCTTAACATCTTAGCATCTGTTACTGCCTCTTGCACATTTCTCCGCTACAACAGTCTGAAGGACGCTTTCCTGGACCTTTGAGAGAAAAAATAAATAAATAAAACCCTTGAAACAGAGAAGAAATTAGCCCTTTCTTCGGTGGGATGAAGCATGTAAGGCATTTCACCCCCTCCTTATTCCTCAGTTTGGTGCACGTGTGCCTGGGTGAGTACAATAATCACTTTAAATAAAAATATAGGAGGATATGGGCATAACCTTAAATCCTGTAGTGATCCTTACTGATGTGGTCATGTTGTCCTGAAATATTTTCCGTGGCAGCTGCTGACCCCTGTGAATTGATACCCTCTGTGCTTATATATTTGTACTTGTACTTTTATTTCAAACGGGCTATTTTGAATCTCTTACAGTCAGTCAGTAGAGAGACAACTAACATGCTTTTTGTTTTGTTTTGTTTTGTTTTTTAAACTTTGCTGTTGTCTGGCAGCAAGTAAGTAACAATTTAATTATGGCTAATTGCTCCTGCAGTAGGCATAATATTAAGGCAGAATGCGTTTAGAATACTGTGTGAAGTACTAAGGCACTGGAAAAGTTTCAGATTCATGTGTGTAGCATAGGGGAGAGGCGTACAGTCATTGCAAGCTGAAAAGGTTAATTTTGCAATGAAAATGTCTGGATCTGATTGAGATTTCTTAGAGATCCTGCTACTTGATGTGCTTATGGTAGTGTTTTTTTATATGCTCTCCTTCTCTTTTTGCTGCTGTGTGAATTTTGGCACAGTAGCATGCAGAAGTCACTTTATGTGAAATATTTGTACAGATCCAATTCAGAAAGTCCACTGCAGCAACTGGATATCGTTTTGTGTTTGTCAGTTCTTGTTTACTGAAAGTCAGTTAACAAAGCTAGATAACTGCCACCAATGAAATGCTTTTCTTTGGCTTCTGTTTTGTTTTGATTGCAGTTCAGGCAAATTATGCCCCCTATTTCTTTGACAATGGAGCCAGAAGCACAAATGGGAACATGGCACTTCTCAGCCTTTCAGAGGACACACCTGTTGGTCAGTATTAACATGAATATGTTTATATTGTGAAACTGGAGCTGTTTGCTCTTTTGATTAGCAACATATGTTTTGTCGCAGGCACTGTTGTATACTGTGGGTTTGCATATTTTTTTCTCAAGCATTTAATTGGTCTCAATTTAAAATGACATGTTTGAATTGTAGCTGTAATTTAAAGCATGAAATTTAGCTTCCCTTTTCTTGATCCATGAATCTATTCACAGCATCAGAGCACAGACCTTTGGGATCTTCTCATCAATTCTATGAATGTTTATAAGAAAGCATAGTTGCCAATAATTTTATCAGCCTTGATAAAAGCAAACTATACATTGAAAAGTATCAGAAGCATGATTTTCTTTAAAGTTATCACATTTTTCAGGCTTACAGTACAAATGGTAGAAAACGTTTCTACTTGGAGTGAAAATTGCTTTGTCTAAATCTGTTTTTTTAAAAATCACTTCTATAGTTTTGTTTTACTGAAAATTAGAAAACTGGTACATTTTTCAACTTTGAATATTTTAAGGCAGGTGTATTTATGCTTTTGTAACAAAAAAAAAAAAAGAAAAGAAAAAAAAAAGAAAAAGATGATTTATAATCAACATTTTCCTTGGGGAAAGAACAATTTCCTAACATCTAAAAAAATTTAATATAAAATATATCACAGTGATGAAGACCACCTTTTTTCCAAATGTAGTGCTGAGGTTTTGTGTAGTATTTTCCCTGGGTTGTCTGTAGCTGTTGCAGGTAGAGAAAAGTATTTAGCTATTGCAAATTGAGCACCAAAGCACCCATTTATTATCAGCCTTGTGCAAAGATGAGAGAGATGCAGGAAGGGGTGTACCCCCAAACCTCCCGTCTCAGGCAGGATCCAGAGGGCACAGTCTCTCCTGGAAGTCCAACACCAGTGCCTTCGTCATCCTAAACATGACCATGGCACTCATCACTTGGAGAAGTGGCTGCTTGAGGTTTGCTCCAGACCTCTGTTTTGGATCCAGTGGTGTAAATGCCAGCCACGATCCATGCTGGGCATGTTGGGGGGTGAGGAGGGGATGGTTGGGAGGCAGTGACTTCTTTCGCTGTTCAGCCAGAGAGGAGGAGGGGGAGAAAGCAGCACACAGCATAGAAATGACGCATCTAGGGGCTTAACTTGAGGCGAGCTTGCTTATGATGCAGCAGGGCTTCACTATAAGCTCAGTCAAGCTCAAGTGGAAACCTCGGCTGAAGGCCAACAGTGTTGTAGTGGCACCTGCAAAAGCCAGAGGCTGTGATTAGCGCCCTACCTATTCATCTGGAAGCCACGCTTGCTCTACCTTAGCAATGAGGACAGCTCTGCTGTGTGCTGGACCAAGGATGGCCCATGGAATTGCCTGTCTGTTAGTGTAGATAAGGCTGGTAAGGCTGGATGCTTGCTGAAACAAAATGGGACCCCTGATCCGGTTTGTTTGGGGTGACATTTGCCATTGCTGCCCCTCAAACCGCGGGCAGTAATTTGAGTCACTTGCCTTTTGCCTGCCATCCCCTGGTGTGGTGCCAGCTCGCAGGCACCTACAGAGCATCAGCCTCGCCCTGCCACTGCTGGGGCCTCCAGCCACCTGTGTGGAGGTGGGGAGCTGAAGATGGCACAGAGCTGCGGCACAGCCAGAGATGTCCCTCCTAGCAGGTCTGCAGTGCCACAGTCCTGCTCAGGTGACAGCACTCCCCGCAGCAGTGGATTGTGTCGGTGATTTTCTAGTGCTGGGACACCGTGCAGCTGGTCCGGGGCTGCAGGTGGGCAAAAGAGGAGCATGTGCATGCCTAGATGGCAGAACAGCAGCGTGTTAGTATACGGGCAGCTAGCCTGAGCAGGGTAGGCAAATACACACTGGGCTGCTACCTGTGCTGTGGTAACACAGCAACCAGGCGAGGTGCACAGAGCTCCCCGGGGTGTTTCTGCTTTGGTTGCAGCTGTGGTAAAGCTCAAGCTGCTCCATGTGTCATGCTGCTGGTTCTCATGCTCGCTGGCTTTGGCCAGAGTGTATTTACATTGGCTAGCCTGTACTTCTGGTCTGCTCTATAAATGTACTTTAAGAGACAAGAGAAGCAACTTGTGGATTAAATCTCCAAAGGTGCTACCAGAAGTGTTTTGCTGAGGTGAAGGATCAGGAGTTGCTGAGTTCACACTTTTGCAAAGGACCTAGAGAAGCCTTTGCCAAAGGAAGAAAAGAGCTTGCTTTTGAGGAGTCCCTGTGTGCTGGCTTTGCCAAGCAGCTGCAAGTATTTTTTTTGGCCTGTAGTTCTCAGGGCACCTTGCCTAAAAGCTCTGAGTACTGCAGGATCCTCTCTGCTGAAAGCACTTGGGGAAATGCCCTTGGGACACAGCTACTTGGGGCTTGCTCAACACAAACTGCTGCTACCCGCAGCCCACGTCAGCACAGGCAGTCCTCAGGGATGGTTTGGCAGGAGGCTCCCAGAGCAGAGCATGAAGAGTGCTGGCACTTCAGTGCTCTGGTGCCTGCCGTGATTTAGCTTTGCTCCTTGAGAGGGATCTCACGCTGTTGCTCTTCCTCCCTCTGCCTTGCTCTTTCTCTGGAAGGAGGAGAAGGATTCTGGTCTCCCATGTCTGTGCACAATCCCAAGGATCCGTGCTCCACCAGTCATCTTTCAGTCCCGAGCAGGACGATCGGTGACAAAGCAGGGGCATTAAAACCTTTGTAGGTTTGGTTCTGAATGGCTTCACTCAGCATTGGTTTGGGTGCTGCAAAACAGGGTGGGTTGGTGTTTGGTCTTCTCTGTGCTTACCTAGAAGCTGGAGCATAGGCAGGAAAAGCTTTCTTGGCTGTGCCTCAGCAGCAGCCAGCGTCTGATGTGAGCAATGCCATCAACAGCGGCTTTAATAAGCCTCCAGAAATTTTATAGGCTGGCGCTGCTGAGATGACAAGCAGTTGGCGGTGCTGTGTGTTAGTTAAGATCCCCAGCATCTGTAGGCAGGGGGCATGCGGTGTTTCAGAGCACCAAAAGGAGATGATGGTTTCTCTGAGTGACTGTAGAAAGAGAAATTGAAATGATACTGCTGCAAGAACGCAGCAAATTCAAGAAAAACACATTTTCATGCTCAAACCATCTTTTACTTGACCTTCATTTCCCCTGTGGTGTTTTGCCTACTTGCACGTAGTTGTGGTCTATCAGGTTATATACGTTATGGCATAAGTTATCATAAAGAAAGCAATTGCTGTTTCTGTGTGAAAGCCTGAAATTGCCTGTGCATTTCCAGATCCCATTTAAAGCTGCAGAGAGCGTGAGACAATGTAAGAAGGGCCGGAACAGCAGCCCCTTCCAGCGGCACATGGAAGAATGGGAGAAGTTAGGATCTGACATAGCAGTTGTGGTCTGTGGGACTGTCCCACAGGGCAGGTGGGGTTGTTCAGTGATGAGCTGTTTGCAAAGAGCTCTCTTTGTACATATACAATGCCACTAATCGTGGTCTTACGGCATGTGTGAGATGTTATATCAGGTTGTTTTCCTCATCTTACCTCGTTAATCCTGTAAGCCTTCACAGTGGGACATTGACGAGACTTGCAAAGCAAGGGATTGAAGCATACTCATAAGGCCTAAGTTCATTACTTTCTCAAAGCCCAAGCATCATGCCTGGAGATTTTTGCATGCCCTTCATGCTTGCATTTCTTTCTGTCTTCTCCAATGCCCCACGTATGCACTCCCTCCCCATTAAAAGCCGATGTGCGGTGGCACTTTGTGATCAAAGCCCCCAGCTGCCTGCCACCTGACTGACCACCTCATGTTCCTCTGTACTTCAAGCCTCCCAAGTTGTTCCTGCAGGCTCCTGATCTGGTTTCTTCCATCACTCATGGCTGGCGGTAGAGGCCTGTCTTGTCCTCTCTGGAATCCATCATTCCTCCTTCCACCTGATGGTCCCCAACCTGGCAAAAGTTCCTGCTATTGCTCCCAAGACTTCTTTCAATGCTCAGAAATCGCCCCCTGGCACTGTGCTTTCTGTGTTTTTGTACTTCATCCATCACAAACATAGTAGCTGAACCCTGCCCACAATTTATTTCCTGCCCCTGTCACAAAAAAATCTCTGAGTGAAAGAATTAGCGTGCTTCTCTTTTCGATAACAGTTCTTTGCTGACTACGCAGACATGGACAAATTAGCCCAAGTTGTGTCTTGACATCCAGAGACCCATCATGGCCTCACATTCAGATTACTCCAAAAAGGGTAAATTGCCTGAAGGTGCAAAAATATTCAACTTTTTGCAAAAACTAAAACCCACAAATTTTCATTAAGAAAATTAGGAGCTCCCAGAACAAATTTGTTAAATGCAGCCAGCCTCCTACCTCACTGTAGCAGAGGTAACTCTACACAAAGCGGCATGCTTGCTGCTGTACTCCAGTCTCCTCACCACAGGGTCTCAGCTGTGGGGCTTCGAGCTGCTCCTCCCTGGTCTTGTCTCTGTTTTGCCAGCCACTGCGGTGTGCTGGGGGCAGGGGGGAGCAGGAGCGGCTGGGGCACTCAGGAAGAAGCAGGAGCTGGTAGCAAGTGGGTATGGAGCAGGTTTTTGGGTAGTCTTTGTACTGGTCCATGTCATCCAGGAGCTCTGCTTTCCTTGGGGTGACCTCGCAGTCTGAAACAGGTGTCTGTGGGCTCTGTTGTTGCCTCCTCTAGCAGGGAGATAGATGGGCTTTTGGCTGAGACGGGTGGAGAACAGGCGAATAACCCCAGGTGAGATAGTATTCGCTGTGACACTGGGAGCACACGTGTCCTGTCCTGGGAGCGTGGCCGTGTACATCCCTCCCAGGATCTTTTTAACAGATGTCAGCTGTGGTGGCAAAGGAAGATAGGGAGTGAACATGAGTCCAAAATGTGCCTGGCCCGTTTAACTTGGCAGGGAGGGGATTTGTTTGCAGAGCATCGCATAGTGGAGAGGGAGTGTGTGTCTTCAGCGAGAGGGCAGAAGCAGCCCCAGAGCACACGGACAGAGGCTGGCCGTGAATAAATTTGCTAGAAATGAAGGAAAGCGGAGAAATAATGTCAGGGGACAGACATTCATCCTGAGCAGCAGGAGCAGAGAGCAAATCGCTTGTAATATGGACTAGAAAAATAGGGTGAAAGTCTGGTGTGGTGCCTGGCAAGCAGCTGTAGCAGGGAGCAGCATGCAGCTCCCCGGGACATCCCCGACCCAGCCTGCTGTGCCATTCCCAGGTGCTCAGGGGGTGCAGCACATCCATGGGGCCCTTACTGTACTTGCCGTGTCTCTGGCTGAAGATTCTTCCATTCCCTTATCTTTCTGACAGGGAACGGCTGTTTACTTGGTGCTCCCTGATAAGATTTTGGCTCGGTGTTTCATTTATTTTCTTTTCAGCAAGTGGAGGCAGCACGCTGAGAGGAGATTTTTAATTGGCTTTAACACTGTGCTGAGAAGCATTCCCAGGGTGTTAATGATATAGAGAGCATTGTGCAGTGAAATTGCAGTTCAGACAAAATTAGGAACTGTAATGAGGTAGAAGAGAAATTTTGATCCACAATCCAATTTGAAAGGCACACAAGTACCCTGTGTTATGAAAAATGAAATACCAGTTTTAGCTAGGAAGCAAACTTGCTCAGAAACCTCAGTAATCTCATTCTGGATCAATATCGATGTTTCTCCTCACTTCTAGCAACAGGAAAATTCCTGTTTTTCTCAGAGGAAAATTCCTAGATGGTGCTGGAGAGAAAATTATAAGATTAGAAGAATGAGTCCAGGTTCAGGTGTGTTCACCTGAACTTTCACAGTCCGGCTCTTCTCTAACACATGCCTGGCCATCCCTGAGGAGCACTTGGCAGCGGTGGTGGCACGGGGCAGCCCCAATCCCAGCACTGCACCGTGTACCTGGTTGTCACCCACAAGCTGTGAATGACCTCAGCCATGGGTCGTGGTGTCCATCCTGCTTCTCCTCTGGACAGGCAGTGCTGCTCAGCAGCTGCAGGCACCTCCATGTGCTGGAAGCAGGCAGGACAAGTGAAAAAGCAGAGCACAGAAGCAATTAAGAAGTAAAAACTTCTAGTGGCAGAAAAAGGACGAAAAAGGGTTGGTCTGAAAACATTTGATGCCTGAATTCTTCATTTGGCCCTAGCTGTGGTACTGAGAGAGCTTTTGAAAAACAAGAACAAATGCGATCTATGCTGGGGCTATATCAAGATGTGGGTGTCCTCTCAGAACACTGTTTGAAAACAATCCCTGTTTGTTCCTCTCCTTACCTTTCTTTTTATGTATATAGTTCAGGTGTTATGGTAAGAGAAGTCTCATCGTACTGCTCATTGTCTTTCCCTAAAAACAACACCGATGTCCTGTAATTTCCTTCTCTGTTCTGTGGGATAAGCCCACCAAAATCGTGGTAATCATTTTTGCAGTTTTGTAAACCTGTTTCGCAAACCCTGAATATTTGTTGGCTGGCTGAGCCAGCTCATAATAGAGTCTGTTGTATGTGTTCTGCATGCTCGTTGTTTTTTGAACTTCTTTTTCTGTACAAAGTTGCCCAGGTAATTGCCTTAATAATCACCATAAGAGGGGTCACTTGCAAGTGAGCACAGATCCAGCGTGGCTTGGCACAATCTCTTGCTGTGCAAACAACATCTATCTTTTCTAAGTATCAGTGCTGATGTCTGGATGTTGTATGTCCATTAAGCTTGCCAGTTTGCTGCTTCACGTTTTTCATGTCAAGCAATAAGCAAATGAGGTTGCATTACAAAACTAAAGAAACCTTCAAGAAGCTTGCCTGTCTGCGCACTGGCAGGACTGCAGCCAAAACTCTAGAGTTAAACATATATGGGGCTGCTCAGTGAAAAACTCCACTGCCACTGCAGTGAGGATATGTGAAAAAGATTATGACTTCTGCTCATAGAGTTAAAAATCCATCAAACTTAGGGTCAGAGTAGTTAAAACTGGAATCTTCTGGGCTCCCCTCGACAGTGTTCTGCCCTAACTTTGTTAGCTTAGTTAGCAGTGGTCATTCTATCATGCTTCTGTGTCCTGTGCAAAAGCAAAAGACAGCACCAACCAGTCAGTCATTCACAGTATTTCCAATTTAAAGAACTTTGTTAGAAGCTTGTTAGAACTTTGTTAGCTTGTGTTCTGAACCTCTACAACTTGGATAACTCAGATAAGTTATCCACATTGCATCAGACTGCTAGGAGGAAAAAGCAAACGACTGTTTTATATATCAGGCTCAGTTAACTGATAATTGTGAAGTGCTTGAAGTTACTTGGGTGAGGATACTAATGCACATTAGAATGACAAACATCTGAGTTTTAAAAAAAATAATGCTAATAAACCCGCAGCATGTTTTGAAAATGTGGGCGTTATAACTCCCCCAGAAAATATCACTTCTGATAAACAAAGTCGCTTTACTGCAAAAACTGGCACCAGCTTCTCAAATACTTAAAAATAGAAATAACATTCTCTCTTTCCCCAGCTTGTGAAGGAAATACATTGATGAATTTAGAGAATTTATTCATTGTTAAGTGCATGAGTGGATGTGTTAAGTAGAGAATCTAATGAGAGGGAGCTAATGAGGGGGAGCTAAGCGGGCAGGAAGACTTTTGCATCTAGTTCTGAAAGTGGAAAAGTCAGCAAATGTCCTTGTGTCTCCAGAGCCTGGGCCCTGTTCTGCGTGAGTGCTGCCTTCAGCTCCTGGCTTCCATACCTGCTAGTTTGCAACTTCATTGTTTCCGTAGAAAAAGGTGTGTGAGGGCCCTACAACAGCATCACTTCAGGCTATCCTGTGGTGATAGTTAGTCAAGAACTTATCTGTGTCATCACTGTGATGCAGTTGTGCAGGAAAGGGTCCTAACTGAGAGAAACCATCACTGATGAATTCAGTTTAACCATGAGGCTAAAAAGTGGCTGTCAGTACTATTAAACAGTCTATGCGCTTGTATTTCCCAGTAAGTGGCTTTGATGCACAGAAGCTTTGAAGGAGGGCTGAGTTCCTAGAGAGCAAATCAACAAAACATTAACTGACTGAACATTTCCCTGTGGTTACATCACTGGTCAATTTTTCAGGTACCCATGTGTATACCCTGAATGGAACCGATCCTGAAGGAGATCCTGTGACATATGGCCTGACCTATGAAGCTGGATCAAGACGCTACTTTTCTGTTGACAGAAACCTTGGAAATGTTACGCTAATTGAGGAACTTGACAGAGAGGTAGAGTACAGCAAGACGTCACCACTTTGTGTATGCATGGATTTTCCTTATGTTTCCATTGATCAATGGCTGTGAGGGGCAACATCAATTTGCGTC
The DNA here is from genome assembly GCF_964211825.1 of Aythya ferina. NCBI lineage: Eukaryota > Metazoa > Chordata > Aves > Anseriformes > Anatidae > Aythya > Aythya ferina. The sequence continues at coordinate 10,137,423 of NC_140302.1, read as the reverse complement.
ATATGAAACATGTAATTTACTTCGTAATTCTGAGACACGATAATTCACCCATCAGGTTGTTTTCCAGTTGATTTGCACCACTAACACTGCTATCTAACTTGTTGGCAGCTGTGGGCTTTTTTCAGCTTTTGCCAAAAGAGAAGTTTATATTTTATATTTATCTTCCCCCATCCACACCCCATCGCATACAGTTCTATAATCCTCAGACAGAATCTGTATTTCTTTAGGACTCTCCTGTCTTTAGGAGAAAGTAGATATTTATGAAAGCAGTGTTCCGGGATGCTTTTCTAGTTACATATAGCCCTTTGGCCCATAACCACGTGGGTTAAAGTTGTTCCTAGCAACAGTAGCCTAAAGGCAACCTTATTTCAGGAACACAGGCATAACCATTATGTATGTTTTGCAGTGAAGAGTACGCTATACTTAGCAAACCCTTCAAAATACTGCATACTAAGAAGAATTTTAACAAATAATGTTGTTTTAGGTAGTGTTTCTTCAAAAATGACTTATTTTTCACAAGCACTTTATAGAATAATATGAATTCCCAGAGCACCTGTCTCCTGACAGTAGCTCCAGAAAGTCCAAGAAGCCCTTTAGCTGAAGCCCCTGAGGGGTCTCTTTAGTCTCTCCTGTGATGGTTTTGTGGTATCGGTTGTTATTTTCATGTACCTGCTGAGATATGTTTAAATCTGCAGTTCATTTTCCAATAAGGGCAAAACCTTCTCTCTAACAAATGAATTTTATTGGTTTACAGAAAGAAGATGAGATTGAAGTTATTGTCAGTATTTCAGATGGCCTGAGTACAGTAAGTATTTAATTATACTCTAACTTGTCAAACTGTCCGCCCTGCAGTTGTACCTCCTCCCATTAAATTACCTTACAGGGACTATCTCATTTTATCAGAAAACATAATCTCATTAGAGTTTTACCTCCTGTTTCAAGAGCCACTGAACTGCCAGTAACTCAGGTCTCACTCCAGCTCCTTACTCAGCTGTTTGAGGATAATTACAGCATAGTGTGAGCTGAAAGCTTGACTTAGTGGCCTGCAGAATAACAGCAGCTTCCTACGAAGTTTCACTGTCAGCTCAGTGGGATTCATAACTAAGAAGGAGCTGAAGGCTTTTTGGAGAAATATGTGACATTACAGCAACCTAGTGTTAGACGCATGAGAGCTGCCTGTCCATCCACCCCCACAATGTTTCTCTAGTGTGGCATTAAGAAGATTTGCCTAGGCTAGCTAAGGTGGTGAGGGTTTTCGTCTGCTGCTGAATAAAGCTTTGATCATGTCTAATCATTAAGGGCTTAACCGAGGCATTGCACAAGTATCCAGTCCTAGTTCTACAAATTTCCTTGACATTTCCAGTTTACAGACACACTCTCACAGTCAGGATGTTAGTCTGCTGGTAAGAGGACCTGGGCTTCATTGCTAGAGGAGCAACAAAAGTGGGACCCTCTTACTATCCACAGAACTGGATAACTCTAGAGCTTTTTCTCATCTCAATCAAATGAAATGAGATTACCGCATGCTTGGGAGACACCCACGTCCTACAGGCACAACTACCCCCACAATCTCCGTAAATAGCTAGTAATGGGATCACATCCACCTGCCCGCTTTGTAGACAACTGGGAAGTTCATCAAATATATTTGTGTCCATATTTTTAGAAAAAGAATATGCATTTTCTTCAAGGTAGATTGTTAAATATTAAAAACATGCATTTGTTACATCCAAATTATGCATGCTATTAACCTAATATGATACAAATGAGGCATTAATGAATGCCCTGTGCTGTCAGTACCAACCTTATACTGTCTTTTGTGTATTCCCATAAAAGATATCATGGTATCTTGAATGCCATAAAGAAGAAGACTTAAGAAAATCAGCCCTGATCTATAACTTTATAAAGTACGCTAAGACTCCTTATTTAATTGAGAGATATCTGCATGCTCTCCACACAGATATCCACAAAATTCTTTTGGATTTTGTGGTTTTCTGTTTTTTCTTTTATATACTTAATTTTGGTAGTGCAAAGGCATCCTATTACGAATTTTTCATTGCCTTTGGCTACACTTTAGTAGACAAATGAACAGATTTTGTTGTAAATCAGCTTGACATATAACGTGTTCTTCATATTCTACTCCAGGTTTCGGAAAAAGTTAGGATTCTTGTAACAGATGCTAATGATGAGAGCCCAGAGTTCATCAATACACCTTACATAGTCCAAGTCCCAGAGGTTGGTGAAGTTTCTTTGCATACTATATTTCAATAGATTGGAAAGAGGAGCTAGTTTGTTTTCAGTCAAGTAATAAGATCAGCAGGACTAATTGGCATTGTTTTGTTTTGGGATTTGGGCAGGGATTTAGTATTTACTGCAAACTTAGGGAACAAGTTAGCAGATTTCCTGACACCCTTATTCCAGAAAGTTTTTCTTGTTTCTTGGTCTTCTCCAGTTTCTTCCATTTTAATCTCTTCCCTCTTTTCTTTCTGCTCTTTGGTTCCTTCATTCGTTTATATTCTTTCTACTAGCTCCCTTTTTCTGCCTCTTTGCATGCTCACTTTGCTTTTTTTTTTTTTTTTATAACTCCCCTGATTTTTCACTTCTGTCTGAGTCTGGTACCTCTTTCTGCTCACAGAACACTCCCTCTGGCAGCAGTATCTTTAAGATCGAGGCAGTGGACAGAGACACTGGTTCTGGGGGAAGTATCACCTACTTCTTGCAGGTAAGGTATTGCCTCTACCTTCAGAAACCATCTCTCTCCTAAGATGCAGAGGATTGAACTGCTAGTAGTGTCTATAGGACCAATTTTGTACTGTGCACCAGAAAACAAGCTTTGACAAATTGGATATTGTCTGGTGAGCAGCCAAGTGCAGTCCAACTGGCAGGGGTTGGTGCTGGGGTTGCCACTGTCACTCTTGTGCTTGCCAGTGGGAATCCTTGCAGCACGGCTCCTATTGGCCCCTTTGGAGTGACAGGGATAGCAAGTCTAATTTGTAGTCCTGTGTGCACGTGGGATTTCAAAAGTATGGAATAGCTTTCTTTGGAAAGCAAAATGCATTGGAAACCCAAATCTGCATTTGGATGTAGCAGACTGGTGCATCACTGTAAAATATTGGGTACTAAGTCTTCTCCCTGAAAAAGCCCAGTGCCTGATTGAAAGCAGCCTTTCAGGTATCGCCCACTGGTGAAGAACAGAAAGGGCTCTGTATGTAAAGCTGAACTTCTGTGTTACAGACCCCTTGCATGCCAAAATACAACATCTTGCATGATGTCCTTCAACTTCCTTCTTCCTTTAAGCAGCTTCTTCCAGACGAGCTGCAGTTCCCTTTATTCAGGAGACAATAAAATAAAAACCAAAACAAAAACCGATTTGTTGCTGTGTTTACCTTGGGTACAATACAGAAACAAGTTGGAATATATTTGCATAGCACTAAAGCTGATGTTGTTAAGACCTTGGACCTACTGTGGAAGAACACCTTGTTGAAATCTAGTTTTGATTTCACTGATTATGATCCAATTAAAATGCAATATGTGCAGGATTCAGTTTTACCCAGGGCTTTTTCCAGAAAGCTGATAGACTCTGAAGCCAAGGAACAGCTATTTTAAACTTCTGTCTCTACCTAATATATTTGTATACCAAAAAATCTTTCTAAATATGTGTATTTGTTGAAAAAATGCAGCTATAACTTTTGGCACAATTTATGGGAATTCTCAAGTTGTGCAGAAAAACAAATTCTTTGAAAGTCTGGTGTGGGCAGGTGGTGACGTCCATCAAAAAGACAAAGATTATCCAGCAGTAGCAATTGTGTAAGGAAACCCAAACAGAGCTGTGTTACTGGATTGTTCCAGTCAGGCAGAAGGGAGGGTGACATTTTTAGTCTCTTCTGGAAATCGGATGTCTTTTAGGTGTTTCTTTTGGAAAATCACTTAAACATTAATTTAAAGTCCTTGGCAATAATCTATGTATGCAACATGCCTGCTTCTCTGAAGCCAGAACTTTGAAATGCTAAGGGATAACACCATTTTTCTTCTTCCTTTTTTTTCCCTACATTGTCTCCCCCACCCCACCTTGGTTAGGCCTCTCTACCTCATTGTGTGCAATGAACTGGTAGCCAATTCAAGATTTCACAATGAAATACTAAAAGGTTTTTTTAAATCTACATTGAAGCTAACTGATTTATTCTGAATAATGAGAGACTCATGGTTGGTTCATGAATTGTTCATAAACACGCAGAGGTGAAATTCATCAAATACATTATTCACCCAAACTATATCATTATTCTGGTCTTTTCCCTTAGAAGATGAAATAGAAGATTAATCCCTACAGCAATCTTATTTCCATACCTGTAATCTTCTGCTGGTTCTCCTTTTCTTCTAGAACATCCATGCTAATAAGTTTACAATAGACCGTCACAGTGGTGTCCTGCGCATCAAAACAGGGGTCACCCTGGACTATGAGAAATCAAGAACACATTTTGTCATCGTCGTAGCCAAGGTATGAAGCTTTTTTCAAAACTAGAGGAGATGGAGGGTTGCATTTGAGAAGGGCAGCTTAGGTCAAATAGAGGGATGGCTTAAACAGTCTCTGAAATAACCATAACACTGAGGCAGCAGAGTCACTCCATCTGCCACATCTGGCAGTATGATGGGTAACATGGAGAAGTGAGGGAGGAAAGGTGACCAGCTGAGTAACATCTGGAGACATTTGGTGGTGGGTTTCCCACATTTAGATCAGGCTTCAGTGCCAGGGCAATAAGTCCAGCTGCAGAAAGTCACCTGTGTACTTTGAGAGTCACCTAGAAGCAAAAGAGTTGGTGTTTCAGCCCCAGCTTTGAGAAGTCAGCCTCTGTGGGCAAGCGCATGTGCTTGGGCTCCCTCCTATTGTCCAGCACACAGCCCTGCCACAACAAAGGGGCAAACCCTGGCAGGCAGGCAGTGTGGATCGCTGTCATTAGCCACAGGAAGACAGAGGAGACAGCTGGACCCAGGGCAGCACACAAGTGACTTTTATAGAAATGTCTGTGGATGCTTTTCTTTCACCTCTCTGCTGCCTTGTGGCAGGATCTTATTCGAATCCTGCAAATATTGCTGCATGTCCCTTCTTTCCGCTATCATTCTCAGCAGTGCTGTGCCTGTGGCACAGCTGAGGATTCATAACAGACATTAAAAGTTTATGGGATTCTGAAGTAAAGTCTCTCAGGATCCTGTGCAGAGCTGTCACACAGGCAGAGTCACACTGGCGGAAAGAAAATGATTCTGCTGCTACTTACAGTGACTTTGAGTTTCTTATGTTTTATGAAAAATATGGATCATGTTATTTATTTAGGCAAGGTTCATTTGAAGAGAAATAACCAAAATTTGGTCTAAATGCTGCCTTTGGGGCAGTGAGGAGGAAAAAAAACCTGTCTCTCCCCCAAAAAGTGGAAGTTGCAGAACAGACACAGCAGACATGCTAAACAATTCATACAAGCATGACTACTGACATCCAGCCAATACTCTGAGATTGTTAAAAGCTTCTGAAACTGTGAGGAATTTTTCTAATTGTCTCTGCTGTATCGATAGCACAGAGTTGATTGCAGTAAAGTCCCCAGACACTGTTTATACACCATGGCTCTCCAACAGTTTCTGACTTTGTGCTCCTCCATCCTTTCACTTTAGACTCACACGTAGGAGTCCCTAGGAGACTTTGATCACCTGCATTGTTTAATTTTTCCCTGGAAATGCACTACTTTGCTACCTCACATTGTCTTGAATTTATGGCAAGACTATATGTGGGATGAAAAGCTGTAGATCTTGGTTGCTATTTTTTTGCATCTGTTTCTAGCTGTCCCCTTTCTCTCTCTCAAAAAAAAAGCTGAATTCCTTATCCCATCTGTTGTTGACAACAGATTGTATATAACTGCATATATTGGCACAACCACCTTAATAAAAGAAACTACTTCTGAGACGTTGCAAGATGTCTACTTAATCAGAGAGGAAGCAGGACAAATGGAAAAGAGAAGGGAATAGGAAAGCAGAGATGAGTCTGTGCGTTAAGAGAGAGAAGGGATTCCTGGGACTGTGCTTTTGAAGGCTCGTGAGGAGTGTACAGTGCCATAAACAGATTTGCAGGCATATTCCAGCAGATGTTTGATGATGACATCTCTTCTAGGACGGTGGTGGGAAGCTCAGGGGAGACAACAAAGTGTTTTCAGCCACAACAACGGTTACTGTCAATGTGGAGGATGTTCAGGACACACCTCCCATGTTCATCGGGACTCCCTACTATGGATATGTCTATGAGGATACACTCGCAGTAAGTGCTGGTTTTAACCTGTAGGAGAAGTGCAGTCTTTCACATCTCAGTCAAGGCAGACCCATGCTCTAGGCTGTTTGTACAGTCCCCTTGATGACAGGCAATCCTGACATCCCCATAATGCAGAATACTTTCTGCTCAGTGACGGCAAAATAGGCAGAAGGGGCCAGGAAGTCCTCACAGGCCTAAAATCCACCAGATTATGAAGCAAGCAGGGACATACTTAGCAGAACCACTTAGGAGATCTCCTAAGACTGTGTTTGTTGGCACATATCTGCTGCTGAAGATACTACTTCATATATACCACAGACAAACCAAGGAGTACAATGAGCTCCTGCCTGTGTCATCACCTCACCTAATGGCGGGCTTGCTTAAAGGAGAGTATAGAGCTTAGAGTTAATTCATTGTATCCACCATGTGGATACAATGAATTAACTTCAGCTGTATATTATTCTTGGTGTTGATGATGCTTCAGCTGTATATTATTCTTGGTGTTGATGATGCTTCCAGCTATATATTATTCCAGAAGCTGCAAACTAATGAATTGTCCCTATATCTATGCAATGGCATGACACTGTATATGGATCAGTTTTTACCCTGATACATAAGTTTTGATTATTTATTTTTTTTTTGTATGTAGGATGAGAAGTGGTATCTGCTTGTGAAAACACCCAACCTTAGACTATTGTTGGTGTCTTAGCACCCTGTTCACCTGATCTTCCCTTGAATTTCAGGAAAGATTGTGTCTTTACTTTCTGTCCAGAACTCCGATGTACACTTCAGCCCTTGCATGACTGGTTATTGCTGTTCAGTTCATAGGCTGTTACATTTCAGCAGCATAGAGGAGTATTGCTTGTGTATTTTCAAGAAATTCAGAATGAATGATATTATGTATATTGATTTATTCTGTGTAGTTGCATGTAGATCTTGAAATAACTATCAGGTACACACACGGGAGTTAGTGTTTACCATGGAAACAGGAGTCAATAAATGTTAATTACATCCAGCCTGAGCTCATAATTTACACCATTATGATGTTATAATGACGGAAGCACAAACAGGTCCTTCCCAGTGTGAATTTTGCTATTAGAATGAAATCCATAGAGAGATAAGCTAGCAGATTCCTGTGTTGTTTACACATTTGATGTTAATTTTGTAAACTTGCTGCTTTGCTCCTTGGTGAAGTTATCAGGATTTACAAGTACTATGTCACTTTCAAAGGGACTGCACTGCATTTTGCCCCATAGGCAGATTTTATTGCAGCTTCCAGCATGAATGATAATAAGTACAGTTTTGTATTTCCAATTGCTCTAACAGAACCTTGCTCTCATCTGAAAAATTCACTCAAGGGTTGTCATCAAAATGTTTGTTCCCTGTTGCCATTTGTGATTAACTAACAGTTTCTTCAGTGTTCCTGTTTTTGCAGTCCAAAACAGTAGCACTTGAATTCAGAGGCCTAAATTGTGCAATTCATTGTCAGTTGGGTGAGCACTGCAGTGCTGGCAGTCATCATCCTTTGCAGTTGATAGGAACAGTCACATGAGCAAATGGTCTCCAGTGTACAAGCTCTGTACGTATGGCCCACGGCCATGTTACTTGCACAGACAGACAGCAAGGCTTTTAAGGACAGTTAAATCATCATAATTTTCATCACAATTTTATGTCCTAAATGTTCCATGAGGCAAGTTGCTTTGTGATGCCTTGATTTGCTTTTGCTGCCTGTCTGAACTTGATCGGGTAGTACAAAAATGATCTGATGACTCCTCAGTGGCTGCCTGGGTCTCTGCATGCCATGGGGCGCACAGCAACACCAGGAGCTGTCCAGCAGCTACCAGAGGGCGTCTTGGTAGTGAACCAAAATAAATCTCAGGTCTCAGATGGGTTACTCCAAATACTTTGCCCAAGCCTGTGGCTGTGTGGGGTCTGCAGCTGCTGCACACCCATGCCACCAGCACTGCCCCAGCAGTGGGCAGGGGCAGCCCATGGGGAGTGGCACAGTGTGCCTGCTGGTCCTCTGGTGCTCACCTAAAGGGGAACTGGAAAAAGGACAAGAGACTGGATGCAGGGAAACAGGCACGGTATCTTGGCAAGCACATGGCATGCCCTGAGACTGCAGCAAGCCCTGGCCTCCCCGGGGCAGCTGGGACCCATGTGCTGAAGCAGGATGCTCTGCTGTTGGTGCACGCAGTGGCATGGTGCTGGCAGCAAGCTGGAGAGGGCAGGTGGCACAGGGGCTCCACAGGGAACAAGTGGTGGCAGGGTCATCTCCACTTTGTGTGAGGTACCATGTATGGGCTGTAACATCACTGGGAACAAATAAAATCATCGGTGTAGGAATGACACAGAGTTGGTCCAAGGAGTGGCATCCTACGTGCTCGGCAAAGCGAAGCACAGACTTTTCTAGTTGGGAGTCAGTGGTCCTCGGTGTGTTTCCCGTGCAGCATGAGCAAAAGTACCCGCTCTTCCATCCACACCTCACTGCATAAAAACTTGCTGAAGTTCAGTTTATGAATACACAGTTGCAATTTCATTGCTTTTTGATCTCAGCACACAAAGTAATTTCCCATTTCTCCCCAGGGCTCTGAGGTCCTCACTGTTGTTGCTCTTGATGGAGACAGAGGAAAACCTAACAGTATTCGTTACTGCCTCGTGAATGGTGAGTAGACTTGACTTGTAAGAAATCTGAAGAGGAGTCAAAACTAGATGTGACATTAAATTAGAGGGGGATTGCTAGAGCTTAATAAAGCTGAGACAGACTCATGAAATAGTGTCAGGTATCTCAAACAACTCCAGGGCCCTGTCTACCAGAAAACAAGCTACGATTCACTGAGTTTTAGTACCGGCTTCACAGAACTATGCATGGAGTTGTTAGCATGGCTGATTTGTTAGGCACCAGTAGCCTCCTTGCTGCTTCAAAAAAATGTAAAGGGAGATGCATTCACTGCCACTGAGTATCTCCATCATTTAATCTGAGAGACAAGAAAATGCATTGGGAGATCCAGACATGATATTTAGAGGTATATTTTTATTAATATTGTCATTTAAGTGGCTAAACATTCAAATGTCTGGTTTCTTGGAAGAAATTATACTTACTAGTGAAGAGAGACTGACTGTCCAGGGCACTAGAAGTAGGTATTATCAAAAGATTAATGCTTTTCATCAGCAATTCGGAGAGTGTCCATAGCATGTCTTTTAATAGCATAAAAAACAGACTTAGCTGAATTGATGACTGGTGAAGTCAACAACTTAGATCAACTAAACTGCAAGCTACAATTTTAGTTTTGTTTGGTTCTCTCTTCCTCCGAAGCAGGACTTGCATGACAACTGGGCACCCTGACTCACAGAAGTGAGAAACCAAAATTTAATGAAAGAAATTTGAGGCTTAATTGAGAGCTATGCAGAAACTTCTTAATTGTGTTATGTGATTTAAAAAGCAAGGTAGAGCGGACGGAGAGGGGTGCAGTTCAGGTTTTTTCTTGACATAGGAAGGGACCCATGCTAAGGTTCCTTCTCCCCTGATACAAGGAGAAAAGAAAAGCAGAAGCACTGAGACAAAAGGTAACAGAAGAGAAAAACAGATGGAAAGCAAGAAAGTAAAAAAGGTGGAGAATGAGGAGTAAAAACAAAGAAATGGAACAAAAAGAAGCTAGACAAGGGAGGAAACTGAGGAAGGGAGAATAAGTGGAGGCAGGTGAACCAGGCAGTGTATGAAAGGAAGAAATTGAGAAGAAATACTATATTTCCAAAGAAAGTAGAGGACCACCTGCTATGGGAGAAAATGGAATAAAAAGGGTAAGCGATTAGGCAAGAGTGGCAAATGAAGATGGAAGGGGATGACAGACTAGTAGCATGAAATGGAAAAGAGGAAGGGAATATGCTTTTAGTGCATAGAAAGTTATGAAATAGAAAAGAAGAGATTACAGCAGGTGCCTGCCCTTCCACCTCAGACCCTGACCTGAGTCATGACAAGCCATTATTACAATAACTGCAGGCTGACTAACGGCAAATGGGAAATTATTTATTCTTTACAAGCTTTTTTTTTTTTTTTTTATCTAAGGAGGGTGAAACCACTTTAGAAAGCACTCTAATCCTCTGAATGTGCTATATGGAGGAACACATAGTGCTACATACTCTTGAGTTACCAATTTCCCTGTGGTACCTAGACAATAACGCTAGGTATTGTGGCTTGAAACCACTATTGACTTCAGCTTCTTCTCAGTCAGAATGTTCTTTCCAGGCCAATGTATCTTAATAATTGACCAGAGCATGATTCAATAGCTGTTCATTGTTGTGCCTAGTATACTGTAATGAAGTTGCAGTTATTGCAGGTATTAGCAAAATGGGACACTGTCAGATGGTTTAAAAATTAGCACTGAAATTGAGTTAAAAAAAAAAAAAAAAGAAAAATGGCTTGGCTTTCAGATTATTATCCTTTATTTCTGAGCCTCAATCTCCTTTATTTTAAAGGTTTTTCTTTTTCTCCTTTCAATGGTATGCTCTGCCACATTGGCCATTAAGGCCAATACCATGAGTGAGGTAGCATGCAAGGGTGCCCGTAGCCCTGTGGCAGAGCAGGGCAGGGCCCCCTGAGCTGTCAGCTGGTCCCTTCCTGGGCAACTCCCTGTTTTTGGCTGTGACGGTGAAGTGGGCACAGACATTGTGATGAGTTGCTGCTGCCTCTTTGCAAGCTGACATTTGCTTCAGTACAAATTCACCAGGTCTAAAGGGATCACAGCCCTGTTCACATTCTTTTCAGAAAGATGAAAATTAGGTTGCAGGGGTCAAAGCCAGCCCACAGCCCTGTTCTGTCTGTGGATCAGACTCAGGCTCAATGAAAAAAGCCTGAGCTTTACCTGAGGTTCTCCAAAATCACTTTTAGTTCAGGCCAGCCTTGCAGAAGGCTGAGAGGTGTTTTTTATTATTATCAGCTGAGCATCTAAGGGCAGATGTTTCTCAAGAGACACTGTTTGCAGAAAGAGTGACTGTTTCAGATTGTCAAACTTCTCACCTTAGCTGATATTACTGAGAGAAATATTCTTGTTTCTCAGACTTAACTATGTATGAATTTGCTAATTAAAATGAGGACTGTCTATTTTTGTCTAAACCAGCATATGAAGAAGACAGCCTAACAGAAATGATTACCAAATTTGCATGCCAGGCTGCTGAATCTAGAAGGGAACCTGACCAGGGTGGGTGAAAGGAGAATGAGGGTAGCTGTCCATATGGGTAGGGCTCTGCCAAGCCATTCCTAGGGGAGGAATCCCTTGTTGGCCTCCATCTGTGTTTTCACCACACCATGACCGGGCATCAAAATACTTCATTTTTGAAAGGCAGAGGCAGAGCTACTGATAGGGATGGGGGATGGATACACATGCAAACAAAGGTATGCTTAATGAAGTATATGGCTGATTGATTGTGCTTGTTCAGAAAACAGGAAGAATGGCCTGTAACTAGGGCATCTTGGTTTATTACAGGAAGCGAAGGTTCCTTTGAGATCAGCAACACAACTGGAGCCATTTCTGTTATAAAAAGCCCAAATCAGCTCAAGAAAGAAGTGTATGAACTAAAAGTTCAGGTATGCTCTGTGGTCACTTGAAGACTGTTGGTCTTAAATGCCCTAAGTAGTCATGATTGTCTAAAATAGCTCAATTTATAGCCCACTTTACCTGTTTTAGGAGCTATATTTGAGCAGACTGCTCGATACTGTAAAACAGAACAAACTGCTTTTGTTCCATGAGATATTTGGTGTCGTAAATATCTTCTTTCAAGTGAAGTCATCTTGTCCTAGTTTCATGTCTGAGCCTAGAGAATCAAAATCCTTTGCGATATGCAAATAACTGTTCTCTGTATTTTCAAATGTTATTGCTGGACTGGGAATTGACATCTTGTAACTGCTATGTGAAGAGATAGGTAACTGCAAAGTCTGTGATTAGTAATAGGATTGGGGTAGATCACACTGTGTCGTGTCAATAACCACTCCTGAAGCATTGATCAACCACGTACTAATAAATAAGTGCTAACACCCTGATGAGCTGGTATCAGTGTGACAGTCTTCATTATTTAAGCAGTTTCTAAAGAGCAAGGATTTAAAAATGTAGAGTTAGATTGTGAAGACTATCAGTTTTCCTCTAGCAAATGTGTATTAAAATCATGAGAGTTCGCCAAGGTAAGGACAATATTGTCTGAAGACAGTTTTAAATATAGCATGTCCAAGGGTACTTTGTCTGCTGGTGGGCTTGAGCAGCTGGCTAACCATGAGAGATTGTAGGGTTCCTCTCATTGAAGTTACACTGATCCACCACTTCTTCCCCTAATCCCTGTGTTTTACTAAAGTCTGCTGGCACTTCTCAGATTCAGGATTAGTCAGGCCCTTTCAAGCTCTTCCAACCTCCTAATTGTAGCTGTGGCAACCTGGAGCTGGTGCAGGCTATAAAACCTGCCTGTGGGACTGAAAGGATGTTGTATAACCCCGTGGAGGTAGTGCCGTGTGCTTCTATGACAAGACTAGCACCCTCGGGTTGCCTATAAAATCACTGAGAAGGGTCAGATTCTTTAGAGTCAAGACACATCAAACCTTGACTCAGACTTCAAAATGCTCCTAGAGAAGCCTTCAATAACCTTGGGAAAACATGTCTCCTAAGCAAAGTGCCAAATGTTAAAGCAGAGATAAAAATACCTGGCTGGGTAGCAAGCATGAGCCTCTGTTTTGGCTGTATTCAGCAAAATTGCTTGTTTCTCAGCAGTACCTCCAGATTGGTTTGCACACCAGAGAGGATGAGTGGGAGCAGCTGTTATGGAAGGAGAGCAATGGCTGTGTGCCAGGAGGGCAAATTTTGTGGTCACTGAATGAAGCCTGCTGGATCTGCCTGGGCCTGGCTCACCCTGCCTACCACCCCTTCCTGGCAGACCCATTTACAGGGATGTTCTCCACTTGCTGTTGGTGCAGTTTCTTGTTCTGACCAGATGCATAGCAATACAGTCAGCGATACATACAGGAATTTAGGCATAATTTACAAATAAATTTCCCCTAACATCTAGTCAAAGTCGTGTTGCACCTTGGCTATTGCTGTCAGTTCTAACTGCATCTATTTCAAGTTGAGGATCTTCTTCCCCAGCCTCAGAAAGTGGTACAACAATCTTTCAGGTAAATTCAATCTTAGTTGCATGTTGCAGAACTGTAATATCAAATCAGTGAGGATGCTATTTGTTCATAGATGGGACAACAAATTATGTGATGGAATTTAGCACCACTCTACATATGGCATGCTTTAAACAATTGAATTTTACTTCTTCAGAGCAGTTTAGCAGTCTAGCACCTTTGTTTTTGAGCCCTTTGAATGCAAAAATGTCTGTTAGAGATACCTGCTTTGTTACAAAAACACCAGTCAGAGTTTCTGTGCTGACAGAAGAAATATCTTAGGTTCAACCCAGTGAATTAGACTGTGTGTTGGAATTGTTTAACTTTGATTTCATCATTCAGTTCAGAAAAATGCTAGCTAAACTTGCTCATCTGTACAAGCTCTATCCAACTTAAATTAAGCTCACCTAGGCAGGAAAGCAGAATTGTAAATCAGAGAATAAATCTAAAAAAAAAAAAAAAAAAAAAAAAAAAAAAGTCGTTCTGCTTTTTCAAATTTCCAGCTGCCTAAATGCAGCAAGTACAGTTTTTCCTGTAGTGTTTCAAAGCTGCTGTCCTTCCAGCAATGCAACAATCAAATAACTGTAATGCCCCAGCAAATTTAAAGTTCACCTTCCCTTTCTATTCTGTCAGCACTTCAGGCAAGCAATTATCTTGTCTTTATTAGATTATCTGTCTTTAGAGAGCTGTTTTCATCTAGGGTGATGTACAGAGCTCACAAAATGAGGAGATATTTTCATCAGGATTTTGTTGAGACTCGTATATTACCATAACCTTCTAATCATCATAAACTTCATTGTGAAATGGACTGAGGTTTCTAGAGAAATGTAAGCCTGTGAATCTGTGCACAAAATCAGTGTGTGTCAGGGTGATTTCTGCATGCAGAACAATATCTGAACGTGGAGCTGAGGAAAACCAGCTGCAGCTAAGAAGGGAATATTCCCTCATCTTTTTTCTCTCTACCTTCTGTAGGCATCCGAAGTCAGTCCAGAGGGTGACGTCTCTGCGTATGCTTTTGCCATGGTGACTATAAGGGTGGTTGACCTCAACAATCATCCTCCAACATTTTACGGAGAAAACGGTCCCCAGAACAGATTTGAACTGACCATGTATGAGCATCCCCCAGAGGGTGAAATCTTGAGGGGACTGAAGATTACAGTCAATGATTCAGACCAGGTAAGCGGAAACTACGTGGTTTTTGAGTTTTCCTGCCCTATTTCCCAAAGACGAGTAAGGGCTGTCAGGATTAGCAAATGTCTGGCCCCTTTTTTTTCTTTTTAGGACCTCAACTGTTTCACCTGCATTCCCAGAAAGTTCAGGGTAGACAAAGTATTTTTGGGGTCCATTACCATAGAGTTTGGAGCCAGAAGCATATTTAGTCTTTCATATCCCATTATGGCAATGAGCAGGGTGGTCCTAAAGCTGCAGTCCAGCTCTTGGGGCCACTGAAGTTCGGCAGTCCTCTGTTGGTTCTATTCAGCTGTGTAATGTCCAAGAACATTCCCTGTAGAGATTTACTTAGGACTCCCAACCACTTTAGTAACTTTAAGTGCAGTTGCTGTCTGTGTCTTCTCTAGCCCCTCTGGAAACAACGTGGTCTGTACCCTTACACTGTTTTTATTACAGCATATTATCCTTCTGGCCCTTTTGTTAGAACCAGAGTCTGCAGTGCGTACTTCGATAAATCATTCCCACTGGAGTGATATTTTTAGGTAATCTGAAAAATTATGCCAGAGCCAAACTAACTAACCAGATCAAAGGAAAGAAAAGAAGGCTCCATTCATCTCCACCAGATATCTAGCTGACCTCTGATACCCATAGGTACTATGGTGATGGTTGCTATAGGGATCCCTAAGCTAAATACTGTATGAATGGCATCCATCTGAGTTAGCCTCAGGTTAGGTAGTGACAAGAGAAAGCTTAATGCATCTGAGAACTGTATTGCTATTGGAAAGAGTACTCTTATATAACTGCTCAGTACTGTGCTGTTTTGACTGTATTGTACTCTATCAAACCCACTAGCTTCTTCCCCCTCCCTCCTGCTGCTCTGCAGCAAGCAGATAAATGACTGCTTTCAAAGCAGTGCTACGTCTATCCTGCTATTGTCACAGAGGATGTTGCTGCAGAAGAAAAGAAACAAAACCCATCTCTTCTATTTAGAGACAAAACATATATTTATCATATGTAGGCTGACAAAATATTCAGGGCTGCAAGTTAGGCTATAAAATAAGCAGAAAACATTGCTAAGTACACTATAGATTTCTCAAGAAGCTTCCTAGTACAGTGTAAGACATCACTCCAGCGAGAGTAGTTAGGTTTTGTTTTAAGGCATAGAAGGCAATGTTTCTCTTCTGCACAGGAGTTCTATATAGGGAAGCAAATTCAAATCATAATCAGTTTGTCACAGCCACTGTTGCCCCTTTAGGAGGATGGGTTGCGTAGGTGAGAATGAAGTTATGGGCATAGCCTGTTTCAGGCCGAAAGTTCAGTGGAAATGCCATCTTGCAAGAACATCATTCAGAAATTTCTCCCTCTACTCTCCTCATCTGACAGACGCAGCTAAAGGCTCGCTGTGTTGTCCCTTCAGTCATTCCCATGTCCCGCGGCTGTCTGCTATGAGACACGCAGAGTAGCTTGCTCTGAGCTGATCAGGGGTCAGTGCGCATCACTGTCAGAAATCACACAGCTGTTGGAGGGAGGCAGTTCTCTCCCCACCAGTGCCACCATCCCAAGTACAGAGGACTTCTTGTGGTCAGATATTCAACTTTCCCCATAGTCCAGCTGTTGTGGCTTTTTTTGCATGCCCAGCTTTACTGCCCAGAAGAAGAGAGCCTGTTGTCCCCTGTGTGGCTGGGGGGGTTTGTGTAGCCAAACCGTGCAAACTGCTGTGCTAAGGCACACCACTGAGCTTAGATCCAAGATCACTCCAGTTTCCTTGTGGGTCCACCACTGAATACTTTTCCTCTTGACATGGTCTAAAGTTGTAGCAAGAACTGCTCGTAACAAGCTCCTTGGGAATACAGCTGCAAGTAAAGTTTTCCTGTTTGAAAGTTACTATTAGAAATTCTTCACCTCAAGATTCATGCTAGGGGCAAAACATGGCACAGCCAGGCACTGAATGTGGCTGGTTGTCACAATGTAATCATGACATTGTTGGAGAAATTGGTGAAGTCAGAGAGCTTGGTACATGGCCTCAGCTCATTTTCCTTCTTCCCCTGTAAGACAGAGACGTGAGAATCCCCACTTCATCTTTTTTCTTCCATGCTCCAGTTAATTTTAAAGAGTTGGGCTGGCACTGGGGCTCCCTGGTCCCAGCTCACACACCAGTAGTGGTAACCTTCTAGATTTTGCTGCTTCCCATTTCCTCTCTGGCTGGGTTTATCTATGTGATGGGATTTGTCTTCTCACCTCACCTGGAGCTATCAGATGTTTGCCACATTTTATTCTGCACAAGAGGGGCTCATTTCTGCTCCCAAGTGCACCAACCTCTAGTAGGTTTGGTGGCTGTAACTCTGGGCTGGCTTTACCCAGTCAGTGCAAACTGTCAGGTACCACCTCTGTTTGGAAATTTCACATCTTCATGGCTCTGCATCATCCCAAGAATGAGTTATTAAAGGTAACAGGTTGGGTTTTTGAGAACAGTCTTGACTCAAGCAGCACAGTTGTCTTTCCTTGGCAGGAACCAGGAGAAGGCAGGGCTTCCTTGCACATGGTGGTGTCCTGCTCACCTGCACTAGCTGGCAACATGCAGTACAAAGCCCAAGGCTCCTTGCCAAAAAAGTGCCTCTCGTAGCCAGTTCTACTGGAGGGTTTTTCCATTATGACTGGAAGAATAACCAAGCCTGTCAATCTACTTACAGAAAAGCTACGTCTGTTTTGTGACCAGGGCTGGAGGGATTATATAACTAAGCTTCTTAGTGGTCTCTTTCTCAGGGGATGGAGAACAGAGGTCTCTAAGCAGTAAGACTGATGCTAATTTTATACAGCCTGAAGAAACAGAACTAATGTAAGCTATAAGAAATGAATTGTTCACCAAAAACAATGCAGTATCTGCTTTTATTCACAGGGAGCCAATGCTAAATTCAACCTCCGTCTTGTTGGACCTGGTGGCATCTTCCGAGTCGTTCCCCAAACTGTCCTGAATGAGGCTCAGGTTACAATAATAGTGGAAAATTCTGCTGCTATTGACTATGAAAAATTCAAGGTGTTAACCTTCAAGGTACTTCTGCTTTATGTGTCTTCTCTGCCTGTGTATCTGATATGTGTATGATGGCTTACATATCTGATGGGATTTGTCTTCTCAGTCCACCTGGAGCTGTCTGATGCTTTGTCAGTGACATTATATTCCATGTAAAGAACACCCATTTTCCACCCTTGGTTCATCAACTTCCAAAAGGTTTAATGGATGCATCTGGATGCAATTTAGTCCAGTCAGTGCAAACTGTTGACTATTATCTCTGTGAAAATTGTACATGTTGCTGGCTCTGAGTCATTCTAGGCAGAACCCTAAGGGTGTTATTTCTTCTCTTACAATGATAAATTCACAGGGTGAAATCCTAATTTCTCTGGAGCCAGAAATTCACCTGCTTAGTTCTAAGCAATTTTGTTCATGATCATGCTTTTCAATATTGGCTGGCTGAAGGTCCCAGCTGACTGGAAAATTATTTCCCAGAATTGCTCACTCTCTTTGTCAGAGCATATCTATGTATATGGCCTTTTGCAGACTGATCTGGGGCTATTGCACCCATGCTCCAAGCCAGCCATACAAGAACCAGCATTCATCTGAAGGCTGGAAACTTGTATTATCACCTTCCCTAATGGATTCATCAGTTCATCAATGAGATAATTAAGTAGTACGGTTTGTGTCAGCTGCCTGTGAACATGAGTATAGATGTTGGGTTCTGTAAGCATCAAATGGTGTAGGCAATCTCTGCAGTCATAAACAAAAAAAAGTCAAAACTGTATAGCTGAGTACAAACATGCCAATTTTCATTTTGTACACAAAAAGGTGTTTTTAGCACAGTTCAGAAGTCAGACTTCCTGGATTTTGTTCTCACCCTTACCACATAGTTTGTTTTGTGTCCTTAGCAAGTCACAGAATCACAGAATATCCTGAGTTGGAAGGGACCCACAAGGATCCCTGTGTCCAACTCTTGGCCCTGCACAGAACCACCCAAAAGTCCTTTCGCTGCAGAATGCTTCATGTCTCTTCTTGTAAAGTTGGTTGCTCAGTTTGAGCTTCATAGCTTATAGATGCTACAAAAATATGATGCATCATTATCGTATCAAAATGAAAGATTCAGAACGGGCTATAAAATGCTACTGAAACTAATTATAATAAGCACACATTTATTCAGGTTAAACTGCCAAAAGACCAGTAAAGAAGCTACACATGGCCTCCTCATGAATACTAATAGAAATGGAAGTAGTTAATGTGATTGGCCTGAACACTGAAAGAATTAATTACTAGGAAAAAGAATATACATCTTTTTAACTTGAGTAGTTATTGTTTTTTTGGGGGTGGGAAAGGAGGGTGAAATTCCTTCTACAGAAGAAGGACTGTACAGCTTTGCTAAAAATGCAGAGCATTTGTCTAGATTCCAAATGGAGAAGGTGCAGCTGAATGATACGATAATAATGTATGACAGCAAATACTTTATAGAGACTTCATTGTCTTCTCCATTTCCCTGAAAAGTTCAAATCACTTCCTACCCAGTTTTAGTTGCTAAAATAGTCATTCTAGTTAAACTTTGGGGTGAAACAGGTTCTTATTTCTATTTAACACATATCCTACAGCAGCTTTGAGAAGCTATTGTCATTTTTTTCCCCTGTAAACAGTGGTCCAGCTCCTCTGGTTCATTATTTAACAGTAAAATGCCAGAGAGGGATTAAAGCTGATATGACTGGGAGGTGCCCTAAAGAACTACCTGAGGCAAAGGCTACTTGAGAAAATCTGTCTTCTGTTTAGGGCTGGCTTTTAAATACATTTGGTCAGCATGACCTTCTTCATTTTCAGCTGTCCAAGAGCCAGAGGGGGGTTCCCAAGTTTTGGCAGCTGTGATAATTTGTAGCTCTGTGCCCTCCAACCTGGCCCTTTAGAGCTCAAGCCCCTCTGCCAGAGAGGCCAAGTGTTACTGTCCCACTATGCTGGGACTTGTAGCCACAGGCTGACCTGCTCTGAAAGCCAAACCACCTCCCTCCTCCTCCATCAGCACACAGTACATCCCTCCTCGACAAGGGCCTGGACCTGCTCCTCGCCTTCTTCAGACACTCACATCTTCTGCAGACCGGGACCAAATGAGGCTGCAATTATCTTCGGTTGCCAAAACCAGATCTATTTTAACGAATCACCTGCCACTTTTAAGATTATACCTCTCTGCTTTTCTGGCAGTTGTATTAATTGTTGCTGTGTAGTCCTCTGAAGAAATAGTTTTCCCCTATTTTTTTCTTTTCTCTGTTTATAATGAACTATATATGGCTGCATAATACATTGCAGAGAAGTAATCTGACAAAAATCCCCTCCCAAGGGAAGGAAGATGTTGTCAGTATGTTGACATAGCTGGACTGTGACTGCTGAAAGGAGAGGGAATAAAAATGAATGTAGAAAACAAAGTGAAAATACTAAGCCCTTGTAAGATACTTTAGCAGGGGTTGATACCAGCAGCAAAGATTTCGCTGTGGATGCTATAGTTTAGTTATAGGTCCACGTGCATGATAAGCAGTCGGACTTTATCTGTGTGCTATTTTAGAGCTGAGATTGCTCACAAGCAGATTTGGTGATGTCTGTATGACTAACTTAAAAAATGTAATTTGGTGAAACACCACCCAAGACTCCCAAGCACACAAGTTAGCACAGAGATGCAGTAACAAACTCCTCTTTCAGAACAGATGTGATCTGTAGTGATTCTAAGCAATCCTTTGGGCTGAATTCTTCAAGAACTCTGTCACTTTGTGTTTTCAACTGTTATAACCATAAGGTACGAAGAGTTCCAGAAGATGGTACTGAGATAGCCTTTTCCCTGACTACTTAAACTGTTCCCCTCCAAACCCTGTCACCTGTAGGTGACACAAATTTCTCCCAGTCCAGCAGGGAAAGGACTTGAACACAGCATGTGCCTCTCAGCCAGTCAGCGGTGCCACCGCTGGCGGACCTCACACACCACCTGCCTCAGTGGGGAACTGTAATACGGCAGGAGAAAGGCTGAGTGCCCTGCAAGTGGCACAGGGAGGATGGGCTCCAACAGCCTTTGTCTCAGGTGCTGCATGAAGCGAGCAGGAGACACCATGGCAGCCCTTCTCTACCATCTGAAGCTCAAGGCTTCCACTATGAAACTCCTTTAAGAAGTAGTAGTATCAGCTTTGTAGTAATTTTCTGGTTTTGTTTTTCTTCTTAGCTTCTTGCAATAGAGGTGAACACACCAGAGAGATTCAGCTCAACAGCTGACGTAGTGATACGCTTACTGGATACCAATGACAATGTCCCGAAATTCTCTTCTGACTACTACATTGCCAGGATCCCTGAGAATTCCCCAGGAGGCTCAAACGTAGTTGCTATAACTGTAAGTTTATTTATCTGTTAAGAAAATGCTCTCTTTTCTAGCTATTTATGGAGACAGCTCAAATACCTTAAAAACAGTAGACAATGGCACCTCACAAATCTTACCATTCATCTCCAGTTCCTTTCCAGAATCAACAAAACATGTTCCAATAAAATAAAATTGTAGGCAAGCATTCTTCAGAACAACAAATTTACTTTTTTTTTCTTTTTCTTTTTTTTTTTTTTAATTAAAGGCCATCTGCTTTTAAGACAGATCACATGTTCTGTGAGTACTAAGAAAGCCCCAGTCAAATCAATGTCCAGCAGAAAGCTTTGGTTCTGGCTAAGTGGAATTGGATTTACTGGATTTGCTTGCTTAAGTACGAGTAAAAAGAAAACAAGATGCCTGCTTAGTTAGGTATAAGTCTCCTCCTCCTGGGAGGAATCTGGCTGCTAAATGCATAATTAGACAGTTAATGAAGGCAAGAATATAACACTAAAATGCTTAGAGTTGGGAAAGAAAGATCCCTGTTGAAGTATCTTCTCACTGTGGGAAGAATACGCTTACAGATTTTCCTCTGCTCACATTTCCATAGAAAGAAGATCAGGGAAAATCAGAGTGTTGCATGGGTCCTGTGCTGGAGAAGCATTCCCAGCCATTAGATGCAAGCTGTACCCCATTAGTGCAGCTGCTTGGACTGGAAACATGTCTCATGTCACAAAGCTCCTGGCCACATGGGGATCGGAGGGTGATGCAAGTCACTTTGCAGAGAGAGGCCTTGGAGGTAAGGGTGATGGAGGCAGGTTGCCAGAGATCTCCAGCACAGGCTGTCTGCAAATCACAAAGGAAATGAAGTTATCATAATAAAGTGCAAAAGGCAAATATTAGAGCTGGAAGAATGAAAGAGGAAAAGGAATATAAACACTACAAAAATGGTTGTTAGAGGAAATTAATAGGAATGCTGTAGAGAACAGACTCCAAACATCACTGTCTTCGCAACAAGGTGAATTAAAAAATTTCTATGAGGTGGGCAGAAAAAAAAATAAATTTACAAAAATTTTGTAAAAAGCAATGAAACTAACCATTCTAAGCCAAGGTATATATAGCGTAGCTGAAGTTTCCATGTAAAATTTACTTTCATGTGATAACAACTCAGTGTTTGACCCAGATTCACAAATATACTTCACAAACTGAGATTCTCCGAGTACCCAGAACTACTATTCTGGCAGAAATCCCAAGTGTACAGAATGTTTCAGGAAAAGTTAGGCAGTACCAACGTAGACTGTGGTCAAAATTATGGGGTGAGAGAAACTTAAAACACTTATCAGCAAGGTTGATAGCCATGCAGGAATCAAAGACATTGTCCTAGTTTTCAAAAGAAGTAACAAATGTTTAATCAGAAAGATGAGTGAGCTAACCACGACCACCAGGAATTTAGATGGCCAGATACAATGGTACAGTATAGCATCTCAGAGCTATCAAAGGAACGGGCTTATGGCAATTACTATCACCAAATCAGTAGCTTTCCAAATCCTGAGCTAAGACTGGAAGCCAACAAGAATCCTGAACAAAGATATCAACAGTTGTAGCCATCTGCATTACTAAAAGTCACACAGGAACAAGAGTGATTATCTTATAAGCAAAGCTAAAATATTATGGATAGTTTTCAGTATTTGTTACGTGTTACTTTAAACAGAATTGATTAAAAGAGCAGAATATTAAAAAAAATCCTCTATGTACAGTAAGTAATTTTGGCCAGGGAATATACATTAATACTAAACTGATAATTAGGAAGGCTTGAGAGTGGGCAGCTTGTGTCATTGGGATTGGCTCCTTTTCTTTTAAAGGAAAGATGTGTTAAATGTCAATGAATAGAGCCATCTAGTGGCTTTCTCCCTGCTAGAGCCTCTGGGCACCAGCCTGGCCAGGAGACTGGCAACGTCTTAGCAGCTTAATTGGGACACCCAGTGACATTTCTGTGTGTTAGATTTTGCTGTTTTCTAGGTGCATAATTGTGTGGTTTCCCCCTAAAAATGTTCTGACAAAAGGAGGGAGCTTGGGTTTTTAAGTGACTTGTTTTTCAAAGAAAAATGGCCACACATCTTTTTGCAATTTCGTAAAGGATGACTCTCTTATTTTCTTTTCTTAAGGCTACAGATCCAGATTCAGGGCTTTGGGGAGAAGTCAAGTACTCTATCTATGGAACAGGAGCAGATCTGTGAGTAAAAAATAAAATTAAATAACCTTTAAGCAGAGTATTAAAAAGAATTTAAAAGAGCAGGCTTGTTCTTGATCTGCTCATTTCCAAGGACGTTTATGCCATGTTCTTTGAGCTTTGTGGGGGGAAAAAAAAAAAGAAAAAAAAAAAAGAACAAAACAGAAAAAATGTGATCATTAAACATCTGCTTCATCAACCCATGGAATTTTACCCACAAGTCCCCAAAGAGATATAAGGCAGCTGAAGTACCAGTACACAGGATCTGTTCAATCACCATCTGAAAAATGCTTCTAAGCGAAATGGGAGATTTTGGTCTAGCTGTCAAAAGTCAATTCTGGGAGAAAAAAAAAATTCCTTGCTCTTTCGCCTACCATTCTATACAGTTGTACAAATAGTTTGGTTTGAACTCTTGCCAAAATAAATCAAAGAAGTCAAGACTTCCAAAGATATAAACTTTAGTTTTCAAGGCCAGTTGCACTGGATGTTCAAAGCATCATATATATGTAAAACTTGCAGCCCTACATCAGGGAAGAAGGGAATCCATTACTTGTTTGATTTTGTAACGATGCCTGGCTTCTCCTTGCCTTGGGAACAGTGTGGGGGTAAGAAGGTCCTGGTGTGTTGTTTTTGCCTACACTGCTTCCATCCCAGCAGTTCCTGTGGTCCATCAGTTGGGGCTCCCAGCCATGCCTAGCACCAGCCATCACAGACATTGCTGCTGGAAGCTGCATCTCCTGGACGTGATGGGGCTGCAGGGCAGAAGTTGGAAATGAATAAGCTGTTCAGGCACTCAGCTCCAGAATCTATTTTTCTCTTTACATTATCCCCTGGAGTTAAAGCTGAACTCCTCTTGTTAGGGTGAAAGCCATTTATGAGGCACAATCAAAGTCCAAAATCCAAGATGTTAAGGGTGAACTTCTTCTGTAGCTAGAAGGGTACACATAGGGGAGCATTTCCAGGATGGATTATTCTGAGCTGCTCAGTAAGTCTTTAAGCTATCTGCAGACTGCATAGAGGCAAGCAGGCAAAGGTCATGTCATAGAGGCAGACCTCTCTGATTTAAAGTGTAGCTGCTGGTGCAAAGAAGCTTGTGAAGGTTGTTGACAAAGGATTAAAGAAGAAAAAAAAAAAAGTAGGTGCAACTTTCTTCTGATTGGAGTTGTGAGGATGTTCAGGCTCACTCTTCTTATGCTACTGAATGAGGAAATAAGGATGCAAAGGCACTTTTTCCCTTCTTAAATACATTTTTTTTTTCTTTTGCTTGTGCCAGATTGGCATGGCGCTCCAAGGCTGGATTGATTTCTTAAGCATTGAACCTCCAGATATGCTGAACATAGATTTGAGATTTTCAATTAGGAGCATGTTTTTTCATCACAGGGTTGCATCAGTGGAAATGCAGTTGCATTAGCAGAAAGATGAGTTTTACCTGAGTAAGAGGAATAGTGTTAGCTGTTGAAGACAGCCATTACGTCAGTAATTCTCCATCCAAAGTGACGCTGGGAGTGGGGTGCACTGCTACAGTCTCTTCACATCTCACTGCTTCTGTTCTTCCACTAAAATGGCAATGATGAGAGTTCTGTCTGTGTGGTGAGACTGGGTTGGGCACTAAAGAGGCACTCAGCACAGGCACTGCCTCCTACCAAGAGTTTGCACAGCTCTTTCCACCTCCAGGTCCTGGCTTTCATCAAGACTTGTATTTGTATTTAACAGAGTAATGCTAACAATTGATGATTCTGGATTACTAAGTGCATGTTTTATAATCACTCTCAATTACGCTCACAGTTGAGATACAGAAAATATTTTGTCATCCTTTAAACTAATTAAAGGAGATATAGAAAACCTTTCATTTGTTAAAAACCCTACTGTTTGGAGCCTATGTTGGTAGTCCTTTAACAAAAGACACTGCATTGGTATCTTCTCTGTAAATCTGAGCTTTCGCACGTCGCTTTTGATAGTGTCTCAGTAATTACAAATGTGTAGAAGTGAATTTGCTACAGATAAATCTGAACACCCTCTCCATCCCAGTGCCAGTCTGTGGAAAAGTGATTAGTTTTGGAGGACATAATGTGCCCTGCACTTCTGGGGATTTGAGAGCAGCCATTTTTCTTACCCGTTCTGAGAAGCAAAGAGTTTAAACATGATATTCAGCAACCTTCCTTTAGCTGTTGAGGAGATATCAATCATTTTTAATTTATTCAGGACATTATCAAATACGTTGTACTTATAAACTGAACAAATAGGCAGTTAATTTTTTAACATGAAGAAATTATTCTGGAGGAAGGCCATCGAGCTGGGCATTTATTTAGGACAAAGCCTTTAACAGAAAATGCAGCTAAAATGGCTAGTGCACAATGAATAGAAAAACACCAGACACTGTGGTGTTCACATCGCAGTCTGTGGTTTTCAAGCCTAAAGGAACAAACCAAAGATAGGTAGAGTGAATGATTCAGAAACATCAGCCTGACAGAAGGAAGGTGAAGAATACCAGTCTTTGATCTTTGAGCACAGTATTTCAGTGTTTAGAACCCACCTTTGCCCCAGGCTATAAACATATGTTAGGTTACCAAAAAAAATAAATAAATAAACCTCAAAATCTCTCCGTGCTTCTTTTTTTCAGGTTCCTAATCCACCCATCAACAGGTATAATTTACACCCAGCCCTGGGCTGTATTAGATGCTGAAGTGAACTCAAAGTATAATTTCTATGTGAAAGCAGAGGACACAGATGGGAAGTACAGCCTGGCTGAAGTGTTCATCACTGTGCTAGATGTCAATGATCACTCTCCAGAGTTCAATGAAAACATCCAGGAAAAGACGATGATCATCGGGTCACCAGTGAAGATAGAGGTGAGAAACAACACAGCGTGTCACAAAGCAGAGTGCTTTGGAAAAGCCCCAGCTATGCAGTTTATTGCTCAGGGAACACGATGAATGCCTGAAAGTTGGCTTTTCCTGAGGCTTTATTCTGCACATCCATTTGTACGTAACAAATGGATTAAAGCATGGAACAGTAGTATTTACAGACTGCTGAGAAAGAGAAATAAATTCTATAGGCAGAAGATAAAGTTCCGTTACAGTATTTTAACCATTAACTGGTGGAGGATTCTGGATTATACAGTGATCATAAGAAGCCCAAGCACGATGAATGAATGAAAGTACAGGGTTTTGAATGCTTAACCTTCCTGCCATTTTGCTCAACCGCACAACTTCATTCCCTTCGCTTTGTAGAACTATATATAGCGATCCAGTGCAGAACAGGAGGTTAAAAAACATTGCAATAGCAATTTGCAGGCAAAGGAGCAGAACATCCGATGTTACACATATTTGAATGCATACAGTCAAGCCTGATTATGCAACACCCAACACTAGCAGAATAAATACCACAGCAAAAAACTTAAGGCAGCTATAGCTTAGTGAGTGTGGAGCTAATCCCATTGTTCTCTATTAATTTCAACATTTGTCCCCGCTGCTGTGGGAGAAAGTCCCTAGCGACAGGCTGTTTACGGTCTCCAGATAGGTTATGATTCTGCTTTTCATCTTCTTCCCTTTAATCTTGAATAGAAATCATTTATACAAAAAGAACTCTAGCCCTGCTATTTGTCATTAGAAAATGGTGCATAGCTGGTACCATGAAAGGGTAGTTTGTTTCCAAGACTAGACAAAAACAGTCAGTAAAAATTACCACATGGATGTTGTCAGAAGTGAATGCTCAAAAACTTTTAGAGTTTTATCTTCAGGCAAAGCAATAACATCTTTGTTCTTTACGTTTCCCCAACCAGGCTATAGATCAAGATGCAGAAGAACCCAACAACATTGTTGATTATTCCATCATGCAAGCAGACCCAGCCAACGTGTTTGATATAGACCAAAGCACTGGGGAAATCAAGTTGAAATCCTATATCCGTTCTCTGGACATCATCCACAACATTACAAAGAACAAGGACTGTATATGGTCAGTGGTGGTGCAGGCCAAAGACCGAGGCTCCCCTTCCTTCAGTACCACAGCAGTTCTGAAGATTGATATCACAGAGGAGGTAAGCAAATATTTTAGAAAAATCCTAAACAGTGCTGGGATGATTCTTGATCAAGAACAACTATCAGAGTACTTTGGGGCTGACCCAATGTTAAACTCTATCATTAAAAGCATTATCAAAATGCATCTTAAACACACCCACAGGGCATCAACCACCTCTCTAGGAAACCTGTTCCCACATCTAACTGCCCTCTTGGTAAACAAGTTTTTCTAAATGTCTAGTCTGAACCTCTGCTATGCAGCCTTGAGCCATTCACGTGCATCTTCTCAGTAGATACCAGGGAGAAAAGATGAGCACCTCCCTCTCCCCACTTCCCCTCTTCAGGAAGTTATAGAGAGCAATGAGGTCACCCCTCAACCTCCTCTTCTCTAAGTTTAACAAACCCAGTGTCCTCAGCTGCTCCTCACAGGACATGCCTTGCAGACCTTTAATGATGAGTTTCTTGCATTTGGTTGTTGGAGACAGATATGAATTAAGGACTATAGGCTCCCGAGAGTAGAGGTAAATCTCTGATCTTTTGTTTACATTCAGGAGAAAACAATCTTTTTTTTCCCCCTTGCCAAAATTTAATAGAAAGTAACTGGGGCCAGAGTGAACTATATTAGACCTTTTTTTGCAAGTCAAATGAGTGACATAGGAAAAGTGAGCAAACTTTATTGAAGTGCTTTAAGTAAATAGAAATTTGGATGTGAGTTTAATAATTGCAGTATTATTAGCAGACAAAAGACCACTCTAAAAGATAGCAAACATATGTTGAGAGTGTCCTGGTAGTCCAACTTCTTCATCCACTAAAGGACAGGCAGCAATTGATGCTGAGCAGTGCATGCTTGTGTGATTTTTATTTATCGTAACTGCCTTGCTATGCCTTTAAGTAGGTACCAGCAGGAAAGAAATGGTAGATGAGAAACACATCATTAGAGTGATGGTCTCTGGACCAGATGCGTACTGGGCAAAGATGCAAATCTCTTTGTGCAGACAGCAGCTGGCTTTCTCTCTTTTTTTCTCTTTCTCCAATGGAAACCATAAGTCTTGGTGGGTTTTATGCAACAAATAAGAATCTCTACTCACAGCCAACAGCAGGAAAGCCCACCCTCACTGCCTGCCTTCCAGGCTCGCCCTGCACCATAAGTGGCTCACAAGGGGCACCAGGTGGCCTCAGGCACTATCCCCAGCTGTTGGCCCCAGAGTGCAGGTGAGATGGAAATGGAGGTTCCCCATATCCCCCAGCTCTCCCTCCCCTCTCCGGGGTACACAGACGAGCTGTTTACCAATCTGTTAGTGTGGGGCTAGGGCTGAGGGATGTCAAGGAGAGTGGGAGTACCCACACTTCTGCTGCTGCGGGAGTTATGTCCCTGAACCGGGGCTTCCTCCTTCTATACGGGCTGATGAAGGATATCTAGAAGAAAAAAAAAAGAGCACCTTGTGCATTGGGATGAAGAGTTTCTTGGATTTCCTTCTAGTGTGTGAAGTAACATAAGCACATGATGAAAAGAAGTTGTCTTCTCCATCTCTCTGCTCCTTTTTGTCCTGGGTGTGCATGAAGTGAGGGAGCTCCCCCTTAATAAAGTGTAAAGGGGAAACAGAGAGGGCTCTGAAGACCTGGATTCTTCTCAGACACAGCTATTCCTCCTTCCCATGCTCTTCTCCCTGCCAAGTCCTAGCACGTATGCTGAAATAGCAAAAGTATCCTCTCTGCACTTGAGTATGTCTCTTCAGCAGGACCTGCAGCACTAATCTCACGTCATGTCCTCTGTAAGCTTCTGCACAATTCTCCACTACTTCTTTCATTGATTGTAATGATTTGCATTGTGGTTTTTTTGTTTGTTTGTTTTACCCAAGAGCATCACACCTCCTTGAAAAAGCACTGAAGTTCCAGCTTCCGTGTGGGTGAGTTACCGTGGTGGTGCAGGAAGCTCTTGCTTGTTCCCAGTGTCCCAGGCACAACAGCCACTGCTAGCGCTCTGTGCAGGAAGCAGTCTCTTGGTAGAGGCACGTTGTGTGCGCTCTCTTTCCCTCCCTCTCTCTGACTGTTACGAATCTACATGTCATCCTTCATGCTCCAGCTGCACAAAGTCTCTCTTAGTTAGCTGTTTGGTGGGTATTTATGTATTACTGATTTTGGATAAGGAAGATATTTTTGAATGCATCCTCCAGAGGTTTCCCGCAGTGTTAATCACACCAAGTAATTAAACAGGCATATTTTCTGATTAACATTTACCACTGCAATTAGCGCGAGGCTGTGCCCTTCGAGATAGATGCCTTGTGGCTAAGTTCAGCAGTATTGCACATCAAAAGGACCTTTTGCTGTTGGAACAATATAGCAATAAAAAATTCCAGAGGCCTTTTAATTTAACCGAGTCTGTTTTTATGGAAATTGGTATTGAATGGCATTTGTTAATCTCCTATCCTTTCTCAACAGAGTAAGAAGCATATGCTGAAAAAGCCATGGTTTTTGCACCCTAATGTCACTCAAAAAATCTATTCCTGCTGCACGCAATTTTCACTGGTAGCTGATCCCCCAGTCCTGATCCTGAGGGTTGGCCTGATGGGGGATCCCCCTGCCTCCTCGTGACTCTGCTGAGGTCCTGCTAGGATAGAGGGGCGTTTATTTACAGCTCTTCACAGCCCAGAGCTTTAGTCCACATTTAGAGAGTATAATCTGTGACACCTTTGGTTCTTAATAGCTTTGGCCACTGATTTAGACTTCTAAATATACCTGATGAGTACATTCCCCTGATTTAAAGGTTCAACAAACTCACAGAAGGTGTATTTCCTTCTCTCTTACACACTCTGCAACCATCCCTGCAACAAGGCTAGGTCTAATCTGAGGCAAAACCCAAGAAACGCTAAAAACGTGGAAGTGGGCTCCTCACAACCAGTGGTTTGTTTTACAGATGCACTTGCTCAAGTTGACACAACCTGATTTGTCTATAATCCGTGATGGCTTGGGCTCTTAACAGCTTCGCCTGCTTACTGAGACTTCTAAATATAGCTGAGGAGCCTTAGCTGCTCCCATGCTTAAACAGCTCAGCCACATGCTCCTGTTGGGTCCAACTTCAGGACGATGCACTGCCCACTCGTTCTGCGTGCTGCAGCCCACGCACTATGAAAGGCTCTTGAGAAGCTGCCAGAAGGTGTGGATGTCTGCACGCTGCAGGCTGTTGTAGCAGAAGAGTAAAAAGTGAAGGAAGGAAGTCGCCCTTTCAGTAGCAAAAGGAGACACGAGCATCTTCTTTGGTAAACTTGGGGTTTTGAGGAGAAAGCCACTGTGAAGGAAGGATGGTGAGAATAAGGTCCATGTCACAGAGTCATACCTGTCCTGAAGCTGCACAGTGCAGAGTCCATGAAACCAGCTTCAAAGGCACGTGTCAGTGTTGGAGACCGGCCCCTCAAAAGCTGGCAAGTCCCAGGGGTGCAGAGCCGGGCACCTCATCACACTGAAGGGATGCTGGCTGAGGAGCTTCCCTGCAGGGGACAGATGGCTGCAAGGCTTCTGCATGAGAAGCCCAGGACCACACATGTGTGTTAAATGATGAATAGCTCATGGCATGTTTTATTCCAAACGGTTGCTTTAATCTCTTTAATTGCATTCTTGTCCCAGGATTGGACATCCCCTTTCTCAAAGCTGATACACAGCTTAGCTACTTCCAAACTTCTGCCACAGTTCTGAACTGTCTGCCAACCCTTCTCTGGTTCTCATTATAGCTGTGAAATCGCAGCAGAAGAACCATCAGAACATTATCTGTTGTGAGCAGTGGTATTTTTAACTCCTCTGATGGCTGTTGTGAAACAGAGCATTTCTTCCGTGTTTAGGCCCAGAAATATGACAGTGTTTCCCATTACAGCTTTAATTTCATTGTGCATCTGCCATTGTTTAATCTGTTCAAGAAAAATCAGCACTTTCCAAAATGCAACGTGCCTCCTAGGGAAAAAATACCGGCTACATAAATTACCAAGCAGTGCTATTTGATGGCCCAGTTCTGACGCACTGCTGGTAATGGTGCAGTGCCTTGGAGGTGCGTTGGTTGTGCAGGGAAGTGCTCAGAGACAAGGTACTTAAACTTCAGTGTCCAAATGCTCCCACGCTTTGACTGTAAGAGGGTGCTCAAACCGCTCTCAGACCTGGACTCTGCATTACCTGACTGGGTCACGGGGATGACACAGGATATTCAAGCTTTTTGGTGACAAATGCACTTACCATAAGCCTGTCTGCAGGACAGCTAAGATGATGACGTTCCAGGCTTGTTTTGCAAATCACTCTTCCCATTTATCCTGCAAATGTCATGCCCACAACAAACAGCAATTTTACCACTGTATGCTTACAAAATGCCGCATGTTTTTATGCAAACATCACTGAGCAGTTCTCATTCAAGGCTTATTCTAGGCAACGCTTGTATAGTACCATCCCAGTATTTAGAACATAGGCTGAATCAGCTAACTATTAATGGGTTTAGCTTCAGTATTAATCATCTCTTCATACCTGGAAGCTCTGAACAAGTATCAAACTTAGTTAGATGAGGGGCAGTTGAATGAAACTGTGTTCTGAAACTCACCATATGATCTTCATCAGTTCTCAAACCTGGAACCGTTGTACACTGACAACATGGGACACGTACTTCTGTCTAACCTCATTTATTCAAGATTTGCAAATAGCTAGTTAAATAATTATTACTGATCTATATAGCATCATCTTAAGTATATGTCATCTTTCTCATGTCAGTTCTATATTATGTAGCCGTCTGTGGCACGCTACAGAATAGATCTCGACAACACTCATAATTATAAGTGGACTCATTTCAGGTCATGTACTACTTAGCAGGGTTTGTCTGACACTTAATTCATCAGATTTTCACATGAAGTTAAGGTAAGCTAGGATAGAATTTCTGCCATCTGATGGAATTTAAGTACACAATATCTATGTAATGCACAACAGCAAAGCTGATGTTGAATCCAAGCTCTGACAGTCGTGGGCTGCTTTGCTTTTTCTAGCTCAGGTCTGTTGCTCGTTGAATAATGGGAAAACTTTGCACAACAACAACAAAAAAATCGGTCCCTACTTGTAAGGTAAAGTGGTCCATGACTTCCAATAGCACGTATTTGCCCATTTGTCTTTGCCAATAGGAAACATTCAGATTATGGGAACAACGGTCTTGTATAATGTGCCTGAGGTAGGTTGTGAAAATACAGAAGTGAAGACACTCAGCTCCCTTTATTTTCCATGCTATCCGTTCCATAAGCGTCTCACCCTAGCTCCCTAGTTGTATATATAACAGATACTCACCTCTTTCAAATACAACCACGCATGGGTTGACCGTTTCTCTTATTTTTGACATTTCCAGATCAAGTCCAGGGTAAAATCCTATATTTTAGGCCTCAAGAAGCGTCCATGGACGATATTTGGAATTTGCATGAGTGGCGTCCTTTCCACCATTTCTGTAACAATGGTGATCTCCACCATCATATACTGGAAAAGTGTGAAAAGATCCAAGCTCTACCCGCAGGGCAAAATCCGCAAAATTATACGGGGACCTCCGAGACGCACAGTGTGCTAAGCTGCATAGTGAACTGGTCATTCATTTGTCCTTAATATGCCATATGTAGCTTACGTCACTGCTTATTTTTCTTATTTCTGAAAACAAAGCTCTTTAGCTCTAATCATGTCCCTTACCTCAAAGAGTTTTGTTATGTCTGTAAAAGAGTACTTGAAAACAGAATGCAGCACATACCTGCTAACTACTCATTTGTACACTGTAATTTTATAAAGCGTAGTTTTCTCACAATCTTTTAAATGCCATTTTCAGTAATGGTCCTATAAACTGCATCACCGTATCACCTGTGGCTGTTTTCAAAAGATCATTTTCTACTCATAAACTTCTGTTTGGGTTCAATGCTATTATTCCTAGGAAATTATTTCTGACATATAGTACAACAATACAGCTGCAGATCCCGGAACCAATTATTTTCTTGCTCAGTTCTTGCAAGTTAAACAAACACTGTGGTGATAAGCAGGAATCTGCCCTAATTTGGCAGTAAAACTCCTGTAAGCTTTTGTGTTTGACCACCATCCTTCTCTCAACACTGCAGTGCTTGCCCAGTCTCCTGCTCCAAATTGTGCAAAGCTGGACTGGCTCTTTGACTCTCACTTTTCTTTAGAGACAACTTCCAGTAGTGGCCCCTGCTTGTCACATATTTTGGACAAATGAAATTTCTAGGTCGCTGTCTGTCCCACAGAGTAAGTCATGTGTTTTCTTTGTACTCTTTTACAGACTCTTCACAAAGGGCCTATGGCCGCCTTTTTGATGCAAACTAAAGATAACCCCATGAAAGCCTTAGGAGTGCTAGCTGGTGTCATGGGCATAATGGTGCTGATAACTATCATGATCTCTACTGCCATGTTCTGGCGCAATAAGCGCTCCAACAAAATCATGCCGGTAAGAAGGATCATAAAAAAGAGGCAGCCCCAGCCGTCCCGCACGGTGAGGATGGAGTGGCTGAAGTTCAAGAGGCCCAGCAATGCCGCAGAGAAGTTTGTCGTCGAGGATGATGCACAGAGCCTGCAGAACGAGAACAGCAACAACAACGTCCAGGTTGCCCCCGTGCCACCAGCCGCCCCCATGCCCCCGCCACCCCCTGCCCTGGCTTCCAGCGGGGATGCCCCAGGGTGGCGGGTGCCAACCGTGTCCGGCTCCCTCACCCCCAAGTTCATCAATAAGCAGCTGAAGAAGCGAGGTCACAGCAGCGCCCACAATGCCCTGGTGTCAGAGCTCAAAATGAGGTTTGAGAAGAGGAACGCGGCTATCGGCGAGCCCCACATCTAGGCGCTCTCAGCAGCCCCAGAGACTGCACCTTGTGGCTGTACGTGGATGTATTATGTGCCGTGGTCCTCCCTGTGTCTGTCAGCACCCTGTGAACTGAGAGCAGCTTCTTGCTCCGACAGTCCCCCTCACCTCCTGAAAGTATGACATGCTACAAAGTTGCCCCACCTGTACCAAACGCTGTGGTCCATGCCCAGCTAGGACTGCACTTCCTTTGTGTTGTGTCCCAGTGCTGGTTCCACCCTGCAGCTGTCTGATGGGTGCTCAGTACTATGCCCGTGCGCCAGGCAGTCTCCCCAAGCAACCAGCAGCTCAGCTTGCCCCAGTTTGGGAAGCCCTTAGCTGGAGTCCTGCTCTGCATCAAGGTGCTCTGCAGCCGAGGCGCTGGCAGATGCCACTTCTCGTCTGGTCCAGCACGGGGGTCTGAGGTGCCCGAAACCCCCCCTCAACTCCCAGGCCCAGCGTTGAAGATGCTGGTCTGGCTGTGGCACCAGGGTTGGTATGCGGGGCTCCTGGAGCAGCGGCACGGCACACTGGGAGGGGGCTGCACATAGCTGGTGCCTGCTGCCCTTGGGGCACGACGTTCAGGGTAGCAGCTGGCAGAACAATGTGCTGACGGCCCCGGTACCCCTCATCCTGCAGGTAAGCAGGCAGGCTTGGAGAAGTTCTTCATTTTCCTGCAGTTTATGCTGGATTCTGCCGGAGCACATTGGCATGATGCTGAGCTTCGCTTCCACCCTGGACTTGCCTGCTAATCAGGGGATGGGAGGACCAACCAGGCCAGGATGCAAGCACAGAAACTCAGTAGCAGCACTCGCTCAATACTGCCTCCTTCCGACACTGCATCTCCTAATGAGAGGCAGGTCAGCAGGAGGACTTGATTAAAGCAGCAGGGAAGGTAAGGTAAAGGCGAGAGAAAAATTATAAGTGAAAAATAGAGACAAGTGCTAGAAAGTCGCATATGTCGGTCAGGAATGTGTCTGGAAAGATTACTTGTGTTTTTTTTTTATGCTGCTAGCAGGAGGTGTCAGGGAATGTATTTCATCACCTCTCCTGGCTTGCTCCAGGGACTGGTGAGTGCAAAAGGAAGTTTCCATAAAATATTCTGGCTTGTCCTAGCAGCATTTTTGACTGAATTATGCAACAGCTAACTGGAAAGGGTGTGGGGAGGATGACAATTTTTTCCTGTTAGGTGACAGTAAAAAGGCACTGAAGGCAGAGCAGATTTTTTTACAGGCCCTCCCCACAGTTTCTCTCTTGTGTTCGTTTCTGAGGAGGTGTTTTTCGGCTGGGCCTGGCTGTTTCCTGTCGCCTGGGGAGAAGGCAGTGTGCACTGGCCTAGCTGGGGAGCAGCGCCCTGTGCCCAAGCCCTGACCCCGTAAGGCAGCTGTGCCGGCTGCCGTGGGTTTGCTGTTGTGGATGGACACCATGAGCATCAGGCTGGGGAGCAAACCCTAAGTGACAGGATGCTGTGTTCATTCGAGGGCTGCTTTTTGTCATTTCAGCTGGACCAGCGGACCTGCTCCTCTGGGGCTCCTTTTCCTTCACCCCATTAGCTG
The DNA here is from genome assembly GCF_964211825.1 of Aythya ferina. Lineage (NCBI taxonomy): Eukaryota > Metazoa > Chordata > Aves > Anseriformes > Anatidae > Aythya > Aythya ferina. The sequence goes on along the minus strand of NC_140302.1, from coordinate 10,101,830 downwards.
GTCTTATTTCCTTCAGCCGGATCAGGGTTTCATCACCTTAGCAGATAGCTGGTTCAATGAGCCATCACCTACTAACAGAGAGAAAAATCCTCTATTTTTAACTTCCATTTACTCCACCCAGCAGCCAGAGGGTGACTGTGGTTCTTGTCGCCCACGGGCTGAGCCAGGAGCTGCAGCTGAGAGGGGCCGCAGGGCCCGTTGCTGCCCCGAGTTTGCTGCATAAACTGGCACCAGCCCTGGTGGTGCTGGGCTTTGGGCCGTGCCCCGGCGCTGGGTCTCCTCGCAGCGCAAGCCACTGGGCCCAGCTCTCCGGGCACGCAGTGTGTCAGGGCTCAGCCCCATCTCCGCGCAGGTCAGGGACTGAAGGCTGCAGAGCAGCAAGGAGCAGCAGTCTGCTGGGTGTGGGGAGCAACACACATAAAATGCACGCTTGAACGTTTCTCTGAGGTGGCCCCTTGGTATGGGACTGCACGAGGAGCTGCGTGAGGAGCCGTGCAGCTGTAGAACTGTTGGTAAGGACAGTGCAGTCTGAGGGCCGTGCCCTGAACCAGGCAGAGGCTTCACAGGGAGCAGAGGCAGTAGTGGCAGGGGAGTGATGAGGGCCCAGCATGGAGGGGCGTGGCAGCACGGCAGCCCATGTTGGTGCCGATGGCTCCTTTTCCACCAGGTCTTTCATTTTCTCCACCCTTTTCTCGCCTTCCCTCAGGGCCCGTTGCTTACCCCTGCTGCTGGCTCCCAGGCCCTTGCATTGTGCACTGCGTCCACCTCATCCTCCGGCCCTGAGCCATTTGGAGGGAGGGGACACACAGCTCCTGTCACTGCTGCTCAGCCCCGGTCCCACTCCCACGGCCCCACAGGCTCCTTTCACTGGCTGTGTCTCCTGCAGGCTCTGCAATGTTTCATGGGGGCACCAAAGGCTTGTGATCTATTCCCCATACTACTGTTTTCCTGATGTCGTGTTGAAGCCAGTATTTAGTGGTCATTCTCAGATGAGGAAAGCCTGTAAAGACCATTCAATTAAGTGAGATTTAGCAGGAATTACAGGCTTAGTGTTAGAGATTATATTTAAGAGGGAATAAAGTTGTTTTATTACTATGTTGTGAGACTTTTCCAGTTACTTTGTACTTCAACTTCAGAGTTTTGTTTTTTTTTTTTATATAAATTAAAAAAAAAAATACAAATGATTCTTCTCGTGGTGTATTTTTGCTGGCAGAGATGCCTTTTTGGTTGCTTGCTGCGTGACCACTGCCAGGGACGGCAGAAATGCCCAGCACCCGGCTGTGGCACAGCCCTGGGGCAGGCATGCTACTCACCCAGCAGCAGGTTTTGGTTCGATGCCAGCACTCACCGGGCATGCAATAAAGTACTCACATCCTGCGCGTGGTCATCAGAGGTTTTGTTCTTCCCAGGCCATGTCCTCGCTGTGATTCAGCCTCCTTGATTCTCCCTCCCTGTTGTGTGCATCCCCGGTCTGCCCCCAGACCATCCCCGCAGCAGCTGCGGTTCCTTGCCGCCTCCGACTGGCTCAGGAAGCCAGAGTGCCCTCCTTCCTGCAGGGCGCTGTGAAAGGGTTCCTCTTCTGAACCAGGGGCTGAGAAATCAGGCTGCAGTGGTGGGAAATAATCAGCCTGCCTCATTTTTGATATTCCATCTCTCACCCTTGTTTAGATAGGGAGCCCCACTCATTTACGGTGAGCTTGTGTTAGGACGGTTGTTAGGAAGGTTTTATTTGACTTCTTGTCTTCATTTGCGTAGCAAATGCAAGGTCACGAAGTCAGGTTTTATTTTAAAGTTCTATATTTGTGCATGAAGAGGAAAGGAAGTCTTACCTTGGGGGGGGGGGGGGGGTTGACTGCATCAAGCAGAAGTCCTCTCAGCAGCATTGCCAACGCTGGAGCGGCACTTTCAGTGCCTCAGCGCCTTGGCTTTAATCACCAGAGTGAGCTCAGCCCCCAAGCTGAAGGCTCCCAGCACGGCAGCGCCGTGTGCCACCACGCCGAGTGCTGGATGAGGAGCGGAGGCACCAGCTCGTCCCGCTGGGTGCTCTCCATCCCTGCAGGGGTTTCTCCAGGCCATGGCTGTCACCCCACTGGGCTGGCTGCTTCTGAAGGGCCACAGGGGCCCTCACTGGGGGAGCACAGGTAAGGAGGGCCTGGAGCTGCCCTTCCCTGCAGTGGTGCCCATTGCTCCTCAGCACTCAGTTTTTTTGCAAATTGTAACAGTAAAAGAACAAAAATGAAGCAGAGGACATTGCACATTGTGAAAATCAGTTGTGTTTGTTGTGTCACATTAACACTAACACACTAACAAGCCTCTTTACATATAACATCAAAAGCATCAACAAAACATGTTTTTTAAAAGCCACACAGTAAGTTGCAGCAGTTGCAGGTGCTGGGGAAGGAAACAAGGGGGCCTGAGGCTGTGCAGCATGGAAAACACACAGCAAAGCATAGCTTTTGTTGCCAAAACACAACTAAAAAGGCAAACTGCCACACAGTAAAGGTCGCGGTAGTCATTATCTCTGGCTATAGCCAAGGTTTCTACTCTGGTTTGGTATTTTTGACGAGGTCTCTAACAACACACATGACAAGGGCTGTGGGTCTGTCAGCCACGTGCTTTGTGCTGAAAAGAACAAGGCCAAAAAGAAAGGGGAAAAAAAAAAGTATGTTTATCCCCCCAAAAGGTAGCTGCTCTACAAGCCTGGGCCAGTTGCTCTCCTATATATGTTTGTTGTTTTTTTCTGCCTCTGGCAAGGTGGCGAGCCTTGATGTTGAAGCAGCAGGCTGTGCAGGCAGTGCGCCTGTGTCTGGGGTTAGCACCTGGCTGGCTGCCCAGCCTGGCAGCAGGCGCAGCGGTGGCTCCTCAGCTCCCAAACCCTGGCCCCTGCCCCAGGGATGTGCCCGCTCAGTGCAAGCAGCCACTTGTCCCAGTGGCAGGGGTTAGGCCCAGCGTCATGGAATCACAGGATCACTATGGTTGGGAAAGCCCTCCAAGATCATCTGGTCCAACCATGTCCCTACCATCAGTATGATGCACTAAACCATGTCCCCAGGCACCACGTCCCACCTTTCCTCGAACACCCCCCAGGGACGGTGACTCCACCACCTCCCTGGGCAACCCATCACAGTGCCTGACTGCTCTTTCTGAGCAGAAATGTCTCCTCATTTCCAACCTGAACCTCCCATGGCACAACTTGAGGCCATTCCCTCTGGTCCTGTCACTAGTTATCTGTGAGAGGAGGCTGACCCCAAGCGCCCCAGCACCTTAGAGGTTCTCTAGGCCTCCAATCTTAGATGTTGGTTATGCGGGGTGTACTTGGTGTGCTGCCTCTGAGAGGAACAATACAGAGTGTGGAGTGGAGTGGGGACACTGTGGCCAGGCTCTGTGACAAGATGGGAACTTGATTGTTCTTGTGCACACTGGAACTGATAAGCTGCACATTTGCTACCCTGGACCAATGGCCTATGTTTTTGACAAAATGCTGTCCTTTTGGTGAATATTGCCCATTATAATACCAAAACACACCTCCATCCCAAAAGCTACCTGCCTTCAAGGTGTAACCATGCCTCACATGTTTGCACTTTAAAATTTTTCTAGTCTATAATTTTAAAGCAGAGAGAACATTTTGCACCAATTGTAACAAAGATATGCATGACTAGAGTCACTCAAGCTCCACCTAAAAGATAGAAAATTATATAAATTAGCCTAAGGGAGAGAGAATGTTACGGAAGATACCATCATGAAGGATACCTTCTGACTTCTGGGATCGGTTGACAGGCTGAGCCTCTCTTCCCCTCCCACCACTGGGATGCCTTTGGGTAAGAGTTGAACACTTGGTTACACCAAAAGTGCCTCCCTGGGAAACTCAGACATCTCTGTAGAGTTGCTTTATACCTTTTAACGCGTTTACGGCCAGGCTGAGTTACTTGAACTTTGGTATTTGTATGTGCTTTGCAGACACTGAATTTATCACTGGCAATCCAAAGAACCTGTGTACCTGTTGCTTAATAAATTGCACTATTCATTAAATCTAGCTGTGGTAGTTCTCACTGAGCACACCCAAACTCTTGGAGTGTGGCCACGGTAGTTCATGGAACGCAACTAGACTGGGGGTGTCTTACGTTACTCGTGCATCTGTCATAGTGATATTCCAGTACCCTGACTGCAACCAGACTTACAACAACTAATTGGGCATCGCTCCCAATTACTTTAATCTTGAACACAACATGTGGCTATGTGGTAAACTAAACTGGTCATCTAAGCTACATATTTTGGACACAGGTAAAAGTCCCTTCCCTCCCTATTACAAAACACATTCCTATCAAAAAACAAATCCACAAAAAACAATCCCATGAAACCCTCCACTGCTGTGACATTACACATCCACATGGCAGCCAACAGAAGTCCAGCACTGCAAACACACCTCCCCATCAACCACATTCCTGGCTGGGAAAGCTAAAGAAATATTTTTTAAAAATAAGATGCACATGTGCAGGCAGCAGGCAGCGCTGACCTTTTGCTGCACATTTCTGTTTGGTTGTTGGGTTTGTTACTTTTGTTAATGCTTGTTTCCTTTCATCTCAGATTGAAGCCATCAAGTAGTAGCTCTAAAACATTTCCTAAGCAACTACTACAAAGGATTTTGGTGATGTTGTTCTTCAGGTCGATCAAGGGCACCTCAACGTGTGTGTGCTGCTCCATGGCAGTGCTGGGGGTGCTGGGGTGCAGCCGCACACCCTAAGGCCCCCAGGCCTGGGGCTTTGGGAGCCCACTGGGTATGCTGGCCGTGCACCCCACCATGCCCCAGGTCTGTGACACATGGGGAGTTTCACTGCTCCTTCTCAAAAAAAACAGCAGGATGGAGGCCACGTGCCCGCAGTTGCAGGCAAGCACAGGCCGAGCTAGTAGAGGTCAGCGCTGTTCCTGTGGGGTGGCCAGGCCTTACCAGGCCGCTCGGGCTCCTCACGGGCTGGGGGCCGCCGGGTGCTGTGGCCACCCTCGGGGTGGCAGAGCCCGTCCTGGCTGCCGGCGGGCAGGCTGTCCAGTGTGCTCTCCTTGCTGCCTGCGGCTGGCGGCTGGCCCCCACGGCGGCGGTGGGGCCAGGCAGTGGGGCAGCGTGTCAGGCAGCCAGGACGGGCCTCGGCGGTGCAGGCGTACATGCCGGCAGGCACAGCCAGCACCATGGCACAGACGATGACGACGATGTGGATGAGCTTCTCGCGCTGCTCCAGCTGGCTGACGTCGCTGCCCGTGACAAAGACGACGCACTGGCCCTTGCGAGGTGCCTGGTTGCGGATGGCCACGCAGACCTCGTACTTGGTTGCAGGCAGCAGGTCGGTCACCGAGTAGGTGTTGACGCCAGGGCCGATGTAGATGGCGTCCTTCTGGGCAGTGTCATAGCGGCCCACCAGCAGCGTGTACCAGGTCTCCCCTGGCTCTGCCACCGCTGCCGCCGCGAACCACTCCAGGGTGATGCCGTAGACTGTCTGCTTGGCAATGCGCACCTCCACGTGGGCGCCTGGCTCTGCAGGGGCAGCAGGGGCCCAGCCTGGGACAGGGACAGAGGCTGGCGGGGTGCCTACGTGGAGGGCGATGGCCACCGAGGCATTGCCCAAGAAGTTGGTGGCAGTGCAGGTGTAGTTGCCGGCATCTGCTGGCCCTGCCGCTGGGATCAGCAGCTCGGAGCGGACGGTCTCCTCGCTGATGGGCTGGGTGGACACTGTGGGGCAGAGGGGAGCTGAATCAGCGGGCAAGGTGGTCACATTGCAGCCCCAAGACTGTCCCAGAAAGGGGTGAAGGTGAGGGGGCCAAGCAGCATCTGCCTGTCCAGGGGAAAAGGGAGTTGGTGTGTGGGCGTGCACCAAGCCCAACAGAGCTCATGGGTGAAGTGTTACCCAGGCCAAGAGGCAATAAAGAAGGTTCATAGACTATACTAAACTAGGAGGAGCCATCGATTCCCTAGAGATGAGAGGCCTTACAGAGTGCTCGATAGCTCGGAGTGCTGGGCAATGACCAACTCTATGAAATTTAACAAAAGCAATTGCCAGATTCTGCACCTGGATCAGTGTCAGCCTGGATGTACATACGGTCTGGGGGGTACAAGTGACTGGCTCAAGGTTGCACCTGGGGAAGGTCAGATGTTAGGGAAAAGTGCTCCACTGAGGGGATGGTCAAGCCCAGGGAAGTGGTCATGGCCCCAAGCCTGCCAGCGTTCAAGAAGCATTTTGACTATGCCCTTAGATACCTGGTTCAACCTTTAGGTTGCCCTGTGTGGAGTCAGGCATTAGACTCAATGATCTTCATGGATCCCTTCCAACTCAGGACATTCTATGACTCTAACCTGCAGTGCCATTCGCTTTACCTCATAGCCCCTAAATGCCTGGAGACACCTGCCTGGAGGCAGGGCAGGGAGAAAGACGCCCAGGTGCCATCTGCTGTTGTCACATTCAGGCTGTAAGAAAGCAAGTAGAGCCCCTAAGGCACCTCTGTATTTTGGACATATGCTCCAGCCTCTATTAGGCTGGATATTGAAAATTTTCATTCTCAAGAAGCTATGGAGGAAAAAAAATTAAAAAATAATAATAAAAAAAAAAGGCACATGGCTGTCAGGAAGTGGGCTGGAAGCAAAATGTAATTTTAATAACCGTATGAAACAGCCAATAACCTTATGAATCTACCCAAGCAGGGCCATGAAAAGAAAAAGCCTGGGCATACCATGGCCAGAGAAAGATGCACCAGTGCTGCTAAAATGCTGAAATGCAGACCAAGATTAACAGGTAATGCTATCTTATTGAGATAGCAGGCTTATTAGGAACACACATAATCTGTGTAGTGTCTGTATGTCTTCTTAGCTTTGAATTTATGAAAATAGCAACTTGCCCTATTGACTGTTCATAGCAAAAATAACTGGGGGGGGTGGGGGGGGGGACAACGACCTCCAGCTGGACGAGGAGAAAGGGAAAAGTCCTTCTATTATGAGGTCCTCCGTAATGCAGACAAATTACAAATTAGCGTGTTTTATGGAGAAAAATGTCATCTAGTTTGCTCATAGAATGTGAGTGGGCATGGACAGGCAATGTAGCTTCAGGGTTTTGTGGTTTGCATGGATATTTCTCGAGAAAACATATGGGAATAGGCTAGAAATGTGTGTGTGTGTGTGCATGTACATGCATGTGCACGTCATGTGTGTGTCCATCATTCGTGTCAGTCTTGTGTGTGTGTCATTTGTGTATGGTGTGTCTGTCTGTGTCCGTGTATGTGTGCGTGTGTCTGCGTGTGTTCCTACACACGCCTGAAAAAATATATAGTATGTATATAGAGTGTATATATTTATAGAGTGTATATATATAGAGAGTGTATATATTTAGCATGTATATAGAGTGTATATGCCTGTCTATATCACACACATATATAAGAAGTGTGCATATATACGTAGTATATACTATATATTCTCTATATATGCCTGTCTAGATAACTACATATTTAATATTTGTATGGCTGTGACACTACTGATAGTTCTTACATCATGTGTCATGATGAAAGAGCTATTAATAAAAATCCACATATCACAAAATAATTGCATGAAAACGAGGACTTGCTCCCTTCATCTTTGACAGATTTCCCGCATGAAGCAGCTCTTCTCGTGCTGGTCAGACATGCTTAGACACACTGTCTGACCCACTAGGATGATTAAGATTATTTGGATTATTGCAACCACACTGACTGTGATGCTGCATAGGGGCTGAGAACTGATGTGGTGACTAGATGGCCTGAAGACCTATGTTAGTTGAACAGCAAAATGCAAATTAAGGGAAGGGAAAAAAAAAAAAAAAAAAAAAAAGCATTGCTTACCATTAAATGCTCTTAAAAGTTTGAGTGCATAGGTCCACCAGACAGCTGGGGAAGGGCTGGCTTGCACAAAGCAGGTCAGGGTGACATTCAGCCCCACAGGGACTGTCAGGTTGGTGTCAAGGGCTGAGGTTTGTGGCTTCATGCAGCTGTTGAGCTCCACTTCATGGAAAAATTTCCCTGCCCTGAATTTCGGGCTTGAACAAGTTAAATAGGAATTCATCAGAATAATAGGTGGGCCAACTGACTTGATAAACTGGACAAATCCCCGCAGGCGACAGTCACAAATCCATGGGTTGTCATGAAGGGCCAGGACAGCATTGGAAATAGCTTCTAACTGCCCCTCCGCCCTCTGGCTTCTCTGGTAGATAGGCCAGCTATAGAAGACATCCCTGGATATGACAGTAAGCTGATTTGAGGATAGATCTAAATAGGTCAGGTTGGGCAGATAGCGGAGCGCATGTTCTGGAAGGACGTCCAGCCGGTTGTGCTTCAGATCCAGGATTTTCAAGGCTGGGGTGTCTTGAAATGCTGTCCATGGCACTGAACTTAATTTGTTCCCTTGCAAGCGCAGCTCCTTCAGAGCCGGCAGGTATTCCAGGCTCTTGATGTGCATCACTGTGATGTTGTTAAAATTGAGCCAGAGATACTCCAAGGCACTAACGTTTGCAAATGACCTGCGAGGCAATTCTGTTAGGTGAGAATTTTCTATTCTAATTTTTCGTATGTCTTGAGGGATGTTTTCAGGGATCTTCCTCAGCAGTGCAGACATGCAGAGTAAACTTCTAAAGAGGAAAACACAATTCTCCAGGTCACATACCATGTATATGGCTAACATAAGCAATACATTGATCCTTCAGTTTGGTTTTACACCCATTTTTCCCACAAATACAATTAAGTAAGTGTTAAAAATTGCTACATATGCAACTATATATCCCAGGATAATAAAAGAGATCTCATTATATGTTCAAGCTAGTAATATGCAAGTATTAGCAGCGGAATATCATGCGGCCATCTGTTTGGTTTTGGTCCTCACCACAGCTGCAAATATATATTGGGAATCTCCAAGCTGCTTGATGCTACATCTAGGGTAACTAGCTTTCTTACCTTCCGAAACTGTCTTGAGGACAAGAGCATCCTGTGACACAAGATGAAAATGAAGTGCTTATCTTGTGGAAGGCCAGAAGAAGAAGAAAAATGTGGCGAATAATAGGGTCCATATTCTCCTTTAAGAAAGCACTGTGCAGGGTTTGCACCAAACATGCCAACAGCCTCCAAGAAGCAAATCCTATTAGCTGTAATCTTCCTTGACGCAGAAATAAATCCTGCTGGGGACCCGACCCTAAAGAAGACATGTAGTATGGTACACAGTCTGTGTCGAAGTGCTAAAAATCACCCCTGGGACCACTCCTGGCATTTACTGCTCAGCACTGGGGGTTTTGACAGATGCATTTAGTTGGATGTTAATATGAATGAATCTCAACATGGTCCTGAAGCCAAAACCACTTCTGATTCCAAGTCCACACAAGCAGACTCTTTTTTTTTTTTTTTTTTTTTTTACAAAGTCTCACTCAATCTCCTATATTTTAATGGCATTCATCAAGACAGAAAACCACATTAAGGGCCAGACGTCACAGTTGCAATTTGGCAGTGCTTAGTGCTTTATTGTACAATCTGTCAGGCCCCAAAACCTGCTCACAGTTCTTTGCAGGGTTTACTATTAGACATGGTGGGTAAGAAACCTACACAACATTAGTCATTCTGTCATGGAAATGTTGCACTAATTTTCCACTGAAACAAATTTTATTTTCTCTCTCTCTCTCTCTCTTTTTTTTTTTTTCCCCCACTGGTATCTCCATTCTTACATGTTAGTACTGAAAACAGCAACCTAGCTATAGCCAGCCTGTGGGCTTCTCTTAGGAATGACTATTTATGGCATTCATCTTTATTGTGTAAGTATAAAAGCAGTGCTACTTCAATGTTCTTAGTTCTCAGGGTTCTCTTATAAGATGTATGCCAATTGCCCTTCAGTAACCCTGAAAAACTCAGTCTAAATAATTTCTTGAGAAGGACTTTAGCGTGACCAGATATATATATATATATTTATTATTTTTTATTTTTTTTTTTTAATTCGAAAATAGCAGTTTTCCGGTAGAATTTCCAAGCATCACTGTGTTCTCCTGGGGCCATCTAGTGTGCATGGGCTGCACCACAACCCACAAAAGGCAGAGGCCAGTTGTGGAAAAGGGCTTAACCTCAGTGCCAATATCTGTGAAGCTGGGTCACAAGTCAAGATTAGCCTGAACCTACTTAACCTCTAACCTATGGGACCAGGATAGAAAAATATTTATAGCACAACAGCTTAGATCCATACATGGCTTTCAGGGAACATGCACTAGTGCAGCTGCTGTAAGCCTAAAGAAGATATAGGATTGATTCTGCAGCTTTCAAATGAGCAGGCACTTTGAATTCAAGGATAAAAGTGAACAAAATGAACCAGTAGAGAAACTGCTGAGGACCGTTGCAGCACTTTTTGGTGGCTTCCAGTTTACAAGTGGTGGGCCATGATTAGTGGGCCTGTTGGGCTGCCATTGCTACCTATGCCTAGCATCTAACCACAAGAGTTTGGGCTTATTATTTTTAGCGTGGTGGCTTCTGGGGACATCCCTGAGAGTCTTGGTGAAGCAGCAGCTCTTGCAGTTTGGCACCAGCACAGCTCCCACATGCATGCCAAGGCAGGCACTACTTACCCCCTTTCAGTGTAGCTTAAGCAGCAAAGGGGGATGTAGCTGGCTGGCTAAACTGGGAATGCTCCAGGAGTGACACCAGCAGCAGCGATGAGAGGATCCTATGATTCTATGGCTCTGTAATCTGTCGTTCCCAACCAGCCCTCAGCCACGGGAGCAGAAGGCTTCAAGGATCCCTGTGTGGGCATGGGCCTCTGGGCAGGCAAACGCCACGCACACCTGTGCTTTTAGGCCTCTTCTGTAGTCTGCCATGAAAATATTCCCTAACAGAACAATATTGTTATTTTATAATAACAATTTTGTAATTTTACACATTATTATAACTGCTGATAACATTTTAGTAATGACAGCAGTAAAGAAAATACATAGAAAAGAGCTGGGCGTCAGGAGCAAACCTGGGGTTTGCCTTTTCATGTGCCATGAGAGAAAAACTTTCAGATGAAGCACAAGAAAACCAATGTCTTGATGGCATTCAGCACTAGAGGTGATGGGACACCTTCCCATGGTGGGAGAAATGGATGAAGTCTACCCAGGTCGTTGGCTTGTCCAGTCACATTCTCTGGGTATACATGAGGCAATGGAGATGCTCATTAGTGGGGCTTGTGAGGAAATTGTTCTAAAAAATGCCCGTTTCATAATCTACACAAGCACCACCCCTAAGGTAGCTGGGCTGGGGGTGGTTTGGTTGTCCTTGATGAGCCATCACCATGTGGTTCAGCTGGAGGGAATCACCACTTGCAAGGCCCAACCTTGCAAAAGCTTTCACTCACGGGGAAGGTCCCTGCTTTGCCACCATCACACTGCTCTGCAGCCTAGAGAGGGGCCTGAAGTACATGACAGCCTAGCCATGTCTTCAAAAAAAATCTTTTATGAAAGAGCAGAGTATTGGTATCTATACATGTGTATAGATATACACATGTAGATATGTGTATAGATATACACATATAGATTGGTATCTATATATGTGTATAGAGTATCTATACACAGAGTAAAAACTATTAGAGGTTTTCTTCCCTATATACATCTTTGGCCATAGCACAGGTGCATGGTACTGCCTGATGTCCTGGAATGCAGCAAGTAAAATTTAAATTTAAATTTAAAATTTAATTTAAAAAATTAAAATAAAATTTAACAGGCTTCTCTGTTAGCAAGAAACACGTTAATTTAAATGAGTTTATTAGTGGGGACTGTTTGTGTTAGGTCAGAGGTTGGACTCGATGATCTTGAGGTCTCTTCCGACCTAGAAATTTTCTGTGATTCTGTGATTAACAGTAATTAACAGGTAACAATTGCAGTTGTTTTCTTGGCCCCATTTTTCCCACAAGAGCTCTATTCCCAGTCCCATCTATCTTCTACAGGGCTGAAAAATGGCCTTTCAAAGAGTGGTGTCTGTCAGTGACATGGGCCAATGCTCCGGCTGTTTTCAAGCTGATATTTGTTTGCTACTTGAGAGGCTATTTCTCTAAATATTCCCAGACTCCAAGTGTACTTAGAAGATTCAGCATTAAACTGAGAAACTAGTGGTAAATTATATATCAAAATCAGATGTATTGGTGGGTAGAGTACATACTTTCTAGGGCAGAGGGGGGAAGGAAGGGAATATACATATATATGTATATATTCACTCCAAACTGTGTTAGCTGCAGCCTGTATGTTTTATGTTCCCTGCTGGAATGGGATTATGTTGCCTCTTCAATTCAGCCGAGTTTATGTCTGCCTGTAAATTTAATGGTCACTTTTGTGACAGCAGATGTCCACTCAGTTCAGCTGCTTTTTAATATCATGTGGCATCGTGATTGAAGCCAAAATGCAGAACAAGCTGTCTAAAACCCAAGCTGTCAAAATAAATTTCCATAGAGAAATTGTCTGCTAATTTATGGGAAGTAGAGTTTAGGAGACCGCACATTGCCAAAGTAAATGCTGAAGGGAAGCCCATTGCATGCTCCCAGCAATGGCAGGGGATTCAAATGCTGTCTTGAAATGGTGGGCACACAGGTCTGTAAGGAATCTAGTCCAGGCTTATGCTTTAGAATTATAGCCCCTCTGCCAGGGTTATCACAGCTAGAAATCCCTGCTAGGGAGGACATACGAGGTGAAGGCTGCAGTTGGGTATTTCAGATATGGTGCATGTTACTCCAAATGGTACAGGACTGAAAAAGCAGCTTTCAAAAAGAGGTGAGTGATGTGAAAAGGAAGAGGTAAATAAGACTTTTCCTCCATGATCCTTCAACAGCAACAGCAGCTGTACAAACCTGCAGCTCTTTCCCCAATATTTTCAGTAACCCAACGTCCCCATCAGGGTCCCTCTAGAGCCCCAGCACATCCCTGACCTTCTCAGGTCCTACAGACAGCTGGCAATGCAGGCCACCCACCCCCTCACCCTCTGGGGGGAAGGCAGGGCTCAAGCTCTGTCTCAGGGCAGGATCTGAACCAGGGAGCCAAGAGCCAACGCTGTCCTGCAGGGTGCCACCACAGCCTGCAGCCACCCCTCACTGCTGCCAGCCCCGGCCCCTGGGGATACATGGGCACTGCTCCATGCTCACCCCCTGGTCCCTCTCTCTAGGGTGTACATATTTATTGCTCAGTTCAAACCTTTGTTGGCAGTTTCTAAATTCCTTCTTTTTTAATTTAGATTAATATGAAAGTAAATTGGGGGAAACTGTTTTGCTCTTTTTTGGGTAACAGTTTGCATCTCTTACTCAGGGACTTAAAAACTGGTGAAGCTCCTGCTAAGCCACATTAGTGTAGCCATGAATAAAGATTGACATCCTGAAACTATTTGCAGAATACTTCTGACATAGGGGGACTTTGATGTCACATTTGTCAGGACCTTTTAACCTTTAGATTTTGCTTTATCAATGAAAATATTTGAAAATGAAAGTATTTGAAAATACTTTCAAAGTCATTTTTCAATATCAATTCTTTTTTGAAAATATCTTTTAAAATGTTTTTCTGTCCTTCTTGACATTTTGAGATTCTTCTCTATTTTCTACAAGATTGTAAGTATACACATGCATGCTTCTATGTATGTATGTCCTAGATTTTTTAATTATTTAAATACCATTTAGTCTATTTTTTTCTGGGCACACAAAACTAAACATGTAAGTGACCACATTTAACACACTTATAGGCCTTCGAACATGCTTAAATCATGTTATGGAAATAAGTTATTTGTCAACCTGGACATTATTCTGCATTTGTGGAATTTTTACACATATGTTCCATTCAAAATATTTGCAGAGACATAATTCAGAGCATACCTTATCCTTTTGGCTGGACCTACTACCAGATAACCTGAACACTTTTGAAGATGTTTTGGAAACTATTTTTAAAAGCCTTAACATATTTTTTTTTACACTTCTTCATGCACTTCAACTGCTTGTTGTACTCCTTTAAAATCACTTTTGGCACATTATTTTATTTATATTCTGATCTCTTCCTTTCATTTTGATAGTTGCTTTTCTCAAGATCCTTTTAATAAAAAGAAATAATAATTATTTTTCCAGAACAGTTCAGAGCTATTTGGATCCATTTTTAAAACACTATTACCTTCTTTTGACACCTTATCTCTTTTTTGTTTGTTTGTTTTTAATTTTACACCAATCTGATTTACAAATTAAGTATCAAAAGAGAAAGAAGAGCTTGTGTCACACAAAATGCCCACTGAGGAGTGTCTCGTACTGCTCTCCAAAGCACTCATCCCAGGCCCCGGTAGCGGCAGCAGACAGCCAGCACAACCTCCTGTTTAGTGCAGGTGGACAGCAACTTTATTCCTAAGTATTAATGAAGTGGTCCAAAACTAACCCAAAAAGATATTTTAAAATGGTTTAATAGTAAAAGTAGTGAATATTGAACTCCAAGACATTCCTGAATACATTGTTTGTCTTAGTGCCAAAACATTTCAAAAATACCCCAAAAGGCAACAAACAGTTCAAAAGCTGACACAAAGAGATTATTAACAGAGGAAACATTTTCCAAGGAGAAAGAAAACATAATGAAGTGTTAAAAACATATATATATATACACATACATATATCAGTTCTTACAGCACTTCTGTCCAAGGACTGACTTTAACCAAGTAAGAAACTGTTCCCAGGGATGAGTGTTCTCCTTGCTTTAATTCTAAGCCAGCTCCATGCACATCGTGACCAGAGCACGAAACTTGCCTGCACTAACCCTGCTGACAGGAGGTGCCTAACACCCTGTAGGTTAAAACAACAAAATGCAGTGAGGTTTTTATCTGCAATGTTACATGCCTCATACCACTGCAAATCTGGCCCAAAGCTTCAAAATTTGCATTCCATGCATTCAGCAGAAAATCAATTTACCTATAATGGTTTGAAATTTCACATGCAGTTTAGCAAGTATAGGGTTTCTCTTCTGACGGACACCACGGAACACAGGTTTTATACAAACCTATTTCAACCTATTGCCTATCCTGTATGACTCACCAGTCTGGTACAGAAGGCTTGTTTTGGAGCAGCAGCAGCAGCAGTTGAGCTGTTAAAATATTATGCCTCACCTTTGAGACACTGAGAATCACCATATGAAATAGAAAAGGAAAATCACATTTATTCTACTTGGGATTGCTATTTTTTCAAAGTGCAAAAAATATCCAGTAGAGTCTAAAACTTAACCCATCCATGGTGAATGTCACAGGAAGACCTAGTCTTCCTCCCCTTCCCACAAGCAAAGAGTGGCAGCGCTGACCCAGCCAGTGCCTTTCCCATTGCTGACTTTCAGGCTGTTCTGGAGCAGGTGGGTGCTGCTCCTCGCCAGGACTGAATGTGGCAAATTGCCCAGCTTACGCCTCCAGGCAGCTGAAGGGTACATTTCACTCCCAGTGGGCTCCTGCAAACTTCACTTATGTGAAAGTCCTTGGACAGCAGCTCCACTCCATTCACTGCATGAGAGCTTTAGGACAGCCTTGATTCTTCACCGCTAAATTTTCCATCCAGGCCCACATCAGGCTGGGCACCTTTTGCTGACTTCTGCACAGCCCAGAGTGCTACTGCTGTGCATGAGGGCATGAATCAGGTTCAGTAAAACAACAGTCCTTTCAACCCATACCAAAAACTCCTACTGGAAGAAAATTTTCATTCCACCTTGAGGAGAGAGACTAAAAGCAATCCTAGGAAACACAAATGTATAAATATATGTATGTAAATAAATGTATAAATAGATCTATTACAGACTACCTATTTCATCAGTTAATCTGTTGAGTTAAAATACATAATTTTGCAAAATGCTATTTGTAATCCTAACAATTTCTGCAGTCCAGTGAGAGGAGTAGCATTAATTATTATATACAGGGCTTGAAAAAATCTCCCAATACATGAGAATTTCCTTATCATGAATGTAAGGAGGACAGAGAGAACCAGAAACTATTGTACTGTACTCCCTGTTGCTAGTAGTTATGTTGAGATCAAACAACTTGTTTTTTTCCTTCAGGCCAAGTAATCTGACATAACAGATATCATACAGAGTGCCATTCCAAGTAGTGGATTTTGCTAGTCCACATTGTATGTACACATGAATGTGAGTGGAGAACCTTCCAACACATTTACAGACATTTCAAAACAATTCAAAAAGACTGAGGCTTTATCAGTTATCATTTCAACTTGGCTGGATCCCTCTTTTTCAACATTTGGCTGAACATCCATCATTTTCTTCATGAGGAATATTTATTATATATAGAAAACCACTATATACGGTATTAAAACCTAAGGGACTAGAGTGGAAAATTATACAGCTGGGAAGTGCTTTGTGATAAGTACACAGATCAAAATTCCTGTATAGTTGCAGAACCTAAAGAACTGATTAGTTCACCCTGGTTAGAAAAGTACATTTAGAAAAATATTAGTTTGTGGGTTTGTTTGTTTGTTTGTTTGTTTCCCAAGGTTCTCAAATGTGTAAAAGGCTTGAAACCCAAACATTAGCAGTGAGGCTATGCCGCTGCTGGAAGTACTGCCAAAGTGTACCCAGCCAGCAGTGCTACTACCCCTTCCCACACCCCTGCCCTGTACAGAGCAAGGTATTTTCATAACCAAACCGCAAGTGCCTGGCTGAGCCCTTTGGTCTTCACTGCCAGTTGTGCCAGTACAGCCAGCAGCAATGACAGGGCTGCTCTGGGAGCTTTCTGCAGAAACGTCTGAAGTAGGTTTTTTAATATGGTTACAAAGCACACAGTTTTCGGGGTAGGCTATTGTATGATTTTTAAGAACTTGGTTTAGTGGGTGATATTGGTGGTGGGGGGATGGTTGGATCAGATGACCTTGGAGATCTTTTCCAACCTTCACAGTTCTATGATTCTATGACACAAAGCATACTAATTGCACTACTAATTGCAACACTGCTAGAAAATGACAGCTAGGCCTGATACTGAAAAACCTGTGTGGTCCTGTTCAAGTACATGGTAAGAGTAATTAGGGCCAAAATGCCATCCCCAAACTTATTCTATTATGTGTTCTTAAGTGAATTGCTTTTTGTTTCTTGAGTCATATCTCTTTGCACATGTCTCTGAACTGAGAGCATAAAGCTGTTGTTATGGACATACTATAAACGGTTGCTATACACCCACATTTAGCTAATAAGCATCAGATTGCAAAAGGTAAGACTCTCAATCTTAACATTCCTAGATATTTATATTAAAATTATCGAATGCTCTCCTGTTTGTAAACCAAAAGAACCTCAAAAGAGATGAGATTAAAACACTTAACAAATTGCAGAGCAGGTACTATACAAAACCGAGCAGAGTGCGCTCAGCATTGTTGCTTAATGTCCTCACACTCAGTGTGCATGTGTCATTTTATGAAAATAAGAGTGGTTCAGGAGAATGAGTCCATTAGTGTAGAAGCTTTTGATTGAGTACAAAACAGCAAACCCCAAGTGGGGCAAACAACACATTCCTGTAAAGCTTGGGCACCATCTATGTTCCCGCATCCTCCTCCGGAGCATGTCAGAGACACACACACTGACACAGCAGCTTGCAGTGTTGGGGCAGAGAGTCATATATAGAGCCACATACTTTCCATCTATTGAGACAATGACCAGCCTAGTTACTGTCAACAAAAGTATTCATTAGGTTGCCCCTCTATCTTTGATATTGCTTCAGAATCCACACTGGATCGGGCAGACAGCAGCCTATTAGATTCATCAGGGGTATGTCTAGTCAAGTATTCTCCTTCCACTCCTTTTGCCTTGGCCCCAGGAGAAAGACTTTCAAAGGTGACGTAGGACTCTTGAATTTCCTTGGGTTTCCTCACAAGGCATTTTTTGCAGCGTCTTTTCAGTGCTCCACAGCAGACCACTAGTGTCAGGGGAACAGCAATGACGCAGGCCACACTGATGACGACCACATTGATGAGCTTCTGGGTCCCTCCTGCACTAGCAACTTCCTCTGTGGAAAATATGATGCATTGCTCCTTCCTGGGGATCAGCCCTTTCACGCAGACACACACAATGTATTTGGTCTTTGGCAGCAGCCCATAAATGGTGACCTTGGTCTTCCCTGGTTCCACATTGATCCGCCGCATGTCTCTCTCTCCAAAGACTGCATAGAGGACACTGAACACTGTTGTGTTCCTTGCCAGAGGTGCTTTCCACACCAGGGTGACACTCTGGTCGGTGTCTCCTATCACTCTGACGGACCTTACAATTAGCTCCGGCTCCTGCTGACCAGTAGGTGGGCTCACCAGCAGGTTTTGGGGGTTGCTATCTTGTGCCCCATCTGGGATGAGGAGGCCCTCTCCAGTGCCTGCTCCATCTCCCAGAGTAGGCATGGTGGAGGTGGTGATAACATACCTTGCTACAAGCTTGTCGTTGTAGGCAGCTGCCTCCATCCCGCTCACCTTCCCACTCCATGCACCTTTGGCACCAGAGTTGGGGTCGTCCGTGCTTTCTGAGTCTGTGATGATGAGGGATATGAACGCCTCTGTTGCCCCCAGGAAATTCTTTGCTTTACAGATGTACTCTCCAGAGTCAAGGTAAGAGACTACAGGTAGGCCCAGGATAGACCAGCTCATCCCATCGCTAGAGATCTCTTGGTGCACTGCAAGGAAGGAAAAATGTAAAATAAATAGATGATCTTTAATAGAACTACCAACATGTTTTGTGAAATATTAAGATCCAATTAGCTGAATGTCTGCTTGATCCAGTAGAATCATCATTTATTTTGGCCACCAAGTACATTACAAAATCAAGTAATTCCAAGAAAATAACATTAACGCTAAAATTAGTTTATGTCAGGATTTACACTGCTTCAGAGCAAATGGATATGAAGCATTTCATTCTATTTCCTTCCAACTGATGTGTAACTTGAAAACTAAACTGTGAAGTTTCTTATATTAAAAAGTGTTTAAAAGCTCTTATGCAGGTACAATATTTAAAAGAGCGAAGGGAGTGGGCTGTAACATGACCTAAATGCACTCCTCTGAGTCACAGAAAGTAAAAGCAGTCTAGATTTTCTTCTATGATCATATATGGACTAGCCTAGAATATATGAAGCAAAGTAGCTGAAAAATAATATCCCTTTTACAGTAAAATTAGGACAGGTTTTTATATCAAGGCAAACACAGGGAAGTCTCGTCACCAAAGTAGACAGCTCCAGTGAGCAATATGTACACAGATGAGTGTTGATTTTCTCATCTGGTTTACCAGAAGGCTAAAACTAAGCATTTTTTTGCTTTTTTCTATTTATGCAGAAAAAAAAGAGCTAGGATCATGCAGAAGGGTAAAGCACATTCTCCATCATTTAACCAGCCTCCTTAGGATGAGCATGTACTACCCACTGAAAGGTAAACAAGGGAGACGTCTGAAAGGGACAGGTAAGACAGGACAAAAACCTCTCCCAAGCCCGTGTGGGTCAGGGCCCAGTCTGGCAACCGGGGCACGTTTCAACGGCAATGTAATACAATAACAGCAAAAAGTTACCTTTTCCATTTAATTATTCAGTGTTTGGGAATACTAAAAACCATAAAGCTACTGGTCTTCCTATGGCACTTCCTCACATATGTAGGCTGTGGGCTGTGTCTCACTCCCCTCTATTCAGACCACCGCCATTTCAGTGATACTCTAACACTGGCACAGAAGCTGCCATTGCCGAGAAATAATGCATATTTTCAGCCAGCTTTTTACCGAAAGGTGCTACAGTGGCTTAATGGGGCACAAAATACATCATTCTCAGCTGTACCTCAAAGTAAACTCAACATATGCTTTCAGAAAAGCATTCTCTGTTTTGCTTTTTGTTGCGGCTGTCTTTCAAGTGTAGGAAGGATGTTTGCAGCATGATGGGTAGACGTTGTCATTATGAGGAGAGGCTCTGATACATCCTGCACATCATGCAAAAGAGCAATGACTTGTGAAGATTCCCCCCAAAAAGAGTATTTATTACAGGTGGTTCCACTGCTGTGAAAGAAAAATGCTCTCTTCCCTGTTTCTGCTGCAACAAGGAGTCCAGTAACCTTTTGGCATTGAAACCCCACAGTTCCCAGTCAGGCCCAGGTTGACAGTAGCATTTGGGGGGGATTAGAAGAATAAGGGTTCAGGACCTGAGCTAAAACCTCAAAAAGCTAAGGACAACTGCCTTGAATGTAGCAAAAATTTCTTCCCTGAATTCCCCACACTCTAACATATCAACTCACTTTGCAATTTTGGGTCCAACCATTCTTGTGAATGAAAATGACAGAATCACAGAATTGTAGGGGTGGGAAGGGACCTCAAGAGATCATTGCGTCCTTCAAGAGATCATTGGGTCCAACCCCCAAAATGAAAAAATGAAAATGTGGCTCACAAAGGCAGCAGTTATCCAAAGACTCCCCCCACAAGCAGGGTAGGCACAGAAGAGGAAGCTGGTCAGTATTTCTCTTACAGAACATCTTCCCAAGAGACCTTGTCAATCCATCAGAAATTAATCACTTCTTAGAAGCATGACATTTTTACTGGTGCTGTGTCCTTCAGCAGTTCAGTGGTGTTTTTGTTTTTAATATATCTATGCCTTAATGTTGCTTGTTTGCTACCTTCTTTCTTTGCCACAGAAGATTTGAATCCCTGCTGAATTCATGTCATATATCCCTCCTCCAGAGATGTTTGCCAACTGATTAATAGTAGCTCATCATTACTCTCAAAGACCGATGAAAGAAGTCAGTGAGAATTCTTCTCAGTGACTGAATAACTAATTAACTTAGGACAACTTCTTATTACAGCTGGACATATTTCATTTCTTCAGGTCTGACAGATTTGCAGAAAAGCCTTTGAGTTATCTCACCACCACCACAATTGTGAAGAAAAACAAAAAACAACAACAAAAACTGACATCTAATGCAATAGCATATATTTATCTGGTAAGATTTACATCAACACGGAAAATGTTATAGTCTATAGAAAATCACAATGCTATAGTGAATTACACACGTTACTATAGTGAATCTTAATGCTGAACTAATTTATTTTTCAGGTCTTTTATCAGCAGGAAGGAGCTGCTGTCACAGAAGCTTCCATTTGCTGTGCAGCCTGTAGATAAGAAAGGTGCAGGTCTATGTCACTCAATCCACGTGGGAGAAAAGCTTAAGCCAAACATACCTGTGCCATTTAGTTGTGCCCCATCAGCCCGCCTCCAGCTGAGCTCAGGAATGGGCACTCCTGTTGTCCCACATCGCAGCAGCACGGTGCTGCCCAGGATGGTCTTTACTTTGGCTACAGATGTGTGTACAACAGGGCTTTGACACTTCCTTAGCTCGACTTGGCTGAAGAAGATTCCTGCAAGGCTGCGGGGGGTGAAGCATTTCAGCCTGGGCTCGATGAATGCTATGTTAGGAGACTGGAAATTTAGGAAATGGACCATTTCATACAGACTGCAGTCACACACCCAAGGATTGTCTTGTAAACCTGTCAAAAGAAACCAGAGCACTAAGTCACTCCAACAGCACTTTTTGTTTCTGTTTTTCAGCAGGACAAACTGCGATAGGCTCCTGGTGTGCCCCTTGCACAGAATGCTTGTGGGAATGCAGGGAGGGTCGTACGATAGCACCCCGTTGCTGTTGGCCAAGGTTGATGCACCCCCGTAGCTGGTCAGTACAGGGTAGAAAATATGGCTTGTCAAGGCATCTCAAAATCTGGAGTCATGGGGATGGGTTCGTTTGGTTTGGTTTCCCAGGAAGATACTACACAATCTCTTCCTTACACAGTTTAGAAAATCCCTCTCACCAGGTATTTTTAAAATATTAGCCAAATATAGCCAGGCCAAATGTCAGGCCTACAATAGGTGTATAGACACTTATTAGACAATACCTATATTAAGAATATACACATAGGAAGGGGTGGGTGTATTAAAGAACATACTCTTGTTTCAGAGTCTCACAATGCTTCTCTTTTTTGTGCTCTTTCAGTGTGTGCCTATTGAACTCAAATTCTAAAATAAAAATAAATCTGTGAAGAATGGTACTGGAAAAGCGAGATTGGAGCTTGGAGTAATGCATATCCACCAAGAGAAGCTGCTGCATTCTGATTAAATCTGTACATCAACCTACTTACAAATATTTGCATTTGCCAGTCTCGTGCAGTTTCTGGCCTCTAATGACTTCAGTTAGCAGCACTGGCACTAGGGATTTTAGACTGCCTGACACCAGGTATGTGCTTGAAGCCTAAGACAGGAGCACAGCGTCCAGGCCTCCCTCCAAGGGGGCTTCACGCCCTCTTTTCTGCAGGCAGCCCAAGGACAGGGCTGGCAACTGCCTGCAAGTGAGGAGCACTGCTATCTATGTATCCCCTCGATTCCCAGCAAGCAGAAACATCTGCCCACACTACAGTGCCCACTTCTGCTGGCCCCTGGAGCACAGCAGCAGTAGCCACACAAGCTCTAGCTTTTCAGAAAGACACAAGTTTTGACAAAAGCACAGTGGGTGCAGCACAAGGCTCCAAGAGCACTCAGAGTCTGCTTGAATTTTGCTAGTCAACAGAAACACAGGGTAGATAAAAACCCCTGATGCCTCAAATAGTTTTAAAGATTCTGCTGACAAAAATCTCTTGCTGAGGCCATTGCACACCATCCTCCCCTGGCTTAGAAGGCAGTCTGAAAGTGGTGGGCCTTAGCAGGAGCATACTACTTATAAATGAATATATTTACATATTAAGGGAATTAAAAAAAAAAAAAAAAAAAAAAAAAAAAGAATTAAAATTAAGAGTTTGGCTTTGTTATTTTATGGCATTTTTGCTAGCTGTTTACTTCTGACTTCGTGCACTAGATAACAATTTACTCCAGATATTCTGGTGAAATAATTGTTTTAACTTTCTTTGCTGCCACTTTAGTTACTGTGCAGAACTCATCATGGATTAAATAATCAGGAGAGCCATCCATCACAACACTTTACATTATTAACTCTGAGATCTACTTTTCCTCTTTCATAGGCGGCTCACACAGGCAATTCTCACACACAAAACCTTGCAGTCTTGGCACAGACTATCAGCCAGCAAGCTACTGCTGAAACTGCTTTCTCTTGAAGCAGTCTACAAGCAGTCCCTGAAGAGGATTCACAACGATGCAATTTAGATGAAGGAAGGGACTAAGCTGACTCTTTATTATTCATGGATTTTTTTATGCCTCCATGAGAAACAGTCATAAGCAGATCAAAGTGGAAACAGGCAGCTGTGGCCTCCCAATCCAATCCTGCAAGGGACATGTGTTTCATATGGTCCCTGTGGGTGTCAGCTGGATGGGACCTAGGAGGTGCCATGTCTATACATTATCGTACAAAGCTTAGCATTAAACTCATTTGCCCACATGAAATTTTTAGGATTCTGGAACAGACAACCTGTATGCAGCTGGCTGTGCAAACACTCAGGTTGGCCATGAACATCAAATCATGATCTGTGCTTCCTAACAAAATACTTTTGTCATCCATATTGAAAGGAATAATCCTTTTACATGTAACTTGATTCTGAAAAATAAACAAAGAAAAGACTATAATCTAGGCGGTGTCTTGACATGCCACAGATGAAAATGGGCAATCTCAAAAAGCCAGCTTTGGCTTAAAGATCTTGATACCACACCTGGCAAAACAAAATGGGGAAACACCTGCTTCTTTCCTGACACTAGTCAAATCTTAAACAACATCCGTTCAGGACACTAAAAGATTATTTTTTTTAAGTCCTGTATCTCTTTCCACTGCAGTCTAGTTTTAAAAACTGCACCTCCCTGAAATCTATCCAGAGAACATGATCAGTGGGTACTTTTAGAATGAGAGAAAACGTTTCTGATGAGCTTATCAGCAAGTGCCTGAACTCAGATCCATAGTTGTAGAGGCAGTTCCTGCAGCTGCACATACCCCATGGATCAAATGCAGTCAGTGGAACTGGGTCAGCTCATGGCAAATGAAGACAGCAGATGGCAACGACTCTGAACCATCATCATCAACCCGACATGGATTTGAAATAGCATACTATGGCTAAAAGGCTGAGCAGTAATCCCCTGAACTAGTAAATGTACTAAAAACCTCATCTGGGGATACTGCAACTCAGAGGATTCAAGACAGTCACCTGTATTACCCTCTGACACAAAAATGCACTATTGCCCTGGAGCCATACTTCTGAGGAGCCCAGAATTGCCACCAAAGAGTGTTTTCTTGTGATTTTATAACTGTATTCGGAGGCAGCACTACATTTGTGGCTTTGGGGAGACTTGGGTTTAATTCTGTGTGAAGAGAGAAAAGAGACTCTGGAAGGAGGCACACGCTAGGGCAAACTGGCAGTCCTGACCCAGATTTTATGCTCAGCAGTATTCCTTTTTAATTTGGACTTAATAAGTATCCATCTTCTTATTTAATGCTGCATAAAACTGATCAACTCCATACTAGCTGTTACTAGAAAACAGCACATGAATGATGTGGAGCTCTAATCACATTTGTATGCCTGCCAAAAAAAGGCAGTGTTGATAAATAAAAAGTCTTGACAAAGGGTCAGCGGTTTTGTGTTAGAAAGACTCAAGCCAGTGATAAAGTTTAGGGTGTAATGAAGTGATTTTGTTAATGTGTAAATGCATTTTCACACTTTATATAGAGCATTAAATTAGCAGTGTATATGCTGCAGTAACCACAGCGGGTAAAAACGCTATGGTAAGATGTGGAGCTCTTATCATCTTGCTTCCTACAAAATCAGTCACTTACCTAAGATGATCTTGGAGTTATCGTTGGGGAAGTAAGGAACAGCCTGCAGGTTGGCCCAGGTAGAAATGAGAGCCTGAGGAAGAGTCATCAGTTTATTGCTAGACAGGTCCAGGTATGTAACATTCTTCACATAACGAGCAGCATCCGGGGGTATTGAGGTAAGTTCATTGTTGTGTAAATCCAGAAGCCTTAGCTGTGGCATGTCAGCCAGGGTTTCCCAGGGGAATGATACTAAGTTATTCCCATCTAGCCTCAGCTCCTGCAAGCGACGGAGACCCTTGAAGGTGATCCTGCTGAGACTGGCCAGGGAGTTATAGGGCATCCAGAGGTACTCCAGGTTGTGGAGCCCATGGAAAGCCTCCCCCGGCACCCTGCGGATGGCTGTCTTTTCTATTCGAAGCTTGGACGTATCTACAGGGATGTTCACGGGGGTGAGAGTCATCTCTGGGTCATTACACAGCACTGTCCTGGTGGGGAAAGAAACACAGATGCAACTTTCTTGTATTTTGAGACATTTGTGAAAGTTTATTATAAAACAAGACTTTATCTGCCTTTTTTTCACATGCTTTTTTCTTGTAATTTCTTACTTGCTGCTGATCTCTAAGCCATCGCCATAAGTACATCAGCTTGCAGTAATTCATATGTACACACAGCTTTTGACTGCAGAGATTGCAGCACTCTCCTGGAGTGCTGTGAATCTGACTCTGGCCCATGAAGTGTTCCTGCTTTTTTCTCTTTCCGTTTTTCAAGGGTCCTTATGATAGACAGCAGTGTCAACAGTCATGCACAACAGAGGATGCTAATGTATCTTAAAATACAAGGATCCATAAATTGAACATTAAAAGACATATGAAAAGAAGCCTTCACTGGTGCATAAAGTATGGGATGGAAGGAAGTAACATAGTCTAAATACAGCATAGGATCTCTGCTCATGAAGCGAGGATAAGAAAGTCAACTCACTGGTAATATACTACAGCAAGTTCTGCTTTACTGTGAAACTGGGAGATTTGTAGGGATGGCAAGAGTCACTTCACTGCAAGCATGTACAATTTATGAGAGTGAAAGCGCAGAAAATTAACTCTTTGGAAAATACTATACTAAAACCAAGACAGCTTCACGGGTCTTAATCATTCCTTCCCATTTCACATCTCTAGAATGTCCCCGAAAACCCCATGCTACCATTTTGCAGTCTTCAAAGAAAAAATTGTGACTTTGACTTTGCTAAGATATGGTATTGTGAATAACCATGAGACATGAAAAGAGACAAAATAGGTGTCTCAGCCTGCACTTTAATTTGCCTACCAGCAAAAAGAGTAAGGCAAGTTCTTAACAAAACACAAAACCACCTCACAAAAGGTAATAGGTTAGACAGGCATGTCTCACTCCACATGCTAAACAAAATACTTCAAGAAATGTAATGTGATCAGTCAAGTACCATTTTCTTATCACACTGCTTGGCTGATAAACAGTATTTTACAAAACTGCCAAAACCTGATTGGTTTTGGCTGAAAGTAATTATTCCTCTACTATCAGCAAAAATAAATAACATCCCAGAGTTAAATGGTATTTGAGCCACCAGTTAGAATTATTAATTTATAATCAAAATATCATTGTCATCCAGCACTTTTATTGTGGCATTAAATCCTGCCCAGCCTCAGCTGAAAGCTGAGATTTTGAGAAAGAAAAAAAGACATCCAATAAGAAAAAGCCAGAAATTTTCTTTCAGTAAAACATTGTGTAGGCATGACACAAAGTGTTTGATATCAGAGCCACTAGCACAGTATAACGGTGTGCTCTGAGTGTCCCCAAACTATGTCAGTGAGCACTAAACAATTAATCTATAGGATAATCTCCTTTTATCAGTGAGAAATAGGAATCTTAATTAACAAAACAAAACAAAACAAAACAAAAAAAAGTGACATTATGCTCCTTAAGGGACTAATGAGCATTTGTGTTGTTATGTATCTTACCAAAACACACTTTAGGTTTTTCCAGTCACTGAAAGAAAATTCCATAGGGAACTGGGGAACTGTGACATTTACAGAGCAATAATAGTCTCTCCTGCTATCATACTCCCTTTTAACAATCGTAGACTATTTGCGTCTCTACCACGCTTCTTACTGGGAAAGTTTCTGGCATTGAATCTATAACACCATAAAAGAGATAAAAAAAAGCACATCCATTTCATAGGGATCCAAAATAAAGGGGACAGCCTTTAATTCCTGTACTGTCGTTTGCCTAGAAAAAATATTTCTTCCAAAGGAGTTATCAAATACTCTGCCACAAAACCTTCTCTACTGTGAACCACACCTTATAAAAATGTAGCCTGTGTTTCATTAAGTCAGATCATTGCTTCATGATTACACTTCAGAAAGATTTTTTAATTACACTCCTCCAGTGAAATCTCTGTATAATGGCGCTGCATTCCAAGCAGGTGCCCTTCTGGTCTTATCTTTTTAACTGAAAGTTTCCAATCTGAGAACAGTCTTATTTTATTTTTATAACTATTATCTACTTTTTGTGTTCACTGTCATCTAGACTTGATCACTTTGCCTAAAATCTTCAACCAAAGGATTTTTAAGTAAATGGAAGGGATTGCAGTTGTTGGTACCCAATATAAACCAAATCTGGTTATACTTTAGAAACAGACCAGCAGAGCAGAATAAAGCCTTACCCAGCATATTCAACATACGGGCAAAAAAAATACAATGTTGCTTAAATTTTATTTCTTTTTGCTGTTGCACGAGCAGTAATTATGTCGCTTCTGTTCTCACAGAGGAGATGCCCAAATGCTTTCTCTGAAATCAGCTTACTGCGTTTTCAGAAGCTAATCCTCTGCAAATAAAGCTAGAGCGCAAAGCAACTGGAAAAATAATGGACACAAAGTCTGGACGCAATATTTTCTTCTCTAAGCATCCTTGCAGAGAAGAAATAAAACCCCCAACAGTCACAAAGACAGCGGCAACCCCCTGGGGAGAATATTGGCATACCTGGCTTTCGTCCCCTCGCTGAGGCTGTGGAAGGCGCAGCTGCACTGTGATGGGCACGAGCCACCCGCCCGCGGCAGCCCTCCAAGCATTAAGCAGCAGAGCAAACTCACCGCGATCCACATGGCTACCTGTGCATGGGAAGGACACCTGGGCACTAGGCAATATGCAGGGTTTCGCCTATGGTATCCATTGACTGCTCACATCTTGTTAACTCCCTTTCGTTTTCAGCCGCGCTGTGATCTTCCAGCCCTCGCTGAGTCCATCAGATAAAAAAGGATAGGCAGGGATTAAGGATGGGGACTTGAGTTATTTTCATGAAGGTGCTTATTGCTTCCTGGAACTGTACTGACAGCATTGCTTCCCTCAGGAAGCCCCATCAAACCACACTCCTCAGGAAATCTGTGGCTCTTGCTTGAGAAAAAAGTGAACATAGTTTTTGGGGACCTGCAGAAGTGGCAAGATAACTGCTATCTGACCAGGAATTAGGAATAATGTACTTCCTCACAGTGACTTTGGGAATATGTAAGAACAGTTTCTTGTGCTTATGGAATATAAGCCTCGCATAGAAGAATATTGAAAATATTCTGCAGTGATACTGTTAAAAGCTTTTATTTTCTTTTCAAAAATCTGAGTTTGACCAAACAATTATTGAGCTGTTGGCAACATGCCTGATGTTAATAAACAATGAATAACCCACATAATTCAGTTCCTATCAGGCCTGCAGGGCTGAGCACTGTGCTCTGACATGCTGACACAGCAACGCCTGGATGACCATTTTGAGGAATGCCACCCAATGCAGAGCCATGGCACAGCTTCTGGAATAGGAAGAAAAACTCAGCACTATCTTAATGACAACCCAGGTCTGGATATCAAACTACTTTGTCCTGATGGAGATGACCCATGTTTTCAGCAGTCTTCATCTGACTCCAAAGAACCCACTACGTGTGAGAAAAATGGAGCCTAAATATGCAAAAATGTAAAGCTTAAGAGGCTGCTATTTGAGGTGGGAACAGAATTCATCCTAGCAAGGACATCTAACGCTTACAAGGGCTATTATTTTCTGATGAGTGTGAACGTATGTAAATCACTCACACCACAAATGCACAACGCTTCCTTAAAAGTAAAAACCTCTGGAGAAACTAATAGCTGATTACTTTCAACCGGATCAGATTGCTACTCCCCCTCTTCCCAGTCAGACTGCATAACAGCTTTGGCAGAAAAACTGACCCCTATGTCAAGCACAAAACAGCAAGCACAGGTTAAAAACATAACAGAAGTGAGGAGTGATTAAATGGAGCTGAACAGCTAGCAATAAAGCACTAACCAGACACAGCTCTTCAGAGATGCTTTAGGAAAATGTTTCACTTATAGTTCTGGAGTGCAGGAAAGCCACAGTGCGCAGCACCGTTCCAGGGGAGAGCCCCAGGTGCCTCATTCCAGCACAGAACAAGAGCAACTTGACCAAAATCCTGGACCCCATTAAATCAATAGGAGCTCTGCTATCAGATTCTCCCAAAGAAATGGGGGGGTGATATCAAATGTAGCTGGCTGAGGCAGAAACCACCTGGCAACGCATTGGCCTTTCAGCACCAGCCACTTCCTGCTTTCCCTCCTCTTCTTCACCTAAGTTCAGAGGAGAAAGGGAAAGAAATTACAACCACAAAGATTTTCCCTAAAGATTAGGCTTTCTTGGATCTTAATTATAGTCAAATTGGTCAGAAAAAGTGCCCATCACAGATTCTTCTGCCCTCCTAATATAGGTGACTATCCAAATTCAGATTTCCCAGGGCAAGAACTACAGCTCTGCACTTTTTTAAAAGTCTGGTTGTACATACAGCTGCCCTTCTGCAGAGATGCACGGAAGAATCAAATCGTATGAACTGCCAAAAAGCCAGGGAGGAAATAGGAACAATCTATCTCAAAATACATTTTATAAGGGAAGGAGGGAGGGAGAAATTTCAACTGGTAAAGCTTCCACCTGAGAGTGCTATGAGAGACAGATGTGTTTTGAAGATCTGCTGTGGGTGTTACTCCTCAAAACTCAAATCTCCTTGCCAACCACGCAGATCTCTGTGTAGATTTTTTCTAGTCTTCCTAACTTGCAGTCCCACAGAGGAAAAGTAAGGCATTCATGCAACCCCAACCTTGTGCAGCCATCTTAGATCCCTAACTAGGCTGACTGGTCCTAGGTAGCTGTAAAGATGGTCAGGATCTTTCCAAGCAAGTGCAACATGGACAACCTGAGCTGCCTGTTGCTGAAGTTGGTCTCTGTTCCCACTGGAAACATAAAATTGAAAGAGCCCAGTTCTTTGACTAAGCTGGCTGCAGAAGGCTACATGGTATAACTACCCTCAAGTCTCTGCCGCTTCCCCACCGCCACCTGCTCTCCTGCCTGGGCTGAGGATCCGCCTGTGCATGGAGGATAAACTGGCTGAGGTAGCTCCAGCTCAAGAGTTCGCCTCCCACCTGTCCTTTCCAACGCTGTTCCCTGTTGCAGACCTATTGATTTGGTTTTCCTTTCAAATACAGGAACAGAAGTTAACAGTCAGAAGTGCAGCAACCTGCACATACCTGTTCCAACGTACAAACTGCCCGAAAGTTAACGAGTATCTGAGTGTTACAGCAGCAGAATAAGGCATTGGTCCTAACAGAGGTTGCTTACCATGATTTTTGTCGTATTGTTGTTATGCAGAATTCATCCCGTGTTTTTCATTAGAATGAAATTACACTGGCAATTTTTCAATAATTCTGGGTAATGAACTCTCAGAGTTTCAAGGTAATCTAGATGTGGTTTGGGGCTAAATATTAAACAGACATTTTATGGTGCCGTAGTTTCACATAAGCTTGTTTCACAAGTAACTCCAATAATTAATTAAGGCTTGTAGAAATCATTTACTAAGAGGATGGCCCAAAAGATTATTTGTCTCCATACTATTTTCACATTCTACATTTATTGTTCTTCAAAGAGATATTCAAGTGTCCCATTATTTATTTCTGAAGAGATAGGAATGTGATGCAGTGCTGCTCTTTAAATATCCATAGTTGTTTTCTCATCTATTTCCATTAGGTCCCATTTCTAGATTTAATGATTTCTCAGTTCCCTTAATGTTCTCCAAGCTCAGACCAAGCTCATTGTTTTTTTTAGTGCACTCATTGGTCAGTGTGCCCTGCTGCCCAGGACTGCCTCAGCTCAATATTTGCAGCATTGACTGAAACATCTCTCTTCCCACTGAAGTTAAATTCTACTTGAAAAAGCAATACCACATAATTAACCTCCTGCCTCTAGTGTCTTCCATGCATCTTACAAAGTGGTTTCCCTCCACTGCAGCTCTGGAATAACAACCTTGTAGATAGTAACCAGTGACTGTATGGTTAAGATTTGCTTTCATTAGCCTTAATTTTGCCTCACAAATGAAACACCTTAAATTACAACGAGATACTGGGAGCAGTAGAAGTAAACTTAATTTATAATAAACAAGAGCAAGCAAAAAAGCATGCATTAGCAACTGCTAATGCCACGTACTTTGTCAAGAAAGCTGCTATTTAGGTAACACAACCGACTTGCCTCTGAACAAGAAAGAGAAAGACCTGGTGGTAGGCTGAAAGATTAGTAAAACAAGATAAATAAAAGTGATAATATTAGCATGTTTCTAACCTTGGAGTGTATGTGCAGGTATGTCATAGACATGTAGAAAAGGGAGAGAAGAGGACCAGTCAACTAACAACATAGTTCTGTTTTATCACACTTAAGGTCTTCCTCTCCATTTGCTACATTCCCCTATATTCCTTCACTGGCACATGACCACTATGCAAATGATGGTTTACACTTCAAGCCATGGATACAACCCCGTTAGCCTTGATCTGAGTGGTCAAGAGAGTAGGATGGGCCTCACCACAAGGAAACTACAGAAGTTAATCAGGTGAGGCGATGGCTGTTCACTTCCATGGACACGGTTATGCTCTCCAATTGACAGAAATAGTTGTCCTTGCTGCTACTTAGGAAGTAAAGAGTTTCCTCTCTGCTTCAAGCTAAAAATATGGTTTAGAAAAAAAAAAAAAAAAAAAAAAAAAAAAAAAAAAAAGTTCTAAGAAGCAGCAGATGTCATTCTGCAAAGGTTTAAGAATTTGTTTTGCATTCACCAGAGAATGGCCAGATCCCCTGCTTAAATTTGTGGTGTCAGTAAATTCAGAGCAAATGGGGTCAAAACCTACTGCAAGTAACAGTCAGAGAAGTTCAGCATACGGCAATCCTTCCTGTCTTTCAAAACTGTATGGGGTGTAATTTAGAGAATAGTTTTGGTTTTGTTCTTAGTAAAATTAATCACCTGATATTACAGTTTACACTTTTTCTCCCCATATAGATTTTCTGAAGCCAGAAATGTTTTACCAGTTGATTTTGCTCAGGAGCTCAAGAGCAACACTCAAGTGACAAGCTCAGCATGCTCTACTGAGTCATTCTTTTTTAATATGGCCACTGGACAGAATTTATTTCTTTTCTCCATATACTCAGAGAAAGATAGCATAAAGCAAATAAAACAGCATATTTTATCATAAATGAAAGCCATAAAATACCTTATTATCATGATTTTGTCTGAAAGGTTTTATTAGCAGGCAACACAGGCCAGATGCTAAATCAATTTCATTAGGTAAATGCATCTCCAAGAAGCTTCTGGCAGGGCATATCTTGTAAAGTGGAAAATCCTCCCCACTGATGCAAGTCGAGAGCATGTTAATGCATTACGTCATTCTAAATTGGATCTTGCACTTAATGCCAATGAAGGCAGCTTCTCCAGACCTATAGGACTGAAGTCATTAACAGATCCCTAGGCTTGCTGAAGAAATAAAAGAAACCTAAACGGTTTCCAGCATTGGGCGATAAAAGTCTTCTGGTGGTGTTTCTTTTGTGAATGTTTGCCTTGGGTGTTATGGCCAGTACAGAGCAGCAGAAGTGAGCACAGACCTCTAACCCAAGGGGGACATAAACACAGGGGGGGACCTCCCTCATGAAGGCAGCATTTGACCCGTTTCTGTCTGTGCAGAAGCCGCTTCACAAGGCCACATCACAACCAGCAATGCTCAGTGAAGTGAACTCCAGCAGAAGATGGAGGGACTCACCAAGAAACCTTGCATCTCCCCTTCACTTTGCATCTCCCCCTTCACTTTGGGCTCGCACACCTAGGTAAGTCTTGTCATGACGTAGACTTACTGTGGTGGGCGTCCCTGTCCCTGTCACACACATTATCTCTGGGAACAGGAAATTGATTCCTTCAAGCCCTCAGTTGCCCGCAAGGCAAGCTTTGCCCTGTGTGGAGGACGTGATACCTTAAGGGAGGAGAGGGCCAGCCACTACAGCCATGGCTCTTCTACTCCTCTTCTCCAAAGGCTCCACAGGCACAGGCAAATGCTTCTTGCTTCAGGCATACAGGACCCCAGAGCAAAATTCCCAGGGAGAAACTCTCTGTGAACTCATTCGCTGAGGGAGAACTCCAGATGAACTAAGTATTTCTTTCTTAAAAGCCCTCTGCAAGGCTGTCTTCAAAGCTACTAGTCTGAGAGCTGATGAGAGAGTGAATGTGTTGTCTTGTCCACTAGATGGAAGCTGGAAGATGTTTCCACCCACAAACAAACAGCCAGAAAGTATGTATAATTCTGTATCAGTAAAAGCTTCAGCTACTATACCACCCACCCACCTACTGTCAAAAACAACAAACAGAAAAACACCAAATGTGACAACACAACTGAGTTGTACAGTGTGAATCTTTCTGGGGATAGCAGTGTTTCTGATTAGTTTGTTAAGCTCACAGGAAGACCTATGCATCTCAAAATGAGCATACATGCTATAGGCATCTATTGGCTTTCTGCTATGCCAGCCTTGTTGACTTTACACATAGCAGCAGGGGAGAGAGAAAAACAGGCAAAGAGAAGTATTGCAGCAAATTCTCCCTCCTGGAATTTATAGTTTACAAAGTGCTGACTCTTTCACATTTATACTGAAACAATGCCCGGGAGCTCCAGCGAGGTGTAGGCACTCTAAGATCGGTATCTGTACCTCTGGTGAAGCACGTGACACCAAAATTAAGGAAAGAAAGATACAAACAAATCAAGTATATCATTGTCTGATTGCATGTATATATATAGATATATTTGTATATATATATGCATACACACAAAAGTATAAACATCTAGACTTAAATCTTCTTTCTAGTTATCATGAACGGAAAAAGCAATAGAAATGCTCTATATAGAATAACCAAAACATAAACCTAGAATGGCATAAGTGTGATGTCTAGCAGCATTATTCTCCCTCACAAAAACCCTACTATTCCTCTTTGAGCTGCAGCAGCCACGTATCATTCCACATTAGTCTGTTTTGATGGCTGGACATACCATAATTGTATTTGACATATGTATCTAAAATAAGTAAATTTTTTTAGGTTTATGTTCCTGGTCCCTATTCTTTAGCTTGTACATGCATTCCCTAAAATCCAGTAAGGTTCCTGAAGTTTAACAAAATCATCTAACTTTGGACTTCGTATCCTTAGCTGCATGACAGAGAGGGTCATGCAGTAATGTTGCTGACTGCAACAACCTTTTCTGATTTGGATCTTAATAGCATTAGTCTAAGCCCTGCAGAGTCACCTCTGCTTAGGAAACAGTGCCTGTTTTATTTTGCTTCCTCAGGCATGCAAAAAGAATTAAACTTCCTGCACTTTTTATCTGGCTTCTGAATGCAGATGGAGCATAATATGTTTTACACAGCAACCTTCTGCCCTCTTTCCAGTCTGATAAACACCAGCTTTCCTACTCTGATTTACCTGCCTACAGTCTTGAGATTTCACAGGCCAAGTACATGCCCTTGCGGCAGTTCTGGTAAACTTCTTGGAAGCTGTAAGTTGAGTCTTACACACAAGGACCAAGAAAAATAGAAGAGAAAACAAAAAAAAAAAAAGGAAGAAGAAAACAGAAGAAGGGAAAAAAGGTAGGAGGAAAGGGAAAATAAAAGCTTCTGCCCTGGAGTATTCTATTTTCTTCACATTATTCCTCTCAGAGCAATAAGCTCCACTCAGTCTACTCAGTGATGCAAGGTATTTATATATACGCATTTGGTGGGATCGTAACAGGAGAATTTCTCATGTAATTACAGTACTCTGATCATTCTTGAACTAAATACTTCATTATATACTTTTTTTTTTTTTTCAAATACAATCATTTAACTACCTACTACAGCTGTATGAAATAAGAGTGGGAGTCTTTGGATGATAACAGCAGAAAATGAGAGCATGCCCCAGGTAGTGCCTCACTCCCACAACTGTCCCACTGACCCACAGGGGGAGGTACCAGCTCAGAAGGAAAAATACCGCACTTTGGTCTTTCTGATTTCTGTTATGACCCATCCTTCATTTGTTTAAACCCCTGAAGATATATAACCGGCCTAATTGTGCTGACCTATCCTTACCAAAACAAGAGTGAGAAAGAAAGCTCAGAAGATGAGGAAAGCCTACAATGATCAGGAGCTTCCTCTAAGCATTGACTTTCTCAGCCTGACACCAATCACAGATAGAGTACTATTAAATCTGTGCAGATCTGTCTTCAGAAAAAAACTCATTTTATTTTCAAGGATCTTTGCTTGGGCAATTGTCCCTACAGTCGCACTCAGACCAGAATAAACATGGGGAAGGCTGATGTTCCAAGGACAACAGCAGAAGGTAGTAGTAGTGCGTCAGACTGCAGAAAATACACGATGAGATGAAATTTTAGTTAGGGCTTTCCCTAAGAAATTCGCACAAGAGTGAAGGTACGTGCAAGGTCTTTGGAAGGACCCTGTCCTTCGGGGACAGTTTAATCATCTGTAATAATGGACATTAAGCTTTTTTACCAATATATAGGGGAAAAGATACGAAGTGCCTCTTCTGGTCTTCTTGGTGGTTTACTCCTCAGAGCCTGTATTTTAATATCAACAATTCCAGGCAATTCTACACTATTAAGTAAACACATCCATTAAAGTATTAAAATCAACATTTATGTTTGCTTTAATGCCTTATGTAAAGTGTTTGGCAGGTTATTTCATTCTGCTGGAGGCATATAAGCAAAACAATTTGTTCCCATTCTCTCTTGCTCCGACTTGATAGATTACCTGTAAGACACCTCTATGGTTCTTTTTTTTTTTCTCCTGTCTGAAAAGTAATTTCC
This sequence comes from Aythya ferina, assembly GCF_964211825.1. Lineage (NCBI taxonomy): Eukaryota > Metazoa > Chordata > Aves > Anseriformes > Anatidae > Aythya > Aythya ferina. The sequence continues at coordinate 10,065,899 of NC_140302.1, read as the reverse complement.
CAATCAAGGTTTCCCCTTCATGGAGAGATTCAACCTACTAAAGATTCAGTTCAGGAATCGTCTTTTCCCATAAAAAGATGGAGTAAAAAATCAGGAGTAAAGCAACCAAAAGCTGAATACGAGGGCCTGGAACTATCATTCTGAAATGGCACATTTTGAAATCTCCAAGTTTTCAAAAACCAAAAAACAATTCAGCAATGTTCTCACATTAGAGATGACAACAAGAGCACAAATGATCCTGTAAAGGCTATGTCCTCATCATGATTAATGCAGTTTTGTGAGATAATATAATGTAGTTTTTACATGTCTTGTTCCACTCTATTATAAAAGAGAACTCAACTTGAAGAAATTGCTTATTAGACTGAGCTCAAAGGACTGGATAACAGAAAGTAAAACAATCAGGCAATCTTTTTTTTTTTTTTTAATAACATTTATTTTAGGGAAATGTAGTAGAAAACAAGCGTGGTTTACAAATAATTCTATTGATCATCCCTAACATGCACTAAAAAGTGCACTTAGATAACACAAAAGGCCTTGATACATCCATTGTAAAGAATGCATATTTGGTCAGGTTTCTGCAGGAACCTCCAGGAGAAGAAAGAAGCCTAAAGAAGACAGAAGCTGGCAATGACTGAAGTTAACCTCAGGCTTCAAAAGAAGTGGAAAGCCCCAAATCTCTTATGGTTTGGTACAAATGATTGGGCTTCTCCTTAAAATAACCTCCTGAAAGGTAGGCACCAATCTGAACCAGCCCTTGGGCCCTCTCAACAGTTAGTGAAGAGGAAGATCTGTCTCCAGAGCACATCTTGTCCTGCCCTGAGACTGGTGATGCTGGGAGCTGCCCATTGGCTTTGGTAACAGTAGAGGAAGCCTAGTTTAGACTAGATGATATGCAGATTCCTCTTTTTTTTTTTTTCTTATGTGGAAGAATTCAGATATGATGAATCCCTCTCATTGTAAAAAGGTCTTATAGAGAAGTCAAGGAAAGCTATGCAGAATTCAGGCTTAATCTGGGAGAGAATCACAGAATTGTAGGGGTTGGAAGGGACCTCAAGAGATCATCAGGTCCAACCCCCCCCCCCCCCCCAGCATGTTCCCTTGGGACATCCCTACAGAGACACGATGGTAGAAGACTGATAAGACAGGCAAGATATACAAGACCACAGTGACAGAAAAAATGAGGTGGTTTTGCCATACATGGCCTAGAAATCCACTTACATACCTGCATAAACTCATTGAGGAATGATCCAGACAGATCGTTGTTTTTCCTTTACAAGAGCAACAGTATGCAGAAGGAGAGCTGGTGTGCAAATCCTCTCAATACAACTAAAGCCCTTCTTGAAAGCCAAATTTCTTCTGAGAACTGGGCAGTGATCTTTGAGCTATAATTCCTGAAAGAGTTATTATTCTGCATGCTGCGGGAAGGCCTGAGATCTGCAGGGCAAGCTTAAAAAATGGTGTTAGGTATATCCTATACTGTGTAGGACTGCTTCCTCCTTCAAAGCCCTGAAGTTTGCCACTATTCGGCATGCAGCGATAGCGTATTTCATTATATTGTGAATATGCATATGACCCTAAAATTTGCACACTAACTGAAAACAAAATATATCATTTCTTGGTGCCTAAAATGCATTTTGAAAGATGGCCAACAGATCAAGGCAACAATTACATATATTTGGTAAGGATCATGATTGTTGTATCCAGCAAAGATTCATAAAGATAGGACGTGATTAACATTTTTGTAACATTGTTAATTTTCTAGCCTAAGTGAATACATACATGTATGTTTATCAAATATGTATTCAATTTGCTATGAATTAAGTTACCCATCTCTAGAGAGACAACACAAACCGCAGGAAAGAAAGTTGATGCTTCGCAACTCTTCACCGACTTTTATCCTTCTAATCACAGAATCACAGAATTTTCTAGGTTGGAAGAGACCTCAAGGTCATCGAGTCCAACCTCCAACCTAACGCTAACAGCCCTCCACTAAACCATATCCCTAAGCTGTACATCTAAGCGTCTTTTGAAGACTTCCAGGGATGGTGACTCCACCACTTCCCTGGGCAGCCTGTTCCAATGCCTCACAACCCTTTCTGTAAAGAAGTTCTTCCTAACATCTAACCTAAAACTCCCCTGGCTCAACTTAAGCCCATTCCCCCTCGTCCTGTCACCAGGCACGTGGGAGAACAGGCCAACCCCCACCTCTCTACAGCCTCCTTTAAGGTATCTGTAAAGAGCAATAAGGTCACCCCTGAGCCTCCTCTTCTCCAGGCTGAACAATGCCTGAAGTGCAGCAGCGTGCAGGCTCCAGCCACAGCCTGGTCCCAAGCATGGTGCAGAGACCAGGCCGTGGCATGGTGCGAAAGACCCAGGGAACATTGCACCACCCAGGGAACATTGCACCCTTGACGTAAGGGAGCTGTATGTTCTTGAATGGATTTTGTCTCAGCACCATGCTGGCTTTCCCCACCGGCCCTGGTGCTGCCACAAGCATGGCCACTGTCTCCTGCCTCCGCCCCAGGCTTCCTTGGCCATCCCCAGGCTTTCATTACCGCTTCTTTGTCCGAACAGTGCTGCCAAGAAAATTAGATTCTGGGGCATGTTTGTGGGACTGTGTTTGGGAAAAAGGTTGGTACATTGCTGCAGGCAAAGGGCTAACACCTGTAAGCAAACTGCTCTGTGGGCTCATCCCCTTCATCATGCCTCCTGTGGCCAGCACCAAGTGCCTATTTACAGTCTGGGATGTATTCCCAGTCACTGCTTCCAGATCAAAACAAATGTGCAGCAGTTCAACTAGAAGGTCTCCAGACAGCATCCTTTCTGGTTTCCTTCACTTGCTGAGGAGTATTTCCAGTGAGAACCAAGGTTACCCACATCTCTGTGATGCTGAACTGGAGCCCCATGTGGTGATACTCCGAGCCTGCTTATGCTGAAATGATATATTTATTTAAAAGGTGTTTTTCAATATAAGAAGTCAAAGATGATTTGGGTAAACCTGAATCAGAAGAAAGGATTAGGAAGGCAAAGGAATAATAATATGTCAATTTAGTGAAGTTCTTGCTGTGAATATAAAAAAGTATGTCAGTAATCTGCATTGATTGCTTGGAGAAAATTCAGAGTGCATGAGTGCTGTGTTATCTTTGCACTGCACCTTTTTTGTTGTGCTTGTACCAATGCATATTTTACAAAGATTAATATGCTCCTACCAAATCCATAGAGTCTTATGAAATCCATAGGGACATCTGGCAAGAATACATCAGATCTGTTTCTGTGTGTTCCTTGCAAAGAGATTAGTAACTAGTGAATTATTCTTAAATGAGAAGGTATAATGACATGGATGTTTTATTGATGGAGAGAGGAGATTGCTGGGAATTCAAAATGTGAGGCTGTAAGATAACATCGAATTGAATGAAAGACCTTTCCCTGGATTTTGAAACAGCAAGTAGCTATTGAAACAGTGCATAAAATAGAAAGGGATCGTTAAACAACTTCATAATTTAAGGAGCTAATAAATGCCTTTGATAAACTTCGTATCTTTTGCATGCTTTCACTGACTTTACTGGAATACATGATGTGAGGTCGTGTCTTACATAAGAAAGAGGGAAAGGAAGTGAATACAGCTTTGTTTAATTCTACTAAACGTATTACATTATTCCCCATTTTCACCTCCTCTTTGCTTGAAGAGAACTGTTTATCGCTAACTAAACTTAGCAGCCATACATCACCCCATACTGTCCCAGTGAACTATTAGAAAGGCAGCTTAACTCAACGTCAAAATGGCTATTGAGGGTTCGATGCATAAGATTCCTATTTATACCAATTGCACCTGAGTCAGATGCTGAACCACTGCTGGAAAGCTTGCCTGTGACTGATTTGCACTGATTCATCACTGATGAAGTGAACAAGGTTAGTTGTGGAGAATATTTAAGGCACTTAAAGAAAAGCAGAAAAACATGTTCACAATACTCACTCTAATAAAGGCCTGCTAAATGCAAAGGTGTTCAGGTAGGAACCTACTTTACTGGAGAAAATAATTTTGTCATGAGCAACAATATACCACAGACTTGAATACACAGCACACAAAGTACCAGCAGCATATCACATTTGCTTGGCAGAGAGGGTGAGGTACAGTGGCAAGCAACCGAAAGCACCTGACAGCCCTCATGAAGGCAGTTCAAACAACACCCGTGTCCTTTATCCCTAGTCTGGAAGAGCTGTGCAGCTTTATGTTGACAACCATTATAATGAGCCATCTAGTTTCAAAACCATCACACTAAAAAGATTTACAGCACATTCGCAAGATCTAGCACTAATTTTTTGCAAGAATGCACAATGGATCACTATTAAAAACACGGGCTTAAATCAGTCATTTGCCACACTAGGAAGCAGGGCTGTCACCTTCTTTTTCATCAAGACATGTAGGTGAGTGAAAGACAAACATAGCGATGGATTTATGTGGTGCAATGCAATTTTACTCTATTTAAGCCAAACATCTGAATACCCAAACAAATATCTTGCCTTCCTGAATGCTACTTCAAAATCCAAGAGCATATCCATCAAGGCAATTACGTCCACCAAAAATAGCTGTACGTTGAATAACAGAGATCACAAAACACAGCAAAATGGTTTCATAACCGTCTTGAAGCTCTGATTGCTTCAGATTTTTTGCAGGAAAACTGCAAAAAAATCACTGTACCACTGGCTTCAGCCAAGACCCCTGATTGTAAACGCACCTCCACTGTGTATTCAAGAGATCTTTAAAGAAGCACTGGCCACAACTAGAGCAAATTCTCTCTGCCTGATGTCTCAACCATCCATGAGCCAGGTCAGCACAGTGCAGAACCTGAGCTGAGGAAAGCCACCATTCTGTGTGCCTCAGTTCCCTTTTTCGCAGGGTTATGACAACGAAGAAAGTTACGCATCAAAATAGAAATTATCGTGCTTGTTAGTCAGGGAGATGGGTAGGTCTGTGGAAAAGCACTAGTTGTTCTGCAGTGAAGAATGAGTGAAGAAAATTAAAGAAGAAAAAGAAAGAATAGAAAGAAGAAACAAATGCATGAAAAAGAATGGAGTAAAGTAACTTTAAATTAATATATATATATTCAACAGTTATCATAGTTATTGCTACTCAAAATGTAGGTTAAAATTTGAGAAGTATGAACAAGTTGCTCACTTTTAATGGACAGGCACTGAAAATGACACAAAGAATTGTGTCATTTGTTGTGTCATGGTAAAGAAAAAATCCATCTGTTTCACGTAGACTCTGAAAGCAGCTGACTTCCACTCTGCAGTATACAAGCATGCAAATTCCCCGAGAGCTAATCGATCAGTAGGACAAGAAACAAAAGGAAAATTGTTGACGCTTCTGGGATATGGTAAAGGCCTGTGCTCACCTCAGATCAGTTGTGTGGGTTGCTCGGGGCAGTGGGACAAGTGTGCTGGCAGGTAAGGACCTGGAGTCTGGACAAGCTGCACACACTCCAGAGCCTGCCTACACCAGGGTGCCAATCCTCAAACATCTCCAAAAGGCCAGTAAGGTAATTTCTTCAAGCACTCACCACTGGGCAACTCACACATGTCCTTGTATGTCTGGGACCCAAAAGCAGTCAGTGTTTGCCTTTAGTCAGGCTGTGCCAGTGTGCACCTTAATTTAAGCCTCAGCTACTAAGAGAAGAGATGTTAATGTACAGAATAGTCATTGCCAGAAAAATACGCTGCCCATTTTCTAAAAAAAAAGGGTGAGAGGTCACCTATATGCCTCAGAAATTCACAGTTCATACTTTTCCCCTAATTACCAATTCAATGAATGCCCCTTTGTTTTTCAGGTCACTCCCCAATTATATATTACATGTTTCTTTCGTTCCACAACCTTTAATTCTTTTTCAGTGTTGCAGAATTAACTGGACAGGGTTCTTAATCTTGTCTCTACAAAGAACTTGTTGTAATTGCAATGAATGCTTTCATTTTGCTGGTGTCTGAAATAAGATTTGCAGGGGAAGGAGGGGTATGAGTTGATGCTAGTCCCATCATTAATGACATTCTTGCAGGGATTGTACTGGTGGGAGTAAAAACCCCAAAGCTTTTATATAATAATGAGCATGTGTCTGCACGTGAGCTACTCCTTTAAGAAGCCTTGGGCTAGTGGAAGAAGTGATCCAGGGAAAAGGCAGCCCCACGGCTATAACAGAGGACAGAGGTTAAATCTTCTGGCATTTTTATGGTCACTGCATAAGTATGGTCACTGCATACCCTCTCCCTGAAGGCTTCACTGAACTAGAAGTGTTTGCCATCGGCACTGCCCTACTGGTAGAAGGTAAGCTTGGTTTAGGACCTCAGCTAAAAAAAAAAAGATTTTTGCCTCTATTATTCCTGGTGTGGCAGCAGTGGGGGGGGAATTGAAGCAAGCAGCAGCATTTGTGGTATGCTGACCCAGACCTTTGGTGGTTACTGCGGCTACAGCACCAGTTCCTCTGGTGGGCTGTGAGCTGTTGGCAGTGAAGATCTGCTCCACATCCAGAGCTGCCCTGTGGCAGGGAAGGACTTGCTACTTAGCTTTCTTATCGAGAATTTGGGATGCAAGAATTTGCTGACAACTTTTAAAGGCAATTTCAGCTTCCCCAGGGAAGGATGTTGAAATGACTCATGATCCTTCAATAAAACCAGGCTGCTTGTTTTGTTGGCTGTGATGGCCATTTTATAATCAAAGATGATAGATCCAAAATAGCTTGTTAACTGTTAGCATACATCCAAATTGCATTGCTAGCACTGAAATTAATGGCTGCTGGGTAAAAGTAACAAACTGAAGTACAGGCGCATGAGGTTCAAAAGCTTTTACAGCATTAAGAAATAAAATTTGAGGTAGGAGACAGTCTTCATTTAATTTAGCCAGCACAGGCTTTTCTTAATAAGTGCCACTTTGTTGTGAGACAAACAAAATTGGGAATTTGTATGTACTGCGCTAGGGAAGGACATGCTAGTAGCCAGGAATACATCGGTGTCAGTCACTGGCCTCCCTTCTGAGCTGCATCCCAGTCAGGGCCTGGGCCTCATCCCTGTATCCCTGCACTGCCCAGCTGGGGTGCAGGGATCATGGGGCTGAACAGCAGAAGAGAAGGAGCAAGAAGCACTAGCAGAAGGGGGTAAATGCTCACCAGCTCACCCCATGGATTTGGAGCACAGGAGAAGGAAGGATGCTCGCCCTCTCCTTGCAGACGAGCTCAGCTGGGACGCAGCATCACATCTGCCTGCAAAGGAAACCTGCAACAGCTGTGCCAGAAACTCTTCCTTAAAAGAGGGAGAGAGAAGAAGAAGCTTCTACTCCTGGCCCAGGGGCCAGCTGCTGCCTAAACAGAGAGCTCAGGGCTAAACCTGGCCAGCAGCCATCAAGCCATCTGCAGGGCCTGGCGGTTCCCAGTGTGAACTTGCCCTTCAGTACTGAGGAGCGGGAAGCAGCAGAACAAGGACTCTGGCATGTGCTGGTGGAGGCGCGCAGCTGGGCTCCTGCTGGGGAACAGCCGGTGCTGGTCCCACAGCCCTGCTGGCCCTCACCTGCCCACCCACGGGCTGGAGGCCCGCACCTATTGAAGCCCAGGCTCAGTACCTGCTGGCAACCTTCACTTACAGCTAGGAATGGCCCAGCACATTTACATTTTAGTAAGCACTAGGGGCAATCTGACTGCTCGGTATTTTCTGTAGGGTTTTAGGCTGAACATGCTCGATGGATTGCCAGTAATCTTTGCTATCTGACTTAGAAGATCAAACCAGATAATTAAAGATTAATTCACCTTCTCAGAGACTCTGAGAGAAAAGCAATGAAGGTCTCCTTTTTTTTTTTTTTCTTTCCTTTTTTTTTTTTTTTTCCCTGCAGCTTGTGAGTGCAGTTTGCAAAAAAGTGCTGGGGAAGAGGAAAACTTTGCATTCATTTTTACTAACTATAAAAGTGTCAAACATTGGCTGTTTTAAAATTAAAACTCAAAGCTATAAGTTAGTTAGTTCTCTATTTGTACACTCCTGCTAGCCTTTAAGAAAGCAGAGTGTGCTAAAGCCTGGAACTTCAAAAAGAGGGGAAGAGAGAGAAAAAAATTAATATAGTAATAACTTTTCAGCTTTTCTCTAAATATGGCCACAACATACCTCTCCTAAAGGCCTGACAGCACTGGGGAGAGTTGGCAGCAGTTTTACCCTGCAGGTGGGAGGTAAGCTGGCAGGGAAGGGATGAGAACAGCTGACCTCAAATGGCTCCAAATATTTCTCCTGGAAATATTTTGTTATTTGTTGTGTAATGAAAGACACACATCAGCTGTTACTATGGTTATGCCATCAGCCATTAACGCAATTAAAGTAGGAGCAGAATTTCTGACTATACAAAATTATCCATCTTATGTAACTACAGAATTAAGACAATGAGAGCAAGTAACAACAGTGCTTTACAGAATTAGGGGATATGGATTTTTTCTGCACTACATCATTTCTTCTTCCAAGAAGACCACAAAGAAAAAGACATACTGCCTGTCATCAAACTGAGACTTAGAGATGGGACGTTGAGTCAGAGCCTCATCAGAGCCATAATAATTCAGGTCATCTTGAAAAGGACATCAAAGGACAAAGCTTGAGTTTAAAGCAGTGAAGGATGGGGTTCAGGGTGGAACAGCTCTGAGTGAATAGCTGGGGTTGCTTGAATGCTCCTCTCTGACAACTAGCATTAACTTATTTTTTTTAAAATCTATCAGGGACTGCTTTTATAATTAGATTATTCCTTCCCTTTCCATGTATAGTCTATTGACGAAGGGCAGTAATAAGATTGAGCTGGTGTGATTCAAGCTCTGTCTAGGTTAACCTTAGGCAGAAGCCCAAAGGGAGGCAGGCTGACTGTAAGATGGCTGAGGGATTTCTGTGCTTAAACACAAAAGCGTGTTACAACCGATATTAAACACGACCCATTTCTCTCCCATAAACAGGCCCGCAGACATGGGTGCCGGCAGCGTGTGCTGTCTGTGGGCCCCCCTGAAGCTGCCTCTGCAGCTCCCTCACTCTGACCCAGGGGTCCTTGAACAGAGCCTGGCAGTCAGGTTTCTCCATTAACACAAAATGCAGAAGTACAAATAAAATTAAACCATTTCTGCTCTGCATGAGTGGCCACATCCCTGATGCAGTTTGAAGCATTGGTTTCAGCTGGCACCTATGACTGCTCTCCTGAAAGTCTTCGTAACTTGCGTGCAGACTGTGAGCACCACAGCTATATTTCCTGTGCATAAGTGTTCACGGTAATTATTGTTCTCATTAAAGAAAACAGCAGCAGCATTGTAGATATTTTCCATTTCCAGTTGAATCATGCCATACACTTCTGTTTTTCAGCCCTGCTTGGTTTCTGTCTGAATGGGTTGACAATTATTTCATTCCGGAAAATCAAAGAGCTCCGAACACCCAGCAATCTGCTGGTTCTCAGCATTGCCCTGGCTGACTGCGGGATTTGCATCAATGCATTCATCGCTGCCTTTTCCAGCTTCCTAAGGTATGCATTTTTTATTTTTTTTTTTTCCTAAAGGATGCTCAGAAGAACCACAGAAAAGTTTGCAGCTTAGGCATTTAACCAGAAAGCTTTACTAGTAGTTACAGTAGAAAGTAGTTGACTAATGCAGTAGTTGTACATTTACATGACTAAACCTCCAGACTGACCCCAAGTTTATCTGCAAGCCTTTCAGGTTTTTTAATGAACTTTCCCATTAAGGCTCTTATTTTAGAAGTTTGTGGAAAAGAAAAATGCAGATCTGTGTGCAGGGAGTTCAATTCAGTTATGACACATTTTATTTTCCACACTTTCTCACGTCAGTCATTTAATTAGAGGGCAGAACCAATATCAAGCATTTCAGTGCGTAATTACAACACACAAATCATAAGCAAACTGTATTAGAAACATACACCCTATAAACCAGATGATGAATAGTTCCACTTAACTAGCATATTTTTAAACTCTGGAAATACCTGTAATAGAGAACACAAAAACATTTCAAGAATTGTGACAATTTACTTGCCTTTTAATGGATATGAAAACATTTTTGCCAATTAACAAGTCAACAATACACTTCAGTGAGGCCTTATTCAAAGCTGGTTTACCGCGTGTACAGCTTGTTCTCCTTTCAGGCACTTAAGTCACTCTAAAGTTAGTGAAGATACCTTTCCTGAACTGAAGCTGAAAAGCTGAGGTCAGTACATCAAAGTGAGCTTGGTTTTAACCCTTCCAGGCCCTTTTTTAAAAAAATGGGAGCAGAAGTTTCCCAGTCTCCAAAGAAGTCAGCTATCTCCTTTTCAAAGGGACTTGCAGAGGTAATATCCAAATGAATTATGCCGGTGTTGTATAAGATGTGAGAAAAGAGATTGCTGAAGATTTCCAACTCACTGACAGCTTTATAAGCATAAGAGTCAGGTTAGATGAAGGCAGAGAGAAAAAAAGCTATGAGTGACCAGGATATTGAAGGTACACGCCAGCAGATGCCTGCTATGTGAGACCACCTCGTGTTCCTTTTCATTCTATGTCTGCAAAAATATGTGGAGGCCTCAGACTTGCTATCTGGAGTGGTTTTAATTGTTGTGAGCTTTTCTTCTGTGTCGAGCGGTGAGCACTTACCTTCACATGTTGACCAGTTGGCTACTCCCCCAGGGGCAAATTTTGCAGATATGGATAACTGGATAAAATGTAACTTCCAGATGTAAAGCAAATAGCTTTCCAACACATAAATGCAGGGTCATAGTTTCTTCTCCACATTTAGAGTAAAAATAGCTGTGGTAGTATATCAGGCACTGCAGAAAGATAAATATTGGCAGACACCTAAAACTGACCTCGGTAACGTCCTTCACAACGTTTCTCAGACTTGGAAAGCACGTGCACCGGCTATCAGTTTTCCCCTCTCCACTAATGCAATTTCCAAATATGCCTTTGTTCATTTCTGTAATTTTCTTAACAGGCTGCTTGTTTGTTGACAGGTACTGGCCCTACGGCTCTGACGGCTGTCAAATTCATGGATTCCAGGGCTTCTTGACAGCACTCGCCAGCATTAGCTCCAGTGCTGCCATTGCCTGGGACCGGTATCATCACTACTGTACAAGTAAGGGTTATCATTTACCTAGCATCCTTACCCACAGCATGTTAGATAGCAGCTTGTTTCGATTTTAGAGAATCCAAACAAGCAGATATTTATTTTCTGTGTATTTTATATGTATGTTTACATTTGCTCTCTCTAGTGTCTAAGATAAATAAACCCTCTCTCCAAGGGACGCGTTCCCATACACGGGGCACTAACCAACCACTTTCAGGAGATACTTGCTCTTCTAGATCACATCCAAATCCTGCCCCTCTTGCCATGCTTTCACCTTTTCCATAAGTAATCAGTAGGGTATCCTAAACAAAATCCAACATCTCATGCTGAAGAAAAACCTATGCACCTTGGGCCTCCATCCAACATCCTGCTGCGTACCAGCCAGAGCTCTGTGCCCACGCATAGGTTACTAATCACAGATAATTTTGGTGTAGCCACAGAGCTGCCCCTGCAGATTCAGCAGCTGGAACAGAGCCCACAGCGAAGCACTTCTACAGAGGAACGAAGGGGCACACAGAGCGCAGTAGCCCCACTGAGCAACACACAGGCACTTTGGGGCACGAGCTGTTCTGGGGGCTTTGCTATATTCCAGGCCCCCTTGCAGAGGCTGAAACTCAGTACATCCGTTCCTAAGCAAAGAACGAATTACCTGCAAATTTCAATAAAAGTGGCAGAGATATTTTTAAGTACTGATAACAGAAGGGAGATATTATTTTTCTTCTGTTAGTGAAGGATGTTTTTTGTTTTTCTTAACAATTCAGTTGTTAACTAGCTCTGATGCCCTAGCTGCAGTTAATGGAAATCTAATATTACACTGTGAGGCTGACACAGGAAAATAAATTTGCCTTTTTTTGTGGACTTATGAAAACATCATTTTGAGTTAGGTGAGAAATAGGGATTTACAGGAATGTCAAATATATGGATTTATGGAGATAGCCAGGCACTGTCTTGTGTCACAAAGCTATCTCCCAACTGTGGCAGTACTGGATTTGTGTTACTTTCATGTAACACAAGTGGAAATTTCGGCTGAATTAGGGTGCTGAGCTGCAACTGGCAGCTTTCACATTTTCTGCTACTGCTTGATCCTTTCCAGAGGACTGAGAAGCCTGGAGCACCCCACCTGACCACACCATTCCTGAAGCCATTGTGTTCCTTTGGCAGTGCTGAAACACAAATGCAGTTCTCCTTTTCTTGTGCTAGTGCACAAGATGCTCAGACTACTTCACAGAATATTTCCTAAATAAAAGTGTAAAAGTTGGCCAGGAAATAAGCTGCTGAGCTGCAGTGCTTCAATACCATCCACCTTTAGTATTCATGCAGCCTTTAAGGCATGGCCTCCATATTTGATTAAAGCAGTGAGTGGTAAAACACTCCCAGAACTCACAGCAAACGTGTTTTATCTGATAATCGCAGAGGTCAGAGAGGTTGCCAACTTCTTGTTCTGCAATTTTTGTCAAGAACTCAGCTCAGGCAAGGAAATGGCTTTTCTTCATGTCCAGACAAAGGCCCCAAATAACGCAGCCGGTAAGCTACATCCATACCAACACCCTTTGGACACTGAAATATGTTTGGAGCTAGAACAATAGCATCTGTATTGTATAAGAGAGCGAGCCTGAAAAATAAGCATGTCTTTGGAAAGACATTTTACTCTCTGCAACATTGCCTTTAATGCTTTTGTGTCACGCATTCCTCCAGCCAAGAGCAGAGTACATTAAGAGCACAGGCAGACACATCCTGAGGGCACAAACTTCTTCACTTTGCTCAAATTGTTATTTACTGCAGACCAAACATAGCTGCTATTACTGGATGATTTGAACAAAAAAGGCAAAACAAGAACAGGTGGTTTCAAATCTCATGCTCTGTGGCTATTCCAGTAAACCCGTCCAGTTCCCAGTTCCAACCGGCACACGCTGGTTGTGAGAAAGATAAAATCACATTGCATAGATCTGATATACCAAGCCTGCAGGCTATACCATCTTCTCGATCCATACATGAAACTCTTGTTGACACTGGTGTGAGCAGCGTGCCTATACAGAAGACACAAAACCTCTTTTCCGGAAAAAACAAAGCTATCAATCTTTTATCTTCATTCTGGGAACTGTTTCTCTTCTCACACTCACTTACATCATCCCTAATGTTTTTATTATGTCCTAAGAGTTTCCAAGAAAGCCTCTGTTGTGGCATTCCTCAGCCTGACACTCAAATATCAAAAATCCATATTTCTGAGGAAGAATGAGCTGATGAGAATGTGAGAGATTACTATGATGATGAGGAAAAAAAAAAGAAAAAAAAAAAAAAAAGAAAAAAAAAAAAGAAAAAAAAAAAAAAAAAAGGACTTTTCAACCATTCTGGATTCTTATAACATAAATCTGCTCACCAATGTCCAGAAATTTAACCAAGTTTTTTTAATTTGGAAGGTGGTACAATTCGGTGCATTAATTTGGAAGTCAGTGACAGACCATGGGGTCTATTGATAACCACATGCTCATTCATCAGAAACCAGGCTGGTATCAATTGCAACATGTAAGAAAACAACATGACCATCAGATATGAGAGAGAAGTTAGAGTTTCGAGACATTTGGAAATGTCCTCTCTCCTCCTAGGCAACAATGCTGGGCAACTCTCTTTTCATCCCCTAAAGGGGGCTTTGGTTTAAAAGGGCTATTTATTAAGTTAAAATATTAGATACATATAACATATTAAGAAATCTTATTTTAATATCCAACCAGTACAGAGAAAACAGCTAAAAATTGGATGTAATCCCATTTGGGTTCTCTCACACCAAAGTATGTTCATAACCAGAACAGCAGCATCTGCATTTTATAAGACAGGTAGCCTGAAAGCAGGCCCGTCCTTTTTCCAAGTTACTGGTCAAGCAAATAATTTTCTTCTAAAGGACTATGAGATACTACTTTCACAGCAAGGAGGACTACAAAAATCTCTGAAGATTTAATTAATGTAGGCAATTAAAGGGAAAAGTCAGGGCAGTTTGAAGGGTTTGAACTTTAGTCATGTCTCTGGTGAAGCCGTTTCAGTCCGGCACAGAGTTTGTTTGGCAATAGAGCAGCAGCTGAGTCAGCAAGTTGGAGGGGGTGGGAAGGATCCCAGGCAGTTTCTTCCTTTCATTGCCACTGCAAATGGTTGCAGTTTTCACAGAATTTCACAGAATTTTCTAGGTTGGAAGAGACCTCAAGATCATCGAGTCCAACCTCTGACCTAACACTAACAGTCCCCACTAAACCATTTCCCTAAGCTCTACATCTAAACGTCTTTTGAAGACTTCCAGGGATGGTGACTCCACCACTTCCCTGGGCAGCCTGTTCCAGTGCCTCACAACCCTTTCAGTGAAGAAGTTCTTCCTAACATCTAACCTAAAACTCCCCTGGCTCAACTTAAGCCCATTCCCCCTCGTCCTGTCACCAGGCACGTGGGAGAACAGGCCAACCCCCACCTCGCTACAGCCTCCCTTGAGGTACCCATAGAGAGCGATAAGGTCGCCCCTGAGCCTCCTCTTCTCCAGGCTGAACAAGCCCAGCTCCCTCAGCCGCTCCTCGTAGGACTTTAAAAGGAAAGAAAAGAAAAAAAATCTTGACAATTTTACATTTGCATTTTAGAATTAGGGGGAAATGGAAAAACTGAAGTGGTTTAAGTCAGTACTTTTTTCAATATTACAAAAGAAAAGACAAGAGGGATTTTGCAGCAGCATGCAATTACAAGAAGTAGGATTGCAGCAGGCTTTTATCTAATTCTGAACATCCAGAGAAATCTAGGTTGTGATAGCAAGTATTCAAAGATTAGCAAACTGTCATTTGCTTCAATTGCAGGTGTCAGCTCTGCTGGATTAGGAGCAAGCCCTTACCTCCTGTCACACTTGCTGCAGCCACCCTGTCACACTTTCTTCATCTAGACTTGCACCTGCATCAGTTTTGCCAGACAAAATGCCAGTGTTTATACTGGTCTTGCATTTTCACTGAAGCAGAAGATAACTGCCAAGACTGCTTTATAGTCATGGAGAATCACAGCCAAAAAAGAAAAAAAAAAAGTAAAAAAATCCCTTTACTAAGTTATTTTAAAGAGTTTTTTTCTAATAATATGCACAAAAGAAGCCATTATGCAGTGCAGCTTGCTTATTCCTACAACAAACGAATACTTGTGAGCAACAGTCCCTGGCGCTTTTTGCAGTGCAGATGAAGCAGGTACCAACATCTGTCTCATTTATGATTGATAAATCTTTTCCTTCTAAGACTGTTTCAGATATTTTTGTCTTTGAGAAATTTCCCTGATTTTAAGGATACATGCCATGCTTGAAGTCTGGCACAAGCTGTATTGTTCTGGAATATTTCAGCTATTACAATGGAATCATTTGCAAGAACAAAGAAAAGGTTTTTTTTCCCCTCCATCTTAGAAAATCCTGTTGACCTTTTGTTTGAGAAATTCCTTTTGAACATCAGTCTGAAATCTACTTGAAAGGTAGCCACTGTGTCAGAGATGTATTTTTTGCTCTTTCTGTGAAAATCAGCTTAATGTTTGGCCAATTTATAAATCTTCCAAAAATCTAAATTCATAAATGTCCCCACAGACTAGAGATGGAGAAATAGTTCATGATTATATCACTAAAGACCGGGCAGAATAATCAAAAGTGTTAAGGTTTGACGCTCTATCTAGCACTTTCTAAAATTTAAGCTTTTACCATTACAACTTTAGTAATCTTTTAACAATTCCGTTTTGTTTATAAGAGCACTTTCTGTTCCAAAGCAATCTTACAGAAAACATTTAAAACCCCCTGTTAATATTTCTCTGCACGGAAAAGAGAAACTTCCCTCTTGCTTTTCAAGGAGAGAAAGCCAAAGCACAAGAGCGATTAGCCTTAATGGGACCAGACTGCTAGCACTGAGCCCTAATTAAGAATTATATCTTTAAGCATATGCTGAACTCCATATATATACATTTAACTGAATTAGGATCTACATGCCTATTATGCTGAATTTTATCAGGCCACAAAAGGCATTTAAGGTAAAGCAATGGCCTGCTCTGTACAAGAGCAACCAGACTGCTCTCGACATGCTCTTGCTGCCAGCCCTCTCAGAAGCCATTTTTGCCATGTGAACCGAGTGCAGTAATTTCACCATTCTTGCTCTGAAAGTAGTAGTTCATGAGCTCCCAAGCAAAGCACACTCTAAAAAATTAAAACAATATTGAGGTTGTTTAATTGTATGTCCACACAGTTTTAGCTACCAAGACAGGACACAGCCAGCCTGAGTATGGGTATTTTAAAATATAGAAAAAATAAACACAGAAATCCTCTTCAAAGCCCCTCTTGATAGAAAATATTTAAAAGACATTTCAGAAAGAGACGTCACAACTTTCTTGTTGCCCACATGCACTCCGGCAGGGGGCACTTGGGGCCAGAGGAAAGACGTGGCACCCAGAGACTGAGCACCACGACCGATGCCAGAGGTGGCAGGAGCTGGTGGAGCAAGAGCTTCCCCTGTGATTCTGTGCAAGGTGGCAGCGGGGAAGGTAAAATTTCCACCAGCTACCCAGCACACGCATGCATGCAGCAGGATCATTCACCCTCTAGCGGTATAGACACCCCCAAGCTGCCTTAAGTGCACCACCAACACTGTCCAAGCAGCCGAGGGCAAATTTTGTCAGTGCAAAGATCTTTTCCTTCAAAGCAGAGATCCCCAAGGTCCTGCCATGTGTTTAGAGCCCAGAGACACTGCAGTGCCTCAGTCAGGGCCCATCATATTTTGAGACGTTTGTGATAGTCCACAAAATGAAAGGATGGGGTGCAGAGAGAGCAAAGTTTCTGCTGCAAGACACAATGAAAAATAATTGCCATTAACTTTTTTATAGGACTTCTTGAGGGAAAAAATAATAATAATGTTCTGTTGCTGGTTTTTAAAGACTACCAAGAAGGCCTACCATTTACAAAATCGTATTCCCAAAACAATAAAGCTACTTTTGCAATGAACTTGGTTTAAAATACACTTGTTTTAGACCCAGGTTTCACTTTAGCTGCTCTTGATAATGCCTTTAAGAAAGTTGCTAGAACGTGTAAAGCACAAAACAAACCCGAGAGCTCATGTAATAAGCTGCATCCTGATTGAATTTCCAGTTACAACTGTGTAAAGCCAAGCTACGAGAACCATTATGTAGAACACAAATGGAAATGGAACTGAGATCAGTTACAACACTAACATGCTTGTTTGAATATACACCTAAGAAAGATGCAGTTCTGAATGAATGCCACATAATGCTACATTGCTTTGTTGGAGTGGGAGGCTAAGAATAATTACAAATTTCTCAAAAGTTTGACTCAAATGTCTAGTCCCCTAAATCAGAAGCTGTTCCTTTTTTAAACAGATGTGATCTGTAATCACATTATGTCAATATTACAAACCATGATTTGACCTTTACAGCCAAAGTGAATCTTCTATGTAGGAATCAAAAGACAGGTATTAATTGTTATTAATCATCAAAAATAATTATAAAAATGCTTAAATGACTAAAAACATCAATAGATTTTTACTAACTACCACATCAAAACAAAGTATTTAATAAAAAGGATTTTATTTTTTCCTTTCTATTTAAACTGCAACATGTATACCTTTCTTTCTCAGAACTAGTTTTGGAACGCTTGCACCCATTTTTCCAAGCTGATCTTTAATGCCATTCAAACCCCTCTTTTCCTTCAAGAACCTCTGGAGTTTATAAGTAGGTTATTAGACCCACTTATATGAGTAAGAACAGAGGTAGAATCACCATTCCTATAAAGGGGCATTTTCACTAAGACACCTACTTTATCATTCTTCCTTAAAACAAGCAAGGACAGCACAACCCAAAATAGCTGCTGTAGGGTTTGCAGTCCTTCCTGGGGCTGCCGCCTTATGAGCATCACCAGTCCTAAGCATGTGCAGCCCTCTCACCCACGTCCGATCAGGTGGCCGGGCTGATCCCCTGCTTCCACCTCACCTCCAGGACCTCACCTTCCCAAGAAAGGTCAGAGCCAGTCTGAATCTTCCTGGCCTGCTGGCGTGATGCTGCTGTCAAGGGCAGAGGAGAAGATTGCTTCCCAGCCTCCGTGAAAATTGCATCATTACTTCTCTCTAATGGGAAACTTGATTAGAAAGGAGTAGTGGGCAAAGGCACTGTGCTCCTTGCTGGTACAGCTGGCGTCACGGGCTGTTCAGCCCAGGCACGATGATGGACGTCAGCCCCGATAACAAAATTATCCAGGCCTTTCTGCATGCAGGCAGCGTGCCTAACAAAATGTCCTGCAGCAGCAGGGAAGCCTGCCTGCCTCCTCCATGAAGAAATACTTCCTGTGTCCAAAGCTTCCAATCTTTCATTTCATTCATTGACCTATTCCAGTGGTACTTTATGGAACTAGACAAGATGGGCACAAGTGTTAATTTGTATTATGAAATTAGAAAAAAAAAAATTACTGATGCTGAGCTTCTCATTTCCTGTTCCAGGCTAAGCAATGATCTTAAGGGCAAAGTAATTTCACCAGCAGTATTTTTAGAACAGGATCTGTTGTCAGGTTGAGCATGTACATTCACATATATATCAACAAGCAGCATTTTTAGAACAGAGTACATTTAATATCCCAAAGGCTGGGACTCTGCCCCGGCCGCACAGAGCCGGGCAGCTTCACCCGGTGCCTTTATGCCAGGCATGCAGAGCTCCTTCCCAAGCCCTTTTCTTTCCTGCAGGAAGCAAGCTGCAGTGGAGCACAGCCATCTCCATGATGGTGTTCGCCTGGCTCTTTGCTGCCTTCTGGTCCATCATGCCCTTGCTGGGGTGGGGGGAGTATGGCTATGAGCCCCTCCGGACCTGCTGCACGCTGGACTACAGCAAAGGGGACAGGTAAGGGCTGGGGCAGGGCCCCCAGGGGGTGGTCTCAGGGCACAGCAGAGGCCAGCTGCCACCCAGCGCCGTGCTGGGACAAGGTGGGCACAACCCGAAGCTGCTTCCTCTCATGTGGCAGCACGCAGGGATGGCCAAAGGCAGCTTCCTCTGTGGGAGAAGCTGGCACTCGGGTATTTGCTACTCCCTTCCTCCTTAGTCATCTATAACCTGCACCTTTGGGGGTTTAGGACTTGCAGCTCTGCATGGCTCTTTTTATGCAGTCCAGGCCTGATGTCTGAGGAGGGGTGCTTGAGTTTGGAAATCAAGCACCTGCTGTGACTTTTTGCAATCCTGTCCATCCCACGTGCAACAGTACGGCCCACCTTCAGCAAATGCTGAACCTAAAGTGTGTTTATAAAATTGGTTTTGGCAATTTTAAAAATATAAGTGAATGAATAAGTAAACAGCAAGTTTATGGAGATGCGTTAGGGAGGAATTAACAAAGTTTTTTTCTTCCCTTCTAACCCTCTCCAGAAACTATATCACGTTCCTTTTCGCTCTGTCCATTTTCAATTTTGTAATCCCGGGCTTCATCATGCTGACAGCCTATCAGTCCATTCACCAGAAGTTCAAGAAAACTGGTCACCATAAGGTAAGAAAGCTTCCTCAGCCCCTGCAACTGCCTTACTAAAACAGAAATGCATCCAGAGGGGAGAAGGTCCTCAAAAACACAGCTTCATTCCCAGACGCTTTGGCTCAGCTCCTTCTGGGCTATTTAACTCCTTAGTGGTACTTCGAGTTGGGGGGTAGCACAGTAGGGCATGCGGCCCCCCAGAAAGCTCAAGGAAACCCCATCCTTAGAGATTTCTAGATTTGGCAGGAGGCAACCACATCTCTCCTGCCCCAGTGCTGAGAAGAGCCCCCCTTGGAGGAGGCAGTCAGAGTAGTGACCCCAAAGGTTTGCCTCCATCAACAACAGCCCCATTCTGCTCACAAAATTAACACACGACATACAGAGTATGTGCTAATACCACACCAATATCTATCTAGAGAAACTCTGCTCAGAAAGGATCATTATTTGCTACAGGCTCTTAGCTTACGGCTGAGGAAGCCATGCAGAAGAAAACACAGATATGCTTTGTGGGGAGAAGGGCCTTCCTAAACGTGCCACGTTTACACTTGGCTGAGGAAATTCAGAAATCTTTATGAGCTGGAAACAAAGGAACTGCTCTGGTGTGGCAGGTTTATGGGAATGTAATGTGGTGATTATATGAGTTGTTTCTTTAGGTGCAGTCTGGGGTGCTACGCATGGCTGATGGGCACAGCCCAACCCCTGTACTTAGTAAGGACTGTCAGTTCTCACTGGGGACATTATAACAGCAAAGAGACAGGCAGGCAGACTGGTTTGAAGTTGTCTGGAATATACACGTGCCCTCTACATATTTCTCCAACAAATGACAGTTTTCATTATTATAAGTTTTTAAGTTTCATTATTATAACTTTTTATGGGTGAGTTTTTGCAATGGTGTGATTTTTCTTATAATAATGCTGCAGTTGTGCAGCCTAGTTACGAGGCAGAATAGTTACGATGCAGAAAATGTAAGGCTGAAAATATCACCTCCCTATTCATCAATATTTGCACGATACTTAGGAACAGCTGGCCAATAACAGCATGGGTAAGGCCCTAGCATGAAGGGCACAGGAATCCTAATATGACACAGACTCCCTGACATCCATCTGGTGCACGGTGGCAGTGGCTTCATGTTTGTGTGTCTGCAAGACCCTCTAAAAAGTCAACAAAACATCATTCCTTTTTATCTGTTTATCTGTAAATTTACATGCTGCCCTCCCCCCCCAGCAGCAATAACTGCTTAGCACTACGCTGATTTAACTGAGCAACCATAAGGTGCTTTGTCACCTCGGCGCAGGAATGCCTGGCCTCCCCCAGTCCCCACCAGGGGCAGGGTTTGGGGGCTGGCTGCACAGACAGCCCTTGGCACGAAGGGACCTGTACTCACACACCTCCTACACTGGCAGCAAAGCAGCCACGATACTGCGTGTCCTGCTGGTGATGCTCTCCTGCTGCTGGACACAAGCCAGCAGGGTCTCACAGGGTCTGTCCCATCCACTTGTTGCAGTGTGTGGTTGTGAAACAAAAGAATGTGTTGCTCTTGTTTTCCAGTTTAACACCAGTTTACCATTGAAGACACTGGTCATTTGCTGGGGACCCTATTGCCTTTTATGCTTCTATGCAGCAGTTGAAAATGTGGTGTTCATTTCACCAAAGTACCGAATGGTATGTCTATGCCACCCAAGGGAATTCAAATGGCATTCTTCTCACTTTCTTCTCTCCACTCCCAGGATGCAATACTAACTTGAACACTAATAGTTTCACTTGTTAAAACATGTTACAAGTAGATTGTTTGCACAAAGCCTTCAATTAGTCTACCATTTCAAGGCAAAACAACTAAGCACAATGATATAATTGGCATTATAATTAGTGTTTTGATCAAACTACATTTTAGGAAGTTATTTTTTTTTCCTTCATCAGTCAGAGAACTGTTGCCTACACTTCTTCATGATTTGTAGAAGCTTTTTGTGTTCTTCCCAGAGTCAAATATCAGCTTAAAATTTTTAGTTTTGAAGAGACTTTTTAAAATATAATTCTTTTCTCTCCTAAGGGAAGCTGCAACTGATCGTTCTTAAGATTATGGTGCTTCCTTCCCCCCCCCCCTTTTCTTTCCTCCAAGTATTGACTCTGAGGCTGCCTCTGGGACTCACTAATATCACAAGGGACCTTTCAGCTTTCATTCATCAGTCCAGTTTCAGCTCACTAACCACATTGCTGTACTTCGAATCCCACATAAAACATATTAGCAATACTAGCCCATGTATCTGTCAGGTGTCTATGGCGTACCTTTTACTCCTCCTAAGCACACATGGGTATTCACTCTTGGCTGAAATCTCCTGGTTTCAGGCGATGCTGGCCTAACTTCTCTCTCCCAGAGACTGTCCTTTCCTGGGACAATGTCCTTCCATTTAGGTTAAGGGGCTCAAATTACCAAAATTACTTTTACCTCTCATCCCTCCAGGGGCAGCATCAGAGAAGGGTATTTGTCTGACAGATGGAAACTGAGCCTGGGATGAAATCAGCCCATCGGCTCCCCAGTACATTTCCTGTTAATAAATATCATGTCTCCTAACAGATCCCTGCCGTTATTGCCAAGACGGTGCCAATGGTGGATGCCTTTGTATATGCCCTGGGCAACGAGAACTACAGAGGAGGAATATGGCAGTTCCTCACAGGACAGAAGATTGAGAAAGCAGAGGTTGATAACAAAGCCAAATAACCCATTACAGCACTAAGCCAAATTGACGCAGGTACATCGCTGAGAGCAACATGGTAGAGGAACCCGTGTGCGTTCTGATATGTACATGCCAAGGTAGTTCCACATTGGAAATGCCGTGCATTGGCTACAGCAATGGAAGGAAGCCCCATGGATAACTGCCAAAACCATCACAAGCTGCTTGTCAAACAAGCTGCCTTAAGCCTGTGTTGGTTGCCATCAGTTCATTTTGTATGTCACTGCAAATAAACTGTATGCTGGAAAGTGCTTTTTTTTTTCCCTGATAGAACAACATAAGAGCTCAGCAAATTAACTGAAGTAGGGTATTCATTTATCCAGTGAAGCCTCCCCAAATCAGTCTGTGCAGTTTGTCCGTATGGTAATGTCTGGATTACTAAAAGATTAAAGGAGTATCCAGAATTACACCACATCTGTTTAAATAGCTCATCCATGTGAACAATGCATTTTCAACGTACCCAAAACGGGATTTCCCAAATTTCCACAACAAATCTGCCATCCTAATTCCATCAAAACACTTCAGTGGGTATTTTACCCCAATAAAAAATATTAGCTTGGCTCCCATTCGGGTGAATTAGTGTGTGACATTCAGCTTAGTCACACAATAAACCCCATCATATTTTGCAGCTGCTGCTTACCAGGACAATCAACAAGCTCACAGTCCATCATTGAAGCATTCATATTTTTATCAGTCACTGAACAAAAACTAAAGGGAGATCTGGTCTCAGATTCTGTTCTAAAAATGTTCTAGGAATAAAAATTAACTTCACATCTGCTATTAAATTCCCCTGGGCTCTATATGAGTGAGAGCAATCATTGAGTCAGTTGTGACAAAGGAGTCTAAACAATTAAAAAGCCATTTATTTTACAATGATCGGAATTAATATATATTTAAACTATCAATAACATCCATTTTAAATGTTTGTATTTGCTCATGTTGCTCACATTGCATACAGGAAGGAAAGCTGTCAGTTGGCATTGCCTGTTACTGCAAGATTTGTCTTAGAACAACCCATTTGCAAAGAATATGTGCATGACAAAATGAGAGATTGTGTATAAAAAAGCCACACCTAATCAATTCTTACATGGATCATATGGTTCATTTCTGAATACCAACACTGTAAGAGCTTTTGAAGCTAGCTAAAGAAAAAGCTGATCTGTCCCTGTCATGTTTTCCAACATATTGGATGGAAAGCCAGTTGTGTATGGGTTACAAAAGAGAAGGTGGTGCAATCCCAGAAGCTAAAAATCAATGGATAGAAGAAATGTTCCCCTCTTAGCTAAAGATAGGAAATAAATGTCATTTTGTTGCAAGTTACTAGCAGAATCCCATTCAGAGATGTGTTTTGGGACTTCTGAGGTTTAGTCTTGTCACAAACTACCTGACAGAGCAGAGAATAGTGTTGTGACAAAATTATTCAGAATAGTCACATCTTAAAATGCAAGTCTTAGCTGACAGCTTAAGCACACATAATATTAAGTAGATGACAATATTTGCACTGATAAGTGCAAAATAATGCGTACAGGCACAGAAGTTATTTTTAAGTATGTATCTATAGCATCTACAGACAGACTCTGAATCTGTGATTCAGAAAGAAACCATGGGGATGGTTTGGAAAGAGACCTGTACAGACCTTAAAATCATCAGTTCACTTGTCACTGTGACCCTATTGACAAATCCCAGCAGAACGCTAAGGACTGCCAAAAAGAAATAGAAAACAAAAGAGGACACATCCCCACACCACAGGAAAGCCACTATGCTCAGACTTATTGAATAGGATACATGGTTTGGGGCATTTTGGTTCGCAGAGGGTATAGAAAAGCTAGAAAAGTGCCCTGGGGATGATCAAACATGAGGAGGAGCTTCTACCTGATGGGTGAGATGGGGGAGAGGGCTGACTTAGGAGATGTAGCTGGTGAGAAGCTGACTCCTACCAAAGAGTAGAAGAAAGGAGGTTTTTCACAGATCAGTTATCATATAGACAATCTGACCCTCTCTCACAAAAAATAAATCAATAAAATAAAGAAAGTTTCCAGGAACTGGGCACCAAGCCAAAAATCCTCTTCTAGCTCTAATTAGTTCTCAACATTAAAATACCAGCATTAAGCAGAACTGGCTGACAATCACTAACAAGTGCACCAACAAGTGTGGTGTGCTTCTTTCAGGAAAGTGTCTGACAGCAAGCATTGAGAAGCCCAATACATTTCCAATTAATAACGCAGTTATCCCTACCACAGCCAGCCTTCACCAAAACAGCACTGGCCAGGTGCCCTCTGGCCCTGTGGTCACCCAGATCCTGCCAATAAGTAATTGCTGCCATCCCAAGAAAACCTGTCACAACAAGGTCCCATAGCTCAAGTACCGTGTGCTGATGCATACAAAAATCCCATCATGTTTTCAACAACTGGAGAGCCCCAGATGGCTAGATACAGGATTTATATTATCCTAACCAAAGTACAGCCCAGGGGTCATACAAACCGTTCCCATACAAGTATCCAGCCTATCATCCAAAATAAAAACAGAAGAACGAAAAAGAAAAGCATGACCCTTGGATGCATTCAGCAACTCAGTTTAAGCTAGAACAAGTAACTTGAATATTATTAATACCAGACCTGTCACTAAGAAATGAGAGTGGCCATACCCCACCCATTTTCAAAAAGAATTAGGTAGCTACTTAGGTAGCTACCACAGTCCTTTGTTGGGGATAGTTTGGAAATTTTTCCATGATCTCAACAAAAGAGGAAAGCATGCCTCTTCTTAGCATTCAATTATTTGGTTCAGTGTCCAACCACTCTTAACACAGTGGCCTGCAGCGTTACACCCAATATTACCAAACCGCCCTTCTATCCCTATTACTGACAGTCTAATTCTGCTAATTTTTCTCCTTTGTGTTAGAGAAGTGAATGTTTTGATACACTAATCAGAAACAGACTTCTAAAGAAGAAACAGAAGGTATTTTTTCCTTCTTACTGCTAGACGCAAAACCAGCATAAATTCTTCAGGTTTTCTTTCAGCACAGAAACACCTCACACTTTAGACAGCATCTCTTGCAGTCCTGTTTTCAAGGCCATTAAACGCCCACAACTCCAAATGAACTAACTGTGTCCTCAACAACACTGCAAATCAAGGTCTTGCTGACTCCACTTTCCTGTGCTGCCCACACCTACAAACACTCTACGAGTTAATAAAAGGGAGTTGAGGTTTTTGCAGTGCATGTTCTTCATGTGCTCTATATAGGTTCTGATGTGTATTTCCTAGCACCTCTCATACATCTGATTGGGGCATTACAAACAGGTTCAGGAATTGGGTCAGGTGAAGAATTTCCACTGTTCCCAGTCTACCATCATACTACTTTGAATTGCTTTAGCATGAAACAACAAAGTGAGCTGGTTTTGTCACGTGGAAGAAAAAGCATTGCCAAATCCCTAAGTAGGGATTGAAGGCAGTAACAATTGGTTTGGTTTAACCAGTTGAGATGTGGAGACAAAATATGCAGTATAAGATTCTTAGGATAAGATGATGGCAAGTGTTACTCACAAGTTTCTGCTCATGTTTCACCCATAGGGATGGCTGAGTGGAGGCTCACACCCCTGCATGTGATACTGCGTCTGCATTTTGGAGTTAAAATCCAAAAATAATTGGTACCATCAGCACTGTATTCATTCTCACAGCTCAAGATGATTCATCAGAAGTTTATAATCGAGGTTCTGTATGAGCTACCATAGACAGGATAACCATAAGTAATCATAAGGTGCTTTGTTATGGAAACAGGCATTCCATTTTTTGTAGTGAAAAAGGGGTATGCAAGCTCCTGTTCCATCAAGATTAAGCAAAACAACTTCCTAAATGGTGAACACATCCATATATCTACCTTATACTAGTAAATTGCTGAACAACAATAAAAATAATCACCTGTGTATCATTAGAAGACAAAAGGATTCAGTAATAAAAGTTAAAAAGCACATTTTTATTGAACTCAGTAAGATACAAGTTTGAATGATTATGAATACAATTAAAATTGTACATGCAAGACAAGTTTGTTGTTTGTGTTTTTTTTTTTTATTGTTATTGTTGTGTTTGTTTTCAACACTTTAACAGCATTGAATTTCCACAGGCAGGATATTTTTTTCCCTGTGCGAGCCATGTATGAAATTTCTCAAAGCAGGTTTGGTTCAGAATATGACATCAGATTGTAGATCTGTCAGCAGAGGACAGCTGGAACTGACTGAAAGCACTTTGCTTAGCTACAAAATTTCTTTATTTCAGAAGATGCAGGAGAGTTTTGGTTGTTTTTTTGTTTGTTTTAAATAAAAAAAAAGACTGAAGTAGTGAAAGCAATAGTTCACTTATACTTTAAAGCCAACAGAGAAAATCATGTATTTGGAAGCAGAGGACAAAGCTTCAAGTCCTAACAGAAGGACTGCTGTATTTTCAATGTGCTTTAGATCTTAATAGTGAAAACAAACCGTATTTTGGTAGATAACGGTTGGAGGCTCTAACTGCTGCAAAAGCCTGAATTTTCTTGGTGAACAGTGAGATAATTTTTTTCCTTCATGGTGTTCAGTGATTTGTGCCCACTTGCCCCAAGATTTGTACCACTGAACTACACAAGGAGGTGCTACAGCAGCTTTCTTGATTTCTCTCCCTAAAAGAGAGAATGAGCCATCATTCAAACACAGGCAGCTCCATGAGTAGATGAGAGGCTGTTGTGCTGAAGCATCTGCACAAGCATAAGTTTAGCAAGCAAGCTAGCAAGCATAGGTTGCTATTAATTACAGATGGGAAAGGAAGTGTTGCTAAAAAAAAAAAAAAAAAAAAAAAAAAGAGAGGGAGATAAAAATCAATGCTTTGATGACAGTATTTGTCAACTCTTTCGCTATTTAGAGTCAGTTCTAACCGCAAAGCTAACTGGCACACAGTACTTAAGCTTCTGACCCAGCAACACGTTGAGTGGCAACATGTCCTAGATACCTCATTATATGGCGCATGCCAAGCATAGATCAAATGTTGTATTCCCCAGAGAGCCCAGCAGCTTTCTTCTCATTGGGAAGGTCTCATCTCTCTTGAAATGGCTAACAAAAAATCTTACAGACAAGACAGTGAACCGATTAACTGAGTTATTTACAAAGAGACTCCATATTGATACACTTGGCACAGACGTACAACACGTCCAGCTCCTGGCAGGTAGTCCACAGGACTACACATAAGCTTACCCCCAAAAGTGGCATCCACATATGAAGGAAAACTATCTTAGACTATAAAACTGAAAAGAGTATTTTTGCCTCATATCCTGCCTGTCCTTTGGCACCATATTGAGCCACTTCTCTGCGACTTGTTTTCAGTAAGGATTCAAAACCTGAAGTATGTCTTCTCAGATGAGAAAGAAACCACTGTGATGACCAGAAGAGATGCTTTTATAAGGTAACTCACGTGAGAGTGGAGGGATTCAAAACTGTTTGTCCTTAGTCTGATGACAGTGAAACATATCTCTTCTAGGAGAGACATCAGGCTGTTATGAACCTCTTCCATTTGTCTACTGACACCATCCATATACACTTTGCAGGAAATAATGCAAGGCTTTGCCAACTAGAGAGGTATTAAAAAAAAAAAAAAAAAAAAAAAAAAAGCACGAGCAGTCTGGGATCATGAGTATTTGCCTAGAAGGGAAAACATCTGGATCATGAGGATCATGATCTTTGCTTCCAGGATGAAAATGCAAAGGCTCCCATGTGCTAATCGAACACTTTGATTTCTCCAAGATACTTGTGAGGATTAATAAAAGATGAAACTTCTACCTCCTATGGAATCAGCACAGAACATTCTATGGACTAAAAAGTAAGCCACAGACAGATCTTAAAATGCAGTTGGTGGGAAGAGGCCACTGAATGGGTACTTTTTTTTTTTTTTTTTTTTTTTAAAGCCAGAGAGATTTTTTTCTTGATCTTGCTTCTCTATGGTACATGTCACAAGCATCTGTGATGTAGTAAACTAAGAAATTAGCAGGTTATCATCACAGGATGATCTGAGCTACCATGATTAGTGGTTGTAACCTGACATTGCATTTTCATAAGACCAAGTGTTTGAGATGAAAGAATGGCAGTCAGTCATATTTACACAATGGAAGTCTTCGCTTTGAAAAACAGAGCTCAGAAACGGATTTAGGGGTCATTATAGATAATCTCCTCAATGTAAGCTGTCTGGGCAATGTAGTAACAAAAAAGGACTAATGAGATTCTTGAGTATGGGGGTGGGGGAGTATGAAGCAGAAATAATGAAGGATTCCACCATGTCTGAGTAGCACTGCCAACCCCCCTGCTAGGTTACTGAATCCTATCCTGGTGTCTGCATTTTAAAGAGGATTTGAAGACACCAGACAGAGTTCAAGTGAGTGTCACAAGAGAATTCTCTGGCTTTAACAGAAAAACCCAAGAATTCTGACACGAGGCTTGAGGAGCGCCACATATGCAGCTCATTGAGGCAAAAGTATAGGTATACCTTGATCATACTGTCTAAGTGAGTGGGCTCTGGAAAGATACATGAGGACATTTCCAATCCTGCTGACAAAGATTCAATAAGTAAAAGTTGAAGCTAGACCAAGAAAAAATTTCTTTATACCCTCCTTGTACTAACAGATGCATCTGTGTTGCCATATTGCAGTCCCAGAAGCATCAGGCATCCCATGACAATTTAAAACAAATTAGCCTGCTAGACACAGAAGGTCAGACAATGATCTTTCAGCTCCTGGAGTTGTTTCTCTTTCCTCTGTTATTCCAAGCATGTTTTCTCTTCCTCTCACAGGTCACTGCGGCAGAAGTAAGAAAAGATGGAATAAAAAGTTGCTCGTTTGGAATGAGGTTTTAATCTGGTGTCTCCTTGGAGTAGCTAAGTGAATGCAGCAACATCCAGGCTACACGACAGTAAGCAAGACAAGATGAAACCCTGTTAATTAAGTAAAATTGCTTGTCTGAGAATTCCAGCTTCTTTCCACTTATGCCCTGGCCTGACACAGGCAGTCAGCTCTGACAGGCAGCTAGGATTTTGATGGCAGGTGTTTGAGAGAGCATGATGCACTCCTAAGGTAGGGATAAGCAGTTGCCACAGCAGCAGGGTGGTCATTAGCAACTCTTTTCATTTTTTATGCCCATCTGCCAAAATAAGTTGTAATTTTGTATCTGGGACTGGATTTAAAACCAAAACACACCAAGTGTAACATTTTGTTCTGGCATAGCAGCAGAGTGCTCAGCCCCTGAGAAGCCAAGAACTCTCCATCATGGGCAACCCCAAACTACCTTGAAATATTCCAGTACTACCTTCAAGCTCACCCAGAGAGCAGTTAGAAAGCAGAGCACAGCACGGACGTGGTTCAGTTCTGAACCAAACGCGATGGCCATGCTACTTGTTCAGGGGCAGGTCCCTGCAGAGCACCGCTCAGCCCAACCCCTGGGGGCAGTGCCACCACACGCTCTACAAGCCATCTACGAGCCACGGCCGTGCCTTCCACCAGCCACAGCAGCCTGCTCTTGGCACCACACAGCTACCCTGTGGGCTGCAGCAAGTCTGCAAGGGAGCTGCACACTGGAGGACATTGCAGAGACACTCTCAGCCCCAAATCTACCACACAGCAGGCACCAGCACCTCCACCTCTATCACCTAAATATGGCATCTGAAATTCAAGTACATAGCAGCAACTCTTATAAGTGCAACACGTGATGCAGCAGGGAGTTTAGACCAGAAGCACCAGTGGGGAGCAGGGGGGAAAAAGCATTCATGATTCCATTGAAAAACCAGTCAGCAGCTGAAATTAGAAACATTAATCCCATAGCAATGCCCATGGTAAAGTGTCCATCTCTAAGCAAACAGCTGTGTAACTACTGCTTTGTGAACCTCGGTGCTTTGGAAATGGGATTAAGATGAAAGCAGAGAGAAGCAAGCACTGCAAGTATCACTGGGACAAGCAGTCCATTAGCCTTCCTTGCATCACATCAACTACACTATAAAACTGGTCTATTAGTGTATTTTTGTTCTTTGAGAATTCATAGCCAAAAGAAACAAGAGTACTGCAAACAAAACTAAGGAATTCAGGACTAAAAGCATGTCAGCATCATACAACCAAGTGGTCTATGTTTAGCTCTTGCACTGAGCATTTATTAACTTACTTGTGCTAACACATTTCAGAAACCCTGCACTTGCCACTGAAGTCCATTGACCTACCACTGTGAGAGAATACTCTGCCCCAGAAAGCATATATAAATAATCATCCAAAGAGATGGTGATCTCTCCTTGGGTGACTTGAAACGATGCATATCATTTTTCTGGCTGAAAACTATTTGTAGATACAGACAAATGACAGGATAGCAACAAGAAAGAATCATCCTGGGGGGAAGGTGCCATATGGTACACAAATCCCATTAAGAGGGTTTAATTGTTATTTAAAAGCCTACAGACAAGCAGGAATAAAAGGGAGCCCGGTTCAGATATCCTCCAGACGCCCATTTTCCTCACATTTCGGTCACACTGAATGCAAGATCCATCCCTCCTCCTGCTGGCAGCCATTAGCTATGACTGAAAGAAGGTGGAGTAATTCCCAGTTACTGTAAGCAAACCCCAGCAAGCCAGCGCTGTGCATTGCCCCCCGCCAATGCTCCAGGCTCCTGCAGTGTTTGCCCTGCCCTGTCGGCAGCACTGACAGCTTCCCTCCGCAGGCTCATCTACACTGCAGTGATGGGGTTTTCCCACTTCAATATTTGTGTCTCTTTTTGAAGTAACCCACTCCCCTAACAGGGCTCTAAGGCCAGGGCTGCCAACAGCATTGCCATTCACACCCTTTTCCCCCCCCTCCAGGTGATGGAAGAGAAGCGAACAAGGTCCATTCAGGTGAGCTGACTGTGCCGTACACAGGGGCAGCGCTGAAGCTGCAGAGCTGCAGCCCGCATTTGCTTCACACATCCTGGGCTCTCTCAGCACTGTCCTGGTGGCAGGAACACAGAGGAGGAGCTGGTTAAGTACTGCCCCCAGCAAACAGAGTAATGGCACAGAGCGGGCTTGTCAAGCTTCAAGCAGTGGAGAAAATTAACCTCTGAAAATGCATCCTGGTTGTTCCATTAAGGGTAGGACCAAAGTGTCTGGTCTGATTTTACTAAATTGATGTATGGAAACTGGCATTGTTTAGAATCACAAGCTTTGTTAAAGCTTTGACTGCAAGGTCTTAAGCAGGTCTGAGGCCCAATTAAAAAATTAAGTACTCAAAAATGTAAGCCATCTTTACCTTTCTGCTTCAATGTGACTCATTAGCTCCCTAAAATTAGATTTTTAATCTCGCATTGGCACCCCATTCTCTGTCACTCAAGTATCACAAACAGTGAGAAGATTATGGCCACTTATGCAGTATCTATTTTCTTACAATCTTTAGTGCCATAAATGCTAAATATAGCATCCAGTTTAAATTAGCTCTCACCTGAAGCTGACTCCAGTTAACTACACAGGAACTGTCATTTTAAGCAAGTTAGAAATATTCTTACACTTCAGAGGGTATTAAGCTGCTCAGTTCGTGTAAACAGATCACCTCAGCAGTAGCAAATTCTCTAGCAACTTTTTGGAAATGCGGGACATGCAAACTGTTAGACTGTTATGCACGGGTAGGTTGGTTACAGTACTCACCCCACAAACAGCCATCCCAAATAGCGCAACAGCAAACTGGGACTGCTCATGCAGCTCCTTAATCCTGGCCACATTTGCAAGTGGCTTAAACAGAACAAAGCCTCCCTGTGAATCAAATTCATGCTAGTTTTTTTTCCAGAACAGCCCTTGAGACCCTCGCAAGGAGCTGACGTGTCCCTTTGCAAGGGGAGGACCATTGTTAGATCACCTTAACCCAAATAAATGACTGTCAGGTGCAACACCCTTAAAGTTACAGGCTCGTGTCAAAAGCTGGGTTTAACAAGGCTGCAAGCTTCTCCCCATCTTACTCTGCTTTTTTCAGGCACCACATGGAGAGAAGTCTGCCCTCAGCAAGTCTGGCATTTTCTCATACTTAGGAAGAAAATGATCACCAAACCCTACTCTGGCCTGGGAAATGTCATAGAAATGCAAATTAAAATACATCTGATTGTCTGCCTGTCCATTTTGCTTCAGCTTGTGGTGAACAATTAAACAGATGCCTAAAGCTGAGCAGCAAAATGAGAACCCAGGAGCTCTTCCCACAGAGTTTTCCTCTTTCACTTGGAGAACTGCCACACACACAGATTGTGATATTCTCAAATGTTCATTACTGAGATACACTCATCTGTTAAACACAGATTGGAAGGGGAGTAGAGATAAGGCTGGTCAAAGGAGAAATAATGAATCCGAAAATGTTCTTGTGAACTGCCATGACCATTACTGTGAGCCTTCACGAGCTTCTGTTCAAAGAGCAATGACACCCCTGCAAAATAAGCACACTGAAATAAGTGGTCTTGGGGTTCTGCATCAAAAGCAGAACCAAAGTGGCTGTACGCATGAAACCAAGAGCCCATAGTAATGAACACAACCCTCATGCTGCTTCCAGAATGTTTTTCCTTAAAGAAACATCAGATTTCTTTTGCCTTCTGGACAAGTTGCATAGTAGGAAAAAAACATTTTCAGCTTCTCTTGGATACAAAAGCGAGGTATTAATCAAGACAGATAATACTGGGGAAATGTAAGCTTCAA
Organism: Aythya ferina; assembly: GCF_964211825.1. Classification (NCBI taxonomy): domain Eukaryota; kingdom Metazoa; phylum Chordata; class Aves; order Anseriformes; family Anatidae; genus Aythya; species Aythya ferina. The sequence goes on along the minus strand of NC_140302.1, from coordinate 10,032,894 downwards.
TTATTTGAGCCTCCTGAAGCTAGAGTGCGTGAGCAGCTCATGGACCCAGCAAGAATACAGCTACCTGAGGGGCACTCCGTTTTGCTGGGACACAAGGAAAGAAGCAGACACCATAGGAAGGAGGTTGATGGAAAGGTGAAGGACAAGGGCACAGTGGTAAGATCACATTCAGAAACTTCTTCAGATTCCCTGTATTTGCATTTGGAAGCATATTCAGTTCTCAGCTCCAGCAACCTCTTTGACTCAGATCAAGTCTCCTACAGCAGGTGATGGACAAACATCCCAGGTAGGTTACATGCTTCAGAAGAAGTCATCTGGGTTTCACAGACTAGGTCCTTTCAAATAAAAGGCTTGTTTACTTTCATTTCACAGGATTTTTAAAACTTGCACATTGATACCATTGAAGAGATTAGCAAGTTAAGCAATTATCTATCATATCCTCATGAAATACAGGTTAGTTTAATCTTCTTAGGCTCTATTATGGTACTATAGGGCATAGCTATAACATAAAATATGACGTCACATTAAACAAAAGAAGCTCCAAATGTTTTGCTCTCCCTCTTTCATTTATTTATTTTAGAAAAACAGATTTCATCATACCTACAAGTTCTGTAATTTGCTTCAGGGACATCCAGAGGCAAATCCAATCACAAAAAAAAAAAAAAAAAAAAAAAAAAAAAAAAAAACTTTAGAAATTGGTGGAAAGAGATTAATGTTATCATGCAAGTGGGGATACTCCCTGTAATCCTGAAGAAGTTGGCACATAGTTTTCTAGGATATAAAATGTCACTATTTGTAACACGAACAGAAATTGCTGTAGTAGCTCTACAAGAGATTAAACTCAGAGGGTTAATGAGTTGCCAAGGGCAGTTGTGATAGACTGAAGTAGTGCCATCCCATAAATGACACCCATGTCTACCCAGGGGAATACTCCCAGCTATGCCAGTAACAAAAACAGCAATATTGTCTCTACAGTGAAAATTTGCCATTTCTGTATTCTTTAGTAATAGTAATAGAGGACTGAATAAAGCAAATTTGAGTTGTGATGGAAACCAGTTTTCATCTGTATGCCCATTCTGGTTTGTATTGATGGTTTCTATGTTCCCTACAACTGTTTGTGCAGGTAGTGAATTGTGATAAACTACTAACAAGTCCACTGCTACATAATGACAAAATCATTACCCCACCAGGCCATTTCTAGTAAGAGCAAAATGCTAAAGAGAGGATGGTCCCCACAGGGAAGGATCTGGTGTCCTGAGCACCCGTAGGTCCATTTAATACAGTGACCTGCCTCCGTTTACTGAACCAGTTTGGCAGATGAAAGTTTACTGAGGACATTTAAAATAATGGCTGCTAAAGCAGCTTATGTGACATTTTAATCTAGCTTTTCCATAGTCATTTGTAGAATGACTATTGGAAAGGGAAACAGAAGAAATTAGGGCAAAACATGCACTGACAGACTCTGAAAATGTGACCGTAGCAGATGAAATTACCTGCAGTTACACGTACACATCTGTGGCTCGTTCGTTACCATTAAACAACTTTCCTGACAACTGAGCATTTCTACAGGCCACTGACTAGAGGCACATTCCCTGCAAGCACAGCACAGACAAGCCCTGGCCAGGCTACCCTTTACAAAATTAATTTCATCCTCTGAACAAGAAAATACAAATCACCTGCATGAATTCCCCTACCAGCCCCTTCCTCAGGGAAGGAGGAGGATGTATCCAGCAATGGCCTACTACACTGCGCAGACTGGCTCTGATCACAGACCACCTGACTTATTTTACAGGTGTTACATTCTTTTTCACTGTATGGATGAAGTCTCTTCATGCCATTTTCCCTTATATGGATACTAAGGGAAATAATGCTGATCTCTTACAAAACACCAAGATCTGTTATTAAATATATTTATATCATATTATTTTCCTTTACAAGGTCTTCCATATTTTTCTATAGTAGTAAGGCATACCAGAGCAAAAGCCAAATTAGTGTAAAATCATTTACCCCAACTCATCCAACAACTCACGTTGATTCAGCACGTGACAGAAAAGGCTAATCGAAGGACATCAAGAGTCATCGCAACAGCAACCATTAAGTTCACTGCTCCTAATGCCTCAGGTGTGACCTTTCTGGCGATTTCCGCAGCTCATGCACTGCAGGCTCACTTACCTACCATGCTTCGAAACTGTAGACAATGGGACCACATCCAGGTACCATACGTAACCCACAGCTCCTTCACAGGTCCTCTTCCTGGCACTACCACTGCTCTTGTAATTACACAATAAAGTGACATTATTTTAGAAGTGAGCATTGCCTAAGTCTGGTGTTCAGATACTGAAATATCCTTACCAACAGCCACAAAGACTGCTTCATAATCAGAGACAAAGAGCTAGCCCAAGCTGTTCTCTGAGGAGACAGGAGAACATCAAATACCCGCACCTACACACAGTCCCACAGGGCCAGGAGCCGGGGCTGCTGTCACAGTCCCCTGTGACTGTCCCACAGCCAGACAGCAGATTAAGAGCCCCTGCTCAGGGCAGGGAGTCTGTGACTCAAGACAAAAATACAGAAAGAGATACTTAATACAAACACAATTACAGTTCCTGGGTAACAAGCTCTGTCTACAGTTTCCAGAAGAAAACCCTATTCTGTCAGCATGGCTCCAAAGGTGAAGAGTCAGTCCTCATCATCTGTCACAGCAGCAGAAGAAAAAATCACCTTTGGGTAATCTCATCCTGAGGATAATCAGGTCAGCTCAGCCTGGCAGACGCTGTGGAACTGAGAAGCAGGAGGAGCAGATGCAGCATCGACGCAGCCAGCCTTTGCTCCTGGGTGGCAGGAGCCAAGCCCAGGCTGGAGGTCTCTGCTTGTCTGGGCATCCCGCCTTCCCTCAGCAGTGGCAGCATCTGGCTGCTGCAGTAGCTCCCTAAATTACAGAAGAAAATGGTATGATCTGCTTAAACCACAAGTCCCACCGGGCAGTGGATTTCTGGGCGATTATCACAGACCTTAGGTTGCCTCTAGACTTTAATCACCCAAGAAGTGTGATAATCTGCAAGATTCATGCCCTAAGGTGGCTTATCACAGGCAGAAAATGATAGTAATGCACAGAATTGTGTCATCCACACACTTGAATGCGTTTCTGGCATGGATCCCAGGACCCACTACATGCCCTCAGTTGGTCACATGCAGAAAACAGCTCTCCTTCTTTGCCATTGCTAAAGGTGCACCCCAGACATCTCCCAGCATGCCACACCAGAGATGTGCTGATGTCCTGGTTTCAGTTAGAACAGAATTAATTTTCTTCCTAGTAGCTGGTGGAATTCTGTGTTTTGGCTTAGGATGAGAAGAGTGCTGATAACACTCCGATGTTTTAATTGTTGCAGAGCAGTGCTTATACCAAGCCAAGGACATCTCAGCCTTTCGCTCTGTCCTGCCAACAGGCAGGCTGGGGGTGCAGTAAGAGCTGGGAGGGGACAGACCCAGGACAGGTGACCCAAACTAGCCAAAGGGGTATTCCATACCATCTGACGTCATGCTAAACAATATATAGGGGTGGCATATATTTTTTTTTTCTCCGGGGGGAGGGGGCCGGACTGCTTGGGGTTAGGCTGGGCATCGGTCAGCAGGTGGTGAGCAATTGCATTGTGCATCACTTGTTTGTACATATTATTATTATTTTCCTATTATCACCATTGTATTATTATTATTATTGTTATTATTATTTTGTTATTATTATTTTCCTGTCTTATTAAACTGTCTTTATCTCAATTCACGGGCTTCACTTTCCATTTCTCTCCCCCATCCCAGAGAGGGAGGGGAGAGGGTGAGCGAACAGCTGCGTGGTGTTTAGCTGCCGGCCGGGTTAAACCACGACAGCTGATTAGATACTTCCAGGCACAGCTGGGAGATGGAAAGGTCATTCAGTGCTGTGCCACCACTCAAAATAACACCACATTGGAAAGAGCTGCTGAATATAGATCATCAGTCTAATATTGACGGCACACAGCGGCAGAAAGCCAAGCAGTGGGAAGGGAAAGCCATTGGTCTCTACAATGATTACTTCCTCACTTTTAGAATTTTCTTTGATGAGCTCTCAGTTGTGGGTAGCTGCCATTTCCTTCAGCCTGTGCTGACACTTTAGTACAGGCATGGGCTGTTTCTGCTGGATTTTGAATCAGAGAAGTGGACTAGACAATTTCCTGCAGAAATCAGGGAGTCATTTCCCAGCACCCATCCAGGCTCTATAAAGAGTGTGGCTTAAACCAAAGCAGTGTTTAAGTCCAAAGACGCCGGCACAAGGATTCCTGAAAACACAGAAAACATTCTTTGCAAGAAGGCCAGGACACAGAGGTGTGTTTCAGACCACTGCTCTGCAAGAGTTGCAGGGTCTAAGCCTGGCTGCCCCCTCCACCCAGCTATTTGTCAAAGGAGCCCAGCCATGTCTCAGCTTATTTATTTCCGACTTAAGGCCAGAGATGTCTATGACACATTGGAAGGAGGCTCATCATCGGTCTCTCCAGGCCAATGGCAGCACACCTCACTGCAGCTTAATCTGCTCTAAACAGCCCAGACAGAGCAGCTGCTGTTTGCTTTGTGCTCTTGCACAAATCACAGAATCACAGAATCACAGAATTTCTAGGTTGGAAGAGACCTCAAGGTCATCGAGTCCAACCTCCAACCTAACGCTAACAGCCCTCCACTAAACCATATCCCTAAGCTCTACATCTAAACGTCTTTTGAAGACTTCCAAGGATGCTGCAGATTTCCCTGTGAAATCTGGATTTGACAAGCTGGGAGCAAATAAAGACAGTTGATGACATCCGAGCATCTGAGCAGATTGCCCTTTAATGGGAACAAGTGCTACCAGAGAGAAACATGTTTTTATAGGTAACCCAAAAATTTAAGATGTTTGCCGGTCACTAAACCCATCATATGAACATTTGTCTCCTGTATCGTGACACATCACAGACATCTTAAATTCTGATGTGACAATAGGAAAATAAAAATGACAGCATCACAACCAAACCAGTACCTCCATTGATCATACAAGTGTCCCATCCTCAGAAAGGAAACCTTCACAAAGATCCTTAACAACGCTTAGAAGACACAAAACTAAGACTTTCCCTTACAAAACTCCTGTTGAAGCAAGTAATTAAGGGAATTCCTATGCGAGGAAGAAGTTGATAGATGTTCTGTCAAGTACAAAGATACCAATACTGTCAAGAAAAGAAGTGAGTCACTCTTTATGACAAGAGTATTGTCTTTGAATACTTAACTCCTCAAATAATTCTACCACTAAATATTTGCTATCACCTTACATGATCTAGTAAAAAAAAAATAATAACATTAACTGTTTTTTTAAAATCTAAAACTGTCATCAGTCTCAGAGACATGAAAACAGAGCTGCAGAATTCAGTGTCAGCATACACAAGCCAAAGAAATATTTGTTAAAGTAGCAAATCAGTGCTTATACTGGTAAGCAGTGGAGAATGAACTTTCTATATCAAACACCCAAGATGCAATAGGAAATATTAAATAAGGGAGTTCTGTCAACCTGTAGGTGGAATTAATTTCTTGATATGCCCCAATAACTGCCTTCTCATTTCAGAGAAGCAAATTAATTTTTTTTTATATGCAAAAGGTGGCGTCAGGCCTTTGTGCAAAGAAATGGAAAAGCAGCAGCTGCTCCACAGCCCAAACACAAAAATAAAATATGTTTTCACACCAAAGACGTGCAGAAATGCTGTGCTGTCAGCAACAATAAGATACTAACTAGTAAATAGAAGTGAGTTACAGTAAATAGAAGGAACCCCTGCCAGGATGCATCTCCTATAGCAACTGGCATATGTGCAAAGGGAAATGAAATTCTATCAAGTAATGCTCCTCCATCTGTTTATACTCTGCAGCTTCCACACTCTCGTTTTCCTTTGCTGTCAAAGACGTCCCTAAATGCAAGACAGCGGATAATGAGCTCTAGGGCTGAAATGACAAGGGCTTTTCCCCCCAGTACACGATACCTTTGCACCCCCTACCGGGGAAAGGCTCATGAGCAATCAGCTTTAAGAGGCCTGCTGCAGGGCCCTTCTGCCCCCACGTCCCACCCATTTGCCTGCTCCTGACTGTTTTTTGTCTTCAGCATTTTATTTCTTTCAGCCTCGTGCCATCAGTTCTTTTCTGTTCGTGATCTCTATTGACTTTGATCTTAGCCAGTTCAGTTTATACGTGGGATCGATGAACACTAAGGGAAACTCATCTCGTTTCCTTATGTTACGACCACATTCTTCTACAGTCACTCACTTCTTTGCTCCTCTTAAGGAAGGAAGCCTTATGCTGGATACAAAGGCTGTTATAATACAAAAAAATACTAGCAATGAATCATCATATAACATGTTGGGAGGGCAGGCATTTGCTAGCTACTGGAAAATGGGCCTTTTTCTGTGGACACACAGAGAGCTGGGGCAGACCCTGCAGCAAGGACGGGGAGCTCTTGTCTCTAACCTTGACTCTTCCCCATTAAGAGTTTCAGCAGCAGGTCACAGTATGATGGTTTTACTCTTATCAGTATTACTTTTCACGTAAATAGTTATCCAAGGAAAAGTGTTCGTGCTACTCAGTAGAAGATACATTAAAATAAAAACATTCAGGAAAGTTCCTAAAGAAGTTGGATATTTGGTTATTGCAGCTTAGCAAGATGGCAATAAACTCATTTTTAGAGCATCTGTGCTATTACATTTATAACCAGCAGATGGCATTAAATTGCTACAAATCTGCTCCAAGTGCCCTTAGCTGTGCTGTTCACCAGAGCCTAGCAAGTCCTGGGCTCTTCACGCACCCACAAATCTGCCACTGAAGCTGCCACTGCTGCAAACTCCCGAGAATTAGAGGAATATAACCAATTACCAACTCATGCTACACTGGTAACAAGAATGCTTCATTTCTTCCCTCCTGTCTGTTCCTCCTGTACGTCTGCCCTGGCTTTTCTGGAAGCCCACTGAAACCACTGGCCCCATGTCGAGTCCCAGTGGTCTATTTTCCCTGCTGCAGCAGACGGACCCTCTGCATCCACACACAGACTGAGGCTGAATGAGGAGAAGGGAAGCAGGGTCTGAAAGTTTATGATCAGGAGACTAACAGCCCGTTTGCCAGACTCTGCACCTTCTCTGGAAATAGTTACTGGGTCAGCAAACCGAGCCGTGAAGCTCCACTAGGGGCTGAGGCAGGGCTGCACCCATTTCGGGCACACTTCCAGGGCACCAGCTGGCTGTGCCCGTTACAGGCACATTGGCATCTCTGCCTGCAACCACAAAAACCACAGCAAAACTCAGTGAGTGTTGCTCTACAGGACTGCACCTCCAAAACAGCCTGCTGACTCCAAGCAGATACAGCAACCAGCAGTGTTAAATTATAAGTACGCTACTTAATGTATATTTAAGACACTATAGACAATACCCAAGGACTGGCATCTGTTTTAAAGGGTCATTGCAGATTCTGATCCCTTGTTTTCTTAAGGATAGATTGAAATTCAGATGATACTGCTGTGGCAGAATTCCCACTAATCTCCACCAGGCAGGTTTTATCTGGTTTTCACACTGATAACATGTAACCCTGCCTTTTGTCAGCAGTGGAGTAGCACCTCAGAAACTCAGGGCAGTTTCAGAGGAATAGGTTCCTGTGATCTTCACCACTTATACCACCTCCAGCAAAAAGGCAAAACTACAGGAATCTGGGGGGTGGCTGGATCTCCTGCAGGTGTCCAGCAAGTCCAAGGGCCAGACTTCCACCTTGCCTCTCCTACAGTGTTTCCATATAAATTTAGGGATGCGTTCTTACTGACTACCCCGACAGAAAGTTCCCAGGTTTTACTGAGAGCTTATCTCCTCCACAGCCTGCAGCCCTGAGTACCATGGAAGGCATCCCAGGTGCACAAGCTTATATTGAAAGCGTCTCCCAGATGGCTGAGGTTTCAGAAGAAAAAGCATACACACACATCTGCATACTGACATAAAAAAAATGACCTCAGAGCCTTGAAAGTTTCCTCCACGTGGAGGAGTTGAGCAGGAGGCTCGATTCCCTCCTGCACTGCTCCAGATCTGCTGTGCTCCCCTCGGTCCCAAGGACACCACACACCCCGAGCAGTGGGACACCACAGGGCAGGCACGGCTCCAGCTGCACCTCCAGCTGTCTGTCATGGAGGCAGAAGAGCTGTCCTGTGACATGAAAAGAAGAGGTCAAAGGGAAGCTGGGAATACCCCAGCCACACTTACCCGCACTGTGTGAAGTGAACAGCAGGGAGTGGAGCAGCACTAGGGGGACCCGCAGGCACCGCTTGCCAGGCCCCCGGCCAGCCGAGCTCAGCGCAGTGGCAGGATTTCCAAGCAGGCTGCAGCAGACAGTGGTCCTGCTCCCCTCAGCCATGTCTCTGCCCAAGTCACAGCCACGCCACGCTCTGAAGGAGCAGGCTTTGCTGCCCCGGGACTAGCTGCCTCCCAGCTCACAGCATGCCAGCAGAGCACTGGCCATGAGCAGTTGCCATCTCAACACAGACTCTAGAGTACTGCCAAGAGGAACTTTAAAACTATACATGTTTTGTTTTCATTTAAAGTATGAGCACAACATGCCTTTTTCATTTTCCACTTTTTATGAGTTTGGTCATATTCTTTTTTAATGAATTCCTATTTTGTTACCCTACCCCATGCAAAAGAGCATGGCTAGGAGAAGAAATTGATGTTTACTAAAATGTACAGAAAACAGTAAATAGACAGTAAGTTGAAAAAGGGAAGCATTGGCATGCATAATATTTCACCTCTGACACAAGGTAAGACTTGACAAGGTGAACACTGACATTTCTTTGTGACCATTTCCATGCAAACAGACACTGCCACAAGTAAGAACCTAGGCACTGAAATTACTCTGTATTTGCACAAAGTAGAAATTCTGCAAATAACTCATGCCATAAGGACAAAGCTCAATTTTTCTTTCTTTACCAAGCAAAATTACAATATATTTTTTTCCTGTCTTTCAGATAACTCAGAGAGATCTGAGTGTTTAGAGCATGTTGTTGGAGAAGGGGTTCCCATGACAGACACTTACAGAAAAGCTAAGCTTTGCCAACACCCACGTGGAAGCCCAGACAAGCTGAGCATGTGCATGCAGAGGGAAGGAAACTTGAGAAATTAAGCTAAGGTTTGGAAGAAGCCACTCGGGCTGCCAGTCACTTGTATCTGTGCAGCCTCCTGACAGTCCACAAGTCTGTGCATCCTTTGCCTGGGACTTGATGGTGGAAGCACAAAGAGAAGATAGACCAAGCCCAGCTCTCAGCATGGCACAAGCTGGATGTCAAAAGCCTTATCTGGATTCACAACTTAAACACAGAGCGGAAGGGCAACATATGAAAGTTACTACTGCTGCCGGAGAAAATATAAGGAAGGAAGAGATCTGGAGTAGACAGGCAACAGCAGTTAGCTCTGATCAAAAGTACGGTGATGCTCAATTTGTGGCACGTGAAACTACTGAAAGATTGAGTACTTGGAGACTGAGGGAAATGCAGAGGGAGCCCCTGGAGGGGAACCATATTTCAGCAGGTCATGAGCAAGCCAATAATGATTTCCACTTCATTTGTGTGCACACTAAACATACTTGGCATTACTTCAGAGGCTGGGGTCAAAAGTTCGATAAATATAGATCTTTGCTGAAGGCATTGTGCTCACAGAGGCATCTGGATGCCTGCTACAGGAGGGTCAGAGCCAGGTTTGCACTACCCCTTACCCCTGCCCTGTCCTGGGATGTTTTCCCAGCTGAGATCCATTACACAACAGCATACAATACTTACACACCTCTCTCCTGCCAGCAGAAGACACCCACACCTCATTCCTGATTAGCAGGAAAAAATCATTTCCGTACATGTAACTGGCACTCGGAGAATCAGCCACAAAGCTTATCTTGCTTTTTGCTTCACTGCCAGGATGCTTCAGAACAGCAAATGGGAAGCACAAAATCAGGGCTAACATTTATTTTGGGATCTTGCAATAGCCCTTCCATGGTACCAGTACCCTGGACCAGCAAGAACCTTCCTTTGCTCCAGATCCTCTTCAGAGCATCTTCCAAAAACATATCTAAGTGCAGCACACATGCACACACACACACTCATACAGATGAGGGAGGGGGGAAGGATAGCCAATTCTATCACCCATCAGGTAAAGGTAGATAATTACAGAAGGGCAAACTAGAGCACTAGCGATGGCCAGTGCCTGAAGCAGAGAGCATGAAGAAGTGTGTTGCAATGAACCAGCATACACACGTTCTCTCCGTGCTGATGCCTGCACTGCAGTCAACACCCTTGCACAGCTTTCAACATCCAGCATTTCACGCCGTGCAGTAGGACACCCATTTTCCATGTCTTGGGGATATCCCCATGGGGTTTAACACGTGATCTCACAGTTTGCTCTTAAAAGGTAACTGGAGCGAGGGCAGAAGTGCTTCCATGCTTGGTTTCTGTGAGCCAGCCTCCTGCCTAGCAGCTCCAGCAAGCCTCAGAGTTCAATTGGCTCTTAGCAGGCTATGAGAACTCACAAGTGTTTCAGACTGTTTGCAAGACAAGAAAGCTACAGCACATCCATGTGGAAAGGGAATCAGGCTGTCTCCCACATGCCTTCCCTTCTGCTTTGTCCCTCTCTTGGTCTACCCCCATAATTTGGGGAGTGCAACATTTTGGTCCCCAAGACGCTACATTCGCAAGTGCATCAACAAGAAAAGCACTTGGAAGCCACGGGAGTCAGGCACCAAAGGGGTTCCATTTCACGTGACATTTTATAGGAAGCTTTGCATCAGCCACATTACCCTGGTGAGACAGCAGCAGATGCCTGCTTACAGACATCCATCACCTTTGTCCCTAACCCTGGGGCAGCCCCACAACAAGCCAGTGTGCCAGCCCCAGGAGCAGTGCAGGCGACCATTGCCATGGCCTCTCTGCAAAAGGGGGCTGCTGCACCCTTGGCTGCTTCCCTGCTTGCCTCCCCACTCTGCCTCAGTGGCTAAACAAGTGCCAGTGCTGAGCTGGTTTGCCTGGCCCCCAGAAAAGCACTTAGCAAAGAAAGGTCTGCCAGCTGATCACTTAGCTCCTTGGCAACACTGACAGCATTTTAACCTCACCCTTTAGGCTTTGGTGGCCTCAGTAATATCAACCCCATGTACTCTGAGATGCACAGTAGAGTTCCCCTGCACCTTCGCAGGGATGGCCCTTCAGTGATCCCTTTCTGCTCCGGTAGCATTTGGCTGTTCCTGCTTTTGGGTAGGCTGGGATGAAGGTGACCTGTAAGCACCAATTCCTATCTGAAGAAGGTAACATAGCTGCAACAAAAGAGGGCCAAGTGCACAGCCACAGTGTTTTGAGAATCTCTGTGATCCCTTGGCTTTCTTGTCTTTCTGCAAAACACACCCAGGTGACAGAGACTCTGATGACTCACTGCGTTTCAGCACATAGTTCAACTCTTTATGCAGAAATAGCGGGAAAGGGGAAAATCTGTCACCCCGAGGTTCACTACACCAGCTGTGTTTTCCAGCTACAAGTAGCCTCATCGAAAAGTTTTCCAGGGAAGCAGAGGATCTCAACATCCAGAGAAGCCTCATGCAGGCTCAAGGGAAATGGAGGACAAGAAGCTTTCATTAACTTACACAGGGCTTGGCTGAACAGGATTCAGGTACTGAATATCAAAAATGAATCTGTCTTCCCCAGCCAAGGACCCTCCTGAACTTCAGTGGGAGCTTGCAATGCATGCTCTAAGGATATAAGCCTAATAGACTCACATTATCAGTTTGATTGTCTGCATGTAAGGAGAGAAAACTAAAAGAAAACAAACTTACTCCTTCTCTTTTCTTAAACTTTTTTTTTTTTTAAACATAATTAAATCCCCCATAATGACCACTGCACTCTAAATCTAATAAGCACGAGTTTCTGTTTTCCACTGGTAGCCATTTGTACTGCTTGATTTAGGCAACTCACTAAAGCATAAGAGGAACATTGCAAGACAACCTTCTTGAGGCAGTGGATAAGAAAAAAGCTTACCTAGACAGTATCAAATCACTACAATCAATTGCATCCTATTGCTTATGCTCCGCTGCCATTGGCAGGAAAGGCACGAGCTGGCTTATTTACACACGCATGTACACCACTGAGCTCATTCACACACAGCTGCTTTCCACCTCAGAGCAACAAAAATTAATAACAAAAATAATTAAACCTCATCAGCCTTCAAGCGTATGGGAGCCTAAGAGCCCCAGAGCCAGATCCTCAGAAGATGCATCAGGCTCCTCCTGAGAGAGATTGGGGCCCGGCTCCTGCAGGGCTTGGCTGCCAGAACTGCCACGGCGCCTGGTCGTCACACTCCAGCAATAGATTACCCCATGGTATCGACCCCCCTGCTCTGGGTTAATTCTTTTAATTGTCTCAGCACATCTTTTCCCATTAGGCTGATGTAACTTGTTTAAGCATACACAGATTGATTTATGACAGCACTAGGGACGTTAATCAGATGCCTGCTCTCCAGTTAATGCGTGCTCTGTAAGAGAGGCAGGACAGCAGTCTCCTGTACGGGAGCTCTAGCCTTTTGCCTCGAAATCAAGCAAAGCCTCACAGCAAGAGCAGAATTACACCGCACTAAGAGGAGATGGCTCCCACCAGTGCAGCAGGTAAGGCAAGGTCATTGCCTCCTGCTCTTGATTCTCAAGTGCCATCTTCTTTAAATATAGCTGCAATCAAGGAAGTGGAAGATATCTTTGAGTTCACTGTTAGGAACTTATTGGAGCCCATTGAAATCCTAAAACCTCATCAGGAGGCAAAGGGTTCCCTTCAGACATAATCCCATTTGTCTCCATTTAAAGAGGTACCTTCCCTCACAGCACATGTTCAACATCTTTTAGCTCACTGCTGTGTGCTCCCTGCATTCCCCTTTCACTGCAGTAATGCACACAGAGCAGAAGGCTGCACAAAACAGCTTTCTTTTCGACACACAGTGTTTAGGTCATGCAATGTGCAGGGAAGAACATTCAGATAGCAGGGAGAGAGATAAAAAACGGGTTTTATTCCAGGGTTCTCAGTAGTAGTAATAAAGATTGGAAAACTCAGGAAAAAATAGGAAATCCTGCAAACCCACAATACTTCCCATTTTGCCACTGTGCTCAAAATTAAATCAACTGGATGTATTCAGTAAGAAAGAATTTCATGCAGGTGCCACCATCTCACTGAACGAGAAAGAAAGTTTGCCCCCCTGCATTTGTGCTTCTAAAAAAGAAAAAAAGGGGGGGGGGGGGGGGGGGCGGGGGGGAAGGGAAAAGGAAAACAGACTCTTTGCCAAAGTGCCGAAGAAAACAAGTTCCAATCCTGACTCTAACCTACATAACCATAACCAGACACTGCTTGGGATCACAGCTAGGACACACCAGGCTCATCACTTTTTGACAGCAAATCCCATGCATTTTCCCTATCAGCAACAGGGCTCAGATCGGGGACTCTCATCTCATCCTCCCAGGTGCTCCCCCAACACTCAGCCTGTCCCGCCTCAGTTAGCAGTCAAACTTCACTCCTCTCACACCTGCAAATCCTTCAAACAGTCTTTGGTACTGTTCCTAAACACAAAGTTCCTGGATGTGCGGAGAAGTCTCAGCACTTCTTAAGAAACTTATTCCACCTATGACCTAGCCTTCTCCAACCCATGGGGAGAGGGGGAGGAACTTACCTATTTATTTATTTTTTAACTGCAGATGTGTTCTCTTGAACCAAGTTCCAGCCCCAGCTCAGCCCCTTTAAACACAGGGGAAGGAGACCCAACTTGGGCATAACCAAGCAAACTGTCTGGAGCCTGATAGCAGCAGCCTCGCAGCCACAGGATGGGGCCAGAGTTGCCCTGGGCAGGGGGTAGGACACATGCATAGGCCAGCACCACCCACCACTCTGCTCCAAGCCCAGCTCTCACCCAGCAAGGGTCTGCAGCAGCATGAACCCCACCAGAGCTTTCCCAAAGCTCTGTATCAGCATAGGCACTCCAGGGAAGAGACAGGAGGTAGGACTGACACTAGCTGGCCACACTTTTGGCCCATGCAGGGAGGCAACAGGAGGTGCCTGGCCCCTGGGAGCCAGCTGGAGCAGCCCATGTTTCTAGAGCCAGGTAGCAGGGAGTATTTGCAGTGAGTTCTTGGAGAACAACCCTCATGCTGAGAGCAACTCACATTTTCAGACAAAATAAGTGAGACAATTGTACGAGTATCCTCAGAAGATTCATGAGCAAAGACAAAAAAAAAAAAAAAAAGTTATATAATATATTATTAATATGTATTATTAATTATGGATCATTCATTCAGTTCTACTCAAAAATATCAAAGGCTGCTTTGATAGATCTAAAAGCACCAGCAGGAGCCACTGCCCTTTGTGGCTCGCTGAGAGGCCTCACTAAGAGCCCCCAGCTGAGAAGGGCCACACGGCCCATATGCTGCTCTGAAACAGCACCGACACAGAGGTCCGCAGATACTCCAGCTGACAAAAAGGACAATTAAATCACTACCTTGGCTTTCCTGCCTCCACCCACAGTCTGTCTCAGGCCCCCACTCCAACAAGTATCTTCAAGCCAGCACACTCTTGCCCCATCCTCCTTAATGGGCTCAGACACGGCTTTATGCCTTCCTGAGGAACCAGCCCTGATGCACACCTGCTGTGTCATCCTAAATTTGTGTAAATTTTCCCAATCCTACACATCTGCAAGTACCTATAAGGTGGCTTCAATCTCCGCTGATTTTATCTATGCTGTGAAAAGGAGCATTTTCTCTCCTCGCACTCAAGTGTTTTTCTATAGTTCACAATTCGAAATGTTTTTCAATGTATTCAAAATATTAACTCAAAGGATGAAAGCTTTTTATGAATGTAACTTCTGTGAATAAAAGAATACATGAGAATAGATGGGCAAGACCAGTGATAAATTCTGCCTCACAGCATCACCTAATATGCCTATAATATATGAGTAAATATCTAAGGCACAATAATTATTCTATTATTTTATTATTTTCCGAATTTTGTAAGTCACATGGAAAAGCGGGAGCCGTGACAATGTTTGCCCCCAGAGGCCAGTACCTATTTCATACTTTACTCAGAATTGTCTCCTTTGTGATAATTTTGTAGAAAGGAATTACGAAAATTGCCAGATGCCAGAGCTTTTCTTGAAAGACAGTGAAATTTCACTTAGATAGTACGAAGATATAAGCTGACTCGTATCCTGTCACTGGGATATGTCACAAAATAATATATTGTGGAAACATGTTTCTATTTCTTTGCCAAGAGATTTGCCTCCCTGTTTAAGTAAAACATTCATATGCAATTCATTCTGCTTGGGACAATGTTGATCCCTTTACAGATTACCAAACTAAAACATTTGACAGGTTATTCAAAATATCCTTCTGTAGCCAGCAGGACAAAAATGCCCAGCATGATGGAAACGTACATTTAAACCGTCAGCAAATCAGATTGCCAATCTGACACTGCTTTTAAAGCAACAGAAACTATCTGTGAGTGTGCGGAAGATGTGTCTCCTTCTGCCTCTGTTCTGAGAGGCTGTTAAGCAACAGGGAGCTAATGAGGAATTTGATTTGGGCTACAGCAAAGCCCCAAAAGGTGAACAGACATGAGTAGCTACCGGAGAAACACGCTAAGAATCAGTAGCGTCAAAACATACCTCAGGTTCCTGCTCACTGAAAAATTGGATGAGAAATGAATGCAGGCATGAACTTGAGGGTTTTTGGAACAAGAATAGATTTTGTATTCTTACAATCAAAAAGCCGAAAATGGTGTCTTTGGAGAAAAAACAATACTTCTTCAGTTGGTTGCAGAACATTTTGACAGGCTTCCTCAAAGGAGCAAAGACAAGATAGGACAAAAATGATGCCAAAGAGCTGGGAAGAGAAGCAGTCATTGGGAGGGGAAGAATTTTCCCAGGTCTTATTGCTGCTTCTTGCATCTCAGAGATGGATACCAGTGCAACATTTGTAGTCCTCGCCTAGCCTGTGACTGACAGAGCAAATGTCTGAAGGATACAAAGAAGAGACAAGGACAGATTAAGGTGACACACAGAGCAGACGCAGGCATAGCATGAACAAAACAGGAAAAGAAATTTCAGACTGAACATTAGGAGACTACTCAAGCCATGAATTTTATTGGACAGCAAAGTATTCTCTAAGGGGGGAAGTGGAATTTCCACTGGCTCAGCCATTTAGAAGTAGAGGTATGTCCTGCAATTTCAGGGTTGGAAGCCACGCTATAATTCAATATCTCTCTTTTATCTCTAACTGCATAACTGTCTATTACAACTAACAAGAACATCAAGTATTGCTGGAGCTACCATAAGCCTAGGCATAAACCCCTGAATTACTTTCTATCTTCTCCTTCTCATCTATTTTTCTGCCTCTCTCTAAGCATTACTGCCAAAGGGTGAAGCAGCATGAAGTATGGGCACAGCGTAAAAACAAAACAGATCATTCACCATTCCTTGAAAAAGCGTTAGGACAACCATTTTAAAAAGGGGTTTTGCTTTATTTAACACAGCTTTCACAGAAATGGATGGGCGCACTTTCACGTACAGCCCCCATCCCTCATCACATCTGTCCCACGCATGAAGTTTTGTCTTCAGGAATGCGTCACCACAGACAGGCAGTCCCTGGGGGCTTACACCAAAAGCCCGTCAGCCGATGGGGCTGATGCTCATGCCCCCCACACTGCCGACCAGACCTGCCCAGCAGGCACTGAGCCCTACCTGCCCCCTCAGTGCCACCCCATGGGCACCACCGGCCATGGGATTTGCCAGCCCCTGCCAGGACTCCCTCTTTCCTCTGCCTTCCAGAGCTCCTGTGTGTGTTTTTCTATGCCTCTGCCCTCAGCCGTGTGCCTGTCTGCCTTGGGAAGGCAGGCTGCGGTGCCTAGCAGGAAGGGCAGGAAGCTCAGCTGCCACTGGCACACAGAAATACACGGCTTTTGCCTAGTGGCCATGGCAAAATGACTGATGTTTTCTCAATAATTCCGCTCATGCGATAATTTATTGGTTTTTGTTTGACAGCCCCACTATTTCATGCACAGAAATGCATCTGAAATGAAGCTCCCGTAAATGGGCTTCACCTCCTATCTTCTTCCTTTTCTCTTATCACACTTCTAAAGTTTTTAACATACTTGTCAAACTAGGTGAGCCTCTACTCTGGACAGGATCAGATAAGCAGGTCTTTTAATCAGAAATGATGTAGGAGAGAGACACATAATTAGTTTAGCACTAAGTGCTAAAAACTATTGCCATACCCTTAAGAGGACAAGCTCTCTGTTGCAAACATTAAGTACTTGGGCTATTAAGAAAATTAATATTTTGCAGACAAGAGGAACTCTAACTCTCTGAGTCATTGTGCTTGGACTCCTCCTATCAGAAAGTTGTTCTCCTGTGGAAGGAAGACTTTTAAGGACACCCAATTAACTTAAGCCCATTGCTGACAGCAGGCTGCATCTTAGCAGTTGTTGCTTCTCTCTCTCTGTTAAATCTTCCTGATACAGCATCAAAAACAACTGTCATTCCAAAGTGCAAGGACTATCAATTCTGCAGGTAGCAGGACAAGCAGGCACAGACTGTATACAGCCATTTTTTCTCTTTAGGTACTCATTTATTTTGATTTTTGGAGAAAAAACTTTCTCATTTTCCGAAATTCCCAACAGAGGTAGATCTCTCTTCTGAAGCTAAAGTGGGTGTTAGAAGTGGGACCAGTTGGTCTTTCTAGACCCCTCTCTCCCTGCATGTTCAACTCTAACTGGTATCATCAGACCTGTAGGTTTACATACTTATAGACGTGTTATGTATTTTCTGTTGTTTCTGAAATTAGGAAGATCCTAAACATAATTTCTGGGCCTTTTTGGACTCAAGAAAAAATTCCTGTATATGGCAAAGCAGTTATCGTGACCTGCATTTTCCTTTATCCACAGTGTCTCGAACAAAGAAAAGTAATAAGAAGTCCTGGTGCAGTCAATTCTGGTCTTTCTACAAACCTAAAACCTTCTCCTTCTCCTTGACATTAAAAGTGGCTTTCCAAAACTGCTTGTTATGCACTGGAGGATGAATGAATTACATCACCTCTTCATTACATCTTCTCTGCTTTGGGATAAAAGAACAAAATTTTAAAAGTCATCTCATCTCACCCTGCTGTCCCATCCCAAATATACTTATAAGTTTCTAAGCCAAACACCAGTGAGAAGGTTTTTTTGTTGTTGCTTTTTTTTTTTTTTTTTAACTTTAATTTACTGTGGGTCCATCAACTCTAGCCACCTTTGAAGGTACATTTCCGCCCCATTAGTTCTGTCTAGTCAAAGAAGCTCACGTAGTGATGACGCATCTTTTGTAGATAAGGGTATCCACTGATTTGATTTACTAAGAAGGCTAAATTTATTATGCAACATTTTACAAGTATAATTCTGCTTTCCCTTGATGGTAATAAATTCGATATCAGTTCCCCTGAGACAAGAGAACCAGTCCCTTTATTATCCAGACATGACCCCCAGAGCCAGATTCCATTTTAGAGAAGGGAAATAGCCATATCTCTGATTAAAAGGGAAACTTTAATCAAATAAAGTGCCTCATCAAGTAAGAGCCAAGATTCCAATACTCCTGACTGCAGCACAGCAATGATCCAAAGTCACATCTGCCCCCAGCCCATTACCACTTACTGCAAACGTGACATCCATCCCAAACAGGAGGTACAACTGCCAGGAGCTTCCGTGTCATCCCAGGAGCTGCTCTGCCAGTGCCCTGCAGAAACATGTTCTCAGGCTGCTCCCCAGGCCCTGTTCAAGGACCCAAGGAAGATGGGCTTTGGGGCATTTGGGTACGTTTTTGCGCATCTAGATCAGTTTCAAGGGTGACAAGTAGCCTGAACCATGCAGCCAAGTGTAACAGCCCTGGCCTTCAGCTCAGCACCCTCCCAGTCAGACTCTTCTGTTCTCTCTGCTCCTACACTCTGAAGGAGGCTTTTGGAGCGTTCAGATACTGGCTCCTTCAGAGTCCCAGCTCGAGAGCTCTGTCCCTATTGTCAGTGGTGTATTTCTGTAGTTTTACATCGGGCAATAAACAAATACGAAATAAAGATAGCAATGACAATATGGATGTCCTGGGGTACTATGAAGCGTGCTTTAAGCCTCCACTTGTGTGTAAGCACAATTCTGTATGCCACTCCACGCAGAGATCTGTCTTAAAGTCCTGCTGGTCATCTAGACAGTTTTCTTGCAACAGAGCAAGACTCTGCAACTGACAGATAAATCACCTCCCTTTCAGTTGCGGAAGCCCAGCTATGCAAGCAAATGAAGGCGCCCAAACTCCACATCCCCCCAGGAACCGCTGGGCTGGGAGATCCAGTTATTTCTCAGTGTTCGGCAGATCGCTTCCTTGGATCAGCCGACGCGTAACGTTTCGGTTACGGGAGTAACGAAATTTCCCCTCTGCTTCGTGGGGAAGCCGCGAAGCAGCACCGAAGCCGCCGCGCTGAGCGATGCCGCCCGCCCCGCGGGGCTTCCAGCCGCAGCCCCGGCCGGGCACAGCTCGGGGAGCCGGTAACGGCCCGGCGGCCGGCGGCTCGTCTCGGCCGTCTGTCCGTCCGTCCGCCCGTCTGGGCGCTACACCGGACAGGCACGGCCGCGGGGACCCGGGACGGTGTCGGAGGGGCCGCGCCGTCGACGGGCGGCCGCCGAGCCGCGGAGGCTCCGTGCTGCCGCGCCGTCGGGGCGGCGAGAGCAGCCCTGGGGGCGGGCGGGCAGAGCCCCCCCGTGCCGGCCGGCCCTGCAGCCCCCTTCCCGCGGCCGCTGGGCGACGCACGGCGGGGCGGGGCGCGGCGGGCGGGCGGGGGGGCGCGGGTGGGGTTTCGGTGCGCGGCGCTTATTAGTGTGGTGATGGAGGGACGGCCCCGCCGAGCCGCCTCGCAACGGCGGCGCGGGCTGGCGGCGGCCGCGGAGAGGTGAGCGGCGGCGGCGGGCGGCTCGGGCGGCGGCGGAGGAGGAGGAAGAAAAGGAGGAGGAGGAAGAAGGAGAGGAGGAGGAGGCGGCGGCGGAGGGGCCCCCCCGCCGTGCCCCCTGCGGGCGGCGGCGGGGCGGCGCTGCCGGCGATGGCGGATGCAGAGGCGGGGGCCGCGGGGCGGGCGCGGGCCGCCGTGGCGCGGCTCTCGGAGGCGGTGGGCGAGCGGCGGCGGCGGCTGGGCACGGCCATGGGGGAGGCACGGCGGCAGCGGCGGCTGCTGCTGCTGCTGGTGGTGTGCGTGGCGCTGCTGCTGGACAACATGCTCTACATGGTCATCGTGCCCATCGTCCCCGACTACATCGCGGCCATGCGCGGCGGAGGGGGCGCCGCCGGGCGGGCCGCGCCCGCGGGGGCCAACGAGAGCGGCGGCGGCAACCGGAGCCTGCTGCCCGCCCGGTACCCGCCGGCCACGGGGGGCAACGAGGACGTGCAGATCGGCGTGCTGTTCGCCTCCAAGGCCATGCTGCAGCTGCTGGTGAACCCGCTGAGCGGCACCCTCATCGACCGCGTGGGCTACGAGTTGCCGCTGCTGGCCGGGCTGGCCGTCATGTTCCTCTCCACGCTCACCTTCGCCTTCGCGGCCAACTACGCGACGCTGTTCGCGGCGCGCAGCCTGCAGGGGCTGGGCTCGGCCTTCGCCGACACGGCCGGCATCGCGCTCATCGCCGACCGCTACTCGGAGGAGCCGGCGCGGAGCCGCGCCCTGGGCACGGCGCTGGCCTGCATCTCCTTCGGCAGTCTGGCCGCGCCCCCCTTCGGCGGCGTCCTCTACCAGTTCGCCGGCAAGCGGGTGCCCTTCCTGGTGCTGGCAGCCGTCTGCCTGCTCGACGGGCTGCTGCTGCTCGCCGTCGAGCCGCCCTGCGGCGCCGGGGCGCGGGCCAACATGCCCGTGGGCACCCCGATCCACCGCCTCATGGTCGACCCCTACATCGCCGTGGTGGCGGGTGCGCTGACCACCTGCAACATCCCCCTGGCCTTCCTGGAGCCCACCATCGCCAACTGGATGAAGGAGTCGATGGGGGCCAGCGAGTGGGAGGTGGGCCTCACCTGGCTGCCCGCCTTCTTCCCCCACGTGCTGGGTGTCTACGTCACCGTCCGGCTGGCTGCCTCATACCCACACCTCCAGTGGTTTTATGGGGCCTTGGGCATGGCCATCATCGGTGCCAGCTCCTGCCTGGTGCCTGCCTGCAGGAATTTCGGCCAGGTCATCGTTCCCCTCTGCGGCATCTGCTTCGGCATCGCTCTGGTGGACACAGCCCTGCTGCCCACCCTGGCCTTCCTGGTGGACGTACGCCATGTCTCCGTCTATGGCAGCGTCTACGCCATCGCGGACATCTCCTACTCCGTGGCGTACGCCCTGGGGCCCATTGTGGCCGGCCAGATCGTGCACACCATGGGCTTCGCGCAGCTCAACCTGGGAATGGGGCTCGCCAACGTGCTCTATGCCCCTGTCCTCCTCTTCCTCAAAAATGTCTGCCAAATGAAACCCTCACACTCGGAGAGGAACATCCTCCTTGAAGAAGGACCTAAGGGACTCTATGACACCATCAAAATGGAGGAGCGCAAAGGCGTGGGCAAAAGCCTGCGGCCAGTGGGTGAGACAGAGGAGAATGGCACGGACTCTTACCGCAGAGACCTGACAGGGGTGTCTGAGGAGGACTCATCAGACTATGAGTACAGTTAGGTTCTCCCACACCACCTGGGAACAAGGCGGGACACATGGGAGAGGGGAAAGGGAGGGTGGGGGGTGAGAGTACTACTGCATTCCGTTTCTGTACCGACGTGCAATATATACAGTTTAACCTTTGTCATGATGTAATGGCTTTCTTCTAGACTTATTTTAATCGGTATTTCCTTCAGCATTCTGGCAAGGTGTGTTTGGGGGGGAAGGGAAATCCTGAAGAAAATTATCAGAGTGATCATTGGCATAAATCTAGGAGGGGGTCCTTCCAACACAAACAAACAACAAAAACAAAAAACAACAACAAACAGAAACCAAAAAAAAACAGCCTCATAGCTGGGGCATAATTGTGCAAAGTTTTCTTGAGCTGAAACTGTGTCTGAAATACTGTATATCTCTGTAAAAAAAAAAATAATAAGAAAAGCAAAAAAGGCTGTGTAAAATTTCAAATGGTGTATTTAGGGACTTAATCAATCTGGTGTACATATACTTAGATTTTCAGTTGGTTTCATATATTTAAGAAGAGCAACAACTATCACAATGTCTTATTCTACCTTGGGAATAAACTGAAGTATTGTACTTTTTTCTTTTTTTTTCTCTTGTGCTGCTCTCCGGTAAGTGCAATATGCTGTATTATGTTGAAGTCCGAACTACAAGAATAATAGAACCTGAATAAATGGAATTGAAGGGGATCGATTGTCTTTGTTTCACTGTTGCGGGCTGCTTGTGAGAGGGAGCTTGGTTTTGCTCAGTGTAACCCCTACGATAACAATTCCTCCTAGCACCGATCGCATCGGGTACCAAACTGCCCAGCAGGAAAGCCCTGTAGGAAATGTACTCGTTCATTCTTCCAAACATACGTTAACGGGGCCGAGCAAACAACATTGCACTGCCAACATGCTGGCCATCGCCTAAAAACGGCCCCGTGGTCCCAAGTCGTACTCTCACACGAATTTAATTTTAGTTTTCCCGATCGTGAATTACAAACGTTCCGCTGGTCACACTGCCAGCAGCTTTTCGTGGTGCTGAACGCTGCCGCGATCGCACTGAAAGCGCCCAGCGCAGCCGGTGGGGGTTAAACAAAGCAAAGAAAATCGGGGAGAAGGGCTTGGGCAAACGGTCGCCAAAAGTGGAAACCTTCGATCTATCCGCAACGGAACCTGGGCGCGTACTTTGCTCTGGAAATTTCTCTTGAAATAAACCAAAATCGTTTATTTTAATTCCTCCCTCGTTAGGAAACGAAATAAAAGACTTATATTGTCGAGAGAAGCAAAGCGCAGACGCGAACAGCCGCGGCAACTACTGAAGGGCTTTCGGCCGGCCCCGGGGAGCCGGGCGCGGAGGAGAAGCTGCCGCCCGGGACGCGCAGCCCCGCAGCTCCCGTCGGGGCGGCCGCGCCGCCGCTGACGGGGCGCAGAGCTCCCGAGAAGAGCGCGGCGGCGCCGTGACACGGCGGGGCCGGCCGAGGGCAACGGAGCCGAGCCCCGTTCCCCTAATCCGCAGCCTCCAGCTTCGCCGTGCAAGCCAGGCGGAGCCGCACGGCCCGGGGCCGCGCCCGACGCCGGCGATGCCCTCCTTGGGCAGCCGGTGCCGCGGGGAGCTGCGGGCCCCCGAAGCTCCCCCTGCCGCCTCCGGGGAGCTTCTCGGCTGCCCTCGACGGTGCTTGGGGCGCGGCGGCGAGCCTGTTGCGCGCAAAGGGAGGGGCGGGCAGGGCAGGGCCGGGCCGGGCCGGGCCGGGCGGTGCCGGGGGCGGGGAGGAGCCAGGCGGCGGCGGGGACACGCCGCGCTCTGCTCGCCCTCGCCCAGAGGGGCCCCGGCCGCCGAGGAGGTGGCAGTGGCGGTACCCCGGCTGGAGCCGCCGCGGAGCGCCCCGAGCAGCAGCAGCAGGTAGGGGCGGGCGGCGCGGCCCCGACGGCCAGAGCCGGGCGGGGGGACGGGGGTACCGCGGGGGCTCGGTGCCCTCCCCGGGGGCACGGCGAGGGAAGGGGCGGCGGTGCCCAGGGCTGCCGTGCCGGGAACGCTCCCCGCGGTCCCGTGGCGGCTGCGAGCCGCGGGGGTTCCTGGCGGCAGCAGCGGGGCCCGACCCCGCCTGTGCGCCCCTGAACTTCAAGCGCTGGAGCCCGGGAACTTCGAGCGGGGCTCCCTGACACCGCCCGGGGCAAGCACCGGCACAGGGGGTCGCGCAACGCCGCGGTGCGAGGTGCGGCAGGCTGCCTCCGGGTTCGACTGCACGGAGAACTCGGTGTATGTCAGCACAGTGCTCACAGCACTGTCCTGCTGCTGTCAGCTGCCCGGGAGATCAGTGCCTTTTGTTGCGGATTTGAGCCGCTGCTGGGAGCTGCAGGCAAAGCCACCGGCTCCCCAGCCTGCCGTGACTCGCAGCCGTCCCGCTAAGCCGCTCACCCTGGCCTGCCAGCTCAGCTAGCTGTAAATAAAAACAGCTAGGATTATTTTTTTCTTTTGCTTAATAACTTTGACAATGCACCTCACAACCATCCCAGTGAGCAACTTTGAAGTCATCTTGAATTTCTGCAGGCTTTTCTCTTGTGTCAGTTTGCCTTGTTCAATATTAAGCAAATATCGGATTGGGTGTGATGCTAAGCTGGCAGCTGCCAAACCAGAGACAAAGCCTCAGTTCATCCGTACCACAGAGGAGAGTACAGTTCACTCTATCACCACCAAACTCCTTATCACACTCATTTCACAAATATGTGAGTCTGTTATTAGCACTACTTCCCACGGACACAGAGCTAGTACGGACCTGGAGTTTGTGTGGTTATTTACTGCAGTTTGACAAACAACCTCAGCAAAGAAAGAACAGAAGTCCCAGTAAGGAGAACAGCAAGCAAGGTTTTCCTCTAGGGGAAAACAGGGTCTCTGAAGACAAAATGGCTGCTCGATATTTGAATGCTGGCGGGGAGCTGAGGCCAGCACATCTACAAGTGAGAAAGCCACCCAAGAGCTGCAGGACGTGCCTGTTATTTGCAGAGCTTTGAACCTGGGTTGCTAGGAGTAGAGTGCGCTGCTATGTGATGAGACTTGTGTAGCACACAAGAGGGAGTGGAACAGTGCAGCGGGTTAATGTGGCCTTTCGGCAAGGGAAATCATCTCTCACCTGGGTTGAAATCCTGAGCAGATGACAGATCAACATGAGTTTGCCGTGTGGCTCATTGCAGTGCCCCAGGGACATCTCTCAACCTTACACAACCTACTTCACAGCACACAACCCCACTGGCAGTGCAGGACAGGGAGAGGACAGGATCTACTCAGGGTGTCAGTGACAGTGTACAAATTGAACAAGACTGCAATCACCAAGCCAGTTCCTCAGGAGAGGAATAACACAAAGTCCCCCCTGCCCATCTCTAGCCAAAACTCTTCATTTCACTTTCATCCATTGAACTTTTTATTCAAAATGTTTTTAAAAGCTGTTGTAGAAGTAATTCATGTGCCCTTAATTTGTAGTCCCAAGGGTTTCAGAAAGAAAATATGACTTTTTCTATTTAGTCAACAGATGCTCTTTTACATTTTGCTTACCCACAGTACAAAGTAATTAAAAAGAAACTCCTGTGATCTGTCAAGACCTGTCTGCACACACAGAACTACTGCTGTTTTAACTGTACCACCGTAACTGAAGGACAAGGGCTCGGCGTGGGCACTATTATATGAAAAGAAATATGTCTTGCCTATTCTTGTACAGAAAATGAGTAAGAGGCATCTTTAGAGTTGGAAATCAAGATAAGCACAATACCAGAGAGACACGCACAAAAGTATTTGCTCTGTCACAGATGACTTCTGTGACTTGTGTCAGGATAAGCCATCTCCTGGATAAGTAGATGCTATTTGGAAAGGCTGCAGGTCCAAGTGACTCCTACACAGTGTATGCCACCTTTCCCAGCCCTTCTGCAGCCCAGAAGCTATGCCCTGAAGCACCCACACCCTGTGAGCTTCCAGCCTGCAGGGGGGAAAGGCACATCTCCGTTGAGTTGCTTTCTGCTGCTTCCACATCTCTAACACGAAGGTGACAGCACCTTACTGTGTCAGTGGATCAATACATTTAAAGACTGCAGTGCTTTCAGATAAAATGGTAAAGGAGGGCATATAAAATCCGTACATAGTTAACTGCAACCTTATGGCTACCTGTCCTGACACAAGTACATTCATAGAACAGCCACCTCTCTCCTCCAGCTAATGTCTAACAGTAATACAAAGTGTGCAGATCATGGCACAATGCATTGCAAAGTAGATTAGAGTGAGAAAATAATGCTTGCTGAGAAGGGACTGTTTATGTGCATCAGATAGTTTTAGAGAAATAAATTTATAGCGAAATGGGACAAACAGACTGTCAGAGCAATCTCCACAGGGCTCAGATCAGCTAGCTTTGAATCTTGTACTTCTATTTCTCTTCAGTTTTGCATTCTGAAGCTTCTGTGCATGCTTGTGCAGGGAATACTTCCCATGAACATTTTGATTATAAATAATGGGTACTGACTGGACTTTAAATCTTTTCTATTTCCAGAACTGAGGCGTGAGGCTCTGTAAGTGCCCCCAAGTGATTTCAATTTCTGTCCTCTACAAAAAATATCAAAAGAAATGCAGGAATGCCTGTCCTAGAAAAAAACATGCAGAAGAAGGAGAAAGATTCGTCCAGTAAAGATGAGACGGTAAGTGACTGTTTCCAGGAAAAGAAAAAGAAAAAAAAAGAAAAATCAGGTTCAAGATGGATTACTTTTAATAGCTGACAGTAAGACCAATGCTGTAAATTAAGGTTAATTACTTTAATGATTGTAAACCAAGCTCTGTTCTAAAGTAGTTTTCTTT
Organism: Aythya ferina; assembly: GCF_964211825.1. Classification (NCBI taxonomy): domain Eukaryota; kingdom Metazoa; phylum Chordata; class Aves; order Anseriformes; family Anatidae; genus Aythya; species Aythya ferina. Next base: position 10,006,323 of record NC_140302.1, on the reverse strand, counting down.
ATTTCATGGAACACTACTTAACCTGCAGCAGTTTATACTCAGGAACTAATATTAGTGCTTCCCATATCCACATACAGTCCTCTTCCCAACATCCCATGAAGAATTCTAGCAAGTGAAATATTGCAATACAACAAACAGATGCACTACTACATGGGCAGAGATGGCATATAATTATTTCTTAACAGTACAAAACTATCAAACTATCACATATGATTCATTTGCAAGTGGGTTTAAAAGATGCCGGATGTTTATGCCTATCATTAGTCATTTAAATCCCTTTGTGTTTAAAGCTTTTTCCCTCAAGCAGACTCATGAAAATGTACAATAACCTTATCCAGAAAGGACAGGCCAAACTTACGTATCAAAAAGAAATTTGGCACATTTCTTTTCTCTAGCAACGAAATCAGTGACAGAACAGATTCCAGACTAAATACAGCTTGAAACTGAAGAATTACCATTCTTTTATTTCTGAGATCCAGGGTGTATTATAGGCTAAACTGGATTTGCATCTCCATTAGTAATGGGTAATCCAATGACACTGTGTATAAGCATCTGTCATCTTTAGTTTCTAGATAGGGAAATGCAGCGCAGCACTGACTTTCCTGTGGCTGTGACAAGGCAGTGCAGGGGTTTAAGCTCAGAGGACACCCACTCTCTGCTGTCTGTTCAGAGCCCTTCCTCCATCCTGCTCCCTCCTTGCATGCACTGGCAAAGGAGTTTGCAGCTAGCCTTGCTCTGAGCAGCAGGTGGGACTAGGTGACTGCCAGGCATCTCTTCTGAACGAAATCATGCTGTGGTTGTACAATCTTCTGAAAATGAATGTCTGTTACATCAAGTGCAAGTGAAAAAAGCTGAACTTCACCTGTTTAAGGAGACAGGCAAAAATCTAATAAAAGGAACAGACTCTCCAAAAACTTATGGTCCACACTCACTATTGTTTCTCAACTGGGAGACATGTCTACCTCCACGAGGATCTGTGCTTAGAGCATCAGACCACCCTTTTGCAATTTCCCAGTCCTTCATGGATTACTTCATTGCCTGATTTTCCCAGTGCCTCCATAATTCCTCTGGCTTTTAAATGACTAATTACACTTTACTTGCTTAATTTTACATTTAAAAAAAAAAAAAAAAAAAAAAAAAAAAAAGGAAGGTCAATTGTCTGGACAGCATGAGCTTGTTTTCTTCCCAGATCCTATTGGTTTCCTTTAGCAAACAGAATATGGATAAAGCAGGTATCAACAGACATGTTTTTTATCACATTTTCTGTAAGTGTTTCAGGCTGACTGACAACAGAGTTTTGGTAGGGTGAAACTCAGATGTGTTGAGGATTCTCATTATGGTCTTCTTGTATGTAGTCAGTGCTAACAAAAAGGCAGACCAGCACATTTTCTATTTCTGCAATTTTATAACCAATCATGTTATCAAATATTAACTTAGGGTTTTACTGATCACAAGCTAAGTACGTTCTTTACTAATGAAGTACCTTCTCATAATGAATTATTTTATTATGTTCGAATGTATTTGAAGATTTTCCTGAGTCTAGTTCAGAATATATGCTTGTGTCATGCCAATTTGTTTGTTTGTCCTAGGATTTCTAGAATTTTTACTATGGAATATTCTTTTTTTTTTGTAATATTCTTATATTCTTTTTTTTTTTCTTTCCCACTTGTTTCTTGGCATATCCATTTCAAAAATTCATTGGCCTAAAAATAGAGCTACTAAAGAGGCAGCACCACTTCAGGATTTCGTACAGCTGCATACTATGGCCTAAAATCCAGGCACTTTATGACCTAATGAAACTCCACTGAAGTCTCACAATTACATTTGCAGTGATCAGTCATCTCAACTGCTAAAACAGAATAAATGGATTCAAAAAGGGATGCAACAGGACTATCACAGCTGTTAAATGCAACAGCCCTAACCAAAGTCTCCAATTTGTTCTAACCCACTGCTTGTGGGGTAGTGCAAGAGCCTATACATGTAGGCTGGGCCTCCCCTGGTTCCTCTCCGTTTCCCAAAGCATCTGTTACTGACACCTAGCAGAGACTGCTGGGCTAGGCAAGCACTGGTTTCAGCCCACAGAACCATTCTGATATACACTGGCCTGCACTTACAGATCTCAAAATCAGTGTCCAGTCCATATACTACTACTACAAACCAAATACTGCTACTACTACTGCTACAAAATGCTGCTGTACCAGGTCTGCCTGGGATGGAGTTACTTTTTTCCACTGCAACCCATAGGGCACTGTGTTTTGGATTTCTGACTGATAAACTGCTGATAACATGTTGCTGTTTTGGCTGTTGCTGAGCAGTACTTGCACAGCATCAAGGTGCACAAGGAGCTGGGAGGGACACTGCCGGGACAGCTGACCCAGACTGACCAAAGGGATATCCCATGTACTGTCATGCTTAGCAGTTTTGGGCTGGGTAGCTATTGCTTGGAGACTGGCCGGGCATGTCTGTTTGTGGAAGGCAGTGAGTGATTGCCTTCACATCACTTTTTTTTCCTCTCTTTCCTCACTTTTTTTTTTCCACTTTTCTTTTCACTTCCCCTGATTGGGGAAGTGAGCAAGCAACTGTGTGGTGTTTTTCTGCCAGCTGGGGCCAACCCAACAGCGTACCAACATCCACCCTGCCTATCTAACAACAACAAAACCTGACATTTTGGGAACAAGCTGAGTTGCTTACTAATCTGTTTTTATTTATGATCAGGTTGTGCCAAAACTTCCCGTTCCACCACTGCAACAGACCTTAAACATGTACCTACAGTGCATGAAACACCTGGTGCCAGAAGAGCAATTTAGAAAGACCAAGGTCATTGTGGAACAGTTTGGGATTGCAGGAGGCCTGGGGGAATCATTACAGCAAATCCTTGAGGAAAGAAGGGAAAAGACAACTAACTGGGTAAGAAAATACAGATTAGAAATATAATTGCTGTATTGGAAGATGCTCGTTTACAAACTATCTGCAATGTTCTATATGTGAGCGTTGCTTTCTTTCAACAGGTCTCTGCAAAACAGGGATCACGTCAGGTTCTACCAAAGGGAATGAATATTTCAGACATATTAGGCTAGAATTTGCAAACAGTGTTAAAATCCACGTCATTGTTACATTTTCAGGTCAACAGTTTGTTGAGATAAATGAGGGAATTCATTCATTTCAGGACCCAGGTGTAAGTGCTACCTATAGGACGCACTATGTTACATCCTTTTGGGATGTAGTTTCAGCTTTTCTCTTCAATGACAATTAGACTCAATTAGATTTTTTAATCAAATGAAAAACGAAATCTGATAGGGCTATAAGAAGTATGCTGTACACCCATCTAGCCAAAGCTCTGTTGCTGTCAAATTATTCTGGAACGGAATACTTAGGGATAGGAATTCCTCTTTCAAATAAGACTGCTGTTTGAAATTCATTGTCATGGTGTACTAATGTAGTGACTCCGAAGTACCTTCTTGGTAGAATATACACACACATACATATATATAGCACACAGGCAATAATGAAACCTCAGCCTTTTTTGTTTAGGTTTCTCCTTTCCAAGACTGGAAAATTAAATAAGCTATAGAATAAATAGATTTCAAACTTCCACAAAGTCACAGCTCATCCTGCCTGCGTTCGCCATGTAAGAATATGGCAACTGGAAAATAGAAACACTGATTTTATTGAAGTCCTTCCAGCCCAGCGAGGGAAAGAGCCACTAAGTGGTTTCATGGACTTAGTGACATCCTGTAGGCTTGCTACTGATGTCAGTGAAGTGTTATTATTCCTTAACTGGTCAGTTATGTGATCCACTAGAATACTCTGTTTCTCTTTCTATAGTCAGAAAAAAAAGCTACAGTGAGGGCAGTGCTTTTATTTTAAAAGCAGTGCTTAGTTTCTCTTCTACTTGTTGCCACAGTCTGAGGACTCCACTAAATACCGCCCAATCTGCTTTTGTTATTCAGATCATAGAACTTCATGGTTTTGGTGGCTACATTAACCATTTCTTAAATGGCATTGTTAATGCCAAGAGGAAACTCTTCATTTAACCACTTAGAGCATAAAACCTTCAAAGGAAGGACATATAAGCATTTTCTGAAATATCTCAGCTTTAAATACTGGTTATTAAAAACAAAAACCTGATCCTTAAATCAAAAATGTTTGTTTGTTTGTTTGTTTTTACCGGGAATTTTACTTGACAGGGTACAGCTCTGCTCTGTTCTCCTGAAGACTCCAGAGACTGTGGGGGATGCATCTGTTCTAACAGCAATGAAATATCTCAGAGGAAAGCTTTTTCTACTGATGCATGCATTCATAATTATTTTTGCATAATTTCATTGTTGTATATAGTTCCTATACGCAAAGCATGCCCACTAAACTCAGACAGACAATTTCATCATTTTAGGAAGTCCTCCATTTTCCAAATAACAATTCTTTAAGCCTTACTCAGACATGAAGAATACCATTACCATACCTCTGCGTTTTTAATAAAAATGGTTAGAAATATAGACTGTCTGGGTCAAGCACTGGTGATTTGCATTTGTGTCAGTGGACACAGAGGGAATTCTCCAGGGGCCCTATTCACGTGCCAGTATCTCCTGTACCAAGCCATTAGGCTCAGAAAATTCTTATCTCACTCTGCCTTTTTCAGGATGGTATCTGACGGCTAACAACAGAGCATCTTGGCATTGTTGACAAATATTTGTAGCCCCTTGAGGAAAGCCATTGCTAAACAAAATTCTGTCTGCCTCTCCAATATATCCCAGTCACTATGCAGGAGTCAGCAGCTAGAATGTTGTACTCAGAGATCTTTTTCTCGTAGAGGGAAGCAAACAACAGAATACCAAAACCACCACAATACAGGGCTTGTTTGCTTTTTAATGGAACATGCTGTAAATTGCCATTGATTGAAAATGGGATTATGGAATTGCGGCTGATTTCAGCTGAGCTGAGGTCACAGAGCCCAGACTGAAAATGCTCAGTGGCTCCATTAATCAGAGCCCATGCCTGACACCGGGGGCACCAAGCACCCCCCACTCCGAATGCTGTTCTGGGTGTCACTCCTAGCTCTAAGACCATGTTTTGTCCCCTTCCCTCCCTCAGGTGTTTAACTACTGGTTGGATGACATGTACCTCAACAACCGGCTGCCTCTCCCAGTCAATTCCAGCCCAGCAATTATTTTTGCTCGTCAGTATTTCAAGGATGTAAATGACCAGCTGAGGTACTATACTTAGAGTTTGTATCTTTCACTAAATGAAAGGATATTTTAAATATACTGCTTTTGCAAAGAGACAATCAACTTTCATTGAAAAATAAGGGCTGTAACCATTAAACGATTTCCTAGAAGAACTGAGGTTACTCATAGAGCAATTCAGAAATAAGTGTCATTACTGTTGCATTTATTGCATGAAAAAATGTCATAGCATTTATCTGTTGTTTTTTTTGTTGTTGTTTTTGTTTGTTTCTTTTTTGTTTTTAAGGAATATATGCAAAGTGTTATATTGTATAATTCAAATTAACCATTTTTTGATGCGAAAAGGAAATACTAATTTCTGACATGCTGTTTAAAGGAATATAATCTGTAACATGCCATCATTATGACACCTACTCACCCTGCAAACCGGAAGGCCATATTGGCATTAAATTGTCCTTTCCAGGTGTTCAAAAGGACACTAGAAATACAGGAGATCTAAGAACAGGAATTCAGAGATCATTCCTCCTGAGGAACATGGCTTCCTTCAGGTCCATCTTTCCCAGCTCCTGAACTCACCTTTCTCCCTTGAACTGTTATGGGCAATTACAGTAATTTCAGAAGTGGAAAGGTAGAGGAGTCGCCAAGCACAGAATATACCTCTCCAGACACCCCTAAAACAGGATTCCATTTTTCAGCTTTTGCCAAAACATTTTCTCCTTTTAAACAGTAAACTAGATAAAATCTACTTTCATATAATGCAATTTTCCTCTTTGCTTTTAGCACTCTCTAGCTGCTCATTACTGGAAGAATTAACTGCATATAAATTTATGCTGTTATAAACCAGCCAGAACCTCAAAGCTGATATGTTATTTTAACATTTTGCATAGACAGCCAGTGTGTCTCTTTACTTTACTTTAAACATAACTATAAATGCTTCCATTCATTACTGCCTGAATTTATTGTGTGCACAGCTTTCTAAAAACCTCAGCTTTGCATTTGCTAATGCACATGCTTAAACATGGAAATATTTCTCTCAGAGCCTCCCATTCAGACACAATGTAAATGGGCAGTGTCAGGAAATAGTACACCTGTCTGCAGCCCTGCAGAAAGAATATCTGCTTAGGACAGGAAGTACTCTAATAAATTGGACAGCTTATGAGTATTGATATTGAAACCCATGGTAAGGGTTCTATTAAATATTCAGCCTCTGCTCCCGTTCTCTAAATAAATGCTTTCAGGCTTCCTACTCTAGCAGTTTAACCATTTGAAGGGTCCGTCTCTGGGATTGCATATTTCTCTTGACATGAATTAATTTAGGATTTGGGTGTAGGCAGGGGACTCTTCTTGCCAACCCAGAAGACTTTCTCTCCTTTTGCTGTGTCATCAATCATTCAGGCTCTCCTCTCTCTCGGAAGCAGTCCAGCATTGCTGAATGACAAAAGACTGACGTCACTTCTGTCTGTTACTTGCAGGTTTGCTGCCAATCTTATTTCGGGCGTGCAAGACTATAAAGCTTTACTAGACACGTAAGTAACTTGGAAGGAGAGTTGCTGTGGAGCCCTGCTCTATAGGGCTTCTGATTCAAGGGTGCTGTAACATGCCCAAAGTGAGGCTGTGTCACACCTCTCCAACATTCGGAAGGGCTGGAGATCCAGCACGGCTGCTTCAGCAATTTTTTATGTGCTTTCCGCTTTATTACTGCAGTCTAATGGCTTGGGGAAGGATGCTTTTTGATGCCTGGCAGTCATCACTTGCGCTTGTGCAGTGCAACCCAAAGGACACACACAATCTTCCTAACAGAGCTACTGAAAGCATGCCAGGAGGGCCGTGCTCCCCAGACCGAAAGAGCAGCAGTGCAGAAACGCAGCCCGCACCCCTACCTGGGTACCAGCCACCTGCCACAGTGCCATACCCACCGGGTACTGCACCTTCCATGTAGAACATCAGCCCTCTGCACCCCCACCAAAAGAAAAATAACACATCCCACCAGAAGAAGGAAGCCTTACCACAAACAGTCTGATTCAGTGGGTAATGAAAACAAACAGGTTGCATATTCCATTGTTACTTTCTGTATATAAACTCAGGAAGGGAATCCATTCTTTTTTAAGTCATGAGGCAGCTCATGACAGCATTTTACAAAGCACCACCTAGCCTCACCCAGTGTGTTCCAACTTTACTGCTAAAGTCACTGCTCCCTGAAGAACAGAAATAGCGGCGAACCAAGCACAGCAGACACCACACCATAGAGGAGAAGGGATCGTTTTCCTGGCTGGAAATACAACAGACCTGTGTGATATGCTGTAACCAATGCTTATTTGGATGTGGAAAGCAAAATCCATATTTAAACAACATAGTCCCTATCTTTTATGAATCAGATTAAAAAAACCCCAAAAAAAGGAAAAAGGTCTGTTTTTTCACTTCCAAAGTCTGACAGCTACTCAGAAAGTATAGAAGTAGTACTTTTTTAAGAAGTACTTTTGTGCAAGATATGTCATAGACCAGGACTGATGTGCTATGAAGTACTGTTGAATACTAATGCAGTTCATTGCATCTTTATATAACAGCATCTGAGATGAGCTAAGAAACCGCATTACTCAACCAAAGGATAACTTAAATTATTATTTTGGCCTTACTACTCTAGAACCAAAGACTCCCGTGATCAGATTTGCTTGCCTTAGGTCAATAATCATTTAAGTCCTCAGTAGAGCACCCTCGTATTATGATTGCTGTTTGTTTATCAGCCCTCCTGTATAATTATGAGGACACTCTAATTGTACCATCTTCAGTTCCTTGTTGCTGCCAAGGACTTCCACCAGCAAGTCTGCTGCTAGCTTCTCCAGGGTCATCTCACACACAGATGCGCACATCCCAGCCCAAACCCAAGTGTTTAGTTTTAACTGTGCAGTTACTCCATACAATTGCCAGGAATCAATATTTCAGAGCATGCCAAACTTGCTAATGTAAGACAGTCACAAGATCTTAGACATCTACTAAATTGGTATAAGATTTTTGGTCCCATCAGTCAAAGTTTATAATTCCCTTCCTAACTGCTGCAACTACAGACTGCTTTATCTAAATCTACCATGCTAATCCACTATTTTTGATTACCATAGATGCTCTCTAAGACTTTTTAACACTTGTGTGCTAAATAACATGTTAAATACAAGAGGATTTCTGCATTATACAAAAGGAGAGAAGGGGAACACTGATAATCCTATTTTGCTGATGAGGAACAAAAAAAAAAAAAAGTGAAGCAACTCTACAAGGAAATAAGGACTACCGAGACTTCAACAACCAGGAACTGAAGTGCATATCCCTGGTTTAGAATTTTTGCAGTCCTAAAGAAGTTAAACAAGCTAAACTAGCATAAAATGCTACCCTGTGCCAGCTGCTTGAGAGTAACCCTCCTTGTGTGCTGCTTTGCCCTGGTCCCTTTCAGGCAGGCTTGAAGCTTTGTCCTTTTTTGCTGAGGGAAAACCTCAATTAAAACCATCAATAAGATCCTCTTGCAGTCTCTGCAGCCTCTCCTAAGTGACAATCCCATTATTTCCTGCTGCAGTGTCAGTGGGATATTTTACAGTCCATAATCATAATTGCAATAACTTTTTTTTCTTGCCACTAAAGAAGCCTTTTAAGAAGTGTTGTTTCCATGTGCCTTCCAATTAAAGGGGAATGGGTTTTCAGTATTTACTTCCCCATAGATCTAAGTAAGGATAAGCAAGGCTTTCTGAAAAACAGAAATGACTTCTGTGTTGCTCCAGCCATTCCTGTTCATCAGGCACGGCCCTTGCATCCAGAGTGGAGGCCTTCTCACATGTCGCTCTAACTACTCGGTACAGAACAGGGCTGCTGTCATTTGCACTGAATTCCATCACTACTTTTTTTCAAGCTGCTACATCTTTTTCAGCCCTTCTGCTGCTGCTGGCTTCTGTCCGGGCAAGTTTCTGGGGTCCCTTCTAGGCAGGCTTCCCAAACACATTGCAAAACTGCTCGTGACCTGCTATTTTTTCTTTTTCCACTAGATGATAATGAAATTGCTTAATGAATATGCATGAGGCTGCCAGGAATGATGTATTTAACTTTGTTATGGGAATTCATCTATTTCCCTTATACCGTAATCTCGTTTTATTATTCAATTTGTGTTATACCTGATCTAATTGTAACAGAACAAAGGACAGATTAGATTTCTTTTCCTTTCTTTCTCTCTCTCTCTCTCCCCCCTCTCTCCCCTCTTTTTCTCTGGCTTTGTTTTTCTTCTTCTCTCTCTCCAGCCATGCTTTACCTGTTGATTTTGCTCGTGGACAGCTGTCTGGTCATCCTCTCTGTATGAAGCAATACTATGGACTCTTTTCTTCCTATCGTCTTCCAGGACATACCAAAGATACCCTTGTGGCCCAGAAAAGCAGTGTAATGCCAGAACCAGAGCACATCATTGTTGCTTGTAACAATCAGGTAAATGGGTGTTCTTTTTTTATACCTTTCTATATTTCTTAGTTTGTTTAAATTTACTCAAGAAGAGCCTAATCAAATCACTGTTCAGAAACACAATTAGCGTGCTACGTATGAGCTCGCTGCTTACCGAGGATTTGCTGTCAATATTTCCTAAAGATGCTTCTGCAGCATTTTTGTCCTTAGCCCACATTATGCTCTAAGTACAGTGATGCAGAAAAGAGGAATGTGGCAGAATTCATTTGCCTTCTTATTCAAACAAAAATGGTTATTAAACAGAGGAGAAACCACAGAGGAAAAAAAATCTTATTAGAGTGCATTTGCTGGAAATACTCTTCTCTTGACAGTCAAGGATTGGCACACAATGCATGACATATATACCACCTTCCCATGTAAGGGGGACTAAGTTATACCTGCAGAAGTCAGCACAGATGCAGGCAGAAATACTGAAGCATTAGAGTGAGTCTGGCCCAACCAGCAAGTCCCCTCAAGCAGCAGAGTACATTGGCTGGGCAGAAGACCTCATCACCCAGCTTGTGTAGCACTGCAGCTGTAGTGTACCCACAGGCCTCCATTGAACGAAGGATTAGATCCCAGCAAGTACCTTTTCCAGGAAGTCCTGTTCTTCACCTCAATAGGAAGTTCTCTGGGTTCTGTAAGCCATTTTTAAACAAATAATACCACAGAAAGTATTTACATACTTTGTGTTTTTATCTTCTCTTGTGTTTTTACGCTTATTCAAATAACATATGTTTGTTTTATTTGAGTCCAACGTACCATGCAAGTACCATATAGCCACTGCTGTAAAAACCCAGCAGAGGTGAGCCCTGGGCCAGTCCCCAGTGGTTTTGCTCTCCGTGGTCCACAGGCCCAGCTCTCCAGGCAGGACCTCAGCACCTTGAGAACATCTACCCAGGCGAAGTCAAAGTGTTATACCAGTAATGGCCCAACACATCTGTGACTGTTCTTCTGAATTCTGTCTTTTTTTTTTTTTTTTCCAGTTTTTTGTTTTGGATGTTGTCATTAATTTCCGTCGCCTCAGTGAGGGAGATCTTTTCACTCAGTTACGAAAGATAGCCAAAATGGCAGAGAATGAAGAGGAAATGTTGCCTCCAATTGGCCTGCTGACAACAGATGGAAGAACAGAGTGGGCAGAGGCCAGGACGATCCTTATGAAAGGTTAGCAGCAGCAATCCCAGCTTTCTCTTCTTCATCTTCTTGCTCCTCTTCCTCCTCACCATCATTGCCTTTCTTTGCTGGGAGTGAACCTTACAGCAAATATAGGACTGAATGTGCAACCTCACTGCTGATTTTTTTTGGCAGGAGGAAACTCAATGCCTGTAATCATTCAGATGTACGTTACAAAGGAAACAGCAGATATGATTTGACCTTGTGGCTGTGTATGTTTAAGTGTTACACCATGTAAATACCTCTCGTTCCATTTTCTGCTTTTCATCACATAAATTGCATTACATCAGATTTTGTGATTTGTCTCTTTCTTCATATCCATTATGTACCAATAGGAGTGATGTACCCTCAGCTTTTGGCAACTATTAGATGTTTTTCATCTCATCTAACAAAGGCATGTAAACGTTAAGCATCTATTTAATCTAGCTGTGTACTCTCTCTAGTCAATGGAGAAAAAAGAGAAACTACAAAGACTGATTCACCCAAATCTTACGTATCTAAGAAAGGTGACACCAATTATAATTTGGGGATAGTTACCTCTCTCTTCCAACAACAGACAGCATTTAGCTGGACTTTGGAGGCCTGACTTTGAAACAGATGAAAATAAAGGGTGGAATCAGTCATCTCTATTGCTTCACACCTTAGATATTTCACCTTGAAGCTAAATGATGTAAATACCCTATTTTTATCCTTTTAGATGACTTAGGTATTCATTTTTCCCCTGTGAAAAAATGTTAACTCAACTCTTTATTCCCAACTCAGTAATGCCACAGAAAAGTTTGCCGTTTTACCAACGCCATGGAATATACGAGAGCTGCCTATAGTCTCAAAACTTTTTTAGCATCCCAAGGAAGATACTCCCTTTTCCTATTCAAAGTTCTCTGTGCTTATTAGGGCGTTATATATGTTACTATATACACCTGCTCCTGACTGATATTACAGATTAACAATAGATAACAAAGACAATAGTAATTCTTCTGCAAGGCTACATAGTCTATAAACAATGAGAGGTTATTAAACTTTTAACTGATGAATGATACCAGAATGCATAAACCAGAAGATTCTCTGGCTTTCCTAAAATCTGCATGTTAGAACTACAGAGCATCTATCCCACTGTGTTCTCCTCACGCTCAGTCAGTCAGGTTGTAACACAGTAGCTTAAAGAAAGTTAACAGATAAAGAAAGTTAACAGAGGAAATACGATTTTTTCCCCCTGTTAAAATAACAAGATCCCAACCTGGTGCAATTTGCAGGGTATGACACTCCTGTACTAGTGAGTGCTGGTGCTGATGAATTCTGGTGTGTGTACTCTCACGATTAAGGATGCTCAGAAAGTGCCTTTTAAGACAGGTGACTCGGAGGCACCTTCTAGCTTACCTCTGTTAAAGCAATGAGATTCATTCCGTGAACAGGGAAAATTAGATATTCAGAGCTGCAAGGCATGACATTACGGCTAAAATCCACTTGTGTTGAAGAATGTTACCTCTCTGGATTGACACTGGATACTATTTCTCTGAAATGCTTGGCTCTAATTTGACTCTCTAAGATTCTCATTTGCTTTTAAGTCCATTAATGCTGCATAGCCAGGCTCTGTCTGTTTAGCTGCTTTGGTTGTCAAACCTCCTGCTGGTAGAGCTCTCACTCTCAGGAGCTCCACTTCTTTGTCCCCCTGCTCAGCAAAAGTTTTGCTTGTGCTTCTCAAATAATCAGCAGAATTAGAAGGTCTAACAAACCTGAAAGAAACTTCTCTGGATGGGGAGGTTACTTCAGCATCAAAGAGGAGCCAAGCAAATAGGATGTTAGGCAAGGCTAGAAGGGAAACCTTCAAAACTGCCGGCCCCAGTGGGGGCTGGCACACCTTACTCCTTGAATTGCTGGAACATGTGTGGACATCATTCTGCCCCTGCCACTCTACATGCAACTTCAGACTTGTGAGTGTTTTCCTGTTCTTAGCTCCATACTAGCAGAGTCCAGACCCCGATGATGCACAAAGGTGTTAACCAAGTAAAAGCCATCCTCTCTATCTACACGTGCTAAGTTCATCTTCTGCCCTCAAAGATGACGCTCATAATTTTGAAGAGCTGGCATCAAAACTCAAAATTACCTCCTTTATTTTCTTCTCCCATTTGGATCAATATTTCACTCTTTCGGTATAAGGCTATTGTTAATTATATGAAGGAAAAAAAGCAGATGTATTTTCTTCTGAATCTCCTTTCTACCCACACAAAATTTTGTCAGGGTCATAGCTTCTCTGAGATCATGAGTGCCTACACATCATCAGTAGGGTAAATTAATTTGGAACTAAAGTCAGTGTTCAATTTCTTCATAATCCATTACATAGCCTAAAATAAATCATAGGTTCACAGGAGAAATTCGTTTCATGCATTTTTACAGGAGAACAGACTGTTTTCAGTCAGTTGTGGTCATTTAAAGCAAAAAAGTTGGGGATTGTCTCACTGAAAATGGGTTCACATTCTATTCAATAGACACATAATACTGAATAACTAAGTACTATTTGGGTTGATTAAAAAGTAATCATCACTGAAGAATGAATTCCATTGAAGTATTTCATTGAAACATCACCAGCTTCAACAAACCTATAGTCAGGACACTAGAAACCAGCATTAAAAAAATATTTGCTTTCTTTAGATCATAAACGCTTTTCCTTCATTTTCTGTCTGCTCTTTTTTGTTCTTGTGTCCAGGCCTCATTTGACTTCTAATTTCCACTTTCTGCACATGTTAAGCCTGGGTTAACAGACAATAAGCACTTTCCTATTGCATATATGCCAAGCATACTGTTTCCATTTCACACCTATCATTTCATCTGTTCTTATTGCTTTCTACTCACATCAAATAACTCATTCTTTGATTACAGTGTACTTCTAACAAGACAACAAAATTACTAGTGGTTATAAACAATACCAGATTTGCAGTCACTAAACTCAATTTTGTGACTCAGTGAACTTGGCACAGTAGATCCAATGCCAACAAGAGTAGTGGTTTGTCACCATCTTGTTAATCCATGTTACTTTCTTAGCTCTTACTTAGAGCTGGAAAGTTGTCTATGTAGACAGTAATTCTCTGAGGCAATCTCAGTGTGCAGAAAGCAAAACAAAATGAGATTTCAAAAAATATTGTTATTTGCTTTTCACTGTCTAAGCCTATAATACGGTACCAGTTTCATCTTCAGGCTTTTTTTCTCTCCATCTTTTTTTTTAAAGCAGGGAAGAGAAAGATTCCTGTATTTTAATGAAAACCAAGATAAACACCTAATCATTTATTTTCAGGCTGCACCTTTGGATAAAACAGTGAATACACCTTGACACCTGCAGCTAAATAATGTTTGCAATCCCATGTCATCTTAAAGAAAAAAAGGGAAAAAATCAGCAAAAACTAATAGAACCGTCTCAGTGGTGTTTCTGGATTACTTGGCATTTGCCAAAATATTCATTTTAATGATGAAGCAAATCAACTTAGTTACGCAGCTGAAAAAAACAGACTCTGCACTAGCAAAAGGATCTAAGCAGGGGTCCCATCCTAGGCCACTTGCATTAGTACAGCTCCTCTAAATACAACAACGCTTTGCTGTTACATATGTTTACAAGACTCAACAGACCGTTTTTCTTCCTTATCAGTGATGAAATGTTAGAGTCATAGAATATCCTGAGTTGGAAGGGTCCCTCAAGGATCACTGAATCCAACTCCTGTTGTTCTTACAACAGTAACTAACAGGGATAGAAAAGCCACTGGTGAAGCAGTGTGAGGTGGAAGGAATCACTCCACAACTGCTCCGTACTGGGCCAGAAAAGAGGATGGTTCAGGAAGGAAAGGACAAACAGCAGCCTGTAGAGCTTACAAAGGAGACATATGCTTGCATAGACAACAAGTAGAGGGAAGGTCTTCTAAGTGAGGAAATTTTAAAGGAATGGTGATAAACACAGACATCTTTGATTTATAAATACAGTCAGTATTTTAACTGTATTCAGGCTGCATAATTAACCCACTCTCCTGAGTATAGGGGCTGCTGCTGTCTCATGCCTACCGTATCTGAATTCAATTCCAGACTTTTTTTGCATTTTTTTCCTTTTTAAAGTAAAACCCCAGAACCTCAACAAAGCAGAAGTTGACTGGCCAAGTCAATGTATTAATGTATTCATGTGCATTAGAAGAAAAAAAAAAAAAAAAAAAAAAAACCACTTCTTGCAGGGGTTTAGGCTTTTTCTAGTGCTTCTCTGTTTCAGCTCTTTCTGAAAGATTTATTTCCCATATCTAGTCATGGTTCTTGAGATCCTGTGCATCCCATTGCTTGATATGATAATTTTGTGAGTGTTTGATCAGCTCTCTGAACATGCCTGGTTTGTCTGTAAGGACATCTTTCAACTGCTTTCCTGTTTCTGGCAAATCTTAATTTTATTCACTGTAATACCTGCAATCAAGCTACCCTGAAGCCATATGTCAGCAAAAGGGCTTTATATCTGTCAGTGATGTGAGGGCAGCAGACACAATACAATATCTATAAACCCATCAGATAAAATAAAGCAGGGCACTGTGCAAACTGTGAGCACTTTGTAAATCACTATCCAGTTTTTCCTTGAAGATGCCTGTCCACAAATACCAGCAGCTTGTGTATACAGGGCTACATTCATTCACACAGCCCTTTTCAGCCTTTGTGTTTGTGAGCCCAGAGCATCTATGGAATAAATACCACCATTACTCTCAGACGAACAAGTGTCATGTACTAAAAGAACTTTATGGCCGAGAGGATAGGGACACTTATCCTTTATAAAGCTTCTGAATGCCTTAGAAGACAACTAACAGGGCCACCAGTGTTTCACATGTTGCAGGGAAGCACAGGTCACTGGCATCTGGTGCAGAAACTTCAGCCTATGTGCTCACAGGAACCAGGAAATCAATTACAGGTTCCTGGCTCAAGTCATTCTAGGAGGTGGCAGGAACACCAGGTGCCTTCCCTAGGACTCTGCTTCCGTGGGCAGGAGCAGACGAGGTACTGTGTGCCCCACCATGTTCCACACAGCCTGCAGGAAGCCAGGCTGGCCACCTCTGTCCCTCAGGGTCCCTGGCTGCCAGTGCTCCCTTGCAGGAGCCAACAACAAACAGCAAGAGACATCACCTTTCCATAACCCGCAAGAGGCTACAACTCCCTGCTTCCTTCCCAGCCTGCCCTTCCTTCCCTATCACCTGCCTTTCCTTCTCGTCGCCTTTGACAATTATTGCATATTTGCACTTTTTTCTGTACTGAGTCTGGAGAATGACCCTGCATATCAAGCACGTGTTGCTTTCTAGCTCCTCACTAACCTACGTTACTCATTTCTAAAAGGACTTTTTTTTTTTTTTAAAACATTGAAAAATGCTTTTCTTTTAGAGGATCAAACTACTTTTCATATTTGCAAAACTAAGAAACATGTACATTTTGAGATTGCTCCATATTTCAAATGCATCTCCTGAACTGAGCACAGATTTGCTGAACTTAGAACAGACTTGCAAGAAATTTTGATCAATCTGAATTCATATCTTTAGTTAAAAACATTTTCAAGCAAACATTTTCATGAAATCTGGCAAAAAACAACAGATGAAAGCTGATCCGTAAAGAGCAGAAGGAACTTTAACTCAATGTTTAAAAGTCCTTTATCCTTTGATCTTGTTAACAACCATTTAACAGCAATTAATGATGTTACATGCTTTTGAAGAAAACAAGTCTTTGTTATAGGCTCCACACTTCTATCCTTTCAATTATGAGCTGTATTAAGTCCTCAGAATTAAATAATTCCTGTGCCTCAAGCTGGCCCTCAGAAGCACAGCAAACATTTACCTTTACATTTTACTCAGAAGCAGCCAGAAAAAGCACGTTATATTCAGAAACACACAAATGATAGTGGGGAAGTGGAAGGTGGCAACTGATGGTGTCACAACCTTATCCATGTGATACAGGCAGTTCACCCTGTCCAGGGGTTATTTGCATTGCAACAATAAATGATCAGTGATAAAAGAGTTAAAAGTTTTGATGCAAGAACAACACAAAACCAACACGGGCCCTGCTGTTTCTTGTCCAGAAAAGGGTTTTAATGTGAGAACAGCAAAAAGCAGCATAGGTCCTACTGCTCCACAGCAGAATACCACAGCATTGCAGCAATAGCATGAGCTCTGATATTCTCCATTTTCCACCTGTCCTCTCTGTAACTGTTACATATAAAATAAATAACCAGCGCTTGCTATAAGAGCAAAATCAATCTATTTGGTTGTATTAGTACTTCAGGAAATTAATGCCAGAAAGTGGACATTACGGAATCATATTGAATCACAACAAAGTTAACACATGAATGAATGCCTTGGGGTAATGACTCTTTGCACCAAGGATATTCTGCTGTTGAGAGCTCTGCAGACAGCAGCTCATGGCAGAGTGAGAGTGAGATCTTTAATGCTGTCCAAGGTAGCAGGTTCCCCAGCCAGTCTTGCACTACAGGTAAGAAGATGTGAACGTTTCACTCTTTTATCTCCAGACTCCACTAACCGTGACTCTCTTGATATGATTGAACGATGCATATGCCTGGTGTGCCTGGACAGCCCGAGCGGGGTGGAACTCAGTGATACAAACATGGCATTGCAACTGCTACATGGGGGAGGCTACCATAAAAACGGGGCCAATCGCTGGTATGACAAACCTATGCAGGTAAAAACCTTACAGTACTATGATATTACTTGCACGTGGCAAAGAACTTCAGTTGTGCTTGTGGTAGGGACCACTTAGAAGCACATGGGAGAGAGAGGGAGGTGGTGTCTGCATCCACCAGGCAGGGCTGGTGCTCCCTGTGGGGCAGGGAAAGCAGACCTACTGCCTCACTGGCTGGGGGTCTTCAACACAGGGACACTTTCACCTCCCACGAGGTTGGTGTTTGCGCATGAGGAGGCAGGGAGATAGACAGACATACAGATAGGCAGACTTCTAATAAAAAGCAGTACACATTTATTATAATCAATCAAGTGGAAAAAAAATGCTGGACAAACAGTCCAAAACAAAACAGAAAAGCACAATAGCTTTCCCTGATTTCTCTTCTTACACATTTTCCCTACATCCTAGAAATGCTACTGTTTGTAATTTAGTCTGTGTTTAAGTTAGTATTAAGTTCCACTTAACAGACTGCATGTTCATTTAATAACATTCTTGCCAAGGCTTTCCTGGAAGTGTTGATTTCTCAAGCCTCTTTCCCAATCAAGCTTTGATTGTCATATTTGAAAGTGTCACATTGTTATTTTCAGTTTGCAATAGACTCAGGGTGAAGCAATGTATTAATCTCCAACTGTCAACACTGTTGACACCTCATGAAAAATTGAAAAAACCTTGACTGATCCACTGATTGCGCAATGCTGGTTGTTTTTGCCATATCTAAGAACGGCAACATGAAAAGAGAGACCACTAAACAAATTTCATTTGCACTGATTTATCCTAGCGCAAATCTATTTCAGTAGTCATTCCTGATTTATGCCACTGCAAATGACATCGTTAGCAGACTCCAGTGCTGTGTTTTTAAAGAATGAAATATTTGTCTTTAAGACCCATTTGTCTGCGGTTAGACTCCTCTGTTATTTGCAGGGCCACTAGTTAAGATGTTTCAAGAAGATGAGAATAAACAAGCCCTTATTTTCATTTACTGTCAGAACATAGTGGGAAACAAATACATTTGCATAGTGTGCAGGAGCGCTGCACCTGGTGCGATGTATGCAGGCCAGAAGTAGTTCAAAGGTGAAGAGAAATTGTTCGGGGGAAAAAGATCCCATTTTCTTTCATGCAAATAGAGATTTCATAGATAGCCGTTTCCACAGAAAGACTTGCTCTTTCCCTCCATACCCTTCTTCAGCTTTGCAGTAAGGCATCAGGAAACATCCAGGTAAACTTTCTGCATCACACACACACTCTGAAAGCCTCATGGAAACTACTGGAGACCAAGGAGGCAGGATGTGCACATGAGGACAAATTTACAGAGTGAGCTGAGTGTGAAAAGTCCAGCCAGAGATGCTTCAGAAGAAGGGGGGTGGAGGATAAAGAAAAAAGTCAGGAAACATGAGACAGGTTGCAGTTTGCTCTGAGACATTGGCTGTTGTTTGAGGTGCAGAAATAACTGACTACACGAGGGTATCACTAACTCGCAGTGCAGCAGTTATACCAGTATGCAATGAAATCAAGGAGGATGAGGGGAATGAAGAAAACACCACCAGAAACACAAAGAGGAAGCAGGACATTAAAACAAGCCATGAGAAAGCTATCAAACAAGGATGAGCTTGCTCACTTGATACGAAAATTGTAATAAAATGTGATACTAAGGGACTTCCCAGGTAAAGTAGTTGCATTACTCCCAGCTGGGGAAGAACGTCAGCCTGTTTTTTGTGAAGTTTTTAATTTGTTTTTTAGTGACTGGGGTTTTCAGTACCATAAAGCAGATGCTAAATCCAATGTCCAGATTACAATGGTCATTTACCAAAGTTTACATTCTCATTGGCCTCAGTCCAAAACAGCAGCATGAAAGGGATCGAACGTAAAGACTTTCACAGGACAAGAAAGTCTCCCATGATAAGTCTGTAAGTGTCCCACTGATCTTTAAGTCAAGGAAGTCCTTGAAGCGAGCAATGACAACATCACTTTTTAGATTGCCATCATGAGTAACCTATGATTTATTCACTACATATTTTGCACTTGTTCTCTCCTTTACTTAGTTTGTGGTAGGAAGAGACGGAGTCTGTGGTACTGTGTGTGAACACTCCCCTTTCGATGGCATCGTACTGGTGCAGTGCACTGAACACCTGCTGAAGCACATGTGAGTCCCCTCTCAGTGCAGCAACTACCCCAGGAAGCTTCTGCCAGTGGCAAATTTCCCCTGGTACACAGGGCCACTAAGCCCTGTTCAGCTGCTGGAAACTAGTCACTCACCTGCTAAAAAAGCCATGTTTGACAAATAGACTCTCACTGTGAGCTTAATGACTTTTCTCTCACATACTAACAGGAAAGAAAGCTCCAAGAAATTAGTCCGAGCTGATTCAGTAAGCAAGCTTCCTGCTCCACGGAGACTAAGATGGAAATGTTCCCCTGAAATTCAGGCACACTTGGCATCATCAGCAGAAAAACTCCAAAGGTAGCACATAATCCTCACTTTTTTCAATGACTGCAAGCTGGGAGCTACCCAGCACAGTGTGAGCAGGGATGGATTTTCCCACAGAGGGCCCCCCCTGCCCTCCTACTCCTCCTCTTCCCAAACACAGCTAAGCACGGGCATACCTAGCATCTCGTAGCGGAATGGTACCCTATTGGGCTGGGGCTACTTCATGGTGTTCAGGAATTGCAGTGCCATTGTTGTCCTGTCACTTAAATACTAAAAGTAACCACCACTGGTTTAAAAAAGTCTTGTCTGCACAGGATGCAAATGGTACAGGACCTCTGTTTTTACGGGTACATTTTATGGGTTTGACCTTACTAAAGCAGAGGACATGGCAAGGGGGATAAGTATATGGGACAGTAGACTACAACTGGTTTGAATAAACAATTTGAATTCAGGAATTTTATTTGTTTACATCCATGTTGCTCCTACAAAGGTTAGTTCTTCTGATTGTGTTTCCAGACTGTAAAAGATTTGCATGATTTGAGGGGGTGGGAGGATAAAGAGATTTTCTTCAAATTATTTAGATCACAGGCCTGAGTGCTGACGTGAACTCTCTGTACAGAATTAACACAATGATATGATCGGCTGTATGTCCAGTACATTGGACAAAGTGGCTAGAAGCATACAGGAAAGTATGCAAACATTCAGAATGCAGAGTAATTCCTTTTTGTTTCTAAATAAAGGTAGTAGTCCTCTAAATTGAAACTTATGAGGAGCTCATGGCCTCCATCAGGTTTTTAATTGACCCATTTCTCACACTTGTAAATCTTAAAGAAATTTGTCCTGAACAAAGGAGGCCCTGACTTAGGCTTCAGGAGTGAAAACACTAGGTTTAAAAAAAAAAAAAAAAACGGGGGTGGGGGGGTGGGGGGGGGGTGCTGGGTAGGAATGTTACGCAGATGACCCTGAGTACCACAGCTCACTTTAAGGCCGCAGATTACAAACCCAGCCTAGGATCAGTACGAATAGAAGTCACTGACTAGGAAGAAGTCACCAAGGTCCAGGACTGTCCAAACAGCAGAAGCCCCCTCACCTCTGTGGGTCCAGGCAGGAACATTTCTCTGGGTTTTATTTAGTCTGAAATGGAATGTGAGATTCCTGCATTCCCCCCCACCCCGTGGTAACTGCCTCTACTTGTTTTCCAGGATGGTGAAAAATCTGGACTTTATTGCCTACAAGTTTGAAAGCTATGGAAAGGAGTTTATTAAGAAACAAAGGATTAGCCCAGATGCCTACATTCAAGTAGCACTTCAGCTGGCATTTTACAGGTAAGGTTAACTCAAACCAGATGAACAAGGTAGCAGGAGGGGAGAACTCACAACTGGTTGTTTATAGAGAGGGTCCAGTTTTTCCCAACACCCTAAAAAAATGCCCCCTGCATGGAAATGAATGATTTAACCTAACAACGGTTAAGTCAGGCAGAATAGAAGTTGCCGCCCAGCTCTGGGACACAGCGTTCCTTTCCCTCACTGCCTTTCCCACTCTTTGCTCTGCCTTCCCATCCCTGTCTCCTCCAGACACCATTCCAAGCCACTGCCCTCCCCACAGCTGTCCTGGGCTTGGCACAGAGAAGAGGGTGAGGGATGTGGCAGGGAGTGGCAGAAAGTCCTACCACCCATGGCAACAGGAGCTGCTATGGAGTCCCAAAAACACTTCCTTGCCACTGAGGGTAGCTTGGGAGGAACCGTGGCAATAACCCATAGCTCCCTGCATGCAAGTGCCCCCAACATATGCAGTGGGGTAAATTGCCCACAGGGAAAAACACTACTGCAGGATTTCAGATCAGAGTTCCTATACAGGACAGTAACTTCTGCTACTGCCTTCACAGGCATCCCAAGATTTAGTAATATCCTCTAATTTCCATGGTATTATCAAAGTTAAAAGCTGCTTTATACATTGTCAGAACAGCTAATGCTCCAGGCTAGAGATCGGTTGCATGGTTTCCTGCAGAACAGCCTATTACATGAATAATTCTTTATCATGTCAAATTAAATCCTGAAGTGGTCTTTACCTAGCCAAAATGAACAGATGCCTAACACATTTTGTGTACTCCATAAAAATCTGTTAAACATCCATTTTGCGTATTCCATTGACCAAGCTCCAACAATGACCTGGTCCAAGACTTTCATCTGGATCTGAGCAATAATTTAAATCCCACATATGCAAAAAAGCCCCACAGCCTCAGGGACAGCTACATCATAACTGAGACCCCTGATTCTACTGGAAGTAGATAAGGCACACTCTGAAGCAAGGAACAGTAGCTATAGTCCTGGGTCCAAATTAAATAACAATCTGTGCTCTGTTCTATTTGCAATGTGGGTTTTCATTCCAGCTCGGTCTCAAAAAGCATGCTTTTCTCCTATTAATTTTCTGTTTTTTATTGACACTCAGAGTTCATTTTTCCTTGTTTTAAATAAAACATATTTCACTCCTATAAGTAAATGATTAATTACACAATTATTTTACGATGCAGTACAAATAAAACATTCCTTGAGATCTTTCAGTAGATTTTAGTTTTACTAGCCTTGTTTTTACACAGCAAGTCATTTTTTTACTGGCAATACATAACTAAAATGTAAACTGCTGCATGAAGCTCCTCATATTAGAGTTGAGTGAGCATTCATCTTTTTTAAGTTTCTTATTGAATTCTATCAGCATTAGGATGAATACTATATGCAAAAAATAAAATCATGGCTGTAACAGTAAAGTGTACCAAGCCTATATTTCCTTTAGTCCTTACGATGCCTTGGAAATAACTGGTCTTTGTTTTTCTTACTTCATTCTCTCAGATGCCACAGGAGACTTGTCCCTACCTATGAAAGCGCTTCCATACGCCGATTTGATGAGGGCAGAGTTGACAATATTAGGTCTGCCACCTTGGAAGCATTTGCTTTTGTAAAAGCAATGATTGATGACAAGTCAGCTCTATCGGTATGTTGGTCTGTCTCCTTCTGCCTTCCCTGGCAAAACCCTAAGCAAATATACATTCATGATCCCCAGTACCTCACTTTGTTAACTGAGAACTTAAAGGCCTAGCACTGAGTAACTGGCCTCACAGATTTTGCTCTTGGTGCAAACCAACTGTTATGCTAAATTTTTATTTTTTTTTATTTTTAACTTAAGCATATAAAGGATTCAATAGATAAGACATTGAAAGAAACAAAACATCTGATTTTAGACTTAATATTGCCTTCTGAATGTGCTATCACCAGATTCAATTCTAGAGAGATCTAGGCTGAACATGGAAAGTTCTGGTATCATTCACTATACTGCTGCACCAGGGGGAACGCCTGGCTGGCCCCCTGCAGTAGGTAGCTCTGCAGCAGATCGCAGTGCGTGAAGTGACATAATTCACATGCTTGGATTTCAGTGGATAAGTTTTGGCTGATCTTTTGGGTTTTAAAGCTGTATTTCTGCCACATAGCATTAGCTTTCAGGGCTCTCCAAGGGGACTGAACTTCCATGATGAAAAAGTTTCATCAGGCTAATGAAAAAAAATGCTCCAAACTGTCCTGACATCATTCTGCAAAAAGAACAATTGTTACCTTTCTTTGAGCCACCACCAGAAGCTGCCAGAGTCTGCCAGAAGCATGAGTACTCTGCATATTAGCTGGGCATGCAAAGAGGTTTGGCTGACAGAGCTGAGACTGTAGCTGCATGAACAGCTCCGTGCCCCTGTCCCTCCTGTCGTCCCTGCAGAGCCTCCCTCAGCATCTCGCTGTGTGCCACTTCCACCCACTGCACTCTGATGCTGTACAGGGAATTTCCAGGCTGCTGTTTAGATGCAACATGCTGCCACAGTATAAATTATTTTGCAGAGCAAACCCAATCTAGTAGCATCAACTCACATTGCTGTTAGGTAGCATCAAACATAGCATCGCTAGAAGTAATGCCAGGCTGCAGACTAAGTGTAAATTAACAAACTGTTGTAAACCAAGCCCTAATACCCCAGAGAGTGAGGAAAAAATTATCCAGAGAAATAGTTATTGTTCCTCCATGGCTTTTTCAATCTCTTTCTGGTTACCACGTCCAGGATTTAGCTCATGATGAACATTTGAATAAGTTCCACGTTAAAGTAATAACTCAAAGGAAAGCAGAGGTAATTTCCTATGCTGAGTGGCTAATTCAGGACAGATCATGACCATGCCATCACACATTACAGTGACTACTGTGCAGAAGACAAGAGAAGGCTTGTGTTATTTGCTACTCGTGTCCCATCTGACTGCCCACAACACAGCTCATAATGGTATTTCATTAGAAGCTGGTGTCACCTTTGCACACTTTCCCCGCCCCTGCACAGTCAGGTACTCAGCATAGGCTCAGCCCCAACACAGGTACCTGCTGGCCAGCAGCACTCTGAGGAGGAGCCAGCCTGCTCCTGGTACACTGCTCTGCCAGATCCTTCTTGTTCCCTCCAATAATCTCTTTCTAACCTCCTTGGCCCACGACTTACTGACTTCTGCAGTTCTCCCAAAGCTTTGGCATTTCTCACTGTTTTACTACCCAAATCTAAGACTGTGCCCACTTTTAACAGTGTTCTAAATTGTATTGCTTCACACAAACAAGCAGAAGAATGCCATGCAAGTCCAGAGTGAGCTCAGTCTCACCCCCTGAATTTTCATGTTGCATGCCTTGGCAGTACCAAACACAGAGAATAATGGTTTAATTCTCCCTGAGAAATGTGCAAGCATAATGCAAACCAATCCAGCGATCATTCTTCTGGCTTCTTGTCCAATGAGATTCAAAGGATATAGAAACTGATTTGTAATTATTCTTTCCCAGTAACTTATATAATTCAGAAATCTTTGTTGTGATTTGAGCATCTCTCTATCCAAAATTACATATATGTACAGCAATATATATAATATATAACTATATACATAACAATAATATGTATATATTGCAATCACAGATTCATGAAAAACAAAATTCACTTAACTCTATTCCAAGGTGACTTCTTTAGACCTGCAAATTGCCTCTGGATTTGAATGGATTCATTTTTAATTTTTTTTGGACAATGAGATGCATCACTTGGTTCAAGTATCCTTGGACTCCCCAAAATACAGTTTGTTAATAGCCATTAATCCAAATCAAATTAAAAACAATTTCCTATATGATGCTAATAAAAATGATTGTCAAATGATAGCTTGAACAGTCACCAAAGATTGATCGAGTCAGATTGATTCTCTAGAAGGAGAAATATCTCATGCATTTGACACTTGCTGTAAAAAAAAAAAAAAAAAAAAAAAAAAAAACAGCATCTGACACTGCAGAGATTGCTTGAATAGCTGTAAATTAATCAGATTTAAAGACTGCATGTGGTAATTTAATCTCTCTAAGGGAACTAAGGCCTGAATCTAGCCCTATGAAAAAAATAGACTCTAACTTCGAAGGTCCCTGATGGTGGCCTTGAATTGTTTCTAAAATGATTTCTTTGTTCAAAAGATCATTCATCGTTCATAGGAGCTGAAGGCTCCCTGTTCATCTGTGGGCCCAGTCATTTCTGCCTGTTTCAGGGTCTCCCAAAGTTGCAGCATCTGATTCGATGTACATTTGACAGGATCTAAAATTTACTAGCTTGTTATCTGAAATCCAAGGCATCTGTGCAGGGTAGAACAGCCTTGAAAAATTCTAGATGCCCTTTCACACAGGGGAGTAATTTATTTTTATTTTTTTTTTTGGACCAGCTAGTAAAATATCAGTAATAGTTTTCATTAATATCAATGTCATTGGCCAGATGAACCATACTGGAGAAGATGCCTGGCTGTTTTGAAAACACTGAATTATACTCAGCAATTATTTTACTACTTCAGATGGAGTGGTTCAATCAGTAATAACCTACACACCCAAAATCCGTGGAAAGGAGCTGCAGATCTTTCCTTGACCTCAAACAAACCACCACCAATGAGCCTGTTCAACCCTTGCACAGCCAGGCATGGTTACTGAGCAGGACACTGAATCCCCATGACTTTTCAGTTATAAGGAGTACTTACACCTGAGCAAGGAACAAAGGACATTTTGAGAGTGCCTGTTGTTTGGTTGCCGGTTAATTATTGGACAATGTGATTTCTTTAAGAGTTTAGGCAATAAGAGAGATATTTCAATTCCCCCAACAGGACTCCGAGAAGATGCAGAGATTTAAGGATGCAATTGCAGCTCAGACTAATTACACTATTCTGGTAAGTAAAATACTGTTTTGTCTGAATAAGAACTAGTTGTTTTTTCACCAAAAGTCTGAAGATACAATCATTAACTAAGCATCACAAAATGTACATATCTCTAAACCTTAAAATTATCCACTGTGTCACACGAACGTTTCTGATGACCCAAACACCCTCCAAATAACCATATTCACCTAAACTCACTTCCTGGAAAGCAAAATAACAGAATTCTGCAAAAAACATCAATGGCAAGACCACTACTCTTGACCACCTCACACATCTTGATCTGTCATGGAGCATGACCCTCTGTATTCATTGTATGCATGGGGAACGTGCATCTTTTAAACATTTATAATTTGTATCAATGTCATAATTAGGAGTCCCAGACATGAATTAGGATTCCACTAAGCTTTGTGCAGTACAAGTTAACAATTCAAAAATGGCTTTCACTGTAAAGAGTTTGCAATCAAAATATAACAACAGAGTGTTGGTTTTTGTTTGTTTGTTTTGTTGTGGTATTGTTTTTTGTTTTCCTTTTTGTTTTGTTTGTTGAAAAAAGTATTGAAAGGTTTGCAATGCAGAACACTAACCAGATGAAATAAGCCTTTATTCTGTGCTTCTTGTGACCCTCATGAAGTATTAGCCATGCAGATAGCCAAGAAAAGTGGAAATGAGGTATTCTAAGATGAAGCAGTAACTGAACACCTTATCGTGAAAAAAGTAAGCAAGGCTTAAAAGCAATTGATTTCACTGCAGTGTAATACACAGACAAAATAGAACTCCAATTTCAAAATCCAGATCCCCCAAATTTACAGGCTTTCATATCCATAAGCTATAACATTACATACAAGCTTTTGACAACTGTAACATATTCAGAGATGTTTGTTTTTTTCTCTTCAGAATGAACCAGTTGTTCATTTTCTTATGTTCCTCTTCCCTAGAGGTGAGAGGTCCTTATCTGGGACCTGGTCCTCAGCTGACAAAAGCAGTAATTTTGACTGAGTCAGTGGTCAGCAGCTGAGAATGCAGCTCCTCAGATTGTCCAGTATACTGGGCAAAGTGTAATTTATAAAAAGTGTCATTAACAATGAGGAAACAATTATAGTAAGTCTTTTAAAGACCTGAATGTAGTGTCTAACAAAAGGAAGAGACACTAAACTGATTATTTTTTCGCTGAATGGTATCAAATGCAACTCATTTTCTGCTGATTACAAATGAGACCATTCAGCCTGAGTAATGCTCCACATCCCACTGTGCCAGGACAAAGCACAGATTTCCTCTACAAACAACTTTGTCAAACCACTCATGAAATTAATACATGTTAATAACCAGCTATGTTAAGTGAATTTGCTACCCGTAGTTTTGCCTCAGACCATTGCCTAACAAACCCACAGTACTGATTGCTGTTTAACTACTCGTAATATTCAAGAAATCATTCACGTCCAGGGGTGGTTTCAGAGGTATACCCAGGGCACTGGAGAGGTGAAGTGTTGCTTTGAGGCAGGATTTATTCCTAGGACCGTGAAACAAAAGAACCAGGGAAGGAAAGCAGTTTTGTGTTTCAAGTATAATGCCAAGACCATGCCTTCTTGAAGCTAAGACACAACAACATCTCTAAAGCAGAGACAAGTAACTATCTCACCCGAACCATCTCAGAGAAATCACACAATGAACACAACATGCTGCAGATCTACTAGGTCACAACCGATGGATTTCCTGTATGACATCTCTTTAAATATATATATATACACACCTATATATATGTGTTCTATAAAACCTTCCCTCCAAGTAATTTCTGTTCAAGAAAATGTTATAAAATTCACCATCAAGTACAGCTCATGGGAAAATACTTAATTTTCCTATGGTGATTTTACTTATCTTTACATTTTAAAAGGCCTTTAGGTATTTCTTCTCACCAAGTGCCCCTTTCTTTGTCAGAATAGCAGATTTAATTGATGTGCATTTAAACTAGGGGCAAGACTTCCATGGTCTGACTAAATTGGGTGTAACAGACTGAAATGTAATAGCTCCTAAGAAAAACAAAAAAGTCTACTTCATAAAACAAAAAGCAATTTAATGATTTTATTTCCCCTTGTTAGGGCTTACTAGTAGCATTGCTATCTTAAATGTGGAGCTCTAAAATTCAATTTAGCACAGTTTTTTCCTATGCGTTGACTCACAGTTTATTTCGTTAGCCCGTCTCGGCCTCTCTTCAGACATGACATTGATCTATGTTGCAAAAATGTCATTGCTAACAGCCTTATAAATCTTGTGCGATAGCAAAATATTTCCTTTGATTATCAAGTCAGTTTCCCTCTATGGGAAAAAACAACATAAACACTACCCTGATGCATGCTACCTTTTGCAGCATCCTTGCTCCATCTGGGCTGATGAACAAATGGCCCCCTTCCCAATGGGTGCCTACTCCTTATTAAGCCAAATAAGATTATGCACTCCCAGCCCCTTGCTTCAGGCACTCATTAGTGGTTAAAATGATTCTCCTCTCAAGAGGAAAACCAAGCTTGTGCCTTTTATTTATTTATTTATTTTAATTCTCCCCTTAAGAGGAAAACTAGCTTGTTTTTTTTATTATTTTTATTTTTATTAAATCCTACCTGCTCTCTCTGGCTGCTTGTTTCCCTTGTTCTACATTTCCTTCCTACATGACCTTAGCCTGCTATCCAGGAATGAGCCACAGCTCAGTCCTTACAAACTGTGCCCTCTCCAGCAAGGGTCAGCCCAGACTGAAGGATCATCTGAGGCAATTCCTGCCTGGTTGGATCAGCCCAGCACTCTTCTTCAGATGCCAACATTTTGACTTGGTTTCCTAAAGCAACAAAGCTCCTGTAACTGTACTGTCTGCCCACTCTTTCTACTGACTTTTGATCCCATTAGCCATCTTCAATCACATTTGCTAGCAGGGAAAGATCTTAAAGCTAATTAAATTCCTGAAGTCTACAGCGGGAGATAGCTAGACAGTAAACCCACAGGGCACAGACTTACTGCAGGGTTGGCACTAGTTAGCTCCTGACAGCTGGACACCAGCACGTCCCTATGCTTCCTACACTTGCTGTTTTCAATTGCCTCATTAGAGGGAGGGCTAAAGTAAGGGCTGCCCCTGAGATAATCCAGCTCTGCAATGAAAATGGAAATTGGGGCAGTGAATGAAACAGTGAAGACATCTGCACCCCTAATCCTAGTCTTCTCAAGTGGTGGAGAACACTAGCAGATCTGTGATAGAACGGGAGATCTATCCATTCTACACTTCAAACTGGATCTAACTTTTATATGGGCTCTGCACTGAGATGTAGTGGAATCAGAAAGACTTCCAGAGGTCCCTTCCAAATTAAGTTGTTCTGTGATCCCTAGTAAATCTGGTAGTAGACATCTACTAGATCTTTGGATCTAGCTTTTATGCAATGACAGACCTGCCAGAATGAGACCCAGGTAGTAAGGCAACAAAAGATTAATTTGTTCTTATTTGGAAGTGTTTTGAAACTTCCTTTCTTTTCTGCTCCCTTCAGCAGCTCTGAAAGCCCACTCCGTGATATTCACAGAGAATATTTGTTTGAGAAATTATGTGCACCTAGAACTCCAGATAACATCAGCACAAAACACATCTCCAGACCATCTCCTTCCTAATTTTTACATTTTCAAAGCACCATATGGACATCTAGTTACTGACCATCAGCAAAGCACACACTCTGAGCAATATCTGCACATTACTGGCATTACAACACTCAAGAAAAGTTCATCAGCTCTGAGCAGAAAGCAAGGCAGCAGCAGCCAGCAAAGCGCCTGCGTACTCAGTTAACTGCTGGTGTCTGTCATGTTGTACACAGGCTATTACTGGGATGGCAATAGACAATCATCTACTAGGCCTGAGAGAGGCGGCACGAGAACACTTCAAGGAACTGCCAGAGATATTTACAGATGAGACGTATTTGACAAGCAATCGATTCATCCTTTCAACCAGCCAGGTGAGTTTTTCCTATCCATTGGTCTTGCTAACCAAGGGCTAATTAATCTGTGTTCTGCCAGACCCTGTATCTCACAATGGGAACGACAGATTAATAAATAAATAAATAAATGCTAGTACCATCAAGAAATCTGCAAATTTTTTAATCCAGTTTTGTCTTGCTCTTCAAAATCAGCACAGTATCTACTGGCTGATCTAACTTCAGTATCTACTGAAGTTATCAGTTCCCTAACAGCATCACAAAGCCCTTCCCAGAAATTCTGGAAATGCACACATACAAATTCAGTAAAATTTGTACAAGGGCTCGGTGTTTCCTCACTTCCCATACTATGTATCTTCCTATTTCCTTTCTTTTCCTTCTTCCCCTGAGGTGCCAGCTCTAGCGGGAGTTCTGTTCCTGTGACTTGTACAGCCACAAGCCAGGCAGGCTGCCGCTCTGAGAAAGAAAAGCTAAAAGGCATGGGGAAATTTTACTCTTAAAAGTAGCTGTGTTAGAAATCTTCAAGAGCCTTCAGTTATTCAGTGTAAGACTGCAATCCGTGCAGACATGATTCTTAGATTTACAGACATTTTAGACAGTTGCGGATTTACAGTTCTGTGCAACTATACTAAGATACTCTAAGAGCGAACATTTCCTACATTTAATATTCTGAATAAGGAAACATCCTTTGTTGCATACAGCCTAAAAATTAAATGTTTCATTGCATATAGTAGCAATCCTAATGAAAGAAGAAATTTCTGCAGGAATTCATTTTCTGAAACACTAACCCAGCAGCATGGATTGGAACTATGCAACAAAAAAGACTTATAATATCATGCTACAGCATAAAGCCTTAATAAGTAATTTGATCTTGTCATAATGTTTGTAGGCTTGAGACATGAGTGAATGTAACCAACACCCTACTACATAAATTCTCCAAGAAACTATCCGTGAGCAAAGAGTGTTTCTGAATAGCTTTATGGCCTTCGGCTGTTGTGCAGCAAATTTATCTGACAATTCTATGGCTCTATTAGCAGGACTAATGGCTTGTTCTACACCATTAAAAAGCCAAATGTCATTTCTGAAGGCCCATGTGCACAAAGTCTGAAGCACAGATTTCTAACACATCTTTTATTTTCTCCAGGAGAAAGTGTTTCACTCCTGTATTATGCTAGGATTAAACTGAGGTGTAATGGAAATATAGCACCCAGATGCATTAACATACGCTTTTACACAGCATCACAATTAATGAATACTAGGATTAGAATATAAATTATTATTAGAATATAAGCTCATATAGAAATGGATGATACTACTTTCTATAATTGATTACGCTCTTCACACTAGAAGGTTAACATAACCTTAAGATAACCTTATGAAATTACAAACCTTAGAAAAGTCTTATGCATCATGAGAATGTATCAAAATTACATACAGCCTTAGAAGTTCCTTATCTGTCAGGAACAAAGCTTATATATGTTAAATATCTGTATCAAGTGAGAAATGCATTATACCCCCTTCAAATGATACCAACTCTCAGACCTTGGAAAACAAACAGAGCAGCCCCATTCTATACCGGGTTCAGCTTTTACTTTCCACATATCAGCTCCAGGTCTAGACTTCTGAAGGAACTCATACTCTACAAAGGGGATTCTCCACATTTTGAGCATTAGTAGAATTTGTTTATCTTTTTCCTCATTCTTAACCAGCTGATTTCAGGTGTCTTGATTAATCAGAAATCACTCCTTACCTTCTCCCTGTACCCAGGTTCCAACTACTATGGAAATGTTCTGCTGCTATGGGCCTGTGGTGCCCAACGGCTACGGGGCATGTTATAACCCTCAGCCAGAGCATATATTATTCTGCATTTCAAGCTTTAAAGACTGCAAAGAAACCTCCTCAGACATGCTGGCAAAAGCTGTGGAAGAAAGTCTCCTAGAAATCAGAGATCTGTGCAGCAAATACAACTCTACCGCAGCAAAGCCACTTGCTAAAAAAGAAGAAGCCAGACGGTTGCAGTGACCACAAACCCTAAGAGGCTGTGGGAATTATTTTGCTAAATCCACCCTATGAAGAAACAATGACATAGTTGTTCAAAGGCAAGATAGTACTAGTAATATTTCAGTGTAGAACAAAAATGTCATGTGTTTTACATTGTTGCCAACATTTAAAGCCCTATAAATATGAAATCTTCCATTTCATGCTTGAGAGTCAGCAAAAAGGTTTGGTCTCACTGGCTGAAATGAAGGAGGCAGTAATATGTGCCTGTATTGTACTACTATTTCTAACCATAATTGATTTATGCCACTTTATCATCTAAAAAAAATTAAGTTTGTCTATGACATGAATAAAACACTACAGCACACCAATTAATTAATATCCCCTGCAAGTAGTTCTAAATCATTTTCATGTCTTCCTGAAAGGTTTGCATGCAAAGAAAACAGAAGAAAAAAACAAAACAGTAGTTTCCCCTACTAGGTATATTGAGCATAACATTGTAAATAATAAGCTGTTGTCATTAAGTCATGAAATTTGCATGAAGAGTATTGAATACCACCATCCTATTTCCAACATTATAAAAGCAGATAATTTTTAATAGTGGTTGCCATGTATTTCTACAAACAACAACAGATTATAAGAAAATTAGAACAGTATCTGCATGTTCCCCCAATCCAAAAATGCTGCACAAGTAGTTTTGCCTTTATTCTGGTTTGCAACGGCCTCAAGCACAGGCCCATCCTGAAAGCAGCATATTTGAGATAAGGTCCATCAAATAGAAATGGAAGAATTTTGTCCATAATGAATTGACTTAATTATTTCTTTCTGCCAGTGAGCAAAATCCAATCTAACAAACAAAGAGGCAAAGCACAAAGCATAAGTGCAATTCAATTCTGCTTAAAACCTTTTTTTTTTGCACAGGAATTTTTTGTTTGCACAGGAATGAATTCTGTCCCTGTGACTATCAGGACAGCTGTATGCAACCACAGAAAATCAAACAGCAATAAATAACTAGAATGAAGAGGCAAACTTGCAAGACGAGGAAGTCCCCAAGATAGAACAATAAATACCAGTTTAAGAGCAGTGGTACTCATATCAGCTTTGCATTATCCCACCTGGGAGAGATTTATATTTTATATTTTTTTAATATCAGATATATGGTATCATATTCTGCAACATACAGTAAATTCAATTGCAAAAATAATATAGTACCTGGTAATTTCCACCTTTTCTATGCATATAATCCTGATTTTTTTCTCATTATCTCCTTAACTCCCTACAAATCCTTCCAAGGACTGGTATTTTCAGATACCTTCGCTCAAGCTGAAATACATGTATGTTGCCTTGTTTAGCACTGTTCAGTCGTAATTGTTAGAATATAACTTGGTGACAGACTAAAGACACTAGCTGAATCCAGCACTGATCTTTTGTTAGGCACACTGGAGCACACTCAGAAGTCTGCACAGGGACTTGCATGTGGAGAAGCGGAGACCTTTTTTCTTCCTTTGTAGACTGAATCTTAGCACTCATAGGCCTGAAAGCAAGGGAATGGATTTATTACAATAAACTAGAAGCACAGATATGTTTCTGTCTAAGAACTCTAGATATTGACTCAGTAGATTACTTATGCCCATGCTTATTTTACTGCCTCTTTCAAGTTGCATACATCCAATTAAATAGTCTGCAATCCACAAGCCCTCATAGGAAAGCACAGTGAGCCTAATAATCAATTGGAGCAAGTCAGCTATGTGCGAGCAAATCAGCTATGTTGATTTACAGTGATTGAGGGCTGGGCTCTTTTTATTTTTATTTTTAATTAATGTGTTGTTTTAAAAATATGTATGTTTTATTACTCCATGAGTGTGGTTCAAACCAAAGACAGAATTTATTTTTAAATTATGTAAATAATACTATGTTGTAAAAGCTGCCCCAAAGTTAAAATGTCCCCCTAAAATGTCCCTCTAAAAAATAATAATAATTTTTAAAAAGCGTTAGTCAAACTGAATGTTCACTTAATGGGTATACTGTTCAAGTTATGACTTGAAATTGTTCCCATGCTATAATTACAAAAATTACTTTGAAACATTCCCAGTAATTTTGCTGTCTTATGTCACTGCAAAGGCATTCTGCTCTTTTAACATAAATGTAGCACTACAATCTCAAGATTTTTGTTATATAACTGTTTGAAATTATGACCATACTTTAAGTGTATAAAATGCCGAAATTGATATTTGATTATTTATTAATTTAATTCTAATTAAATATATCATTTCATTTTGTATTCGTAGTTTGATAGATGTAAATATTTATTTGCAGACATTACCTGTGTTTGCATTTTACTTTTTTTTTTTTGTCTGGGATTTTAACAGTAGCTCAGACACTGTACTCAGCACACAATTACTGATAATTCAGGCAGAAACTCCAACTACTGAAATTTTATACCTATATATTGTTAAGAGCACCTTGTCTGTAGCTGCTATAACAAGTGTTTTGGATTTTTTTGACATCAGAAAATACTGGTGGTGGAAAATGCTGACATCTTATTCTTACTTGAGAAAGAAACCAGTGACCACCCAACGCTTCCTATTAATTTAGCAAAGCATTCTATCCTTGTACCTCAGATACTTAGTGATCTGCCTGAATACCTGAATAGCTTCAACAAATTCAATCCCTCCATTTATGTATGTGTTTAACCTCAGTCATTACTCATGCTAACTGTAGCATCTGCAAAGTACCTTACTCCATTTAAGAAATTTCAGACTTGGTTCCTGGTTTGTTTAAACTGGAGAGTCTTGAATAACTTAAAGATGGATAAAATTCACAGCACAGGACATTACAAACTTATCCTCAGTTTGCCAGCAGGAACTTCATAAGGGACCATGCTGCTTCTCAGTTACCAGAATCCCCTACACCTGTATCATATCATCCCATGCTGCAGATCCACCTACCAAGGATTTCAGGAAATAGGAGTTTATTTAACATTAGTTGTATTATACAAATTAAGTTCTCTTCTTAAGTTTTAAAATACATTCTGTGCACATGTATTTGTGGAAATCAAATGAGACACATTTAAAATATTTCCAACCAGAAAACAATGGAATAGATTGTTCTTATTAAAAAGGTTGAAAATC
This sequence comes from Aythya ferina, assembly GCF_964211825.1. Classification (NCBI taxonomy): domain Eukaryota; kingdom Metazoa; phylum Chordata; class Aves; order Anseriformes; family Anatidae; genus Aythya; species Aythya ferina. Next base: position 9,971,088 of record NC_140302.1, on the reverse strand, counting down.
CTGATTGACAGCCTAAGACATTAATATAACAAGTGGCAATGATTAAACGAGACCTCTTAGTGGGACCTGAGAAATACAAACTCTCTGCAAGATAATTTTAAGGTGGTAACTATTTCATTCTCTTCATAGGTCTGCTCCCACATACACACAGCACTGGGATGTAGCAATTAAAAAGCAGATTTTTGTGAACCTCTATATTCACGGTGAACAAAACCAAAAGAAACTTGACTTCAAAACTGGTGTTTTAAGGGTGCAAGAACCCGACCTCACTTCCTGTGAGTGCTGTCCAAGACCCTCTGCTGTCTGTGATTAGAGCGGGGCATGGTTGTGACAACGCACCTGAACTGCTGCTGCTGCTGCTGCACGTGTTACAAGATAGAGAACTATTTTAGTGATAACTTTTATTTTTATAAGATAGTATAGATTTATGACAAATGTAAATGCTTATTTATAGCACATTACGCTTCGGTTATGTTTCTTGCTCTATTGGAACGTATTTATCTGTACTTGTATTAACGTATATGTATATATGCGACCTGGAGCAGACGCTGGACACCCTCCCTCAGCTCACGCCGCCAATAAAAGCCCCCAGAAGACAGCTTGTCGCCTCTTGGTGCCACACACCACCACCCAGCCCCTCGCGGGGGAAGGAGCGGGGACGACGGCGCCGCCAACGGTCGCCCAACGGTCGCCCAACGGTCGCCCAACGGCCGCTGCGCGCGCCCCGTCAGGCGGCGGCATGGCGCGAGGCGCGGTGGTACGGGTGCTGCAGGGCCCGGCGTGGCGCCACGGGCTGCCGCAGAACAGCGCCGCCCGCCTGCAGGGCCTGCGAGGTGCGGGACGGGGCGGGAGGGGCTACACCGAGAAATGAGGTGTAGCTAGTCTATTGAAAACGATTCCTCGAGAAAACAAGGATTGCTGCAGCCCAGATGCTGCTCATTAGGGAATGAGCAACGCTTTCCCTTCATTTTAACGTTTTCTGCCTATAACAGGACACATAATAAAGATTTCTGCCTAGCAAAATTCATCTAAAGTTACCAGATAAATCGCGTTGTACGTGTGTGACCTGAAGTATTAAAACAAGTCACATTTTGTGATTATAAAGGCCTTAGATCATAGATACAACAGCAATAGACAAAGAAGTCTAGGACAAACCAGTACTGGGTTGGCACTGGAAACATACGAAGAGCCCGGGTTCACTCACAGGACTGCTGCTGCTGGCACTCCACTCAGGTTACCCGGCTGGGGCTGCCAGGCCACCCCAGCGACCTCAGGTAGGGACTGGGAAGGACCAGGCCTTACCTCGCAAGACCAACAAGTGCTGTGGGGAGCTGTCCCCCCAGGGACGGATCTCCAGCTAACAGCACAGAGACACCAGCTCTCATCCATTTTATGAGCATGAATTAATTGCCAGAGATTGCCATTGCAATTTGCTAGAAAGCAGTGAAAATCGTCTGATGGGGATTCTGCTCAGCTGACAAAAAAAAAAAAAAAAAAAAAAAAAAAAAAAAAAAAAAAAAAAAAAAAAAAAAAAAAAAAAAGCACAGCAGGAACTCATCATGCTGCTTCATGAACTGTACTCCTCACTCAGCCATTTTCGCTATTGTTTCTTCAGTAAATTGAAATGCTAGGAGTTGCCATCACAGGTGGATACAGTTAGGTTAAGTGCTTGAGCCATGCCACTTTCAGCAAGGAAACACCAACCCTGAAACCCTGACAAGTCACACAACTGCTATGGAACTGGGACAGTGAGAGCGATATTCCTATCTGCTTTTATCAATAAAACATGGACCAAAATAACTCACGTGCAGTGGTCAGAACGTGGTCTCAGCCTTAGAACATTGCCAATAAAAACTGAAAAGGCAAGAGCATAAATGTTAAGTATTCAGGAGCCTGCTTCTGCCTAGTAAAACAAACAAACAAACAAACAAAAAGCCATGGGATGAGATGAATAAAATAAACAAACAAACAAATAAATAAATCCTTAAATCCATGGGTGCCCATGCAGAAGCATGAGACATTTATGTGCTGCTGGAACTGCATCGAGTTCTCACTTCCCCTGTTCTGATTAATTTACAACACTATGCAATGTACTGTAATAAACCCAAAACACACCTAATTCAGCTAAACAAATACGTAGGTTGAGAGAAGGTTTTGTCCCCTCTGGCTTGATTCTCAGCTTCACAAAATCTCAAGGCTTTAATGTACTGAGGAATTACTCCTTACTGAAGAATTACTCTTTAAGCAGAAGTGAAATGAATTATGCGTCAATGAACAATTGGGTTATCAAGGTTGTTCACTTAATGTTCCAGCTGTTCTATAGCACCATCCTAATGTTTACTGGAGATTTCTTTTGTATTTAATCTTATTCCATGGTACTTGCAAATAAATACATTGTGTTTCTTACAGCTGCTGTGCCAGTTAATAGCAAATATGAGTGCATAATGAATTTCTTGCCTTTTACTGCTAGAACTAGAAATGACAGAGGGTGGAGGCTTCATTCAAAGGAGATCCATTAATGTAATAATAGAGAAGCTAGATATCAAAGCAGACAGGAGTTGTAGGGAGTTTTGTACAGCACTTAGTTACATTAACACTGTTATTTGCTTCTTGCTCTCATAAGCCCTAGAACTTCAATATACCAGGAGTTCACAGCAAAGCAAGCAAATGCAATACCGCTCACTGCTTCTTCACCCTTTTCCAGCTGTCCTGCAGGCAGATGGGCACCAGCTGATTCTAGAGGAGATACCAGACTGGAATACTGTAGAACTCATAGTAAACGAGGAGACTGTATTTCGCTGCAACATCAATGACCTGGATTTTGGTAAGCACAGAGTTTTATTCATCCCAGTCTCTCACTGAAAGCACTTACATTTTGAAGTGAGCACTTCCTAAGGCATAAACAGTCCAAGTTCTGTCAACATTAACTCTTCTAAGCTTGCATTACTTTATATTTGAGGCATTTTAAAGGGCACAATCAGGAAGAGAGAACAGTTCAGCAGTTAAGGCAATGCCTAGGAGAGCATTCTCTCAAGGCCTTCCTGCATGCACCACTACACAATCACAAGAAAACCAGTTAGATTTCAGTCCACAGTTAAAACTTATATGCTTGGGTCTTAGTTTATTTATTTATTCAGCTCCCCTTCCTTCTCCCCTGGCAAACCAAAAATAATACCATTGCAGTGCCCCACATAGAGGCATACATATATTTATATATTTATATATATTGATTCAGGAGAGTCAAAGAGCTTGAGGGCTCAAGTTCTCATTTCCTGTGCAACTACCTTCCAGAGAAAGGCTGAAAGCCACCACTCCTCCCCTCCCCACTATTCAACAGCTTCTCTAGGGCTGGGGAAGTTGGAGGTATGAAGGGAAAGCAGAAAGCTGACCAAGCACAAAGGTATTTTTAGCACCACATCTTGGTTGGTTTCACCTTCCTGAAAGGAAAGAAACAGAAAACAAACAAACAAACAAACAAAAAAGAAACAGTAACTGGGAGGTTCCAATACTGCTCCTTTTGGAAATTTATTCCAATAAAATACAACCTTTTTGTTGTTGTTGTTGTTGCAGTATTAGATCTATGCTATTCTACTGTCTGCTGAATCACCTGCACTGCTGCACTCACTTTTTGCCTTGTTTCAAATCCAGACCAAAAGTGAATCAGCCTCAGATTATGCAGTTAAACAGGGTAGAGCCAAACTGAGTCCAAGTACTGTGAGGGAGAATGCAAAGGAACACATATGTTACAACAAGGACTACAGATGTAAGATATGAATAAGCTTATTTGGATATACTTTCTAAGTTGTGTTTTTTCTCCTTTAGGAGGTGATGGCAAGTTGGATCCACTCTGTGAAGAAGCCAGAAAAGCAGTGTTAAATGCTTACTAATTTATACGTTCACAGTGCTTACTGATTTATAGGTTCACATTCTCTTTTACCTTGTTTTTCTGCCAGGCAATTTGCTTGCATCACAAAAGTATTAGAAATTTTATGATACAGTTGGCTCTTCATGCTTCTGTCTCTCTTAATGTGTCATTCAGACAGGAATATACATCCTTTTCCAGAACCAGTCATGTGTTACCACCCTGAATGTCACAAACTCATATAGAACTGTGACAAACAAGTAGTTCAAATAGTTTGATTTTAATTAAAAGAAGAATTAAATTCCTGGACATCTTGTATTATTTTAACTTTCAGGGAGTTTCCTATGTTAAAGATAGTCATTTCAAAGTTAATAGCTGCTGATCAATCCATACATACTCACACAAATGTGCCAGTTTTACTTTTCTCTTGGCCGCAAATATTCCAGAGAACGTTTTCGTATCTTTAGACACAGCCCAAGGGTACAGAGAGAAGCAAGCTGGCATGATTATAAGGGCAGGGTTAAAGCTGTCTGCAGTTACCATTACCAATATTCCAGGTATCAGAAAAGTAACACTGCTTTTTCCTCCCTTTTTCCCCCCTTGGTAACTAGATTATGAGGCTACTGTTTTGTTCCTGATTTATCTACATACACCCTCAACCTCAGTTAAAACCTACTTCTGGTCAAGGTGAATCCAACAGTTTGCAAGCAGCCATATGTTCAGGACACCAGTGCTCTGACAATTTTCAACTTGACCCATATTTAGTTTATGAAAGAAAGTGGTTAGTTTTTGCAGTCTAACGCAGTTGTATGAACAGAGAAACACAGCATACATTGAGGCTAAGGAGTGCTAGGCAGCTGCAGTTTCTAGTAGGGCTTCAGGCAAGACCATCTGACCATTACAGAGCCAAAGACAAATAAATCCTAGCACTCATAATAATTCCTATAAGCTGCAAGAAGGTAGGTAGTTACAAATAACTGAAGTACCTCTACTGCAGTACTGATCCAAAACAGAAATGTTGTCAAAAGAAATGCTTTGCTATACTAAAATACAATCTCTTAATTATATCCTAAAGATGCCAGAGGTATTAAAAATATTCTTTAGCAAGTGAGAAAAAAGTATTAATAGTTAAAATCAAGCAAAGCAAAAATCACACTGTTCTAGAAGACAAACATTTTTGCTTTCTATAACTAATGTTTTTAGTTTAGATTAGAAAGTGAAAACTTTCAGACGACTATATTGAGAAGATCAATAAAATTAACACTTTCACAGCTGAGAAAAGCACATTCTGGAGCAGACATTCACAAAGAGAGGAGATTGGGTTTTCATCATTTGCTCCACTCTAGCTCTGTCCTGGACAATACTGAGTTAGTTCACCATTCACTGGGGTTCTGACCCCATAACTACAGAGACAGACAGAAGACTAAGCTCCCCAGATCTCCTGAGCATGAAATGCTGTGAACATCAATGAAAACACTCTAAAAAGACCTAACCAGTTCTGTTTTTAAATTAAAAAAAAAAAAAAAAAAGTTTTCAGGTCTTACTGTGTTTAGTGCCCTCTGTAACATCACCCTGAGAACATTTTTGACATACCTCCAAGTTGGAATGGCAGCAGTTTTGTAGGGAGATATTAAGACATAATAGATCAGCTTGTTTAACTTGAATAAATACGAACAAGCTTTGAGGAACAGAAGGCTTCAGGTCTCAGAGAGAAGTAGCAAACTTCAAAAAAAAAAGTATGGGTTGAGAGTAACTACTCTGACTCTGCATTAGAGTACGATTATGACCAAATTGTCAAAGACTGGAGATGGACAAGATTTTTAATATGACAATGAAATTTAAAACAAAAACAAAAACTCCATCAGACATCTCGAACACTACCAATTAGAATGCATAAAGAGATCTCAGACTCTGTTATTGGGTTTTGTAATAGATGGGAAAAATACATACAAATTTGAAGTAGCCCTTTTGGTTTGGTACCCACTCCCCAAACACTACCTGTGATTAGTTGCCATGGCACTAGGAGGCAGGTGGATGTTTGAAGGCACTGGAGTAGCCACTTGGACAAAGGGATTCTGATATTTTTTTTCATATATATGTGTGTGAAATAACCACTTTCTCCTCAAAGTCTCCCTCATTTGTAAGGGGATTATCAGCCCCACAGATAATCATGGCCGTTTGAGAACAACTGAACAAGTATAACTAGCCTGCAAATCCTCTCTACGGTGACTTTCATCCAGACTATTGCGAAGTTAAATCAGGAGAAAGAAAGCAGCAGCAGCAAATTATTCCAGTAGTATCTCCAACTAAATTGCAGTGCAGCTTTTAGGGTTTGACTAATTGTCTCATTAAGACACATTTCTGAATTTCTGATCACTGAAATGGATCTCAAGTATTTTTAATCACTGAAAAAATTGTACCACTAAGAGCCTCTCGCCCTTCTCTCCTCAGCGCTATTTGCAATGGCAAACACACAAAGGCTCCTGTTGATTGGAGCCCCACTGTTGCACAGTTGGCAGTCAAATGGTACTAATGGCACAACAACACAATATAACTAAAATAGTTTGCCTTTTAGAGTAACAATCTCTTATAACATGATTAAGCTTATCATGTGCATTTCCTTATGTTTTGCAAAAGGCTCACAAAATTTGTCAGCTTTTCCAGTAATTTCTTCAAAAAGGGAGAGAAAAAAAAAAAAAAAAAAAAAGCTATCAAGAAACAAATTAACAACACCTGATTTAAAAAAAAAAAAAAAAATGCATCAAGCATGGGCTGCCCAGCAGAGCAGTTGTGCAGCACCCAAGCCACTCTTCTTGCAGAAAGCAACTCCGAAGCCTGAGTTGCATTTAATCACATTTAATTGCAGACACTTTATTGAAACACACAGTTTAGGAGCTGGCTTACCCTCAGCAACTTCTGTACCTGATGGAGAGAGGCATCTCCACAGAGCAATTCAGATCTCTGCTGAGTACTAGGCTCCAATTCAGGCACTTTTAAATTGTTTGAAACTAAACACCAAAAAGAGAGATGAAGCTTCTTCCTCACATGAGATGCATGTTTCAAAAGGAACATGCTGGTGTTAGTCAGCACACTACTGACGTGCTCTTTGCACTATCAGCAAGTAGGAAGATTTTACTCTTGGCCATTGCTCCTAGTGAGAAGGAAATCACTCTTTACAAGTACTCAGGAAGAGTTTAAAATATCCTATTTATTATCAAATACATTTTGCTTGCTTTAAAGTTACTGTATGATGGCAATCATCAACTTTCCACAGCTGATGTCAGCACAGTTCTCAAAAAAAAAAAAAAGTTTAAAGTTGACTAGAGAAAAAAAGTTGAATTATTTTAATAGTTTTTTGGTATTTTTAATTATCAATACTGTACATAGATAAATCTCCTTCCTCTTCATTTTGCATATTGGCCATCCAGCACTGTTATATTAAAGATGACAGCACTAACAATTTCAGTGCACCATTTTTACTTACTAGGAGTCTGTGACTAATTTGGTTTGCAGTCAGGAGGAAGTGACTTCACCTCCTTTGTCTGAAATGAAGACAACAGCTTTGAGCCACAGAGATCCTCCCTGTTTTCCAATTCTCCAATAAAGAGTGCTGTATAACTTACCTGTGCTATACTTCACAATTAGAGCAAGGAAACGTTCTGGATGTGTGTAAATAAATTAAAGAACGTCTATTATATAATGAGAAGGGTGTACTGTGGTATAAATAGCACAAAATGCATTAAATAAACATTGCCACATATGACCAAATATCTATTAAATGAGCATATCAGAGGAGAAGTTAATTATCTAAGAATGTAACTAGGAACCATTTAGAATCACTGGAGATTAAGTTGCTTTATTTCTGTTTATCCTTCCTTCTGATTAGGCAGTAGGCTGGTGCAAAGAAGAGCGTCCCAAAGCAACACAAAGCTTCAGCTCTTAATCAACTCTAGGATGACAGAGTTTTGTCAACAATAGTTTGAAATTCTGATAAAACAATAATTTTCTTCAAAGTAATTTTGTACAAAATATGCTGGCATGAAATAGCATTTAGGACATCAAGTTGCAAGATATTTATGGTTCTTTTGATAACTTAGGCTGCTCAGGGGAAAAAAGACAACTTATGCAGTGTATGTTACGTATACGTATTTGTCAGATATATTACACCAAAAAAGACAGTATGTGCAAACTTCTTTAAAACTGATTTTTAGTGTCAGAGACTAATATTCCTGGACTAAAATATAACTTTACTGTATTAATAGGATTTCTAGACTTGAACAGCTATGGTGTTTCAGTCCAGATACAAAAATGTTAAGACTGATGGAATTTGATTTTGCTTGGGCCATGACATTGATAGAAAAAAAACATCCACTATTCATCCTATGCTACATAATCAACATTGCAAAAATTGTTTAGTTAAGAACGATTGTGCAAACTGCTTTAGCACAAAGAACAATTGGTGAAGAAGGATTTAATCACATAAAATTCTTCAAAGCAAGACCAAGCCAATCACTCTACGTTACTTAAGTATTTCTTGAAATCTGTAATTAACATATAGTAATAAATATTTCATCTTTAATAAGCCTGTTGGGAGTAGTTTGCTAAACCTTTATTTTTAGTCAAGGGGAATTACATACAATTGTTTTATCAAGTTCTGAATAAGACAACTTTATTTTGTCCCTTTGATATCCATAGTAGAAGAGACACTTATTTGGGGAAATATACTATTTCCTTAAATGTGTTTTGCTTTTTAATAATTAAGCTTACTTATGGAGCAGCAACCTCACCAGTTTGTCCATTGATGTCCAGTAAGAGGTACTTATAAACAAATGGATATTGTGGAAATTTAAAGTCCTCTGTCACAGGCCAAGGAGCAGAGACACAAGCCAACACACACCCAGACAAAGGATACCAGAGGTGCATATCCAGGCACCTTCCTAACATTCCCCTCCACTTTTTCCTCTACACAGAGCCACATCGCAAGGTGCAGCGAGCAATCTAGAACACTAAACATCACTGCCCTCCAGCAAAGTCCCTGTGCAGACACCGTTTATTTCACTGCAAGACCAACTCAAATGTGGTTGCTTAAACTGCTACTAAAACAAAACCATTATACAGGTAACGTCTAATGGCCACCCCTGGAAAATACTCGAGCTGAGCTGAGCTCTGACCCAGACCTGCTTCACTTGTGATAGCCTGAGCACTCCTTCCACCCTCCAAGGCAGGAGGACACAAGGCTGGCTATGATATGGGCAGGAAGTTTCTCAGTGCCCCTTTGTGAAAATATCAGAGATTTTAGGGGAATTGCATAGGAAGTAAAGATTTCTGCAACAGAAATTATGTTTCAGTGTTTCACACAGCATCTTTAACAATGATGACAATTGTTTTCCCCTCTAAATAAATTAGATCTCCATTTGCCATTAATGACTGCATCACTTAAATATCACAAAGAAACCGCCTGGTGCGCTTATTAATAATTGAAAACTTTGGAGAAGTCTCAGAAATATTTTCAATCAAAGCTAATAAATCTCTAACACATTATCCTTCCTGAATATTTTTCCTTTTGTTCTTTTATTCTTTTTGGATAATAAGGCACATTTTAAATAACAGCATTAAGAAAAACACAATCTGAACTGAGAAGTATCTATGATCAGAAGTGACTTAACAATAATAAAATTAAAAAAAAAAAAAAAAAAGATGTAGAAATGAGGCAACATTCATCCGTTTCCCTTTTTCAAATATGTTTAATTTTTAGTTCAGTCCACATGCTGTTTCCTAACACCTCACACTGATGATTAAGAAAACACAGCCACTTAATCTCTGTCCTTGGCCTGCATAAACATTACAAAAAACTTTAAATAATCATTTTTTAAATGATTATTCAGTAAAGTCCATCAAGCCAAGACACCTATTGCTACACAACTGGACTTTGCAGAACTACTAAGTGACCAAAAGGAACAAAAAACCACCCAAAACATCTTAGAACTAATAGAAAACTTGAACACCTTCTGTCATTTAAAGTTTCCTTAAAGTTTGGTGTTCTGCTTACTCTGCTCAGTAACTTTATATACCCAGGAAGGGCAGAAAGATGCATGCAAAATTACCCTCACCTACACAGATTATTTGGTGCCTATTTCCACCGGCTGATCAAAGCCCAAGGACCCACAATCACATCCCCAGGACACAGACAGTGGAAAGGGAAGCAGTCCAGCACTTGTCCCTCCCAACAGACCTTACTGATGGGGATCACAGCTGCAGCCTGGCAAAGGGAGGGCATTCTTCACCTCCACCCACAGAAAGGAAAGGGATTTTTAAAGCCTTTTAAAAATATATATATATATTACATATATATATATATATACACACATTTCTCTACTATTTTTCATTCAAAGATTTACTCACCTCTTCCAAAGAAGCCTCACTGTGCTCATGCTACAAGTTTGGTAGCAAGTTTAGCAAGTAGCAAGTTTATTTTACATCCTGAGAAGCCTTTGCTTGTGGCTCACAGCAGAAAGACACTGCACTGTCATGTGTTTTCCTCTAGGGCTTGAAGTCCCCAGAAGCTCTTACAATTGTGCAAAGGATGTGCCCCCTCCACCCCAATGGCAGGACAAGGCACCCTGCCCAATTCCCCTCAGCCACATCTGTCTCTTACCTGCCTGTAGAAAGTGTAGGCAGCCGGGATCCCACAGCCTCCTGCTCCCAGAGCCTTTCCCTGCAGCCATGCTCAGCCTCCTTCGCTGGAGTTAAACTCCGCAGCTCTTGTCCTCTCTGGAGTAGAAATGGGGGGCAGTGTCCTACAGCGGCCTGGGCAGGAACTTCTGTCCCACCACGGGCCCAGCTGCAGCCCTCCATTCTGGGATAAATGGGGATGCATTTTGGTGTGTCAAAAGTAAGGATAAGAGTCTGGGATCAAGTCTTTGGCTTTAACCAGCTAACAACAGACAGCTTTTGCTTTGCCACCCCACAAAGGCCAGTCCCATAATTAAGAAGCCACCTGTGCCAGGTGACTCATCCCCCAGGTGTCGTGGGGGCTCCTCGTGTCGCTGCTCTGCCCAGCTGCAACCTGCTGAGTACCCTGTAAACGTGAATCCTGCTGAATCACTGAACCAATGCACAGCACAGCAGCAGGTTTTTTTTTTTTTTCCTCCATCTTTGATCAGACCTGTTAAACTTACAACAACTTTGCATCTGTTTTCAGGGTTTTTCTGGCTTTACATGATTGAGTGTGCCTGTATTTCATGTTTGGAGCAACATTTTAAGTCGCATTACACCAATGGAAAAGGCCAGATCGAGAAATAAGAATCTGTGACACTTGTGTAAAGTTAACAGGCAAAATATCGATGTGAAGATTTTTGTGCGTGTGTATGTGCATGTAGAGCAAAGGTTCCCAAGGTTTTGTTATTATCAGCAATAGTGGTTATTCCTAGCTCTGGAAAAAAAAAGATCCGAAAAAAAAAGATCCCCCTCCCTAACACACATACTTTTATCTACGCAGTTCAAATAATGAGCATACATTCCTGTTTCTTGTCTAGTCTCAGATATTAATTTTTACCTCCTCAAACAAGCAGAATGGTTCCCTTTCTGGAGAACAGGTCAAGCAGACTCTTGTCTCTGCTCTATCAGACTATGACTCCAACTGCACCACGGGTAGAGGAAAAGTTTCCATCAAACACACCCCTGCTGCTAGTGCATCTCATCAGGTAGCTAATAGGAAACAAAAATAATTCTGTGATGGAGGCTGTGCTGTAGCAAATCATTTGCTACAGTAGACATGCATGATGTGATACCTCACCCACAGATACAATGAAGTCAAACTGATTCTCATATTCGCTGTATTCTTCCTTCTGAGTTATAAAGCTGTGATTTGAATTTCAGTGCAGGTGAGCTGCAGAAGCCTCTCTCTTCTGTATACCTTCTGTATTTTTCTAACACTTCACACAGATTAACTGATCGCTATTGAGTATATAAAGAAGAACTAGCTGGCACGTTAAATGCGATGGTATTTTTCTGTGAGATCAGAGAGAGATTTTGAATCTGGTTTAAAGGCGCCATTAGAGGATCTTGGATTCATTGTTGATAATGCACTTATTGAATGTGCATCTATTTCAAAACTTTGTGGTTTTTATTCAAGGGACCTTGCTGTAGAAAGGCAGCAAAATTCTGCAAATAGGTGTAATCTATGCATTTAGCAATTTATAATGCTTTAACATGTTTTGAACAGTTCCTATTGGAAACTACAGGCAACAGTAAACAATTTTAAAGAAAAATACATTGAACCAACATATTTAGAGAGATTTATTCCAGTGTTTTCAAATTAGAGAAATGAAATCCAGTCCAATTCCATCATTTTGAAAATTCTGCTTTAAACATAAATGTGTTCACTTGATTTATTCCTTAATTTAGAATAAACCAAAAAATATTCTAATAGAACCTCAAAGCCTTAATTTGTACTTGTAACCCAATGGTTCTTAGTAACTATCTTTTTTTTTCCAGTTCAAATGCTGTGTCTCCCTCTTTACTACTAAATTTAAATAAGCTATTTAAATAACCAGGCAAACAAACAAAAACAGAAGAATGAGCTGCCCTAGCACTTTTATGAATGGGATACTAATGCCAACATTGAGAGGAAAAACTGTCAAAAAGAAAAGGCATAACAGAGAATTTCATTCTTGCATATTTTTATTTATTTTTACATTCTTTGATGGAATTTTTACACAACTATTATGCCACAATATATGATACACAATGAAAATGGAAACCTGCCATTTACCACTTACATTTCTATGTTTATTTTGTTTTCTACCTTTGCATATACTGTGGCATAAGTGCATTTATCAATTTTCATGCAGCACTGGCCTGCCTTCCGCAGACTGAGAATACAATAAACGGTGCCAGCAGTATTTAGATGAATTCAATTCTCGCCACAAAATCATAAACCCCTTAAAGCATTAAAATACTTTGGGTGATGGTTACTGCCTATCAGCTTAATGCTTTCAGCTGTAGAAATGGACAGGAGACAACCTTTGGTGGTGTCATCTGCAGTGTTTTCCAAGTTCATTAGGCTTCAAAAGACTGAACTAACTTCAGTGTTTCCATGACAGCAAAGCCCAATGCAACTAGTCTAAATTAAAAGGATGCTACTGCTTTTCATAAATATTAGACCAAGTTTGGTTCTGGAACCCATGGTAAGTAACTTACCACACCACTTTTATGCTCTGGCAGAAGAATTTGTTTTATTTTATGTTATTTTGTTTTATTTTTAAAATCTTGCTGTCTCCAGGCCAATTGAAGGAACAGCATGAGGTACACATCCCTTTTTGGTAACCTACTTGGAACTAGTAGTAGATGATCATAACTCAAAGTTTGTAATAAAGCTTTTTATTTTGACAAGATAAGAAGCTTTTCAGCATCACTTGACTCTTTGCATCAGGCATAAACTGTCAAGCCTTATTATATCACAGCCAATATTGCAACAGCAGGGTAAAACTTACTGCCAGGAACACGAGCATGTCCCAAGAGCATGCTCAGGACAGGGAACTGGAAACAGGTAAAGTCTCATCTATGTGCTTTCCAGTCACTTGTTCTGGGCAGATCTAGCACAACCCTCAGGCACTGCAGGGGCATAGGGTCCTCCTGCAGATAGTTACTTTTTCCTACTTCAACACAGGCATGGCCATTCCTCTGCTTCCTGTTACACTAACTGTTCCTTAACTGTGCAGTTCCCTTTGCCATCCAGCACAATGAAGAGAGGAAATCTCCTGCCACTACATAGCCTAGAGTGTTGCAGAAGCCTGCAGTCACGAGGCTCACCCAGCCCCAAGCTCTCCTGGGGCAGATGGAACAGGACTTCTGACACTAGATCTTATATTAAGAGAGAAGAAAGCTGTACCCATCCTCTTTCTGGCACTGCAGAAGAAGCATAAGCAGCAGCAGTCTGAGACCACTCTGCTACACAGTGCCACCAATAAAGCCAAGCACTCTCTCCCCAGAAGAAAAGCAACCCCCTGCTGATCCCTGCCACAGAACCTCTGCTCATGGACCCGCTGTACCCTAGCTCTCTGGCACAGGGCCAGCTCTTAGATGCAGTTCCCTTTTATGTCCATACTGAAAGCACATGGCAACTGATCGACAGGTAAACACAAAGGACAAAAAATCAATTACTTCTTGTACAAAAACACGGCATGTGCTTTTGGTGAATCAGCAACGGTTGCTTGCCCACCTTCCTCACCATAAAAATGGATGGTTAAATCAGGCGCGGGGTACTTCAGTTTAATTAATATCACCAAGGAAATTTGAGGCAGGGATTAGCAGTGGATAAAGTAGAGAACCCATGACTTGCTGACAAACACAGACTTCTCATCCAAATACAGCCTTTTTACAGGTGCTACCATGTCAAATCAGGTAGCCCAGAGAGTGGGAGCAATTGGTGCTATCACCTCTTACTTTGAAGGAATTTGTCCAGCAGTTGGCTTCTGCTAACTTCAACTGATAACTAATTGCTCTGTCAGCTGTAGTCAGTGCCATTGTGGTGCCTCTATCTTATACCTAAATAATCTACACCATTTTTTAATTACCCATAGTTTACTAACTTTGTAATCTTGACTCCCTATTTCTAGCCTCCTCCTCACGTCATCAGGCTACCTTACCATCTCTTCCCAATACCCACACCCTATGTATTTCCCTACCAAAATCACCTATAGGTGTGATGGTAGCACCCTTTGTTTTTTGGTTTAATTACTCCTCTCCAATATATCTAGAATTAACTGTCAATCATTGTTCTGGAACAATGCATCTTGTTTCCTTAGTGGCTTCCTCTCTTCTTTTTCAGGGATATGCACAGCTGCATCATGTTTTCCATGCCTGTTCTACTTACTTACAACAATTAGACACTGTCCAGTCTGAGATCAGAGCCTCACTGAGCTAGACACTGCATCCTTGGATAGGAGACTCCTTGTCCCAGAGAGTTCCCAATCTAAACAGAGAAGTGACAAAAAATGGTGGAAGGTAAGCTGGATTTTTTTTTTTCTTACAAACTGGGGAGCAAGGTGTAGTGTAATGCAGTCAGCTGCTGGATCCTTACATAATTTCCAGTATTTTTCCCAATCCCTTTTATTTCCTTTTTGGATGCAATGGTTTGAGACAGTACTGGAATGGAGATGAGTTGGTGCCCTGCAGTTAGAATGTCTTTCCCTCAAAGGCCTCCAGGTTGAAAGCTGTATCCAGGAACCTTCTGAGCGACACCAGATGCGTGTTCTTGTTGCCTGTGGCAGCTGCAGCAGCAGGCTCTCGGCCAACATACCTTTGTGACAAAAATAATTGGGCAGAGAAATGAGGTAAGAAGAGAAATTATTTTGACACTAACAAGCACATGAACATGCTGCTAAATGCATTTAAGTTAACTTGGCAGATTTGAACATTTTATCATCAATCTTTCTTAAATAAAAATATAAAATATAATCAAATCTAATTTGTACCATCAGTTATACCTTCCAGTCAGCTTCCACCTCTTTCCCCCTCACTGCATCTTCTCCTCCATCCCTCCCATGGCAGACAGCTACACTGTATCATAATTAGGTAACTTGCTTTTGGCAATGAAGACTCTCACTCCTTCAACAGCTGTATGTGCAGATTTGAAAGTCAATCATCTAAAATAACTGCAAAGGTATCTGACTAGACTGAGCTCTTACAACCGCTCTTCTCTCCAGAAATGTGAAAGGTAGAGTGAAATTTTTAGAAAAGACAGATTCTTAGACAAGAAGAAAGAAAAAGCTAGGAGAGCTAAGCACTGTGCTAAGTGGCAATAAATACAGAGCTAGTTGCTACTGATTTTCTTTTAGAACTACAAGGAGGAACAAGATACACATTATCTATTTGAGAAACAGTTGCCTAGCCTTTTCCCTCCTTCACCTGAGAACCCCAACTCAAAGGGTTTTTTGATTTGTGGGGAACCTGTCTTCCCCATAAATAAAACCCTCAAGTCAAAAACCTGTCAAACAAATCAGGCCAGGAGATAGAGCAACTGTTTAAAGTCTCATACCATATGGGTCGTGTGTGGTTTACAATAGTGCGGAAACGAGGTTTGACATAATCATAATATCCACTGTTTTTGTGTTCCTCCTGACACCAAACTAGGTCAGCACCTGGATACTTTTCAAGCTCTTCTTTGAGCAAGTCAAATGGGAATGGTGAGATCTGGAAAGAGACATTAATAACTTGCAAAGCTTTCTCTTACATGGTTTTAGCACATGGCAGTATAACTATCGCATATTGCAACCAACCATTGGTACCAATTAGTACCACACTAATTTAATAGCCATATGTTTGTTAACGTAATTCTTTTTTTTTTTATTGTTTTCATGCTGTCAGAAATGAATACACACTTATTTTATTGTTTCACGGATATGAACAGAAGTAGTCCATAGTCCATATCTCCTGCATTCCTACATATATTCCATATATAGTCCATATCTCCTGCATTCCTACAAGTTTTTCTAGTAAAGTAGCTGCCACAATACAAGTCCATAATTAGGGTGTGACAATATAGCTGCCAAGTGTTATTCACAACACCTAAACCCAACAGACTGGATAAATAAATTTAAGGTGCCATCATGCTGTACACGCTGTAACATTTTTGTTGTTATGTTGTTCTGGAAAACTCAGCAAGCATTCTGGACCTCATTGTCCACTACACTACTGATGTGCTCCTTCTCCACTAGGCCACAAGGATTAGATAATGTCTTGTTAGCTCTTTAAGAATGCCAGCTATCGCCATCATTTCTGGCAAGTGTCATCTTTAAAAGCATAGCAACCTGTTGCTGAAAGTCTCCCCAAAGATCCTATCTACTGAGTGTCAGAGAGCTCACCTGTTCAAGTCTGGTTATAGCTACTTGTTTCTCCAAGTCTTGATTTTTTCTCTCTTTCACAAGATCATAGTACACTTTTCCTGTGCAGAAAATCACTCGCTTGACCTCATGTGGTGCCTGCGCTGCCAGTCCATTCTCAGGAATCACACGCTGAAAGGTGGTACCTAATTAGAGCAAAAATTAGAAAAGTGCTCTCAGTGGAACTGACAGTGGAATACAGCAGCATTAGAAACTGTCCTTTACTGAGTAATCATCAGGTTGCAATGGTCATGGCGTCCTGTTACTTCCCTGTTCTCACAACTTTTCAGACCTGCATTCTTCTCAGACTGTTCACAAGAATTTAAAAGACTGACAATAATCCATTCTTCCACATTTAAAAGGAAAAATATATTAACAGTGAATTCCTTTTTAGCTTTGTGTTGTGCGTTACACCTTCAGTTTTAAGTTACAGAATCACAGAACCATAAAATATGCTGAGGTGGAAGGGACCCACAAGGATCACCAAGTCCAGCTCCTGGCTCTGCACAGAACCACCCAAAAATCAAATCATGTGTCTGAGAGTGTTGTCCAAATGCTTCTTGAACTCCAGCAGGCTCGCTGCCATGACCACTTCCTTAGGAAGCCTATTCCAGCATCCAACCAACCGCTCAGTGAAGAGCTTTTTCTTAATATCCAGCCTGAACCTCCCCTGTCATAGCTTCATGCCATTAAAGTTGCTGGGATAGCTCACCTTTGCTTACAGTTGTATTCAGAGATCTACCTGAAATATTTTTTCTTCTTTCCAAGATGATATCAACCACGTAACAGTAACACAATTACAGAATTTTCGAAGTTTATATATAAAAGCAGAGCACATATTCATACTGGAACTAAATATGGTAACTGTAGAAATATTTACAAAAGCACCCACACAACTGATGTATACTTATGTGATTTAAACCTCTGTTTGAGAGCTAAAACAGCATTAGACAAAGGAAGAATTAGCATAGTACTGAGTCATATGTATAAGTGCTAAGATACAATTTCAGATGCATGTCTTGACTGCTAGATATCTTTTCCCTGTGATATCATCTCCCAGGAGAGCAATTTGCTTGGGATATATGAAACTGGGAAGTATGAAAGCCAGTAGTCTTGCACTGGCAGGAAGAGGGACTTGATGGTCTAAAAGATCCTTTTCTTTGCTCCTTTCTATGATTGATTAGAACTATTCCCACATTAACCAGCTGGAAGGCAGCAGACAGTGGCATGACCTCCCAGTCTGAATCAGCACACCCACTTACCAGAAGAATAAGCTACTGCTTGAAGAACCATTTATCTTGGGGGTAGAAAAGCAGCAACACAAACATATGAAAGAGGAACTGATTTATGTCAGAATTACCCTGTCTCACTGAACAGCAGAATTCATCATTAAAAAAAAAAAAAAACTGAATCTGTGCTTCATTGGGTCAGCTGGCTCAGCTTTCAGTTAAAAACAAAGCAAAAAGAGTTAGCTCAGAGTCAGCAGTACTTTACTTCTTGCTGTCATCTTCAGCAGGAACATGAAGAACTGGATGTTAATTGGGAATTTTGGCTGCTACTGAGGATTAGCCTGAAGTACATGAGGATCCCAAGACTTAAAGAGACAAATCACAATCCCTATAAAATTTCCAATCTGATTCATTCAAAAAAGCTTTTAAGTAGTAATCAAAACCCACAAATTTCTTTGCTTGAGAAGCAAACTTTACTCACTTAAAATATGGAGACATTGCAAGGTTTAGACATGTAACACAGTCAATGTTTAGGCAACTATAACACACTTTTAAAAACCTGAGCTCTCTTCTGACAGCAATCAAGACCCTAGCTAGAACTTGAAACAGACTACCACAACCATGCACACTGGCTCACTTCTAAACAACCACTTTAATAATTTACTATGTTTCACTTGTTTCACTGCATTTCCTTATGCCACTCTAATACATTCTAGCCATTCTAGCCAGTGCATGGCAAGACCAATTCCTCCTCTTTTGATATTAACATCTGCTGCTGCTACATGATCTGGTGGTGCTGATGGCTCACCAACAGCAGCTATGGGCAGTAGGGTCCAGATCTGAACTCACTATTTCACTCATCTTACTTTAGATCACTGCTGTGACATGGCAGCCCCAGAATTGAGTATTGTAATAAGGAAATGAAATCTTTGTTCTTCCAAATGGGCACAGTGTGATTACAACCCTTCTTTCACATTTATGGGTACAGTACGAAAAGCAATTCAAGTTTTTAAATGAAAAAGAGCAGGGGAACCTAATATTAAGGAGAACATCGTTACAGAGAAGGGAATGCACTTTCCACAGCCCTTGAGATTAATGTCTGGTTACTAGACAACCTGTTAAAATCAAGAATCTGTATTTGAGTGCAGAGTTTTCAGCCAAAGTCCAGGCTAGATCTTGTTACAACAGCTCTGCAGAAATTGAGCCAAAGGAAAAGGCAAACTCCCTAGAACAGTTTATCTTCTTCACACTTCCAATTTGATGTGTGACTTGGTATAGCTCATTATTTGTTCATAGTATTTTAAGATGACCTACCAGACACCATTTCATCAAAACTGGATTTAGCTTCTGGATGCCTCAGCAGTGACTTGGGTGTCAAAACGATGAGCTGTAAAACAAATTTTTCCAGCACTCAAGAGCAGCTTTATCTATGTTATTATATGCAACAGTTTTAACAATCTTCATACAAAAACCACAAACTAAAAATGCTATAGATCTAATTAAAGTGAACAACACACACAGTAAATTATGTGTTTTTTTTGTTGTTGTTGTTTGTTTTCATGTTTTGAAAGCCTATGAAGTTTCATAATTGTTCAGAAGATTTGGTTAATTCATTCCCTATAAAGGTTCTCAAAAAACATTGCTTTATGCTCCCCTTTAAGAACAAAATCAAAGCACCATGAACCACTAAAATATCCAATAGTTGTATCTTAATATTCAAGTTACAGAGGAGCCAAATGGCTTCAAAGGTAAACATAGAGCTTTCTCCAAAAATCTGTGTTTCGACACCCATGGCTGAAGTCAGCTAGCATCTGAAAGAATTCACAGCAGTTACTTTTGAAAGGAAGAAACAACAGCAACACTACACAATTTTAGCATTAAACAAAGTCTAAAAAGGATAAACATCTCAGAGTGATGGAGGACTTTGGTCAACTCTGCCAATAGAAACCAGCTGGGAAGCTGTATTCTAGGGAAACCCAGCCTGATCTTCCAAGTTTTCTCTTGCTGTACCAGCATCCACTATTGTAGTTACAGTAAACACCTTAATGCAGTGATGCAAATCACAGTGCCTTACACTATGTAATTATCCTAGCTTAAACATGAAGAAATCTGCCGTTGTGAATTCTTCTTAATATTGTAGAATATCTCTAAAATAGGAGAGGGAAAGTGTCTGGCACTGGAGTAAAACCAGTATAAGTCTCCAGAAACAAAGAGCCGGTTTTAAAGATGGCAGTCACTGCCTACACAAGTACACCCATGTTTTCGAAGTACCAGCACTTAGACATGCAGATTACGTAACCTGTTAGCTGCACAGTGTCTTGTCAAAATCATGTAAAGTTCTGCACAACCAGAAAGAAGTAAAGCTGAAAAACAAGTTTTAGAATTTTAGAGAGAGATGAGTTTTATTCCACCAAATTGGCCACCTCCAACCTGCGTTCAGGATTAAAGCACCAAGGATTAACCTTCCTTCCAGCAGTATGACAGACACAAAACAAAGATCCCCTCTTCGCATGAGGGTTAATACACCTAGAATAACAGTAACTTTACCGGTTTTCTGAAAGGCAGCAAGATCTGTCTTCTGAGAACATGAAAGTAATTGGCTGGAGTTGAACAATTCACCACAATCCAGTTGCATTCATACAGCTGGGAAACTTCAAACTGCTCACTGAACTCCTGAGAGAGATATTAAAGCCATCAGAAAAATATCTAAAAGACCAGAAAAAAAAAAGGCTTAAAAGACATTTTTCTATTTCTGACTCTCACCAACTCCCTTTCTCAGCAAACTTAATTAGCAGAGCTCTGTTGAGATTATTTTATTAGCTAGGGAAGTGTCTCTACAAAGCACTCTTCTGTTCCTACTTTTTCCTAAAAGCGTATGCAAATAAAGGCAAAAAGCTTCCTTTAATTTCAGCAAGCTAGGAAGTCCAGGAAGGAAGCGTGAGGAGGACTAGCACTTCAGGAGGTATAAGGCACAAAGCAGATCCCCTTTGCTTCCCCAATTCTTCTTTTTTTTTTTTTTTTTTTTTTTTGAGTATATAGTTAACTCCCCTTTTTCTTTTTCTTTTTTTTTTTTTTTTTTTTTTTTTTAAGTGTCCTGCCCTCTTATATTATCTTAATACACAGTTTTAACGTTCTACGCTTATGTATTTTATAACTACAGTTTTGTTATAAACATATATGAATGCAAATAGGGATATAAGCAAGCATATATGCAGGTATAATCTCAGTACAGACTGGTGCAGCATCTAACACAGTGACATCCAGGTTCATGTCTTGAACTCTTAGCTCGTATGATAAAATTTATAACTTGCTTATTATATGCAAATAACAGTCCTTGAAATTAGTCAGTGAAACACGTCTTTATTCTGCCAGTAGACTGACAAAAAACACTTTTAGATGAGGAAGAACATTGATCTGTAACTATCACTACCACCGAGTTAACAGAATCAGGGCCAAAACTGAAATGCATCCATTTTCTATTTATTTATATATATAATATACACACACACACACGGATGGCATTTTCAATTGATGTATAACAGCGCTTCTTAGGAATCTGAAGTGGGAAAGAGGATGCCCCATATCCTGTAGAGATAAGTACTTTTTCTGTAGAAGTGAATTATCAAACTCTAAAGGTCTTAACAGAATCAAATTTAGAAATTGCCTTTACTTTCATGCTCCCAGCAGTATAATTTGGGACTACTGCAAAAATCCAGGAGTAGTTTCACATGGCGTCCACTAGAAATTTGCTAGAGAAACCTATTTGCAGTATGCACAGCAATACATACAGGCAGAATCACTGGCCCTGAGGAACAGCCATAAAGAGATCATGCAGACAGAGATTAATTGTATATGATCTCAGCTTTGAAATGAAACAGCCTAGACTGCACAGTTCCACTATTTTTACTGGGATCAACTTAATGTTACACCAACTCTTGAAGCTGAATTTTATCGCACTACACCTAGCCAAAAAAACATGATTCTGACCAAAAAAAAAAAGTAACTCAAATTTTATTCTTCTGTGGCAAATAACTGATTGTTACTCATGGCAATAAAATGATTTCTCAGATGATGAAGCCAACACAACCCAGGTCAAAATAAATCTCTGAGAAGCAAAGAGCAGAAAAAGGATAGGGCCTTTGACAAATCTACTTACCGGATAAGCATCAGAATCATCATTGCTCATCTGCAGAAACCTCTCAGGCCTGGCTGATGAATGCTCTGGACCCTAGTAATGATATAATTTAAAACAACATTAAAAAGCCAAATCAGCCGTTGGATATCAGTCTAGGCCACTCGCTGCATAAGTACTTCCTTTCACCCTCGCAACCCCGCACCAGACTGCACACCTGCCCCCCAGACAAAGACATCAGAGCTTGCAGCAGTGAGAAGAGATGAAAGGACATACCACAGGACTGGAATTGTCTTCCACAAACTGTTTTCATAGGGGAAGGTTAGGTTTCACATGAATTTCCAACACTTTTACCTGAAAAAGGGTAATAGGTCCATCTGGACAAAAAAAAATAACCTTGCTAATGCAGGGCAAAAAGGTGCAGGAAGAATGTCAGGAGGAGAAACACTGTGTGTTTTAGCATACCGCAGTGTCTCGTACTTTGGGAGCAAACCACACTTGTATGCTAAAAAGAAGCCAAAGCAATGTTAACTGCTGATTATTTTTGTAACATTAGCAAAAAATGCAGGCTCAGGATCTCTCTCTTACCATCACTCATTGACCAGTATGGGACAAAATAGCCTACAGCTACAATGGATCAAAATGCAAGTAAACATTATCTGCCAAATTAGCCTATGATTATTGCCTCAAGAGGCATTTTGCATTCTGCCAAAGAACTGAACACTTACATCTGCTTTCTCACCAGTAGTACCCAAGGTGATTTCTTTTAATGCTCAGATATTGTTAGATCCTTTTTATACTAGCAAAACGTGCCTGCTGGTCATAGTCAATATCAGGAATAAGAAGTGTAACACAATGTTGTCTTCCTTCTCACATCCTCATTTGTAATGAATGAGGGAAAGCTGTGAGGAGTCAGACAGTGTGCTTTTTTATTTATTGCTAATGCTGGCGGCCCTTGCTTGTTCAAGTGACAGTTACTGTTAGGAAGGACTTTCATTTTGGAGACAGGCTCAAGGTATTTTAACCTTAAGACATGAACTATTACACCTCTCAAATCTCTCCATGGCTCCTAAGCTAATTATGTTTACAAAGAGCTTTTTTCTTTATATGTCTCTGTCTGTCATCATAACTTTCTGTGTTGAAACCTTAATGTACGGTCTCCAAAATCACTTGTTATTTTGACAGCTAGTAGTTTATTCTGATTCAACACATGATTGTTTCTGCTTTCAAGTGCAGGATTCACTGTACGCCATGCACTGAGGGAACCCAAAGGGAAAAAAAAAGTTTCTTCACTGGCAATGAATGAGAAACAGAAACAGCCACAAATTGTGCCTTGCACAAGTATTCTCTTGAAATCTGTCTCCACTTTTGAGATGCCAAATATTCTGGCTAGAAATGTGTAAGTGCTTGAGAAGAAGCAGCAGCAAAGCCACGCAAAACTATGGTGCACAGAAACAGCCCAATATTGCAGTACCACTACTGTACACATCTATTTGCAGTAAATTGAACACTACACTGAGTACAAACTACACGTGTACACACTGCTCTGCGAGCACACTGAATTGACTAGGCTGCAAGCAGAGATGTCCCTAAAAAACAATTACAGGAGAGACACACGAGGCTTCCCTAACATGCGCACACACACGTTGCCCCAGCAACAACCTCGATCCAGAGCCTCAGTGTTCCCATCCATCTTGGGTTTCTCTACTGACAATGCCAGTCAGACTGCCAGGGGCTGCTGCGTAGGATGGGGTAGGGTTTATTTCTATTGTGACCACTTCTCCAGTGAGACCTATACTGAATCCATTAGCTACTTGCAGATGAGTCCCCACGGAGCCATTCGGCAGCAGAGTCTTTCAATCACAGCCAACTTGCCTGTGAATGCATGACCTAGAGGTGAAGGGATCCATATCCCATTACGAACCCTTCCCCAAATCATTCTGTCCCCACCACTGTAGTTAGAGAGAATAGCACTCCTGTAATGGAAAACTCCTCCAGGAAGATAACGGATTTCAGCAGCTTGGTGGGATTCTTAAATACTCCCCAAACACCTGACACTAGCAGCAAAATCAGCGTGTTTCAGAAGAGCTGGGCAAATCTTAGCTGCCAAGTGGTTATGAGAAAAGAAAGATTAATGTATTGTAAGTAGCAGAGAAGCAACTCCCCTCAGCTGAGTGCTTCCCTGCAGAGGACCACACTTCCTGCTGAGGGCACATTCAGGCTGTCCCTCCTGATTCGCTTGAAAAAAATATATTAATTTATCAAAACTCTTGTGAACTGCATCAGACCTTTCATTCTATACACACAAATGGGAATGGAAAGCCATTCATAAGATATGAATGCACCCCAGCATATCAGGACAGGATTGTAATTGAATGGAAATAAACTGAATTGTTTGTGAGAATGGAAATGACGCAGTTTGTAGCAAAAGGATTGGAGCATTTTTACTGCTAGAGATTGCTGCTGTGGCTCACACCATGCTTTTCTTAATAGAAAATTAGAAACATGCATGCATCAATTCATGAATGTCAA
Organism: Aythya ferina; assembly: GCF_964211825.1. NCBI lineage: Eukaryota > Metazoa > Chordata > Aves > Anseriformes > Anatidae > Aythya > Aythya ferina. Next base: position 9,946,449 of record NC_140302.1, on the reverse strand, counting down.
TGTATTTGAAAAGCAGAAAATCAACCTAGCCTGACATGATGCAAATATAACCTTTAAAAATAATTTAAAATATTTGAAGAACAATTCTACTGCTGGTAGGAACTTCATGAACATGATATGGAAATACCAGTCACCTAATGCCAATGATTTTAGAAGTTTTAAAGTTTTGTATCATTTCATTACAAGTGAATTTAGTGCAGTTTACACAAACATGCTTAGTTTAAAACTGAGTACTGCATGTTTTCCTTTTTATTGTACACTAAGAATCCAGCTTTCTAGGGAAAGGATGCAGTGTCTTATGTGGCTTTCTTTGTTATTGTGATTTTTTTTTCTTGCACTCACATGCTACTAGCCAGTAACACATTAAGTTTGTCACATAGCAAGGAAAAAGATGTGCATACCACTAAACAGAACACAGAGCTAAGCACTCAAAAATATTTTTCTTTTGTTCTCACTGATCAATCTGTTCACGTTAATTTTTGTAGCACTAGGGTTAGGGTTAAGGTTATTTATTCTCTTTTTCCTTTAATTATATTATCCTTATCTCAACCCATGAGCTTTTTTTTTCCCCCACTATATTTATCTCCCTGCCCCTTCAAGGAGAGGGAGCAAGAGTGCAGTGTGGTGGAGTTTAGACGGTCCTTGGTGTAGAACCACCGCAGTCAGCAGGCCTTACCATTCCTTCCATGCCATGTGGCAAGAGCAGAACAATCCCATTGTGACGAACCCACTTAGCCTGGCCAGAGCTGATGAACTGGTCTATGATACACTGCGCCGTGTTGTGGAAGTCACCGAACTGCGCCTCCCAGCACACCAGGGCATTGGGACTCGCCATAGCAAAGCCAAGTTCAAAACCTAAGAAGAAGAGAAGTAGGAGAATTAAAAAAGAAACAGACTTGCTGAGAATGCTGTTAATTTCTCGTATAAAATTAAATTAAAAGAAAACCAAAATGAGAGCATGAGCTGGACTTTTTTAGCCCTGTTATAAATCAAGCAGTTTTCTGTAGTAACATTTTCAACAGAAAGATTAGCAAATAACCTTTTTGCAATATTGACTCCAATCCTTCAGAAATTTCCTCAAACAGGTAAATATCACAGGATTATTAAATGAACAATTAAAACACCTCCTCCAGCTCAGAATTTTGTGTGAAGTTTTCCCAAGAGGTCTTTGAGGTATACACCATCTTCTCTTGTAGAAATCTACTTATGGTCTAGGACTAGTTCAACAACCTAATTGTTAATTTTCTGACTTGCACGGCCCAGCACACCACCATAAAATTTTCCCCCCCAACTCATGCAGGAACAAAATTATTGGTGACATCAATTTTGAGTCCTTATGCAGGATTACAGCCTTCAGATCTTTAAAAGAGCTGGAACTAAGAGCTGCATGGAGACACACCGCACAGTAAGCCTTCGGCAAGGTTATGAATCCTTTAGGTCTCTGCCTCTGTGGCAGAGAGGAGACCAAAAGTGGTCTTTGTGGAGAGGACATCATACTTCAGCTAACGAAAACAAAGACACGCTCCTCTCTCTCCATTCCTTATCACACATCTATGCCCCTTTCCAGGTGGTTTACAGTGACAGGCAAGTGCAGAAATTCCTTAACCTTGTGCTGTTTGGACTATGAATTCAAACAACTCCACACAGAACAGAAAAGCCCTGCACCCCTCCTTACTCAGCTACGTCAAATTAACACAGCAGGACAACCATACAACAGCAGCCGTGCTGACAACAGCACAGGTGTTCTGCACAGAGCAAGCCAGGCAGTTTGCTGTCTGCTCTTAAATCTTGTCAAGACTCGAACATAACTGAAGGCTCCATGAATCTCTCTCAAAGTCAGAAATGAAGTCAGAAGTGAATTGCTTCTCTCATTGAAAGCCCTGCAACAGCGTGATAAAGCCCCAGCTCTATGACAGGGACTGGGGAGATGACTGGAAGAGAAAGGAAAAAAAAAAAACTTGCTACTGCAGTATAAGCTAGGTCATTGATTCCTAGTGGCTCTTCTAAGGCAAAAAACCTACAAAAAACCTACAAGGGTGTTTGTAGGTGCTAGATGGCTTCTGCTGTGAAGCTTTAACATGCAGGATTTCGTGTCAGGCAGAATAAGGAAACCTAGCTATGTGCAATGTACCTGTCTCACATTAATGACCACACTTAAATTTAGGGTATTTTTCTACACCATGTCTCATACTGAATGCCTAAATCTGTATTTGAAAAACTCAAACTGCTTGGAAGAGATGAATTTGGCATCTCAATATTCTCCACACACAGAAAACTGCTTCAGTCACCAGCAAGTGAGAGCTGGCCTGCCTCATACAATTTGTGATTTATACCTAGGCTTATCTTCAGTGAATACAGGAATAACTTCAAACAAAACTATAAAACCAGAACAATAAGCAGTAACAGAAAACAATACACAATAATAAAATAATAATAATAATAAAAATACTTGTGTGATGGCCCAGCATACCACGAATAGAGGGAAAAAAGGTAGAAAATTTGTGGCATGTGCAGAATACGAGTTATTTTAAGGTTATCGGTGCAAGCTAACTGATTAAGTTGTGAAGAATATTTCAGGATCAAGTCAAGCCTATTCAGACCTTCTTTGCCCTTTTTAATGCTGTTCAACTTTATGCTGTCACAGAGATACTCAGAGCTCTAAATTAAGATTGAGGCGTTCCCGTGCTGGATGCCACAAACACATACAAGTAGTTCCTTCCCTGAGAGATTTACTGACAAGCTGGAAAAAAAGAGTGAAGGACTAACCAATGAACATATCATTACAGAAACTTTAAACTAGCTTGTCCAGTTCCACAGCGAACACCCATAGCAAAACTAGTACAAGCCAGGCACACACAAAGCAAGTCCCTCTCTTAACAAGAACTACAAGAATATCCCTCCAACACTTTACACGGACACTGGTCATCTATGCATGAGACTGAAATTGCTCTAGCTTAACTCAATGGCTACAGCCAAACTGGGACTACAGGATTTCTTCCTTCTGCCCCAGAAACAGAATCTTCTGCCAATGGCAGTATACAAACTTTCCTGGAAGTTTAGAAGATCACAGAATCTTGGTTGGAAGAGACCTCCAAGATCATCGAGTCCAACCTCTGACCTAACACTAACCCACTAAACCCCACTAGTCCCCACTAAACCATATCCCTAAGCTCTACATCTAAACGTCTTTTAAAGACCTCCAGGGATGGTGACTCCACCACTTCCCTGGGCAGCCTGTTCCAATGTCTAACAACCCTTTCGGTAAAGAAGTTCTTCCTAACATCCAAACTAAACGTTCCCCTGGCGCAACTTTAGCCCATTCCCCCTCGTCCTGTCACCAGGCACATGGGAGAACAGACCAACCCCCACCTCGCTACAGCCTCCTTTGAGGTACCTGTAGAGAGCGATAAGATCACCCCTGAGCCTTCTCTTTTCCAGGCTGAACAAGCCCAGCTCCCTCAGCCGCTCCTCCTAGGACTTGTTCTCCAGGCCCCTCACCAGCTTTGTCGCCCTTCTCTGGACTCGCTCAAGCACCTCCATGTCCTTCTTGTAGCGAGGGGTCCAAAACTGAACACAGTACTCGAGGTGCGGCCTCACCAGAGCCGAGTACAGGGGGACAATCACTTCCCTAGACCTGCTGGCCACACTGCTTTTTATGCAAGCCAGGATGCTGTTGGCCTTCTTGGCCACGTGAGCACACTGCTGGCTCATATTCAGCCGACTATCAACTCCCAGGTCCTTCTCTGCCTGGCAGCTCTCCAACCACTCATCTCCCAGCCTGTAGCTCTGCTTGGGGTTATTGCATCCCAGGTGCAGGACCTGGCACTTGGCCTTGTTGAACTTCATGCAGTTGACCTCAGTCCATCGGTGCAGCCTATCCAGATCCTCCTGCAGAGCCTTTCTACCCTCAAGCAGATCGACACACGCACCTAACTTGGTGTCATCTGCAAACTTACTGAGGGTGCACTCAATGCCCTCATCCAGATCATCGATGAAGATATTAAAGAGGACCGGCCCCAGCACCGAGCCCTGGGGAACACCACTAGTGACTGGCCTCCAACTGGATTTGACTCCATTCACCACAACTCTTTGGGCCCGGATATCCAGCCAGTTTCTAACCCAACGAAGCGTGCACCAGTCCAAGCCACGAGCAGCCAGTTTCTTGAGGAGAATGCTGTGGGATATGGTGTCAAAAGCCTTACTGAAGTTAAGGTAGACCACATCCACAGCCTTTCCCTCATCCACCAAGCGCGTCACTTTGTCATAGAAGGAGGTCAGGTTCGTCAAGCAGGACCTGCCTTTCATAAACTCATGCTGACTGGGCCTGATCACCTGCTTGCCTTGCAAGTGCTGCGTGATGACTCTCAAGATAATCTGCTCCACGTGATTCCCCAGAGCTGAGGTCAAACTAACAGGCCTACAGTTTCCTGGGTCGACCTTCTGACCCTTCTTGTAGGTGGACAACTACAGGACAAATTAACTGCATGAGAGAACAGGCAAGACAAGCTCCAAGTGAAATTGTCTATTTGTGGAGATAACAGCTTTAGCTATTATTACATTTTTATAGTGTCTTCATAGCATGCTCCTTAGTGATTCCAACCCAGCTTTTTGTTTACCATCTCCATAGCAAGAAATCTTCGAGTCACTTGGCTTCAGTCACTTGCTGAACTCTAAACAAACCATCCATGACTCCAGCAGATGCTCATGTTCTCACGAAAAGGAAATAGGCAGGTTGTGAGGGCAAAAGGAGATCAATAAGTTAGCGATTTAAACACAGTCTGGCTATGCCAGTGTATTACCAAAGAGGATGTTTTTTGCTGACCACTCCCTTCAGCCTGACTACTTGGAAGGCCTTTCTTTTACAACGTATTTTAAATCTCTGTCCTCCTTATTTCTGTGACTATTGATTTTAGCATAATGCAAACAGCGGAAAAACCTACACAACTCTTCAATGCATGTTCCCAAAGGTATCTGAGAAATAGATTTCCCTAGGTAGGCTTGAAACCCATTCTAATTTTACACAAGCATTAAGAGACCATTTCATCTGATTGGGTGACATGGTTGAGAAAATATGCAATATGTTCAAGGCTTATTTGTGCATATGCTGCTCTCTGTAAGGATAGGGTAATCTAGCTTTTAGAGAAGAAAAACCTGAGGTCTTGACCACTTTGAGCTTTCAGTAATCACACGGTGCTTCCTGAAGAGTACGTAGCTAAATGCGCATTTAAAACGTGGTCAGAGCACACACGATTTTGTTTCATATACTGAAACCATCCCTAAAATTTCACACAGAAAAAAGAGCACCATTTCTACCTATTTTGTTGTTTTGTGCTAGTAACCTCCACAAGGTGACGCTGTCACAGGTGAAGTTGTATTAAAACTTATTATACGATCCCAACACCAATACCTTTTGCAAGCTTTCTGACATCCATATACTTGAGAAAGTATATTCAAATGTTACCTACACATTCTGATTAATATTTTGAAATTACTACAACAAGGACTACTATTTCATGGAACGTGTGTCTGTGGTATATCAGAACTCATTTTCCACCATGAAAATGACAGTAAGAGTCTTAAAGATGTTAAAGACATTAAAGATGTTCTACCAGGAATTATAGCAATTGCTAAGAAGTCTGTTGACAATTACTGCTTCTAGCTGCACGTGGAGAAAAGTATTTAAAGAGCTAAATAGTGCTAAATATATATATATATTCATATATATACATATATAGGTAGATAGCTGTCTAAACAGATGCCAGGAGGACAGGGTGAGGTGCTTTTCCTGAAAGGGATTTGTTGGGGCACCAGATGCATCCAGGTCAGGGAAGCTGACCTGCGCTACAAAGATTCCACAGTTCTAGAGATGAGGTGTGACTACAGGGGAGCAGCTTGCTATCCAGGACCCCCTGAGAGGGCTTAACTTCAGACAAGAGTAAAGGGTTAAAAAACTGCAGAAGACATTACAAACTTGTATTGCTCATGTCCGCAGAGACCAGAACTGAACAACATTTCTTCATAACCCCATGCAAACTTTGTCATTTTAAAGCATTAATTCTTATACAGCTAGACACTGAGAGAACAGGTTTAAGCTGTGACAAAACTGAGTGCTAAGTCAAGCAGGCTGCAGGGCGTAAGATTCAAAGAAGGAAAGGTGAAGCATCTGTACCATCCAGAAAGTGCTCGAGAGCCCTCAAGCAGCTCCTGAACTCGCAAGCAGCCTCTCAGGGCTCAGAGCACACCGTGGCACAGGGGACCAGTATCCACACAGCAGTTTTGTCTCTCTCCCTCTGTTTGGAAGCCTACCAAACAAAAATACACAGCACTTGACTAAGGTTGCAAAACTAATGTTTTAATTGCTGAAGTTCATTAAGGTCCCTAGATGGCAGCCATAGCAGAAAGGCATGTGTCTGTTAGTCCAGTTCCTGCTGTGCTCCCTTACTGTTTTTCCATCACTCTGGCAGAGAAAGGGGTGCTTTCAAGCAAAGTGGCAGCTTACACAGCATATGATGATGTGGTTTTCCCCCACAGCATTTTGCATCGTTGTCATAAAAACTGTAGTTTTTCCAATTGACATAAGCAAGGCTACAGCTTAATTCAGTGCGATTTCAAAAGGATTCAAGGCATCAAAGTTAACTAATAGCCACAGATGGCTTGTCAGTGCAGGGATGTAACAGCAGAATGACGAAAGTTACAAAGAAAAATGTGCTATGTTTAACAGAAAATCTAAGCTCAGAGCTTAACAGAGGGATGCATATCTTTTCAAAAACACAAACATAGCCCAGGAGTGGCGGCTGATCCTGCAGAACAGAAAAACTTAAGAAGCCTTAGAGCTCCATGTAGATGCCACTGAAAACCTGATCCTTGGTTACTAGTCTGTCGTATTCCCCAACACCATTTCTGACAGTTAAGAATATTTTGTACTCCTAACCTTAAAAACGTGTTGTTCTGAATGAGCAGTAACACTATATATTTCATCCTAGGAGTGCATTGTGAAAAAAAAAAAAAAAAAAGTTTAAATGAACACCTGTCCTTTTCCCTTTGTCTTCTGTTTTAACCACGACCTTCCCCCTTGAAAAAGCTGTAGTCTAAGTCTCTTAAAGACTTTGCTGAGCTTTACACTAGCTCCAAGTCTATCGTGCTTGAACATTCTCTAGAAGTTTCCGATAGGGGATGCTACAGCTCAAGACCTCTTAAAGGCAGCTTTGAAGCTGAGAGAGAATAGCTCCTCCTGGTTGGTGGATCAGTACTAAACAAGTCATTCTGAGGGTAGTAAAGAAAGACAGGAGATCCTTTTGAGTATTTAAAAATGCTGAAGAGGCAGTGTGGAGAGCCTGTAAGTTAGTTCTGCTTTTCTCTTCTATGCTGATCAGCAAATAAATGCAGACAAAGTTCTTCATGACTTCATACTTCCAGACATTCAGTTTCAATGAAAGTGAAAACTTATAGCTAGATGAGTGGACACAGAAGTGAATTTTAATAATCTAGATATAGCTAAAAATAGGAGACATAAGATGTCTAATAAGATTATTAGAGGCTGCTAAATACCCTGACTTAATGTCCCATTGCAAACACTTCATTGCTTCTGGTATACAAGACATAAGCGATTGTTTGAGCTATAAGGTAACAAGACTGCCTTTGTTTTCTAAGCCAAATTAATCATGTCAGAGAATCAGTCTGCTCAATCTATTTTTACTTAGCTCTAATTCACAGAAGGTAAAGGAGTTCCCATAATAATTCCGAGGTGCTGCATGTTTACACAGTTGTAAATCAAATTCTTAATAGCATTTTATTTTATTATTTTTTTTTATCCTTCCCCCAAATACTTTAGGACACTGATTGCACTCCTTCTGCATAACAGGCTTATGCAGCAGAAGTAACAGGTAACTAAAATCAAATCTGTGTTTTTTCTCCCTATTTTACGAACTCCTGAAGAATTGACTCCTTGAATTGTAAACATTCACTCATTCTTCCAGACACTAAAATGATGATGTTACCAGCCAAAAAGGTAACAGTTCCAATAGCTTCTCTATAGTGCTTAACTAGAAGGCACGTGTATGGATACAATACACAAGTAAACATACCTGACAAGGCTGATATGCAAAAGTTAACAAGGGAGCAGAAGCTTAATTATAAATTCATTTCAGCATAGAAATATGGCATTTTCAGTAAAATAATCGCCACCCATCAACTATTTATACCAACATAATGTCCTTTATTGCCAGAAAATGTCTCAGACAAGAAGGATTTAAAGTCTGTAAAACCTAAAAATCAGTATTGTTAACTTTTAAAAATCTTCCATCACGTCTGCTGAAGCAGAATTGCACAGAAATGGTACTCTTGTTTTCAGTGTACAAACAAACCTATATTTTGCCCCATTGCTTGCATTCAGTGCAAGATATTATATCAACTTTCTCATTCTGCTGCTGAGGGAGGTAGAAGTGAGTAGGATGAAATGAAATTAAAAAAAAAAAAAAAAGCAAACGGGAAAAGGCAAAAGAAGCTCAGTTGGTTACTTTTTAAAAAACAGAATTGTTGCAATAAGAATTAGCCTTCACTCCATATCAACACTAGACTTCCTAGACTGATCAATTGAGATGTAATTTCTGGAACTATATCAGATTCAACAATATTCAGGAACACATCACTTTGTCACTTTCACATGTGGATACATTATTTGAATATAAGAAAACAAAACCAGAAACTTATGACCCAGTTGCCCATAAAATTTGTAGCAACACTATAAATACACTCAGATTAAGAAACCTCTGACCAAAACTGTGAGAAACAGTAGGAAACTGGAACAATTTTTGTTGGAACAGCAACAAAAAATGATTCTCTGAAGTTAAATTCTTGCTTTCTATGCCAAATACATTTTCTTATATTTATACACATTCTCTCCTGTACTCTCCTATTCAGAGTTTACATGTAAATGTCTTGTATTAGCTTACAAAGTTCCGCTCACACCAATTCTGCCAAAGAGCTAAGAAAAATATCTAAAAATGTCAATTTGTCAGCCCATGCTCCAACTATGCTGTTTTATACCATTTTAATTTTAATATTATTAGCAATAGGCAATATGTAGCATAAGTAATAATGACCATGTGATCAAATATTTATGGAAACTTGAGGCAACTAGTTATAAATTACCATCTTTATCTATTACGATGTTTCATCTTTTCCTTTTTTATAAGTTATTAATTGGATATGAAATAGTATTTCATTATTTATCCATAGAATCAATAACACTTTTGATAAATTATTAGATGCCTTTGTTCTGTGCTCAACATCCCTCTTGCCACCCTCATCATGTCAGTGAAGTTATCCATTCACTGTGAAGTTAAATGTCTTCCTGTAGCAAAAATGTAATCCACTATGATCAATGCTACATGTAACAAGGATTTGTTTTCTTAGTACAGCACAGTCAGAGTAGTAGTTCAGATAAAGCTAGGATAGATTTCTATATCTGTTACAAAGTGACCTGTTGACAGTTCCTCCCCTTTTGTTAATGCATTAAGTGAATGTTCCAGCATTGCTAAAATCAACCACAACAGATGGTTATTTTCATCTTAATCTAACAACTGTAGCCCGTGAAAATGCTTGTTTAAGAGATGCCAGGACTTGAGAGCTTTAATACTAGTCTCATATATAACTCTTTCAAAGCTTTCTTCCAACACGCTCATCCTCATTGAGCTGTGCTTCTCTTATACTTAACTTACCTTCTGTCATTACTATACAATTTCTTCTTGAATACTAATGAGACCAATGCTAGTATATTCTATACCTTTTCTAACAGAAGCTACTTAAGTCTCCCAGTTTACGTGCTTTGAAGAACAGACAGGTTCTAAGCAGCCTACGTAAATAGGCGTATGTACCATTAGGAAAGTGTGGAAAGTTTTGCACTATAAGCACATTGAAAACTGCAAATTCATATTCCTCATACAAGAGGCAACACATTCAAAACTTTAGAAAAACATAAGTTGATTTTTTTCCCATCTCATTTTTAATTTATGCTAAAATGTTAAAATCAAGAGATCAATCATAGCACGCTATAGGGAAAAAAGTTTGGCTTAAAGTTTATAATACAACAATTGTTAAAAGCCCTTCAAGATAAGGCAACAAAGAGCAAAATTTATAATGAACAAGGTACATTCATTGAATCTCTTGGAAGAATTACTGCTTTCAGGTGGCAGAGCAGGTGGGGAAATCAGTTTAGGCATTTTGACTGGATTTTAGGCCCCCGTTCTTTAAATCCTGGCTCATAATACAGCATATATGTTCTGTATGTCCAGGCTCTTTGTAAACGGTTACAAATGCAGTAATATTGAAATATAACAAAAGCAGAGTGTTTTCATTTTTAAATGCCAGCAGAAGGAGCGATTTATTTGTTTTGAAGTTTGGCAAACTCAAATAACAAAGCAAAACTTTGTAGGCCAGGAGGCTTAACCTCATTAAAGCAAAATCTGAAAAAAATCCTCTTAATTAGCAGTCATCAATTCCTACATTTTGTTTGAGACCCATTAAAACTTTAGTAAATCTCAAATAATTACCCCAAAACATACCTAAGACACCGTATTCGGAAAGGGAGCTGTTGCACACAGTATAGGGGGCCTGCTGCTCCCAGAGGTGGTTCATGGGAACACACGTTCTCTTGTCAACTTCTTGATCATGAAGCACGTGATGGCGATGGCTGCAAAGAGTTGTTAAAACAAATCTGTTAGCTAAGAAACCTTTAGGCTTTAACATTGCTACTTTCAAAGATAAACCTTCAAAAATGAATTCTAGAAATTACGTAAGCAACAGAACTATCTGTGGTTTACACAACGCTCTAGTTTGGTTGAAATATAGTAATATTATTGTCTAAATAGAATTGTTGCACCATTAAGGACTTTCACCAACTATCCAGGCTGGGTCTCAAGCACTCAAGGAAACTGAAAATTCATCATTACTAGTAGAACAGGGTGGGTGGCTGGGTGGGTCAGGTGGGTGTTATAAAACATATTAGACTAATAAAAGCCAAAAAGCAGAAGGAAAAATTGTTATCAAAATGTTCCACTCTGCCTTCCTGGCAAATTCTATTATTTTTTTCCTTAAGACAATTGTTTGGTTTTTATGCCAAAAACCTAATCTAATCTGTGCACCAAAACGTGATGCAGTTGCATCCTCTTTCCTACTATTTCCATTCACACCATTTACAGTTCTCTGGAACAGCATTAATCAGCATTAGAATGGGGCACCAAGGAGCACTATGAAAACAAAGATGACTGAAGTAAGTACTGTAATCCATTAACTCTCTGAGCAGACTAACTGAGTGAATCACACCAATATGTCCAGCTTTACAACCGCTAACAGAAGGACAGTTATTACACTAGTAACAACTACTGTGTGTTGTATAGCTGCCAGCACTGAAGACTGAATTCTTTCGTATTTCCCTTCGCTGTAATGAATGCTAGCAGAAAACCTCTGAAATCTATTTAGAAGTCAACAAAATACGACCAGGAAAAGACAGAATCTTTGAAGACCAACACAAGGAGAGAGGCAGAAAGAGGAAAACAAACACACACACAAACAGCTGTTAAAGCAGAAGTAACTTTCAACACTCATTTTAGTTTCGTCATTCAGACAAAGATAAAAGGCCTAGTCAGGCAATACACTTCTTGAACATTCAGTTTTGTGTTTCCTCAGGAAAAGGTGATTACGATGAGCATAGATGGACAGCCAGAAATATACAGACATGAAACTCAGATTTTGCTGTTAAAAAATTGTCAGTTTTAGTGACATCATACTAATATAAAATCAAGTTTTTCTTGTTATGTGAGCATCTTTTTACTCTTTTTTAAAAGACTGAATAATAAAATCAAGATGGCACGGTAATCCTCAGCTAGCTTTTGCCAGTCTGAATAGCTTTTTATTTGTCTTATTTGGTTTTTGTTTTCTCTATATTGTTGTGAGAACAACTATTTTTATTCTAAAACATTGAGAAAGTCTGGACAGTAGCTCAGGAAAATCCTCTTGCACCAGTCAGAGAGCTGAGAATAGAAAGGATTGGTATTCCTAAGACAAATCTATAGGTTTATGTTAGACCTGACTAAGCACTCACCTGACTCAGGCAGTTAGCTTGCTGAACAATGAACATGTGTTCCTCTCCCAGGAGGTGCTCACAACTTTACAAGACCCTGGTACTGAAATCAAGGAGGATGAGGAATCGGAGGTTGGGAGGGGAGAATCTCCTGATTTTCAGTTTTGTTTTGAGGTCTTGTCTGAAGGATTTTGTTAAATTACCATTAGAATGAGACAAAAAAAAGAAGAAAGCCCAAAGGATTTGATACCAAATGAAGCTCAGCACAGAAGAGTCGCACCACAGAGCACTGCACCACACAAGACAGGCACCAAGATTGATCTCTTTTCTGCACGCATTCACAACAAAGCATGGTGCAGCTGCTCGTTCATTCACCCCCAGCAATGGGCTTCGCATCAAAGGGTTCAATTAAATACATCATTAAGATTTTACTCCATGGAGAGTCAGGTAAGGCAGCAGAAGCGTATATATTTTACCAAGTGATCAGATTCAGCATTCATTCATGCTCCACAGTCTTTAAGAGTTTCAGTACAAAGGATCTTGTTTCACTTAGAAGAGCCTTGCCAACTGGCAAGGTATTTGCTCAGAGGATACCAGAGCTCCAAGCAGCCACCACTGCAGTAGTATTTAAACACTTCAGAATCTGCAGCAGCAAATACCTTGCTCATACTTCTCAGCAATTAGGTTGAATGTGGCTGATTTTTTTTTTTGGAAAGCAAAAAAAATAATTTCCATAATTTCTACTTTTCAGCCATGTAAGGAAGAAAATATTTAAGAACTTCTGTTCTACCTTAACTACTATTCTGTGTCTGTAAACAGAGCATTTTAAAGGAGATCAACTGAAGGAAACAACGACATTAAGATTGATGCTGAACAGTATCAGCTTTCCCCTTCCCTTAAAAGAACATATTCTTTACGAATTGCAAACATGTTCCTTTATGTATGGGACAGATTTTAAGAGTTATCTCAGTACTCACCTAAAAGTACCCCTCTCCACATCCTGTCCACTTAGTCGGACATGGATCCCTTCTTTCAGAAAAGAGCCAAAAGCCATGTATTCTGCTAAAGCCCAGTCAACAACCCTGTTCTTGGTCATTTCCAAGCGAGCTCTCAAAATCCGAGAGAGTCCTACATTAGAATAAAGATAAGAAATCAATGGTCCTACTTTAGAGAAATTTGACATTCATATTACATTCACCATTCTCCCCACTGGCTACAATAAGCTAGAACAGGAAAACCAACCAAGCTTAGATTGATGCTTTAAGTCTTAGTTGCTGATCTACTGTCTTCATCAAATGCAGGATAACTGCAGCCAAGTTAAACACAAATTCAATTTGTTTATCATAGTAGTTCTTCTAGGCCTGAACTGCTAGCAAAGTAAAATAACTTGTTTCCTAGGCAAAGGGTTGTATGTTTTTCATACCTTGTTTTAGCAGAAGAAAATAAGATATGGCTGTCAGAAACTACTGAGGACAATTAAAATGACTCATGGTCAAATACTTCTTCCTAAATATTTATTTTCACATTTCTAGCACCAAGTACTCTTTTGTAAAAGACTGAAAATGTCATCTATTGGGTTCTTCTCTCTTTCTCACTCATTTTCTCTTGGCATTTGTCTTATTGGATTCTGGAGATACTACAAAGAGAGAAACAGGCAGAGTTAATCAATATGATGAATATCAGGCAAATAGGAAATTGTACCAGCTGCCAATGGATTTTCAGTTGGTAAGCAATGGTTGTTGTTTTGTTTTATTTATTTATTTTATATTTTTTTTTTTACAGTGAAGACATACTTTGGTGAGCCAAAACACAAGTTGCAACACTGTGACTTTCAAAGGGAACAGAAAAAAACTTTGAAGATGCATCCAGGTGCTTCCAGCTCTGAAGTTATGTAAGCTTACTGAATTCAGTGTCACTTGACACCACCTTATTTTCACATCTGCATTTATGCTTCTGGCAAGCTGTTCTATTTGTTATTTTCCCATTCTTCTCTTTGTTACTTTCCCCATCTTTACAAAAATCACCCTGCTTCCTCTCCGTGTACAACTATTCTCTTAGAAATCATTTCACTGTAGACAAGAAAATCTTGAAAACCATATCTTCTTTATAATATACTAAGCAGTTGATAAAACAAAACTGTCTTCCAATTTGTTTTTTTTGTGTGTTTTTTTTTTGTGTTTGTTTTGTTGTTTTTTTTTTTGAAAGACAAGGAGATACTAAACTGTTTTTTTCTTAGTAGAAGGCCAAAGTACTTCAAAGGTACTTCATCCTCTTCCAATTCTAATTATCCCCACATTTTCTCTCTCATGGCCTTTTAAACTGCATAAAAGAATCTAGCAGACCAAAGTTTGATAACTATTTATCCAATAAGAATGCTTTATGCTAAGATGAACCTATCTCATATACTGGCAAATATTACTTTGAGTCAAGGATTTAATCAAGTTAATAGAGGTTGACTTACTTTTTTAATTAGAATGCTTAATACTAAATTTCATTGACTAACTATAATTTCAAATTTATCAGTATCACCAAAGTGCACAAACATGTAGAAGAGTTTAAGTACACCTGTTAGTTGTATGCGCTCAATGCGTTTGCTATTGATAACTAGGAATGCCTTACTCTCACTGCTTGTAGCAGTGCTTAGTTGTGCCAAAGGAACACAAACTCATGGAACATCTAGGGCAAACACACTTTATTCCTCAATGGATGATTCTGGAGATGAAAGATAATCTAGAAATTTTATCCAGAAAAAAAAAAAGTTCTCTCTCTTGATCCTACATACATTCCCTACAAGGCAACAAAAGAAAAAAAGATCCCCAAAGGAAAAAAAGATCCCCAAAGTGGCTCCATGCTTCCCCATGAAATGAACACATCCTTGTTCCCTGTAGAGCTGCTAGACTTCAACTTGACCAGGGATTAAAAGAATTAACTCAGAAGCCTGAGATAATGCCAAGCAATCCCTAAGTGAGACAAGTACATTTAGCTTTCTACTGCAATTAGATGCTAAATTCAAAACTAGATTTCTTCACCCCAAGAGCTAAGACTTCCTGAGAAAAAGCTGGATTTGTGCTATCATCAACATTACCTGCTAAGCTGAAAGGAAAACTTTGGCTGAATTTGGCCACACAAAGTTCATTCAGCTGTACTAAAATTAGGCTCATAGCATAACAGCAGTGCTGCCAGGTTTGAAAAGACCAAGCTCTATTCCTGAGCAGAAACTTGTCTAACTACAAGAAAAGCATCTTGAGTGAATCCCAAATTAGCAGTAGTTTTAGCATTTGTAAAAACCATAACAGTGCTTTCTGAGACGGATACCTTACTTCCGAGTTAGTCCCAAAACGTGCTGGGCAGAGGCAGCACTTTCCATGAGCATTTGATGAATTAAAGGACTATTAACTTAACATTACAATGAGTTTTGCCTCCCTCAGAGAAAAATCTGTTTTAATATGGTAGGGAACAGAAGTGGTGTGACATTGAAAGGATATTACATTGATAACAGAGTAGAACCTTAACTGTCACATTCTCCTTGCCCCTAGGGTAGAAGAAGTAAAATAAAAGACGAGTCACAGGCATCTTCCCCTTTGGTAAAAGGCCCAACAGCAACTCTTTTGCAGAAATACAAAACCTTAGCAAGAAATGCAGCCACTAGGAGAAACAAAGACTCCAGCTGACCTGAATGTATTTTGAAGTCTTTGACTGGCACTGAACTAGCTACATTGCCAATGTGAGTCAGCAGGTCTTCTGAAATGCCAGTTGGAGGACAGGACATGCTCTTGGGTTCTCCATCCATGTTAAAGAATCCTGGAAGTAGAAAACTAGCAAGTTCAGGGAACAATTAAGAGATTTCTATGCTATATACAATTTATTTAAAAATACGCAACTCTGAATAGACATTCTAAGCAGCAGCCTAAACCTGTTCTTCACCTTTCAAAAGAAGACAATCACTTCCATTTTCTGCATGATAAGAGTACTTGATCTTACAGGCACACCATGATCTGTTTTGTTCCTACTTTCACTCCCTGCAAATCAAGTCCAACTGTGTGGGCAGAGACAGGCAATAAAAGGCATCTGGCACTTCAGTCCCTCCAAGAAGGGAGCATGAGACATACTCCTCCCTCTTCCCAAAGGAACAAAGAAAATATTGTAAGAAAAACACCCTCTTTAGTAAACTGAAGAGAGGGTTTTCTCACAGAATCATAGAATAGATTGATAGAATGGTTGGTGTTGGAAGGAACCTTAAAAATTATCTGGTTCTAACCCCCCTGCCATGGGCAGGGCAGGGACCCCTTCACTACACTAGACCAGGTTGCTCAGAGTCACACCTTGTTTTCCACTTTTTTTTTTTTTTTTTTTTTTTAGAAAGGCTCCTCTTGCAAATTGTTCTGGCAGAATGTTTTATTTTCTGTTAACACAGGAAAACTAAAAGTCACACAACTTTATTCGAAAGAAACATTCACTGATGTACATTTAAGAGTACTAGACCTAGGACTCAAAATAAAAGCACAGTGATATTAACACTAGGATATACGAAAGGACAGTTCTTACCAGGCCAAGGTGAATCAAGCCAGTGCTTAATGTGTAGAATCTTATTATCCTTAGATCTAGTGTATGCTTCTTCACATATTCGATCGTATTTTGCGATTTCTTCCTGTGGAACAAGACGTTTTGTTTTCAGAACACCCTTTTATCTGAAAATGATACCTACTGTTATCTCTGAGGCAAGGCAGATAAATTTTTGCAAGGGAATAAAAAGCTTAAGCTACTTTTACTTCTTTATTGCTAGATAGAATTGCCATTTCTATAAGGTGATCAACATGAAGCTACAGTCGTACCCGTGAGCATTCAAATACCATCTCACTGCTGAAACAGGATTCATTCACACATAATCAACTTCTACAAATGTTGGAATTTAGTCAAAATTTTTCTACTCTATGTATTTCATAGCACTTTCAGTCCCTTTGTTAAAGCAACATTTATGTACATTTATATGAGATTTGTTCCTAATTACATTATATAGCAAGAATTAAGAAAATTACTAAAGTAATACCTCCATGGAAATAAGCTTTAAAGCTTTGTATTTTACATGAAAACCAAATTGAAACAGAAAGCGTCAAAGGATGAAGACTCAATCACAGTAAGGGGAGGAAAATTTTTAAGCCGTGGCAGTTGTGTCTTCCTACTGACAGCTTTGTAAGTTCCCTTTAAGCCTGCTGACATGCTGTACCTCAAACTCTTGCAGTGTTACAGTTCCATCTGCAATCAGTTTGTCAGCATACTTCTTCAGCACTGGCACTTGCTTATGAATCTGCTTGTACATCAGAGGCTGGGTGAACATCGGTTCATCCATTTCATTGTGCCCTCTCCTACGGTAACAAACCTACAAATGGAAAGATTGTTTCTGTTGGTAAAGAAAGATGAAATTTAAAAACTTCATTTTACATAGTTTTACAGAGATTTAGCCTTATGGTATAAAAACATTTATGGATTCTTGTGGGGTTGTGTTTTTTTTTTTTTTAATTAAGAAACTAAAGGTCATTGAAATCAAACTATGTTTCTTGATTGGGTCTTCTAAGACACATTAAAATTAAGAGAATGATACATAAATGCACAGAATGAAAAGTTAAGAAACCCAAGACTTACTAAGTCAACTACCACATCTTTATTGAATGTGTTCCGCCACTCTGCAGCTACACTGCACACGTACATCACTGCTTCAGGGTCATCAGCATTCACATGAAAAATAGGAGCATTGACTACACGAGCAACATCAGTAGGATATGGAGAGGAGCGTGCCATACGGGGGTCTGTGGTGAAGCCAATCTAAAAAATTCCAGAAAATTCCATTAAAATGATGACGTGGGCATCTCCCTATACTTTGCTTTGAATGCTTGATGTTTTCACTTGACAGTCATTTTACACAACAGTAGTCTTAGGCTTTTCATTTTGGCTACCTATAGGATTATTTTTTTTCCTTTGCTCCCTCTAAAACTAAACAAAACAAACCTAATCCAGTTAATTGTTACAAACTGAACGAAATAAATGTTGCTGGTAAAATATTATCAAGTCAGAGTTACTACATACTACAATTGTTTCAGGAACATCCTAGCCATTGTAATGAATAGAGGGGACATTGCATCAAGCTAATAAAAAGGAATAAACACTAGCAACTACTTGGCACACAAATTGATTGGGAAATGCTCTGCTTATTACCTGGTTGTTGACAACAACATGAATAGTGCCATTTGTGGTATAGGATGGAAGGTCACTAAGATGAAATGTCTCATAAACCACACCTTGTCCTGCAAAGGCAGCATCCCCATGTAATAAAATGGACATAACCTAAGAGGGAAGATAATACACACAAACACGCATATATTTAAAAGCAAAACTGCAATTTAAGCTTCTCAGCAGGATTTCTCTACTCCATGTTTCTGTAGTGCTTGTAAAATAGAACCGTATTTTTATAATAAACCATATAGACTTGTCAGCATTCTGTTGCCTTTGTTGAGTTCCCAAATGAGGTTAAGTTTTAAGCCTGCTTCCTGAAGTTAATCTTAAGGTAACATGCTAAAAGCTTTATCTAGTTCAATGGGTGCTATATCCCTTCTGTGAAGCAGAAATGGAAGAAGACTGCAACACAAAATTACTGGTAAATTATTTTTATTAAAAGTACTTTAAAATGTACCAGTAAGACTTACTGCAACATTAAACCCTTACCTTTTTCCCTGCCGTATCCCCTCGATAAAATTGTTCAGCTTTTGTCTTCCCCTGCACAACAGGATCAACTGCTTCCAAGTGCGAAGGGTTAGCCATCAGGGACAGAGTGATTTTCTTGTTTGTTGCTCTGTTGATCCTCTCATGGTACATTCCCAGATGATATTTTACATCCCCAGATCCCTAACACGCAAGATGTAGTCACAACTCAGGAATGTTATTCATACAAACTATATCTAACTGCCTATAAATTCTGCTTCATTCTGTTAAATGGATTTCACAAACTGACTGCATCCCATGGTACGGAGCCATATTGGAGCAGTTCTTGAGGAACTCCAGACTGCCATAAGCCCAAGTAGAATCAGTTTGGGCAGGAGCAGAAGAAGAGAGTGACCAGGACAGAGCAACAGAGATGAAGTGTTACGGACTGACCAGCACCCCCTTTCCATGTTCCCCTGAGCCACCTGGGAGGAGGAAGTGAAAGACGGAAGAAAGGGGGAAATGTGTTTTTATTGTGCTTTTAGTTCTCAGTGCTCTAGTCTGTTAGCTGGCAATAAGTTACATTGATCTCCCAATGCTGAGTCTGCTTTACCCGTGATGGTAACTGGTGAGTGTCCTTATCTCAACCAACGAGCTTTTGTTTCATCATATTTTCTTCCCCTGTTTTGTTAAGAAGGTGGTATGAGAGACTGGTGTGGAGGAGCTTAGCTAGTTGCCAGCATGAAGCCACAAATTCTTACAGAATTGATACTCATTTCCCATATATAAAACAAAGAAAGATGCCTAAAGATTACAAACGCTGTTATATGATGTGTAACTGACCTATCTACAATCATTCTTTAGGCTTTATAACTAAGATACCTTCTGCATGTTACAGGTACAGTATAGTCTTTAAATTTGTTAATTTCAGATCATGTTTCTCAAACTAGAGAAAAAGACAATGCATTTCAGCAGCTGATAACACTATTATGATAATAACTATGACCTAAAATGACTAAAAACAACCTTGAATATTGATCACTCTATGTAGATGTATTGAAGAAACATCTTACCTCATCAGCTGCTTCAAGTTTGGGATCAAACTGACAGAAGATCTGCTCCAGCTCTTTTCGGATGACATTAGCCAATACATTCAGCCTACCTCTAAAAAAATCCAAACACAAGTATGTCTCAAAAATGGTAATAACAGAATTAACAGTATAATTATTATTATTATTTTTTTAAACAGCCACCACCTCCATCAGAAATTTGCAATTCAGAAACTCACTTTAACCTTTTGAACTTCAAATCTTTCATTCTACCCTTCACCATCCCATTGCAAAGTTCCTCCAACACATTCCCACTGACAGCCCATAACACCTACTTATCCAGGTATAAACAATTAATTTTGTAGCAATTTTACAAAAATAAATTTTAACATGCAATTTTTACATGATAGCATTAATAATTAAGACAGACTGCAGAAGTAAGAGAGATTATCTTGCCTAGCTTTCTCAGTTCTAGACTCAATGGGGTAACTATTGCAGCTCCTGCTACACTTATTTTCATCTTGAAAGTACACAGTTACATTTAGCATTCACCTGTGAAGCCTGTAGCTTCCCACTGACATATTGTTACAGTTCTGTGTTCCCATTAATCACTATAACAATCTCTTGCTTCCCCAGCTTCTCTAGTATCACCTTTGTTAATAAAATTCTACAACTTAAAGCCTGTCTTAAAACACAAGTCCATTCACTGAGGGGCTTCCACTGACATTACCTATGAGGCATCCCCATTATAACATATTCAATTCCCATTTCACTGGATTTATCAATGATGGTCTTAAGTGCAGGAATCATTACTTCACATCCTTCCAAACCAAATCTCTTCTCAGAAGACCACTTGCGAGCAAGGAAATCTTCAAATCTTTATTAAAAAAAAAAAAAAACAAACAACACACACACACACAAAAAAAAAGAAACAGTGTTTGCATTAAGAAAATGTGGCAAGTATTGTCAAAATCTTTTATCAAATAAAATTACATTACCGTGTTTTAAAACATCTGTGAATGCACATTTATAGCCCTCCGGTGGGAAGATGGAAAAGACCCTGGACAGAATTAAGTCTTCCTCCTCCATCTGAGAAATATTTACCACAACTTTGAAACAATTCAGATGAGAAGAAGAGTCTCCACCTCAGACAAAATTCACTTCCCAAGTTAAACCCTGCTCCTTTCAATGCATAACCCTCTCCAGCAAAGAAGTCTCCTCTATGGATTGAAAAAGGCACAAGAGAATTGGTATTTGCTGGAAGTAACAAATACTTGAAGAAAACAGGAGCAGAAAGCATGCCTATTTCAATGACAGAGCTCCACAGACTACGTGAGGCACTGGCTGGTAACATGCCAAGAACAAAGACACTGGAATCTCTGCCTCAGCTGCAGCTGGGGACAGATGTCCATCTCTGACAATTCTCTGCTTTTTCATTCTTTAATGCATTTGGGCCAGAGGCAATGCAAGTGGTTAAAATGTACCTTTTAACAAATGCTGAAAGGGTTGTATGTTGTAAAGCCTGAAGATACAAAATGCAAACAGAATACATCTTCATGAAAATAACTGTATTAGTTACATCATCTTTGCAATGCTGGGCTTATAACACTGCCATAATCCATTAGTGTTTGGCTTACTCCTCACTTAGAATGATGACATTTACCTCTTCAGAATGAAATTGTAAAAGAAATGAAATGAAAAGACTCTCCTTAGCTAACCCATGAATACCTTTACAATTCAGGCATCTGAGCAACAAGCCAGATCCTCAGCTAAAATATGCTGCCATAATTCCTCAGAAGTCAGTAAGGTTATGCCAGTTCATATAAACTGAAAGCAGGGTCCTATGTGAACAGCAGGCCCTACAGGGCAAAGCAAAGTGGTGGTTGGACAGACCATTTTCCTTCTCCTTTAGCTGCCAGTTAAGCCAGCACTGCACAAGTAGAAAGTTCATCATTTGAGGCAGGCTGTCACTGTGCGTATAGAATTACAGTATTTCATAAGTCCCCCACATATGCCAGTGTGAGTTCACAAGGGCAGGCAGCTCTGCTGTCGCTGCATGTATTCAGTACCCAGCAAGGAGCAAGTCTGATGAAAGACAGCTGCTGACAGAAGGAGGAATCTGGAAAGACTTGACCCTGCACAGGTGTAAGAAGATGCTCAGACCAGACTACACAGTCGTCATCTCTCTTTGACATGTTGACTGATGCACACACATAGAAACTCAAAATATGCAGTGTTTTATGGCAGGAATACCTTTTGTTCAATAAACTGTTTGTAAACACCACAAAGGATGAGAAATCTTGTTGTAAAACACAGTTTCAAGTACCTAAGTATGTAGTACTTCGAAGTAACATTTTTAAGAACAGATTCTTGAGCAAAATGATTGGGCTTTACAAAGCCACTATTCTCAAGAGCACAACCAGCTGTTCGCAAAACCAGTTTTCTTGATCATTTTCAGACAAAACAAACATGCTAGAGATAGATGAATGGAAACTTATTTAAACTTTTTTCCTCCATTTTCAGCAGACAATTTATCAGAAGAACATTTGGCTCCTTCATGCTACTAGAAACTGAAGATTTTTCCACAGCTTGGACAGGCAGGAATAGGCATTTTTGCTGCTGTCTCAAGATAAATGGAGATGGTTCATACTGAGGGCTTGTTAAACAGACTTACTCAAGTGCAATATTCACTTTGCTGTTAAGTGATTTTTTTTTTAATTATTATTATTTTTTTTTAAACTTCTGTTTAGATTTAACTTTTAGCCAGATAATCTTGTTACGATACTGGCAAACAAAATACCTGGCAAAATATCTTCCAAGACCTCCAGTGGGTACTTCATTTTAAAGTATTTGAACAGAGAAGCTTAATCGATAAACAAGCCTTCAAATATTGCTAACTCTCATGTTTATCATATATGCAAACTGTTTCAAAATGTAAGAACTGTAATAAATCTCATGCCTGAGAAGAGAGTCTTATTCTAGGGAAGAAAGGGTAATTCAACCTCTGGTGATACAGTATTTCTATACAGATAGCCACAACAGGAGCAATCAATGAGCTGTTTCCAAACATACTTTCAGATATTGCAGAGAACAAAATTCTTTCTGCCAGGTCATGCAACAGTAGAGCACATTTTGGTGTACCTCAAAAGGCAAAGGGCAAAAACATGACTTGAAATAACACTGTCTCTCTCAAATCCAGTCCCATCTTGGCACTGTTTTCTAAAGAGACTGTTAGCAACCCAGCGAGTCAAACAAAGCTCATGTCAACGTTTCACCTATCTACAAATCCTCCTTGAGCTGACAATTAAGACAACTTCTTTTGATGACATGCTACCAGAAAGATGTACAGTACATACCAAATGTCAGAAGATCTGTATCCAAAGTTGTTCTGTTTTCTGAAACAGGTTATGAATCTTTAACAAATAGGAGTAAGATGTTTCAACTAGTCTGCTGAAACATTTTTTTCACAGTTTTTCTCCAGAAGCTAATGAAAACATTGCCAGATTCACCACTAAAGCCTGTGCAAGCGTTAAAGTACACAGACTTCCTTTTAAGAAAATAGAACATGAAGTCATTACACAGATCTTGACATACCTCACAGTTCACACTTTGCCTTGTCATCGTAGCCAGGTTAACTGCACTTACCTGTACTCCAGATTTCATTTAGACTTCACCTCCACATCAGCAGTTTATTGAGCCCACTAGCTTCCCACACCAGATTACACCCAGCAATCACAGAGCAGTTTCCCAGCACCACTCCAGCATACCTCATTGAGCGCACCAGCCTTGCCAACAAAGTCCTTTTTTCCTCATTAGTAAACTTCATAACACCTGGCGTCTCAAACTTCTGCCGGATCCACTGGCACTGCTCCACATCATTGATGAACATAAACTCCAAGCCTATGTGTTGGCAGTAGGTATTCTAGGATGCCAAAGCACCAATACAGAAGCTTTAGGAATTAACTGGCCATGAGGAAGCAAGTATATTTTTAAAATTATCCTTTCTGTTACTTTTCTGAAAGCTATCTTCCCCACACTAGTCCTATAAGCAAACAAGTATTTTAATGAATCCAGTTTGTGTGCCGGTAAATTAAAACTTTCTCTACAAAGCAACATTTCAAATGAAAAGTATTGCATGATGATCCAGCATCATGCAATACTTTCAAAATAGGTCAACGTATCTGCCTTAAACTTACTGGCTTATTCACCTAATTTGAAGCTTTTCTTACTGGCATAGTACAGTCTTTTCTTATATGCAAAGATTGAGTGATTTATCAAAATTTATCCTGTCTTTTTAAAACACCACCTAAAGTCAAGTAATGGCAATAAGACAGCTATAAAGCCTCATGCAAATTACTTGATAGCTGTCAATTCTCAGAAGGCTGAAAATCCAAAAAATAAACCAAGCTGCTCAGACCAGAGAAATGAGAGGAAAAAATGGCAAAAAACACTTCAAAACTTTTAGCTCCTTCTATTTTTTTCTTACTTTAAAAAGAACATTGCACCCCAAAAATATGTTCAAAACAAAGTCAATAAAAAAAACACATTGTGAGTTTGAGTTAAAACCATTCTGAACAAACAGTATGTGCTCTCTGCTACCTCTAAAAAGGAATTTAATGTTAATTTCAGCAGAAAAAAAAAATCTAAAGCTCTGGCAAGAGAAGGGAAAACTGGAAGGTTATTTCCTCTTTAACACAAATCAGTGTCTTGAGGCTTTTAGATTTTCCTATTTATTTTCTCCATTTATTTGTACATTATGATTTTAAGGATTCTCTTGAAAAGTGCTGCACAGACATGCTAGAAGTACAAAAACCAAAAAGCAAATACAGAGCTCTAAAGCACAACACAAATGTGCCTATGCATCAGATAAGCGGCTCTAACCATGGGTCAGATGTGCAAGTCAACACATTCCCTTAGTAACTGTATGCAAGTGTTTTATCTGTGAAACAAAGTACTAAAGGTTCTACTCCTTTCAAGCAACATAAGCTCTTTTTGCAAAACTAGGGCCTAAATTAGTATTCTACCATATTCACATTTTTATACTCATCCTTAATCTATGCATTCCAGACATCCAGTCAACGAAACTAATGGAGCTACCATCTCTAAAAAAAACATTCAAGGGTTATTTTGCTGTCATTTGCTGTATTAATAATTGTCAGTTCTTTGTGACTTACAACTAGAAAAATGTTCACTTGTCTTGGGATCTCAAATCACAAATCAAAGATGTCACACTGACCTCCAGCCGTTTGATGATCTCTCGTAAAGAAAGACTGTTCTCATTTCCTCCTATGAAAGTGGTTGTAGGCAGCTGAAAGACTTTGTCCAAATCCGATTCATGTAAACCATAAAACCCTACAACATATGCATTATCTATTAGCAAAGCAAGGTATGAAACAAAAACGAAATTAGAATTGTTTTTCAAGCCACCACAAACTGAAGTTTAATAAAGAGATACTAAAAAAGAACGACACAGATCAAGAATTGAAAATGTCAATATTTTGAATGCATCCATTGGTACAATGAGCTGAATTCAATTCTGGAATTTAAAGAAATGTGTTCATTAAATAGCTATTGTTAGATAAGGAGTACAATACTGATATCAATGCAAGTTAAAGACTATGCATGACAATGTTAAACTTGAATGGGAAAAGGAAAAATGGCTTTTTAAAATTGTGTGTGTATATACGTATTAAATTTAAAATACATTCTATAAATAAATATTTACATAGAGAGAAATTATATGTGTGCACATATAAAATATTTAAAAGTATTTAAATATTAAAAAATAAAGTTCCTCTATTTTTATTTTTGAATGCTTTGTCTTGATTCAAGATATGTTGCAGACATCCACTGATCTGACAACCAGCACATAACTCTTAAATCAATGTATAATAGTGCTCTGCATTCCCTTTTAAACTTATTTCTTGAAGATAAAAAAGCAATTTAAAGATTGAGTAAGTATGGAACTTAGCATTTTGAGTTGGAGTCAGGCCAAAGAACCGTGTCGCCATC
Source organism: Aythya ferina (assembly GCF_964211825.1). Taxonomy (NCBI): domain Eukaryota; kingdom Metazoa; phylum Chordata; class Aves; order Anseriformes; family Anatidae; genus Aythya; species Aythya ferina. Next base: position 9,920,616 of record NC_140302.1, on the reverse strand, counting down.
ACTTTTACTATACAGCACTTTCAGTAACAACACATTCTGTTTTAAAGTTAATATATTTTCATAGATATTTTAAAATAATATATAGTAAAACAATACATTTTAAAGCATTGAATCTGACATGACTAAAACAGGTGTCTGTGTACCACCTTGTCTTCTTTCTGGCACTATATTTATCTTCTTCAGGACCAAATTAATTCTCTTTTTCTATAACACACACATACACAAAAATGGAGAGCATAGTTTCATTTGAAACAAAGTAGTGCTACCATCCTATATTATTATTCTTTGCTGTCTTTCTGTCAGACTTCACAGGCTCCTCATGCTGTGTCATGCAAAAAACAGAACACATGCAGGCGCACACAGAACATCTGTGCTTCATACCATAGCACTGCATATTTATGGAAGCATCACTTCATGTTTAAAGAGATACAATCTTACTGAAATCCTAAAAGCAACTAAAAAAAGCTACTAAAAGCAATTCTAGAAATTGAACCACTTATTTGGTAGGTACAGCTGTAACTAGATGCATTTTAAAAGAAACTCTCAGAATAAACTGCCTACCATGAAGTTTCTAGAAGAACAAACCAGAAAATGAGACAAGGAAAATTAAAAAAAAAAAAAAAAAAAAAAAAAAAAAACACCACTAAAATACTTTCTGGACTATCAGAGGCCTTTCACAAGTTTTCTGCCTGGAACATTCACGGATTTTTGTGTCAGACAGCATTTGAAATACTTTTTTTTTTTTCCCTCATTTTTTTTTTCCTCCTGTTCCAAGACTAGGTTAGCAACTGTTTCCCCTCACAAAGTGAAATGTCACTTCAGTTACCACACTCTGAGGCACATCCCTCCCAAATCATTTAGTTCCAGCACATTTTTCTGGTGCTCACAACGCCTTCAGCATGATCCTTTTTGGTCAGTCACAACACTGCACTAAGCTGTCTGCAAAACGTAAAGAAATTTGTACTGACTTTCCAACAATTACCCATGATCAGAACAAATTATTTTTAGTTAGTAAACTCTGTTGTGTTTTCTAGTAAGTACTTCCCTTTAATTAAAACTGATAAACTTCAAAGTGAACCTTGATTTGTGAAAGCACCTCTGCCCTTAAAGACTTACGCACTCTACTAGTGCCTTTGAACAATCAAAGGTCAGAACTGCTTCTTTCCTACAACCAGAAATAGAAAGAACAGAAGCAAAGAGGCCGTAGATGTACTTAAAGTAAAACTAAGCAGAACTTGTTTTATCTACTGCTTGCACTATGTTTTATGTAAGATCCAAAGAGCTTCCCTACATATCAAAGAAAAATTGATTCACTGTCCTTAGCAAGTAGAATACCCCATTTTAAGCAAACCAGGTGGATTAAAAAGTAGAGGAAAATCAGACATTTCTTTATTGAAATAGAGCTGGAACAAAAAAAACGATCAGAACAATTCCTCAAAGAAATATCCTCTTACCAACCAGAAAACCCCTTGCAAATGCAGATCCCAGTGTAGTATATTCTTCCAGCAGCAAACTAAAATGCTCACTGTTGGATTACATACAATTCAAGAATTCTACAGTTTTCATGTTTTCCTCATGAAAACTTCAGACTTCTCAAAGTCTAACAGAAGGGATAAGTAGCAGAGGCTAGAATCCAACTTTGGCATAGAACTACTACCAAGTTCCCTCAAGCCACAATTTTGCTTATTGTTGTTTTTTTTTCCATATTGATTAGCCTACGTATGTCCCCAGTCAAAACAAGTATCAAGCATAAAGGATATGAAAGCAATTTAGAACACCAGAATCTTGGCCTTCTGTACTGATTAGTAATAATGTCTGGTGTGGTTAAAAAAAAAGAGGACTTCCTTTTTTATGTTGTGCTTATAATCATTATTGATGAGAAGGTGAATTCACGGGAACCTTAACTTTGCTTTTGGAGTAAAAATTCCATCATCCTGAAACCTGAGCCTCCTTACAGAGGCACAAAGAACTACTCTGTGATATCATCAAGCAGAAAATGTAGAAGCCTCCCTGAAATGTCTGCTTTAATCACTTCAACCCAGGAGACAAAAAAAACAAGTAACTATTGCAAATAATAAGGCATACAGTGTACTCACCAAGTTTATCGATTGTAGTGATTAAGTCAGATGGAACAAATGAATCCAAGTCTGCATCCAGAATCCCAAGAGGATCTAGCTGAGCGACATGATGGCCACGGATCTGAAAAAAAGGAAGTAAGAGAAAAAGAAAAAACATGCTAATGAAAGTCAGACAAAAAGTCACCAATATCTCTCCAAAGTATGTAGATAGGCCATGAAGTCAAAATAAGCAAGCACTACTAAAGTCAAGTGAGAGTCAGATTTGCATTTTTTCCCCCTAAGAACACAAAATAAGCATTATATCTCAGGATATGTACACTATTTCTATTAATAGCTGTTTACTATACATTAGGATGCAAGTTTTAGTGTGTCTGGCACACAATTTAAAGTAAAATTACACTGAAATCTAAGTAAAGAAACTGCTAAAGATGGTAAAATCTAAATCTCTGGGTAAAATTAAGAAAAGATGACTAGTCTATAAATCATTTGCTATTTCTGTCATTTTGTATTTTTGTCTGAATCCTTTTTTCAGCAGCTGCAGAATACCAAAATATGGCATTGCTGACCTAAAACATGGATTGATGAAAAAGAAATTTCTATTGGAATTGAATGGATCAGTCTTCATGAGCCTGGCTCCATATCACATAGCAGCATCTATTTTCATTCAAGGAATTTTGGTAATTTCATCTACCATACGAATGATATTCAAGACATCAAGGAACACACTCTGTGTTAGCAAAAATACTGGTGTCAACACGTGCCACAAGTTGCTATAGATTAGTGCATTATATTAATGTGTGACATTGCTGAAGAAATAACTAATTGGTTCAATAGAGCCACACAAGTTTTTTGTTTTATGCAATGTCTCTTACACGTGAATCGAATGTACCAAATTAGCTCACTGAAAGTTTTTTTTTAATGAACATATTACTGTTTTCTCCTTATTACTTTTCTTTTTAAGGACAAAGTTCAGATCACCTGGATAGATTTTCATTCACACTAAGTATTCTAATTGTCTCTGGGAAAAATATTAATACACTGCAATATTAATAATAATAATAATAATTACATCACTAAGTAATAAAGAGTGATTAAAGCGTGGCTCATTTACAAGTGACTTACAAAAACCCTATTCAGATATTCTACATTTGCAGGAAAGTTCCCAACAAAATCCCTTCCACTCATAAGCAAACAAACCAAACTAAGGCATCTTTTGTAGAACCACCAGACGTGTAAATTCAGTCTGGCCTCAGATTCTTTGCATCTCATGAATCACCAGCAATAAAGCTCTGACAGGCCAAATGATGCCCATGGCAACATCTGTGCCACCTCATTGTTTACAGCAGCACAAAGTCTATCTGACTGGAACTAAGCAAACAGTTCTGTCTCAAGCATCATCAACAGGAAAGAATTCACCTCCCTAAGCTACATCTGCTGCGCAGTATTAGCAGGAAGACGAGGATTAGCAAGAACGCCAAAACCCAAAAGAGCAAATCAGTAAAGCGCTGTGCCATGTTACATGCCAGGAGCAGTCAGATCTTTAAGTAAAGCACAGTATTTCCCACAATATCAAGTTACTTTTTAATAACAGCACTCCAAAATGGGAAACTTAACAATTTGGCAACAGATAACTGGTAAGCTAACACTAGACACTCCATTATAATGAAAATGTATACAATAATCTAGTTTTCTAGCATGTGCCTAATACAATACACACAATACAAAGAGAGGTATTAATTCAGTAGTACAGGATGGGGAAAATCATAGCTGTCTTCTTTTCTACCCACCTACAAACAAGCTACACAACAGAGCTCATACTCTGATTGCAGAACAGTCATTATTACCCATAATAAGTGGGACCTCAAGGAAACCAAAAGGATGAAAAAAAAAAAAAAAAAAAAAAACATCATTGCAAGATGGGTTAAATTTATCAACCCTGGAAGAGAAGGGGTATTTTTAAAAATTAACAAAACAAGAAAAGGCCTAAAGTAAGAGTGTCAAAACTGCCACATGTGAGATTCATCATCTACAAGAGACTTCTGATCACTAGTCCTGGAGAGATTACAAATATCTGGGAGATGATAAAGTGATGCAAAGGTAAAAATATTTAGAGACTGTTACTACAATGATACTGTTCTGGAAAGGTTCCCCATGCCCTGCCATGATTTGCCCATAGGAAAAAAAAAAAAAAAAAAAAAAAACTACATATACCACAAATTTTATACACGTCTATGCTCCCAAGCAAAAAGGTTTGTATTTTTCTAGTGCATAAGTACTTAATGAAAATTACACACAATATACTTCTATAGACAGCTGCATCCTCATCCTTTGGTTCATAAGAATAATGTGCCATCACAACTGACAGTATTTAAAACTGGCTGTCCTGGTTTTAGCTGAGATAGAGTTGGTTTTCTTCCCAGTAGACGGCATGGCGCTGTGTTTTGGATTCAGGACCATGTAGAACACTGAGAACCAAGGACAATGTTGAGAACAATGCTGATAACACGCGGATGTTTTAGTTGGTGCAGAGCAGTGCTTGCACAGAGCCAAGGGTCACTTTTCAGCTCCTCATGCTGCCCTGCCAGCGAGGAGGCTGGTGGTACTGCAGAGCTGAGAGGGGACACAGCCAGGTCAGCTGGCCCAAGCTGGTCACAGCTGCCCAGCTGCTTGCTGGGTTAAACCACAACGCTGGCTCAATTTGCTCTTGACTTGATTTACGAGACAGCAACAAAACCAAAACCTATATAATGTATATTCTATATACCGTAACTGTAGTCATCAAATTAAATTTACAGTACTGTACCACACTGCACTTTGATTCATCATTTGTAAAGCAATTTGCAGATCTTGGCAAAAAAAAGTTTCATTATTTTTCTTGTTTCAGAGCAAACAAATTTTGGTTTGGTTTTTGTTTTTTAACTCTCCTCCTGGGTTGAGGGATCTTTTAACGTGAAGAGAAATACATTACTAATCTGAAAACAAATCAGTTACTAGAAATTAATGTGTAACAAGAACAAAAATTAGTAATGTCTTGTAAACGAAGTTATCATTTTGAAGGCCATTGCAACGGTTAGTGCACTGAGGACAATTTTAATGTTTTTAAATTTAATGTGATTTTATTTTTTTTTCCAACTAACAAAAGTCATAAAGACATTTTTTTTTCAGTTTAACACTTTTAGTTAGAGTTGAAGTGTTTGCCTCCTATTATCCTGACGTACACATCACTTCAGAAGACACTATACAATCCTTCACACCTCCAGAAGGCTTTCTGTACTATTTCATCAACCACAGTGCTAAGAAGCACTGTTTACAAACATAAAAAAGAGAAAGTCAAATGGATATGGCTACTCCTGCAATTTTTGTTGTAACTTAAAAGAAAAGAGAAATTTTAAGAAAAATTACCCCTGATCTACCATACTACACAGTCTACAAGTGCTACAAGACTAATTAGTCTTATTCTGTATTATTTTATGAAAACACAGTTTAAGAAGACAGTCAATTTGAACATGAGATCCTTTGCTACAGATAGGAAAAGGAAAAGATAAACCCTTTCTAATATAATGTGAAGGATAAATGTAATATCTTAATTAGTTAATATTTAGCAGAGATGTTAAAAGTATTTGTATTTTAATTGTATTTGTTTTACATTTTAAGAGTTAAATCAATAACAGCAAAATACAAATGTGCCATATGCAGGGTCAAAGGATTCACAAACTCTGAAGGACCAAGCCAAAAACCCCTTGAGCCAGCACTGATAATGATGCTCTCTCAAAACCACAAAAAGAACTCCCCACATTACTAAAATGGAAACAGGACAAAAACAGGTACACTTTTGAGCTAGTGCCAAGTTTATTTTTTTCAAAGAATTTCAGCCAAAATGGAAAAAGTCCCAAGAATTGCTGGGCCACAGACTTCAAATATTTGCTCCAAATATCAAACAAAATCCATGAGTGTTTTGCATTGATACAGAACTTTAAACCCTAAACCTGATTCAGCTTCAAATTAAAATGTCATTATCGTTAAATGTGTCAAAACAGCCACCCATTTAATAAACACTTCAGCAAGTCACAACGCATCAAAGCAGAGGCAGTAGTCAGAGACACCATTCTAATACACTGTTCATGCTTTTTAGACATAGATTCCAAAAAGAAAATCTACTTCAGAAAAGAAGAACCAAAGCATTTAATTTAGAGTCATTTTAGTGTCTAAGCTCATTTTTGTCAAGCACGCACATTTCACTGGAAATCCCTCTTTCATTGCATCCCGTGCTCTGATTTAGAGAAAGCAGTAGATTAACTGCCTTTCCAGGAGACCTGCTCAACAGACCACAAAGCAGTTTACCACAAAAACCATAAAACACTGACAGGTTTGAGAAATGAAAATTCTGTATCTTTCTCAGTTTCATTTCATTATCAGGCAAAGGAAGGTCACAAATTGATCTAATCCCTTCAACGCTGAATTTAGAGGGTATTAAATACCTTTTAAAAACAGACAGTTGTCTTAGGTAATCCTCTTTCATTGTTTGTCACAGACACATAGGTGCCTGCCATTTATAGGGACATTTCTATTCCATCACTTGAGTCATATAACACACTTTTTCAAACAAGGGAAACAAAACAACACAATTCCAAGTAAATGCTGTCAAAGCAGGTCAATGTTCTCTAATTTTCTCTGATTCTTCAACAAAATTTTACTCCAAGCAAAAGTGAATGGGCTGAAGTAGTTTACTGCACAGATATTTCAAACTGCATTTCCTGTTTTGTCTGTATTCACAAGTCTTTCTCCAACAACATACCTCTCCAACAGCTGCATTAGCAGGGTTCATATTTGAATCAACAGTGACAAGGCAATGTATGCAGAAAGGCAAGATGTTTATTAAAAAAAAAAAAAAAAAACAAAAAAAAACCAGCATTCATTTTCTGTTCCTCCATCATAGCAAGCAGGAGATAAAATTCGTAGTGTTGAGAAGAACAGATCTGTTCAAGTCAAACTGTAGCTAACTTCTCGAGAAGTTACAAATTTTTTTTAATTTTTTTTTTTTTTAAAAAAGGCAACAAAAATACATTTAAAAATCAAACTGGAATATTCTGCTCAACACACATCTATAGGTTTGGGGTTTTGTTTATTTGTTTGTTTCACACTGTTTTCAAGCCCTTATTGAATTTAAGATATTAAACACAAGTCCAAATAAAAATGCTTAATCTTGTTTTACATTTAGAAAACATCTATCCAAAACTACTGTAGCATTTCCAGAATCCTTTTCCTTTTAGAGGAAAAAATGAAATTACACTTAATTTCTTAATTTAGGAAAAGGGTTAAAAAAAAAAAATATCTGTGTGAAACAGTCAGTTTTGATGAATATCTTTTCTACGAGAAATTATCAAAGCTGACCCAAACTCAGTACTTTCAGCCTCCCAAAATTCAATCTCTGTTTAATTAATTACTACTTCTCTCTCTTTTTACTTATAATCCTGCTCAAGTCAAAAACCTCAAAATTCACACTATGAGAAGGAAAGCACATTTCCTCCTGTCGTACAGAAAGACTGAAGCATTTAGACCTGTAACAGCTTCCCCAGAGGTGAGGAGAGATTTGGATCATTAAAAGGTTTGCAGCTGAAGAGTGGGAAAAGTTCTTATTTCATTGCACACATCAGGACATCCATTAGTACCACCACATCCAGGACAATTCTCTTCATATGAAGGAAAATTACTTCAGGTAATTACTACTTAGCATTCCAACTTAGTCAAGTGTCTTACTAAGTCAGAAAGAAAAAAAAATCCTAATAGACAGAAATTAAGATCAGAGGACAAACAAGAACCTTAAAAGAAAGAAAAATGTTGTTTGCCAAGGAGAGAACCTCCCACCTCCAGCCCAAAGTACACTTACTTGGTATGCTCGTATCAAAGACTGCACAGCAAGATGATCTTCAACAAGTTTTTCAGCTTTACTTGGTGTCTGGGCCAGGCCATGGCTCTGAAGAAATGATGCCTTTCTTTCCAACTGATCTGGTAGATGGGGATCGTATGCTTGGCCAGCATTAGCATTGCGGAAAAACAAATCCCAGGACTGGACATGTGTACAGAGGAGAAAGGAAGGAAGAAGACTTATTACTTCAAATAAAGTTCCATCAAATGCATCAGCTTCAAGCTGGAAATCATACCTCACTGCATTACAGTATTAAGCACGACTAATAGCCAGCAACAGGAGAGCATAAATTCAACACAAGATGAAAGGTCTGTATGTCCTGACTGTCTCTGTAACATCATAAGCAATGACATAAAACAGAAGAGAATATACCGAGTTGGAAGACACCCACAAGGATCATGGAGTCCAGCTCCTACACATGATATGCTCCACACCTCTGTAGCAACTGCATATTTTTATTTACACACAAACTTTTTTGTCTGATCTCTTACACTGAGCTTGTTCAGTAGAAAACTCTCCAGCACATTTTGCTCTCCAGCAAATCATCTTGGTACATTATTCATTCACACAGCTCTTTTTAACTGATATGTTTATTCAAGCAACCAGTAATGGGTATAATAAGTACGCTGGCTGGTAAAGAGCTATCAGGCCTATAAAACTGAAAACCCTAATAAATGAAATTAATCCATTCCTGTAATGATACTTAAAAGAATTCATGATACTTCAAGATACTCAATGAATATGCTAACTCCAAATCTGTCCATAAGGGCCTTTCTTGAAAAAATTGTTGAAAAGCAATTACAGCTGTGCTGAGGGAGGCTTGTGGTCTACAATGCTCTCCTGACTAGCTCAGGATACCTTACTACAAAAGAAATTATGGCCCTGGTTTCAGTTGCAGGTCCTAACTTCAGGAGAATACACATTACAGAAACTGAATTACAACAAGCAGAAAATCCTTCCCTTCTATACTTTTACACAAGCCACTTAAAATATTCATTGTTTTGATTCCTTTGTGTATTCTGTAGTGTAATACTAATTACACAACAGAAAAGTATTCATAAAATTTTATTTTCATTAATAAATAGTCTTCTTACAGAAATTTCTACAAGCTTCAAGGCATTCAGGAACACTACGAGGGGGCCAGCCTACAAGAGCAAAGCCTCACCCAATCTTCCAAGCTTAGGTTGTAGAAGCTGGGGGGACACCGAACCTGTATGCAAGAATTTCATCGTGAACATGTGTCCAATGCCAGAGAAAAACTCTTTAAAGACACCTCTTTTGGTTTGTCATTAAGCTGCATTGCTACGAATACGCTAAACATATGTAATTAATCACACTTCTCTTATTCAGACTTGATCTAAACACAGCCTAATTTTATATGCCTTGGCAAATCAAGGCAGAACATGCTGGTGGTCAGTTCCAGACATATGACTGAAGACTTCATTCTTCACCCCTTATCACTTACGCTTATTTCGTATTTTCTTCTTCACTTGACACATCACCAACCACAGATTAGACGACTGAATTTACAGAACATGGTATAAGTGGCCTACAAGACTGTTAGCGTAGATGTATTGCCCCTGGTATTCCCTCTTACTGTCTGTTAAGAACCATATTTTTACTCCATGCCTATACAGCATCTCATCTGGGAGTTTGCAGCCCCAAGAATGTGGTAAGCAGACACAAGACCTTTGTGTTACAAATAAGACTACTTAAACTGCAGGAATTACTTTGGCAATACACGGTTATTAACTTTCATTAAATTAATAGGTTCCAAACACACATTTTAAACTGTGACAAATCTGACATTTGGCATTCATGCAAAGTTTTACTAAGAAATATGTTTTGTTTATCTTAAGGTTCCTTCCTCAACTTTTCGAACCATCATATACACGCGTGCAAGGATGATCATATTTAAAAAAAAAAAAAAAAACAAAAAAACAAAAAACTTTTCATCCTTTTCATTCAGATTTAAAAGTTATCACAGCGCAGTCCCACAAAAAAAAAAAAAAAAAAAAAAAAAAAGGAATATTAAACAAGTGGTCTACTGAGACAGTTGCTAACTAAACCCAGGGAGACTTGCCCAACAGGCTACCCGTTCAAGAACATGCAGAGGATCCTTTCTTCATGCAAACTCACAAATACAAAGAAATACCTTCAAGTGTTTACACCTGAAGATGCAGCCAGCCAGGACAGAAGGAACCCACACTATTTCTTCCTATTGCATTTTTGAACTTATTGATTTGTTGAGCCGGCTTGACATTTAATCAGAGGGGAGGGAAAATATATCATTTGGCTACAGAAAATTAGTTTTTTCTAGACACACATCCATCAAAGCCTTTAAAAATTTCTGCAGTGTCTTTCAAGACTGATACCAGATTATAGTCTTCAAGTCTTGTGTATCAATGTCAGTCTTTGGCAACAGCATTTGCCAAGTTACTGAACAGCCAGAAGACAAACTTGGTCTCACAGCAAACCTAGAGCTTCTCAACTAAATTAGTCAAGTTCTTTAAAAAATGGTAGAGGAGGCTAATAAAAGAAAAACACATCTGTGAAAAAAAAAAAAAAAAAATGTAGTGATACATGATACATTGCCCCGTTCGTGTGGTTTTTTCTTTTTTTTTTTTTTTTTTTTTTTTTGTAGTTAGCCACGATTCTAATTTCCCAATTAATACAATTCAAGTGATTAAGTGGCAATATTCTACTCATTTAATAAAAAGTGTTACATTTAGTGTAACAAGCAACATATTAGTTATCTGGATGATTTTTTTTTCTAGTAACATTGTAATACTTATCAACCGCAAATCAAACTTATCAAACCAAAAAAGCCCACCTTTTTTCCAAGTACATACAACAAGGAAGTGATTACACACTCATTGTAGAGCAGCTGCATACAGGATAAAATGGTAGCCATTATGTACTCAATATCCAGCCATGCAGTTTTGTAATTAATCTTGTGATAGTAATAACTGAGCCTTGTCAAGCTTCTCCCTTATGATCTATGGCCCTGACGCCACAATTCAAGCAGAAATAATGATGCCTTTCTCAAAGCCCGCATCATTTTATTCTGATTGTTGTTTTAGCTGCTTTAAGAATAGGAAAATTCAAAAGACAAGGAAGAGCAGGAAGTCACCAGGAACTGATTTACACGAGGAATAAAAGCTCCCATGGAAAAAAATGTATATCCTAGACATACAACCACAGTATATAAAGAAAGGAGACATTCTTAGGAAAAGCGCCAATAGTAGCACTGAATGTGGTTATTTCCATGTGATAGCCATAGTTCAAACAGTAGCTTTAAGTAAGCATACATGGGAAGACATGCCTAATCGATTCTTCTGAGAGGGGAATAATTTGAATAGCCTTGATTAATTGCAGTTTCTAAGTAAAAATGGATAGAGCGTCATTTTAAAAGCCCAGAAAAAAAATAAAGCTTTTTCATCTCATTAACAACAAGGAGGTACATCCCCACTGATAAGGAGATATTCATGAGGAAAAAAACATGAGGAAAAAGAGGAAAGAAAAAGTAATGTCTAAAAGCCTAGCACAAACTGGGTCTCTGAGCAATGCAGGACACACTGGACAGAACAATGAAATATTAGTGGCCTGCAGAGAGATCCAAATTATTAGTGATAACCATAACCAACACCAAACAAGCTGCTGGTGTCTCTGACATTGTTTTCCAACGCCTCCACTGCTTTCCATAGCAGAATGACAAAACAACAACCTCAACTAGCGTCATACAGCTACAGCACACATTTTCCTTATTTTTAAGAAAAGAGAGCGACTGCAGTTCTCAATATTTTTACCTTTTTTTTTTTTTTTCTTTTTAAAGGCCAAATTAAACAATTTCTGTCAACAAAAATTTGGGGGGGTGGATAACTTAGTTTTTACCTGATGAAATACTGTGGTTTTCAAGAAATTTAAAATTAATTTTACTGATGAAACAAAGAAAAAAAAAGATGATCACAACACTGTTCTCCTCCCCCACCCAACTGAAACAAACAAACAAACAAACAATTATTTAAGGAAAAATAGCTGTAAAGGCATTGATGGTACCCATCAATCATATCCTTTTAAGCCTCAAAAACCTGTCAAACAGTGAGTTTACTTCAATTCATTACTGCTCTAATTACCTTACGCACACTAAACCTGGAAAAGAATTCACACATTTTTAAAATGCATCCTGAATCAGTGGGGATCCACTCCCTAAGCCACAACCTATTCCACCAGCACATCTGTCTGTCTGTTCCCAACAATTTATCAGTTGCTGTTCAACATACGAACTGCCACCTTCGGGATGAGGTGATGGAAGACCACCAGACAAGCCGGAGAGCCTTTTGGTGGGATTTTAGCACTTCCACCCATCCCTGAGCATGAGAAAAGTGAGCTGCTGGGCTCCCAGGACCTGCTCCTTAACGCGAGGTGCTTGAGGAGGGCCGAGCCCTTCAGCACCATGGGCAGCTCCGGCAGGGCTCAGCTCAGCCTCGCAATGCCAGGGGAACCTCGCCGCTGCAGAAGGTGCTCTGCTGCAAGGGGTCTGAACAAGCATGTTCCTTCCTCCTAAGGGACAGGAAGCTGACACAAGCTGATGCAACCTAAAACGGAGACGTCACCCTGCACAGCATTTGTGCGTGAGTTTATCCAGCGCACTCACAAAACAAAGGCTAAAATCAATATGGAACACCAACAGCTGCTGAGGGCATCTCAAATTAAATCTATGCATTCACACAATGTACTACCTTGTCTTCAGAGTCGCTGCTGGGTTTGCCACCTCCCAACAGAGCTAAGATCATACACAGCATCCAGAAAAAAAGTTTCCAAACTGCTACTTTTGGTTCCCTTTTTTCTCCTGAACATGAGTCACTTCCTCACTCTCTAGACAGATTATCAGACTTAGAGCAACAAATTCTAAGTGGCATTTTGATATATGTCCCTCAAGAATAAAGAAACACACAACCAATTTGGCAAAACATTTTGGACACAATTCACAATGCTTCTACAGAAAATGGCTCGTCTGTTTCAGAATTGATCAGACTTCTCATCAACCACCTAAGTTAATATACATGTATCACCATAAGAGAGCCTTGCTTGTCAGCAGAAAGCTTGTTAAACAAATAAACAACTCCATATATTTTGCTCTTAAGATAGGAATTTAGCAATAACATCATCAAAAAAAACGCAAACCACTGAAGTAGCCTGGAGAGAGACAGAAGAATTCACTTCTCAAGATAATTAAGAATGCTTTTCTGACAATTTCAGGTTCAGTTTTAAGGTTACAACTTGCTGTTAGCTAAGAAGATGATTGTACAGTTCACTTAAGACAGTTTAGAAGTACCAACACCAACATACGCCATTTTATTATAACATACTCACTGATATAACCCCATTATGAAAAAAAAAAAAATAAAAGTATTTTTACTTCTTGGATCTTCTTCAGGGTGTTATTAATTACTTATCTATCTGCTTTAACAGCCTTTCCATGGAAGAATGCTGAAAGTTTCTGAGTCTAGTGTGGACTTCTCATTCTTTCAGCTGAGGTCACCATACCCATGGCTCCTCTGTACTTTTTTTTTTTTTTTTACTGCAATATCACATCTTAGAACAATCAATATGTAGGAAATTAGTTTCACAGTTTTCATTTTGCACAAGACTTTCTTTCTGGAGTTTTTATAACACAAGTTAAAAACAGGAAAATCAATTCCACTCTTAACCTAATAGCATCATTTACAGTTAAGTTTTAGACTTACCTTATGTACACTTTTGGGGTTTTCAAGCCACGCATAATACATTTCCTCCACATAATTCGAATTACTCCCACTCAGGAACGGTTCTGAGGTTCCTGATGAAACATACTGTTGGTCATGTAAAAACACCCTTCTGGCTATATCTTGCTTTCGCAGAAGTTTAATGCCATGCCACTTCACCGTAGCCGCAAACAACTTCAGATGACTCATGGTTGTTTATTTGACAGAAGATCCAAGCCTATTAATAAGACACACAAAAAAATACGAAAAACAGCAAATGAATTTCAGAGGCATTCAGTCTCACTGTGAAAGCTGAAGTTTATGGCTGGAGTGCTCTTCAACAGATCTCAGGCCTAGGCAGGAAGTTATTTATCTTCAGGAGAGAGGCCATTCCATGGCTGACGGCTGAGCTACACGAAAAGCAGTGGACCTGCTGCTGGCCATCCCCACGCAACGCAGTTCACCTCACAGGTCCTGTAAGTGATCACATCAGCCTGATTTCTAAGGCAATCACGACACCGCTCGTGCTGCGTGCCCCCAGAGCCCAGGTTCCCTGTGAACAAACGGCCCTGCTAATCATTGACTTCTCCAGAGCTCCTGGCAACTGCAGCTGCTGTTGCGCAGCTGAAAAAAGATGTGACCTTTTAGGAAGCCAAACTGGGGTTGCTTCAACAAACAGTTCCAATCACAAATACAGTGGCTGAAAAAAGCCTACTGCCATTAAGTTAGGCCACATGCAATGATGCTAACAAAATAATTAAATACTACCAATAATGAGTGCTAGTTAAGCCTTCATATTGACATGAATTGGTGTTACCTTAAGATAAGGCTCAGTTCCATTTTCTCTCCTAACTCGCAACATTTAACCCATCCTTTTAATGACCTCTTACCAACTTTTTAACAAAAAAGCAGATTCCCTTATAACTTGGAACACAATTAAAAGAAAAAAAGGGTGTGAATCTTGGAAATGCTGACTAGCAAAGGGAATCAAAGCTTCCCTTGAGAATAAAAAGAACACACATAGCTTACTGACAGACCAAAAATAGTCTAATCCTAACGCTGAAGATGCTAAAATTGCAAAAGAATAACAGCAATGTGAAAAGAAATTATTCTTTTCACATTCTCCATGGTGCCCAGATACCTGGAAATTATTCCCCAAGGAAGTATCACCAAAATCATATAAAGCAGTATGCAACCCTCCTTTAAACAAACAAACAAAAACCACCTCAAAACCACGTGCTCTTCTCTCTCCACTTGGTGTTTTCAGCCAACTGGCAAGGGTTAGGCTACTAGTATGCTAGATCCTCTACACATCAGCATTATTTCCTGTCTACCTGTATTCACTTGTCATTTCCCATTTTACAGATCTAAAGTTTATTACAACATTGACTTCCTCCTGTCCCAACACGTTGCCTATGATTAGGGCTCCTAGTCAACCACAGGGAGATAAATACCATCAGCACTGGTTTGAAACCAGAATAAAGCCTGCAACAGCTCAGAGCAACTGGGACAACAGACTTAAAAATGTATTGTCTACATACATCATTCTCTCTAAGACATAATTGCACTAAAGCCACTACAGACACATGACATAATTTCACACAACTTAGTAGCATTGCAATGTGCTCGAACAGTAAGAGCTGATATGTCACATGGCCTCTGTACCTGTGCCCATTCTGCTAGAGATTCTTACTGCGCAGATCTTATCCCATGTGAATCCCACCGTCTGCCACCAAACATCTGCACACATACCTCAGGGGGTGCAGATTTGTTCCTTATCATACTACAGTGACAAACTTCTCAAGCACATGTAATTTCACGTTCCTTTGTGCTAAAATGCTTGCCTGGCAGATGTGTAGATCTTTCTAGCACTCAACGAAAAATGTATAGGAAAGTAAGAATTTTGGAGATTTGAAAATGGATGCAAATTACGCATATGACATAATATATACTAGAAACGAAGAGCTTGTAAGTGTACCAGTCACTTCCTCCAAATTCCATCTGAATTCTGAAATGGGGTCAGAACCACACTTCGAGGTACAACTACTGAACACGTCACCTACAAGAGCAGATACGCACTACATCATTCCTGTGAAGATATAAAGATCACAGGTGAAGAAAACTGTTATCACAGACACTATTCCCATCTGATGGAAAATTAATGACTCAGTTTATACGCAGATATGAAAATAAAAAGGACAAAGCTGACAATCGTGTAATTCCAGTCAGATTTAAACTACGGATTCATTTCACTCAATGAAACTGACTTTTTCTTACTTCCTTCTCTTGCACATGCCGCCGTTTAGTGCAGCTGTCAGCAGCTAATCGAACTGGAGACCACCAGCATGATCACAGACCATTCCAGCCTACTCAGCCTTCAGACTGTCAGTCAAAAATCAGTACACAAGACAGCAGCCAGAAAGCAGAAATAGGTAGAATCGTTCACTCTGCTACGCTTCCTAAATCAACCCCTGAAATGAAAACAGTGATTGGCAAGACTACAAGCTGAGCAAGAAACAACCTAAAGGAAGATATTAATTAAACCTCTACCGGAGATCTAATAAATAAGAAAGAAGCAATGAAGCAGAACAAATACCTGATATTTAACGCACCAAAGCACCTTTACCATGTTGGAAGTAAATGAAAGCCCTAAGCAGGTGAAAATCTCTACAGCTGTTCTGCAGTACTAGATGTGTATCTCACAATATGAGCTAGCTTTCACCCTGGCACCCTCAAGTCTGGATGTGACCCAATGTCATAGACAGTTGTGGGAATTGTTCTAGCTAGGTTTCTGGAGGGTGTAGAAGCACATGAAAAAGAAAACAAATCTGATAACAAAGTGTTTGTCCAGCTTTTTTCAAGATCACATTAAATATAAATATGTTGTGAAGGCTAGTATCTTTTGGAAGCATCTCCAAAAGCTGCAACAGATCACTGAAACTAGAGGGGCACGGAATAGTTTTATCAAATAAGGCTGCTTCAGGAATATGTAACTCCACATGCTAAGTGCTTTTCATTTCAGCCATGGCACCACACTGTATAAAGGTGCACAGCTCTCCATCCAAAAAAATGAATGGGAGGAAGCTTACAGGCTATGTGTTCATAGAACCACAGAATCATTTAGGTTGGAAAAAGCCTCCATGATCACCACGTACAACTGTTAACCTTGCGCTGCCAAGTCTATCACTAAACCACATCCCTAAGTACCACACCCACATGTCTTTTGAATACCTCCAAGGATGGTGACTCAACCACCTGGGCAGCCTTTCTCAGTGTTGCACGGACCTTTCTGTGAAGAAATGTTTCCTGTTACCCAACCTAAACCTCCCCTGGTGCAACTTGAGGCCGTTACCTCTTGTCCTATCACACATTGCTTGGGAGGAAACCAACCTCCACCCCGGGACAGCCTCCTTTGAGGCAGTCATAGAGAGCAATAAGGTCTCCCCTGAGCCTCTCCTTCTCCAGGCTCAACAAGCCCAGCTCCCTCAGCCGCTCCTCAGCAGACTTGTGCTCTAGACCTTGTACCAGCTTTGTCGCCCTTCTCTGGACTCGCTCCAGCCCCTCCATGTCCTTGTAGCGAGGGGCCCAAAACTGAACACAGTACTCGAGGTGCGGCCTCACCAGAGCCGAGTACAGGGGGACGATCACCCCCCTACCCCTGCCGCCACACGGTTCCTGACACCACCCAGGCTGCTGCCAGCTCGGCGCGGCCCAGGGGGCTGCTGCGCCCCGGGTGCAGGGCGCGGCACCGGGCTGGTGCCTGGATTTCTCTCCTCTCACCTCAGCCCCTCGGGCCCAACCACCCGGCCGGCGTTTAACCGTGGAGCGCCCCCCCCCCTCAGCAGGCTGCCCCCGGCACCCCCGCGCCGCCCCCCGCCCGGCCGCAGCTCCCGGCCCCGGCGCCCCCCGCCCCGCCCCGCCGCTAACCGACCTGGCCGGCCCGGGCCCGGGCCGCGCTGAGGGAGGGGAGGGGAGGGCGGGGCCGGGCGGGGACCGTTACCTGCGTCACGTGAGCCGCGCGCGCACGGAGGTCGCGGCGGGGCGGGGCCGCCGCGCGCAGGCCACGCCCCCCGCCCCCTTCCCCCGGACCCCGCGGCCCCTCAGCGCGGCGCCCCCGCCGCCATGTTGGGGCCGGGTCCCGCACCCCTGGTGCCTTGATGGTGTTCAGCGCTTATTAGTGCCGCTTTTTTGCAGCGGGTGTGCTGCTGCCCGCAGGCTCCGAGCCGTCCCCCTCAGCCTCACGGTGCTCTGTGGCACGGCCTCAGTGCTGGGGGCTCAGACCAGCCCTGCGAAGGGAGACGCGCTGCCCCCGCTGCTCGCGGCTGGCTAGGTGCTGGCTGAGCCTCCTGGCAAGGGGTGGCACATCGCTGGGCGCTACAGCTGCTAATTGAGCGCTAACCTCATTAGGAGCAGGCAGAAGCCATCTTTAGAGCAATCACGGTATGCTGACTGAACATGAATTCAATTAAAAATTATGGTGAGGACAAGCAGGCCTTCCCTCCACTTGGGAGGGAAACCCATGTGTCCCATCGGACTGAACGCCATCGCAGTGAACAGGGCACATACGGTTGGGTGGACACCAAGATTTTACTGTAGGGTTTAAGTGTTTATTTTGTTCCCTGTAGCCTTTCCCCTTTTCCACAACTTTTTTTTTTTTTTTTTTTTAATGCTTCATACACTGGGAATATGCAGGCTTGAAACAGCAAAATTCTAACTGTGTTACTGTGCTTTGGAGCAAATCCCAAGTTTCCCAGTACTTGTCAGAACTATTTATTTCCCTCCTGTCACTCCCACTCAACTGCCAATGCCTGTCCCATCAGCTCTTGCTGCGCTAAGGATCTGATGCCAGCTCTGTACCAAACTGATGTTTATATGTCAGAGAAGTTTTGCACTATTTAAATATGTAATAGGGGATAGTTGCAATAGTGCCTCTGGAATGGAAGTTGGATGTAAAAACTGGATATTGTGTAAAAAAACACACTGCTTAACTATATCTTCATTTGTCTCTTAACTCAGACATGAGTTAACAAGACTAGAACCAACCTGCTTTAACAAACCAAAAAAAACCAAAGCACACTTTAACAAATCCAGAACCAAACTGGTTGTGGAAATACACTGCGTTGCCCTTTGGTTCTCTTGAACAGCAAGGGGCTTGATGTGACCTATCATTTTTTCTACTGTATAGCATCTCATGACTCCGTAACGCCGTCCTCTGTCCTTGCTTGGTTTTGGTATATCAGTATCCTTGCCGGATCAGCAGATACTTGCAATCAGCGTTGCGGTTCCTGTGGTTAATTGCTTCACACAACTCTCTCAATAGCACAGCATGACTTCTCAGTAGGCTTGTTTCTTCAAAGGGTAATCTCATAGGAGGTGGTCTGGATACAGGATTACTCATAGAAGGACAATCTCATTAATAGCTTCCCCTCCTGAGATAGAAGTATTTATTTTTGGCAACTCTTCATTGTTACTGGTAATGCAATTCCACTAGAGATGATGCTTACCAGAAGTTCTCATAAGCCAAGTCTAGAAACTCCATTTTACTTTATTTCCCAATGTGTTTATTACACATTAAATCTAAAAACGTATTCATAGGTTTGCATCTAGAGTACCATCTCTTGAAGCAAGGCACATGGGAAATGCTAAGGCATGTGCTCAGTATGAGCCTAACAATACAAGCAGTGCATATCCTGTGATGCTTGCAGTAGTTGGCTCAAAGGAGTTCCAGTGAACACCCTTCCCTGCTTCTTATCTGCAGCAGGTGCACAGCCAGGTTCAGCACATTCCACTTGCTACTGCTATGAAGTCAACACGTGAATCCATGCCCCTGACGCACCAGTGCTTTCTCCCAGTCTCTTTTGCTTTTTGTCAGTGGAACAGGGACCCAGGGACATGGTAGATGCTCCATTGGTGGAGGTTTTGAGGCAAGACTGGACAAAGCCCTGGTCCGACTCCAGTGTTGACCCTGCTTTGAGCAGGAGGTTGCCCAGTCTGGCCTCCAAAGTTCCTGCAGGCATGACAGAAGCATCTGTGTTTCATACCAATTTCACAGCAGAAGTCATGGCAAATCTAAGGTTAAGCATGCAGTTATGATTTGGTCAACAGTTAAACTCTTACCTGTAGTTTTAGATGGATAGCACTTGTCTCATTTTCAATTTTTCTTCATTCTAAATTTTCAGGCTATATTGCCCTGGATGAAACAGTGCCTTAGAAGTACAGAATGCTTTCCTGAAGATGAAGGTAACTGAAGAAGCTTCTCAACCAATTCTGGCCAACAGGTTGTTTTCAAGTTTGTTCTTGTTCTTCAAACATATTCATAGGTAGAATCACACTGTAGGAACTTGCTTATGGGCCCGTGAATCCATTTGAGACAGACAAACTAGGCAATAAAGCCAAATGAAAATCATTAAAACGTAACTTCTGTCTGGCTTTCACAAGTGTTTGCTAGTAGATTAGCCCACTACAAATACAATAACAGCAACCCTTTGCTGTAATTATTTCTCTGATATGTGACTTTATTATATCCAGGAAGCACATACAAAGCAGCAAGAGGGGTAGGCTAGGGAAGAACACCAGCATACAACATTTAGCTTCCAGATAATGAATTCTTGTTGAAATTACACAGAACACTAAACTTATCCTAGTATTTTATTGGGAAGTTAGCAATGGAAGCAGCAAAGTGTCTTCCCACTAACTGTGGAAGTGAATCAATGCTGGCACTGCAAAAAAGCCTGCCAGCGTTTGGTATGTTGATGATGAGCGAAGCAGTGCTAACTGCCGTTTTCTTAACTCAGAAAGAATTTGAAATGCTAGTTTTCTATTTTAACAATGAGTTAGGAGAAAATTGCTAGAAAATTGTTTTCAATATTTGCAGGTGTTTCATAAGAGACTCCTCACAACAACAACAACAAAAAGTATTCATTCTTGATAACTTTATTTTAGCTACATCTAAAACACACCACGTTTTTTTCAGATTGTCCTTTTAGGTAAAAATAAAACTCTAAGGTATCCTGACATCAGCAATGGAATAATTATCCTCATCTTTCATTCTATACCACTGGCTGTGTTTTCTTCAGGAGGATCTATTTTGATTTTTAATGCTATTTAACCTGATGAGGGAATGTGTAATTATCTTACCTCTTCTTTAATTTGGAAGAAAATAAATAAGGCAAGACACTTCACCATCAGTTAAAACTTCTAGGGTATCTGAGGTTTGCAGCTCTCACTGGGAGTAGGTTTGCTAATGAAGCTTTTGAAGCCACAGTGGTAGTGTCTGATTGTAATTGCTGAAAGGTGATTCTTGAAGAGGTTTATTTGCACTAATCAACACCATGTTGTGCCTCAAAGCCTGAGTTCTCTTAGATGCACTGTTCCTACCGAGTTATTCTCCAGTAACTATACAGCCTTTTCTGTTTACTTCTGTTCTGGCACCATATCTGTTTTTGTTCGTTTGTTTTTTGTTTTTTTAATGGAATCCTTTGAAGCTGCTCTTCAAACCTGTTGTACAGTTAAAACTTCGTAATTTCTTTCTAACACTTTCCTCTTGCAGCCCCCAACCCCTTCTCCCCTGTTGCCTGACCCAAAGGGACCGTTATCAAAAGTGTTAATGTAAAATATCCAAGGGCTCAAGGGTGGGCTGTAAACATCAAATCTATCACATCCAGAGTAACAATAATTTCTTTGTTTCTAAATGGCCACCATTAGGAAAATTTCACAACGCTGGAAGCAGCTAGACCATATTAGAATTTCTTATTTATAACTGAAGCAGCTTTGCGCTTCCTTTAATCTTTGTTGCCTGTATTTTACTGTAAAGTTGTTCTCCTTGTAGGAAAGTAGGAAAGTACTCCTTCTAGGAGTAGGAAATAGTCTGAGAATCTCAGTCATCAAGATGAGCTCACAGTTCGTGTTTCACCTTGCCTGCAAATCCATTAGCAGCCGCCATATCACTAGATGGATTTTCAGAAAACATAATGGTGGTGTTATTGGAAAAATGCAACAGCTCAGCCAAAGCTTGCCCCCAACATGTTGTTTTGTGCTTGTTTTATTAGCTCAACGTAAGTTGTTCTCAATTTGCTCTAAATTCCTTGCAGACTAAATTGCTGTACAGCTCAGGCTTTCACATTACGCGTCCTCCCATGTTACAAATCTTCATCTGGATGCTGAGCTCACTGAATCATATCAACACTTCTTAACATGAGGCAGTTGTGGTGCTCTGGATCCAACACTGTAAGTTTTTGTTTCTCTAGTTTTCTTGCCAGGCCAGCAAACAAAGGGCGCCTTTAGGGCGTTTGTTTCACTAAGGTGAGAGCGGTGCTGCTACAGCTCTATTTTAAAGCATTTTGAGTGCGTTTGTGAAATCCTGGGCTGATTAATCATAATATCACCTTGATCGCACAGTACGCTACATGAAGAAGAAAACCATCAAGTGAAAAGCAGAAGCCACAGTGAGATGAGATTTAGATCATAATGATGTTAGGTTTGGATTTTTATCCCTATTTTTATCCCGTTGCATGTCAGTCAAAGGCAATTACAGACATTGCCTTAAAAGAGCAGAGGACCTTTCTGGCATAACACCCACTCCCATGGACTTGCACACTGTTTGTGGAAGGCTGTCACTGAAGCCAATTAAAGAAAAAAATAGAGAACTCTGTAAAGATGTTTGGAAAGTGAGAGATAAATCCTACCTGTCATTTCATACTCAATCCAGCCAACAAGTCATGAGCCTCACTCATTACCACCGCTGCACATTGTAGCAAGAGAAGGATCTAGCTCTGAGTAGCAAGGATTGCGTGTCACTTTGGGGACTGTGATTAGCCCAAGTCTTACGTAAATGGGTCTGAAGCTGACAGTTCACTCAGTGCTCTAAAACAGCTAAGAATAGCTGGCACACACTGTCACCACGGGCGCTCCGCGTGCGAC
The DNA here is from genome assembly GCF_964211825.1 of Aythya ferina. NCBI lineage: Eukaryota > Metazoa > Chordata > Aves > Anseriformes > Anatidae > Aythya > Aythya ferina. The sequence continues at coordinate 9,897,946 of NC_140302.1, read as the reverse complement.
AGAGGCTTAGATGGAGCGAGGTGGAGACTGAATTACGATCCCTTGTGCAGACAGGGTGAACCTTGCAGGCCATGGCTGAGCTCATCGGCGAGACACCACTGAGGAGCCGAGTTGCAATGTGGCCAGCAGACCAGAGCACAAAGAGAGGAAGCAAGCATTTTGTGTAAACAAAGCCTTTCAGACAGAGTTAGCACCTTCCCAAACACAGGCCAAAACACACATGGGTCTCATCTGGGAGGTCAAATTTTGTGGCACTTCTCTGTTTTACTTTTGTAACAAAAACGTACAACCTGTATCACCTGAACCCTAACACAGCAGCTCAGGTCCCTGACCTTCTGTCTCATTCTCTCACCCAGACGACCTTAGATAATCTCCCCCACCTGGGCATATTCATTTTTGGAAATACCTAAGATACAAACTACTAAACATGACAGTATGGTACTCTGGCCACCAGTTACTTGTATTTTGTCTCAACCCTGAAGAAATACTAAAGCAGCAGTGAATACCTGGCATTATCTTTTATTTTGAAACAACAGATCTGGTCATTGTGATCTAAACATCACATGCACACCATTCAATAAAGCACTGGCTGAGTATTACGAGGGATCAGGATTTGAAGCTGGAATTAACTTCTGAAGTCATAGTTCTATCGGATCATTGCCACAAGTTTTCAGAACAGCAAAACCCTACTTAGCCTGGTCATTTAAATGTATAAATGCATTATTTGACCATAGACCAAATGTTTTTAATGGGTACAATTTTACACAAATCTGTCAGGAGCTTTTACTGGACTGTAACAGAAACCAATCTAAAAGTAATTTATTGACATTTTGGGGGCTATCTGAAGGTTGCATGTAATCAAGATTTGAGGCAAAAATGGGGATGTTTGTTTAAAGCAAACAGGAATTCAATTAGCCTTGAAACCCTTGAAACTGCTGGGACCAAAAGTTTTCCTAATAGGCAAAGGAAACAACGCCCAAAACTGACATGCAGAAGGTGCAAGTTCATCTGATTGTTCCTGGATCTCACATGCCAATGACTGACAAACAAATTTAAGCAGTCAAAAACAAAAAATCATAAAGTCATCTGTCTTCCACCTGACTAGGTACTTAATTTGCACTAAAAAAAAAATCTAGTCCTCATGATTGCCCATAATCAAGTGGTCAAATTTCAGATAGCAAAAAAAAGCTTAAATTTCATTGCATTATTAATCTCCTGTATTTGGCTGTTATTTTTTGTGTGTGGAGATGGCAGAATGAAGGACTGGTGGACCCAATCAATCAGTAGGTGTTTTTTTCATCATCAATGCTCAGGGAATTGTCATCACCAACAATAAAGTCTAAACGCCACTTGGCTGAGATTTACAGCATGAAAGAATTAGAAGCCGCCTTCTCTCCAGTTATGGTATGTTCAGTCCTTCCTCAGCACACACTGATCTTTTTGTCTTTCTCCTCTAAATGCAAAAGTTTTGATTTTCCACAGCTTGTAGCAATCAGGCATCCCTTAATTCCTGACCCATATTTGGAGTAGGTCAAGTAATTATGAATGAAAATGCCACTTTGTTTATACGAATTTTGTTTATGACAGAGATTAAGTTATTAAATTTGTACTCCTGGCATCTTATTAATACTGTTCTGCTGTAAAATTCCTCAGGCAACAGGCAAAATAATGACTTAAAACTCCTGCAGAATAATTACCTTACAATGCAGTCATTTTGAAGACAGAGTTAGCTCTGGATTTGAAAATACAATTTTTTAGGACCTTATCCATTATATAAAAGGGTGCAAAATACAATTACCTTAATTTATTTTCATGACGTTTTGGTTCGGATCCAATCAATTCTTAGTACATTAAAGAAAATCTTGTCGTTATTCAATGATGAAATTTAGCTATTCAAAGCAGTTTTCTTAACCTTTAATTTTGAAAATGTAAATCTTCAGATCTTAGCAAAATGAACTTCTTGCCATGGTCACACACTTTGATTTATACAATATCATTTTTGTAACTGGTGTGCCAAGGCATTCTGAAGAATGAAATAAATTAACAAATTCAGCACTTTCCATCAAATTCCAGCTGAAAGCAGTGTACATCTGAACAGGAGTGATGTCCTTACTAATAAAGGCACACAAGAGGGTTCTTCCGATGCATCTCTAAAGCAGATTTAGTAAATTACATCTAAATCTTAAGTGGATACTCCTCAAAATTAATTGGCTTGATTTAGCTTCCTTTGCTTCCAATTGGAAATAAACAGTTTTATACACACATTAAATTTTTGGGTTGACCTGTGTGGTGCCAGGAGTTGGGCTCGATGATCCTTCTGGGTCCCTTCCAACTTGGGATATTCGACGATTCTATTCTATGATAAAGGTCATCGTTTGAGATAATTAACTTGCCTGAATGTTCGTTCCTTTGTAGGTACACCTGATGTGAAAACAGCATAACAGATTAATTCAGCAAGTAGATTTCCTTTCGAAGTGAAACAGTCCAAATTCCTGCAATGGGAAAAAAAATATTTTCCAGAAGCTCTGCTGTGTACAGGTTCCACTGCTCTCTGCTTGGGAGGTTTACAGCTGATTAACTATGCATTAACAACCTGCTCTCCCAATTGTTTGTGACAGCTTCTTGGAGCTGCTGCAAAATATTGCGAGGTGGGGGTTGGCCTGTTCTCCCACGTGCCTGGTGACAGGACGAGGGGGAATGGGTTTAAGTTGAGCCAGGGGAGTTTTAGGCTAGATGTTAGGAAGAACTTCTTCACTGAAAGGGTTGTGAGGCACTGGAACAGGCTGCCCAGGGAAGTGGTGGAGTCACCATCCTTGGAAGTCTTCAAAAGACGTTTAGATGTAGAGCTTAGGGATATGGTTTAGTGGAGGGCTGTTAGCGTTAGGTTGGAGGTTGGACTCGATGACCTTGAGGTCTCTTCCAACCTAGAAAATTCTGTGATTCTGTGATTCTGTGATATGCATCAACCAGCGTGCACAGCATGGTGTGTGCGCATCCCCATGTCTCCATAAACCTCCTGGCCCTGCGCCACAGTATTACTGAGAAGACTTGGAACATACCAGGGCTTCCTTTAACTGCGCACCAAGCGCCACCTGCCAGAACCACGTAATTAACCCTAGCTGACAGCTCCGTTAAACAAAAATTGATGATATTGCTGTAATGGAGTTATCAGTGACAGATACCTCCTGTACAGCTTCCAGGTCACACTCACTTAAGCAATGATAGATAAATGAGCATAAAACACTGTTAGCACAAACCAAGATCATAAATACTCAATTTTTAGTTTTTTTTTTTTAAAAAAAAAAAAAAAAAAAAAGCAACTTCAGACAGCTGCAGCATCTTGCAATTTCCACGGCTTTATGGCTGTGTTCACTCTTGTCAAAAATGTACCACAAAATAGAAAAAGGAGGGTTTTGGTAGATATATGGATGCTTATATAAATATAGATATGTACTGATGTGTGCATATATATACACACACACACACACACACACACACAAGTTCTCCATCCAGATTTCACTAATACTGCTTCACCATACTCTGGCTGATCCACAAATACATTGGTGAACCTGAAGGAATTTGAAGCCGCTCTTGGTAACCCAGCATTCTACATCCATCCATCCATCCATCCTTCCTGGGAAGTTGCTTAGGCTGAGAGAACATTTTAACAGCTTGGAATGTAAACATTGGGTGTTGAGAAATTTGGTTGTCTGGGACTCCAGTATCCAAGTACTGACATAGCTGGGAAGCCAATGGTTTGCAACTGAGAAAGAAAAAGACAACTGTGGGATTGCAATTGTGGTTTATCCCCAAGGAGTTTTCTCGTCAGGGCTGTACTTGCCATTAACAAAATTTATTCCTAAGTGAGGTTGCCAGCCGCAGTTAGATTGGTGGCAGGTTGGGACAGGAGACTGGCAGCCGCTTTCCCAAAGCAGAAGCAGAGTCTTGGAGCAAGTTCTCATGTTTCCTCATCACCTGGGATTTACAGGTTATAACATGAACGGCACCAACCCTGTTCTACCCAGTCCAACTACCTGAAGCCTACCACCTCCAGGCTGTCCAATGCTTAGCCAGATGCCTCTTACGTAGTGATAATATTGCAGCCACTTGTGCGAGAAAGATTAAATCTAAAACCAGAAACAACAAGCAGTGCTTGAGGATAAAGGGAGAACTATTGTGTAGTAGCAAGCGCATGGGCAGCCGGAGAGAGCATTGCGCAGGACACCCCTGGTCAGCACCGCTCACTCACGTGGTTCTGGTTCACTTCGTTATCAGGCCCTCCCTGTTCTGTTTGCCACCAAAGACTCATTTTTTTGAGCATTACAAGCACAGTTCTGCCTCAGACCAACCTTCCTTTACCAAATACGCTAGATAGATTTGCATATTTGTTAACTTACTTAACACACACAGCAGATTTAGGTATGGCTTACTCTTAGAAGAAGAGGGTCATAAATAAGCCAGGAAATGGGAGCAACTGCAGGATGGAACAGCAATAGGAAGGAGCAATCACCAAGAGCATCTAATTTAGGAGCTGCTCTGAGGGATTGCCATTTGAACTGCCCTGAGGTTGACTTAAGGCTGATTTGCATGGTATTTAAATACACAAACATCCTCAGTGCATGTCCAAACTGAGGAGGCAAATTAAGAAAAATATTTTAGCGTTCAGTTGCTCACGGTAATTGAGAACTTGGGTTCTCAGTGTCTTTGGTTCATCTGCCCCCACATAAACACCACCCTGTATTGCTAGAGCTAGTTGAAACGCCCTGAGGTAGCAAATAACCAGCTCAGACCCCTGGTCTACTGCAACAGTAAACGTGGTGGCTGCTTGCACACTGCAAGTGAAGGTTTTTACTAATTCTACAACTGCACCTTTTAAAAACAAGCCCTTTTTTTTTTTTTTTTTAATCCTGCTTCCTCTTCTTTCAAAATAGAGATGAAAAACCCACAAGGCCACTGACATTATAAACAGCAACTTCTTTAGACGCACCAAATGTCATTTTTGATTCTTACTTGAGAAATCCAAAGATCCAACATATTTGGCTGGAATGATACAAATGTTAAAATATCTCTAAGGAAATCCATGTTTTGTTGCAATTGCTGCTGGACTATAGACTTTAATGGCTTCAATCACACAGCGAACTTCCATAAACTCAGATACATCTAAAACCTTAGGAGCAATCAGAGCTTATTTTATCTTAATTTTCTGTAATGTTAAAAATACAATTCCTTACTGATTTTTGAAAAAAAACTCAGTAACATTCTCCCATTTAGGAGGAACCAGTCCCACTTTTACAAACCATGAAAAACATTTACACAACACGTTCACTGTTTGTTTCCTTAGGCTCTTAGGTGTATTTCCTTCATGAAGTTCAAAGACTAACTGAACAATTAGTTGCTTCTCAAACACAAATTAGGGATTAATATCAAAATGTCTGCATATGGCTATATACATTTATGAAATCTCCCACTAATGCTCACACTCTCCATATTCACAGTAGTTACTTCCGTTTTAAATTGCTGTGCAGACTGAATCATCTGCTACATTGTCATACAGCATAAACGTATTATTTTTGAGACAGAATAATTATTAGATTAACTACTGTTGTAGGATTGACAGTCACGAGGTACAACTATTACTGTAGTCACTAGCATTGTCATCTACATTCAAATGTGCTGGGAATTTCTCTGTCCTCAGAAGTATATTAAGAGACAAAGCAGACCACATTGCTTCAATCTTTTTTTTTTTAATTATATTCTACAAAAATCATGTAAACATTAGCATACAGATCCAGAAAAAAAAATCAATATAATATAATGATGCATAAACTGTAAGTTTTGAAGAATGTCAGGAACAGTTCACCAGTCTATAAATTAATATATACAGTAATGGGTACTCATCCTAAGGTAAGAACACCTCATAACTGAGGAATTTAGGTGAAAGAGCTGTAAAACAAACAGAAGCGCTCTGTCACCAACTTTACTATGAGGCAACATGGCAATCTAAATGACTGCCTGTTGTTGTTTCATATTAAGGATTCAATTTAGCTGCTAAAACAAGTATAAAACAATAGTTTTGGTAAGAAGTTTATTTGAAAACATGTATCAAACATCCTTAAAGTAATAAAAAACAAAAAAAACAATACTCCATAAACAAGTTTCTGGAAGAGTGAATCTGAAGCTTACTAGGCTGCAAAGATCCTCAGCCTCTCCACTCCACACTGCTCCAAACAGAGCACCAAAACTCATGTCTAGCTGAAGGAAATATCTCAGGTAGTTTATAAATGGAGAACAGAGGCTGGATGGAAGAAGTGAGATGCAGAACACATATTGGGCTGATTCAAAAGAGTTGAAGTAGATTTTTTTGCCATCTTATTTGGTACATTTTTCATACACAAAAACATCACTTCCCCTCACAATATTGCACTAATAAAGATGTATTTATTTACAAGAAAGGGGAGGTCACCTCTAGCCACCTAAAGCTTTTTGCTATATCTTCTTCCAGTTGGTTAGGAACAAATTCTGTTTACCTTTTCTATAGGAAATCCTGAGTAGTTAAGTGAAGAAAACTTGGCAGCTAGCACCAATTTTCTTTCTTTCTTCTTAATTAACCAGGGGCATTTGTCATCAGCAGTGCATCTAGAAATTCTGTCATAGTTAAACCTAAATGCCAGAATAAGAGCTTATGATAAAACACTTACTCCTATTGACAGAATCTCAACCAACACTGAAACACTAGGAGCAGGAGAAAAGAGTTCCACTAACCTAGAGGATGCAAGCTGCAAACAGCCTGAAATTCTATCCCATTTTTTTTTCTTAAAACGGACACAAGTAGAGAAAACCACAGCTGGTAAGAATAATAGGAAGAAATCGCTTAAGCTGCTGTGTCCATCACCTTTTGAGCAACACACTTCCAACCTTCCCACTGCAGTGTCAATTCTGCAGGTACTTGCAAATGACCAAAACTCTTTGCTGCTGCTCTCCCACATGAGCAGCTCAAGCAGTGAGTGCTTTATTGCAAGGCAGTAACTAAATGCTGGAAGCTGTTGGTAGTCTAAATTATACTTCAGGATTAGAGAGGTTTTATCAGACATTAGCCAAAAGGATGTGTTGGTACTACAGCCTCAGCTCCCTACATTTCCTGCTGCTGTTTTACTTGTGTTGCTAAGCTGGTAATAGCTATGACAGACCAGACAAATCTAATACAGAAGAGGTTAAAATAAGCAATTTGGGCTTAAACTTAAACTCAGTTTAAATTTCTGATAAACTAACATTCCATTGAATTGGCCCTGTATGCAGACCTGGAGAAGTTTTTTCACAGATTTATCTGCAGTTTTGTGTAAAATATTAATGTACTATAGAAACATTAATTTGTTACTCACAGAGACAGTAATAGCACAGCTTTTACACAGCTTTTGACCCTTCTTCAACATAATCATTCCCATGTCTCGAAAGACAAGGGCACAAACAACTAACAAGACCTTAGTTCTTATCTGTAGCTTGAAGATGCTCCTCCCACTGATAAGTAAACGATTTCCATTACCTTATGTTATCCCATGGGGATTTTATGCTCACATACATACATATTGCAATAAAGGAGAACTGATATGAGAATATAAACACGATTAATTCTGATGAAGTTGCCAACAACAGTGAACTTTGAGAAACTTCAGATATACTGTTTAAGACCTTGTTCCGTGTTGTAACAGCACCAACAAAATGGCTTTTAAGTTTGATGTGAAAAATGTTTCTTTTTGTTTGTAACTTTGATCATGTTTCTCATTTCCCAGCCTTCTATAGTTCAGACTTTCTCTACTTCTTCATGATAACTTTTTGTCTGATTTGGTAAAGATACAGCAGTTGTGAAATACTTTACAGCTCCCTCCACAATCTTTTCGTCTTCAGCCATTTATTAAAAAGTATATTAAAAACAGGACATTAAGTTAAATGAATGAAAAAGTTGGTAAGAACAATGAAAGTACCGTGGCAGTCTTAACGAGGTAATCAAATTATTACAACTTTCAGTACAAGTGACCCTTACAATGCTTCTCTCTAAAATCAACCCAGGAGCCATAGAGCTCCACATACTCCAGCACTAAGTTCAGTAAGAAATCTAGATAAGATCTCTCAAAAATAAAGGCAAAAGAGTACAGAGAAATCTTCTGAAGTCCTTCAGCAATCTCTTGACTGAAATACAAGTGTGTCCAAAATCTCCTGCTTAACAAGGTATAATGCAAACTAGATTTACCAAGGAAATCCCTTCTGTACACACATGAACAAGGTTTTCATGTATGAAACTATCAAACAAACAGAAAAACCTCTCATAGTTCAATTTTTGTTTGATGTTTGATAACTACCAATGCAATCAATATATATTAAGTTATCCAATTCATACATTACACTCAGCAATTCAAACAATATACCAGTGGGAGGAGGAGCTGAACAGTATTCTGACCAAGCACATTTATTTTAGTCCTCAAAGCACAACCCTTTTTCTTCATCATCATCGTCAGTAGAATCTGCATAGGATTCAACGGTGTTATATATGAACGAGTACAGCTTGACATCTGGTCCTGAAGCAGAACAGCATCTGCATTCTTCGTTGTAGTATCTGAGTAACAGCCTATAAATGTCCCCTTAAAAATAAAAAGGAGTAATGTTTAAAAAAAAAGTAAGATCATGCTATGCAAAGAATGTATGGCTGCAACTGAAGACTAGAATCGCGCACACACTGAAACACTCTCCAGGAACATTCTTTACATGAGAAGTGAATGAGGAGGTAGACAACTGCATAAGGGGAGCCTTCCTGTTTCCAAGTTTGTTAGAACATAGGGTGGACTCCCTCCACTTTCTGTTCAGCTCTCTGCAGAAGCTATCTGACCTTTACTTTGCATACGTACCACTTACAAACGTACTGCCAATTACCTAGCTTTGTGCTTCTATCTCAGACACTTCAGTTACAGTGGGGCAAGGGATGTATTGCTTTTCTTGTATTGCTGCTGTGTAACAGATCTGACTACTAATTCTTCTTACAGCATTACAGGATTAAGCCAGAACCATGATAAGACATCTCTATTAACAATGTGAAGAAGGTGTAAACAGATATATTTTTGGGGGGAATTATTTTGAGTTACATTAAAAAAAACTTTTACAAATCTTTGGTCTACCATATGTATTTTCATTTTCCAAATTCTGGAGCATAACTCCAAAGTGTGTTATTCAGGGATTCTAGAAGTCCAACAGATTAACATTGTTCAGCTGACCCTGAATCAAGAGCTCCCTGCTCTGAAAACAGGCGCAAATAAACTGAGATCCACTTGCTTGGGTTCAGAACTTGATTACAGTAATTCTTACTGGACAGTTTCCACTTATAGAGAAGTCTCTGCTGAATGAAAAGATTTTTGTATGCTCACCAACAGTTTGGCCCTTCTCACAGAGAAAAGTGTGCATGCTGTAAATATCTCGCATCAGCTCCACATCTCCAAAGGTAAAATAAACAATATCGCGTCCAGACTCAGCAGCTGCCAATATCTGTATTAAGGCTGAAATAACAGAAAACGAGATTACACTCATGAATGCAGGATAAAACAAGTTGTTGAAGGGAAAAAACAGCTTAAGGTTTACAGCAAATCACCATACCACCCATCTCCAGGTGAACACTGCAAAGCAATTTGAACAATAGGCAGATAAGCTGCTTCCACTTTTAAAACAAAGTACAGAATATTGGGCATTGCAGCTCAGAACACTCAAGTATTCTGGTGCAGCCACTAGCAATAATTGCCCTTACTTTCTGGATAAACTCTTTAAAAAGTAAGAATAAAAATGTGAAGTCCATCCCCCGTCCCAAGATGCACACAGCTGTTACTTATCCACTAAACATGTGCATCAGCATAAGGAAACAAGCCAAGAAACCTTAGATCCTGGTTTAACCTATTTATAATTGAGTCAAAATTGTTGGGTACAAAGTGACTGTAGCAAGTCACAGTTTCTATTCTCCACCTTCCTTCTGAAGGAATGGAGCTTACTTTTTTACTGGCTTAGCCACACAAAGCAGGAGCTGATCTTACTTCCATCTCCCAAGAGATCTGTGATTCTGCAGCCTCCTACTGTGCAATTTAAGGTATCAATTTTACTCGTAATAGAAGTATGCAGCATGAAATACAATGGCTTGTTCTGACCTCCAAAAAGGGGGGGTCTTATGGGTACTGCTTCAATAATCATCTTTGCAATAACAATATTAATCACATTTTAATTAATTACGGGGTAGAAAACATTTTATTCTAAATAAAACAGCATATGTACTGAATTACTACCTGCTAGTGGAAACTAAGTAGAAAGCTCTTCAGAGCTCAGCTCTGAACAGAAATTTAATAAAATATTGCATTCTCTAATCAAAAAACTCTTGTAAATCCATAGGTAAAATTATAAATTACATGATTCACATGCGAAATCAATCTCAATCTGGGAATGATATTTTAATTAAACTACTGAACCAGCTGTGGATTTGGTAAAGCTTCAGTAGTTCAGCTTTTAAAGGGCCTAATTAACTAGCTTGCATAGGGGAACAGAATCTAATGAATCTTCATATTCATTCCAAACAAACAATGCAGTTTCACTTTACAAAAGACATATTAAAAGTATTCTACTGTTTATTTTGGCTTGCTATAAATCTCATGAAACAGGGGTCGAAATTTCTGTCAAGAGCCAGGCTTCACAGTCTTCCAGGCATTAACAATACACGAGGCCATCCAAAACCTCCATCGTACCAACACAAGAGACCACCAGTAACAGAGCTTGGGGTACAGGGGACTGGAGCACTCATGTCCCTTGTGCCCCACCTGATGTGACCGTGTTTGGTTCTGCAGGACCCACACCCGAAGGAGTGGTTTTGCTGCCATCCTTGACCTTCTTCTACCACCTGGTGAGCCCAGGACACCAGCATAATACAGATCCTCCCGGGGACCCACACAGCCTTGCAGACCCAGCAGCTGGAACAACAAAGTTCTGCTTCAGTCCAATTTCCCAGAGGAAAAGAGGTTATCAGCAGGTTACCTGCACCTATAAATGGTTAAATCATCCTCTGGTTTCAAAACCAAGACAAGATCTTCCAACTTTCCCAATCATATAATCATACATTTTCAGTATTTGAAGTCTTATGTTCACGCTAATGTTTTGTGGAAACATCCCTAACCTAGATAAAATGAGAAAAATTCCAGCTATCAGGTCTTTCATTCATAAAGCCAGATTCAGTTCAAACACTTCAGTTTTCACAACATCTATGACCTTGATTGTATCCATGTTTTTATACATGGTCACGTTCCTTCAATTCATGACTAAAGAAATCATGGTAAAATACGATACTGCATTATGGAACTTATCCAATTATATCCATTTACATAAAATCACTTGGTTGTTCTGAAGTCCCTGTTACAGATCCAGATACTACATTTGAAAGGATAACGGTGTATATATTTAAGAATATCACATGAAAAGTATTTTCATCTTTAATTTAATAATTATGAAAATTGACATTACAATGCGCTGCCAAGCCAGTGTAATCAAAAAAGATTTTGGGGAGTTGCATAACATTGTCGTATTGATAATCTTAGAGTTCAAAAACATTCTGAAACAAGGAATTTATGAATCCCTGTGAAGCATAAAAGGTTGTTCTGCAGTATAATTTGGTTAAAGAGAAGTGGAAACCATTGAGAGAATTTGCAGTTTAAACCAACCTTATACAGTATTCCAGAACAAAGGGAGAAACGCCTTTACTACTTAAGGCCATGTAAAAGCATCTGAGCTAGAAACATCGGTTTCACTTGGTTATCACAAATCAAGTGCAACTTTAAGTCTCATAAAAAACACACAAGACAAATTATTGTACCATCTTCCTAGCTCATCGTCTACCAAAAAATTAAATCATCTTTTTTCCAGTCAGCATTGGCTCAGAGAAAGATGTCACATGCTAAAAACTATGTCCATATCCAATAGCACGTCCCTGTCATTTAATTCTCTTTATTAAGTATTGATTTTGCGGAGTCAACTAAGAAATTAAGCTCAGTTTCCAAGAGAGCAACATTAGACTGAGGAGTTACTGATCTCTTTCTCTGTAAGGCCTGCCAAAAGAACAGGAGATGACTTAAGAGTACGCACACATTTTAATGAGCACTTTCATAACAGCGGCAATTGGCTGTTAAACATTAATTCTGGCAAACTGGGGGGAAAAACAAGGTTGATCTGAAACCAGAGGAAAAGTTCATAATATTTTATTTTGAGCTTTCATTTATGTTAAAATTAAAGAGAGTTCACTGCAGATTTATTGACTCTCATGAGCTCATGGCTCATTTCTTTGTTGACAAAGACATCTTTTCTTATGGGCTTCCTCAACAAATGGACTCAACTCTGGTGGTCTTTGTCAGTATACCTTGCTTCTGAGCTCTGACTGATGGAGGAGAAATAAAGCAATCCAGGAAGCACTCCTTAGGCCAAAAGTTACATCCAGTGCTGAACAAGTTACAGCCTAGACAGATGAGCAGTATTTTTTATCAGACACCAACACAACAGAAAAAGAGGGATATTATAATCAGATCCAAGAGGGGTCCTTAGGAGTCCTTATGTAAATCAAAACATTGATTATGATTCATGCTAGGAAGGTTTAATAAAACATGATCAGATCCTACTTTTGGTATTGACAATCTGCACTTGGCAACCAGTTTAACGGAAATCAAAAACAACTGTCATGAAAACAAAGAAATTTGAAAGAAAAATAGATTCTCAATGAGTAAGAGATGATTAGATCGAAGACTAATGAAACTGATAGCCTGATGATTGTTTATTTGATAATGTAATGCCCTAAAGCTGTTCAGAAAAAAAAAGTACTCTCCAAATGTTTGAAAATAATAAAAACGTGAATTTCTTTGCAGAGTATGAATTTTTAGGCATAGGCTAGAAAGACCAGTCCAGAAAGATCAACTGATTTATATGACTGAGAACTAGAATGCGTAGGTTCTTTTGCAAAGTAGTATTGAATATCCATGGTTCTGAAATTTTCAGTGCTACAAATCCTTGTAAGCCTGGCATTTCAGAAACCACCACGTACCTATTCCAAACCTTAAACTGAAAACAGCATAGAAAAGCAGCATGCATTTTTATTGTTTAAGATCGTATTGTTCATATACTAAATATCAATGCTAACAAACTAGTTCTATCAACAGTTTAATCAACTTTAGCCAAGAATCAGAACAACAGTTAATACATTATAGAAAGCCAAAAAATGTACTTACCTGGAAAAAAAAGAGTAAGGTCAAAAATCAAAATTTAAGTTACTTGATTCATTTGGACATTAATGTATTACTACAATTTACCTTTTAATCTGGAGTCCCCTCCAAAGGCACCACATCCCCAGTTTCCTGTAGCTATTGCAGAGAGATGTTGTGGCGGAACACTGGGTCGAGAGAAGCCACAGTAGGCCTGCAGGCAGACATACAGGCAGACATAAGTCAGAAGATGAAGTTGACAGGCAATCTGGTATGCTATTTTCAAACAACTAGATGATAACATTAATCAGTACTGTCTTGTAGCAATAAAAACATCAAAATAAACTCAGTATATCACTAGTCTTTCTTTAAACTCAAAGTCAATCATGGTATCAATAAAGAATTTAAGGTGAGAATTTTGCCTTACTTGGATCCAAGATAACAATTAGATGCAGGTGCAGATTCTTAAGGATTTCAAAGCTACAGGAAAGTTTTCAGGATAGCTGGAGCAGAGAATATAACTTCAGGAGTAGATGATATTACATCTGTTTCTTGTTGGCACACTTGAACATGACAGCTAAACTGCTGCAGCCAGTATTGCTAAAACTCCTTAACACAAACTAAGATACCAAATGACATCTTAGAATACAGGTCTAAAACAATAAGCAAGGACAGGAGAAAAAAGCAAATACTATCTAAAATCTTGAGTAAAGGCAGGTGCTTCCATATACAGAAAAAAGTGTCTAAATCCCTCTAGGAAGTTTTTCAATGATACAAAAAATTATTTAACACTGGTACAGATCGCAGTACATGTTTTCACTCTTACCTGATCTAAGCAGTAAATTCACACTTCTGCTACTTACATTTTTAGCAGTGTGCCATGATTCGGAATTTGCATAAGAGCACTTTGACACCATCAGGTGCCTCCAGCTTCTTAAACTCTCGAGTCAGAACTACCAGCACCCTCAGTGTCCCAAGCATGCTTATAATGACTAACTAAATGCATACATAAAGCGGGCCAAGCAAAAGCATACTCTGGCTGTCTGGAAAATGATCCATCTCCATCCTCCCAGTGAGAGAAATGGAGTGGTGTCACAATAGGATGACATTTTCTTCTCACATTCTACTTAATGGGCATGTATTCATCAGCTAGCCAGGAAAGAAAACAGAATAAAAACTGTCTTGTCAGACACAGTAAGGAAGTCAGCAAATGCTTGGAAGGACACCAGCAGCAAAAGGACTATCTAAGTGAGTGTTCACTCCCCTATGATTTTTTACAGCAAGTAAAGGATAAAGCTAGAACTAATCACTTCCCAGAAAAGAAACAATGCACTGATATTTTAAATAGCTTTCACCTATGAATACAAAAACATGAAAGCCACCTAGGTACTTTTAAAGCAACTGCTTCTGTATGGGAAAAAAAAGAGCTGTTCCATTTGAACTACATGAATGAATCTGCTTTAAGTTATAAGCAACCCTCTATAAATTGCATCTCACCTTATTTAGAAGTTGTGTGATGTTTATAATTAGTTGTTTTTTTTTTTTTTTCATTTAAAATGGTTCAATACAGTTCTCACAGCTAAGCCTGTTTGAAACATAACTGTTCTGTGTACCATAATTTTTAGGGAAGCATTTCTTGCCAAGTATGAAGCTGTAGCAATTTTAATTATTTTTAATCAGTGGTCATCAAAATAGGCTTCATGACATTTATGACCGGGATTGCAAGCACAACTGTTAAGTCAGTTGTTCCTTAGCATTTGGGAAATGGTGACAGTTATTAATAGGACTGACTTCATGAGGCAATAATCTCAAGGGGCTAGCAAAGCTAACAAAGATCACATCTCTTACAAAAATATCTGCAAATCTTAATGTTGAAATCTGATGCCATTTTTTTCCTCATTCTGAAAAGGTGACTTTAGACACTATTAATCTTGTTTTCAGTTAAACTAGAAGCAAGGGTCAGCCTCAGAGAGGCAGCTTGCAAGGAAACTGATTGTGAACATCTGGTTCCATAAAGCAAACAGATCTTATAAAGGAAAAATCATACAGGCTTATAAGAAAACATGAACTGTAAGAAGGACCCCTCCATTCTAGTTGTTTCAATCATCTCCTATTGTTCCAAAATTACAGTTGGACAAAAGAGCCTCTGGAAACAAAGGGAGGACAAGTTACATCTACCAATCCATAATACACTCATATTTTACAGCCTCTGTGCATATACTGTCCTTACGGAGTCCTAATTTATTGGAAAACAGTAGATATAAAGATGCAGCTTATTCTGTCAACTTGCTTACACCCATGAGCAAATCTTAAAGTTAATACAAATTTTAAAACAGACTTAAAAGCTGTTACAGTACATTTGAAGGTGTTTGATTTGTTAGAACATTAGTCTCCAATAAATTTAATTCTGTTTACTACTATAAAATATCATTTACTCACATTAAGATTTTATTTAAATACCAACCAGTCTTCATCAAACACCACCATCCAAACTGATACGCTGTATAAAAGTTCCATGGATCTACCATGATTTGTTTTAAAACAATCCAAATCCAATTAATAATGCTGAAAATTTTAGGCAGATCATAAATCCACTTTCATAGGTAATTTGAATTTTGTACCAAGATATCACTGAAGTTTACAAGATTTACTGTCTTTTTCAGGGCTAATTTAATTGCCAACCATAAAGAAATGAGCTGATGAATGTTACCTTAGTCACAGGGCTAAGGTTTTAAAACTACCTTAGATTAAGTCCTTCAGTCCTGTACATCATTTCTGGGAGGAAAAAAATTGATTAGCATTCCTCTTCTCTTTTTAGCTGAAAATAAGGAATCTAATCTACGTTTAAGTTTCAGATGCACCCTAGAATATTTTATATACCCTCCTACACCACAGAAAGTAGGAGACCTAACACTTGTAGGCTCGTGGCCTTATATTTAACCCTCTAGGTAAAGCATAGGCCTGCTGCATCTATTAACGTACAAGCACGCTACACAGACTGTTGGCCTGTTTTTAACCCAAACATAAGCACACTAATACAGTGTAACTGTATAAGCATTCTTGCACTCAACTGCCCAGAAAAATCACATTGCCATTGCTACAACAGGCTGCAGACATTGCACTACCTATGCCTTATGCTAACCACACAAGGCCCTCCATCTGGCCCTGTTATCAACTTATTATGAGAATTTGCTGTGTGCAGACTGATGACAGGTGTCTCTTGTTATGACACAATTTAAGAATGAGATAACAGCAAAGGTCTTGAAAACATTAATATGGGCTGAAAACTAGAGCCCCTGGTTTAAAAACAGCTCCCTGATGGCAACTACCATTAGTCATTGCAAAAACACAATCTCAAGAGATGGGAATCAGCTTCAAGAATTTGAAGAACTTCTGCTTCAAGAAAAGCAGCAGCAGCAAAGCAAGAAGGGAAAAAACAAAACAAAACAACAGAACAAAACCAACCCCCAAACAACTCACATAGTATGTAAATACTCCAAGAGTTTACATGAAAGGTAGAAGAGAAGGAAGTGGCACCATATTTATGTTTTGTCACCATGTTAACACATGAGGTGCCCCCTTCTCCACCTTGACCGAAAGGCTGATTGGGATTCAGCAGAGCCAATCATGGAGAGAACTTAACAGTTTAGAAGCAGGACAGGGAAGAATTTGCAAAACATATAGCTTTTGTTTATAGTTCTGAAAATGAAGTAAAATGCCCCTTTGAACCCATTGAATCCATGCCACATAAATCATTCTATTTGACAAGCTTCTACTTTAACAACATACAGCAAAACCCTGAAATACAGCTATTGTAAAAGACAACTGAGCAAAAACTTTCTTATTTGAAGATGATAATACAAAAATATTTGGAAAGTTATGGCAAACAATGAAACAGCCTTAGACTGCAGGCTGTTGTAAAAAGTTCCTTGCCTTGTTGAGCTCTCTTCTGATTTTCTCTGGACCAAACTGATCAAGGAAACGTCTGAAGTGGAATGCATCTATAGCTACAATTTCAGTGTAGCGTCGCTGCCATTCATCCCTAAATTTGGAGGAAGAAAAGATGACAGTAAAATTAGTGTTTATTGTTATTATCATTGGCTACGTAGTCATGATCTAAAATAAGCAATTCCCTGCAGAGCTTCTCCATTCGTAGAAGCTAGAAAGGTACTCTTGGAACAATGGGGCACTGAATATAGCATCAGAAGAGAGACAGGTTTCTGTGTAAATTTACAAATACTTTGTCCTAGACTTTGATTGTAAAAGTAGAAACGTGGCACAAATCTAAACAATACTGTTTATTAGGTACAGAGGAACACCATATGGTCAAAAAAAGAGTACGTTGGTTCTTTACCTACCTCTAAAATTTATAGAATCACTGAATAGTTTGGGTTGGAAGAGACCCTTAAAGATCATCCAGTCCCAACTCCCTGCCACCACCATGGGTCCACTAGGCAAGTTGCTTAGAAGTCCCATACAACCTGACCTTAAACACTTGATATTGGAGAGTACTTTATTTTATTTTTTTTATTTTAATCATTTCCATACAAAATTGATAATTTTGTATATTTATGAATTTAATTTCCTGACAATGCTGTCAAGAGACAATTAAGAGCTTTCTACTTAGACTCACAATATTAAATCTGATTTTGCCATACGAATAGTAGTATGATGTATACAATGATACCATGACACTCAGAGTACCACTGTCAAACTTCTTGTGACAAATTAAAATCCACAGTTCAGTCAGTATCTTCAGAAAATTTTGGATTCAATACATATAACATAAAAGCTGTTGATTTAAGGACTGACAAGTTGGCAGGTACCATCATTAGTATCATTAAAGCAAGGAAGACAATAGATTAGGAGATAACTTTCTTAGCTTGTTGCGTCTACTGAAGAGAACAGGATCAAGCAATACATTTTTCTGCTAAGCCAAATACTCAAGTTTTCAAGTTTAAGACGTATGTTTATTCCTTCACTTGAAATATATATGTGGAACTTTACCTTGGGGTCTTATCTTCATGGCTTCTTGCCCACCGGTAAGTTTCTGCATAGCCTGTATATTCACTGTACTGCTCAGTACCTGAAACAAATGATTTACCATATTACATACAAAATATTTAGATATTTCTTTCTCTTGGAAAATCTTTCATAGGAATCACTGCCTCTCTGAATGAAAACGCACCTCTCAGAAGCATCAACAGAAGCTAGAGATTCATCGCTGTATACAATTCTTGAAACCAGTACGGGCTTTTTTGTCACCTTATGTAATGTTTATTCTGTGGCAGACATTGCAAACATAGATCTTGTATGTGTGCTGTCCTGTATGTGTGCTGTCCAGTATATAACTAGAAGGTAGTTTTTGATTTTTCCACCCCCATATCAAATAGGCTCTCAATAAATTGCCTGTCTTCTTTGAAGTCATCCTGGTTAATATGTGGTTAACAAAGACTGCCCGTCTCCCCTCCAGCACGGGGACCAAAATGAAAGCAAGGTTTCCTTTAAAATGCATTGAGGAGCAAAACGTGAGAGCAAAAAGTGTCTGGTCAGCATTACTGGAATACAATGTCAGGCTAACAAAGGAAGGCTATGATTTTTGAATAATATAGAAAACCAGAAGTCCATAGGTGTGGCTGGTTTTTGCTTTGTTTTGTTTAAAACAGAGCAGCAAGGATATTTCTCAGTTTTGATTACCTGGTAACCTCTAAAAACTAGATAATTTCATAGTTTTTGGTAGACTGGCATATGTTTATTAACCATCAGGACTCTCTTAAAGACAGCAGCTCAGTTCCAGTGCTTTGAAATTGGAATAGGAACCAAGCAGGGAAGAAGAAATAAATTCTAAATGAATCAAAGAAAAACCATGCCATTTACATGCAGTCTATACTCACTACATGATACAAGTTATTAATTAGCACAACTCAGATCTAAGGACATTTTTGAGGTAAACACGAGTTGCTCCACTACCTAAAACCTGGCAATACTACCTCATCACAATTTAGCCAAAAGCTGAGCTGATGGTTTAAGAAAAATGAGATGAAGGATATAAAGAAGATTTAAGTGTATGTGGCAGGCTGCATGTTTCCACTGAATTATTTTATTTTTCTAACGCAAAATTAGTGTCTACAAATCCACAGAGAAGCCCAATGGTAGGAACAAAGATTTCCAACACACTACTGTTACTCCAGTTGCTGCCCTACAACCTCTTGAGGGCAACCCTATATAAGGCTAGGTAGGACTGTTAAGCTTCCAAGTCTCACTGCCCAGTAATCCCTCCTTTCCTCTTGTTATTTTGTTTTGCGTTTGCTCAGTATGATTCTGGCACTATGACTGCTGACATGAATTCTTAAATATTACTGCAATTAATGGCACTGAACATATTGAAAGGCTGCTGTTCCCAGCTGTGGTGGCCAGTACCAGGAGGCTACTTCTGTAAAAGCCTGAGGACCCAGAAAATCATGTCTTGTACATACTTGGCTGCCCTGTGAAGAAGCCCAGCAGGGTATCTTGCAAGCATTAAAGGCTGTAGGAAAGTAGCACATTAAGTAGCTCAAGTCATTTTAGCTCTTTTGCTCTACTACACAAACTACTTTTCAAAGGTTTACCCTGAGAACAAGGAGAGCATTTTAACAGGGGGTAAAGATCATAACCCTAACAGGCCACTCCATCTTACCTAACCTCAGGTTCCTGCTTCAAAACTCAAATATGCAAAAATGCAAAGAAACACTCCTGAAGTATTTTGCTACAGCAAAATCAGTCTTCCCCGTTTTGGGCTTGTAACAGCTGAACTATTTTCAGTTGAATTTCAAAAGGTGGGTGATTGAAGAGAACACCTTGTTTGGAAAATTTCTGCTCATACCGGTATAGTTTGGCACGTTATAAACAGTGCAAAAAAAAGATGACAACTGCTAAGCAACCCCTTAAACACAAACAGCAACATCAGTTATGCCAGTAAATATAACAGAAAAATAGAGTTTAGAAAGATCTGTAAGCATTCAAAATCACTGACAGCACAAAATGAGTGATTACTAAGAAGAGAGTCATGCCTAACTATTGCACAGGTTGGTGATATTCTGAGAAGACAAGTTTTTCAATCTCTAAATAGGAAATTAAAAACATTGAAAATCAGAAACATAAAACTGCTCACTTTTAATCTTATCTGACAAGGAAACCTGGATGCTTGTTTTCAGTAGCCTTAACTATATGAAACACAAGCTGTTAAAAATGTTTAAATTGATGCTTATATTTCAAGACATTTTTCCCACTTACACAAATCCATTTTTACTAAGATGACTTATCAGTGCTTCTTTAACTCATCTGCCTTATTATCCACTCGTTATTTATTTAGATATGTCTAGACGATTAACCACACTGAGGACAAAAGCTCCACTCAAGGCTATTTTTGAAAGTTGCTAATCGAAGTGATTGTGATGGTAAAAGATTGCTCACCAAGAACCCACTGTTGCAAAATCAAAGTAAAAAAAAACAACCATGTGATGGCAGAACATTCCTATACAGTCATATTCATCCATGACCTTACACACACGACAACTGTGATTAGCTTAGATATTCAGAGGTCAGCCTTCAAACTGAGTTGTAGGCTATCAATTGTCAGTTAAGACCTCCTGACTTAGCTAAAATTCAGATTTACTGATATACTTGGGAATAGTGTCTGAGCTAACAATAAGAAAAGGCAAACAAGAGAAGCATTTAACTTCCCTGACAACCCTTACTAGAGGACAACCGACAAAACTTCAGTTTTGCGAAGAAAGCATTTCCTTTGTGGAAATGGAAAGCACATGGAATGCATATGAAGGGAAAAGACTGGATTAGCAAGATATTGTAACAAGATAAATTACAACGTATTAAGATTATTTTTTCAAAAGCTGTTTTTATTAATTTTTATGAAAGTGCACTGCATAACGACAAAAGCACCAAGAAACAAACAAGCAAGCAAGCGCATATATAAAAAGAAGAAAAAGTCAAAACACACAAACACTAAACTCATGTCCCAGCAACCCAAGGATAATGAAAATCAATGGGTTTTCATGAGCAAAGCTCTGGAAATATGTCAGACAAAAACAATTATTCAACTGGCAACACTTTGGCCTGTGAACCACTGGGATATAAACTGCTATTGCTGGGAGATTAGAAGCAATACAGGATAAATTGGATATGTTTGTTTCCGGTGAATTTCCTTCCACATCCCATAAAAAAAAAAAAAGAGCCAAACAAGGCAGCGTAACACAGCTTGACCTTTAAAAGCAACTACAAAATACACAAAAGAATTTTGACTTACCCAAAGTCAAAACAAAGTATATACAAGGATGACTGAAAAAACACATCCATAGTGAAACTTTCTTCAGCAGAAGAATAATGACATCTCCAAGTACTAGCACTTATGGGACCTGGTCCATGAAATGGACAATGCCCCTCCCTCCTCAGATTCCACAGTCTCGCTCTTCATTTGCATACAATTCATGTGGCATTATCAAATTCCCTAGGATAGGGATGAAAGAAGTACCACACTGTCCCCTCTCGTTTTTCTTTAGAGGGATTGTTAAGAAATAGTACCACTAGCACCTCATAAAAATTAGTACATGGAAAAAACAAGGATGTGGTTTTGTAGTTACTGCCATAAATGCACATTTACTGCCAAAGATGAGGGAAGGTCCTGCTCTGTCTTTCAACCAGTTCTGACTTATTACATATGCATCAGCATTAGTCTTCTGGCTCTCCTGGCCCTCCAGACAATGGCATGATCAGCCAATCCAGCTGAAAAAGCACATTATCGCAAGTAAATTCTCAGCTGCACAAATTACCTGATCAAGTTTATTGCATGAGCAACGTGCTTAAAAGTCTCTGAACATGCACCACTGAGGCACAGATAGGACTGGCCATTGTTCAATCTGCAGTTTTAAAGCAAACATGGAACACAGCTTCACTGACTCTTAACAGTGTCTGAATATACGCAAACTTGAAGGAAAAACAAAAGCAAAAAACGCACCCTCCAAAAAAATACCATAATAAAGAAAAAATTCTGAATGAAAACCCGTGACTCGCTTTCACAGCTCTACCAGAAATGCAATTGTAGGAATCTCTGGCATTGCTGCTGACATTTCAGTAGGTAGATGTCTGTGTTGAAGAACTTGACTGTGCATGACCACTTCCATATTCAGCACAGCGGTGATCTTAACCAGATTCCATGCAATCACAATGAATTCAATTTCTCTCCCATTTCTCAGACTCTACTGCAAATTTAAGCTACGCAGTTCTACCCATTAGGCCACTGAGTCAAGATGAATCACAAAACTAATTCATCAGGAGGATTGTGACATGCAGTGGAGGCTTGGCTATTAACTGAGATGGAAGAAGTCCAGGGATAAAATGAAAATGAAGGGATGGCCATTTCCATTAGAGAAGGATGGAAGCAGCTCTTTCAAAACGTTTGTATTTGGAATCTGTTAGTACACAGACAGATAGCTGCACTCTGTTCTTATGCTCCCCAAAAAAGGCTCACTCAGAGGACAATACTTGAATAAATTACTTTTGTTACAGCATCATATCCAAAACACAAGACAACAATCAGAACTGGCCAAGAAATTTAGCATTTATTTTTAAAAATAATCACAAAAGCAAGTTTACCTAAAAGTTTTCACAGAAAAGGCAAGGGTTTTGGTGGGTGGAAAAACAAACCAAAACACTGGGTGAAAGATTACCAAGGTTAAGACTGAAAACAAAAGAGGTGCTGGCCACTACAACCAATAGTTTCAGGGCAGGGTAAGATTTGGAAGATATAAGCTCAAATTTCTACCATCCATGCATGTAAGGAAGAATGAGTGCTTTGGAAGGACTTTTTCCAAGAAAACTGTTCCAATGCCTCCACAAATTCCAGTCTGTTGAGTCAGTTCAGGTAATGAAAAACGATTTTTTTTTTTTTTTTTTTTACACTCTACTAGGTTGAAAAATAACATACATAATCTATTAGTCCAAGCAAATAGTGTATCTCTTGATAAAATATTTTTTTATTTACTCCAAAGAATAGCTATAAAGAAAAAAAATCTATCAACATTTTATTATTTTGCCAGTCACACAGTGTCTAGCTGCTGTGTTACCATGTATACAACCAGGATGCAGCATTACCTGGGACTGGCCAGTTCTTACCAGTGACATTAGCTGTTTTCTCACCTAATTATTTTGATCCAATGTGTAATAAAACATCACAAATTTTAAACAGATGGTGAACAAAAGGAACAGTATTTTCAGTGAAGCACTGGACAGACAGTGCACACAGACTCACAACAATATACTGGAGAAGCACTTAGCTTTTGATGTTGCAAGTTATGAACACAACCGATAACAAGTAATATGAACACATGTTTGTAACCTACTAAATCAACATTCTCAAGAAACATTTCCTGACTTTCTATCATTTTTAACAGATGCTCATTTTTTCTTCTACCGCTTCCTTCCCTGTTTGGTAACCAGAAGACAGTTCCTATTCTCAGATTGAGCTTTCAGTCCCATGGATTACATTGAATGTTACAAATTCCAGACAGGAACAAAACCCACCCTGCTTTGGCACATCAGAAGCATTACCTGCTAATAGCTAGTAATTGTCTTTTACCTATGTTGCCCGACAGTATTCCTTATGTAGGCCTAAAGATGCTGAGTCCTTAAACAAATTTATATAAGGTAAGAAGAGTTCTGTAACACCTCATCTGCTCATATTGTTTCCTTCCTTCAAAAAGGATGTACTGGAACAGTGGCCCTACAGTCTTAAGAAGTCGGGTGAACAAGGAAACTTATTGTTAAGTGAGTACAATCTTTTTATTTTCCTACAACATTTAAGCATACTGAACAAGTTGAAATATATTTTTCTACATAGAAAACCAGAACAAGATGTGAAACATATACTGCAACAACTAACCTGTGATGATGAGACATTCATTGTGATCCAAGACTTCAGTGATGAGCCTCGATACAATCAGTTCTGGGTTGATTAAAAACCGAATTTCTTCTTGTACCAGTCCTGCCCCAGTGACACCACCTCCAACAAAACGGTTTGCAAAATCAACCTAACAAAAATATATTCAGGAGGATTAAGAGATAAGCAAACAGCATAAAATCCTTTCATTTACTGAGGTAAATAAAGTCCTGTACAAATTTCAACTCTGTTGAGATCCACTGCTACCATTTAAAAATACAAACAGCAGGACAGAACCTGATTCACAGCATGCCCATCTCATTCTTCCCTTTCTTTTGATTGAGAAAAATCAAAATGAGACAAGTGAGATATTATACAGCAAAATAAAGTTCTGCATATCAAAGGCTCTGAATCCCATTTTTAGTTTTGAAAGGGCATGCATGTAATTATAAAAAGTTTCAGTAAGTGTGAAAAATGGAAACAGCAGATTACAGTATCCTTCCTGCATTTTACAGACACAGAAGAATTATTAAGTTGTCCTTTAATAAGCTTTCTGCCTTGGCTGTCCACACAGAAGCATTTTTAGCTCAGCACTGCCCTATACCAGTTGTTCTGTACTTAGAGGAATCTCTTATGGATTGTCCTTGAAACACACTTGGAACAAGGCACGCCATCGTTTTGATCACCAAAGTTTCTGCCTGATACAGGGAAGCTATGGACTCTAGTTTTTGCTACAATAATACATTTTTTATATAGACAACAGTTTTAGAAGCAATTGCTTTATTCAATAAATTACTACTTATGTAAGTTACCAACCCTTAAGAAGTTTGCACCACTTTTTCCTGTCTCAAGAAGTACTAATTTTTTTCTAATTAATTAATTTATGGTAACAGAACTCTAGAAGACAGACTGCTTTCCTTCTTTCTTTAAGGTTATTTGAAAACTCAAGTGTATTCCTTGCTATCGATATGGACAGGACATCTTCCTTTATCAATTTATTTCAACTGACTGGCTCTCAGACCAGAACAGTGGTGCTGTAGCAGCAAAGTCTCCTGAACTCCTGACCTGGTCACTGTCTGGGGCACAACCATCATAACAAAAAAGAAAAAAAAAAAAAAAAGGCATAAGAACACCAAAACCCTTGGCAGCTCATCAAAATTCCAGCCTGAAACTTTTATCTTGTCAATCTTTGATCCCAGTTTGAACCAAAGGACCTGAAGCTGTCCAGGGCTTGTGATTTTCTGTCAGCTAGCTCTGTAACAGGTACATCTACCAGCCTCAGTGAGCTAGGGAATACTGATATCACTAATTCTGCCCATGGAATTCATCTTGATGTTTCATTTACATGCATAACGCTTTGTCACTTAAGTCAATTGAGGATAAACAATTTTAAACTGACAGACTCTAAAAAACATGACAAAAACATGAGATAAAGCCACATTTACTGGTATATGCACTTACCTGTAGCATACCTTGTCCATTGCCTTCAATAGTGCCCTCATAGGTGACATGTAATCTAGACAGTTTTTTCTGAGATCTATCATTGAGGAAAAAAAATATTGCACAGAAAAGATGATTACAGGATCCCCAAAGAGACATCCATTTAAGAGAAAACCCGTCTAAAACCTAGCTTTTTATGCACCTAAGCGTAAGGTGGTTAAAAAAATCCAAAGGATTAAGGAAAATGCATTTGCCTTTCTGAAACAATTTATTAAGGCTTAATAACACAGTCAATGGTTCAGTTTCTCCACCTCTTTCATTACAAAGCCCCAAAAGTGGTTTCATTTCCACATTTTTCACACAAGTCTGTACCACATTAACTTGCTAACCAGGAAAAAAGCTGCAAGCATAGCATTTTAATTCATTATATTTTCTGTCATTTCTGGCATCAAGTCAGCTCTCACTTTCTCTCCTCTCAAGCAACAAACAAAAAGGTATTACTGTTTTAAAAAAAATCTCTTAAGACTCGTCTGCTCCACAGGCAAACAGATACCAGCTCCAGTCACACTAACTGTCGGTGTCCATTCACCCACTTCTTTCTGTTCTTCTCTCCATAGCAAGCCAAACCAAACCTTATTTTCCAGATCACTTGCTGGCCTGAATCAATTCAACTTTAATGGGATTCAGGTTAATCACTAAGCAAATTCTTACATTTAACGAGACATTTGACTTACCTTTCCCAGTCTGGAAACTCTTGGAGACTTTGCCTTGTAAACGTCACCAACCCAGTAGGTTCTACAAGCAAACAAACCCCAGGGGAAAAAAAAAAAAAAAAAAAAAAAGTATTAACTGCTAGGCTTTTAGATTATTTTAATTACAACAAGCATAATTCCTGACAGAAACAGAAGTTAACTTCAAAAGCATGTATGGGTTTGAGGAGAACAAAAATAAATTTGCTTGCTCTAAAAACAAACAAAAAGCTTTCAATAAATGAATGCTTCTCTACAAGGGAATACTGTTATCAGTGGCGCTATATATATTGTTATTATATTTTTATTTATTTATATTTATTTATTTACAAAATTAAGCATTCACCTGTTGACAACATCTTCAGTTTACATAGCCCCTACTGTATTCCTTTACAAGGAATTCAATTACCATTTGCAATAAAAAAGTTGTGAAATTATTACAGTCATTTATAGAGCTAAGTTACTATTGTCTTACTAATTCCTTTCAAAACAAACAAACAAACCAAGAAATTGGGTCTTAAAAGTGTAATACAAACTTTTAATTCAAGAAAACAACATGCAAAAATGTCATTAAGTAGTTTGAAGTTATAACATTAAGAAATGTAATACAGTAGTTTTGATAAAGCATGCTCCCAACAGATTTCTGATGCACAGGGGGCCAGAGACAGCTGCAAAAATTTTAAAACACTACTAAACTAGTAAGAAAAAGCCAGTACACTACAGCCCTTCTCACTTACACACATAGATCACAACTTACATTTTACCCCAGAGATTTATTTCTATTGACACTGCTGAAAGTTTGTTAGCTGAAACAGGAGGTAGCATTTAATTAGTTGTGAATGAAAATGATGAACTAAAGATGGACTGAACCAAGTACAAGGATTTCTATAATAGCTTGCAGCTGTTTTCCTATTTAGAACAAACTCTTCTGAGCGAATATGAAGCTAATAGTGAAATACTGACACAAAAAGAGAAAGTTCGATAAAAATTCTGTAAGATATTGCTGCAGATGCAACATATGCAACAGCAGTAAAATCCCTTTCTCCTAAAAATGTAATATATAAGATCTGATACAGTTCATACTCTGATAAATATATTTTTGAGAGTTTATGCAGGCATTCAAATTAATGGCAACAACAGAATATTTGACCACGCACACTAAGGAAACTACCATGCTAATTTCTAGAAGAGCTGAAGACATCCCACTTCTTGATACCATTTACTTTATTTTAAACTGGGAAAAGTTCACAGCAGCTTTGTTTTGGATGAACAGAAGGGAAAAACCTGAAGTATCAACACAAGCAAGGAAAAACCACTTAGAATTAAAAATGTCATGGTCAGAGGACTAAATGGGCATCCTACAGGAAATCTGAAAACTGATCCAGAATCTTTAAGCAAGAGATAGTACCTGTAATTTTAATGACTATATATGTTGTTAAGTTCCTTCTGCTTTCTCACTCTGGTATGGTGCACCAAGTATTTGCATATATTATACACACACACACACACACAATATGTGTTTATGGATACAGAACTACACATTTGATATATAGCTTTTATATAAATGTGTGTGTGAAAATATCTGTATGCAAATACAGATATTTTAGACATACATAAAAACACTCTTCAGAAAAAAGGAACAAAGAATAAGCTCCATGCAAAAAATGAAATTGCATGTCTCATCTATATGGGATAAATTGACACTAAGAAGAATATCAGTGCACTCGGTGTGCTGCCTTTTGTTAGACATTTCCATCATAATGCCACATAGCCATTTCTAAATTGAATGGGATTAAATTCTTCATGTGTCTGCTTCATAGCTCAAAAAAAAAAAAAAAAAAAAAAAGAATTACAACAAGAATTACTTTTTTCTGTGACTCTTCTAAAATAGCAGAAAAGCGTCTTAAGTTTCTCAGGCTTCCTTGGTGACCGTCCTTCAAACAATCTGGAAAACAGACATAAAAGCAATTTGATTAGATTTCAGGGAAACACACCTCGCCTAATTACTACGCAGTATGTAAAAACAGAAAAGCAGTTTGCCCTCCGTAAAGTCAACCACTTCTAAGCCACAAAGGGGCTGTCCAAGCAGTTCTTTCCATAAAGTATTTACTCACAAGGCTGCTACACTGTGCCTCCATTGCCTTGATCATGAAAAGAAACTATGCCTTTCATACCACTCATTATTCAGATAACAGGCTTGAATTCTACACAAACACTGAGATGATGCATTTCCCACAGCTACTTGGAAAGTACGTTTACGTGCTTATATGTGTAGTACACTTTAAAGGCAGACAGTCAAAACCATACACCTTCATAAAAGCACATTCTTCAAAGTAGAGCTGTTTCTTAGGTTCATTCACTCGATAAGTTTCTGATGAAATGATAACGAAATATCCATCTTTTATTGATTTTGTAATATCAAAAAATATAATTTCAATATGAATGTCCAAGAAAGCTATGAGTTTTATTTGCAGCAGACTGTCTTGAATTGAAATCAGTGACCCGGAGTGAAAATAAGCACATTGAGTATTCCTGGATCCAAATGCCTTACCCTACTTACAGCTCAGTGAGTTGCAGAAGAGAATATAATGCAACTATATTGCTTTGAAGAGCTGCATCATACCAGCAGCATTTCTAAAGAAATGAATCCTCCCCCTGCAGAAACGGCTTTATCCACTGAGCTACTACTGGCATTCTCAAACTCATCTGTAAAAAACTAAGCATTAAAAAGAAGCATCCAATTTTTAGCCATTAAGTGAATGTATGCTTTTAAGGTTAACTGAAATATTTTTACAGCGTCATCCATCTTCCAGCAAGTTGAACAGGCATTACTTAATTTCACTTCCAATAAAGTGACAAGGCATTGTTATTGGCAAAACATAATGGAATTTATCTGGAAGGAAGAATAGTGGGGACTTCAGAAATAATATCCTTTGAACAGGAAGGTCACTAAAAGATGTCTGATACAGTGAAAGCCCTGAGGATGTAAGGTGCAACAGCCCCCATCCCCTCCAAACAAACAACACAACACAAAAGCCACAACAGTGAGGAAAGCAATGACACAACATTATTCATTTCTTTCCATGCATTGGAATGATAACCTGCCTTTAAAAGCAGAATACTGTCAGGTAAACTTAGCTTTTAGTGATAAAGCAAAATAGATTTTTCTCCAGTATTTAAAAATTCTTATGGGATACGCATGCTGAAGACATAAATTTTATCCAAAATCTGTTTTAAGTTACAGAAGCTAATTTTAGGTTGTCACAAAGGACTAAATAGGTATACTGCATGAAATCTGAAACCTGACCCAGAATCTGTAAGCAAGATGTAGTACCTGTAATGTTAATACATTTAATAAAGGTTGGAAAGGTCTTATAAAAACCTCCATCTTGGAACAACAAATTAGGACTTTAAGAAGGCAAACTTTATATGTACATGTCCTACTTTAAAACGGACCCATCTCTAAGTTCTAGCATGGGGTTGTGCTTTCTCAACTAGTAAGGGGCTCCATAAAAAGCAGTTAAGTCTTTATGCACTTAAGTCTTGCCTAAATCCCTATGTTATCTCTGACTTTTTATCTGGAAGTTTTATTTGGTATGAATCCTTTAAACTGGTTAGTTTATATATTAGCCTAATCATGCCTTCATCATTATTTTTTTTGCCTCAACTTCAACTTGAAATCTTGCTCATGTTGCACATTCCCAGGAGTGAGTTCTTCATGGCACAAAGGCAGTACATGATTTAGCATAACTAGCACACTGTGCTAAAAGTCCAGAGCTGAAAAAACTATGCTTGGAATAGGCAGATCAAGCTAAAAGGGAACAACAGCAAGGCAGATGAACTCGGTTTCATCCATTACAATTACTCACCAAAATGTAGTCACCGTGTCAGTAGGGAATTTTAACCAAATAGACATTTTTTTTAACCTGAAGTGATCAGCAACAGACTGTATTTTCTCTTGTTAAGTGCTGTGATAAATACCTCTTTTCTTTCTCTCCTGGGATTAAAGCTAGAGTAATGCTGATTGCTTCGGAAATCTCATTTACAGCAGATAAATTCCCAAAACACATTCTATAATTACAACAATAAGAGAGATCTGTACTTCTGTCCTGCCCTGTAGCACTGGGTAAAACTGTTAAAGATTATTAAAGTCACTGTGGTGACATGTAGACTCTTTCCTAGCTAAGTCAGACACCTACTTCAATTTTTTGAAGAGAAATCTTCTACATGAGAAAGAAAACACCAACAACAGCAAGATCAGCTACTGGGAATATGCAAAAAAAAAGTGCTCAATAAAAAAAATTCTCAACATCCATCAATAAACATGCAGTAAAGTTTTAAGGCAATAGTTTGCACTGTTTCAATATTTATTATTGCAAAAACAGGTGCTCTTATTTTATAGTAATGTTTTCCTGAAATCTTAGGGTGGAAGAAGTATTTTAGAAGTATAATCAATATTCTGCTTTCTGAAGCCTCACTGACTGCAAATTCAGAATTGTCTTATTTTCAACCAACATTTCTACCTTGGAAAGGCAGAAGCAAAAAGAAAGGCAGAGCTCTGAGGAACCTGCTTGTAAATGCCTCGAAGAGCACCTCACATGGGGCTGGTGCGTTGGAAACTGTAAACAGTTCTCTAACCAAAACCTAAGTTGTTTTTTTTTGTAATGCTGAAAACACCATGTTGTCTTTTCAAGAAACACAGATGCAAAAGAGTGTCAAATACACAAATGGAAGAAACGCATTCTCACGTGGCGTTTTATACATCTAAAGTATCTTGGCAAGTGGTCAATCTGAAAGGTACTTCTAAGGGTACACTTCCAATGAAGCAACATCAACATGATCTAATAACATGAAGAGCTACTCAAAAGTGTCCTTGGCATGCAAACAGTTTACTGGGGAAAAGCTGAAACTGTTTAGATAAATGGTTTCATAACGCACTGCTTCTGATTAAGGTGTAATTCAAAATATAGCAGCTTACTCGTAAACTTTAATTTCCAAGGAGCTAAACTGATCCCTTGATGTTACACCAAGAATTGACTCTGTAATTTCCCAAGCAGAAAGGACCATTACAACCTTGTGATTTAGGCTGCTAGTTAACATGAATTTCCTATCAGTATTTCCATTCCCAGCCTGCATCTTGCCACCCCCAGGCTGCAGTTTTTTTTAAATGCTCCTTGGCAAAGAGTACACAGGTGTTTCTAACACTGAAATTGGAACCTATCCTAAGGCCCAGAAAACTGTCAACACTGTAACAACACGCAAAAATGTGCAGTATGGATTATACTTCAAAGCATTGTACAAACTTCCCATTCATAAATCCATGACATTTCATATGTGCTGCTTGCAAAAAATACGGGTGCACAACTTTATAGTTATGGTCCCCACAATTCACCACCTGAGCTTTTTCCTCAACTACCACAGGTACCTTCTTACAGAAAGAGTACTTTCTTACAGGAAGAAAAAAATTTTGTACCATTCATAAAAAACATTTTTAAAACAATGGTTATTTAAAACTTTCATCTTTTTTAATTCCTATTTTTGTGTTTCATAAAATACAGACAATGCTACCACAGTAGTATATGTATTGGAAAAAATAAACATATATTATGTGCTCAAAAAACTTTTTCTCTTGGGGTGCATGATCAAAAAAGTTTGGAGACCCCTGCCCTAGACAGTTTTAAAAACTTAAATGACAGCTGCACAATCTAAGATGAGGAAATCATCTTAAACAAATTAAAAATTGGAATTCTTACATACAATGTAAAATAGAAACCCTTACTAGAAAGTCCTGCTACTACTGAAAATAGTTTAAGTGAGAACTAAAAATAAAGCTTTTCAATAGCAAAATTTCAATTCATGTATTTTGGACTTCATAGGAATCAAAAGCAGGATAATCTAGATAAGAAACCTGCCCAGAGACAAAAGGCAGACAAAATAACTTGCTCTGTGAGAGCACAAAAGGAGAAGTCACTATCTAGATCTCACACTTCCAGCACAACCTTAAGTGAGTCAAGTACAGCAACATCAGTTCTGTTTTTCTGGTGGCTAGTGTACGTCTTCCCCATTTAATAACCCAAATCCCAGCTTTCTGAATTAAAACAGCCTTCTATTTCTGTCTATACAGAAAGCAATTTAGAGGTTTTGAATTCCCTTGGCATCAAGTGGGATAAAAACAATATATTCAATGATTCAACCTCATAGGCAATTTCTTAATTACTGCTGTGTTATAGGTATAAGCTGTCATCATCTCAAAGTTATTTAAGGCATCATACCATTCAACACCGTTTTGTTTAATTAGGACTCCATCTTTGAATTAAATATCAATTTTTAAGATTTGTATAAGCATACAGAAATTAAGCAATGTGACTTTGTTAGTCGTCTAGAGGCTAAAACCACCTTTCCTTCTCACATACAACCAGACTCCTGCTCTGTACTTTTCATTTTGTGCTTTCATTCATTTTGGAAAGCAACTTGGAGTATTTTAAGTTGCTCCTAAGAAAAAGCTTTAGTGACTTAGGAGTCTAAGAAACAGCATGCTGATATATGACTGATGGAATGATAAAAACGCTAACCCCAAGTACTCAACACCAAGAAACAGCAGGGTAAAATGTTTCAAAGTGAACATCTAACCCAAAAAGCTTTACCACAGCATGGTAAAACTGAGTTCTGAAGTCAATGACTGTATTTACTGAGGTATCAAAGAAGTACTCAGAGTACTGCTGCAATCACCAGAGCAAAGTAATTACTAAACTTGTTAGGAATGGCGTCCTTCTAAGCCATCTATTTAAAGATCATTTCATCATCCACCACACACGTTGATTTTAACTTTTCCCAGGAAATGATGCTCCACTGAAATCTATGCTAATTAGTACATAGACCTAAGGCAGGTGTAACAGGACCACTGCCTATAGACAAAGAAAACCTAGAATTACTTTTCAGAGGTGCAATACATCTCTCTGTCCAAATCAAGTTCTCTCAAAGTCACTAGATAATTTATTCCCCAGAGAACCCTCATTAGTGTTGCAAAATGGATGTTGTTTATGAAGAGACAATTGCATTACTAGAAAATTAGATTTCAATTCTCCTGTATAAACGTACCATAGTTTGCCCATTTCCTTTCATATATTATACAATCCATAAAAGACATATATATCTTAACTACTGTTAGTTTTTTTTTTCTCCCCTCATTTCTAATCACTTGAAATTACTTTAAAAGCTTGTTTGATAAAGATGAAGAAATTCAGTCCTAGTAGAATGCCGGTGGTTTCAGACCAGAGCATCTCACTAAGGTATGTGCTAAAAGATCCACCAGGCTTCTGTTACTAGACATGCTATTTTTAATTGTATTACAGCCTCGCTTGCTTTGACAGGAACTATTACAGATGCCTCATATCTCCAGTTTAATTACAGTAGTTTTTTGAAAAAAAGAAAATAAACAAGTTATTGCAACTTGACACTACAGCTAAGAATGGTTCTTCAACAAACCAGTTTCCATTTCAGTCATCTAGAAAACAGATTCGAGATTGCAGGGTTTTTTCTTTATACTTTTCTTTTACATATAATCAGACTTGATAGTTTTCCAAAATTACCAAATACTATAACCTTAAGATACACAGGGAAGAAAAAACTCCCCAGAGCAAAGTCTTATATGACACTGGACTGTATCGGGTTTCAGTATCTTCTCAAAAATAAATACAAGAAAGCAGTTCTTTCTTAACTTTGATATATTTCATGAAGGAAAATGCTTTATGAAAATTCTACACTAAAACACGAAGTATCCACAAAGAAGATTCATTATGAGTATTGCCAGAAGAAAGTGCTTTAAAATGTGAGCATCATCATAATCTGAGATATGATCTCCAAAGAGTCAATACAACTCATTCTTTACATTCAAACTGCATGCAACTTCTACGGGAAATTTATCAGTATGAGGGATAAAATGAAAAATATAATTATTCTTTTTGTATGTTACAAAAGCATATTTTTCAAATTGAACTTTTAAATTTTGGTTTGATGTTTGGTTTGAATGAAAGCAATGCTTTCTGCTGTTTTGTATGATTTAATTATTTGGCCACTGAACAGATGTCATTCCATCTACTAAAATTCATAACCATTCAAGCTCTCAAAGTTAAACTATGAATGCCATTATATTAACTACAATTTTAATGAATTATGTCATTAATGACTTAAGAACTGTAAGAGGCCGATCCTTGCCAAGTTCTAAAGGAAATAATTTAATTAAATTTCAGAGTATTTCATTATACAAGCAACTTTGTAGCATGATGAACAATCAAACTAGACACTCAGTGTAACAACATACCATTAACCCAAGTGCTTCAGTGTCAAATGAGGACGGCTCGCTCTCCTCTCCCTTCATCCAGAAACACAGACAGGAGAGGAGGGGCACAGATGATTTCTGTTAATACTAACATACAAAATGCCCTTCCTTCCAATCACTTGCTGCTGTTAGCGCATGCACCAGCATTCAAGCCACATGCCATCATCCCTGCAGCAACAGTGCCAAGCACTGCTACACCAGAAAGTACTAAACAGAGGAGGAAAAAATGTATTCTTAATATCTTATACGCACTCAGCATCTGTCATTTTGTCAGATTCGTGTCTTGATTGGGCGTGGACAGTGGGTATCACAGTATCCTACTTAACACCACATAGAAACCTACAGCAGGGCAAAGACTGGAAG
This sequence comes from Aythya ferina, assembly GCF_964211825.1. NCBI lineage: Eukaryota > Metazoa > Chordata > Aves > Anseriformes > Anatidae > Aythya > Aythya ferina. Next base: position 9,862,873 of record NC_140302.1, on the reverse strand, counting down.
GGAGAAGGGAACATGACAGCACTTAAAATACAGAAAACATAACTACTTTATAGTGGATAAACAGCTACTGATGTTTAAGTCTGCATAAAGTGAATTGATATATGATTACTGTTTAAAACTGTAAACATAAGAAACAGATTACACACTTGTGTTTCTAACTTAAGGCACAAGTTTTATTTTTTTCAGTCTCAGAGTTGAAGGAAAGAGTGGAAGGAAACCTTTTGTATGAACATATAAGGTGCATGCACAGTGGAATTAAGGAACACAGCATTCGCTGAAAAAAATTCCCAAATGCTAGCATGCACTTAGTAATTTTACTTTATTAGGGAATCATGGCAGATTTACTTTTTTTTCCACACCCAAGAATGCAATAATTCATTCATAATCATGCAGCAGAAATTATGCTGAGGAAAGAACCAAGTCTGGAAAAAACTGCAGGTTCACAATACTGTGGGGAGAAAGGGCTGCTGTGTAGAACAATTTGCTATGCCCATCCCTAAACAGAGCAGACCAATAGCCTGTAAAGCCTTTAAATCAAAACACCAGTAAAAAGAAAAAAAAAAGTCACAACAATCTTAATTTCAGCCATTATTGCTGCCTTTTGAACACATCCAGCTTCTCATGAAAGGCTTTTCTGTAAAACCTGAGGATACACACTGCAGCGGAACAAACCTTGTCATCTTGTACACAGAAAAAATAGCTGAAAACATGACATTTTGTCTTTTCCTGCTCCTAAAAAACTTTTCAGGATGAGAAAATACAGGACTGGCAGGAGGAAGAGAAATGGGATACTGCCCATCCTCCTCCCCTTCATTTTAGATTTCAACAAAGTCAGGTTATATACAGTAGCATGATAGAACACAGTGCAATTTCTTGTAGTATTCTCTACACCGCTCACTTCAATCTCCTGCTGTAATCCCGTCAGTTCCCCTCTCACAGACACATTTGCTCTTATTTTATCTACCGCTAGTCACACCTCTTTCCTACTTCACTAATCAAAAAAATCACGTTATCAAATGCAAAATACCACGGGAAAAAATAACCTTAGGCCAACAAATGATTAAATAAAAAGAATCACAAAGATAAGCCTTCTTATACAAGAACACACAAAAGCATGCATTGACAAACGCTGAGGAACGCACACTTTTAAACCTCAGGAGAAAGAGGACATCAGCATTCCTTCTTTTCTCCAGTTTGGTTACAACATTCTTGCATTTAGGCAAGTAAAACTGCCCTTCTACCTTCTGTGACCAAAAGCAGAGCATTACTTCAGACACAACACAAGAGGGAAGATTGCCTGTTGTATTATCCCTTTTAAATAATATTACAGGAATTTACTAAGAGTAATAGCACTACGAAGCCAAGTAAGAAAGAGCAAAGGACTGACCAGAATAAGGCAAAAATCCTGAACAGTTAGAGCTTTTTACTGGCTATTCTTTAAATCTATGGCAGTAATTTATTTACCTAATAGTTTTCCAAGGCTTTTTTTGTATTAAAAGTAGTTCAAAACGTTATGTCCAGAGTTAACCACTACACTAATACTGTGACTTTATGTACCTGTGCAATGTTCTGTGTGAATTTATTTTAATGACTTTGCAGCATTTTATTCTACAGTTGATAATTTAACTGCTTGGTTTAGACTATCTTTAAGGTACAATAAAAACCTGATACAAGTACTTTAAAAAACAAACAAACAAACAAAAACAAACAGTCAAACAGGCCCCTGTCCAGAACCTTGCTGTCCTCTCCCACTACTCTGAACATAAGCTGCTTTAACGAATGGATGGTTACTTCTCACTTATTTGTACTTAGGAGCTGATGGTGCAAAATACGCTGAGCCCCTAGGGGGCACAAATGACCACTCACACTTCTCTACCCCACTGCACTGCTGGACTAAACACCAAGTCAGGAAACATTTACCAAGTACAGCTTTCTGGTCTCTCTTCTGAAATACTCAGTGTAGAGAAACTTAAGCTAACTCTTAGCACCAAAACCAGTGTACCAGCACATTTGACATGATTTATTTCAGGAAGTTAGAGCCTAGTGTAGCTCTTACGACACAAATGTTCAAGTGCTGGATCACAGGTAACACTGCATCTTTGTATCTCGTCTCAATGTTCAGAGCATATATGCTACGTGTTAACTGTGGGGGAATGAGGAAAACCTCCAGATGATGATCTGTCCAAGACCAATAAACCTAAGGTTAATCCACATGGAATTGTACGGAAATGACCAGAGAAAAGAAACTATCTATCTAGGAGTCTGTGCGAACTACACTATCCTGCAGCAGAAAATGATCTCATCCCTTCCCCCATTTATAACTGAAATAAGGACATTTATGCAATAAAAGATACAAAGAAAATATTTCAATTAAATCTATATGCATGCTAGTATTGAGGAAAAAAAAAAAAAAAAAAAAAGAATAAGGGCTTGTTTAGAAATCAAAGTATTTTCAGTTAAATTAATGTTGTGGTCTTAGAAGCTTCCTAGACTAATTTGCAGGACAGATTTATTTTAACATGAAGCTCTACAACTGCCTTAAAATGATAGGCAGATGTATGGTTACTGAAGAATCAAGTCCTAGTCCCAACTCAACATGCCGATCACTACTGCTAACACAAAGGAGACAACAGGAACATGTCTGCGGAAGCCCTGACCTTTAAATTAAATACATACAAAATATCTGAAGCAAAACCAAACTAGGCCATTCATAGACAAATGGATATACAGAAGCAGGGAATTGCATCAGTTTATTTGTGCCAGTGTGAGAGTGTGCCTTGTGCACATGCGCACAAGGAAACAAAAAAGAAAATATTAAACAATCTTCCTGCATGCAAGTTTTTTGTTGCCCCCCCCCATTTTTATTTTTTATTTTTTTTTTTAAGTAGTTGCATAGCTTTCTTGTCCCTTAGAGGTAAGAAGAAAATAAGAAGAACACAAACTACTGAAACAAGTGAGCACAGTCTTCTAAAAACATGGAAGAGGAAAGAGGTTTCTACCTGTAAATGACAAGTACAGTATTTTTACTGAAGGGTTAACAGTTCCATTTACTACAGAGTGCCATACCTGTTGAAGTTAATGTCTGGATAACTAGAATACTCGGACTTCATCTTCGCATTGCGACGTGGAAAAGTACAGAAGAAAGCATTGGCCAGAAAGCTAGCAATCTGTTCTTGTGACATTGTGATGGAGTGATTCATCTTTTGTTTCAGTAGAGGTACTGGCTACCAAGTGGGAACAAAAGAAGTGAGGGGGAGGGAGAGCCAGGAGAGAAGGGAGGGAAGGAGAGAGAAAAATAATTAGCTTACCCATTTTAAAAGAAAAAACAGCAGCGCAAAATTACATTTGTTAAATTAGAGCAAGAGTAATTTAGGCCATTGGCGAACCCTTTAATCAGCAGCACCATTAAAGTCAAGAACAGTTTATTCAAGACAATTGGGAAAAAGCTTGCTTGACAAACTGCAGATTTCTAATCAATAATAATAATAATAAAAAAAAAAGAGACCAAGAACACACAACTTATCAAACAAAACCAGGGGAAAGAGAGGACAAAAAATAGACAGGGCTTGCAATTCCTGGGCAATCTTAAAAACCGAATTAAAAAAAAAAAAAAAAAAAAAAAAGCAATTTTGACAGTTGTACAGTTAAAAAACCCTAATGAATGTTTTCAGTTACAATAATCAAGCATTGTACTTTACAACGAAAGGTGGAGGTCACTCCACAGATCATCCTATGACTTCATTTTTTTTCCATCCTCCCTGAACTAGAAAACAGACTGATAATCTTTGCAGGAAGTATAGGATCATTGATTCTTTTATAATCTGAATGAATAAAAAAAGCACAGCTTCATTTTGGTTTTCATTTTGGGGTTTGACTCTAGTTGTTGTTGTTGTTTTCCAGTTTAAATAGAAACAAAATTGGGGGGGAACAAACCTGAGGTGTTACACATCTTCCATTTTATCAGGGTTTAGTCTATTGATATGGAATATTCCCTCACCACATTCAAGGTAGTTTATTTAAAAACAAAACAAAAACAAAAAAGCAATAAAAAATGCACCTCTATTTACCAAGGAGTCAGTAACAATTATGATAAATCCCCTTGGCAGAAGGGAGAGAACAGAGTTTTCACTTCTTCCAACACTCAGCCTTCGCCATTAGCCTAGCCCCAGCAGAGCTGAGCAGCTACCTTTTAATCCTTGCAGTTATGAATACAGAAGTTGCTGCTAATTTAGACTGTTGAATACACAGCCCTGTTTACTCCACAACACAAGTTTTCCTTCATTCTTGTAATTACTACATTCACTGCATCTCATTCTGTTTTCTGCCTATTTAAGTAACAAGCTACATTATGATGTCTGAAATCACACAGGTAGAGGGGGGGAAAAGAAGTCTGAGAAGCTCTCAGTCCTATAAGCCTACAAAACTAGGTTATGCTGAACAGTATATTTTACTGGAACAAGTTTAACTTCATATAACCCAAAAATGAAGTCTGACGAAGTCCTTAACCATTTATTAATGGTTAAGAACTGGCTGTACTGGCTAACAGTACATCTTTATAATAGGCATTACTACATGAACTTCTGAATCCTGTGTGTTACTTTGTGTTCAGAAACTTCTTGGCAGTCTCAAAAAATTGTCCTACCAGTGAAAGCAAAAGCTTCAATATTCATATTGCTTGAAATTATCTACCTGTCATAGAACATCTTCTGCACGAAGTAAGAAAAAATTTGTTGAACTTGCACCAGTTCAACAAAAATCAGTGTAGAAAATTGTGACAAAGGAGCTTAGAAGTTAGTCCTAACCCTGCCAGTGTGTTATCATGCAACCTCACTTGTTTGACTAGTCCTATTCATTTCAACGAAATTATTCACAGTAAGGCTTTTATTAGCTTTACAACCCACAGAACTGATTCCTGTAACAATAACAAAGAATTAGTTGAAGTTTTTATGTGCACAAGTATTGCATTGCTCTAAGTAGGATAAAGTATGCTCTCACAGAATGCTTTATGAAAACATTACTTCTACGCTCTAAGAAGTGAAAATCAGGTGTTTCAAGCTTATTGAAGTATTTCAGTTGATAAGTGTGATTCTATTATATTGTTATAGATGTGTATTGTCCATTCTGTTCCCTCAGCTTCAGCTACATTCAATACAAAAGCTATATCTTTATTAAGAATATAATGTAAGCTTGATCTTTTGACCCTAGCCATTAGTTTCAGTTTGCAGAAAACCGGTCTGCCAGAGAACATTTTACTAGCTATGTTTACTTACCTGTGTGCAGATACTAGGGAGACAAAGCGCAAGCTTGACCATATCAGGAAGAATGGACTGAAACAAATGCTGGGCCTCTGCATCTTCAAGAACCTATTCAAGAGGGAAAAAATAGACCTTTTTATAAAGAATAATTTAAAAAAATAATCTCAGAAATAACTGTACAAAACAAGTTTGTGAAGGCAGGATGCATTCAAAAGAAATGGAAGGAAAAAACAGGTTCTATTAGCTTAATTCAAATCCATAGCATTTATTATCATAGTACCTCACTGCATTTTACTATGCAATAATCCACTAAACTGAAATATACAAACTATTCTCTCTCTCTAAAAAGTTGCGTGTCATCAAATGCACTACAAAAGAATCTTGAATAAGTTAGTTTAACTCTTTTCAAAGCAATGAACCAAATTCTCCACTAGTACAAATCACTACATAACCACTGAAGTACTGGCGTGGTTTGATTTACTTTCATATTCAGGCCGTACACCAAGGCAAGCACCTGTAACGTTCTCCTGTTAAGGACACAGGAACACACTGTGGGGCAGACCGATGGTCCTCAGCAGCAGCAACAGGAAATGCTCTAAGAGCACGCCAGCCTGGCCACTCTGCTCCTCACCCCCATCCCATCACGTTCCCCCAGTACCCACAGCCACCGGATTACTTTTGTTAAAGGATGCAACCTACCGGGTCCCTCAAGTTCTCCCATGCTGAAGCTGCCACCTCACCGGCCTCTTCCTGTAACTGGCTTCCCCAGATGGAGAGACCGCAACTACACGAGGTTTTTCAAAGCTTTTACACTCAAGACCTGGTCACACCCAGCCCCTCTGCCCCATTCTCAACTCCTTTCCTGACACTGCCTGGCCCGCAGCCTGTGTGTTTGGCAGCTTTGGCAAGTCCAATCTGGTTATCAAGCCAATGCAGCCAGAGCTGCCAGCAAGGAGCCCAGCTCTCTCTTCTAAGTTGCAAATGCCAGTTCCAAGCTCAACCAATGGAAATGAAGATGCCTACTTTCCAACACGTACTGTTCCCCATAAAACACAAGCTGAAAATATTGTTTGGAGGCTAGCAGTTTCGGATCTTCTGAGATCATTAAAATAACAGAAGTATCTCTGCTCTAGTCCATCCTCTTTCAAGTGATATGAAATGCCGAGTGCTCAGGAAGTTAAAAAAAAAAAAAAAAAACAAACAACAAAACAAATAGAGAACAAACAGCACACTGTGGGTATGTGTCTGTATGAAAGAATAAAATAATAATCCCAATGCCTACATAGTTACTTCCCATACATTACGTATGCTGCTCAGGGATACATACAAACAAGGTGAATTAATTGTGAATTGAAACAAGAACTTACAAAGAACAGCAAACCTAGGAGATCTGAAAATCATTCAATGGAGGAGGAATGCAACTAACTTTTTTTTCTTTTTTAAGACTAATAAATGTTTATCTCACTTCTACTGCTGTTGGCTACATATATACTTAGTTTTACACAGAATAGGTCAGATACTGAAAATTATCACCCAAACTTTATCATCATCTGCTCTAGCAGGAAACTTTTCCCTGTTCTTATGTGTGATGCTTTTACTTACCAGAAACAAACCAAATATGCATTTAAGGACTGAATTTCAGATCTCAATAAATAAAATGAATATGTAAGTTAAATCTATTCAAGAGATGACACTTAACCTCAGATGTCTACCAGGCTGTCAAATTCTGATATTCTCTCCCCTTCGGGTAACACTTCCTCTCTTCTAGAATTGACACATAAAGAGTGGCTGCTGTGCTTTGCTGACTGCCACAGACTGTACAGTATCACTTATCTGGTGACACATTACGGCACCGGACTTTGTCATAGCTGTCAAGGCTTCAACCTTCTCTTTATGCTTCTTTTAAAACAATATAACAATGGTATGAGACGATTTCTTCCCAAAGCAGAAGCAGGGCCAGCAACTGTTCAGCTCAGCTCTGATACAGAATACATAACCAGAAAGTTTACTTTTCAACTCTGAAATGCTACTTTTCATTCTCCTTATCTTCCTAATGTTGTACCAGAACAGCCTCCTTTCTAAATTATTCCCATACACAATTTTTACTAGACCTTCGCTAACAAAACCATCAAAATCGCAAGCTGTTAATGCTCAGAAGCATTTTCATTGGACTTCAGACAGATTATGCCTACATCAAAATGACAAATGGCTTTTTGTTGCTATTCCTACATCTAAATGACAAACGACTTTTTATTGCTGCCGTTGTATTTTTTGAAAGGATTGTCACAGGGTAAGTCACTTGAAGGACCCCACAACTTCAATACGACCACTACAAGAGCTAAGCTCACAAACCTTGCCAAGGAACTGCCAGCTCTACCCTTCTCTAATTGAACCAAGCAGCCTAAATGTCCCTGTTTTAAATGCTCCCCTATTTGGGCACAGCTCTTCTGACTTCTCCCAAAAACTTTCTCCCTAAAAACAACTCTTTGGGTGCAATATTCAGTCCTGTGCTTCTCTTGAGGCTATAAGCCATTACTGAACAGCAGCAATAAGTCAGAAGCACACAGCCTTCCTCACCTTTAAGTTCCTAGAGAACCAAGTAACTTGAGTCACAGCCACATCAGTGTAATCCTACCCTTACCTTTTCTGCCCAGGTTCTTCCTATGAGGTTTCATAGGCAGAGAACACCTGCAAAACCCTGTCTGCTTCACCCTCATCCTCTTGACCACCAAAGCAGCATACCAGCAGCTTTTTAGGCCACCCACTATCAGTACATGTTCTCAGCTATGCTCAGTGCTGTGTGGAGCCTGGTTTTCATCTGTAACACACTTCTCAGACGTAGAAAACAATAAAAAAAAAAAAAAAAAGGAAAAAAATGACAGCCATGGAAGGTAAACGGACTCCAGGATATGGAGTGCTGACACCTGACAGACATCCCACGATACAAACACCAGCATGGGAGAACCCTGCAGCAGCACAAAGAACACCTGGTCACAGAACTGAATACAGATTTATTTAGAAGGAAACCCTCTTTTCAGAAAGCAATGACTTGTACCGATATAAGAAGCAACCTATTTAGAGTCGTACTGCATATTCTACTTACTTATTGTCACTGAAAGAGGGATGTATAATTCTTCATCCTCAAATACACCCACCCATCCCATGTTCTTGAGATCCTTCAGCTTACTGACCCAACAGGAAAATAACCCGGGGGACTAGTGCAGTGGAGGACAGGTAAGTCAGAGCAGCCTACCAAAGGGTCATGCATTACCAACCCGGTGCAGGGTAGGTAAAACAGAACCAGACAGTCCCCTTGCCAATGGGCTACAAAGCAACTCTTTGCTGAAGAAGCAGCGTTGCAGTTAGTGCAAAGCTGTTGCAAGAAGAATCTCACTGAAGAATGTCTAGTACAGGGACACCTGTATTTTATTGTATGTATTTTAAAATTCAGTAACTTTATTCAGTAATGTGCTTTTAACTATATACAGTCTTTTTCAAGGCTGCAACTATGCAAACATTAAGAAAAAGGAGTGAATTTCATTTTTGAATGTTCAGTATTTGTTTTATAACTTAAAGAGTTCTAAAATACAAAATGGTTTTCAAGAGTTTTTGATAAAAAATACATTAGCTACCATAGCAATTTTGTTTTTTTTTTAAAAGAATTGATCTTTTTCTCCTTTCCTTATTATACATACATACCCTCTGCAGCTTCTTTCAGGGTTTGAAGCAAAACAAAAATATATTGTTGACTTTATTCATAGTCCTCCAATCATGTAAAAATTATTTAGGAATGGAATAAGAGCAGGGGTTATCTCCAACGGGAAAGTACATGTAATCAGAGTTACAAAACATGAATTGCCTTTTTCCAAAGAAATCCCTCAGCGATTTCATCAGTATTTGCAGTGGAGTGATTGACTAAACAAAAATGACTTAGGGCTCCAATTCATAAGATGCAAATGGTTCAGCGAGCTGTAGCAGAGGTAAGAGCTCTTAGCCAAACTTGCATTGCAATTTTACAAAATGAACATTTACAGAGCAGCAAAGAGGTCTAACTACTGCTGTAAGTAATAGCCTCTTGTCACTATAAACTAGTCCTCCAAAATGTAACGAATGAGCATGCCTGACAGTCCCAGCAAGAAGGATCTGAGGTAGCATGGGTTGATAGTGATGGTAGAGTTTAAATCTAAATCTGACAGCTCATCAAACCAAACCAGCTACACATACAGAACACAAACTTGGACACCTCCATCTATCACATGGGAAGATAGATAGAATAATCAAGTCAGCAGGCAAAACAAGATGCTAAGACAGCAATAGCTTAATGTTTTCAATTTGTTTTTACTTCCCCATATTAACTTCAGCAGCAGGACAATGACCACCTGAACCACGCACGTTCTTAAGGACGAAGAGGAAAAACAGAGGTCAGACTTCAGACTTGATGTCTCGTTCCCTAATTCTAATGGGTTTCAGCCTCCTTTTTCCTTCCCATCTGTCACAGTGCTGCCTGTACTTTCTTAGAACTGCTTTATTTCAGTTCCTGCTTGTAAATGCACTGTATAATCAGCTACTGCACTGAACTGCCTTTCCAGTGAGTTTTCCTAATTGCTCTAATGTAAGATCTCATAGGGTTACAGGTGGTAATGGCCTCCTAACTAATACATTAGACCAACTGGGTAACTTCTATCTACTGTATTCACAGTAATCTTATTCTACTAGTCTCAGGATTCTTTCCTCACTACCTTCAATTTGTCTCAAATAAAACAAACTCTGTATTTATTTACAAGACATTAAGATCTACATATCAAACACTTCCGAACTGAGAAACCTGACAGCAAATAGAAGCGTAGCATATAACGTATCTAGTTTACCTAGACATACCATTAATATATCTCCTTGTCTTTGAATCGCAGACCTGAAGGAGGAAAGTGAACAAAGGAGTACTAGTCACATTTTTCCAAAGAGGAAGACTAGCTCAGTGCCACATGCAAGAAATCTGGTATCAGTCTGAACCATGAAGCCTAATGCAACTCAGAATGGTTTTCTGAATAGAAGTCTGATCAACTTTTGTGATTTTTCAATTTTGGTGAGGATTACAGGGAAAACAGAAAACTGAAAAAAGTGAGAACTAATTTGGGAGAAAAAGGAGAATACGAACTTGTGTTTGAAGGCTTAATTTCTTAAGAAATTAAAAAGAGCATTAAAACCTTTTTTCTATTTGTAAGCATTTAAAATGATATTTTTCCCCCATTCAGTGCACAGACTGTACCTCCCTTCCAAGAGGTCCTCTATTGCTGACTTGAGAGAAAAGCTCTGTTGTGCTCTCACTTTTCCACATAATATTAGCTCCTGTCCACATTTTGATAATGTTCATAATTTCCATTTCCCACTTTTTTTTCCCAAAAGTGTGTTCCACAAAAGACCCTCCGAGACATCCTGAAGTGTCTCCCCTTAAGCTAAGGCTTTCCTTTGAGATGATGCTTATACAAAAACTTGTGTATTTAAGCAATCATGTAACAGATTGTTAGTGTACAGTATAATGTCTTCCTTTTCTCTTAATTCCTGAGCACGCTACACTTACATACTTGTTCTCCTCTGTCCCAAATAGAAGTCAAATGCTTTTTGTTCACTGTTTGTGCAACACTTAAACCTGGTTGAGTCTCCATCCACAACTAAAGCACTTCAGTGCCAATAAAATAACCAAGCCATTGTCCATTATATTCAAGTCTATTAGCAGAATTATAATACCAGAACTACACTATTCAAGTCTTTTACCAGAACGTAGAACAGCCTCAGATTGCCAATCTGCACTGCCTTCCTTACTTTCATTCTTTTCATAAGTACTTTTAAGAGTCAGAGAATCCTGAAAGCAGACTTTCTCAATGGGTTATTCGGAACAGCTGGGAAACAAAACAAAAAAGCCCAAACAAGTTCTTGTTAAGTGACTTTGAAAACTAGTATATTAATTTAATATGCATGAAATAAAAAGCTTCACTAAATCATACTCTCTGGAAAGTCTTTTCTTCTGGCCAGAGAGCAGATGAACTCTATTTGAACTTCTTGTGCCTCCACTACTGGCATACCCAGTACCTAGACAGAGACTTCAGGCTGCAGCACACTGACTTGTATGCATATGTACAACAGGCTGTTGGCCATAATGCAAAATATTATACATATAAACAAGGTTGAAACCTTGAAGCAAAGCACGGGGGAGGAATAGATGAGAGAGGGGGCAGGGAAAACCCAATATTTTACTTTAGTTCCTATTTAGGTTAATGAACTTCTACAAGTCCAGGAAATAATAAACTCTCACCTGCCTCCTTTAGCTCCCTTACAAAACTAATTCAGTAGGAAACACACTTAGCTGTCAAATCCATCTAATTTCTTGAGCCCTTGTCTGATTAGAAACCAGAGCAAGGACAAAGTAATCTATGGAGGGAGGAGGAAAAAAAAAAAAAAAAAAAAAAAAAAAAGGACATAACACAGGATTATGCAGAAAAGACTCTTATTTGAGAAGAAGAATGCTTCTGACATTTATCAAAACCACAAACTGACACTTCAAAAGGAAAAAGGAAGACAGCTTACAAGGCAGAGGTTAATTCACTTTTGTTTATTTTTTTCCCCCCTGAAGGCTCATTCACGTCTTCTGCCAATCCAGCCCTGAAATGCTCTCTCAGGTGTATCATCCCTAACAACTGCAGCTGTGCTCTTAAAGCTTTTCAACATTCTAGATAAAGTCCAGTCATTTATGAGAGGAAAAAAAATAAATATATTTAATTTTGTATCTCCTTTTAATGGTTTTAAAAACCCCTTTTATACTTCCTCTGTACCAGAAATCTAACCTCAACCACACTCATTGGCAAGGAGTGAAACCTGCGTCCCAGCTCTCCCCAGGCCACAAGCAGGCTCCACCTGCACATGCTTGAAAAGCAATTCTATCCTGAGCGGAAGTGCCACAACCATATCCAAAGCAATGGCAGACTCCTGGAAGGAAGAGTCAAATACCACTTTCCAAATGCTCCTGAGTTGGGAAGTACAAAGCACTGAAAAAGGCTATGGCCTTGTTTTTATAGCAGGGCCATAACACGAGGGAAAAGCCTCCATCTTTCACCTGACTGAAAAGATGAGGATAAAATAGATCAGTTTCCACATTCATTCAAAACTTTTACCTCCCTAAAAAAAAAATACTTGGGCAGCGGGCAAAGTTCATTACTGCTATGATTTTGAAAACATCTGCTAAGACCTATACTAGGGGAACATCTAAAAGTTATCAGATACTTAACAATTATTTCAGAGAGTATCTCATGAGGTTTTGTTGTTTTTTTTATTACCACCACCACTTTTTTTGTTTTAACAGCTCCAGACATTAAAAACTTAAAGGCATAAAGCAGCTAAGGAAAACCATAGCAAACAAAAGAAGTTTCTTTCATTCATTTGCGATAGCAGGGTAAAGTATGGATAAATAAAAAATGTAATCTAATGGAAGCAAAGAAAATTTTCCATCAGCATTCTGCCCTCAAACAAACAAAACAACTAACAGAAGGTAGACTTTAAACCACAGATCTTCGTATTCATTATTATTATTATTTTAAACAGGAATGTTCCCAATACAGGGTAAAACTATTGAAGAGATCTTACGGGTTATCTTTCCATTGTCTCAAAGCATTACATATCCACAAACACTTTTGACTTTATAATTAGAACTACAACTGGTATATGTAGAAATCCCTTCCCTGGTAATCCTGAGTCTATGCAACAGTCATTGTGATGGTGCTTATAAAGCACCACTTCAAAAATACTCAGCTGTTTTATTGGGAAGTACAGAAAACGAACAATAAGCAATTCAGTACACATTGCCATTTCACCTCTACAATGCTTAGCTACTAGCATTTTGAATGGGTACAAAATGCATGTTTCCCTCTCTCCCCAGAGAAGCTTACATTTTTTTTTTTTTAACAATATGGGGACAAATTCCTTTCTGATGCTGTGAAAAGGAAACCCTTCTCAGCACATTCAAAAAGACATTTTTTAGTTTAGATTTGAAAAAGGTAGGCTGATGCAATGAAAATTGTTTGAAAACATCTGGACTAAAATGAAATCCAGTGAAGAGCAATGGATAGGCTCTTTTCAGCCTTGGGACATTTTGTTTCTTGCTTAAAAGCCTACCTTTGTAATGCTGACATCTCTGTACAATGCTCACTTCTGTTAGTACTGTCCAAACAATTATAAAAATGATTTATCAAAAAACCAGTCACCAGAACAATTTGGTCCTTTAAAATTCTTTCTGTTCCAATACCTCTGATTACAGCAATCATTTTCTTCCAGCAGGTCATTCAAACAACAAAACATACAGGAAAGACTGACATAGTTCCTAAGACCTGCTAGGAGTCAAGAATAGCGTAAAGCCTTATTAGAACCAAAAATCTCTCAGGATACACATATACTAAACAGCAATAGTTTTCTTAACAGTGTAGTCCTTTTCAAAAAAATTAAGGAAAATCCAGAGCTCAGTCATAATCCAACTACAGTCAAATCATCTTCAGATATGTTGAGTTTACATTCTCTTTCTTAGAAGAAAAGATGGAAATAATGTTTTAAAACAAAGGAAGTATCCTTTCCAAAATTGTCCAGGTATTTTCTAAGTTTTCTTAATCTTAAATTTAAGGGTATTTAATAAAGCTTAAGACCACAGGCTGAGGTTCTGTGGTTGTGAAATTTTGCAATTTCAATTTTTCAATGGAAATATTTACTTAAGAGCACGTTTTTTAATTTCATTCTTATCAGCTTGGTGATCTCAAAACACAAGGAAGTCTTAGAGAAGCAGTAGACAAACTGTCAGTAGAAAAATCAGAGGTGCAAATACTAAGTTATCAAGCTTTAAATGTGGTCCCTCTTCCATCAATTACTTGTATCTGACATCTTCTAAAAGTAACAAGCTCATGCCAGATGCACCAGTATACTATGTGGCAACACGTTCAAATGGGAAACTATACTTCCACCAAAAGATACAGTAAAGGCATCTTGTAGATTTTATCCCAGGTTTTACTAGTTTTATGCCACAATTCAACATAACACACTTGCTACATTGTTCAGTGTAACATACCACATCTCTTTTCCATTTCTTTGTATTATTCCTAAATACAAAGCACCAACTAATAGGAATAAGACTCCTTGTAGAGGAGACTCCTGCACCACTCATTAAGAACATCCTCCTATATTCTAGAAACTGCACAGAACATCTACAGTAGAAAAAAGTGCTAACTTATAAAGTATGGGCACATTTCCATATGAATGTTGCTAAGCCAAATTTTAGACAATAAATATTTGTGTAAATGTAAAATTTGTAGCACAATGAAGAACTTAATTTTTTTCAAGAAAAAGGAGATGAGCCGTTTGAAAGAACAAAACATCTGTAATATGGATGCATGATATTTACAGAAAATAGAAAAGACTATACATTTGTATTTATAAATTTATTTGCCTATTTGCTACACGTTTATCTTTAACGAATATATAAACTTGATAAATTTTAATAAATATTTATAGGAAATCTGAAAGAGTTATTGTTCTTCTAGAAATTTACAGACTCCTGTGCATAAAAATAGATGACAATGAAGCCTTATGCCCTGACTGTTCCAGACTTCCAAAAGGATCTAACATCCAGAAGAATGATCATCATGTGAGTTTTAATAGAAAGAAGCAGGGAGAAGTAGGACTCCTTTTCTAATCCTGGTTCAAAATTAATTAGTTGCAGTTTTAAGACAATGTTTTTTAATAGCCTATATCCTATAATCACATAAAAGCACAAAGAGTGAAGAAAAATTACAATGCATTGCTTCAATGTGACAACTGACCTTGTTTTCCTGCTACATAGCTTTGTACCAGATTTTAGAATCAGCCATAAGGGAAACTGCCATAAGGAGACTGCCATAAGGGAAAAACAAAACAAAACCAAACCCACATACCCACAACTTCTAATAGCCAGTTTTAAGGTTTAAATCAGTGAGTCTTGCTTACACTGTAATCAATTGTGTATATCCTTGTCATTACACAGTTTGATTGGCTTCAAACAGCTTTCCCAGAAGACAAAAAGACCACAGAATGTCCATAAATTGTCACTGCAACCACACTCGTGCTTTTTTGAACATCAAAAGCCAAACCCAGTCAGTGAAAACCAAGCATTATGTAGTGGAGAAAGAGAGCTTCTTTGTAGAGATAATGATAGTGTATTCCATTCAAGCCTTCCTACTTGCATCAAGTAGGAACAAGGGGTTTAAAGTTCTGCAGCACACCTGAAAAAAAAATATTTTAAAAGGCATAAGCACCTTCAAGTGATGCTCACTTAGTGTCAACTAACATAACTATTTTGTCCTTCTAAAAGCAAGTAGCATATAGATTCCCATGTCTTTCTGTCAGCAACATCTCATATTGGTGTTACAACACAGTGCAGGCTGAATGCGAAGGCTACTTCTGCCTCTCATCCTCAATCCAAAGTCAGAAGAATGTAAAAATGGACAAATGTCCACAATATCCTCAAACCTGTCTGACAGAGATGAATAAAAGATGGCTAGCAAAGTCTTAACAGCAAGCAGTCAGCAACACTCCCTCAGCACACCACCATTACTTGTAGTAATCAGTGTTTAAAAAATGCCCAGAGACCACCACAGTATCTGTGTATACGTTAACAGGATCTCTGTACCAGGGATCTGTGCAAGTCCTTTCAAAACCTGATGTAAACCCTTAGCATCTTAACTCCCCCTGAGAAAAGGAGTTCCACAGCTTTTTATGCATTATTTAATTAGGTAATTCCTTTTGTTCATTTTTGAAATCCACACCTAATAGGAATATTTGTGCAGTGTCCCTTAACTGTTGTACTAGAGGAATAAATGGTCATTTCTTCTTGACTGTTATATTCCTTTAGGACACCACTGTCATATCTATTCCTCACCTCTCTCTCAACTAAGACGAAAAATAAGATTCCTAGACTATTTCAATGTTCCTCATATGGAAGCTATTACATATCCTTAAACCATTCCTGACTCCTCTCATTTTATCTTCTCCATTTTCCAGGTACAAGCTTTTCACTAATAGGATCAAGCTCAAGGAGTCCAGACAAACAAAAATAGTTACAGATTCGAGGTGAACATCTGTAAGAGATAGTATGACATTTTTTCAGTAACTCACAGAACTCATATGAGAAGAACCTATAACTTAGATAGCTTGCAAGGTAAAATTATAAAGAATACTCCTTTGTTTTCTGACACTAAAACTAAGATGCAAGTGCCATAGTTATCCTCCAGGTTTCAAAGGACTTTAGAAGTCTGAAATTAAACAATGTAGGCAATAAAAGCTCCCATTGTTGCTTCATTGCATGAAGAGTTCCTTTTCGAAACTTTAAGTGCCTTTCCTGCATATTTTCCAGTAGATTTGTTATTAAGTATTGCTGCTAAATCTCCCAAGTTTCAGGTATGACCCAATAATTCAATTTCATGCAGTTCTAGTGCAAAGGACAAAAACAAAACATGAGGCTGTTCACAGACAGGTTCATCTAAGAACAGCTCAGATTTTAATGGTGACAGTGGTTCCATATCATTAAGTTCCTGAAGCTTCACAATGTTAAGTGCTACAGACTTAAGTTCTCGTACACTACACAACTAAAACGGATTTATTTTTTTTTTTTAAAAGATCACCTATTCAGGAATTTAGGTACCATGTATACAAGGTCATATAACTTTCAGGTTTAAAAACACTTTCCTGTTCCTGAAAGAACAGAACAAATGTAAGCCTTAAGAGGAAGAACTCATAAAACAGCCTTAATAAGAATTATGCCTATGCACTAAGAGACTTTAGAACAATGCAATAATAAAGAATGTCCAGTACAACAAGCCCAAACTAAAGCAGCAGGCCACGTGATCATCTTAAATGATAAACAGTCTTTTTCCCTTTAAATAAAGGCGCTACTGCTAGAGGTAAGTATAAAGCTTCAGTCCTGAACGATGACTTTTTATTTCCTGCACTCTGGAAAGAACAGAGGTGTTTGGACTTGCCTGGAAGCAGAAGGGCCAATCTACAAGGGAAAACAAAAACAAACAAACACAAAATAACCTACTATAGTACATAGCAGTGTAGATTGCAAGACTGTCCATGTATTACGTGCTATCATCATTCATGTAAACAAAGCTCATCCACATGCACACTGGTGTGGGTCTCAAGACAGCTGAATCCACAGTAGCTTCCTCATGTTCCCTTTTCTGATTGCCTTCTGTACTTTCTTCTCTGGTTTCTAGTTAACTTCTGGGAAAATAATGCAAGGATGACTTTCAAATGACAAGAATTTTGCAAGTAAGATGAAAAATGTTAGCACTAATAATTCTCACCCAGTAAGTAATAACTTGAATAAATCCTAAGCCTGTTTGCCAATATTAACAAACAGACGGAAGAACAAATCAATATGACTGTGCGGAAATTCCACAGAGGACAACAAACCTGTCAGATGTCTGAAGCAAATAAGCCACCAAGAGCTTTACATACATTACTGATGGGTACCGTGAACTTTTTAAAAGAAACAACAACAGAAAAAACAGCACCAAGCCCCCAAATTTACTTCACTGTACAAATAGGAATTTTACTTTCAAACATTGACTGGCATTGAAGTTTTTTGAAAATAGTGTGAGGGCTCCCTCTTCTGACGAAGCTTTGTAGGACTGGTCCACCTCTATTTGTCACGGTATGTACGCATGTTTCATTTTTCTTAGTTTGTTTTTGTGTTGAGAAGAATACAGAAAGACTTCTATTATATTTTAAATCCAAAATTTGAAACACAAAGAAGCAAAATATGTCACAAAATCCAGTCTGGCTGTTGCTGATAAATTTATGCCTACAATGTCAAAATGCCTAGTTTTCCATTTATGCCTGAAGACTGTAAATAGACACAAACTTTTGGGATAAAGCTTGGTGAAAAAGGACAATGAACTTCATAAACATACCCAGCCAGAAACACATCAAAAGTAACCATTACTGTGCTGATACCTGACTTTATTTTTTTCTCCCAAATAACAGCTCTTTCTGTAAAACAGTACTATAAAATAAAACAAAGCTTTAGCCTGGTGCTGCTTGGGTATTCCAAAGCAATTAACTTGTTGGCTTTATGTGACGAAGTTGAATTGGCCTGTGAAACTTGTCTCCCCGAATGAGCTCGTTATATTACATTTTATTCTACAGACTTTTGTTCACAGCTACACAGAAGACCGAGTATGGTAGAGAATCTTAAGAGGAGGAAAATATCCTTAATGTTGCGTTTGAGTTACAGGTCTAAGAAATGAGCTACCTTTGGAAGACTGCCATTAGCATACTGTCCACAGCCGTAAGGGGCGCACCTTGCAAACTAAGTATTAGGAAAAGACAAAGATGCTCGGCTCTACACCACATGCTGGGGTTACCTCTGGATGCCAGGAACTGCACTGCAAGTATAAAGGATGGTGAGGGAGAGGGGCACTTATTTTATTGCATATACATTTCTTCATCTGCTTTAATGCACCACTGAACTCCTGTTGCCATCCAAGAACCATCAGTATTGCGGTCAGCCCTATAGAGCAAGCAATGGCACAGGGACCAAGTAAAGCCATACAGTCTGCATAAAACCACCAGGCTTTCCTGGAAGCCTCCACCAAGCCACCCAACAAGTCTGACCATTAAAAAAGAAAACTTCAGCAAGACAGAAAAGTCCACTTCAGGAGACAAAAATCACTCTTTTACTAATTCAATGTGACAGATTCAAAAGTAAGTGTCTCTATATAGCACAGGACGACAAAGATGTCTACTCATGTCAATTTGTTTTTTGGTAGTGAACATGCATCTTAGTACCAGACAGTGGAAAAAATATGACCCACACCTACACAGCAGAAAACATACACAGCATTGATTTCCTATTGCTTGAGAAAGTTGAAAGTGTTTCATCTTACAGAAAAACAAGTCCAAGAAATTGGTAATTACTATTAGATGAAAATTTATTTGAAACTCACAGGTAGGTTTTCAAAAGATCACCTATTTTGTCTGTGTAACTCGGAAGGAAGCTACTTAAAGTATGAAACACAAAGTAAGAGAAACCCATTGATACGAAAACTTTAACGGATTAATAGATGAGGTGAGCTGTGCCCAGAATTGGAATATACAGTATCAAATGAGGCTTTATAATTCCTCAAACACAGGCCTATTAAAGTACTATCTCAACACAATGGCCCAAATGAGGCACTGAAATACACACCATTAGATTTGTGGAACCAGTTCCCTTCTAAATCAGACCTCAGAATTCTTGGTTAAGAACGTATTAGGAGTTGACAGTGCCCAGGAGCACAGATGTCTGAGGCTCAAGGACTGTCTTATCTTTTTCTTTTAATACATATTTGTGACTATTTCCCACAGCTCTCTATTGGGCTGCTCCACCCTTTGCCTGATTACTTGAGCCAGCTTTCTTTTCAAGCAAACTATTCAACTTCTGGCAAGCAAATATCACCTGAAATGCTTTCCCTATTCCCTCAAAACCATGGGATAAACAAGAAAACACACAGCCAATGGTAAGCCCTTAATCATTAGCTCCCAAATACAAGAGCTCCAAAAGGTACACTCCACTACAGCTACTGTATTCAGGGCATTTCCAGAGAGGATCTCACCTTCTCACTGAGAAGCTGCTCAGATAAGCAGACTGTAAATGCTTTGAAAGCAGACGCCTCATTGATTTACAAGGCTTGAAGAGCTCCCACATCTGTTGATAATAGCAATTTTAAGCATCTTTCTGCGTGTTTCCCCTCCACACATTCCCTTCACTGAACTCAATATATTCCACAAACAAAGCCAGGCTAGGATTTTGCTCCTACGTGTATACTTAAGGGGCCACTATTCTATAGTGCTTCACTGTTACTCGTTTAACGTAGTGCTGCATGTTCTTCAAGTTAGTCTAAAATACATGTTTTTAAACTGATTTTCTCCCTTCATCGGGGAGTCCCAGAAGTAAATCATCATTCCCAGGTGACAGAAATTGCCTTTTCACTCTTGGTGAAAGATTTGATGCCCAACAGATAGTGAGAGATACCACCAGCATTTCTGTAGCTACCTTCTCTCAGCAGTAACATTGCATTGCATGCAAAACAAAACTCCTGTAAAATAGCAGTCCCTAACAGCAACGGAAAGAGGCAACCAAAGAACAGTCCTCTGATCACATGAACAGAGCAGACATCTGTTTTAAACATATGTAACTAACAAATCCACTTCAAATCAAATTTAATTTCTACTGAACCTTAACTCAACTTAGCAACCCCTTACCCAAAAAACAAGCACAGGTACACACAACTTCTGAGTTGCAAAAAAATAATATGCTCTCTATTACATCTCATTTTCATCTCCCGTACTGTATTAACTAGCCTAGTTTCTTACCATCAGTCAGGATATATATTAAAAGTAGCCCAACCTGCATTTGTCACCTACTACTCATTTTTCTATTCCATTCTTTTCTGAGAAGCTAATACAAAATGACACAAACCACTGCAACCTTTCAAGAGTCTTCACAGTTTAAATTAATCATCCCAGCATACACTAGACCACCAAAGCACGGTCTATATAAACATCACTGTAATACAGCATTAAAGTTGTTTAAGGAAGTACAAAGCAACATTTTAAAAACAATAAACCATGACACTGGAAAAGTCAAAACAAACGATTAATAAGCACAGTTTCCATAAAAAAAACGCATTGTTCACCTTACCTTCAGTAACCTTAGTAGTTACAATGCACTCAAATCAGCTTCTTATGATTTAAAATGAATCTAGTTTATAAAGTCTAATTATAATTTTAACTGAGTTATCTGGCAAGTAACTATCCCCATAAATGACTGCAATACCTTTACTCCTGAAAAGGGAAAGGAAGCCAGAAGTACTATGACACAAAGACAAAAGTCATTTACATTTTGCCTTTCTTCCCATTTTCAAGCGACTTGGTTTACCTTGTCACAGAAGTCAGTAAGTGCTGTGAAGTCCCATTTCTTGGCATAAGCAACGTTGTATCTCAGTATAGCCTCCTGCGGAAAGAGCACAACAAAATAAAGCAGAGACATTCAGTTAACAAAAGAAAAATAATTTTATTAATTTCCTTTTTGAAGGAATAGTACCATCTAGTGGATACAACCTGTCACAGAGCCTACCTAAATCCATGCAACTGTATTAATATGGTGCAGCTCTGCATGATACTGAACCCCGTATTTTAGGTCCAGCATTGAGCACACTAGAGTCGGTAGTGCTCCATGGTACACCTGCATCTGCCTACAACACACAATATAAACATTCCACCCTGCCCAGAACTTGCTTTCTTTATAGAGGTAGAAAAAGCATCCCCCTGCAGTCTAGCAGAATTTTTACCAGTTTAGCAGACTACAGAATCAGAACCATAACAAAATCAACTAGACCCTTCAGCCTTTAAAAAGCTCACAGGAAAAAAAAAAAAAGTCAAATAAAAACAAAATTAACAAAAGTAAGTTTCACAAGTTGCTGGGGGACAGAAGTTATCTAAAGTGAATCTGCAGCTTTTCTATAGTCTTCTTTGCCTTTCAGGGATAATCTGAATAATGTTAATTTTAGGAAGAAAAAAAAAAACACTAATAGCAATTCTAAGCTGCTACAAATTAAAATTCATTAATTCCTGATGAAAGAGCCAACAAGAACAATAAGATTTATCAACAGAGCAGTAGTCTCCAAAACTTGAAGATTTTTGCAGCAACTAGAATTGAGCATGCTGTTGTGAACAGTTATTTTTTCAAACTCACTTTTCTGTGCATCACCCTACCTTCCTGGCTATAGAAGAAGCCTGCATGCTATATTTATCAACAAAGCAGTAGCTACCTCTGGACAGCTTTGTATAGATTTATGGAGTAGAATTTGTTTTAACAAGAGCTAAGAAATTCAGTGGGAACACTTAAGAACCTGAACTTTTTTCCTAGACATTGTATGCAAGCACATTGCATATACAGGACTTTGTTCTAAGCAGTATGGTAACAAGAAAACACATCAAGCAAGCCATAGAAACTCTCAGATAGAATCGCCTCTTTAACACAGTAATAAAAATCTTTTTCCCTGATTAAACGTGATACAGCAAAATACCAAGGTTTAAGAGTCACGTATGAGCATCTGATATTGACAGCAGATGTCAGTATAAAGACTTCAGCAAGGTTTAACAGTTCATTAGACAGATGAAAATTTAGAATTCTTTCTGCATCTGCATAGGGAACTGCAGAGCTAACAGGGATATTTATGCTCCATCCCACGATCTAAGAAATGACAAGCCAACAGAGAATCTAACAGGAACCGAGAGCAGCTTCATCACAACCCAGTTTTCGTGACGTCCTTGCCATTTACAAAGGACGTTTTTATCATGAAGGTCTTTGTAGCTTCCACAATAAAGTAATTTCTTTGTAACTGACTGCTGAATAATTTCTGATTAAAATTACTGGTGGCATTATTTATTCAATGTGTGTGCTGCCTAGCACTCTGAGCAGCTGTTTTTCAAGCATCAAATAACCTGCAGAGTTCTTCAAAATAGAACTATATCAGAAGACGTGAAAAAAAGGTAGAGGAAGACTATAGATTCCAAACAACTGAAAGTACTATTTTTAAACCTTCAGTTTAATTCTTTTAATTAACCAGAGAGTCCTAATTGGGAAGAAAATAGATTATACACTGAAGTTCCAAAAACAGTGTGATAATCTTTTTATAATTGAGTTTAAAAAAACAGACAAAAAGCTAACACCACACACCTCATTTAAGAGAATTAAACACACGACCTTGATAATGCTGTTCAGCAGCTATTATATTCAGAGCAGCAGTACAGCAAAGCTGTTATTTAATAAAAATCTAAGGTACCAGAAGTGATCACAGGGAGATAATCAAAACGTTTCCCAACTTCCACCTTTGAATTTGTAGAATTCATTACGAAATGCCTTGAACAGCAGAGATTGTTTATTCATTTATTTTTAATAACAAATATATAGGACTGAACCAGACTTCTTGACAACAGTACACAGAAAGACTGAAAGTACTTCTATACGTTTATGTATATAGACCTGATTTCAAACCAATAAACTTACCTTCAAATCGTGGGAGCATGTAAATTTGTTAAGTAAGGCAGTTTGGATTAGTTCCCATCGACTTCCAGCAGTTCTGTCTCCATTCTTTAAAACAAAAGCCCAAAATAAAGTCAGATGAAGTTATTCAAAACAGAATGATATATTTAGTAATAACTAACTTCCTTGCCACAAAATTTTAAAGGTTACTTTGTGAATTTCTTTAAAATAAACAAAATATTTTGAGTACCTGCACAATACCTCTGTATCACTTTCATTCATATTTGTTGGTGTCCAAAAAAAAAAAAAAAAAAAAAAAAAAAAACCACTAAACATGTAACATACACCATCACATAATCACATAGAGGGTTAGGTAAAACAACTAAAAGAAAAAGTCTTCCCCTTTGTTTGAAACATCACAATCCAGAATTCATTTTTTTCAGACCAGATGCTCATCCACTAGATCTTACAGTTTCCATACACAGCTTGATAACCAAGTATGTATGAAAACACAGTACACTGAAAACTTATCTATATGTAAGTCAGTTTTATTTTACTGCACTCCTGTAAGTATTTTGTCTTACCTCATCCTCTACAGGGTATAAATTTTGTTCTGAGCACGGCATTTTAACGTGTTTGTTGTCCCACAAATCTTTGTAGTGAGTTGGGAAAGGTTTAGGCACCTCTCCTTCCCTCAGAAGATCTACCTAAAACAAAGAAGGAGGAAAAAGAAAACACTTAGGGTCTACTTTCTTTTTTTTTTTTTAATGGAAAAAATAAAGATCAGAAATCAAGTTAAGAAAAAGCTCATCTATAACTACCTCTTTTGGAATAGGGAAAGCTACAAGTTATTTGGTTAGAAAAATCCATCTTTCACTCTTTTAAATCCACAGTAACGTTAGACACAGCTCAAAGCCAAAGATGTACGTGCTGTGACAAATGAGTGGGAAATATTCAGTATCTCCTTTCAGACTAGAGGTAAAAACTACAGAATCTTGAAGATCCCCTCAAGTCTTAAACTTGGTGAAAAAACTATCATTTGACCTCTTGATGCATAGTGAAATAAAGGTTATACATGACACTATTTTTATGTCCCAAACATCAGCTGAAGACTTCCTCATTTATAAATTTAAGCATCTATACAGTTTCATGCAAATATTTTCCAAATACTTAAAATAGAGTTCCAAATGTAACCATTGCCATGTATAGAAATTCCATTCTTTAATCTGAGACTGAAAAGAATGATAAATCATTACAGATGTAGTAATATTTCAAGTATATTCCACAGAGTATCAGAAATGTAAAAATAAGTGATGGGATGTTGAAGATCTAATCTGCTGTACATCTTTCTGGCAGCACTGATTTTCTCATTATTTGCATTCAAACCTCATGTGCTTTTCTTTTGTTTAGGATTCACCCATAACCTTACAGGTTACTGGTCACATTTTATGTTAAAAAATAATTTGCATATTACTCCAAAGTAGTAAGGCATATATGTCAGATTTGGCCTAAAATACAGTGATAAAATTGCTAGCAATTTGTCTTTTCTTTCTCTCTTCATATCTTGAACACTTTGAACCTTTTGTATATCCCAAACCAAAACCAGAATTGCATTAAAATTAAAATATAACGTAAAAGTTTTGAAGTATAAATTTTACTTGCAGACATATTTAAACTCCCACAGTTCTCAAATCAGACACATGCTCCTACGCAAAAGACAAATATTTGTCCCTAATAGTCTAGAGGCAGTAAAGCCCAAATTACATTTCTTTAGAATCCCAATACCCTAATTTTATGCATCAAAAAGTCAATTTTCAGGAAAGTCAGTTGTCCCACAAGGAATGGCAAAGAAAGATTCCCAAAACCTGCTACTACTGCGAGACTAACATATGGCATTTCACATTATTGACCAACTCTTTATGAAATTTGGTTTCAGCACGTAAGTATCTTACTCTGATGGTTACTGTATGATTTGCTGAGGGTCTCAGGTGAGGAAGACGGGCCCCACACATGGGCATTCTTCTCATCTCTTCAATTGGTGTCCCAAACCACTTTTTATTAGTTGGAAGAGGAGGTGGCATATATTTAGGAGTCTTCCGTCCTGGCCTCTGTGGTTTGAATTCACACTTTTCTTTCCTGCTGTTAAAACAGAAATACATTGAAACATTTTATTTTCACTTCAGCCTACATTTATAAACAAGCCAGTTTATTTGCTAGTCTTTGCTGTGAGCCCAGGTTAAACATTAGTCTTGGGAAAACACCTACCACTAACAGCCTCCTCCCTGACACATCCACGTACACAGTGCCCATCAAAACGCTCTTCTCTACAGGCACCTTCACTGAACTGCAGGAGGTTAGCAAGGCAGTTTTTTCCTCTGAAGAGCCATGCTCTTTCCCAACAGGCTCTGTTTAACCACGTGCTCGATCATTATCTTGTTCCTTAGCAAAGACCTCACCAGGCACAGAAGACAGGTCAGCATTTGCCAGAATCTCTTCTACAGACTCTTCTCAAGAATACAGATGCGTGCATGCACAGATGCACATACTCCTTTAAACTAGTACCTACTCTATCACCTTTTCTCACCAGGGTTGTGTTTGTCATGCCAACTATATTTGCAATAAGTGTTTAAATTTAAAAGTAACCTAACACAGGTGAACAAAGCATCTTCAACAATCATAGGTATTTCCACGGATCCAAGACATTTTGCTGAAGAAAACCTGAACCTGCTGAAACCCCCATACAAAACATGCAAATGCCCAACAAACCAACTCTGTACCAACAAAAAAAGAGACTCTCGTTACACACAGATACAGAGAAAGCAGACCTTTTTTGCCCAGTAACAGAACTAAATCACACACACTATGATAGAAATAAAACTTGGATACAAGTTTATCAATATAATCATATTGATTGAGCATTTGATGCAGTAATGCTCTTGAGAAGCTGTGAAATGCATCAAAAATTTTATACCATAGGAGAGAATGTGCCAGTTTCTTCTGTTGGTGTTTCTTTTCGGTTTGTTGTTGTTTTTAGCTTCCTTTTTTTTTTTTTTTCCTAAGACAAAAATGAAACCTCTACCAATTCTGCTCAAATAGCATGGAACATTTGCAATGGGTGCACTAATTTTCCTTTAAAGAAGATTCAAACAGGAAAAAAAGTTTGTGGAGCTAAGCATATAATCCACACGATTTGTTAAAAAAAAAAAAAAAAAAAACAACTCTTTTTTCACCATGTTTTGCTGTGATATCAGAAAATATAACTACAGGGAAACCCTCTTAACTTACACCTTATTTCTGGAGAAGGCTGCTTTTAGATTACTGTTGCGTTAAATGCGTTCCAAGTTTAGCAGCCTTCTAAACTGACACAGGAGACAAATATTACTTGGAAATTAACAAGAAGAGAAATGCCAATCCGTTACAAACTTGGTTCCCTTCCCCCAGCACAAACACCCCCATCACACAACATGCAGTGTCACTCAGCATGTTGCACTGACCGTGCTAACTGCATGTCTACCCAGCTTGCATTTCTCTACGCTGCCCCTACGCTGTTCTCAGCAGACCTTCCTACTCCTCTCCCCCCTGGATCACAACCACCTAGTTTGGCCAGACCAGCTAAGAGCCTCTGCACTGCAGCTATGACCATTCCTAGAGATCTGAATTCTCCATAGCTGTATATTTGATGTGAAACCAGATGTTTCTCATGCAAAACCAAAAGCTCACAGAGCAAAATGCAAAACAAGATGAAAGCCTACACTTTGAGGTCCTGTTTACACCCCTAAATTCCCCTTAGCAAACTTGCTCCACCCTTGGATAAAGATGCTGTCCAACCTGTTCGCTGTGTCCCTGCATAAGCCAGCACCTTCAGGCACAGATAATGCCCTGACCTCATCACTTGCAAACTGGCACAGCCCCACCATGCTTGGTAGGGGCCTGCTGTGCATTATCTGACAGCCAAACAGCGACTCTGGCAGAGTTACCCGTTACTGATACCTGTTCCATACACTTCTGCTTCTTCCTCCCCAAGTTAAGTTCTCCGCTGTAGAACTAGTCTAATGAAGACTCAGAGGAAAGCTTTAGTATTTTTTAATTGCCTTCTAAGCACTACAGACCACACCACTACCCTGCAGGGCACTGCGGTTTATAACCTTCACATCTTGCTTAGACTCAGAACATCTCCACAGCCTCGTCCCCTACCCAGTAATTATTCTGTAAAGCACTATTAGGATTTCCATCTACCCATACAGCAAAAACTGTCAGTTTCCCTTCTTAAACATGCAATTATGGCAACATACTATGTGCCTACACAGACAACTGCAGGCCTGCCTCTCTCAACCTCTGCTGCTTTGTTACAAAAGCCAGTACTTAATTTAGTGAAAAGAATATTCACTAATTACCCCCACTCCCACTTTGAACATTATGACCACCTTTTCCATACTTTTAGAAAGTTTTCCATCCAACTTTCTAGAAAACTTCTGCTTTTTGTTTTCCAAGTCCACCCCCAGCCTACTCATCTCCCAAGATTTACCAAACACAAGCTCCTCCCACCAGGCAGCTACCCTCCAGCACCCTCTGGCTCAATTCCTTGGAAAGAACGGGTTCTGCAGCTACTCATGTCTGGAAGAAGCTCCCAACAAAGAGGTGCAAAGCCACCTTCTTGCCCTACCTTGGGACTTCAGAGGAGACAGCTTACTGAGACAATTGCTTTTGGCACCAACACACACTGTCCTCGTTTCCACTTTCTCTTTTGCTGTTTATTCACTTTCTCAGCTCCCTCTCGAACCTAAGCTCTTCAGGACAGAGGTTATCCTTTAGTCCTTATGGAACATCTAGCATACAGAGTCCTGGGTCATGCTCAGGCTTCTGTTGATGTAGTATCTAGTCACTAGTCCTCCTCTCCACCAGATTAGAAAGACCAAAAAACAACCACATCTTTACAACTTCTTTCAAAAATGAAATTTTTCATGTCCATCCAAATCAGAGCATCGGGAGCACTGCTGCTTCAACAAAATTGATTCAGTAGTTTGACAGCAGAGATAAAAACTAAAGTAAAACTATAATACGTCAGTTTCCCTAAATGTTATGAATGAAATAATGAATGCTAGAACCATGCTTGTAAAGCAATCCTGTACCACCAGCTGTTTTCCAGCATCAAATCTCATGATCTTAAATCACTTCTTCAATAAAGAAAATCACCTTCCTACAGTATCATTAATTCCCAGTTTTAACAAATCTCTAATGATTTTAAAGAAAATTGCACTGGGCAAAGGTATCCTTTAAAAAAAAAAAAAAAAAAGTA
Source organism: Aythya ferina (assembly GCF_964211825.1). NCBI lineage: Eukaryota > Metazoa > Chordata > Aves > Anseriformes > Anatidae > Aythya > Aythya ferina. The sequence goes on along the minus strand of NC_140302.1, from coordinate 9,834,222 downwards.
GTCCCTTTATAAATAAATTACTTCAAGCCAGCATCAAAGCAGTCTTTATGTCTTAAAATACGTTTTGCAATACTCTTTACACAAGCCTCTGAAGTTTATCAATAGAGAAATTTTCAATGTGAATCAGATGGATGAAGAGGCAGACAAAACACTACCTTTTTTCCTCAATTTTAGGTATCCTCATGAAGTGAGAGGTGATTTTGGAGTCTTTCTTCACACTTGGTTTTGCACCTTTGCATTCTGATGATGTAGCAGGAGCGATCCCAGGTGATTTTGTATGCAGATCGTCCTCTTTGAGGGAGTTATCTATTCCCTCAAAGCCTTCACAACCCTTGGCAGAAAATCGTGACTTCCTTGACTCCAGTTCAGCATCCCCATACTGAATTCTAAAAGACTTGCTTATGGATTTGGACATATTATTCTCCTCTCGCTCATCAAGAAAGGGACTTGTTTCTTCATCAGCCTCTGAGCCGTGACAGCTATTTTTAGAATTGTCTACATCCATTGGTGACTCTGGCTCACTTTCTTTCTCAAAAGCAGGTGAATCCCCTGAACTACTTGGACATTTGCTCAGTTTCCCAGGACCCCCCAGATCAGGTACGCAAGCATCATACCCAGCGTCTGAAAGTGGGCTCTCTGGAACTACATCCCCTTCTTCTTGCTCACCCATTAAACAGACCACATTGACAGAGTTGCAACTCTTCGGCTTTTGCGAATTGCACGAAGCCACTTGTCCATCTATCTCAGTGTCTTTTGAAGAAAGTTTTGTATTACCCATTTTCAAAGACCGGCCCGATGATAGCTTCCTCTGAGTCCAAGCATCACCGCTTTCTTCACAGCCTCTTTGAACCTGCTTGCCAGTTTTGTGCATCTGATCGATGTTGGCATTTTTAAAGAGGTCTCCGGACTGCCCGACCTTCACAGGCTCTCTGTCCGAGATTGGATCTTTGTCCTCAGCCTCCCAGTTATACATGCTGCCTGTCTGAGGCAAATTTACGTGCTTTGCACCAACTTCCACAGATGTTTTTTGATAATTTTGCTGGCAAACATTCTCTAGCTTTTTCACATCATGCTCACAGAAGTTTTCTTTTTTAATGGAAGTCATCTTGGTACTTGCTTCAGTATTGTCACTGTGGAAGAGAAGTAAAGAAATTTAATGTCTTATTTCCAAGCGAAATTTCTGTATTCTTTTTTTTTAAGGGAGTCATTATAAGCACACAATAGGAAGTACAGAATTTCACCCATTACACCCTAAGCGAGCACTGTCAGGACCAACAAGTTTTACTGAAATGAAGAATGTACTCCAGTAATAGCCTATTTCCATGTAAAGGATCTAAAGGATGATAAATCAGTTGCTCACCCTAGTGATCTATTCCAGTCATTCATTATACTTGTTTTCAAATCAAATCAGTTTTAAGTCTTTTTTGTTTGTTTGTTTTTTAAGTATTTTCTCCAAATAAAAAGTTCAAAGTCATCATCCTCCTTAACTTTATTTTTAATCAGCTAAATAGAGCAAGAGTAAGAACTGAATTTTGTAGCTATTCCCTCAGTGCTACAAATTCATCTGTTATAAAAGCAGGACACAGTAACCCACAATCTCAACAGTGTCATATTCCTTCCTTAGTCTTATAAGCAACCTCTGCTTTTGTATTCTGATTTTGGAAGATCTGTAATAGTACGGTATATTTAGACCTGAAAAGAAAACAATAAAAGACACATAAAATCAACTGTTAGGTTTTTTTTGTCCTGCACCAAGTCTTATACAAAGAATGGAAACAAATATGTCCTAACAATTACAAGGGAAAATGCACTAAACTTCATATGATCTGCTGAAACTTCTCGGGAAGGCACTGACAAGTCATTTCACCCCTATGTGCTAATCTTAGTGTCTGCTGACTGATGAGGAGAAATATTAAGATGATATAGGAATATTAAAAAGAAAAAAAAAAAAAAGGCTAGTCTTGGTCAACATACCATTCCAAACAACACCTTCTCCTGAACATATTGTTAAAACATTTCATATGCAAACTAAGCATGTTAAACTTTGGTTATTGCCCAGTTTCCCCATCTACAATTAACAGGGAAATACACAAGTATCACACAATCCTAAATTCAGCAACTGAACATCTTAATGGATTCTTGAAGGCATTCATTTGCTTCACAAATGAACAAAACCTCTTCTAGAAGAGCACTGGACAAAAAGAAAGCATTCACACCCTTATCACTACAGAAGAGGAGAAAAAAAAACAAAACAAAACAAAAAAAAACACAGCACCAGAAACACAGGGGGCTTGGAATAACAGACGATAAAATGGAACTTATCCCATAGAAAAATTAGTTGGATGTTAGAGGCTTTCATATTACAATTTACTTTATCCCCACCATGCATTTGTTCCTGCACCAAAATTCTGATGAAGAAAAATTAATGTTACATTACTGCAACCACCTCAATCAATGACTGGTTAAAGATATTGACAAAACATGTTGGCAACTTAAAATGAGATAAAAATCTGAAAAAATGCTGTGTTCTAATTCCAATAGAATAAATTAAAATCATGCCAATAGTAGCCATAGGGAGGAAGGCTAAGTGTTTACATGGCTGCTTAACTGGTTAAAACTGACTAGGCTTTAGTTGGTCAGTGAGGCTGGGGAAGGGCATTTAAAAGCAACACTCTAAAGGGAACCTTAAAGAAGAAAGATTCACTTCCTCCTTAAGCATCCTTTTAACATCTTTGCAACCGTGAGCCTGTAACCAAGCCCTCCATACTGCTGGATTAATCATATTCACAAGTTTTCCTTGGTTTTGTTGATCATTTTAGCAGTGCTATAGATTTTGATCTCTAATTATTAACAAACACCAACAAAAAATAAACTTGCATATTTATAATTGTAATGACAGAAGAGTGATATCTGATACATGTCTGGATCAGATAGTTACATGCTCAGGTATCTTGTTTTAATGTTATATTGCAAACATAGCTCCTGACAGACTCCATTAATGGGAAAATATTCTCAAAACTTTAGCTGGTACCATTCAAAAGTAACACTTATATAATATCTTTCACTTGAATGCACATCTGAACACCCTGTAATTTCTGGTAAAATTATATTAAGTTACATGTACTTATACTACAATCACAGTCCAACGAGATAAACCAAAACTGACTTTCGTCTGTAAACTAACAACAGAACTGAGAGATGAATACAGCCCAAATCCCCAGCTATTATTAAGTTATGTTAAAGCAGAGCTGTTGCCTAAGGACACAGCCTGATAACTGGAGCTAACTTGACCTAACGGCAGCTGCCACTGATAGCAGCAGTCCCACTCTGCCTTCCCCTGCTGCACGTTCTCACCTATTCCTTTGAGAGAACAACCAAAACAGTGAGGTGGTTCAGAAAGCTAAGTCAGCAAAACATTTTTTTTCAGTAGAGTCTAATTAGCTTTTTGTAGTGAAACTCTGTTGGGCAGTTATAATTAGGACAGGAGGCACTGTAAGGAACACAGCAGAAATGGGATTGCTTTTTTCAGTAGTCAGCTGTACCAGCAACCTGCACTCAGCTCTCCACAAGCCCACTCAGAGAACACTGCTCATGAACAAGTATGTTGTGCACTTTACCTTGTAGACTCTGTCGTCTTGGGTCCTTTATTCTCCAGCCAAGTGGTAATTGTCCGTTGTTTACAAGCTGAAAAAAACACAATCCACTACATTATTACATGGAAAATGATAAAATTGCAACACATTTACATATGAATAAGACAACTTGCATTGGATTAAGATAAAAACATCTCCATTAGGTCTATTATTGTTAGCACAGGAAGCATTCAGACACCAGTACTACTAAAACTACCTGCGACGCAGTATTTCATCTGTAACATAGCAAGCAGGTATAGCTTTAAAAACTCCAGGCTTCTTGTTTTTATTCCCCTCCAACACATTTTAAAAATAAGGTTAAAACTGCACAGTGAATCTTAAGATTTAAAGAAATAGCAACTTGAATTTTACTGCTGTCATTATCACCTTTAATTACTGCCACCAATACAGTAAGCCCTGAAAGACTTATGTGGGATTTCAGAACGAAGAAGCGATAGTACAAAACTTCAAAAGCAAAATCTGTTGAGGAGGCATCCTAAAACATCCAGCTGAGAACTTTATTTATATGTAGCATCCTGAGGGAGACTTAATATAAAGACTGTGCATATTACAAGTGACCACTGCTGAAAAAAGGACTTGTTTTTTTCCCTTCAACCATAAACTGTTGATAAAGCCTATTGATGTTTACTCCCCTAAACAGCAACAAAACACGAGGGATGTTTCTGTCACGTTCAATACCAACCACATCGATCACATTTGTTTGACCTGCCTCACTTCCATGAGGCTACAGTTCAGACAAGCTTTCAATAGAAGAACATCTCATAAAATAATTATGCAGAGACTCTGGAGGGCTGGGAGGAAGAAAAAAACTCAAAGCAGTTATTTCACAACTGGAAAGTAATTTTCGTTAGCATAAGCAGGGTTTCTTTTTGTTTTGTTGTTGTTTCTCAAACCCAGTTCTGAACATTTGGCAATTGGCTTCAGTTCCCTTTCTTTCTATTCGCTGGGTGAATTTACCTGCCTGTAATTTCTAACTTTCAAGGTGTTTCCTCACTGCTGTCAGGCAGGCAAGTAAAACTAGTTCCCTCGTTGCAACAGTAGATTTGCAGAACTTAAAAACCAGTACAACAGATTTAGCTATACTGATTCATGGTCCCTAAGGAAAGGCACCCTTTTACTGCTGGAAGTTGCGTAACACAGATACTTTAGGCCATAGGCAACTTCAGGACTTTGCTTCAGTGACACTTTCCCTAACAGCCAAGGCCTTGAATGCTTTTCCACAGCTGACTGTCAAATATTTTCATCGAAAGTATAAAATTTCTAGCACAAAGAGGAAATCTCCACAAATTATTTAAGTAACTTTAAGCTGATCCGAAAGAAACAATGGTGCAAAAACTGTGCCCATGTGAGACTAGGTCACTGGGGAGTAATGTCAAGAGAAATGTAGATTAAGGACACAAGCATACCTGTACCACGGAGGGGAAAAGAAGCAGCCAGATAAAACAGAAGGGATCCCCTCTTGAAATGGGGGATGAATAAAACCTCCTCAAAGGCAGCTAACTTTTGAGGTAAAAACTCGTGTGGAGAAAGGCAAGCTTATTACCTAGTGCAGTAAACAGAAGCAACAGCAGCAGCGGAACAGAACAAAACAGCTTTGGCTCGTTGGGTGAAAAGCTTCAGGGCATTTAAGCCTTACAGAGAGCAAACCCGTCCCTGACAGGAGCCCTCCCCTCCGGCAGCGCGGGGAGGCAGCCGCAGCCCCCACAGCCGGGCCGGACCCCCCCGCCCCCCCCCGCGCCTCAGCCACCGCCCCCCGGCGCCCACCTCTGTTCCCCACGGCGGTGCCGGGGCTGCCGCCGGCGGAGCTGCTGCCCCCGGGCCCCTCCTGGCGGGGGCCGGGGCCGGGTCCGGGCCCGAGCCGCGCTCTCTTCCCGGGGGGGTCCCGCCCGCAGCCCGCGCTCATCCTCGGCAGGGCCGCCTCCGGGCCGCCAGCGGCCGCCGGGGCCAGGCGGCAGCCGCCCGCCGGGGAGGGCGAGACGACGGGGCGGCCGCTCCGCCCCTCCGCATCCTCCGCGCTCGCTCCGCTGCTGCCCGGCCGGAGGGAGCGGGGGGCGCCGCCGCCGCGGCCCGCAGCAAAATGGCGCCGTCACCATGGCGACCGCACTCCTCCCCGCCGGCGGCCGCAAAGCGGGGCGGCTTTACGGCAGCGGCGGCCGCGGGCCCGGCGGCGCCATGGAGGGCGGCAGCGGCGGCAACTCCAAGGGCAGCGGCCTCGGCGGCCTCTTCGGCGCCGGCGGGGCCGGGTACTCGCACGCCGACCTGGCCGGGGTGCCCCGTGAGTAGCCGGGCGGCCGCCGGCCCTCCCCCGAGGCGCGGCCGGGTGGCGGGGGGCTGAGGGGCTGCCGGGCTCAAGATGGCGCCGCCCGCTCCCTTCCCTGAGGCGCAGCCCGCGCGGCGCGTGCGGGGCTCGCAGCCCCGCTCGGTGCCCGGCCTCGGGCAGCCCCCGCGGGCTGAGGGGGCGGGGGGAGGCGGCCGCGGTGACCGAGCGTTTCTTTTCTCTTCCAGTGACGGGAATGAGCCCCCTGTCCCCGTACTTGAACCTGGACCCCAGGTATCTTGTGCAGGTGAGCGCAGCGCGGGCCGCGGTGAGGCGAGGTGAGGTGAGGCGGTCACGCACAAAGACCTCAAAATGCCCGCAGTGCTCCACACTGCGTGCCCGGCTTCAGCCCTTGAAAGAATCATTTTTTTATGTTGTTCCCACTAAAAGCGTACAGTGCCGTGGCATCTAGAAGAAAACCCACTTTAATATAGGCAAGGCAGCTGTGTCAGCGCACTGCTGTTGAGCAGAAGAGGCCTTGCTCTCCTTCCTTCCCGCTCCAGGCACATGGGCCCAGCACGCCTTGCACAAGTAGGCACACCCTCCCCCGAGCCCGTCCAACCCCTAACAGCAGCCAGGAGCTCTGCAGTGCATGTGGATCGCCGCTCTGTACTGTGGCGAGCTGAAGCAGTTGACAGAGATGTTCAGCCAAAACCTGATACGGGTTCCACAAAGATATGTGCTGTCATCACAGCAGCCATAAATCTTATGCTGCTTTTCCTGTGTCACTTCTCAGCTGGAGTGAAGCCCTTATGAAGTAAAACTTTGGGTTTTATTCCCATAGAATAACATGGCTATTGCACTAATGACTTTGTAGTAATTAACGTGATAGCCTACAATCCACTGTGAGGAAAAAAAAATAAAAATCCAGTATTTCTTTTTCAACAATATTTACCAAAGGCTGAAAAGATTCAAGTTAATCCAGTAAGGATGCATGTCAATTATTTCATTTATTTATATATGGCTTACATTGTGTGCGAACGTGAAATTTTGCAGCAGTAGCACTGAAGGTCAACCATTGCATAGTATCTGCTAATCTGTGCCTTTTGTTTCATGGCACACCGGGTCACCGCATCTTTTGTAAGTGGAAAGCTCTGAATGTGGTAGTGAGGGCTGTTTTTTCTATTTCTTTCACTAAAAGCTGTTCTAGTCAAAATTGCAACCTAACATTCTTGTAACGGTAGGCAACAAGGGACATTCCAGCCAGACCCAGTACAGCCTCTGCTTGGAAGGGAGTCACTGGCGCAATTATCGTGCTTGCTGTTGTTGACTATTCAATAAAAAAAATACCAAGAAATTTAGACTTCAACCCAAAATACCCTCCAAAGTCATTTTATATAGCTCTTGTATTTAAAGAGCATCAATACACTTTCAGAACACTGAGTGAATAGTTCTCCCTGTGAAAGCCAGTGTTTTTGTTGAGAATCTTTAATTTTGATCCTGCCCTTACAGGCCAGGAATGCTGGCCATAATGAACGCTCTAGTGGTGGTACTCATGACTTTAAAACCTACTTTCTTTGTTAATTCCTTAATGCAGGTTGAAACCAATGCGTTTTCTGCAATGCTTTTGTTTACTTCATCAGGCATCCACTATAAATAGGCACGACATTCTGCCACAGAACTAGAGAGTGGATTTCCTAGGTTTTTGTCTGTGCAAAAACAGACACTACATACAGTGATTGCTCAATTTCCACTTTTTGGAGAATAGTAAAAGCTGTAGACAAATCGCTAACTAGCGTATACGCCACGGTTCTCCAAATATGTAGTTACAGAGGAGATAAATATGTTACAGGTTCAGTTTATTAATACTATATTCATAATTTTAGAAGCTGCATGTCCTTCTCTATTACGATCCACCCTTAGTGCCAAGTATGGACTAAGAAAACCAGTTAGAGTCAAATTCCTTGTGCCTGCAGTTGTGGTAATGCACCAAATAAAAAGGGGATGAATAATACCATGGCTAGAAAGCACAGAAACATAAAAAAAGATTTTAATGCTTAGGCACCTTATCAACATGTGTACATCTTGTTAGTGTCTCATAATGAAAAAAGTGCTTTGGCTGACCATACCTCTACCACGTGCTAATTAGCAGCAGGTTTTTTTATCGGTTCATCTTTTTAGACTAATTAGTTTTATAAGAACACAAGCTTGTCCTCATGGGAGAAAGACAACAAATGAAAAACTGCCAGCCTCATATTTTTCATGCCTAATCATCACTGGTTTTGAATGCATTCCTTACTTTTCTCATTTCTTCACAGTAGGTCACATATCTGAGTGCAGGGAAATACTTTGTATAATACAAGGACGGTTTTCCCTTTATTGTCAAAGTAGTGGGAAGCCTTAAGCATTACTGCATCCGTATAGGCTGCTCGGTGAGGAACTACACAGACAAGAGGAGAGCCTTTAAAGTACAGTGGGTCTTGTATTGTCTGCTTAAAGATAATAAATAAGCAAATAGTTGTAAAAAAAAAAAACACAGAATATAAATTTCATGGCTGCCTGATGCCATTTATAAAGTTATGACATCTGGAAAAGAAAGAGCACTCAAATCAGTTTATAGTTTTGAAGTATTTCTGTTCTTACTAGAATAGATAAGTTGCATATTCCATTTGAATGCTGCTGTAGACAACAGGTATCCAGAAATACTCATTGTATCTGCTTTTCTTTTAGAGCATTGCATGCATTTAAAAAAAAAAGGCCTACATTTCAAAGCAGGTACACAATACAAAGTTGTTTGTTTGTTTTCCCCTGCCAGGATACAGATGAATTCATCTTGCCTACAGGAGCCAACAAAACTCGGGGTAGATTTGAGCTAGCATTTTTTACCATTGGAGGATGTTGCATGACAGGTAGGTGGTCATGTTTGTACGTTTCCCAACTGTCCAGATGACACTGATTACAGCAGTAACTAGAGATCTTAAGTGTCTCATTCTGCAATCTTTATGTATAGTCTTGCATAAACAGCTATTTAACTTCACACTGTACACTTTGAATATTCTCAATGCCTGCTTCTGATACTGTCTTCTTGTTCATTTTCTCCTGGTAACGCCAGGGGCAGCATTTGGTGCACTGAACGGTTTGCGGCTTGGCTTGAAGGAGACTCAGAACATGGCATGGTCAAAACCTAGAAATGTACAGTAAGTGCCTTACTGCAAAATAAAAAGTTCATCTTGGTGACAAAGTTTTTTCTTCTAGCTTGCACAAAGATCTGAATAAGTTGCAAAAATAAATGTATTTTTTGTATCTTTGGTCAGGACAAACGAGAGTTGGTATTTATCAACATCAAGTTATGAAACACTTTTAGTTATAAAGTTGTTCAGTTCAAGGTTTTTGCTTTTCATTTAGTGACAATCGGTAGGTTCCCTGACTTATGTTTAGTACTTGAGACTAGGTTACTATTTCAATATTTACTGGAAATCTATTGCAACATATAAAAACACTTATGAGTTGAAAATATTTCCAGAAGAAATGTAGTTTAATCTGAGATATTTCCCCCCCCCTCACATTTATTTAAGAGCAAGTTCTCTGCATTCCTGAACTTTTCAAAACCAGAAAGAGTTTGGAGGAATGGGGGAACCTGCCTGGATTTGCATTAGAGATGAAATTACTGTCTGCTACTGAGCAAGCATTGCATGGTACAGTTTTTTCTGGATCACAGCCTCCACGAACACTCATGGCATTCCCACGTTGTCACCTTCTCTGATACTTTGAAATATTGCATTAAAACTGGGGACACCTTTTTCATGCAGTTTGCTACTCCTAGAGTTACTGGTAGTTTAGACACAACTAAAATAACAAGTGGCTGTGAGGAAGCCACAGTAAATCAGAGAAGTGAAATAACTGGGGGAAACCATTCTCATTCTTCCAAAATACTTTGGAAGAGGTAATTTTAGAGGAGGAGTTCAGTATTTCACAGTACCGTTTATACTAGCTGCACTCTTTTTAAACTATTGAACCAAAGTATTTCCACTAGAATTACATCTCTTCTGTAATGTTCTAGATAAACAGAATTGTATCTTACGCATTCATGATGAGCTGAGTCAAATACCTGTTAAGTGTGACTTTGACGGCTCCAGCCCAGCAGGTGGCAGTCAGTGCCCAGGCTGCTGTTTAGTAGCCCTTGCCCTTTAAGGGAAAAGGCACATTGAAGGTCATCATCGTCTTGAAGCAGCATATTAAGTTCCACGTTTTCCTAGTCAGAGGCAGGGAGGTGACATGCATTTCTAGATTTCCTTTAAATTTTATCCTTAATGTATGCTTCTTTTGAAATTTGAATTTTGCTACTAATCCCCCATCATCGGATAGCTCATGGTATGTCATAGATGTTAAAGTTAGAATTTTCTCATCAATTCTAAGCTTATGGAATATTGACAAAAAAAAAGATGGGGATTATAATCTCAATGAAATTATCAATACCCCAGTCTCTTGGGTGTTCTTCTGATTTCAAAGTGAAGTTTTCCATAATAATTTAGCTGATTATCTAACCACATTCGGAAATGGCCTGTGTCTGCTAATGAAAGTTATAAAAGAGGAAAAGTAGCAAGAAATGAACTCAAATCAGAAGGAACACAGTGTGTGATAGTGTCATTTCATTAAATGATGCACTAAACTCCAGTGGTAGTCAACTGTCCAGGGCAGCACAGTGCCTGTGATGGTGTTACACTGCTGGGAGATAAATGTCAGTCACTTCTTCTGGCTGTTGTCTCCGTTCTGGAGACAGCTGAAACCAAGGAGAAGTGGCCTTGTGCTTCCATGAGAGTGTGCTAAGGGCTTGCTATCCCTCTAGTGCTAGTCCGGAAGCATACACGCAGAAATGTTCAGGGTACCTTGCTTTTGCTGTGTGCTGCCTTTGACAAGTGGAAGCACAGAAGGACTGCCTCTTTTCCTCCTGATGTGCTCTTTTTTCAGACTTGCTTTTGATATCTACTCCATTTTTTCCCTGACACACAATGCCAGTTTTGCCTGCAGCTTCTGGAAGAGCACTCTAGCTTTCTTAGAGCTCTTCTACCCAGTTAAATCAGCATAAGCATATCAGTCATTCCCAATAGCTACATGAAGTCACTGCATAACAAACAAGGTACTAAGGTTAGAAAGTCATTTGTAAGGAAGAGATCGGACTCTTGGTATGGTGCAGGTCTGACTTGAAAGAAAGATATTCTTCTAAAGACTTGACAGGGATAAATATTTGCCTCGAGTATTGCATCCACTGTCATTTGTAGTATTCATGATAGAAGAGATTGTACTACCGAGTTGTGTGCTTCTCAGCACTGCTTTGTTTTGGAAGGCTTTTTAGTTCATTTGTTCAGTTTTATTAATAAATGTGTAAACACTTTACACCTGCTGTCATAAACCCTATAGCATTAATTCTTTGGATGCTCCTTCAATGTAAACACAGTACTAAAGCTTTTAATACCTTTTAAACTCCCTTACAGAATTCTAAATATGGTGACAAGGCAAGGAGCATTATGGGCCAATACTTTGGGATCTCTGGGTAAGTGAACTTGTTATTTTATGGGAAAATAATTTATAAAGATGTAACTATTTGAAGGCAAAGTGTATCCTTCTAAATGTTACTTATGACTTCCCCCAGGAAAAAAGAAATGCAAAGGTTCCTTTGAGACATGAGGTTGTTTCAGCAGACACTGGAAAGGAATTAAAGGCCAAAATTGAGTTTTAAGCACAAGTAGCCAGAGGCCTGTAATTAGAAAACAGTATTTTTAGCATATTAGAAGCAAGAACTCTTGCTATGGAATAACAAGAATAACAGAAAACTGTAGGCAATGCTTATTTGTTATTAAGTTTCAGTTAATTTTGCAACCTAAGGCAAAAAAAAAAAAAAAAATGAATCCTTTTGAAGTAACCTTAACAACCTAAAAAGATTTTGGTCATATGAGCAATTGCCTAATGTCTGTCTCCAGTTAAAAAGTCAAAATGTTCTGTGAAAGTAATGTGATAGCAACTACAAAGATTTATCCTTTTATGGTGGTAGCTTAGAAAAATTGCAGATGATTCTACCCCACTTCAGATCTAAACATTGCTTATAACTAAGACAGATTGAATTACTACTGGTTAAAAAGGGGCAAAGAGCAATCAAAAACCTGATGTGAGAAAGAAACTTCTCTGTAGGCTGAGGTTGGGGAGAGGGGAGAATCACATGGTTTGCCTCAGAAAAACAACTTCTTAAAAGTGAAGGGAATAACTAATGCCCTAGAGAACAAACCCTTGGGTTTGTTCTGTATATTCCCCTCCTGCTCCCCAGTCTTAAAAGAACAAATGAGGCTCAGATACTTTGAAAGGAGAAAGAACTGATGAAAAGAAGTTACTTTGAAGTAGACTAATGATGGGACTCATTACACCATAAAGTGGTAATGGAAGAAAAATCATCGATATTTTAAAACAAGTTAAATCACATCATAATCCATTCTACAAATATTTTAATTTTGAAAAAATACTAAGCACAGGCTAAGTTGCATTTATTACATTTTTTTTTAGTCTTATTTTTAAAGAGTAGGTTAGCTTGCTGCTTAATTCAGGCATCAACTTTTGAGGCATAATGTAGAGGCCATGGCTAGAGACGGGATCCTGGACTACAGCGGGCATGACAATTTCCATAGGGGATGCCTATTGCCTAGTAGTTTTTTCTCTCTCTCTCTCTTTTTTTTTTTTTTTTTTTTTTTTGTGAGGGAGCCTGAGGTGGGGATTTTCTTTTTCAACTCTAATCAAAACATGTCTGAAAGATGAGATGCAGGGACACTGCAGTTCAAGGTTCATGGATGAGTGACACATTAACTGTTTCTTTCAGCTGTGTTTGAAGAAAGATTACTCAAGAAGATATTTGTGCATTCCAACAACAAATTGTTATTTTCCTTGTAAAGCATAAGCTCCCGAGTCACAGGGTTAAGCAGAACTGATATTTTGGGAGTTGGTTTGAGCTCTGCCTTGTCCTGGTTATGAGACATCTTTGAAAAAAGCTGAATTATTTTTGCATATGATTTCACTTCTGCAGTATTTCTGTGTCTCAAATTCCTTTTGTCCCTACTGACAATTTTTGTCATTCTGTTCCTAAGCAGACCCACATTAACACCTGGGTTAATGTGGCTCCTCCTTTCCGTCATTGTTTATACGACATGCTACTAAGACAAGGAAAATATCATTGCCTATGCTGCATGAAAAAGATGCTTTTGTCTCATTGACTTTAATATGGTTGCTTATGAAGAACTCAAAGCAGAAGGAAGGATTTTAATTCTTGGAGGGCCAGGGCTGAAAGTAGCAGTGTCTTTTTCACTTTAAGACACCGACCTACTCCTGTTCTTTGTAACCGTGAAACATATCACAGGACTCCTTGTGGGTAGATGGGGGAGCTTCTCCTTTCTTCAGAAAGCCTAGTTTATATGTGCATACGTACTGGAAACCCATGCATTACACCCTGTAATCCTTCTGGGACAGTCCTCAGAGTTTTCCCGAGCCTTGGGACAAGGCTGTCATATGAGGCAGAGGTGAAGCAATCGTAAATGTCAAATCCTAAGCAATGTAATAAGCATATATACAGGAAACGTAGGCCATTGATGTCCAGTCCTTGATACCATAATCTGAATGCTACACCTAAAAAACTTGCATTATACATATATTATAGCTTAGTAGTGTCATGCAGAGGGCAATATAAAGCCTGCCAGTATGGAGTTAAACCTTCAGAAGCTTTATAAAACAATTGGAACTAGGAAAATAGGCTTAAGCTTCTGTCAGTGCTCTAGATATTCTGTTTGTTGGGTCTTGAGGTAGCATTTTTCATGATGTCTAGTACTAATTTCTACTTTATAACCAAATTACAGCTAGAGAAGGAAAGATCATCTGTGGAAACAAATAGGTCTGGCATAAAAACCACAGACAGAATTTGGTAGAGGATTCTCACCCTTTAAGAAAAGGGAAGAATCTGTGCATACTCTAAGTATTTACACTGACCCTGAATTCTAAGCCTTACATTTCAGAGAATGGGACTTTTAACATGGCTTTCTTAATGCTTTTCTTTTCCAGCTCTACTTTACAGTGCATTTGGAGTCATCATTGAAAAAACACGAGGTGCAGAGGATGACCTGAATACCATAGCTGCTGGAACCTTGACAGGAATGCTATACAAAAGCACTGGTAGAGTGACGGAATATTTCTAGTTTTCCTCTTGTGCTTTATTCTTCTTTTAAGATTATTAATTTTCCTAAATACTGCTTTGTTGTGATAATAGAGAGTATAAAAATGGTTCGTTAGGCACAGAACTGGAAGGTAGCTGTTGCTATGTCACTTGCAGCAGGTTTCGCCTTGAAGCAATCAGGTTGTGTTCTGTATATTCCTCACCTCCCATCCCAAACCTCCCCTTCATTGTGGATGGCAATTCCCATTCCCTTGTATCCACTAGCAGACTTGAGAGTGTTGTTTTTTATTCCTGCTATACCTGAAAAACATGGCTAAGAATGAGCTGGGTGTGCATTTTGTATGATCTCACTATAAACCTAAGTAAACACTAGGCTGTTTATTCAGTATATAACAAACAGAGGCTTTCAGGATTATTGTTAGGTCTGTGCAAGTTAGAAAGAAAAGGAACTTGTATGAAGTGCAAGTTTCCCATCAGGAGTCTTAGCTACATGAAAAATGGCTGGGTTAGGTCTCAGTTATTTGCTAGATTCAGTGAAGTTAAGTATCTTCTTTCAGCTAATGGAAATTATTTATTTATGCAAGTAAAGAAAAAAACGTAGGTTGATGCTGTCAGATTGAGGTTAAGCAACGACCAGATATATTAAAGTAAGGTGAGACTGTGGCCTTCTCTAACCGTAGATGAAATAGTGATATTTGTCCAGTACAATTCTAAATAATTTGAGACAGAATTACTTTTGAAATGAGAGTTAATTAAAATCACTTGCAAGGAAGGTTAAAAAAAGCACACAGTAATTCAGATTTAATACTTGAGAAAAGTTTTTGGTAAAGCTGAGTTTTTATGGATTCACATCATTAAAATGTGCAGAAAAATCAATATATTTGTAAAGATATAACTTAGTTGTTTGTGCAGCTGTTGCCTTATGGTAGGACTCTACTCTTTGCATAGTGATCAAGACCAGCAAACAATGTTATTTGAGAACAGCGTGGATTTAAGGTTAGCTGGCTGATGAATACTGAATTGTTTGCAGAAGAGGGGGGCTGAACTGCATCAGCAAAGCTTCTGCTAACATGTATTCCAGGCTCAACAATTGAAAAAGTGCTTTTTTTAAGAGGATTATTGGGTACCACAGATTGACATTACCATGGGAAAAAAATACATGAGTTTTAAGTATCTTGGTAAAGGTTAGATTGTATGTTACTAAGGAGATAGTTTACAGCTAACCCATGTGCTTTTGCATACCTTACTGAGCCTTAGTGCCTTAGAAATATTCCTGAATGTCATCTGTATATATAGAACAAGACAGCATGAGAAATCTTATTCTCTTCTTCACCTAACCTAATTAAAAGCAAAAGTAATTGGCTTGAGCAGTCTTGTAAGTGCTAGCTTGTGCACTTACCCTTGCAAGAACATATGGCTCTCTTGTAATGTTACTTTGGAATTTCATGAGTGATGTGTCAGATTGCCAATAACAGCAGGATAGGTTGGCAGTATCGAATTCTAACATTTTCTGTACAAAGTCATTAAGGAGAATTGCCATCTTGCACTCCAGAGGAAGCTTCCCCCGTGCCTTTCAGAAGTAGAGGTGGCATGATGTGCAGCCTCTTTTGGTGCTGTGTAACCATGCATAAGTACTCCTGTCACATGCCATCATCTGACATAATAATACCTTCCCCGAGCACAGTGGGACTTCTGTTTTGTAACATAAGATCTATTGAGGTAATAGTCACACTGATAAAGGTAAACATAGTGAATAAGTTTGTGTTCATTACAGTGTTGTATTTCAAGTATGCCTCCTACTTAAGGAGGAGGAGGAACTAAAGGCACAGGAACTAAAATGTATTTTCACCATATATAGGGAATTTGGGTGGCAAAGTAGATCTTGAAGGTAAAGCCTTAATTCTGGAAGTGTGAAAGATATCTACAACTGTTCGAGGAGCTGAATTCCAACCTTATTTTCTTCCGTCCCCCCTTTCTCTGTTCTACCCATCTTGCTTTTTCTCCCATGCTTCCTTTCCTGTCACCTTATACCAGAGTGCCCTTCCTAATTCAGTGTGGTAGAGCTTCCTTTTAAAGCTACACCTTTACCCAGCGTCAATACTTGTATCTAAAAAGCCTGAAATACTTAGAGCCATATGCAAATGATCAGTTCATATCTGTGGTGTGTATTAAGCTTGTAATCATGGGGTTTTGTGGAATGCCATGTTGTGTTGGCATTAAAAAAGAAAAATTGGAAGGCTGAAATATTTCCTATAAAGCCCTCATCAGTTTAGTGACAGCCAGAAGCTCCCACAAACACCCCTTATCAAATCAAGACTATTCTGTAATTCAGAAGGGGTGGACACAGAGCTGGTAGAGGCAGCGTTGTTCAAGCACTCAGAGTTTCCACTTCCATCATTTCTGTTTTGTAAAGAGGTAAGGAATGTGTTTAAAAAGAAACTGTATAAAGAAAGGCAACTTTTTTTGTTATGACTTCCTGGCTTTTTTGTTATGACTTCCTGGCATAGCACTGATGGAACAAACATCAGCAATTCCGCTGCACAGAAAAAAAATCCCCTTTTGTGTATAATACAAAGCCTCCCTGAGACTGAGTTTCTGAAACTGGAGTGATGAAGCCTTTGGTGAGGGGGATGAGTGGACAGAAGGAAAAGATTTCTTGAAGGTTGAAATTTGTTGCCCCAAACTGGTCCCAGTTTTCACAAGTTGTCCTTGCAGAGGTGTTAATCATTACCAAAATACTAGCAGTCAGAAAAAAAAAAAAAAAAAAAGGCTTTCTGAGGCACCCACACTCTATAGCCATTGGTTTGCAAGCAGTTTTGTGCAAAGCTACCTAACTCACACAGCTTATGCACAGAGGTCTAAAAAAGCCTGCAGTGAGGACTGTGGACGTTCTGCCCTCCTGTGTTCGTTGGAAGCAGGGTTAGTCACTGAAAGTTCCCCATTGCAAGTGACTGAAGCAGCTCAGCCCCCAAGGCTTCTGATGGGCCTGCAGTGAGTCAGGCGCTGTCAGCTCACCACAGTTAGCATTAACGTAGAACCCATCTCGGGTGTGCCTTAGGTGAACAGATGTGTTGAAAGCAGAACTAGTTAGAGGAACCTGGAGGCAGCACACCTCTAGCTTTCACACTGGTTTGAAGTGAAATTTAATACTAGGATTATTGGCTAGCTTTTATCCCAAATGTAGCATTACCAAAGTACAGCACTAGCTAGCTACACTAAACTTTGCATTTCATGAAATCTACACTGCAAGCTCCCACCCTGACTTTTATCCAGAACTCTCAGTTTATGGGATGGATGAAAAAAAAAAGTCTTTGTGTTTCCTTGTCAGTGGCATACAAAATAGTGTTGCAACGTAGCAAAACTAAAACAGGATTGACTAGATGGCAGTCTGATTCCCTAAGTCCACCAGGATGGCTTTTCCTTCTAATCAGACATTACTCTTTATTCTTCAGCTTCAAACCAAGGTAGAAATGAAGGTCTGTTAGTTCTGCCAGCTCAGAACAAATACATATTTAGCTCTTGTATACATTTTCAAGCTCTTTTCTAAATCAAACATCTTTCATTTTCTCATTGTTATACTGGACTCTGAAAGTAGCAGAACTCCAAGCGCTGCCTGTCCCTGTGCACTCTGCCACTTATTCCCCCTCACCCATCAGTGATGCACGTGGTTCCGGCCATGTCACAAAGGTACAGGTGGGCGAGGATCCTACCCGCCTTCTTCGGCTCACGGTATTGATCCGTCAGGAGGAAAGATACCGAACCAGGTGGGACTTTGCTCTGACCCAGGGTGACAGGCAGTGGTTTCTCACTGAATCTCCCGACATGGAGTTCACTGAACAGAAAAATTACATAACTGTTAACTTTTTATCTGAGCATTACTCAGGTTGTAGCTGTTCTGTTTCTTAGATTTTTTTTTTCCATTGGACAGCAGAGGAGATAGGAGCAAGAACAGACTAGTCCTTTGGACAAATTAAATTATTTTGTTTACTGTACTTCTGTGCAGTAGGGAACTGATAGGATTCCTCATGCTTTTGCACAGCAGATGGTACATCATTTAGTATAAAATCGTTCCATCTGAAGAGAAATGCATGCTGGCAATAACTGAAGGCAATAGTTGTCCTTTTAAGACCTCAGTCAATATATCACTAATTAATTAAGAAGGGATAAATATTATATTGCTAGCAGTAAAGTCTAGACAGAACTAAAGATCAGTGTTGTGACTGCAGCAGGTAGGAGTTGAGGGCAGCTGGGTAAGCTAAGTACATCTACAGCTGTAAGAGGATCTTCCCTTTGGGTTCAATCTTTTTCTTAGGGCCAGACAGGCTTCTCTCAGTTCTGTTTGGGAAGGTGGGGGAGATGGAAAGGAGCTGTTTGCAGACTGCTGCAGGTATGGCTCTGGGATATCTTAGTTTTCTGCGTTATTTGGAGAAAAGCAAGTAAATGGTTTGCTTCTGAACTTAAGCTTTATGTCAGCCACTTTAGAAATGAGTAATCTCTGTTAAAACCTCCTTTAACATCATAACAAGTCTATAGGACTATTAATCAAATGGTGCCTGCTGAAAGAATTTTGATTCAGGTCTGAAGTGAGCAAGATAAGGGCAAATTCCAAGCAGATGTTCAAGGTAACGGCTTGTCAAGGCTTTTTTTTTTTTTTTGGTTACTTGAGAGTTCGTGTCCAACAATACTCGTGGCCACTGAGTCAGCGCTGCCATCTGACCAGATCTGCTAAGCAGAAACAGCAAACGAAGCTCTCCCTGCTGCAGAGATCTGCAGGGTTCGTGCTGCCTTTTACAGTACCTGCACTGGTTTCCTGTAACTAAGTGCTGCTGGCCTCACTCAGTAAGATGGAATTTTATTGCATGCCATACAACTTCAACAGCTTTAATAGCTATGAATTGTAAATTGAATGGTAAATGCTTCCATTTTTTCCTAATGTGGCCTTCTCAACATGGTTGCTACAGGAAATTTTCTCACTTTCAGGCTCTTGTTTCTGTGTTTTCACCAAGGTACTGTCTGAGCTGCAGCGGTTTGAAAACAGAACATTTCTCTGCAATGTTTCTTGCTTCTGAAAGGAAAATTATTACAGTTTCCTCGGTAATTCCTGAACCCACAGACTTGGCCCACACTTAAAAGATTTCATTAAATTATTCCCATGGAGCAACAGAAGGAAACTCCTAGAGTTTTCTCCTGAAATGGGACCACCCACAGATGCTCAACAAATATTTGTCTGAAGGTTCAGAGTGTCCAATTAGCTACCACCACACTTCAATTTGGAATCAAAGCTGAGGTTGCCTTGTACATCTGGAAAATCAACCCTTTTAAGTCATTTTAGAAATACTTTTGTTCCTAGAATCCCTAAAGGAAGGGAAGCTGTTTGCATTCTGAGTATCGGAGAGAAAGGCAAAACTAATTATGTTTTAGCTGTTACAGTGCTTTTGTATGGCAATATAAGGGTCTGGGTTTTCAGTTAAGGTATTTCTAATGTTTACCATTGGATGTTCTTGCTTTAAATATCTCACAAAGTGATAGTGAAGTAACACATTCTGAAAATAGAGGCAGTGAGGTCCTAAAAAAAGATTTTGTTCTTATGTTATATGATGTAGGTCATGGTCTTCCTTACTGTGAGTCAAATGCAGTGTTAGAAGTGGCTCCTGCCACAAGAAATGCAGAGCTGTGCTGTTAGAGTGTGGAGTCACTGCAGTCTACTCTGAAACATTTCATAGGGACAGAACTCTGGCGGAAGGGTGCATCAGCTGCAGCCAAGCAGCACATGAAGTTGTCATTTTAGAGATCATCAGATGGTTCTTCAGAAAGCCACAGCTTCTCAACTGCTGTGAAAGCGGCCCGATCTCAAAAATACCTGCTTTCACAAGTGTCTGTCAGCTGGAACTTTATCTTACTCCAACATGCAAGATTAGAGGCTTATAACCACATTTCTAGCAGGGTTTATCAAGGCAGACTTGGTATCTGAGGCTTGCAAAGGGTGACTGTAGAGGAGGGGTGAGAACTTGGTCTATCGTGGAAACACAGCTGAGATGGGAGTGGAGAATTTTATTTTTTTAAACACAAGGTAATCTTCTCAGAGGGCTTAATATTTCCTGCCCAGCAACTGGGCTGCATTCTGCAGTGCATTGCTGTTTGATGTTTGCCACAGACCTGGAGGTTTTTACTCAAATGCAAATCTAACCAGTTGTGGAGAGGAAAGTTCTTTCTTTAATCTTTTTTTTTTTTTTTTAATTTACTTTGGGTAGCTCAGAGACCAAGTTACAGGGCAGGGTTTTTTTGTTTGTTTTGTTTGTGTTTGTTTGTTTTTTTTTTGTAAAACTTCATAGCAGAAACAGAGAACTTGTTAAGAAACACTTCTCATGGGGTTCCTGTTCTGATTTCTTTCCAAACTAACTTGTAATGCATCTAATATGAACTGCACAAGGTTATTTTCTGTTCATGAAAGGCTTCTACTGAAACATCTTCAGCGAAGTCGTAGGTACCATAAACTGGCTACAGGAGCCACAGATTGCTTTAGGCCTGTGCAGTTGAAACGTTTTAAGTGGATTTAGGGTTGCCATCCTCACCTGGTGTACTGCTCATAGCACAAAGGAGGTGTTAAGAGGTGTGTGTATTTCCATATGCTGAAGCCATCTTAGCAGCACCGTGCCCAAGTCTGTATGGATGCTACAAAATGGCTCAGCTATCCAAATTAAAAATATTTCTCTTAGACAATCCTAGCTTCCCAGAACCTGAAACAAGGCTTGATCAGTCTCCAACCTACCTTTCTTCCTTAGGAAGAACACCATTTCAAGGTGAAAAGAGGGAAATTAGACCTGGAGGTCAAGGAAAGGGCCTACAGAAACAGCCATAGCCCTGTACTGCATTGTGCTCTGTGAGGATGTTCATGTTTCACGCATTTCCCTGTATAGCTGCAAGAGGGTAGGAGCCCTCTTTTGGAAGTTTCTTCCATGAAGAATTGCTACTTCACATAAACAGCAGAACACCAGGCTCATGTTTCATTCATTTTTCCCCACAAAGTAACAAGCATTCAGTATTTTTACAGGTAATCCCACACATCAGTGTTGCACAAAGTGTCCTTTAAATGTCACCTGTGGCTTTTTGCCAGAAGCTGTTTGCAGCTGGATTATCCTGTGCACACCATTGTGTACTCAGCTGCAAGCCCTTCATGTGAAAAGGCTTTTTGTGCAACAAACTGAGGATAAGTTACCAAAAGCAGGCACCTGTATTTGAGTCCCCTTAAAGCCTGGTTTAGGCAGGTAGGTACCGAAGTGGCACAGCTTTCCGTACTGCTTGGAGCTTTGCTTAGAGCTGTTGAGCTCTCAGCAGTTAGGGCAGCAAACTCGTATCCCTAAAAACCCAACCCACAGCCAGCCTGGCAGTGAAGCTTCCGAGCAGCGTAGCCAGCTGTGACCTCTAGTTCCAAGTCCGAGTGCGGCTGTGCCCTCTGCAGCTTCCTGGTTCCGCTGCATGCCCAGGCAACCGGAATTGCTTTAACAGCTCCACTGACATCCATCTAACCTTGCAACACATGTAAGGCTGCCTCAGTGTAGCTGCAGCCAACAGCTTCCTGCCTCACTACAAGCCTAAAGGCAAACCTGTGAGACAGTTTATGGGCCATAATTGGGGGGGAGGGGGGGGTAAATCACCAATTGCTGGGATGCATTTCCTTTCAAAGACTGAGCAGCTTGAATCCCACTGTCAGTTTTGCCAATAAAGCAGGCAGGTTTTATCTAGCTGTACATTGAAACTGTCCTTGTCCTATATACTGTACACATATCTGGCTTGCTTAGTTTGGGATTGATAAACATTGCAGAATCAAAACTCAGTGAATTTTCCCCAGTGTTGGAGGCTCAAGTGCTCAGGTGTTCCCAGAACACACTGCTAACTGCACACAGCCTGACCAAGGTTTGAGTAAGCAGCTTTAAGAAACATGTTTGTCCATGTGACTCAGTTTTTGCCATTGCAAGGTGACTTTGAAGATGAATAGTAATAAAAATCGAGAAAGTTACCCAGTGCATGCCCTAGTAAATTCTTGCCAGTTGATCCCTTTCATCTCCACCTCCCCCTCCACCAAGCTCTTAAAATTCCCAAAACACGAAAGCAGCGATAGGCTCTGTCTGATGGCCCTCATGACTCTCTAGTGCCCCAGGTTATGTCTACAGCAGCTCCTGTTGTGGTCAGTTATTACTGTGTGAACTGCTCTGTAGTGCTTTGCTAAGGCCACAGCGCCAATACGTCAGCAGGAATTTGACAGGCAGCCAAACCATCAGAATTAGTGGGTGGATTAGGGAGTTACCTCTCCTGAGCTTGGGAGCTGGTTTGATGGGAGGGTGGAAGTCTCACAGGTACCCTTGCTGGAAGGTTACTCTAAAAAAGCAAACCGGTATTCAGATGTTTCTGGATTTGGACAAATTCCTGGAAGTTGCTGCAGTTAACCATTTCTTGGAAGCAAGAACTCTGAGTTTTAATCTTTTTCTTTGTAGGTGGAGTACGTGGGATAGCACGCGGTGGTATCGCAGGCCTGACGCTCACTGGCCTCTATGCTCTGTACAACAACTGGGAGCACATGAAGGGCTCCATAGCCCGGCAGTCGCTCTGAGCAGGGCAGCCAGCGCTGGACAGAGGACACGGTTGCAGTCACCAATCAAATCAGTTGCAAGACCTGTCTGGTGCCCCTTCCTATTTTATTTACAATTAGCGTGAAACCAAGGGAAGCTACGCTGGGAGGAACCTCTTGACACCATTTGGCTGGACTGGCCCTTTCCCTCCTGCCAGCTGCTTGCTGGAGGCAGCAATATTTGTTGGACCCGCGAGTGAGCAGAGTGGCCACCGAGATAGAGTCTCCCTGACATGCTCGCCAGCTAGCCCTGGGCCAGAGCTCCACAGCATGCTCCAGTCCCGTAGCTGTACCTGCTGCTCGGTTGGGTGGCATGTCCCACCCTGACAGCGCCTCCTAATAAAGTCTGTGTCCGTAGAGCTGCACTGCACTCCTTCAACACCCAGAGCTCCAGCAGCGGCTGGCACAGGGCAAGGCTTGGCACTCGTGCAGCTCAGGATAAGCTGTTAAAAGGGATACTGGAATTAATAAAAAGGGTGGTACTTACGCAACACTTCTTCCTATGCTTTGCTGTTCCTGCTGTTAAGACAATGAGGGGCTGCTCCTTAATTTAGTTTAGAAGGACTGCTGGGATAGAGTCATGAGGGAGTTGGGTGAGAGGAAAAGAACTAATGGGTGATGCACAATGGTAGTGAGGCATACTGGGCAGGGGCTGGCTGACCCTGCTCCCTGACTTGTAACCAACACAAAAGTAGTTGTTTTTTGGTGCTGTGCCTGAAACCCAGTAACTGTTGCAAGACCCCTGTCATTGGGTTATAAAAACATTTAGGCCTTCTAGGACCTTAAAACTTGTTCAGCCAATAATCAGAAACCAAGACACAGAAGTGCTACTCTTGTTTTCTATTCCAGGATTTATAATTAATGCATTCCCTTCTACCTCCCTAAGTAGTATTGGTAGGTTATTGGCA
Source organism: Aythya ferina (assembly GCF_964211825.1). Lineage (NCBI taxonomy): Eukaryota > Metazoa > Chordata > Aves > Anseriformes > Anatidae > Aythya > Aythya ferina. Next base: position 9,810,575 of record NC_140302.1, on the reverse strand, counting down.
AGATAGATAGATATACGTGTTCTTCAGTGTTGAAGCAAAAGCAGGTATGAAGTATTTTTTGCAAATGAATTGAATGGTGAATTGTGAATTAATTTGCTAGTTAAAATTATTGTATAAAAGCTATTTAAGTTTTTAAGTAGGATAACTAAATAGATCAGAGAGAATGCAAAGGTCAGGGAAAAAGGCAAGAAATGTACTGTACTGCTCAGCAGGTAACGTAATGCAAAACTTTTGATAACTATGATATACCCAACAAAACAGAAACAATAGGGCAGTAGAAAAAAAGTGTAAGTGCTTACCTTTCTTTCTCTCTCTGTCAAGAAACCTTTCTTGAGGAGGAGAGGTCTGAAGACCACCTTCTTATAGCAAGCTCTTTAGCTAACGAGCCTTCACAGTTGACCTCAGTTAGCTTTGCTTGCTACCAGCTCAAAGCAGATGCTCCATGCCAGCACTGAGCTAGATGTAGCACAAAGGAAAGCAGACTGTTTTCTCACCAGCATTGTCAATGTTGTTTCTTGTTGAACCTTACTTACGTTCTGCTTTCTTTCAGTAGGTTGTGTATCAGTGTTGTGGTGTAAGAGTCAGCCCGCCTAGCGCATACTCTTTTCAGGGCTGTACCACAAGAAACTCTTGTCCTACCTGCAGACTGCAGAAAGGTGACTGGGGTGCTAGCTGCGCAGCAGGACACGAGAGAAATGCATATGTTTTTTTTTTCCTCCAGGCTGCTTTTTCTCTCCTCATTGGCATCAGAGGGATCTTCCCCTCCTGTGCTTCTTGGTTTCATTTAATAGGATTTGTACTCCTATGCGCTTAACAACAGAGGCTTGTTGGCCACTTCTGGGGCTGCTGGTGGAGGAGGATTGCTTTTAAGTGTCTGGAACTTTGCCAGGTATCTCGTATTTTTGCTAGAGACTTTGTCAGGAATGAAATGTGACCCAGGAGCTCTCTGCTCCTAGCTGAAATAGGAAAGCTGTGAATTGGAGCAAATGGCTTTCCTCCTTCAGCTGCACTGTGGATAACATAGGAATGAGCTTCTGCGTTAAAAGGTGCCACAACCCCAAGGTGAGGCTGACTCTGAGGCAGCTTAGTTTGTTATCTGGTCTGCAGTCACCTCAGGTTTCTGGGAACTGCCTGCCTCAGGGCAGAGCTGTATGATTTTCTGCAGTAGCTTTGTTTCTAAGGCCACTAGAAGCTTTGGTTTGTAACCTGTTTGCATGCAGTGATGCTTAGCTTGAGGTACCAAACATAACCGCAATGGCAGCAGCCGGGGGCTGGCTCTGGGGCTGAGCACTTGAAGTGAGCTCTGGGTGCAGCAGTGCTATCAAGCGGGGAGAGAGCAGTGGCCATCTGGTAGCATCAGCTTCTGTTTGTATTTGTGGCTCCAAGCTCTCCAAAGCAAAACTGCATTGTAAGGAATCTCTTCATTGTGCTTTATCTACAGGACTTGCTGCATTCACAGTTTACTGGTGCCCACTCAGTGTAAAGCTGCTGCTGCTTCAAGCTGTGACCAAAAGCGCACCTGAGTTCAGTAGGAGTAAAAGGAAGTAAAAGCAAGGTGCAAATGTAGGGTTCGGTTAGCAAGCCATAGTCCTCCCATGGAGAATTACAAAATTGTGGGCACCAGAGGTCTCAGCTGTCCCAAAGGGCGCTGTTTTATCTGCTTGCTGTGCCAGTCACAGCATCAAGTTCTGCTGATAGAGTTCTGATAGATTTACGGCACCTTTCCGTGCTGTGGCAGCAAGTGAGGGAGTCTAAGGTAACAGGTGTAGGGAAAACTGGATGAATTTTGTAAAGCTGCTTTCGTGTAGCCTGAGGAATGGAGCAAGGCAAACTCCTCTTTCACTATTCCCTTTCAGCAAGTGAGTTCTCTTACAGCTGGAGAGAAGTTGTTGAAAAATCATTAGGCATGGCCCAGCAAGCTCAACTTCCTCAGCAAAGCAGGACAGTTAGGAAATTGGTATGCTTTAAATGGGGCCTTGTGTACTGCGAGCAGTGGTGCTCCTGCATGCCAGGCACCACAGTGACTCCAGAGGGTACTAGAGCCTGTTTCAGTGCTCTCGGTGTTCTTAACATTGGGCTTACATCCCCCCAGGAGCCATGTGTAATGCCCCTCGAGCAGCCCTGGTGCCGGGATGCAGCAGGCTTGGACCAGGCTCTTGTCCCCCCGCCCAGAGCTGCTGCTCCCTGCTTTCGCCAGCAGGCACTATGCGGTCGCAGAGCGGGTGGGTCATTTTGCACAGAAGCTAGTTAGAGTCTCCATTCGTTAGGGAAATGCAACACTTAAGGGAGGAGGGGAGGTTTCTTTTCCTCCCTATGGACCTGGAACAGCTGTGGAATTGGGTGTTGGAGCACCCCTCTTCCTCAGTAGGAGGCATCACTAATAATCTCAGCTCACTCAAAAAAAGCCTCTCCAAATACTTGTGAAGCCACAAATAGTGTTCTCTGCTCCTGCTACTTTGTCTTGTGTGAACTATTTATGCCTTGTCTCTGAAAGCTGTACATTCAGCCTTCATGCTGAGGAGTTCCACACATAGCTGCTTCTAAGGCTAGCTCTAGTACATCTGGAAGAAAACGTGCGTATATGTGCACACACCCACAAATGAAATTCAGGCTATCCTGTTTGGAAGGCTGCCAGGCCCAGCTGCGTGTTGTCTCACAAGAATGTTCTCTTCAGGGTACAGAGCAGCTTAAAGGAATAGAAAATCCTCAAAGGAGAAATAAAATATGTCAGTCTGATATTCAAATACAAGGACAGCATAAGAGCTAGAGAAGGACTAACTTGGCAGCCAGACAAGGTATATTTGCCAGCCACAGAAGAGGACTGGAACACATTAGAACAAAAAAATCCATAAATCCTCCTTAAATACTCAGGGCAGTAAGACTCAAACGCACCATTCTGTCTAAATCTGTCTCTTGCAGCACCTGAATAAAGGCCGGGTGCTGTAGCCCTACCAGCTGAGTGTCCCAAGGCCTTCTGTCCCAGCGCAGGCCAACAGGAGGCTGCCCACCATGAGTGCACCAGGGCTCCCTGGCTAGGAAAGCTGACTGCACGGCCACGTGGGCAGCAGCCACACAGAGAACTAAGCCGTGAGCCCTGCTCTGGGATGGGTGCACTGCTGTGGCAGCCTCCAAGCATACGTTAACCAGGCAAGTCTCCTCGGCGCTCTTTTGTTACCCACCTTACAAAGAAGCCGTATCACACACCTTGGCTGCAATTATTTTTAATGGAAAAGACTAAATCGATGTTTTACATAAATATCAATTAGTGATAAGTCAGTTAATAAGTAAAGGAATACATACCCCAAGTCTGAAAGGCTTACAATGAAACTGACAAGGTAGCACACAATGAGGACTACAAGGAATGACAGGAGGTGGGCTGCACTTCGGTCACCTTCAGTAAGTTCAACTGCTAATCAAATTAGGCTATTATTGGAGTTAGTCACAGTGCGGTCTTCCTGTGCAGCAACAAGGACACGTTCAAAGGGGAAAAGGAACTTCAAAACCATCTTTCTGCTTTCAGGAGCAAGCCCCAACTATTAACATACAAGCCTCTAGTGGTCCGCTGATGTTAAGCCCTTTTGGGGTCTACTTGCAGATGTGCAGTGTACCCGTCTCAAAACTTAAATACACAGGTTATTAGACAGGAATGTGGTCACGTGTTGGATCTTGCTAGTTTCTTTTCTACAGCATTGCAAAGAATTTAAATCACTTTTATTTTCAGGCAGGCTTCAGTGACGGGGAAGAGGGGGAGCTATTTTCTGTAGTCATTAAGAGTAAAGAGAGTGGAAGCTGTACCAGAAACTACAAAACTTAACAGTTTTTTCATGCAAACTGACAGATGTGATCCACATTTCTATCTGACTTCTTTTTTTTTCCTATGGACTCAAAAGGTTAAATATAGTGTTCATATGTCCACAGCTATAAGGATCAGAATTATTGGAACCCCACTTTTATATGCACAACAATAGAATTCCACAGCTACAACATTACAGTGGAACAGACAGTGGGATCCACAGTTTGCTGAGTTAGTGCTTCCCAATTAAAACATCGATCTGATGAGAAAGCATCTGATTCCCCAAGTATTACCATTAAGCGCCATGTGGCCAAGATGCCTGTTTTCCAGTGGCTTAGTCAACAGAAGTTCATTTTGAATTATCTAAAACTACCAGAAACATACACGTTTCGTTTTACAGCTGTTCCAGGGAAATTCAAATAGTTACTGAAGGCTGGGGACACAGTAGGTTCTGGATCTACTGATGCTTGAAAGTGAATACTCTAGAAAAGCCCATCAATCCAACTTTGCCCTATTTCTTTGACAAACCCATGTCTACCCTGTCCTCTGACTGGCTCAAAAAGTTGCAAGAAAGTTTTCTTTTAGAACTATGTTTCCAAGTCTCCTGTCTTGTGTCAGGTCCCACACATTCATGTATTTTTCAAAATGTAGACTACACATACTCAGCTGGGAGACAGTGATACACGATGCAAACAAAACCTTTATAGTAAACAACTGCTCAATAAAAAAAAAAATGCTTCCAAAGACAGCCTAAGCTACCTCACAACCCCAATAAGCTGGAACCCAACCCACATCAAAGTTGTAGCAGCTGAAAGTAAATGCAACATTTCTGAAGTTGATGCCAAAGGTGGACATTTGACAGCACCAGAGAGATTCTGCTTTATACTTGCATTGGCTTCAGTATACTTCAATTGACGATCCATTACAAGAAGATTCATGTAGTCCCAGAACAGATACGAATTTACTAATACCTCTATAGTTTCAGATTGCTTATGCTCAGTGGGTGTACATTTCAGAATTAATCATAACAAAGAGGCATCTTCTGCATCATAACTCCTATATTTTTTGCTATAATTTTAGAAGAAAAAGCAGATGGCCAAACACAAACACAAGAAATCAGCTGGCTGCAGTCACTCAGTGTGATGTGCGATTGATCAGCAGGAAGGGGACAGTTTCAGTGCTTCCAGTTCTTCACATCTAAACAAATTTAAAATAGGATTATTCTTTTCAATCTATGACACACAGAAAACAGTAGTTCTGGAAAAAGCACGTATAAGACACTAGAAAAAAATCTAGAACAGTTTCTAGAACTCGGTATCTTGCCTTGTAGGGGTTGCTAACACCTGCTTGCTAAGAAGAATGCCTTTTGTCATTTTTAAGAACAACGATTAAGAGTTAATCTTGGCAGAGAGGACAAACATGGTGCAAATACACTACCAAAATAAGAAAGAAGTCGCCTAGACGTTTAGAGATGAATTACATGTTTTAGTTACAACAGAAGTTACCAAGATTTCACCAAATATCAATGTTTAATTGTGATCTAGTCAACTTCCCTTCCTGGCTTGGAATCAAGAGAGGAGTAGTGAACAAAACAGAATGGCCCAAGCTGCTAAGAAGGTGCATGGGAAGGAAGTTTTACAGAACCACAGAGATCATTTAGGCTGGAAAAGACCTCTAAATCAGCTAGCCCAGTCTAACCGAGCACTGCCAAATCCATTAAACCATGTCACTAAGTTCTACATCTAGTCCTTTTTTGATCTTGATGCTGTTAAATACCATTTCTATAGATCTCTGAAGATGAAAGCTGCTGCCTCCTCTGTTCTGTACCCAATTTATGTTTAGGCTCAGGTACTCATTCTGTGTATCCTACCTGTAAAGGAGTGCGATACAGCCATTTTTCGTTATCTCCATTGAGCTTCATACAGGCAAAAAGGTCACAAACTGTAGGAAGGCCAAACTCCTGGAAAAGAAATCACTTTAATTACTGATAGCTACACATAAAGACATGCTAGTGCCTCTTCAAATTCTGTCAGGCATTCATAAAGAAAATAAAACTGAATCCTGAGCCTTTGAGATTAATACCTTCTTCATTTAAGACTCATTTCAGACTAACGTCATTTTAGTTAAGACTACTTTAGTTAAGACACTTCAGAATTAATTCTTTCTGTATGTTAAACACTGGCCTCATCTACTTAATTATTTAAGTAATAATTGCTGAAAACACTAAAAGAGCTTAAAACACAGCAGTAGCAAAAACTTAGGAGCATGCTCACTTGTGCTTTCTTGCGTAGGAGCCATTTATCTTCCACTGGAGGTGGGTTAGCATTTTCTAGGTTCTTGGAAGTCAACACCCAACTATTTACGTTCAAGGGAAGGTGGAATGGAGCCAAGAGGTCTACAAAAGGACTCTTGAAACTATTCGCTTTTTCCCTGCTTGCCTTTTCTTCTGCACTTTCTGTTTTGTGCTCAGACTTGGCTAGCCAGCTTGTCAGAGGCCTTTCAAGCAGCACTTTCCATGGTTCTGCTATCTCTGCTGAATAATCCACTTTCTCTACGCTAACAGGCTCCCCTGCGAGCTGCTGTGAGGGGTTAAGCCAGGTGTTGGCAAGGGACTTTGTCTTCTCATGCTCAGGGTTTGGTACAGCTTTCTGGCTTACTGGAACTCCGTTTTTATCCTTCCCTTCCTTCTTCAGAAGCCATTTACATAGAGCCACTTTTCCACAGTTTTCATCACAGACGCATTCTGAAAAGCTGGTGCATAGCTCATTAGCTTTGCACACATCTTCCACTTTGAAAGGGGCCTGAGGATGCTGAAGAAGCCAAGCATTTACGGCAGATGTAGTGGGTGATTTCTTTCCATCAAGATGCTCGTTCAGGCACTTCAGGTTTCCCAGGTTCTCAATTTCCACGCTTTTGACCTGGCTGACACAACAACTGGTGCACGTTTCACCTTTGAGGAGCCAATCATTCATATTAAATTCTTCCCTAAAAGGTTTGAATTCATACTTCCATTTCTCATCTGAAGCACTACTTCCATTTTCCACCACAGGCGTAAGCAGCCAGTCAGAAAGGTCCACCTCTTCTTGTTCCAGGCATTCCAACTCCTCCACCTTTTCCATGGAAAAGGATGAGTTGAAAGTAGAGGTGGAGTCCTTGCAAGCAGGGGAATCTGCCTTCCCAGCAACATTGTGCTGTTGATTCTGCAGGAGCCAGTTTTCCAAATCTTTCAGATTTCCCCAGGCTTGCTCAAAATAACAGACTTTGGGAGAACTTAAATCCTAGTAAAAACACATCAAAATGCATTTATTAGCACTAAAAGACAACGTTCAGTACCTGTTGCCACAATTTTATCATAGAATATTCTGGTACGTGCAGAAGTATTACTGGAGCATGAGGCAGAGTAAAGAGAATTAATGAAGATCTAATTCCCACTGTGCTGCATCTCTAACCACTGTCCCCTTTATTAAACTAGATTAGTGCATAAAAGGCGTACCTGGCTGGGTTCCGACACGCATTTCTGGGTAACCCATTCTTCAAGATTGGTGCTGGGAACATATGGAGCCTGGCAAACACCCACAGGTCTGCTTCCAAGTAACCAGTCAGCAAGCGAGGCACCCACTGTCCCACACAATGTTTTCTGCTGGTAAAAAGCATTCTTGGTTATGGAAGTGTGTAATTGCTGAGGCAACTGATGGTGAACATCAAAACGAGCAATACCTCACATCAGTATTTCTGAACCAAAAGAAAAACCCAAAGTTCCTTCTAGTTAAAACAACAACAACAAAAAAAGATCTTCGATCACCTGTATGACTTGTTTTGTGATCCTAGATTATTCAGAGAGGGAACGATAAGAAAGGAAAAGACAACTTCTACAATGCACAGGTCTGATGCATAATCCAGCCGTAACACTCCTTTTGACCTCAATTCCTGTTACTAATTTGCTACCCTCTGAATCTTCACTGACACTGTTTCTGAGCAGAGCCCAACATCCTGTTTCCTGTGAACTCCTGGATTAAACCTCATTGGATAGTTCCAAGTCCTGATGTGACAACATTCAGTTAAAATATTTGGACTGACAATCAAACTCCAAATTCACATTCATGTATCTCCTTGCATGTCTGCTCCTGGAGCAGCTAGAACAGCAGATTACTAATGCTTACCACAGCAACTGCTACTGGCTGCTCAAACGTCTGAACGAACAAAAGTCATTTCTCAAGCCAGCTAACATACTATGCGTGAGTTCTCCTTTTACCATTGCTTACAGTGAAACGTTCACAGATACAAGTCCTAATCTTACCTGCTCACAGTTCACTAGGGGAAAATTCTGCCCTGGGAACCAGGGAGAAGCATTCTCTCTCTCTGAGGTCTGCTATAAGGAAAGAAGAGTGAAATTCAATTTAAATCTCAATTTTGTCCAGTTTCAAGGATGATTTCTACAATGAAGCAGAAGCAAAGCGCAGTTGCAGCTGGTCAGCTCTTTGTAGCTAATCATTTTCTCAATATTTAAAAAAAAAACACAAAGATTTGCTCTAAAAATACTGCTCCCACTCTACTGCCTTTTAAGAGAATTATCTCCAATAATACAGAAGATACACTACTTACGTAAGAATCCCAAAACATTTATAAATCACAGACAGCTTTCTACAATGTAAGTATTAACATCTAAAGAAAATATTATCATCAGTTTTCATTTGCTGGAACCATAATTCCCTCTGTCTCTGCCAAAATATTGAAGTAACATATACAAAACTAGATCTAAGCTCAGTGAAAATCACAATTAGGTGCATAATTAATAAACCACCGTGTATATATTACATAGCTAGAACTACATGACTTGTACACAAGATTTATTCAAGCTCTGACTGAAAGTGGAAATACTACTTGGCATATATTGCAATACTGCCTATATATACACATATCTGTGTGTGTATGAAGTATTGCAGTCCAGGAAAAGTCTTGATGCTTACCATTGTTTTAATTGAACCAAATGAGGTAATAGCCTGGCGAAGGTAGGATGTGTCAGCCTCAAAATTCAGGACAGAAGACTCCTCTGGTTTAAGAGTAAGACTCTCCAGTCTGAAAAAATAAGATGGTAGTTACAGAAATGTTAAAAAGAAAATTGCAACCTTCTACATGTCATCTGTCATGTTTTGGGAAATCAGTCTGTTATTTCATAAGAAGGTTTCCAAAGTGATTTGGCACTAATTAACTAAAAGATTTTTACCGTTTGCACAAAAATAGGGAGATGCCTGTTCACAAACCATGAAGAAAGTAAACAGCCAACAAAACACAAGTTTTTCCTTCACATTTCAACAGTTAATATTTGAAAAAGTCTGCACGTCCGAGCCCACTGCTTTTCATGGTTCTGTTTTGGGTTTTTCAATCTGATAAAGATGAGAGGAATCATACTTCAGACTGCTTTAAAGATCTTACTTCTAGGAACTAACTATTATGAATTAGATCTATTATTAGTTCTCCTAGAATACACAAACTGGATTAAATTCTTAAGTCAAAATAAATACCAATTATGCTAGCTTGCAGAGACAATATTTACCTCTCCAGACACACTGAAATCTGGTTTGCTAGTTCGTTACTGTAGGAGCGCTCCAGCTGATGAATAAGGCAATTGAACTGTCCCAAATACTGCACAAAGACAAAACACACATTACTGCTTTCGCTTCTCAAGTTACAATGGAGAAAATACTTGCAGAGACAATTTATTTAAAAATCCCAGTGCAACAAAATCAATTTGCAGCCAGATCTTACCCAATACAGCTGCTGAGCTTGCTGCTGCAATGCTTCCTCTTTCAGCTGCTGGATCAGGTCTACCTGCTCGAACAGCCAAACTTCACGACTGCGCAGGCATTCCAGGTGGCGACTTATGTGGCTGTGAATCTTAGCTTTTACCTGTAAGGCAACAGGCACCACTTCTGTAATATCTGTCACACAACAAGCATATACTGTACTAATTACAAAACATTTGCCACAGAGAAGTGGTATTTCTGTACCCATTTATTTCTCAAACGCTAACCACAGTTGCCCGCAGCACATGACTCACAAGGCAGTGCAAGTTCCAAGGCTACCTCTGAAGGAGTATCAAATAACAGGGCTGTTTGCAATCTCTCTCTTTTCTGATGTTTCAGCCAACAGCTACAGAGAATTCTGCGTGCCTAAGCTGGTAGCACAGGAGTAACTTTATCAAAAACACACCCAAGTTACACACCATGATACTTGCCTGTCTCTAGGGAGATTTCATATCATCATTATATGATAAAGTACTCTAGAGCAATTAAAACTGTCATCAAAGTCATATTAGTTATTAATGCATTCTAATGAATTAAAAATTACCTCCCGCCAGTTCTCTTTAATCTGTTGCTCAGCCTTGACAATTCCAGATATAGCTGCTTCCAAGTCCTTCTTTGCTTGAAGGCACTTTGCCAGTGGCTCGCTGCTGCAGGAATTTCTACTTCTATCTTGTGGTGGACTCATTCTTAAAGTATTCCTAAAATAGGACAAAAAAAAAATCTTAATAGTTTCTATTCCTCTTTAAGGGAAGAAGAAGGGCATCACATGAAGAACCATCTGCACTGCTTCGCTATTAAGGTGAACAAAACAGCCTAAGACCCTACACCGACGGAAGCTTTCTGTGCAACTGAAACCGGTCTCTAGAAATGCCTTTGCCCAGGGAATTTACGCAACCACAGGAAAACCAACAGATTCTTGACAACAGGTCCAACCACAGGAGCTTAGGCAATCCTCCCAGCTGCTCACATTCCTCTGGCATTTGTGCCTAGCCAGCAGACTCCAGCACTCAGGAGCTGATCCGAGCAGGGCTCAGCAGAGCTGCAGAAGCTGGGAAGAATGGCCTGGCAAGTGGCAGCCACTATTTGAGTCATCCTTTTTTCACCTGCGGGCAATTTAATCAGCTCCCTTAAATTCCCTCATAAATAAGAAAATTCTTACACAGTCTGATCAGCTCAAAAACCAAGCACTGACACAAAGACCACTCTTTTTACTAAGCTGCAAAGGCCAAAACTTACTGTGGCTGCCCATTATTTTTGTTATGGTCACAGCCTTAGTAACTTTCTTAGCTTCAGCATATCCTCAACAGGGCTCAGATACAAAATTTCTAAGAAGTTATGCTAGTAAGGATTTTGGAAATAAGGGAAAAAAATAAATACAGATTTTAAGCCAAAAATGGGAAGAACCGTTAAAAACATGTTTTCTAAACAATGGGTATTTGTTACCCCAGAGTTTCAATTCTCCTGTTCAGTTTCACAGGATCCCTGAAGAATTTCACAGTATCTCTGAACTTAAGATTTATAGAAAACACCCCATTTAAAATGTTAAAACTCAGCAATAACAGCTATGGAAACAATCAGCAGAATTAAGAGGTTTACATCTATCAATCAAAGTACTTTACAGATTTCACCACCCCACTGGAGGTAACTCAAAGAGTATTTCCAATACAACAAGACCACAGAGCTCATGTTACTGAGCAGCTAGTTAGTCCGCAACTGCCAAACTCCACAACTGCACAAACTGCAATCCAAAAATTGCAGTTTACAACATGAATACAACACGAAAAATACAACATGAACCAACAGAGCTGCTTCTTGCCCCTCTTGTTTTGGATGGCTGTACCTGTACGATCCAAATGCTTAAATACATATCCACTGTCTGACGTACATCCTGCAGGAAAACCTAAGTGGGAGCCCAGCTCTCAGAAGTAATCTAAAATTATTACCACAAAGTCAGGGAGATACCCAGCCAAGAAAAGAATGACACAAGATATATTCAAAGGTGTTGTATACTCAAAATAAAAAATATATATATTTTTTTTGATTATATTCTTGTGCAACAACCACAGTCAAAGTCTGAAAGGCTGAAAGCAATTGCCTTGTTTACTTACAGCATAAATAATGCACTTAAAGGGCTGTCATGCAAATGACGTTATGCGTGTATCTACAAATGCCAAGTCCGAGCAAAGTATACCGCACTGCTATGTAAGCATTTTCTGAATTTATGTCACAGGGGAATTCTGCAGGATGCCTGAAGACAAGCTGCTTCAGTTTTTACAATGTAGATTAGCAACTTCATCCTGGCACAGGTAAATTTAAGAAACTCCCACACGGTCCCCATATGATCTCTGAAAATACTTTCTTTTTTTCCTCTTTGTTGTGCATGAGCCTCTCTCTGGCACCACCGGAGCCTCCCTGCAGCCCCCCTAAAATGGCCGTTCTTTCACTGCGAGCAGCGTCCCAGCCGAAGCCAACAGCCAGATCTGGCTCCTCGGTTCAGTTCTCCCGTCCCCTGGGACGCGGTGAGGCCCCGCTGTGCCGCCCCCAACACCACCGGCGGCCCCAGAGGCACAGGGCTCAGCCGGCAGCCCCACCGGCTGATAAGGCAGCACGCCTCCCTGCACGTAATCGGGGGAGAAGTTGGGGCTAGAAAACAACAACACGCCTGAACAAGGCTTGAAGATAATGTAATTGCTGCTCATAAAATACTTGTCTTTACAGGGGAGGGGAGAAAAAATTGGCTGTTTCTCAGTACCCAAAAACTTCAGTGGAGCGCTGGTATTACAAAACCCCTTCAGCTAAACCTGGTGCTGACAGCTTCACCCCCCTTAATGCTCTGCATAATCTCAGCCTTGGGATCTTTTGATTTTCTTTGTAGCTCAACCTCCTGGCCAGAAATTGTTTTCTAAGGCTGTAATTATGCACGGTGCAGCTGGGAGCAGAGGACAACCTCTCTTCCCACACGGCTTGCTGACAGGCCGGCAGAAACTGCTTTTCCTGGCTTCTCACTTCCAGCACAGCCACCCCTGCTGCTGCTGAAAAGATCCTTGTTTTCCATTGCCAATGCACAGTGCAAACCCTCAAAAAGATGACCTTCCCGAGCCCTTACCAGGAGGCTGCCCCGAACAAAACTCGCGTTTAAGAGACTATTTATAATACGGAATGATTTCTTTGAGCTGCCAGGGCCAGGCTGTTCCCGAGGGCTCACCGCCCGGGCTTCATGTGGTTTCCCACCAGCTGGCCTGTCTGACCCGAAGGCCCTCTTCGCTCCCACACCGCCCCACCAAACCAGGAGCTCCTCGTCAGGACCATCCCGGGGTGGGCGCGTGGGAGCTGCGGTCAAGGAGCGAAGCACCGTAGGCATAAGAGCCGAATCTCAGAAATTTCCATTTCAATCCAAAAATAACAAGCGCCGTTCCGAGCACGGCGCCAACGCCACAGACGGCCTACCTGTGCGGAGCCTCAGCCGGGGGGTGCCGTGCTGCGGGGCTGGGAGCCGGGCCCTCTGCGGGCAGCCAGCTGCGGCGCTGGGCAGCAGGCGAGAACCCGAAGCAGCGCGGCGAGGAGCGGCACGGCCCTGCCCGAGCCTCAGCCCCAGCGCTCCGGAGGGGCCCTACCCCGCGGCGGGGAGCTACCCCTGCAGACGGCCGCCGGGCTGTGCCCGAGCCACCCGGCCGCGCACCGCCTCCCGGGGGCTCCCCGCTGCCCACCGCCTCCCGGCCCAGCCCGCCCCTGAGTCCCGAGGCCGGCGGCACCCGCAGCCCCCCGGCCCCGCGCAGGGCTCCCCCCGTCCCGTCCCGTCCCTCACCGTGCTGCCGCGGAGCGCTCCCTCGGGCTGGCGGCGCCGCGGCTCAACGGCGACCCCGGGCCGCTCTCGCGAGAGCCCCGCCCCAACCCGCCCCGCTCGGCCCCCTGGCGGCGCGGCGGAGCGGCTGCAGCGCCGGGCGGGGCGCGGAGCCGAGGGGACACAAAATGGCGGCGGGGCCGGTGAGGGGACGAAGGCGGAGCCCCACGGGGCGACGGCAGCACGGGCGGGGGTTCAGCCCCGCTGCCCCCTCTGAAGAGGGAGCGGGGTCTCAGAGAGCGTCCTGCTGCACCCTGTGCCTCGGCACCAGCCCCACCACGGCACCTGAGGAACGCTCGCTGCTACAGCGATTTTCTTCGCAAATGGGACAGGGCTTATGCACAGCCTCTAAAAGAATGTTTCTGGCACTCAGTTAGACCAGACGTCCTTCAATAATGGCAGTAATCTGAGGGAACCAGCTGTGTTGACAGCACCCCATAACATAATTTACTTTTATTAAGCTGAGCTGGCACCATGGCTGTCCGACAGACAGGATAGGGCAGCCGCAGTGGACCCACAGCACAGCAGAAATTAGAGAAAAGGCATCATTGCAGGCAAAGAGGAAAGCGTCTGCCCCTGGGGCCTGCGCCTCATCCCCTTCTAGCAGCCTCACACACGTCCATCCCCAGCTGTCCCCCAGTGCTGGTCCTGGGCAGGCAGCAGCTGACAGTCCCAAATGGTCGAGGGAAGTACGTGTGTACTTTATACACATACTTCACTTATGTAATGAAAGTAAAAACCGCCAATACAGTCATTTTAATCCTCACCCAACTTGATCTGCCTTTTTTTTCCCCCTTTAATTTTTCTCTCCTGAAAGCCTCCGAAGCTTCAGCTGGTAGAAACATCTCTGTGACCACTTCATACACACATAAGCTTCTGCAGATACAGGAGATTCTTTGATGGCCAGAAATTACATCTTCCCAGTTACCAACTGGAAAGCACCCTCAGTTCAGATATGATGTGTACAGAGTGCTACTCACCATGCTTTACAAATGAGAGGAATTCCTGTATGTGTTTTGTAGGACTAGAATAGGTTTGACCACATCTTCAGTGTAAGCAGGCATGGCCCAAAGCCAGACAAAACTTTGCTCACATGATCTATTATTTATCAGTAACTGGTTCAACAGCAGCCACTTCCAACTCACACTATTTGTGTCACTGAAAAATTGTCATAAAGGCAGTGCATACCTGTAGCTAGACTTCCAAGGCCAGGACTACTGCTTTGCTTCAGCGCCTGACAGAATTGTCCCTGTGGCATTTGGCTGAAAATACTCTCTGCCACAGTGTGCTGGCCAGTCTAAAATACAGAGAAATACATTCAATAAGCAAAGGCATACCCCAACAGTGGTTCACTGATCCCAGACTCAGTGGCTCCAACAACTTAAAATAGCGAGGAAGGAGTTGAGTAAACAAGTCCTTTGTAACATCCTGTATAAACTACATGGTCATTTTTTAATAACTACACAGCACACGTGGGATGTTAAAAAGGCTGTGAAGTTAAGAAGTCAGAACATCAATGGAGAAGCTTACAATGTGCGTGTAGAGCTCACTGCTCACATTTCAGGAACCTAGTTTCCTGAAGAGCTGCATTTTGGGTTGCAAGCCCATGTGTTTTTCACCCTGCAGTTACCTGGTTTGGGAGACGGGGGGACAGGGCAGGACAGCTGCTTTCCGTTTGGCTGCTTTGAGGATGGCTCAGAGGCAGGCTAAGGGTGAGCAATCAGTTTTGTGCCCAGTTATCGAACACAAAGTTTCCAGTGGCCTCAGGACATCTTCTCTGAAACATTGTTCCCAGAGACTCACTTTGCATCTAGATTAGAAATATAAAAAGCATTAAAAAAAAAAAGTACTCCTGCGCAGTGTATTTCTCCAATCATCCATTACCTCCTGCTTGTTATGGCAGGGTTGGGAGGGATGAACTTGACTAGGTTATAATTAATTGTCTTGGCAAAAGACATTTGGCTTCTGCAAAGCTAGAAAGCCAGGAAAATGATGCAGGGAAGAGCATCTGGTACTGGGTAGGAGTCTCCAATTTTCATGTCCCCACTTGAAAGAAATACTTTATGTCACACAGAGCCATAAAATACCCAGATTGTTGTTGTTTCTCTCACAGAAACATGGACTATCTTGAATGAGAACCTGAGGAGAAGACACGAAGCACCCTGAACACTGCTGCCGTGGTGCCTGCAGCACAAAGGCTGGATCCAGCTCCTGGGGGTGTGGAAGGCGTGGAGCTGACCCAGGTGGGTTCCCCCGCCACAGCAGCACCTGTACTGGAAGGCAGGAGTGGGGCTGCCGGGGAGGTGATGGCAGCAGAGAGCCGGGGACCTGCTTTCTGCAGCCCTGGGGGGCAGGGGCTCTGTCAGCACTCATGCACAGCACCCACAGGCTCACAAAGGCAGGGAGGGAGGCATATGAACAGTGTGCAACGTCAAACAAATCTAACTCACCTAAAACTGGTTTTTACAAAGCTTCAGCCTACTTCAGATCTATCACAGATTCAGACTGTAATGAAACAGCTGTGTAAGGTTTTCCTCATATGCATTTATAAATACACACTCACACATTTATACAAACACTCCAGCCAGAACTGAAACAGGAAAGGCATCCCAACGTAGGCTTAAGGCACAAGGGCTGCTTTATCTGACAGCTTTGCTATGCTCTAGGGTTTGCTGTTATTTGGCAGAAGTGGTTTGCTGAACAACAGACATTATGCAGTCAAAACAGGTCTCTTCTGCTTTTTCAGAAACACTTATATTTTTCCAAGATCCTTTTAAAGAAAGCCACTACAGCAGCATGGCACTAAATTAACCCATAATTCTGTTAGAGTGAGGTTGATGCTGAAAAGTCATAACACTTAGCAAATACAGATCGCTGAAAACAAGGAAGAAATGAATAACATAAACCATAACACCATAAATTCAAATTAATATACAGGCTTGCATGAAATTGGATTCTCAGAGGCAATAGTATTTGTAGGGTTTTCCAGACAACACAACCACAGGGCAGCATTAAACTGATACGCATGCAGGGATTTCAGCTCAGTCCCAATGTGGGGTGAAGAAATGTGCAGTACAGCCAGTGCTAGCAGTAGGGCAAGTAAATTATCTGCAGCTATTGCAAAGAGAGAAAGGACTGACTTTTTGTGCATGTATCATTACTGATGGTGAAGTGTCTGTGGCAGGGGAAGGACCCGAAATACCAGCTCCTGCTGTCAGGGCAGTATAGCGCAGGTCAGATCACACCACCCAAGCCCCAATGGTTCTGCCTGCTTAGCACACAGCAGAGAGCTGCTCGTCAGCAGTTTTGCACTGGAAGGCACAAACAAACGGGTGTTTCTGCAAGGTTCACTGCACAGGGAGCTGTGAACCCATCTCTGCTTTACAGTTAAAGTTGCAGGATAGAAGCAGGGACCATAAGGGGGGAGGAGTGGATCTGTACTGCCAGGCTGCGCACCAGGTGGAGCTAGGAGATGCGTTCTGGCCAGCAGCATCACTGCACAATACTTCATGGAAGGCTCCTGACCCAGATTTGTGAAATAATGCTACCTTTAACCGCAGGGGGGACGAAATTTCTCCTTTACTACATTGCTGAGCCACAGCTACACAAACAGCATTGTTGTTGGAGTTGCCTTTTTTTTTTTTTTTTTTTTTGCCAGTAAGTGAGCAGGAGGTGGTTGGAACAGGATGGAGGTTTGCAGCGTCATTTCCTCGCTCGGGCTTTCCTCTGCGTTTTCTAAGCTTCCTTCACATGCTGTCTGAGTGGCGTAGCTATAGTGTATTGAAAGGCTGATAATAAGATAGATGACATCTGTTTAGGTCACATATTTGATAGGATTAATGCTTCTAAAGACTTACAAGCTACAGCTTAGTACTCTGCTATCTGAACACATTGGCCCTTGGACATGTGATGGCTGCCAACTCAAGGCCCAGCATTTGCAGCGACCCAGAAAGATGGAAGCTGGACACCCAAGTGACTGTGCCAACAGCTGAACACTCATTTCCTTCTTTGATGCCAGTCAGCACAAGAGACGGGGTACTTAGTCCTGCACCAGGACTTCACAGTTCAGCCCCTCTCCAAGGACCTGTCTGCAAAGCATCTTCTGGAAGAAGAAATAACTCAGCAACACCATTTTTTGGGGAGTATAGAGGTGTTGCCCCACAAAATGGGTATGCTTGTTTAAGCTTACATAGGTGAATAAGGAGCACACCCATTTTTATACAGGGCAGAATTTTTGGCTGCAAGCTTCTTTACGAGTGAGAAAAGGAACAAAATCCCGTTAAGCCATACAACTTAACCATCTCTTCCCCTTCACAAACCATGTGGTGCTCTCTAGAGCTAGCCCCCTTGCAGGGCAGGTGAGCGGGCTGCCACTGACTGCCCCATCTCTCAGCCACGGACACGAGCTGCCCAGGGCTCTACCCAGAGGCTCACAGGCATTAGTCTCCTTATTTGCAGAGAGCCAGCTGGATCTTTTGACCTATTTAAATAACAAGGCTTTGGAAAGAATCTCGATAGGCATGTTGTTTTCATCATTTCAGATCTATAGTTGTGAATAGCAGGAAACAAAAGACAGCTTAGAAACCAAAACTCCCCCTTCTCACTTAGAGTCCTAAAAGGGAAAGGCACAAGTGACTGATGCAGCCAGGTTATTTAACTGGTATGGCAGGAGTTGATTAGAATGATTTATTTCCATCTCATAAACCCACATGCTGCCTCCCTCTCTTTTGCCAATTAACAGTATTACTTAGCACTAATAGACTGCTTTCATTTTCAAGGGGCTTAGGAAGACGAATTAATCACCTCAACATGTCTGAAGGGAACAGATGGCAACGAAGTATTAACATTGCAATTTCACAGTTGGAAAAGCTCCCAAAAGAGGGGGCTAGCAGTGTCTGGAGGGCACCTGGCCCTGCTCCACGCTTGGAGCCAGGACCCCTGGTCTTGTCTCTGCCCAGAGACTCTGCTTTATTCTAACCTCACCACACATTGCTTCTCCTGAGCAAAGCTGCACAGTTTGTATCACTCCATCTTTAACGAGGAATAACATCCTTCCAGAAGGCCTCTTACCTCAGCATGTCTCCAGACAGGTCATTACTGCTTTGGATTTAAAAGACTAAATGTCTATCCAATAATGCAATTAGTCCAGCTTGCCATTATTTCTTACTGTCTATAAGCAGAGAAGCGATCAGGAAGAAATACATTCCTCAGGCCATACAGCAGAGATGCTTTTTTTTCCTCTGAAACATCTGTGGTTACAGCTGGGCACAGGACAGCTGATTGCATTTTCCTCCCCACTCACTCCAGTCTGAGCAGACCAGGAGTAGCATTGCTCTGTGGGGCCTTTTGGCTCAGCTGCACAGGACACAATTTCTCAAGCTACATCCAGAAGTGAAGCTTATTCTAGCGCAGATGTTCCTAAAGCAAAAGAGAAAAAAAAGGGTGAGATTTGTGGCCATTCTTAACAGAACCAGCTCAGGATCCAGGCTGTAACAGCTAGCAACTGAAAGATCGCTTCCAGCAACACGAGGCCAAAAGCAAATTAAACTTGCCAGAGAAGACCGAATAAATAAAAGCAATGGTTTTAGAACTGGTGTTACACTGACTAAGCAACTCTTCAGGGTAGTTTTATTTATTTTATTTGAATGAATTAACTATGAAAGGTTTTTATTTAAAGCATTAAGAAAAGCAGTCTCTACTTCAGCTATTAATCCTATAGCCACAGATGACCTCAAATTACACGTGAGATAATGAACTCAGTCAGTGACAAATGTCTGACAGGTCTTGGCCTCTCCTCTGGGAACAGTAACAGTAAATATGGTGACATACCTCCTTTGTTACTATAATAATTGAGTGAAATTAATTATTATAACTTCTTCAGAGCTGTTTTATCAGCATACTGATATCATCAGTCTGTGCTAAACCACTGACCTAAGCACCTCAGCCCATTATCAGTCCCATAGCCATCAAGCAGCATTTACAGTTCAGTCCTTCTAGAGACATCAGTTACTGTGCAGGGATGACTTACCATATCTGGAACATTGCATTTGCAGGTGGCTGTTCCCATGTTTCAAAGGAAAGAAAGAGCACCATAGCAGAAGTGTTAAAGTTGCCAGTTCTGGAAACTGAGGATTTGTACCAAACGCAGGCCCAATTTAACTGTTTTTCAAATGGGCTCAAGAAAAGAACACACTCCGATTTCACCCTTGCTTGACAAACATCTAGATTTAGCATAGATCCACTCAACTATAAATCTAGAACATGTTTTCCTTCTACTTATATATAAAGTAGAATGAAATGGATTTTGATTTTCCTAAGTTAGAAAGCATTCAAAAACAGAGGTAGTACTCACATTTACAACAGTTAACATTTGAACAGAGATCTAACATGAAGAATACGTAAGTACAACCTGATTGAATTTCAATTAAAAAAAAAGAACCCAAATGCAGTGATTTTTTTTTTTTTTAAAACATGCATTCACCATACAAATAAACCAACTTATTTTATCCACGTAGTTAACATTCGGATGAGTAGGGATTTTTCCAAGTGTGCACTAACATGTCTTGTATTTTAAACCTTTCCCAAATCATAGGAAATCCATAGATACAAACACTATTTTTGTTACCAACAGGTTTCTTGACAATTCTTTCACTTCAAACAGGCTCTGCGCTATATCTGTATTACAGTATAAAAAAAAGGTTTCTCAATGGGAATTTGTTTGCTTTACAAAATTGTTTTGGAGAGAAAATAAATCCTTAAGCTGCCTGAATGACTAAGGCACTCAGAACAAATAATCTTATTTTGAGCTGTACTTTGATGAAGACAAAATCAGACACTTGACATCAGATCAGATATGGAGCATGGGACTGGTGAACACTACATGCAAATTGTCCTCTGTGGCTTATGCCACAACAAAGTAACCACTTCAGGACAGACACACATAAAAGGAACTCTCTGGAAATTACTTTTAATATAAGAAAATCAAGACTGCTTTTGAGTTGTAGGGTATGATAGTGTGACAGACTATTATGAACAGCTTTTGTTTCGTGTCTTCAAGAAATAAACATTCAATATGCAATTCACATTACATGAGTCATCTTTGGTAATACTTCACATTTGCATCAGTTGGTAAACATCAGTTCTGCATATTGAGGGTGTAATTCATCATAACTACAGACTATTTTGAAAGTTGCAGGAGCATCCTCCAATTACACATCAGCTTGCAAAGGGATGAGTTCAGGCTAGTAATAACAGTCACATCACAGAATTGTGTAGCAAAAGTTAGTTATTTGTAATACAGCATTCACCACTTTGTCATTTTGTCTACAACTCAAGTGGGTTTACAGTCAGTATTAGCATAAATTAACAGCAAAGTAGCTACCGAAACTTAGTGAGCAGGATGGAAAGCTAAGAATTTTGATTAAAGCATCATTTCCTAACTCTGCTTAACCCTAAATTATTAAAAAACGGAAAAAAAATCAACATTATTTTAAAAAGATGCATCATTTATAAAAGGTCTTATTCCTTACAATATTATGTAAAACCAACATAGAAGAGTAAGGGCTACATTAAATACAGTCAAAGCAGTCAGATGACATGACAGAGACAACCCTACGTCCTCTGTTGTATTGCCCAATCATGAGTTTTTCCTTGCTTTGCTGTGTAGCTGATGGCCACTGAACTTTTCCCACTTATCCCAAAGTGGATTGTCCACATGTACTTGTGTTCACACTTAAGAGCCAGCATTATTTACAATTGAAAAAAAAAAAAAAGCATGGCTGTCCTACAGCTATGCTCACTCCACTGCAGAACTGGAACGAGTGCAACAGCTGGGGTATCTCAGGGAATGCATCATTGTTCTGAAGGGCCTTTTCTTCCCTGTTTTATCAGATGTCATCTCCTTATTGAAAGAATCCTCCTTTCTTTTCCCAGCCAGCTGAAGGGGCTCTGTCTGGAATTGTTCTATTTGAATCTCAAGATGTTTCTGAATGGCTAGGCCAAGGACCTCTGGATCCACAGATGCCCCATACACTTCCCATGTCATTCCTTCATCATCCCATCTCACTTCACGTACAGGAGATTTGGGGGCCTCCAGGTCTTGCTGCTCCAGGTTCACCTCTGGGAACACATGTGAGTGACCTTCTGCTGCAGCTGCTGGGCTTGTTGCCACAGATTTACATTCCATGGTGGGAAGAGTTTGTACCTCGGCATCTCTATGCTCAAGAGCTGCTTTTAGTCCTTTGGTTAGATCATTCACAGAGGTCATAGTCCACATATCCTTGGTTTTCATTACCACATCTGTGCCTTGATGGTTGCTAAAAGCAGCACAGGCAGCCTGTGCTTCTGGAGGAGATCTTTCCTGCTGAGTGCAGTGCGGAACATGCTGCAGTTGTTCTCCAGGAATGCTACAGCACTTCAGGACTCTCTTGGCATCCAGGCCTGATTCACTTACTGAAGACACAAGCTTAGGGTATGTCAGAATGTCTGAAGTAGAAAAGGAATGAAAATAGCCAGGGGCTGCCTGCTCTTTTCCTGACTCACTAACCGAGCACACCAACTGTGGAACAAGTTGTATAGATGGTATGGGCAAAGAATGGCAATAGGCAGGGACGGTAGCATCTAATTTCAGACAGGAGTCCTGCCTTATATTACAGGGTGCTGCAGAGTTATGAACTGGCACCACCATCGGTGAGTATGCAGAGTTTGGAACATTACCATAAATCAGACCACCGTGAATAATCCCAGTGGCTTGACTGAACATTGTTCTGTTGGGGAAACCATTGCCAGGCATGTGGGGTCCGAGAACAGCACTGTGAAATGTTCCAGGATCTGTGTAAATGGTAGTGTTACGTGGAATACCACCACTGTCAAAGCTATTTGTGGGTACTTTTTGGTCTGTAGGTATTGCTGGAAGGTGAGTCCCAAGGTTTTGAAAGTGAGATGTGTTTTCATTTGTTTCTGATGCATCTCTCTCTGACTGGAAAGACATCCTCACCACTGATGGACCATGCTTGCTGCTGGAAGAACTTAGGCTGGAGTGAGTAGCGCTGGTTTCTACATGAGCAATGTAATTCTGCTGTTTGCAACTGCAAGTTAAGTCTGAGTGGCTTCTCTGAAGAGCAATTCCTGGTTCTTCAATTTGGCGTGTGCTATGCTGGTATACAGTGCAGGCTGAAGAAATATTCTCAGTGCTGCTCTTCACACACATCTTAGTGTCACCCAGTTCCCAGGATGCTGGGGACCGTTCAACGATAAGGAAATGGTTTGCAGGCTTAGTTCTGCTCTGTGAATTGTTATCAGGTGACAGATTGCTCATGGTTTGGACTACTGATCCATCTGGTACCATCAACCCAGACTGTGAGAAGGACCATCTTGGACTTGGCACACTCCTGGCATCACTCTCATTTCCCAGAGTTTGGCAGACAGTGCTACTATGGCTTTTCCTAAGCTCCTGTTTGTTGCTTTGCGTTTCCTCTAAGCTTGACTGCCCAGAACAGATCAGACTCGAAGAGCTCTTTGACAGGGGGTGACTGTTGACATTCAAGAGACCATGACAAGTAGGACTCAGTGTGTCCCTGTGGGAATGAGTGTGGAGCTGGTGGCTGTCAGCTGACATGGCAAAAAAGAAGAATCTGCAAGAAATAGTGGAGGAGAAAAAGAAGCAGTTTAAGAAGGCAATACAAAAAAGTTCTCCTTGGTTTCTACCTTCTAAAAATAGTCATCCAAACTGTGCCAAGTACCATGTCCTTTGAATTTACTGGAGACATTTTTGGGGACATACAGAGATATCGTGCAAGTTAAGCAAAGGCAGGTATGTTTTTAAAAAAGACAGCTTTTGCCATGATGGTCATCAGCCAGCAATGCTAAGTGTACTGTCAAAACGAAGCAAAATACTGTTTTTAGTCTCTTGATGTTATCATTTCAAAAATTATTCAATCACCACTGGAGTTTTCAAACAAAAAGGATAT
Organism: Aythya ferina; assembly: GCF_964211825.1. NCBI lineage: Eukaryota > Metazoa > Chordata > Aves > Anseriformes > Anatidae > Aythya > Aythya ferina. The sequence goes on along the minus strand of NC_140302.1, from coordinate 9,787,169 downwards.
TGAGAATCTAAACAAATGAACAAGTTCTCCCTTTTTCCTTACCCTTCCTAGCAAGCTTCTTTCAACTCCATTTCACAAGACCACCACTACATTAGTCAACTGTTTTATCAAGTAGTTCCCATACAGAAGACGTGGGCAAAACCATTTTGACCACCAAAAGGAGATGAGTCCTGCCAAGTTGGTGTGGAGTCAGTGCCAGTGTTCCCAGAACCGGTAAGCTGGGGAGCATAGGTCGAAGATACCCACCTGGCCCACAGCATGGTTCTCATGCCTTCTAGCTTACCACTGACATGATAGGAGGTGGCAGCAAAGAGGGATCATCCAGTGAAAGGCCAGAGGTGATACTCCCCCAAGACCCACTGAGCTGGATGGAAAATCAGTTCTGTCCTATTTGTAGCGCATGCAGCCACTGCTGGTGTTGGAAAACACTTGCGTCAACTGATTAGCATACTATCCTTTTGTTACCCTTCCAAATTGTTAGTGTGTGTTAACACACCCACATTTAGGAGAAGTTGTCAGTTTCTGAATCTACCCAGATTTAGTAGTCCCCCTTTTTTTTTTTTTCTCCAGTTGAATCAGGTTTTCCACTGTGAGTAGTCAACTCACATTCCTTCAGCATCAGATGTCTTGCATATTAAAATAACTTGCTATACAAATACTGGAAGTATACCTGTATCACAGACACATACATATCAAGCTCATTCCATTGAGCAGAAAAGTCTTGAGCATTAATTCTTTGCTTCAGATAAAGCTTCCAGGTCAAGTACAGCTAGGTAATTTGCTGTGTCAAAGTATGGTGGGAGCCACAAGTTACCATTTTCAGAAGCTTTCCACCAGATGAGCTGCTCTATACATTCTGCATCCCTAGCAGAACTCCTACAGAAAAAGCTCACAATTTCTTGTGAACCATATTCACTGAGGAAACAAGTGTATGGAACAAGACAGCTATGTACACATCTATGTACACATGGAGGACAAAAGCACTCTGTAAACATAACATGCAAGTTCACTCATAACACCAAGAGACCAGCAAGGGAGCACATTCAAACCTCTCAGTGAGGAGCTTTTAACATGATTCTTTTAATATGATATTTACAGGATCAGAGAGTCAACTGCCAACGTAACTGATAAAGAGCACACCTTTTGCTCCATCTACAAACCAAGTGCTCTTCTGCTGATCCAAACAGCCATCAGCGCTTACACTTGTGATTGTGTTTTCATTGCTAACTTTAGCAAGCTAGCAGTTCATCTTGCAAATTTCCCATCACTTGAGATCCACCTGGGCTGGCTATTTTTCATAATGAAATTACTGTGAGCAAGACAACATTTCAAGTAACAGTGGGTAGAATCACTTCTCTGAGAAGAGTCTTGACGTGCACTTTGTAGCATGGACTTGCGATTGGCAGCAATATCCTTTAGCATTAGGCTTTGCTCAAATTTGGACAAAACTGTATGCCAAAAAAGGCAATTTCCCCTCCTTCATTCATATTTGTTCAGTTAGAAGTTAAACTCGTTATGGACTGCAACCACAGCAAGCCTGCTCTATTTGTCACGTAGCCTCTCTGGCCTGTGGGACTCCACCAACTGGTGGCATCCAAGGATGCCAACATTAAAAACAAACACCCCCACAAACGCCAGCAACAAAAGCATATTTTCTTCTAGGTATGAAATGTCAGATTCCTGGGTTAGAGGCGCTGCTGAGTGCAGCTGCAGTCAAGAGCAATCACTTCTTGCCAGGCTGGCTATTGCTATATTTCTATGAGTTTTTCAGAAGCCTCCACAAAATTTCCCCCTACACTTAGAAGAGAAGCATGAGCTGGGAAAGGGACAGTTTTAAAATACTTCCCTCATCCCCTCCTCCAGAATGTTATCTATCCTGCAGCCGCTTACACCTATGGGTATAGTCTGCCACATAGAGTTCAAAGGAGTCAATAGGATTAAACACCAGAGCATAGCTGTCTGCAAGGTGAAGACCTTATATTTAATCTCTTTACAAGATAACACCTGCAAAGGCTCTCACACACTTGGATGAAATGACATTTACTAAAGAATATCCTGTAACAAATATTGAGTCTCAAGCAAAAGAAAACTTCAAACATAACCTGCTGTAAATGCTATAAGGCTATGGAAGCTTTAAAGAGCTCTCTCAAAAAGTTGACAAGATTTAAATGTGTATGCATACGCAGGTAACAAGATCTGTGCTTTACATAGCATTTCTGCAGACACCTGTGTAACGAGCTGATGCAAATTTCAGTTTGATTCATCATCTGAATGAGAAGCAGAAACATTCTCCTGAATGAAACAGTCCAAGTATACATCACTGAAAACATCTTGTGTGATGTTTGCAATGAAACCTTCAGAGAACACCCGAGAGTCGTATTTTTTGTCGCACTCATATAGACTCCTACTGCAGCTGAAATTATAACTAAACATGGGCCAATGCTACATATCTTACACATGTACCAATACATATATAACAGCATAATCAAGAGGTATCAACGCCATTTGAATGTTATCTTTGCTCAGATACACAAACATTCCTCCATGCTAGCACAAATGTAACTATTACCCTATGACTTTTGGACCTTAAAAACCAATGAGCACACACTAGTTCAGCAAAACAGCACCTCACCAGGTACTTTAGGACATAGCTAAGGATGGGGAAAAAAAAAAAAAGTGAAAAAAAAAAAAAACAAAGCCCCATTGAAACAAGATGAATCAGCTTCCTTCACAATAATGCACTTCTCTGTCATGTTGAAATCCAAACTCACATTTTCACACACAGCCTGAACATTTCCCCATTTATAGGCCACCTATTGCTTTCCCCCCTCTACTGCCTGTTCCCTTCCTACTCTTGAGAGACCTACAAGCCCTTACACAACCAGTACATTTTGCCCACCTGACACAGGCAGGGCTGTGAGATAGACGCGCCCACATGGAGCTCTGGAAAAGGCAGTACAGAACAAACGTCTGGTAGACCTGGCCTTTGCTCACCTCCGCTGCAGCCAAGTGTTCCCACTACATTTCATATTAGCGTGAGTGTGCACACAACTGTGTCACAAACTCCATCTGCTTCTTGACCCAGATTTTTTTTTTATTTTTTTTTTAAACTGGCTCAGCACTCACTACATCAGATCATCAATCCAGCTGAACATCCAGCTGCACTGATCACTAATGGCAGCAGAGGAAGGAAACAAAGACCATCCCCTCTGAAGAAACACTTACCACTGCAACCAGAGCAAACCCACACAAGTGGTGCCTTTCTTCCTAAGACTTTGGAAATTACATGCAATTCCGTACCTGCCTTCCCAAACATCTTCATTTCACATGCACAATGCTGGAGCTGATTCCCCAGAGCATGTAAAAACTCACATGTACATAAGCCTCCCTAGAAGAGGTGGCACAACAACGCATGCACACACACTGGAGATACCATCCTTCCTACATGAGTACAGGCAGACAGCATCCAGCTGATGGCTTCTGAGAAGTGGAAGGAGCAGATGTGTCTAGGTGTGTACACCAACACTTATTGCTTACCAGGGAGGAGCTGGAGACAGGTGCTGAGAATGGTGCAATGCTTGTTTAAAAAGCAAGCAAAATAAAAATCAAAATGAGGAACCTCTCTGCTACAATTTTATAGTCATGCAGTGCCACTGCATTTTGTGTCTTTTGTGTATTTCCAGCTAACCAGGAAATGGATTACCCGTGTGAAACATGAACACAAACACAGCTGATTTGGGTACTTACAGACCTGGAACTTCACACACATTGGGTGAAGACTGCTTTGCTTAACTTTGTTGGTTTTTTTTGTTTGTTTTAAGGAAATTCTTCATTTCTAGGACAGTAATCATATTCAAAAATACCTATAGTATATTCTGAAATGAGCTGAGATTTTCATTTGAAAATTCAAAGGAAATCTGCACCTGAATATGCAAACAAGAAAGCATGAACTTTGAGGCAAACACCCTGCTATGAATATATAGAAAATTGTTAGACAAGCAGAGAAAGGATTAGGATAGAAATGGAATTAACATCCACTATTTTTGGCTTAGCTTCAGATAGCTTATGAGGGGATCTAGTCTGCTTTCACTAATTCCACTGAACTACTTTAAAGCAACAAATGTGTATTTTGCTATGACTTATGATTAAAGTTGCGACCTATTTACTGCACTAGGAAATTCAGTCTCAGAGTATTAAATACCATGTATGTCACCAATTGAAATATTCCATGATAGGTTAAATATCATTTTCAAATTCTTCAGCATTTTTATATTGCATGCACATACTTTTAAGTACAATTTTGACAAACAATTGGATATAAAAAGAAGAGTAGTTCTTTATGATCATGTCAATATACAGACCAAGCTTTTATGTAATATGTAATATCACACGATATTTCAGTATGATCATATTTAGCTCCTGCATCATTTATGTGCTAGTGATTGCTTTCTTCCCTGCATTGGCCTTTCTCTGGTCCTACAATCAGGAAAAAAAAGCTATTTTTTAGAAGCATCAGAAGAAAATTCTTTTGTCATCTAATGTTCTGTTTTTAAAACTAGCATCTAACTACAAAATAAGTGACAAAAACAGGGTCTGCTACAGAGCTGAGAGCATTAATAAGTACATGTGGAATTTGGAAGAGCTGGGTGATTTGATCCATACCAAAAGTTTAGGATGACAATTGTTAATTGCAGGTACTAGACAAGACCCTTCCATGGTAAGCAGCAGCACTTTCTAAGAAAACACAAAACATTAAGAGGTTGCTAGGTCTTTGCAAGAAATTCACTACTTCCTTTGTATCATTCCAGGGCCCCACTATGCACTGGCACTTGCTAACCTGTATAATAATCCGCTGCATAAGAGAAACACAGAATTTCTGCAATAGCACCATTCTACAAGACAAACACATGCATGTTTTATACCAGAGGAATAGTGTGATTTTAATTAACTTACAAGATTTACTCGAATAGAAGGCTGCTGTATCTAGGTTCTTAACTTGTTTAATCTTATTACAGACACCATGGTTATAAATTTGAAAAGGCAAGACTAGCCTTTAAAATAAGGCGACTTTCATTCCAACCTAAGTGACAGCTGTCAGTTAGCCATAAACATTGCCTGAGACACAATGCAGCACACACAGAAAACTCAACTTCTGCTTAAATAGTCAAGTTACCTTGTGCATCAGAAGCAATGCAGCATGTTCACACTGTGTTCTCTTCAGGCCTGGAATTTTAAGCAATGCATCCTCATTGTTAGTGTCTACAACTGAACTTCTGAGATAGAGTTTACCATAGGCAAATTATGTAAAAAGAAATGTTTTCTAATAAAACATTAATTTCCTGTAGAGCTATAATAATTTTAAAGAGACTCATACCAACAAAATTATAAGTTTTAGTATGGTTGTATCTAAAAATTTGGTCCTGCCTGCCCACACTGCAAATTAGTGATAACTTGAACAAGGTAAGAAAGATCTACCTGTTCTGCATTTACATGAAGATTGACGTGCTATTTGATAATACTTTATAAAACCTATGAGTCTTCCTTCCTTTACCCCCCTTGAAGAAATAGTCCATTAACAATCATTAGCATCACTTGTTGGGTGGGGGAGAGTCAAACCACTCAAAAGGCATTGGCAAAACAGGATTAGCCATGTTAAAAAGCTTAAAGATTCAAGTGTCTGGGATTAGTTTTTGTCCTTTTAATTGTTATTTTATTTTGGTAAGCTATAAGGGAAAGGAAGAAACAGAGGAGTTGGAAAAGGGGAAAAGATCTTCCTCATCAAGGAACTTTGAGGATTTTATCTAAAATCTGTAAATACAACTAAATCAATGCACCTAGATTAATACAGAATCAGGTTGAGACCCCAATTACTTAACCTGTAATCCATCATCTTCCCTTAGGCTTTCCATTTTGGAATGGCATTGTATGTTGACTATGTCTTGCTCAGTTAAATCTGCTAATACCTTCTTCTTAGTAATTTGTGTCATCTTGTAATTCTTCCAAGTATTAGTCAGTTCTAGAAAACAGACTGATCTGGGTATCTACAAATACCATCATATGCACACAACAGACAAGTACATACTGCGTATGTGAATGGGATTATTTTTCAGTTCTGACAGTACATTGCTGCTTCCCCTGCACCACAAGGAGCACTGGTGACAGTGATGATCACCAGAGCTCCCTTGTAGGAGGCAGAGTACGTTTGACAGGCTAGAAAACACAAGAGCAGAAGAGTTATGACACTCAGTACTCATCACATCTAAAGCATAAATCACATATATTTTATATTCATATAAACTGACTATTCACAGCTTCTCTTTCATTGCTGTTAATTATCATTTTGCTTGTCAGACTCAGCTTAAAATTCTCAGCCCTGACTTTGTCTTTCTACCAGCTGAAGCTAAGCAGTCTGGACAGACACCTCTGTGTGTGGCAACAAGGAGGAGTACCCTTTTACTGGAATTGCTGAACCGTAGCTATTTCCTTATGTAGGATCCAAGCAGAGACCTCTTCTCCCAAACACTAAAGTTACCACGGGTAGCCTTGTCACCAGTGACCTCACCAGCAGATAAATTAAATAATTACCACGTCAGAAATAAGCAGGTTCAAACATTTGTTCATACGTACACCTCCAGGCAACATAACAAGACCAGTGTGTCCACAATTACCTACAAAAATGTCACATAAGAGGATGAGCATTCCCTTTTAAAAACATCAGGCACAGCCCGTAGCCCTTCTGGGGAGTTCCGCCACAAACAGTTGTAAAAGCGAGCTGCATGTTATTTTGGGAATCAGTCTTAGTTCTTATTAATGTACTTATCCTCTGAAGTGGGTAAAACTCAGCTGTTAGATGGGATCAGGAAAGAGAAATTCAGTAGCCCGAGGCTGAACCCTAGATACCAGCAGGCTACAAAGTTGTTTACATCACTGCACACTTGAAAGAATTTAAGCACTTAGAGGCAGTAAATCAACATTCAGAACCAAGCCCAAGAAAAATAAAAGGCTGAAATGGCCTTGGCAAAGTCTGAGCCAGGAAAGAAGAGCCGGGAAGTCTAAATTCTAAAACGAGATTGCCATGGGAGATAAGGCTGAGAAGTATGAACCAAAAGGAGGCTATTTTTATGATAATTTCAGTGGAATTCCCAAGGAGAATTCACACTGGGCTATAAACTGCTTATTGGGAAACCAGAAAGGGGTATCACAAGGGAGGCACATGTTGGGATGCAGCCCCGCCGCCACCACCACACAATGCATTGCGCAAGCCTGCGTCCTCTTCACCACCTTTCTTTGTTTCATCATCTGTCCCAGAAACAATGTTAAAGATCTGCTTAGGATTTTGGTACTTTTTAGAATAAACTTACATGTAAACATTACTGCCACTGTATCTCCTTGTACACACAGACCTATTCCACTGTACAACCTGACAGAGCTAAAACACCATGAGATACTGTACAGTTGTGCTTGATGCTTACTGTTAATATAGTGCCAGTTCAATTTTTCAAGGCTCACCTTTTCAGTCAAAAGAGTTAGAACTTGTTAAATTACGAATGGAATATGCTGATATGCTCATGGAATCAGATGGTTTCAGCAGCTGGGGCTTTAAAAAAAACATCAAGTATGATGAGATCAGGCAACAGTGACATAGAATCATACTTACAGTGAACACTGTGCCTACAGAAGTGGCACATTAATAAAATTGCCTTGTTGGTTGAAGCAGAACAGAATTATGCAAAATGAAACTGTTAATTCAAGTGCCAAACCTATGCTAGTAAGAATTGCTAGCTACTGATATCCGCTGCTATTGCAGAAGTCATATGAGAAAAATATTTCATAATTTCTTTAGGAATTAATCTTTAATGAACAGATTTTGCAATGACCTATCTACATTTGGTTTTATTTCAAAGAGACAGATGTGAGCGAACTTTTTCTTCTTCATTGCAGAGGATCAAAACCTATTTCATCACATGTATGAATTCGGAGGTGTCAGGGTCAGTCTGCTATCAAATGACTCGTCCTCCTCAGAGCTCCCTTTTTGGGTCCACTCTTCAGCTGCAAACAGCATGCCTCCAGAGCAAACCCACTGATCTGCAACTGTGTAAAAACACATGGCTATGGCTTGTTCAGCAAGCTTCTACCCACCAGAGGCCCAACCCTGCAAACTGCATGGATCACGGTTGCTTGTGAAGGATCACATCATAATCATACAGAAAATCAGAAGTCCAGCTACAGCCTACTTCCAGTCTCACAGCAAGGGAGTACAGCTGCATATTAATGCAACCTGCTTAGGAGGCCAGCAGTTCACACATCAGTGAAAAAAATCACCCAAACTGGCTAAGTGATTAAACTATCTCCTTGTAAATTCATGTGTCGCACTAGAAAATACTCAAATCATTTCCGCTGTTTGCTTGAAAGCCTAATGGGAACAGATAGAGGAAAGAGATGAACTCAGCTTGGCTTAGCCTCCCTGCCATATGGATATCCTAGCTTTAACTTCAGGATTCAGCACTGTGGTTAGTTACTTCTGATTAAGAAGAGCATGAAGATACTAAGACACTCCACCCTGACAAATTAACGTGCATTTGACACCTAAAGCTCTGTCACAATCTGCGTGAGTTGATGGACAGTTACATGTGTGCTCTGTGCTGCCTGGAAGGTGGTGGCCCAAGCACACAGCTGACCCTTTATCTGATATGCCCAGCCTCCTAAAAGAGCAAGACAACTGACTTCTATATAATAAAAATAAGAATTGATATGATTAGAAAGAGGAAACAATTGCCTTCTGCTTCTGTCTACTGACCTAATTGTATGACCTTGAGCAAGTCACTCACTTTGTGACTCAGTTTATTCATCCGTGACTCAGGGATTAGATACAGAAGCCCCTGATGTAAGAATTTAAGGCTTAATTCATGATTGCAGAGCACTCTGAAATCCCAGGATGAAAGGCACTAAATATAAGACATTGAGAAGATATTCTGTGGGTTCTTTCAGAATATTTGGTTTGAAACAAATAAACAGAGCATCTCTTTACATGAAATTCTTATTGCACTTGCAGAAAACTCATCTAACTGGTCCAGTTCAGCTACTATGTGTGTCTGTGAAGCATCTGCTTAAAGCACCTCCTCTTCCCAGCATCAGGCCAGGACGAATAATCTTAAGGATTCCAAATATATAAAACTGCTGTTAATAGTGGTTTTATGTCACTAAAACCTATGTAATTTCTCAAATAGGATCATGTATATGTTATATATCATATAAGATATATGATATGCATGCTAGTACCAGCTACATCATGCAGCAATGATTTACTCTAAGTAGATTCATTATACCTTTATAAGCAGAGCTGACAACTGGAGATCATGTTGTCCTGCAGAGCTTCATTCACTTGCATGCTTTCATTTACTGTGATGATTATTCTCATGAAAATCTCCAGCAGGAGCTACAGAAGATTCTGTGACAAATTTAAGGCTTTGATTCACACTGCAAGTTGTCTTTTCCATATACTTAAGCTGGACAAGACTTGACAATCTCTTTCCAGACAGATAAGTGGTAATACACATGTTCACAAAGGAAAAGGACTAAAAAGAAGTCTATTCATTTATACTTTTAACACTGCTAAAAGTTCCTTTTTTCCTACTGTAGCATAAGCTAGCATATGCTAGCTTTGAAACCATACAAGCAAAGAGTAGAGCAGGAACTGAAGAATAAGTTTCCTTTTCAAAATTGTTATTTCATCACAAATAGTAGTTATTATGCCATTCTGTGATGTCTCAAAAAAAAAAAAAAAAGTAACTGTTCCAGTTCCTCTGTGGTCTAATCAGACTTAAGCAGACAAACATCTAAACAGGGAACATCTCTCTACTCTCTCAGGACTGAGAGGGGGAAAAAAAAAAAAAAAAGCATTGGAGCTTGGGTAGAGGAGGGGTTTGTGCTCACAAAATGCTATCCAAAGCTTGTTTGACATCAAACACTACAGGGAAAAAAAAAAAAGACACAGAAAAGTAGCAGACTAAAGCTTGCAAATATTTTCTAAATCCAAGCATATGAAGAACTTCCTCAAGAACGTATACTTACACCCTTCTGTGTAAAAAAAGCAAGTGTCCCCTCCTCTTCCCTAATCTCAACCACAAAATGAGCTGTGGAAGTCTCCACTTATTAACATTTAGCAATGTCAGGAACACAAAACATTGAGGTATAAAGAGAGTGACCCAAGAACTGCAAGACAATGCAGGCTCTGGTGATTACCAGGGTAGAGGAAGATCCCACCTGTACCACCTAGACAGTTAAGCATCTCCTGTTATCTGCTAGCAACAAGATACCAATTATGAAGAACTGTGACATCTGTTAAAGAAATTACTTGCTTTTCAAACATTTGCTTGAACATATTCAAGACCCCAGTAAACAAAAGCCTAAAAAGCTGATCTAGCCTCACAGCCATCTCTGCTTTGAGCAGGAGTTGAAGTAGATGAGGTCCCAAGGACTCCTCAAAACTGAATGATTCAATTATTTTTGTTTCCATTCTTTTGTGTTTCCATCTGTCATTGCCAATGCGAAGCTTCTCATCTTGTGTCTCAAGCTGAAATGTGTGACCATTCTGCAATATTAAACCATTTGTTTAACAGTTGGGTGGAATCTGCAGCTTTTACTGAAACAAGGTAAAACAAAAATGAGTTTTGAAGGGAACCGCAAAAGGGATCCCTGTATTATATGGCCAAGGTGATACATATGAAAGAGGCAATGAATTCCAAACATTTTTTTTTCCAGTGTGTTAACACCTTTTTTCTTACAAAATCAACAAAAGCACTTAACTCTTTCCACAGTTTAGAGACCATTCAGAACCAAATAAAGCTGCTGGAATGTAATACATCTTTTCCCTTAACAATATGTTAAGACACTTAGCCACCCTGTACATTCACTCAGTCACAAACTCTGAACATCCTAGCAGATCCTTGGCAAGAAGCAATAAAATATTTTTAAAAGCCTAGAAACAATCCAGTTCAGAAGAGTTAGGATGGTTTTGGCCATTGTCTCTCCAATTTCTACTTCAGGTTCGCATAGTTTGAGTCAAAAAGGAAGCTGAGCTGTCCAATTCAGCTTAGATGAACTGAGTTCCATCAGTCTTATGCACTGTTGACTGGAGTAAAGCTTCTGCAAGCCAAATGTACGTCTAACATCTGCTCAATCCCATTAACCTTCATTTGCACACTGAGGTATGCCCTTGCTGAAGCTTAATTAGCAAATATTCTGCAGATAGAGAAAGACTCCCACTCCTTTCTCTGTTTCATATCAAATCCATGGTGCATAAGAGTTAAGTGATAACTTGTGAAGACACACAGCTTAAAGATGCACAAAGAGGGACAGACAATTTCAAAGGCGATCTTTCTTACGATGCTTTGTAGGTGCAGAATGACACTTGGAAATAACTCACATGCTCATGCTCACACTGAACACCATGCTGGCAAAGACCTGGCTGATGGGGATTTCATTTAGCAAGCCTGTACCTATTCCCATGTTCTAAACAAATATATATTCCTGAGCAGTCCCCAAGTGTTTTTATTGGAGGTTCCTGTTGCTGAATGTAATTGCCCTAAGTGGGACTTCATTCTGAAGATCTTTAACAGCTTTAGTAAAGGAAAGACCACCTTTCCAACAACCTACTAAAGAAATGAAGGGTATTGCTGCAGAAAGATCCTTAACACATATATGAACTATCAGCTGTGTAGCTTCAGATTAATTCAATAGTTTTAATGCATCCATAAGAAATCTTGCGAAGATCTTAACCAAAGAATGCCTCATCGAAAATCTCTCAGTATCCCTCATTGTGTTCTCATTGTATGCCTCCTGCAGATACTCCTAACCTCTGTACTCCTTTTTTCATTCCCCCTGCTCTTTTTGCTTTTACAGAAAAAAAAAAACATCAGCATTCCCTGGGAAATGTACCTGACTACTCTTCATGTACGTTCAAGTAAGCATCAGTGATGTTATCTTAGGAAAGGACATCAACATGAACTCCTACTAGGGAAATACAAGCAGCGTCAGGTGTTATCATAAACACTACTTTCTATATACCCATGTGCAGAGTAACTTAGAATATAAATCCTCTTTTGCAAAGGCTAATTTTTTATTCCCGTTCTCTTCCTCTGTATTTTTCTTATTCCTGTACAAGGAAACTGCAAGGATTCACCAAAAGGCTAGTGCTCATAAAACCCATTGAAAGCTTCTTTCCTAGACTGCATTCTCCTACAAGGTGTAAAACTGCTTGCAAACACAAATGCAAGGGATCCATCAAACACACTCCGTTTTCATTTTAAAAACATTAAATATAGGGGAAAGGAATGTAAAATTCAGCCTGTAATCTCCAGAAGAGTTGCTGAAGAGGGAAGAGGATTCTGCTGCTGTTCTGCACAGAACTAACTAGCCTGCCGACAGGTATAGCATTATCTCACTGATGCAGCAAATACTTCTGCTCACCTGGAGTGTTTTAAAGCTACCTCTGATTTACGTAATTTTGCCATTGCTCTAAACAGAAAGAATACTAAACTTTAGAACTATAGTGATCATAAGGAACAATTTATGTCTGTTGCACTCTCCCTCATACATTCTTTTTTCCAAAGTTGATTTTGAGAACATGTAGTTTATCATGGAAGGAAAAATGCAGATTTGGAGCGGTTAACTAAAGGGGAATTATCAGATTTGGTAATGTAAACCAGCCCAAGTACCACTATGCTGTACAGAATTTACTGCTTTTGTTGTTTATGCAATCCTAGTTAAGTGCCAACATCTAGACTCCAACGACAACTTTCTAGATAGAGTACGAGTACAGCTAAGATAAAACACATGGGTGACAAAAATCAACAGAACCAGAGAACTGTATTTATGGAGTGACTGAGCCATGACATAGAAAACATGAAGCCCTCAACAAAGCCACCATCATAAAGGAAACCTTCCCCAGACCTAATTTTTTACACATAGACCCCATGCAGAGGTCTTTGAGCTCGGACCTTACTGCAATCTTGGTCCTACAACCATTCAGACACATGCTTAACCTTAAACACGCAAAAAACTATGGGCAGGCTTTAATCAACATCTCGGTGAGGAAATCACTGATATTTTTGTATTGGCTGATTACTTTGAAATAAGAGTCACTAGAAAAGAGATAGATTTTGATCTTTATATGGTCCATCTTATTTAGGCACAAGCTCAACATATTACATATTTATCCAGTTGGCACCTTCTGTCACCTGTCATGCTTAGAGTTCTCTAAGCAGAAGTAACTGCTTGTTTTCCCTCTCCTTTTTAAACCTCTTCCCCAAAATCCAGAAGAGCACCAGCACAAACTCTTACATTTAATCACAGGTTGTAATCCACAACATACAGAAGAAACAGTCTTCTGCTACGGTTTCTGATTTAAAATGTTGACTGTAACGACAACTAAAAGCCAAACCAAATCAAACCTTCAACTTAAAAAAAAAAAAAAAAAAAAGAAAACTTGAGAGAAAATTTTATTGGTCATCCTAAATAGTGATTGATCATCTATTTAGTAAAGCATAAAAACAGAGCTGATATTCAGAAGACACTGGAATATTTCTCAGTTTTTCTTTCGGTATCAGATATTAACATCTTAGGAATTTTTAAAAAAGACGTGTTATACTTTATGGAAAATAAAAAGAAACCAGATTAGTACAAACAGTAACAATTTAAAGCTATACAAAATCTAGAAATATAGTAACAAGTATATTCTACAAACACATGCTAAAAGGCATACACATACACACCTAAGTTAAAGACACGAGCACAGAAAAACACCTTCTACACAACGACATTAAATTTGATCAAAGCTCAGAGCCTAGGTCCCTTTTTTTAGTAGAACTAAAAACTACGATTTCCTATGCTTTTCAAGTCCAGCTATTTCAGTCCCCTACTGCCAACACAGCACTTACAGAAGCCTGGGTCTGTCTCTCTGCAGCTCCTCTCCCTTCCCCTCATCTGCTTTGTTACTCTCAAAGACCTGCTGGCAAAACGGAGAGGATTCGGTGTCCTTACAGGAGGCGAGAGACCGGGCAGTGCCTGACTCCTGTAGTCCTTACCTTCCTGCTACTCAGAGACTGCGCATCCAGCTTCCCTGCCCAAGTTACTTGGAGGGGATTTGAAATTGATGCTCAGAAATGTAAGGAGAATGAAAGCCAAAAGAGTTCAGATTTCCTTTAGAAACTGGGCTCCTTGATCTGCCTGATGCTGTTGACACTAAGGTAAGCATTTAAGGAGAAGGAGGGGGGATTGTTAGAGAGCATCAAAGGCAGGAGACTGGGAGATGGGATTTCCTACGCCTAGAGGTGACGCCCCTTCCTGCCTCCCCCCTTGGCTGGAAAGGAAATAAAATGGAGCCTAGGAGGGAGGGAGAGAGATAATCCTGCAGCTTCATCTGATTAGAGAAACTGGGCCTGTGCAGAGCCGGCAATGCCGCCAGGGAAGCACAGGGAGGGGAGGCAAAGAGGCAGGAAGAGGAGGAGCAGAGGGAAAGGAATATAAATGATAGGGAGAAAAATGATAAAAGCTATACGAAGAAGCCAGCACCTGGACCAAGCTATCCTGCATGTGTTCAATTTCAACCCTCACAGAAATGTAAAAATACCAGTAGGATACACCCGCTGCTTCAAGTAATCCAGAACATTAAAAAAGTAAGTCAACCAAAGCCACGCACACACAGCACATTCTCAGTCTGTTCCTGGGTCTTCACCTAGTACCCTCCCATCACACCTCACTCAGCTGGGAAAGGGGGACCAAGACCCCCCACCTAATGCTTTTGTGAACACAAGAGTGCTTCTCGAGTCTTCAAAACAGGCTACAAAAACAAAGTCAATGTCCATGTGAAGCCAGGCTTTGCACCTAAAAGACCTCTCCACACACACAATGTGCAATTACTCCTTTAGGCTGCAGGTCAGAAAGCATTTCAGGAGTTAACAGCTATGCCTAGGTCAGCAGCAGCTTTCCGGCCACTTCATTTTACTTGCCATGTTTATTACAATAATGAAGCAGAGTAGGCAGTTCAAGTCAGCAGCTTGTGCTGACCTTATGCATCCGACAAGGCTGGAAAAACAGAAGTTCCTTGAACCCTTCTGTTCCTGAGCACTCTTACTGGTGTTCCTGGTAGCCTGGGATCACGTCCCAGCAGATCTCCCCACAGTGGTATAGGACTTTGTGAGTGCTATGGGGAGAGTACAACTTCACAGCATTTTACTTCCTTTCTATTCCAACAGAAAGCCAGTGATGAGAAACACTCTGGCACTTGCAGATATTCCAGCACTGTTCCATAGATGCCAGCTGTGAAGTGATTCAGCACACAACCCTTCCAGTCAAATGCATTTTCAAAATTTGTTGCAAATTGTCCAATATTCCAAGAACATACACAATAAAATGTGATGATGCCATCACATTTTCTTTAAACCCTCCACAGGATGAAGTATCATAACTTACTCATCCTGGAATTGGTATGTCCAGCAAGGCTGACTATTTTTATTGAAAGCATAAAACATGCTTACTGAAAGATAGTGGTGATGAACTTGTACCTTAAGGGGTTACATATAACACCCATAACATTGTGAGGGGTATATAGCTTTAACTTTCCATTTAATAAGAAAAGGCACAAAGATGTCTCAAACCCACGTTTGCACAATTTATTCTTTCTTTAACCAAGCTCACAGTTAAAGGAAATTGAGAAGTCAATAGCCTACTGTATCTTTAGATACATTAGAATAAATCCAGACAATGTTTGTGGATTTCTCCTGGGAAGAAAGGAAGAATCATAGAATCATAGAATATCCTGAGTTGGAAGGGACCCTTAAGGATCATCAAGTCCAACTCTTGACACCACACAGGTCTACCCAAAAGTTCAGACCATGTGACTAAGTGCACAGTCCAATCTCTTCTTAAATTCAGACAGGCTCGGTGCAGTGACCACTTCCCTGGGGAGCCTGTTCCAGTGTGCAACCACCCTCTCTGTGAAGAACCCCCTCCTGAACCCACTCAGAAGTGCCCTTCTGAGCTGACTCACAAAATGCTGCTTGCAGTTTGTTCCTATCTCTGTCTGCAGACTCTGTACGCAACCCCTGGAAGGCTGATATTTGCTGTCTGATGATTCAAAGCCACTTAAGCCAGTGAAGCTGCACCTGCAACCAGGCCAATTTTAGCTTAATGCATTTCTGGTATATGTACTAGCTTATGACAATAATGTAGCCCTCCGGGAACAGTATGCTGTCTTGTGGGCAACACTGCTCAATTGCCTGAATGTCATCTGCCACAGTCAATTTGGATCAGGTCTCAGACATTGCCATTGTAAAATATTGTTGAGGGTTTCTGAAGAGTAACAGCGCTTCAGTACAGTCTGAGTGAGCCTTCAAAATCATAGCCAAAATTAACTTCCACTATGCACAAAACCTGCTGGCAGCTCTCCACTCTAGATACTGCTAACCTCTTACTGAACTTGGCATCCCGTATGCAGTGCCAGATTTTTAGTTTTTGCCAGTGTTTATCCAGGAGAGTGCTCATGCCAACCCGAATGAGTACCAGCCAGTCCAGTACCAGAGCTAGAAGAGTGTCTGTTTTCACATGCACTGTAGGCAAATAAAATGTAAATGGGACTGTTTGAAAGCATGGAACTGACCATCACCTACTATTTGACATAGGCAGCACAATTTTTTAAAAATAGAATTTTAGAGAAAGCAACTGTCAGACGAACAATATCACAAAAACTTCAAATTAAAGTAAAATTACACACCTCCAACAGCTGTAATTCAATGATAATTTACCAAATTAAACCATCTGAACACAAGAAAGCAATGCCTTTTATATAGAAATGCTTCCCTTATTAAAAACACCTGAAACTACAGGCATTCTTTTCATGTGCAGGGTTTCTCTAAGAAGCTGAGCTCTTTGCAAAGACAGCCCAGCCATAGCCAGCATGGCCCCTGAATAAGCCTATATTCTCTAACTTTATTTTTCTGTAAAAAGGAAGATGATTTTTGTGGGTTTATCTCATCTGTTGGTTTCATAAAGTCATTATGAAATCTGGCAGGTCATCTACATTCATCTTTCTTGGTAATAATGCCCTAATGCTCCTGACGTGACTTTGTTCAAGGAGCAGCATAGATGTGGTACTCTTTTTTGGGGGATTAATCTTTTTGAAAGCTGTCAGGCTTTTTAGTGCTGTGAAAATTGGTGTTTTTGAGCCATGTCATCTCCTTTCTCTTTCATGTTGGATTTGAGAGCAGGTTTCTCAACAAAGCAGCCAAGTTCTTTTACCTTGGCAGTTTGCAAGGCACCCTGCTGATATAAGCAATCTCATATTTCAAAGACTTTGCAAATCTCTACCCAGCACTGCTTTTTTGTTTGTTTTATCCAATGAATAGAACAACAGCTGATTACAAAGAATGCTGATCCCTCCTTAAAACAAGTTTTGCTGTAAACAAATTATTTCATGATGTGAAACCTAAAATCTCATCTAAAAACAAGGGACAGTCACATGGGCACTCTGCTCTCACTTATCCTTTGCCCAGACCTCATTTGCCCCAATGCACAACCACCAGAACACCTCCCCTGTTCTCTGCAATCGCTCAATATCCAGGAGGAACAAGCAGTAAATAATTGTATACACGCAAGAAAAAAAAAAAAAGCAAAACCCCTTCA
Source organism: Aythya ferina (assembly GCF_964211825.1). NCBI lineage: Eukaryota > Metazoa > Chordata > Aves > Anseriformes > Anatidae > Aythya > Aythya ferina. The sequence continues at coordinate 9,769,490 of NC_140302.1, read as the reverse complement.
AGCCAGTTTCAGGGTAGCTTTAAGCTGCCTTTCACAGAATAAGGGCTTTGTTCTTTTTGAGAGTTTTAATCACTTTTAGCTTCACTCTCTATCTGCTGCTTGTCTTCCACCTGTTTGTTGCTCTCAGGCTCCCACAAAAAAAAAAAAAAACACACACACCACAGGACAAAACATTACACTTTGAGCAGCCCAATCATTCGGTTTTATGCCTTGCAAACTTGGATCTGAAGTCTTTTCAAAAGCACGTTCATTCATATAGTGATCCTCCTTAGTTTTCTTTCACAAATATAATTCAAAGAATTATTTGGTCTTTGTACAACAAACAAAGGTATTGCAGCCTTCTGAGTTTTAGCTTGTACCCAGAGCTGAGTGCTATGAACAAAGCCTGCTGTATAGACAGTTAGCTCTACTAACCGTCTTAGACCAAGTTAAACATCTAAATAAGGATTTGAACTTGGATGCCTCAGTAACCAGATGTAAAATGAGGAAATAGTATCAAGAAACTGGGGAAAGCACCAAGGAAAACACTGTACAAGAAGAAAGCAGCTTGGGAAAATAATTTCTGACTCTGACCCACATTGAAGAAACAGCTCTGCGGCTCCAAGAAAGGCTTTGTTTTCTCATGACCTGTAATATTCCCAACTGATTTAGCCTACGGTCATCATAATGCAGTTGTCAGATGGCCTATGGACTGATTCCAGCCCATTCAACACTGCTGATCTAGCCTCCCTTTCCTTGGTAACATGCTTGGCCAGTTTACCCACCCCCATCTCCGCCCCATGCCTTCCTATACTGGTCTTCCTGATGCCTCTTGTATTCAGGATATGCTGGGGGAGAGTATGACAGAAGGAAGAGAGACAGAGGACATACTTCAGGGAAGTTGGGGGAATTTGAAGGGGCTTTAGACAGTCTCCGGCTGCCTTTATTGGTCTACCTTCACAAGAGGCATGGTCCTTGGTTAAATGAAAGAGGAAATTGTTACGCGAGCAATACACTGTGATGTTCCAAATTAGACACAGGGAGCAACAGTACTGTGTATTAGATATGGCATGCACAGGTAAGACCTGTGAAGTACACAGATTTCAAAACAGCCCCACAGGAAGGGAGTAATGCTATTTCACGTGTGACCAGTGCCAGAGGGAGTCCAGCAGGATGGACTGTAAACCCAAGGCTAGCTCTGCCTGCAATGATGTGCAGGGTTGACTCTGTGACAGATTGAAATGCAGTAACAGTGTTTATGCAACTAAATCTTGTTCTAATCTATTAGTTTATGTAACCTTTGCTCGTGGACATACTGACTCATAGGCCTCAGAAATCCTAAGAAAATGTTTAACTCTCTCACATCCTTTAGCCCCTGGTTGCCAAGTACACAAGCAGGTTGTCAGAGATCTCATTCATTCTCTGAGGAAAAGTTAGGTTGGTATGGCAAAAAAGGTATCAACTCAAGTCCTAAAAAGCAACTTATATACAACCAAAAGTACATAGTAAGTTGGATAACAGTAGGCAGGAATGCTTCAGGTTAGCATTTCCAATGCACAATGTACAACTTGAACCTCGGGCTAGGACAGGAATAGAAATGGTTTACTTGGCTTCTGGCGGGGAAAAAAGGGAAAAGAAATTGCCTTCAACCATTCAGACACCACCCTTCTCAGTAAAGTGAAGAAACAGTGCCTGTGGGAATGACACTGATTCTTGCTAGCTTGTAAGACCGACTTGTACCCTTCCTGTATTTCTTGAATTTTTTTTTAGAATATATACCTTAAGTAAGCAACAGGAACAGACAGTGTGCAGCACTCTGGCCGCAGCAGACAGTTCCAGTAATTGCTAGCCTGCCCACATCTGCTTGTTTCAGCCCTTCCTGTGAGCACTTACCTCTGTTGGCTTGTTCGTCTGGCTAAGCACTAACCTAGGGTGTTGGTTTTTTTTTTTTAGTATTTGAATTAAATATTAAAATATATATATATCTGTCAATTGAATAGTTCACATAGCTGCTATGATACTGCCCATGTGGCACTTTTTTCTTCTTGATACCAACACTGTTCCTGATTTATTTTCTAACGAAATAATCCTTAGCATTGAGGATTTATGGATAGGCCAAAGTCCATTGATATCATTTGGAATTAGGTGCATTTAGGGCCAAACCCGATTGTATTATGTGTATTGAGGACATATCATAATTTATTTTTGATGCACATAAGACACTGATTTATTTGCAGGACAATTTGCAAAAATCTCACTGTTTGCTGCAAAAGCAGTGCAAGAATAGGCACGGTGCTTTTTTATACAAAGTCCCCTTATGCATTATGATGGCTTCCCAGTGGATTCTGTGATCATATTGATTCATTCAGTCTGACAGAAGCTGGGTCAGTCACTTAGCTCTGACTTGTGCAGTGGTTGCACATTGCAATCCACCAGAGGGAGCCAAAGAACTGCGAGCTGCCTGCAGCTACCAAAGGCTGTACAAAAAGGGGATCACTTACACGGATAAAATAAGGACTTAATTAGCTGAAAAGTTTATTCTTTTTCACCTACCGTCAGGATATTCTTGGGACATCCCTGATCCTCAAAATCTCATTAGTCTCACTAAATAGACTCAGATTTTTAGGCACCATTGCTTAATTACTTTTGTTGTTGTTGTTGCTTGTTTTAACATAAATGCGTGGGATGGCATCTGTAAATCTGTCATTACTATACACAAAAGTTTTAGATCTATGTACCTGCAGAAACAATCACAAGTTAAAATAAACAGATTTTATTTACTCCCCAAACAAAGATCCAATTTTGACATAAATTTATAATCCCATAAGGCTGTATCAATTAGATTTATGTTAAATATGACATAATTCCTATGCCATTATATATACCTATGCCATTATGCAGAAAATCACATAATCCTATACATATATTATATAATTGTGATTTTTATATTTTATTTAATATATTTATATTTTATATTATTTTATATATGATTTTGGGCTTTTCTACACTTCATCCAAATTTCGTGATACATTTCTGCCTACAGAGATCTATGGTTAGCAATCCCTCCCTGTTTGCTTTATACTTCTTATACTTGGTTTACATTATGCTTGGTCTAAATCTGTTCTCTATTCCAGAGGGACTGAAAGTTAGGAAAAAACACCTATTAAAAATTAATAAAAACTAGTTTTGCCTTTGAGCAACATTTGTTCTTCATCGCTACAGCTGTGTGAACAGTTCACTTTGCATGTGTACACAAGTAATCTCACAAGGCCTTGTCAAAGCTACAGAGTCTAGATTATTACTACCAAGGGTAGGTGGTATACAAAACTACAAGCCAGACATTACCCCCAGAAAGCTCTAAACCCGTGTGACCCAGAGCTTCACAAGTCATCTCTGCAAAAAAAAGTCTCTGTAGGCCTTGCACACATCTGTGAATTTGGTCCTTACTAACAGAAGTCTAGCTAAAGGAACATTTGTACTGTGTTTTTTTTTTTTCCTTAGAACAGCAGTAACTGTTAACTTTTTCAATGCAATTTACATTAGCAAAAATAAGCTATGCAAACATGTTACAGTAAAAGCAGACTTAGTATCTCTGAAATTCTTATTGTGAAACAGGAAAGGTCATCTAAAAGCCATAGGACATCTTCCGCATTCAGTTCCATACCAAAAAAAGTCACCTTTAAGAGAACTTTGTGTCACTCTATCAATGCACACCAAAGCCCAACATTGGACAGCACGTGGCGCTACAGCCTGCATAAATATTATGATTAGGGAAAACCAATGGTTACAGCATACTGTGAGCAAAACTAAAAATGTAAGGTAGAAAAAGAAACAGTTCTGCAGAATTGGTGATACGCAGACCTATGTGCACTGTCATATCAGTAGGCATACTATAACACTGCTGAGAGAAGACCTGTAAGAAGACCCTGAAGAGGAAGCAAATGCATTGTGTCCCTGTCTGTCAAGGAGTTAAATACCCAGCAAAAGAGCAAAGTATGTAAAAGTCTACCTTGCACAGCATGTTCTGCACAAGCTGTAGCAGTACTTCATAAGCTCACAGGCTCCACTGCTTTAGAAAGAGACTGGTGGAACAGATACACTTAGTTGGAAGCTTAGCTTTGAACAGGCACATAGCATTTGGCTTGACTCTCTATGAAGAATATCAAGGTTAGCTACAGTGTCAGGGGTTTTCCTGGACTAAGTAGGAACCACAAACTAGGGTTCCTTAATTAGGTTACAGCTATCTTTTATTTTTTCAGCTGCCTTTCTCCCTAGGTCCTAAAGGCACCAAATGTAGCAGCTTTCAAAGATTTTTTTTTTTTTTTCCTCTTCTCTGTTTTGGCCCTGTCTCTAACCCCGACTGTTTTATACCTGTAGTATTACTGGCTGACCAGTTCTGGATTGTGACCTTGGCCACTCAGAGTGCATAAAGCATTCAACAACAGTCATCAGGAAAACCACGACAAAACATTTCTAGGAGACCCATTCCCTTCTGGATGCCCTTACTCTTCCATTCCCAACTTTTCTTTTGAAAGGAAACTGACAAATAGCTCCCAGAATAAATCCACCAAAGGATACTTCATGACAGAGTACATTTTCTTTTATGAAACAGTCACATCTCCATAGCAAGCTAAAGCTAAGAACTAAATACCAGTTCAAAGCCAATAGTAGGTTGTGGGAAGAAATTATTATCTCATTAAGTGTGAATCTGGAGGAATTCCAAATATTAAGCAACCTATAAAATAAGGATAACATTAACTATTACCTCAAAAAGCTTTCATGATGGTTAACTACCAGTAATTAAAGCTGGTGCACAATTCAAGAGCCTGGGAACTAAAGGCCCTATGGAAATTCTAAGTATTCTTATTATTTCTGCCTTTCACAATTATGCTTCTTGATGTACATGTAAACCGTTTGTTGTAGTTAGGGTGCCCATCAGTGCTCCCTACAGCTCCATGTCTATTGTGTCCCTGACTGAAACACTAGCCTCAAAGTTAGTCACATTGTAATTGGGAAAAAAAAGATATCCTTCCTTATAGAAGCCATTCTAGCTGAAGGGTACCACCACTGTGAAAGTTAAAATTCACAAATAAAAGGAAGTGGTGGAAAAGGCAGTAGAACTCCAATATATTTCACATAAAACGCCTAGAGCTGCCAAATGGAATTAAAATTTAAATAATTTAACATTAAATTAAAAAATCCTTTCACTGAAAGCAATCTGTTGTAACTTCAAAAGTATTAATTCCAGTAGGGATTAGACTTCAGAGGGAAACTGCCAACTGAACTAAGCTGAAACTACTTATTGTTAGAAGGATCTACTGGTGCTTCTGATTCTACCACTCTATTGTCTTTAAGTACTTCTCTATCCTCTGCCACGTGGTGTTCCTGCAAACAGCATTTAGTAATTACATGCAGTCAACCTCACTGTAAACACAATGGTGTGAAATACATTGAGCAAATATTTCACGAAGATATCCAGTTTAAGAAATAAAACCCATCATAAGGTAAAAGATGCAAACATTTAATTTGGTGTCTCAGAAGCACAGTGAACATATTTAAATCAATACATTTTAGAAAATTGTTTTGTGAGAGAATATTGTTTAGACTGAGTGTTCTGACATTTAAAAACAATCTGAATTGATTTATAACTTTTCTTCCTATTTCTCAGAAGGCTTAAGGGCAACATTACAGCAGCTGATCATGCTTACCTTTTCTACATATCTCTTCCAGTGCTTATGCCTGCCTTTTCCACGTCAGTTTCAACTTCACTGAAGCTAGAAGAAAGCCTCCACCCAAGCAGCCACAAAAAAACCACAGTATTATCATTCCGGTGTACAAAACAAGAGGGCTAAACAACCACCACCGAAGTAAGGAAATCACCCATATGTAAAGGCCCATCAAATGCAGCAAGAATCACAGTATTTGGTTTCTTCCCAGATAATGAGCTATGTACATTTCCAAAACCAGGAGGCAGACATGTCAAAGTTCAACAACAAAAAAAAAAGACAAATATTTAAGAAATATATATTCCTAGTTGGAGGCCTGACTCCTTGCTTTTGTTGCTAATACTACAAAAATCATAAAGATGGATCATAAAGATGGGAAAATGAATACTTTATCCTCTATTCTAAACTAAGACATCTTGGTGATAACCCTGAAGTATAGTAAATACAACTTCATAGATAAAAGACTATGTAAAAATTTCACTTCTAAAGGCCAAGATAAGAAACAAGACCTAGACATGCACACCACAAGATACATGTTACATTATAGAAAATGAACCAGAAAGTTAGACTATACAACATGTAGCTCCACAAAACATTACACTCTCAGCTTGATCTAAGCTGTTCTAGAGATAAACTTTCTCTTAGAAATCAAAACTATTTTTTCATATGAAGCAGTTGAGAAGCATGAATAATCACAGCATCAGCTGAGAAGCAGAGAAAACAAATTGATCCTGGTCAAGGCTGGAATGTGCAGAATGTGTATTTGTTAAAGTGACACTATACATTTGAAATGGACAGAGTTAAAGTGCCACAACTTGGGCAGGAAGTCTCTTAGGACACTTCCAGAATTCTCACTGATACAATAATAAAAGTTACAGAATGTGAACACAGGCAAATCAGCTTGGTCTTTTATTTGAACTTAGAAATGGGCTTTTTAAACAGACAAAAAAAACCACCTTTAAAATAGAGAAGCTTCCACTGCCCTTCATAACCTCATGAAAACCTTTCATTAGTGTATGGACATTATGGAAAAGGCTATTTTTGTGCCCAAAAGGGCAGAAAACCTTTGATCATTTAACACAAAGGAGACAAGGGTAGAAAAAAGAAACTGTATTTTTTCCTTCCCCAAACACAAACAGAAGACCTTGTCTCTGGTGGGCTGAAACTCCATTTGCCCCCTCTTAAAAATGTTTTTTCCAATTTAGTTAACATTCAGCAGAGCAAACAGGAAGACAAATATGATCACCAGGATTAGTTATTTTGACTAGTAAATTTCAATTCTTGGTTTTGAATTCTGCACACAAATGATAACCCATTATTTGGATGTAACCCAAAACGACCTAAGAATTGACAATGATGTTATCAGGCCTGACTACAGTGCATTGCATCACCATGCAGAGTAGCCTCACCAAAAAGGTGAGAAGCCCACTACGAATGTCAAAACAACATTGGCAAATAAAATTTATACATTTGAAACTGTTTAAGACCACTCAAACTGATGCAATAACTTCTAGCTACGCAAGATTAGATTCTCAGAGAGCTATTTTAAGAGAAAACAAACAGCAATAATCCTGGCGCAGAGCAGCAGAAATCTTTCTGTTAAAAGACAGAAAGCAATCACAATAGAATAGTAAAGCGCAAAGATGTAACAGACAGGATGAAAGTCTTTTTAACTACAATGATGCTACTAAATTGTGACCATCTTCCTCCAATATGCCATATCTGAAAAATTCAGTCTCTTAATACTAGAAAACTTTTCTGGAGAGTAGAAAACAGATACCACCAGGAGTTTATTAAAATAAAAATATATATATAAAAATACATTTATGACAATTCATCAGTTTTACAGCAGTAGTATACATAATTAGCAGATATTCCATACCAGTTCTTTTTTTTTTTTTTTGAGGGGAAATAAGTTAAATGCAAAAATCCTTCTTGTAGGTTAAAAAATATTTGCTTCCTTGAGCTAATTAACCTTTCTTCTGCTTGCAATCTTGTTTTTACAGTGTTATTCAGTTGTGGCAGAGGTCAATGCTTCAAAGATCAGGGTGAAAATTTAGCAGATGGAAATCCTTTTGCAAAGGATAGCTGTTTTCGTCTAGCACAAAATGGCTCTTAATTTCCAAGAAGTACGATGCTTCTGTATCTGCTAGCAGTGAATGACACAGATCTGCTACTATTGTGCTGTACGTTATATCTGAGGAAGGCACTGCAAAAGACAGAACAATTTACTTCATACTCTCATAATAGCATCTAACATTTAAGTTCTACATCCATGAAAGCTACACTGAATTACTGGAAATGTAATCTAACATCCAAATAGGATATTAGATTTCAGTTTTCATCACTTTAAGACAGCAATATGCAGAGTGCTTCTCATTAAACTATGCTTGTGAATCATATACACCACCTCAATAATCCAAACTGAAGTATCATCAGTGGAAGCCTGTCTGATACAACACCATTATAGTAATTTACATAATTAATGTATGGCAACTATTTCTAAAAACTTCTAAGGGATTTTATTTTCTATGAGAAATCCATTTAGTAGCTGAATATTTAGCAAACTTTGCTGCCCATAATATTTCTACCACAATTCATGAAACAGTACCTACTGATCTGTTCAGCCAGTCAGCAGGAATATTGAGGAAGATTTTTTCCATCAACTCAGACACCACATGAATATTAATTTCACATCCTCTATCTTCTACTGTCATCAAAGCAGGCCTAGGTAAGAAAACACAAGACTCACGAAAGTTAGCTGCAATATTTTTTCTGGTTTAAGTAACATTTCTAAATTAAAGTAATATGATGTAATACTACCCTCGGACATATCAGGAACTAGAAAATCTGTATGCTCTTACCAGTCAAATCTGTAGAGCTGTAATGAGCTTGATATATACTGAACTTCACTACACAATGTTAAAAATAACTTTAAAGCTATTAAGCAAGCCTTACTTCGAGACAACTGCAAAAAACAATCCTTTAAGCAACATCAGCTTTTTTCCTGAAAGACGATGCGAACTGCACCAAATGATGTTTTTAATTCCTGAAAGCATAAACATGTCAAGATGTCATGAAGCTGAACATTTGATGTTTCTGCTAAAGCCTGAATTTCACTTCTCGAGATTAAAGTGGATTGAAGATAGAGCTTTTAATTGCTAAAATTAAAAAAAAATCTTCCTTCATTTAAGAAACAAATTTCTCAGGTCAGATAAATGTAAAAAGGAACTGTAATAGCAATGGAAAGCCAAACCTTATCAGTCAACTTGAGAAACGCTCAGTCTTGTATTCCAATACTTTTTTCTGATAATATTCAGGGCAAAAACCTAAACACGCGAACATAACCTATACCAGATCTGGAAGAAATTCACCTAACAAGTAGCACTTGTCCTGATCTGAATAAAAAAGAGAGTTGTCTGCACATGAAGTGATAGAAGTCCATGTCTTCTGAACACTTTTATAAATAAATAAAAAGCTGTCTTGCTCCAGTCAAGTTGCTAAGTTACCTGATGCCTTGTATAAGCAAAATAAATATACGCGAAAAACCATGCATCCAGATGTTTTCTCTATTAATTACCAATTTCATCCTGAGTTTTAGACCTACTCCATTTCTAGTGATTTACATGTTTTCTTTTGTTAGTTGACAGGCAAAACTGGTTCTATCATGAAGACAAACTAATATAGATATTTTTAACTAGATACTAAAAAAAAAATTGTTCTGTTTACTCATATCTACTACGCCTTTTCTTGAAGACTTCGGTTGCTGTAATGCTTTCTTAAGATGCAGAACTATTTTACAGAGCAGAGAATGATCAAAAGTTACACAAATAGGCTTATATTATTTAAATCAAAGTCAAGTAAAATACTATTGAGTATGCAATGATTCACTAATGTAACTCACTATGAAGTAATTTAGGAATAATTTTATAGGAAGAAAACTGATTGAAGACTTACATATCCTAGAATTCTATTCATTCTATGATTGTCTTAGAATTCACTGTACCTACTAGTCTTTCAAGTTACTATGATTCTTAAATTTACTTTGAGCTTTTGAAATGTAACTACTTATTGTTCAAGGTATTTCTACATCAACCAAATCCAAATAAGCTGTAATTTCATATTCTTTAGTAAATATCCATATTCATCTTGAGTCACAGTGCCATCTACTGGATTTTGCATCCCTGCTCCCTCAGAATATTTAATGAAAACATTTGTTAGTTCTATTCCCAAAAGGCTAAAACAGATTTACCAGTTTAGAAATATAGTTGTGTGTTCACACAATTTCAAACTTAGGCTGAAATATGAGGCTCAGGGAATTTTACTTTTGTCCTGAACATTCTACTTCATCCTAACTCACTGAAACAGTACTGGATAAACCTTGTTACCAAACATAGTATTCAAAGAAAGTAAAAAGTTACATTACTTCTAGGTGACATTCTTTGTTTAAATCTAGTACAGCAATTTATGAACACATTGTTGAAAATTCATTAGAACACCATAAAGTACTAACCACAGCTTAAATACACAATTTGACATAAGTGAGACTTAAAACAGAAAAGTTGTAGTTTATTTCTTTAATAGTATATACTCTAGCTTTATCTTATTTACCTGTAGAATGTTTTTACTTTGTTGTATGGCAAACATCTAAAACATTGCTTGTAGATCATGTTCTCATCTGCCTGTAGTTCCAAGCCACATTTAGCACAGCCTGAATACGTAATCATAGGCAGAGAAGCCAACACACACTCCAGGGAAGTGTCAGCATGGAAGATGAGTTGCCTGTACTGGCCAGTTAAAACAGTAAACTTCAGCTCTATGATGTGGGCTTTCACTTGAATCACTCCTACAGAAACAACAATTTCAATCAAACTTCCATTCAGTTTTGTAGATAAAGCAAAGTAAGAGGTACAGCTGATTCAAAAACAAAAGTCAATTTAACCTTAAGCATTTTTTTTTCTTTAGAAGCACATTCTCAAATATAAGAGAGAATTTCAACAGTGAAAATTCATCGTACTTTAACACTACATCTATAAAATACACCTAACTCTGTAGTACTTTGTTACTGTTGTAGTAGATGCCAATATAGAAGAGCCTTCCCAATATAGAAGAGCCTGAATAAAGGATCAAATCACAGAATTTTGCAAAAAAAATTTGAAATCCAGCAGTACCAGAAAACAATCAAAATGACTTTGTTAATCTTGAAAGACAACTTTTGTAATGTGGCAGGCCAAACATTATTCTGTGGTAATCAAAATATCTTTAAGAAAAATTATCAATAGAAGCTTAAGTTGCTTTTATATCACATGAACACAATGGTGAAGACTGAGTTTAAGTGCACAGAATGAAATAAGTACATTCAAAACAAATGGAAAATGATTTCATTAACACCTATAGATCTCAATGCATACAAGCAAAGTAAATTTCATATTATACAAGTTTTGGATACAGGTTATAGATATGGAAAAATACTATGAAGTTTGTCACGTGGATTTCCTGCAAGTCAAGTCCATGATCTGATGTATTAGATGCATTCACACAGTATACTGGTAAAATAACCTACCTGTTCTAAAAACTTTGTTCTGAAAAGGAGGTGTGTCAATAGAAGTGGAATATAAGCCATGATTAGATCAGAAACAGAAACTAATTGCTTTGCCTCCACTCTGATTCAGAGATAGACACTAAACAACAGATTTAACAAGCTGTTTGCTGCTATACTCATAAATAAGAAGTTAAGCGCTGCAAAAATCAATTTTACTGATTTATTAAAGTTTAACACCAACCTTAGCAATCCTCTAGGCCTATTTATGAGTGGATGACTGTCCAACAGATTTTTTTGATCTTCTTACAGAAGTTTCTAATAGCAGTAGCTGTATTACTCTAGCTTCAGGGAATTCAAGAGTATTCCACAATATCCAAAGTAGTTTTCCACAAACTCTTCCAATGGTTAATTGCATTATTATAATAGTTGACATAGGCAACAAAAGGCAGCACTGCCCCATATGTTTCAAAGCTATCTTTGTATGACACCACATACCACAGCTATCTCAGTTGTGTGCTCCCTGAATGAAGGCTGCATTCACAGTTTGGACTCTCAGCAGAACTATGTTAACTCGAAAAAAAAACATTTAACTTAAATAAGAAGCATCTATTTTGCTTAGCTATGCACCGCACTATACAGATACCACAGTACTAAGAATAACAACTTTACCTGAGCATTTTTCATCCAAATGTGCTGATAGATTTGTCATTTTCATGACAGTGGTTTTGCTTTTCTGAAACTTTTCTTTAAATTCAATGGCCCTTTTGTCATCATCAAACAAACACTCACAGGATGACCATGGAGTTGTGTGCAGCTCCAAGTCACCTGAGACAGAACTACGTTGGACCAGAAGGTATTTAAAGTCCCATAGATGACCTACAGAGCAGAAAACAAAGCAAGAGTTTAATTTCTATATCTTGGTTACTTTACAGAAAACTGAAGTCATTTACAAGATTGACTAACAAATCAGCAAAACTTTCTAATACTGTTGGTTCCAGCAAGTTTAGGTCAAGCCTCATGAAATACATGTTTTTTCCTTTTCTCTATGAACTTTACATTAGAATTGCATGGATCCTTAAGAATACCAGAAAAACATTTTCGAGGTTTCAGAGAAGGCTCAAAAAAAAAAAAATCTAAGCATAAAAAAGATAAGTAACATTTTCATGTTTTTGGAATGGGTCAGGTAGGTGATACTGATGCAGTGTTTGCTCAAATGGGAACATTTTACACCGTAATTTCTTGTACTTCTCTTTAAGAATCTCTATTGTGCATATTGCTGCTTCTCAGGTTTCAGCAAGAAAATTTTAAAAATCTTTCAAACCTTTTCTGTTGAAGTTCTGGGGCAAAAAGACAGACATTTGCAGAAATAACAGTTATGACAAAGGATTATTTGGAGAAGAATTGACATTGCAGTGAGACAGAAGTATCCTTGAAGAACCAGTGAGCTTGCATGGTATGTTAAGAGACCAGATCAGGTTCTTGCAGTGGTTGATTTTTCATAAATCATGTGAGCACGCACACTATTATACTGTTTAACCCCTCTGGGGGTAGAGCTAAAATGTTAAGAAGGCTACCTATTGCTTTCAAAACAACTTTTTTCTACAAGTTGTCCCTCATTAAATTATGAAGGCATTCCTATAACAAAAGGAAATGCCACTTTTTAGTATTTACTTCATCTTAAAAAGCTTATTCTGTGTTTTCCCCATCAATCTTCAATGGGTTCAGAATTTCACCCCATGTTAGTAACAGCTATCCTCATCCTCCAAGAATGCTGGTTTACAGAAATGTATTTGATGTGTTTGGTAGCACATGGCAGATGAGTGTAAAACGTATTTACTGAATGTCTGATGATTGTATACTGAAAGCTTGGACCAAATTTTAGAAATAGATGAAAATTTTAACTTTTATCGGCAATGATTTTTAGATGCTTCAAAGCTGTATAATCTGTACTTTAAACATATACACCATTCAAAATTTACTAGTCTCCATCCCTTCCACTACAAAACTGAGTTACCTAAACTACTAGTATAAACAGTAACACATGTCCCAGCTGTTCATCTGTGTCTAGAAGCAAGAATAACATCACGTGCTTTCCTCCTGTAACCCACTCACACTATTAGCTGCTGTGTTGTATATGCTTGTTTTGTATCATGAGATATCTTTTTGCTATTTTACGAGAATCAAATGTTCACAGTTTGTCTATGATGCATATTTGAACAGTTGAGAAATCACTCTTACCTTGAATTTCAGATATAATCTTTTAATCATTAAAATACCAACCGCTAGATACACAGAACTCTAGCTGGAGAATAAGACACAAGCTTTACCACAATAAGCACTTACACTACAGAGCTGCACCATCTTTTCTGCTTTTCTACTTTAAACATCAGGTAATTACATATTTTTCTGTCTTAGAAATTACCTGTGGAATCTACTCAATTTTTTTTTTGCAGCTCCAATACATAATATAAAATACTTCAGAATTGTATATTTAAGAACTAATATTCTAGCATACTAAATTTTATAGAAAAATTAAGCATTTATCTAATAAATAGCATATACCTGCCTACACTGAAGTATGCACAACAGTAAAAGCCATGTAGGTTTTATGAAGTAAAGTTAATTAGTTAATACTTAAATTGGACTGTCTTCTTCAGGTAGTCCAAGAGGCAGATCTTGCAGTTATGCAATTTTTTTTTTTTTTTTTTTTTTTAAGGAGTGTAAATTACTAAACTGAAGCGGAACTGGCAGAATTCAGAATTTCTAAATTTAAAGTCAGAACTCAAGTCAATATTCACTGAGGTTGTTCCTAAATGTACCCACTGATCAGAAAGGCAAATTCTGGAGTAATCAACTTAAACACCTAGTTTCCAATTAAAAAACCTAGTTTCAGGTACTTTAAAAGAACAGTAGTAGGCACTGCTAAGACACAGGCTATGTAGTTCTTATAAGAGATGCTTTTAGTCAGTTAATGACTAGGTTTGTATCTAGGTTCAAATTTTTGAATATACATGCTTCTACCATGTTGTAAAAAGAATACATTCAAGTTCTGTTGCTGATGACACTATTTCCAAATAGTGTTAAAGTTCAAAAAAACATATACTGCCCTTTCTAGGGCAGTATATAAAGGTTGAATGGGAAATACCACCAGTTGGGTATGTTAAAGCTACTAATAGAATCAAAGAAATACTATTACAAAAACCTACTTATAGGTAAAGACTTTACCTTTTCTCCTTTGAAGTTGAGGGCACCAGGCAGCTCCTGCTCCCCACAGCACCATTCTGTAGTGTTGATCTCTGCTCTGTTCTACTGATAGAATAACTTTTCTCTGGTTGCCGCCTCTGTAGCTATACACAGATTCTGGAAAGTTTGAATTTATGACATGTTTGTTATATAGTAGAAAGCATATAGAACATACCTCAACATTAAGATAAAATCATGCTACTGTAACATTTTGAGTTAATTCTAAACAAACAAGAAAACACCTACAATTTCTTCAGGACAGAATGAAAACAATGATTTCTTCAGTAAGATCAATCTAATTCAAAGGAATGCATAAAGAGTATTAATTTACCCTTATCCATTTAACTACTTGGCAACTGGACCTCTCCCTTTAAAATAGCAGGTATCTGAATATCTTTGAGTACCCCTTACTCATCCTAATTGATAGAAGTAGAAAAAAAAATGTACTCAATCTCTCAGCAATCGATTGCCATAATGGGAAACTAAAGTTCCTATGGAATATATTGAAAGAAATATTTCTCAACAAGTTTTCATAAAGTTACAGTCATGGACAGCACAAAGGTAACTGTATATATTAACTGAAATGATTAAGATACCTACAGGTAATACCTGTACATTTCAGTTCCTAAACACTTTTCATCAACCAAATCCTAGCATAAAAACTCTTGCTTTAAATGTCCTAATCATTCTGAGACCTACGTACAATAATAAATTATGGAGATTTCTATCTTCGAATAAATCTCAATTTCTAATGAGTTAAGGTGACATTGACAGTGATAAAGTCATTTGAATTTTTGACTGATGCAAGCACTAATACAAGATGCCAGTGGAACATGACCAAAGTGAAAAGCATTATGTCAAGCACTGAGAAACAATGGTACTGTAAGGAAAGGAAGACCATCAGAACAATTAAGCAGGGAGAAGACGAAAACTCCTTTCCCATGGGTTAGAAAAAATACGGCAGAACACCGCATAAAGTACTGAGAAGGCCCCAGGCCAGTTAGGTTTTGTTTGTTTCAGATTGTGGAAATGTTAAGCAGCAGCTGTAAGGCCTGATTGTGAAGTAATGGAAACAAATTACAAATTTTAATGGGGAAAACAGCTTCAGTAAAAGGAATCCCAAAATAACCACCTTCATTATTTTAAGTAGTGTGAAAGAACAAAACCCGTCACATTAAACACATGAATTGGTGACAAAGACACTTTGAGAAAGCAGTCTTTGCAAATACACAAAGAAATACACAGGAAACAAAAATTTTGTGAATAAGTTATATATTAACGAGGTAGCTTTCTGTTCTGCTTATGCAAAGGAAACGTAAGTATTGCAGTAAGACACTAATTTCACACTGGGAATTCAGCACTGAAAACTTACATAAATAGGCATACAAGTAAAGACAATAAAGAAATAACACAAATGCAGATATGTAAGACACCAGAAATGCTTAGCTTTAAAAATCTATTTTACCTAGGAAAAAAACAAAGAAATAATTAAAGTGTTCTGAATAAAGCATCAGGAAAGAGAACAGTTCCACTACGAAGAAAAGAGCAAATCCTAGAACAGTACATTAAAATAATAATTTCCTCATTTCATTTTGAAAACCACATGATTTAGAGTCTAACCGCAAGTATTCCTTTAATAACAGGAGGCTTACATGGAAGGTATCTGGAAAGCAAGGTTTGAATTAGTGAAACTTCACTGTCCCATGTGACATTTTTATAAACCAGCCACCTTTTCCAAGCAGCAGGCTATCACAACAACACACCTGTGAGTTTCAAGAGCCATTAAAAACAAGTTTGTTCCTTTGCTGTACATTCAGTATCTCTCTCTTCTCAGGGCTCTTACTATACGTTCCTTAGTGAAAATAACAATCCTTCAGCAAGTAAGAACACTGAGTATCAGTGCTCTGACTGCGTGCTTTTTGAACAGATGTGTACGCTATTGATCAGAGTGTGCAGTAACTTCCCTCAGCAGCTGACTTCAGTCATTATTTCCTTCCTGATTAGTTCCATTTCACCTGCTATGACCTCTAAGTGGATCTTCACAAAGGTTTTATTTGTGACTCCTATCAAAGACTGGAGTATGGAATGAGAAACAACCAGCAATAGGTAAAATTTAAACAGTCATTTTGCAAGGCCATTCTGAAGTTCTGAAAGTTGAAGTCCAGTGCATGAACTTACCTGTTAATATGGCAATGCTGACGATTTTTAAGATCATGTGAACCAATGTATTTGGCTGAAGCTGGTCTAGTTGAGCATACTGAACACTATTCAGTCTCTGAACTTGCCTTCGTGGAATGTGTCCAAAGTGAGGAAATTCTGATGCTACGTATGCCAGTAAGCCATGGAGAACATCACCATCCACTATATGATAAACTTGTGTAAAAACAACGAAAATTAGATGGACCACTTTTTTTTTTCAACTTAGCAGTATAAAATTGGTACATATTTAAACCAGCAAACCCAAAACTTACAAAATTCTAAGGCAAGAAATTATTGAGATTTGAAATATTTGATCGAAAATTAAACTGTACTTTATCTGCCTCCTCTTGATAACATTCCAACATTACGCGCAGTTATGGTATTTTAAGTTACACCAAAACCTGGAAAGAGACCTGGTTTTGTAGTTGGTAAGGACAGCCTTTTGATCATTTACCCCTGAACCTCTCTTAAATCGCTGACAGCAACAGCCATCAGGAAGACTAAGAACAATGCAAGTTCAATGATACTTCCACTGTATTTTCCCTTAGCCTCTGTTGCTCCATAGCTCATGTATCTTTGAAGTCTTTATGTTTAAATAACCAGCAATTAATTATTTTCCCTGAATGTTATCTATTCAATTAAGTCTCTAAAATTTTTCCAAACAATTTCATCCTCATGAAATCTCAAACCTCTTGCAGTTGAGTCCTGTGATAACTACTGTTTCTTAAACTAAGATCAAGAGATTCAGAGTTTTGAATGTTAACCACTCAACTTCGCCATAAACTCCACATGCCTATCTGATGGCATTGTGGCCACATTTTCTAATAGCTGTTTTTGTAAAACGTTACTGCAGTGTTTTGTAACTCTCAGTCGTTCACATTTCTATTTCACCCTGTGTATTTTGAGGCATTCCAAATAAAATGGACTACTTTGAATAGGTATTTTACTGTGATTTTGGGGGAAAACTTATGCACAATCTTACATTCTTCTGGATTGAGAGCTGAGCAGTTCCCCAGATTCAGTAACTGACTAGTAAATGTAGATTGCAGCATGATTTCTCCATACCAAAGATTCTCATACATCATGATATCTGGAGGAAAAAAAAAATATCAATTCACGCATCCAAAATATTGAAGTGTATCATATTATTGGCTATAGAATCAAAAATCTTGAAGTTGGCTTTAGATCAGAATTTTGAATCCTCTCCATTCACCTTGCTATTCTTTCAGAACCTCATTATCTACTGTATACTTCATTCTAAAATGGCTACCTCCCCCCCCAAGGGGTTCCCTTCATTACTGAGGACTTGTTGCATCTCATGGTATGCCAACTATGGCCGACATTTATAATTACAAGGGTCTTGCAGACAATGCACATAATCAAGTCATTCCAACAGTTATGATATGTTCTTTGACATAGACAGTAAACTGAAGGAACTTCCACAATTCAGACACATGTAGCGTGCACATCAACATCTACTACCATTTCCAATGGACAATTGACAGAAAAGCTGTATGAAAGGCACATTGAAACTAGCATAACAATACAGTGCTCTGCATAAGATCACTGGGAGCTGTACATCTGCTTTAATTTCTTGAACTGCTACTAATGAACAATTTGCATGGTAAGAGAAAAAAATGAGAAAAAATCTTAAAATGTTTCAGAGTAAAAAGGAATACTAAAGGACTTCCTTCAAAAGTGGCAAATACTAGTTAAGCCACTTAAGAGAAAAAAGTTACAGAACCCAAAAACCATGGCTGCGTATGCTATTAGTGGCTCCGCAGGAAAAACTCGTTACATTCTGGGTGCAGAACAGTCTACGTGCCAACCTAAACAGACAAAACTGTCTGTACCAACTACTTTCCCAGCCGACCCACTGTCATCACATCTATCTAAGCATTATGTCTGCTCGTGCTGAATGCTGCTACCCAGTGCAAGCAGGAGACTGACAAGAAGCCACCAAAGGGGAGCAATACGGGAGCAGATACACACAGCCAACAATAGAGCAAGCTGCTAAATTTAATTAATGGCAGGATGCCAGAAGGTGTCAGAACTACAGTAACTCCCACACATTTTCTGGAGTTATATAAACAGATTTGAGTTTGAAAGAGACCACTTGAAAACAAACTGATTTTTAGGACCTACCAAAACCACTTACAAAGACTTAATCACATTTGCTCAGTAGTTTAATTATTCTTATAAAATATTTAATAACCCAATATGAAGCAGCGTATAAACAAAATTGCTAACAGTACGGGATAATTTATTATGCCACATTTCAGGTAAGTAAAGTACTAGGCTTACGTAGAAACACTTGATGTCTTTTAGGATAAGAAAGTCTAAACAGCAAAGAAAGCCCAGCTTATCTTAAATCATTTTAAAATAACTACCACTGCAAAGTAAGCCCTTTAAGAACTCTTAACAAAGAGACATGTGCATCTTAAACCACAGAAGTATTCAAACAAGTTTTTTTTTTTATTTGGTTTTTGTTTCAAAATTGCAATAACTAAATGGCCAGATGACTATCAAGTTCTAGTCAACTCCAGCTCTAGTATAATGAAGTCCTTGATAGTATTGCATTCTCTTACATGACATGTATCCTATTAATCCTGTTTTTTTTTTTCTCCTGTTACGTATTAACAAATACAAAGGATTCATTGGGAGGAATCTTTATTACCAGCTGACTTGATAAGAAAAAGAAACTGAAGACAATAAGTTTATGCAGTCTATATCAGTAATTCACAACATAATCCAGATTAAGATGCTAACGCTAAGGTACAAATCTTTCACATGAGGAAAAGAGTATTTCACATCCTGAGACCATACAAACATCACAATTTTCCGGTCTGTATGCTGGTCCAACAGAGAATTACAGAAGTCAACGCATACTAGCACATCTGGTTTGTAGCAGCACATATACATTTTCAGAAACAGCTGTTTTAAAACACTGGTAGGTTTCAGGACATACCTTACTACCCACAGCACAGCTCCAGTGTCTATGCACTGCTGTACCTCTGATCAGAGACTACATGAAAGATTGACATCTTCTATGGGATATTCAATGTTCCAATAGCAGTATGACTACAGGAATTCAAACCAATACTAAGAGATATGAGCAATATAAATAATGTAATAAAGATACCAACAGATGCTTAGGCAATTCCAAATTACTAATTACACATTGGTCTAGCTGTAACAGGCATTTTAATGATCCACATTATTAAAGATCCACATTTAAAAAAAAAAGAGAATTCTCACCTGAAAGTAATACAATATCCCCAGGAAACACAGTGAGTGACCAAAACGCAGCACCACGCCATAGCACCACCTTCCTCTCAATCTCTGACTGGTCAGTAACTACAATTGTTGCTACCGGCACTTTACATGAAGATTTTGGTCTAGCCTTAATCTGTATTTCTTTGATAAGACATGGATGTACTATTGTAACCAACACATTGTACTTTAGATTCTTGCAGCAGCAGTTCTGAAGTGGCGACAGTAGTTTCCTTTGAGACTGCTTGAAATCTGTCCCTTCTTGATCTACTCTCATTCCAGGACCAACCGGAGGAGAATTCAATTTTGGTCTCTTGGATTTCAGCTGCCTTTTAAATGTTGATGGGAAAATACGAAAAAAATTTTCAGACTTGTGGGCTCTTTTAGAAGAGCTCTTATGAGAACTTTCTACCTGAGAGCACAGTATTCCTGAGCTCAATTGTTCAATATGGATTTCATTTTCAAATTGCACAGCAGGAACACGAGATTCATGAGACTTCACTGAATTTTCATGAGCACTCACTTCTCTTGTAGCTTCAAAGCAAATGTTTTTCTCATCACACTGCGAAGTGAAAAGTTCAAGAGAACTTGCATACTCCTGCCCACAGCCATTTTCAACCACACTAAGACATGTTCCAGCATCAGATTCAAATTTAAAGTGATCACATGGTCTTTCACATTTATTTCCCGTTTCTGTTTCTAACAGCTGTACAGTTCTCTGCATCTCATTCTGGTTTTTAAAGTGATTCTGTGCAAAAACAGCCACTTGACTTGAAGTCATTATACTACGAAATTCAGTATCAGTTGACACTGCAAGGTCTACACAAGCACTTGGTTTTCCTCTTGGTTTTGACTCTTGATTTTGGGGGAAAAACATATCCAGATATTGACTTAGATGTTCATGGTGATCACTTCTATCATCTGATTGAACACCTTGTTCCACAGACCTTAGGTGTATGCTAATCTCCTTTGTACTAGCCACCAAATTAGAAATGTCAGAACCCTTATCTTCTAAATGACTGCCTTTTACTTCAGTGATGTTTGAACAGTCTTGTGATTGCTTACATTGTCTACTGGATTTCACAAGTTTTTGAGGAAGGTGTTGATCTGCAGCCGGATTTATGTTTGCAGGTTCCTGTCCATCTCTGGATATTTGACAATCAGAATGAATTAAACTTCGGGTCTTTTGGGGTGTACTGGCACACGTTCCCACCATAGGCACAAAAGATGACAAATATTCTTTTGCTGCTGTTAATTGCCCCTGTTCAGGCTGCTGAGAGCTGTCATCATTTGCAGAAACTGCTGTAACTGGGGAGCTTCCTGCCTTAAACATTAAGCAGTCTGTCCCTTTGATTTTTTCAGAAAAAAGACTGTGTATATCAAATGAACAGTGGAGTTCTCTCCATTTTTCAACAGCAGGTGCCAAACTACTTTCTTCAGACATGTCCATTTGGCTTGGAATAGTGGGTGCTCCAACAAAAATATGAATTTGAGATCTTTTTGACATTTTTGATTGTTGGGTAAGTTTGACTTTGAACAGTATGGTTTATGCAGTAACTACAACACTAAACAATAGCACAACAAAAATGATTTCAGATTTTTCTTAGTTTAAAATACCTAAATTTCAAAGGAATACTCTATAATTTTACTAGTAAAAATACTAGTTAATGCTTATAAAATTAAATGCATGATAGAAAAGGAAGTAATTTAGTATGTTATATAAGCTTGACCCAGTAAATAATCTACAGTAGGGCTTAATTTATGATTCCGATACTTGGAAACATGTAGCAGATGCAGACCTGTAGTGAAGTTCAGTATGTACTGAGAAGACCCTAACAAAGTTTCCAGGAACTTAACTTTTGTTAGTCTTCTATCACCTGAGCAGACTTAAGTTCACTTATTACACTAATAAACATGTGAATTTACATTTTAACTGATGTGAAATAAGTGCCTTAAACTTTTACAGCAGTTGGGACAATTTCATCCCCTGGAAAAAATATCAATTTTAACTAAATTAAATATAGTAGAGTCTCTTAAAATTTCAGAAAAAATCAGTAGAAATTCATAATTTACATAGCTATAAATTTAACATCACTCTTTTAGCATAAATATACTGTATTTAGTAAGAGAATATTTTAAAGGCAGATTCTAGGATATTATCAATAAATTTAAAAGTATTTAATAAGCATTAAGAGGTCACAGTGAAGCTTGAGCAAACAATTTACAAGTTGCTTTAATCCACATATTTATCATACTGTTCAAGTTCAAAAGCTTCTAAGCTTATTAAAAAGTTACCTACCTTACACACCACAAAAGAGAAATCCTAGATTTTTTAAAGTTACCTGCTATATTGTCATTTTAAAGTACTCAGCTACAGCTACAAGCATTTTATGCATTAAAATGCAGACACCTAACTACGTGTTTGTAAATGTTGGCAGTGTTGTTAATAAGTTACTGCAGTAAGGAATTCTGCCAAGGTAGAAAACAGAACACCAGCAGATAAATTCATGAACTAATCCATCTGCAAGCAGAAGAAAGAACATTAAAAGATGAAACAAATCAAAAATATTTGCAGTTTTCATTTAACACTTATTAAAGTAAGAGAGCTTTTGTTCACAATCCACTAGGGGTCAATAAATCTGCACATTTACAAAGCTCATAGTAACAGAAAAACTGCAAACATCCTGGAACACCAAACTAAGGTGTATTAGAGATGTAACTAGAAAAACAGTGTACAACTGCTGAAATTAAATATGTCAACATAATATAAAGAAGCTACAAAACAGAGGAACTCGTGTTGCAGTTTTCCAAAATGAGTAACACTTAAATTCGCAAAGAGTATCCAAATTTCTCCAGTTATACATTTAAATTTATGCTCATAAAGCAGTTTTTAAAGGACAATTATACTTTTGAAAGCATTATATTACATAATTATAGAATAATAATACACAACTCAGCAAAAGAAAAGACAGAACGAACTGTTCAACGCAATAACGTATCAGGTAAGAACGAAAAAAGTGACAGTAAGACTGAATCCAGTAAGATTGAAGAAGTTAAGTGATGTTAACAATTTTTGTAGGTAAGAGGCAAAAGTCTCCCCAATACATGAGTTAAAACAATTTCAGGAACAGATAGATACACTACAACAGAATTTCTTATCCTTATTGAATGTGAACTTTAGAGCTGCAACCCAACTGAGAAGATTAAATTATTTCTTCCATCTCAAAATGTATTGTCTAATAGCAGCTTTTTTTTTTTAGTTCAGTTGCCTTGGTTACATATGGATAACCTTAGATACCCTACAATGGAACAATATGTCTACTAATAAGGAGGCTCAAGTGAATAAAAGGCTCAAATGAAATAGGAAAGTTTTATTCTCCATGTGTAATACAAAAGCGCTTAAAATCTGACAGAGATCTATGCTATTCCTAAAGAACTTAAAAGATCGGTGAAATAATGTCAAACTGGGCTTTGTAGAATTAGGAACAGTTCTTTCATTTCAACATCCTAGCTTCTACAAGGACAGAATACTGACCTGCCACATGCGTAAGATTCAGTCTTGTCCCAGTCTGTCACATGTCTTTTTAACCTAGAAGAGATTTCAGAGGCTTATCTAAATTCTGCAAAACTCTCAAGCTTTCGTATATCAAATTGCAGAAATATTCATTATAATGTGATTATTAATTTAATTAGAAGTTTATTAAGTTAATAATTCATTATGTGATCAGGTCAAAATAATTTGCATACCTATTTTCTCTACCCTCAGATTAAGCCTATAAGAAACAGAGCTCTAAATTTTCTTGTAAGGAAAAAGATTCAACTGCACTGGCAGTGAATCCACCTAGTTTTTGATGAGTTATGAGGAAAATGGAAGGGCACTTTGGTTGCTGAATAAGTGAGAATTAGAATAATACAGTTAGAGGCTATAAGCTAGTGCTTATACCAATAGATACAATGCATACATAGCATAAAGTACTCAAAATTAACTGTCACATCTTAGACTGCTTCTTGTGAATATAATTGCAGGCTTCTTGTAGTATACTAAAGCAAGTTCTTGCACCTTATAGCTAAGGAGAAGAAAACGGTACTAAAGGAAGGTTTTTATGTAACTATGTATTTCATGGGTAAGCATGTCTTTTCAATACCTGAAGTTCAGTAGGAAATTAAGTTTAAGATCCTAGAAATGTACTTGTACTTCACCCGACTTCCAGCAGAGGTATCCTGTACTATATTTCAAATGCATTCTTCCTATAAATCATGTTGAATAATAAATTACTCAGTTTAACACTTCAAGGAAAAAAATCACTGAAGAACAGTATTACAATGTTTGTTTTTTTTTTTTATTTGTAATTCTGTAAAATCCCTATATGACTAAAACCATGGAAACTAGCTTCATTTTTTAATTCTCAAGAAAAAAAATTTTATCAACCTACAAAAGCAATAAAATGTGAACTTAAATGCATCTCAATAGCCCCACTACACACACAC
This sequence comes from Aythya ferina, assembly GCF_964211825.1. Classification (NCBI taxonomy): domain Eukaryota; kingdom Metazoa; phylum Chordata; class Aves; order Anseriformes; family Anatidae; genus Aythya; species Aythya ferina. The sequence continues at coordinate 9,745,040 of NC_140302.1, read as the reverse complement.
CGTATATGGAAAACAAACTCCTTATGCAGTCTCAATTAGACAAAGCTACTATATTCTTGCCATAAGGTCTTAATAAAAATCTATTTTTTTATCCTTGAGATTCAACTAGATAAATTCTTCTTACATAAAAATAAGATTCTTGTGGCTAAACCTCTCATCTCCTTTAACTATCTCTTTGGGGCATTTTTTTTTTTTGGTTCTCTTTAATGACGTTATAAGTAATTTCAGAAAGTTTTCCTTAGCTTTCCAATTCCAAGAATTCTCTAAACTTAGGTGTCTTTTCCTGATTCCTATCTTTAAGCAGTATAAGGGTATTACATCAAAGCAATTGAATCTTTCTATTACTTAATGACTTTTTGAAACTGAAGCATTTATGTTTCCAAAGCCTTCAATTTTGATTAAGATCTTAGGAATGATTAGTACCTACTTCCTGACTCGCCTAATAGGTCCACTAGCAAGGGACTTTATTTGGCAATTTGAATGGTTTGTTATATTAAAAACACTAACTGCAGTATCAGTAATCATCTGTACTTATAACTATTTACATCTGTAAATTAACAAAATGCTTTTAAGTTTGGATAAGTTTTCCATATGTAAAATAGCATAACAATGATTGTTTAAGCAATCTTTAGAACAGAGTTAGTACTTAATTAAATTTGTCATTAAACTTGTCTTGCTTTTGTTCTTCTTCCAGACTATTATAAATCTTCTAAAATAAAGAAAACTATCAGTCTAATCATATTACCAGATATCACTGCCACAAAATGATTCATTTTTATCACTTATTGAAAGGATCCGTGGGTGGACAGAGGGTTAGCTACTAAGATAACAGGAGCTAAAGCTCATAAAGATATAACCAAAACCTGAATGCACATATCCATTATGCCTGTTAATTATTACACCATTTCTTAATTTGTGAAAAGGTGCTCTATTCATAGAGCCAATGAAAGCCTCGCTTTTTATCTCTGAAATGGTCAGAGTCTGATTGACGGGTCAATGATCTTTTAAAAGCACTAACTACATCAGCAAGTTTTACATTTGCAAGACACTGCAACAAAGGAGTAATGCACCTATGACAAGAAATACATTATGGCACATGTGTCCTCCAACCTACACAGTAGTATTATTAAATACTGTTAATTTAATTCCCATACTACTGTCACTAACAGTTTATTAATCTCTAGTCATTTGCTATGTATAAGACATACTTTTCAAAGCAGCTTGAAGATTTTTCTTCCAGTAGCAAAATACCCCAGCAACCTTGTGTGAAGCTAAATTAATGCCCTTAAATTACCTTAAAAGATAACTTCTATTCCTTATTTCAGTTCTCATTAATGGTATCAACTCACCATGCATAACTTAAGCATTCAGCCAAGGTAATTTAAAAGCGTGTATGTCAGTTTCAGCTGCCTATCAGTCTTAAATATCAATAGCCAAATGCCTAAACCCATTTTCAAAAATTATATCCAATATGATTTTAATAAATGTTTCATTGCTCATATGGAAAGCAAACTGCAGGAGTTTCACCTCTCACTAACAATTTCTTCATATGTCTGTTACACAACATGGCTTTATACATTAAATATACACAAATACAGACAGTAACATATCAGAAGACATAGGGTTAAAGAAATGTAACACAAACATGTAGCTTCTTTTCCCCTCTGAAATTCTTACCACCTACAAACCCCAAAGCTTTGAGGTAAAACGAAAAAGCATGTGCATTTAACTTGCAGCTTTGATTTGATGTTGAACTTCTTAACCTTTAAGTAGCTCATAACGTGATTCCTGTAATATGCAAAGAAACACTGGCCATCACCTGCTCAAATGCCAGCCCTTTAGATAACAAATGCCTATAAGTAGGATATTCTTTAACTTCTAAATCTTAAATTTTACTGTAAGCTTTTTACCTCCCTCTTATTTGTATGGTTAATTCTATATTTCTATCTGTAGCATGAAGACAGTTTCACTGACCTCAGAACAGAAAAACTGAGTTCTTAACAGACATCTTCAGGTTATCCACTTTCAAATAAATTCAAACTATAGTATCCTTTTTGAATAAAGTTGTCCCCTATGATGGTTGAATAGAAAATCCCTTAAGATATGTGTCAAAGGAAAAAATGAAATAAACCACTGCATACAGGATTATTATATCACTGAAAAATCTTCTGACACCTTTACCATACTGCTCAAGTTTTCCCTCAGTACTTAAGTTTTCTCTGTACAGTAGCAGTACCTGGCTTAAAAAAAAAAGAAAAAAACTGAACCAACTGCAAGCAACGTAGTGACAGTTTCATATACTTTTAGAGTCTGAAACAATTCTGGGATTAAGAGATTAAATCCCAAATATTACACATTTGATTGCAACTTGTGCGAGAAACGAGAAAAATGACCTTACCAATACCAACAGCTCTTGCTTGCACTACATGTGAATCAGCAGCAGCAGCACCTACCCACCCAACCAATAAGGTGCTTGGTCCCAATATACAGATTTGCATGTATTAAGGACAGCCCTATGGAAAACAGACTGTCAGAAGAAATTAAGTGAAGCAACTCATAACGGAAGCTGTCTAATACTCTACATGTGAGTAAGGGATGTACCATATGGACCTAAGATTATATTTCTGCTGGTGCACTGGCAGCACAAGGAGACTTGAATAGATTGTTTTAGACTAAGCCAGTGGACCTACCAAGAAATCAAGAGAACACATATTTGGGAGAATAGGAGTACATATGCACAGGAGTAACAGGGAAAATGAATAGGACAGGCCATAACAGATCTCATTTTTGTCATCCCTTACTTCAACATTTTCATCTCCTTCCTTATATCCATTGGTGATAGTTACTATCACCATATACTGTTTAAGTCTTAATACAGATCTACAGTATTTACCTGAAAGCCTATCTATAACTAAGCTCGTTAATTTAACTCAAGATGGTTATTTAGCTCCCATTCTCCAAAATACTGTGCACAGGGCAGCCATCCATGGGTAGATACTGTTGTATAGCCATAACTGTGCTAGTCAGTGTCTGAATTTATGAAAGTCACCAGCCTTCACTTGATAGTAGGAATACTGTTGCCGTAATAATTAGGATAAAGTTACCTCTAAATATAACATGAATAGTTTATTTCTTTCAGTATACATTTCTTTTAATACTTATTTATATTAAATAGCAGACATTTTAATCTATTAGTACTGAATTTGTTACTTGCTATTACCTGAGGACTACTGTATCACTTGGCCTCAAGACATACACAACTGGTTTACAAATAGATGTGTGTGTGTATTGCCATAAAAGATTTATAAACTTTTTTCCCATCCATGGAGTTGTCAGCAATCAAACACTTTTTTTTAAATATGAAACACCTATGGTTTGGGCATTTCATGAAAAACCTTCCTAAGCACTCCTGCAAGCTTAAGCAGTGAGATCAATAATTTAAGCCTAAAACTAGACAGTGTTTTAAACAGTTCTATAGGTTGACATTTTTCAAAATACAATACTAATCAAAATACAGAATAAAAGGCCAGAAACACACTGTTGTTCTTCATAGTTATTATAATAGTTCAGTAATAGCTAAGGCAACAAATCAAATGGCACTGTTAGGTTTAATATATGCCTAAATGCCTGCGGGATCAAGGCCTATGGTTTCTAAAGTTATGCTGCAAGGAGGAGTATTTTCTTTGAACTGAATTAGAGACATTTCTTCTGTGTTTGGATTGTATGTAGCTATCTACTTACCAGTTGCATCAGACATCACTTTAAAAAGATTACTTTTTGAAACTAAATGATGCGAAAATATGGACGCTCAGACAATTCGTTTTCAGTGCAGTCACTGAGATAATCTTCCTTGCATTTAAAAAAATGAGTAAACGAAGTAGTTGTGTTTTTCAATTAATAATTCATTCCTCACTCCTTTTGTGCCTTGCAAGATCTCCTTTTAAATAATAAACATTGTTTATTGATTTTTGTTTTGCAATACTTCAAAAACACAAATAGAGATGAACACAGTGGCTGTTACAAACAAAAGAAGTTAAAAGTTCTTCAGAACAGTGACCTTTTGAGTAGGAAGGCGAGATAAAGGTAAAAGGTTAAAGATACACAGAAGTTACGTGCACGTTTTGTTGAAGAACATGCATTCTCTACTTTGAGAACTATTTTAGTCAACTGAACTGCTATATTATCTGTCAAAAAAGATATTCTTTCAGGTATTTCAGTATACTTCAAAACCTCACAATACTAAAAAGACATAATTACTGCTTGTTTTCAGAAGGAAAAGCCAAGTCTGCAGAAAATTATCCAAAGGTATCATTACCAATGAAAACCTATTTTAGGACTTTAATCTTTTGATAAACTGAGGTTGATAAAGAAGTACAGGGAGAACCTAAGACAAAAATGAGGCAGCTAGTCATACTCAAGAAACGTGACAACAACAGACCTATTTACATCAGATTAACTGCATGTAGATTTATTAGGATTAAGATAAAAATCAAAGACTTTTCCAAGAAGAAAATAAAAACTGATGCAAGCCTCATATCTTGTTTTTCTGAAACAGCTTTTTGAGCAGTAGAACACAGTTGGTTTCCAAACTGAGCAACAATTCACTGGCCTTTGATTTAATGATTTTCTGTAAAATCTATTTCTGGACTAGTAAATGCCTTTCAAGTATTCATATCAGAACATCACTAATGTTGTGCAACACGCATAATATTAACCAAGTACATCTTGCACAAATAGTTATTTCTCCAAAAATCCAAGATCCTTATTCAGGATCAAAACACAAGCTGGTATTTCACATTTTACCAAAGTTACTAGAATCCATCTTCTGCAAGAATTTTCTATTACTTGCTTTAGCTGGCTGTAGCACACAGCCATAATGAAAGGCTGCTCTCACAACTGCAGTTGCTTTAGAGGTTTGGGAAATACAGTATGGATGAGTAAATTCTATGGCAGACAAAAGTCATTTACAATACCAAAGGACCATTATTTTCTTACTTTTACAAAAAGGTGACTCAAAAATGAAAGTTATAAACATGTGGATGCTGACTGCACATTCCTAGACACAAAATGGGATATCACTGGTGTTCGGAACAACAGTGGGAGATAAGACTGCTGTGCTTTTGCCTTGGTATTGTGGGAGACAGGGTGGTGAGAAGGTATCATTCACAAAATGAACACAATTTTATGCAAATCAGTTGTAGGTGTTACTTACATACATTTCATTCTCCACAAGTGGACATTAGCACTAGAGTTCAAGAGTCACACTTCCTCTTGCATTTTGAGGTCTAGTGAGGTATTTTTCATTTGTCAGCATCATTAAGCAACTCAAGTTACATGCTTAACTGAAAAATCCAGCCAGCCACCCAAAGGAGTCATACCAGAGATACGAAGTCGCACGCTTGAAGGCTGTGCAAAACTAGAAGCCACCTGAACAGTTTCAGAAGCCAAATAGCACAGAACCCTCAAGACCTCTTTACACCAACAGCTCAAAAGTTCATTCTCCCCCTCACTGTTTACATAGAATTCCTCCAGAGTAACAAATATTTAACCTTCCTATAAACACAAACAAGTATTTTCTAGTATGACTGAGTCTATGGCACCAGACTTCTTCCATTCCCCCCCCCCCCCCCCCCCCAAGATACAGATATGTCCCACAAATTCCAACTATTTCTTCATTTTCTTCATTACACAACTACATCCTTCATGTGGTGTCAGTTTGTTTTTGTGAGGTGCAACCTAAGTGGTGATAGGATATATTAAACAGGTAATCTCTGCTGATACTTTTATAGCTCAGGAAGAAGTTGTCTCCATACAATTTCTCTATAAAACTGAAACCTCCAAAGGATAGCGTGCAATATGCTTTTGATGTAAGCATTGTATTTTAAACAAAAATCACCTTTTTTTTTTTTTTAAACTACATGATAACAACACCGGAGACTTGAATACAAGTCAGTTGCTCTTCTTGTAAATGCAGCAAAATTACCAGGTTGTTTGGGGATCTTAGCTACTGAAAAATATATGCTTCTCTGTCTACAAGTTAGAAAGTAAATTTTTTCAGAGATAAAGCTCCTTCTAGTAATTATAACCTTCAGACTCGGGCCAAGCTGGTTCTGTACAATAGTGAATGGCACTACAAAGATCACAGATGGTTCACTGCACATGCTTGCTTCTTACTGTGGCTACAGAAGCAGCATACCCACCCCTTTCTTTATAGGACTGTACAAATGTCAGCCAAGCAAAAACTTTCACAGCCATTATGGATAAGAAGCAAGGTTGTTAATTTACTAGAGCACTACCATAAAAAAAAAAATCAAGATAAAATTTCACAGTATTTTAAATTTGGGAAAACTGAAGCAATACATCTGAACTCAAAGTTTAAGAGTTCCTTAGCATTTGCCTAGGAAGAAATTAAGATATGCTACATAAAGGAAATTACCATTAGCTTTTTTAATAGATAAGCCTTTACATTTCAATGGTTTAGATAGATGTTAGTTTAGCAAGTGAGTTAAGCTTTAACAGAGCACAGGTGACACTGAGTAACTATCAACACAGCTGACCGAACCAAAGGTGCCTTTTAGATGTAAATTTCCCCATTTCAAAGACAGGTAACCTTTCACCGCCTCCTCCACCTCACTGACTTCAAGGCAGAAATACACTTAGACCATTTATTCAAAAGAATTTAATTGATGAGACTTGAAATCTGCAGATTGCAAAAGGCCAGCTGTGTCCTGGGCTGCATCAACAGAGGCATGGCCAGCAGGTCAAGGGAGGCAACTGTCCCCCTTGGTTCTGCCCTTACAAGACTCCACTTGGAGTGCTGCATCCAAGTCTGGGGCCCCCAGCAATAGGGCATGGAACTGATTGAGTGGATCCCGAGGAGGGCCATAAAGATGAGATGGCTGGAGCACCTCTCCTATGAACAAAGGCTGAGAGAGCTGGGGATGTTCAGCCTGCAGAAGAGAAGGATCCAGGTAGACCTCACCAGAGGCTTTCGGTACTTAAAGAAGCTTATCAGAAGATGGAGAGCAACTTCTTACACAGACAGTCACAGGACAAGGAATAATGGTTTTAAACTAAAAGAAATGACATTGTTTAGTAGGCAACTTGAAGATTTTTGCTTGGCAAGTAAAAATAGAGATTGTCCTTAAGTAGTATCCTTCACTGCTAAGAAATGCAAAGCCATTTGTACTGCTGTATAGAACAGTTGTGTTATACCAAGTTTACCTTATTTTTATTCCCCGGTCACAACTCAGCTATTTAAGACTATAAATGTTAAAATGAAAGACCATAAAGAAAGGCCTTGATTCACATTTATCTTTCAAAAACCGATCTTGTTCTAAGACAACATTAGTATTTATCAAAGGGGTGGGGAAATATCATGTGAGACTTAGAAGGAACTGTACAGTACCTACTCAACAACAAATCTTTTATGAGGCAAAATACAATTTTGCAGGGACTGAACAGCTCCCTTTTAAAAGTTACCTACATTTTTTCCATATTACTTCATATTTCAGGTCTAATTCCAGGCTCCGTGACAGAAATTTGCCACCATGCTTTGTACTAGTTAACAGTGCTTGCTCTAATTCAAAGACTGGTCTAATACCTTTACCTTTAGAAGACACTACTGACTTCTCAGGCCAAGAACTAAATTTCAAGAGCAGCACTATTGGTGGAAGGCTTGTCATTGGTCTTTAAGATTAGAAGAACTTTACAAGCACTGATGAAAAAACATTCCTCTTTAGTGTAGGAATCAAACCACCTCCCAGCTGAGGAGTCAAAGCTCTGTCCACTGGGGTCCCATTTGCTATTCACTGGAAGACCAGGGAGTAGCTGAACCGTGACGTTTGTCCTCCAACAGATCAATTCAGAATTGGCAGTGCATGCAATTATGATCTGATAGGGAAAGTCATTTTGGTCCCTCTTACCTCCAGAATTTATATTCTTATTTTATTTATATTCTTATTAATTTATATTATCTTATGATCTATCTTGGATGGAAAAACAAAATGGAAAGATGAGTGCAGATGCAGCCCAAGAAATTACACTAGTTTAAGTTGATCTGACATGTCTTCTCAGCATTCCCAAAGGCAGTCCTGTCTACACTAGCACATGCCCAAGCAGCTCATGCCAATTCCAACATCTATTTCATTTAAGTAATTTCACCTCACTGAGTATATTAGAAAGCTTTATAACCAAATACAGTCACAGATCAAGTTATATTACTTTCTCTTCGTTTGTCATCTTCAGACTTCCTTTAAGAGTCTGATTTCATACATGTTAAGTAGATGGAAAGAACTGAAATAAAATCTACTGGAAAAACCTACTTAACTGATATTTGATAATCATTCCTTTCATCCGAACTGATGTATTGAAATACCTTACAGAGGCAGCTACAGTAAGTGTTTGTTATTCCCACGGGGAGAACTTCTGCTTATTTCTTTAATTTCCACGGATTATCTTAATTCTACAGAACCTGGAAAATTCTACACTAATTTTTCATTAGTTTTCTTTAATACTCTACAAAAAAGTGAACTGTAGTTCCATTAGAGCTCATGGATTCTGTTCCTAGGAAGAAAAATAGCTGAGTAAGATTATGCTCTGATACAAAGGATAAACATTCAAGACAATAAATTTTAGTTATCACTTTAGACAATCTTAAGACTTCTCTCTTGAGAAAACCTTACTTTGGAGAGGAAAAACTCTATTAGCTGGTTAGAAAATGCAAGTTCTGAGTTCCTAATTTCTCAGAGAATAAATACTGTATATTCGCATAATTTGTCCTACATTCATTACCAACTGGAAGATCGCAAAAACAGATCAAGTTCTGAACGATACTTAGTGTGTTTGTCCTCCCCATACCTTTAAGTAGGGAAGGAATTATCACCCCTTTCTTATAGAAACTGAGGCCAAGAAATATTAAGTGATTTACTTCAGCTCACAGAATCAGCTGAAGCTAGCAGAGAACTCATTTTGTGCAAACATTTAATGCTTATCCTTCAAACATTGCACAGCCATAGCCCAATGTGTAGTTCTTTGACTTAAGGTAACTATCACAGAAATATCCTTTTTAACTTTTCAGCTTACCTGTTGACATTTTAATATTTACCACCTTTGTTTAGCTGCCCATTTCTATATCTAATTTCCTCTCTACCTGTAGTGTAAGACACTGTCCTCAAGCATTTATTCCTTATTCCAGGTCTGAGGTACTAATTTATACAAGCATAAATAGCCAATTAATTCAAATTTGGTATTAACATAGTGTGCTTAGTGTTCTTTTTGTTCAGTTCTTGAACCTCATACCATTTCAAACAAACATGTTCTCTCTTTATAAACTAACAGCTTCTTTATGTACTGTGCAGAACCAACCCACACAAAGGTTAAGATTTTCAAAATGTTGCAAACTACCTTTTGATTTATTTCCTCAGATACTGTGCTATATTCTGATGTGGCTTTAAGACTTGCATGTTCTGGGAGAAAAAAAAGGCGATGAGGGTACAACATTTTGCTAAAAAATCTTTTTCTTTTCGTTAACAGGCCCATTAATTTCCTTGACTTAAAATAACCTCCACTGAATTAGCCACGTAATAAACAAGAATAAATTAAATCTAGTACTAAATAACACTAATGGACTTGCACTACAAGTATTGGTTCACTGCCAAGTGATGCATGAAGTGTACAGAGGGAAAAGAAACGGTGAAGGAGACTGGCTTTCTCCCTCCTTCCCCTCTATTACCTTCATGACGCATTTATCACATGGAAGCAGCAGCTCCATTTCTGCTTATATAGCCTACAGTTTTTATATAGCCCAGTGTTACATTTAAGTAACTGCCATAATAGCAGTATATCCTATAAACTTGAGGTGATCGTGTGTTCAAGAAAGTTAGTTTCTCTAATGATAACTGTGAACAATGTAAAAGTGTATGTTTAGACAGCCAGTTAGACTTCCTTTACTGAAGACAAACGCCAGTTTATCTAAAAAACTGATAAGGCAAAACAAAAGAAATCAAGGTAAGTGCTTTTACAAATTCCATGACCATTTTAAACTGGCAGTCAGATGACAGCAATATAATATTCCTTCCAAAAGCAAAAAAAATCAGTTACCAGCACTGATGCAGACATTCTACCTTACAAGTATTTCAAAATAAGCTTATCTCAACCTCCTGACTTTCAATGAAAAAAAATGAGAGGAGATAAAGTAAAACAGATAATAAGTAAGACATTATCTTGCCAACATTGACAAGCTTAGACAACAAAGAATAATCAAGAAATATTGAAATACAACAGTCTTCAATTTGGCATTTAAAAGGAAACGCTTATCTAAATCAGATTTTATGGCTGGGATGAAGGTTTATGGCAGTAATAGCAAAGTGTTCTCACATCAACTGGGAATACTTCTCAGATGCTCTTCATACCTCCAGAGACCACTGGACTCATCCCAGCCTTGCTCCACTGCTCCCACACTGGCACCAAGCTACAATAGCAGCAACAAGTAGTCCAGAAGCGATTCCAGGATAAGGAGGAGAAAACCAGATTTTGTCTGTGCATGTTTTGCCACAACTCTATAATGGTTATTTATTTAACATTATTGGCATGTTGGCACTTAAACACCATACAAAACAGGTCATTTTAAAGAACTCTAATATTTTACAGGAAGGCATGACTCACAAACCAAGTCATTTAACTAGAAGACAAACTAAAAAGACTGGAAAATGTCTAGCTTTTTTTGTTTGTTTTCAATTAAAACAGAAATATCTCTTCTTCTGACCTGATTTCTCATTCTGAGATTCCCTGGGGATGAGTTATGTAACACAGTAACTTTCTGCTTTGGATCTCTAGATACTGTGAAGGATGTTTAGGTCTGTGAAAGAAAAGGTATCACATGATTTTTAGCATTTAGCATAACCAGTGAAAAATTTCTGGAAGTCTCTAGTGTTGAAAACTACCAGCCAGCACGTATCTCGACTTTTCGGATCAACAACTGTTTCAACTATACCAACAAGCTTAACTCCTTCAATCTATGGCTGAGATAACAACATTTTCCAAAGGGCACTAATGCTATCATCTTTTTCGAATTAAGCATTTGAGTATTTTAAGACTTCCATATCCAATGTCTTAAAAAATGAAAGAGGATAAAGCTGATTTTGTTGTAAGAAATACAAAAGCACTACAGTAGACTAGTATCCCCTAGTCCTTAATAGCTTTGCTTATTATTTAAACAACAAACACTTCATTTATGGCAACAAGAACTTCTGATTGCCAGTTCAGTACTAAAGCAAGAAAAAACTGGTTTGCTATCTCCGATGCTGAGATTCCAGGCTGACAGAATCTCTGCTGTAATTTTCAGCCAGACAACCAAGGCCAGCAAAAGACGCAAAATAGAATTTTCATCTGTAAATGTTGCTCTCTAACAATGCTTTGTTTGCCCTAGCAAACCATACTTTCTACTCTTTATTATGCTGACTGAAATAGACAGCAATTCTAAAAAAGAAAAAAAGAGTAACTTCTGGGAAATAAATTGGCTAAAATATCTTCCCTCCTCACTCTATTTAAGGGACCAAAGCTTCAAGCTCAGTGCATCTCTGAATGTTTTTATGCCTGTACGCCTATCAGCTTTCCCATTGATAGCTTTTTCAAACGTGTTTAACAGTCGGGTGAGAATCTCAAATATATTGGCTTCTTCTAACTGTATCATCCCCTTGTTTGTCTTTGAAAGTCAAAGTGAGAAAGCACCAAGCAAAATCCAGCTATTATTCCACAAAGACTCAAAACAACTGCTTTAACAGATTCTCACTAATACAGGAACTAAGGCAAGTCTTCCAACTGACCCCTAAGAACCTCTATAGCATAACGAACTGCCATGCTCACTGAAAGGTCACCAAAATCAAATTTGTTACTGACTTCAGTGAGCTTCAGATCAGGTCTGCAGCCTCCAGATAAAATTATTTTGTCCTACCTATCTGAAAGCCAGAAATGAAGTTACCATAAATGCTATTAAAAAAGGCATTTTATATTTCAAGTGTACTATCTGACAAACAGCTATTAGTTAACATATTGACAGTAACACAGTACCAAAACATGTCACTGAAGATTTTTGCATATCTATAGACTGTCTAAACAAGAGATGAGGACATTATCTCCCGTGTACTTGAAGAGCTTTTTATATCTGTTCTGTCACAGAGCTGAAGTAAGCAGTTGGCAACCTCAGTCATCATGCACAGCAACAATATAAACAGATGGAGACAGAAGGTCTTTCAAAGCTGACAAACACAAGCACCACCACTTTTCACAGCAATCAAAAGTGTATTTACTCACCAGGCAGTTATCAGAATCGATTCAATATTTTCTGACTCTGCAGCAGAATTATTAACACTTAAAAAGCTCAGAATGCTGCCCTCTGACACTTGCTCTGAAATGCTGGTAGAGGATCCGTTCCACTTACTGAGGGCTTTTCAAGTACCTTTCACTCAGATAATTAGGAAAACCCTCTCAAGCTGACATTCTGCAAAACAACCTACTAATTCTATTGCCATAACTGTAAAATAAGAAAGGGTACCCTGTTTCTAATGTTCAGAACAAGTAAACCTTCCAATTGTTTAAATTATAATTTAATCATGATTTTGCTGCTGATTACTTTTGCAGCAATGCTTCAAGCATAGAAAGCAATCTATGCTTGAATCTATGCCTGAATCTGACAGGCTACTCATTTCCTTGTACAAGTTGCATTCCCCACTGTTATAGTGCTATAGACAGACAAAACATTTTTTTCATATATTTTTTATATATATATATATATAAGCAAGATGTTAGCAGTTTATAGTTTAGTAATCATGAAAACACACTAATTACAAAACAAAAAAAATGTTAAAAAAAAAAAAAACAATGGTATCTAAGCATCTCACTAACAACAATATATACTCGAAGTTTTGAAGTCTTATTTCAAAGTCACCAACATACCCCTTTCTCCAGCTCTGCTGCATTACAGAACTCACATCCCAAATCTCCAGCATGGGCATATCTCATTTCTGCAGCCTGCCTGGAGAGCCACTGAAGCCAAGTCTTCACAGCATGGCAAACGGCGCCAATAAAGAAAACCTGCCAGTCTGTTTCCTAACGTTGGTACGGCTGAACACAGATGAAGCTATTTAGAAGAAAAGTCACCTCTCAGACATCAGACAGTTAAGGGACTCATAGAGGTTTACCAGAAATTTAAGTTCACCTGGTGCCCTGTTAGTCTCTATGCAGGTATTTTTTAGGCATTGATACCTTACACTACCAGTGAAAAGCCTTTTCATCAGCTTCGGTCTCTAATTGGTTGTAATGAAGTGACTGAAATAAATTCAGATTTCTAGTCAAGTCCATTCTATTGGAATGCTTATATAGACAAGCCAAAATAAATCATCTTCTGGGATGTAACTAATTCATACGTTGCCTTTAACAGCAACTTATAGAACCAGCCCTCTAGCAATGCTGACTGTGAAGCCAGATGACCATGCCACACTTCTCATTTCATCCCTGTTATATCAAGCACCAACTTTGCATAAAAAAGAAAGAACGCAACAAGGAAAGCAGCACTTAGGTTCAGATCTAAATGAGAGAGTATTACTAACTAATTTGGAATGAAAGCTAGGACTAGGTCATTCTAATCACTCCTTAGATTTATGACAGTTACATTAAAACCAAGGCACAAAGCAACGCTGCATAACACTTAAGTCCAATAAAAATGTTTTTGTCATTTCTAGTGAAATTAGGAAGGGACATCTACTCACATGGAATTCAATGGGGAACATGACTTTGCTTCAACTCATCGAAGGGATTCTTAGCTGTCCCACTGTGCTGGAACATTTGTTTTACAACTCTCTACATTTTTTCCTCAAGTTATTCCAGAAATAACATGTCTTACATGTGTAAATTACCAATATATGGTTGATGCTCAAAATGAAGCTTGCTGAAACAACTGTAATTCCATCTGCAGTGTATTTCAAAATCCATTCCTGTTCCCAGAGGAATGTTTCCTCAGTTTACCAAGGAATTTACACAGTTTGCCAAGTTTCCAAATGAATTAGTTCTCTGCCTGCTATACTGATCAGCTTTACTCCTGAACGTTGCCTAACAGATGGTCCAACTGAAAACACTAAACTGGGGGTAACCCTGGGGTTAACCCTGGGTTCAATGGGGCTCAGCCAGCCAAGAAGCAGAGCTGTTAAGAGCTTCACTTGAAGCTTCTTGGATCTCTCACCTGCTTTGGTGAGCTAATACAGAGACCAGGATGTGAACAGGCAATAGCTATCCTAGCTTCTGAGAGAATTTAGCATCAGGACATCTTAGGCACATTTTAACCAACACTGACAGAGAACACTATGCCGAACCTGACCTTATAGCAATATTTTTCTCCATTTATGACATTGCTGTTAATGATGTTAAACACAGGAAAGAGATTACCCTGGTCACCTAGATACTGTGAAACAGCTAATACTTCAAGTAAGATTCTCATATTAAAGCAGACATTACTGATTTCCGATTAGATCTCATTTTATTCAACTGATCTTTAAGACTTGACACATTACATTTTACTCCATTTGCTTTGAACTTGATAATATCAACCTTAAAACTGATTTCTGTGAGGAAAGTATGATGCTGTTTATTATTCATGTATCTAAAAAGTAATCAGTTCACAGTGTATATAAAGATGTTTCAAAAGCTTAGGAAAAAACTTACACCAACTTGTTTATCTTCCTCACCTACACTCCACACATTTTCAGTAACAACTTATACCAACCTACCACATGCACAGTTAAAAATGACCACATCACAAAGACCATGAGTAATACAGACAGCTCCTAACCACACAGGCACTACTGAAAAAAAGATATATATATATACACACACACGCTTGCATCTGAAGGGAGGTACATATATTCAACACTAAACTAAAAGGCAATGCAACTCTTAGTTGTAAGAACAAATAAATTACCTCTGAAGCCATACAGGATTTTTTTCTACTGATGCTGCTCAAATACGGATCTTCTGACAGCACCACAGGTACTGCAAGAACAAAGAAGATGCTGTTAATTTTTTATCATTGCTGTTGTCATTCTCAAGCCTGATAGCCTTCTTTCCAAAGCATTTTTTGATTTTTTAGATTTCTTTATAGATTATAGATTCCTGTTTACGGAAACTTGGCTTTGACTAGTCACCACCAGCCATATAAGAAGCTTGGTATTGTATATATGATTCTTGGCAGCTTGGTTACTCTCACCTCCATGTGGGATGTGAAGCAAAAAAATATATATACAGTAGGGAACTACTGGTTTCCATAAAGAGCCTGTAAATTGTACATGCAAGTTCATTCATTCACAAAAACATGCAAAAAATGTCTACTTATTATTTAAGTCTTGTAAGTGAAAACATAAGAAATTTAGCATGCTGATTTAGTTATTAAGTATTCAGGCAGCTTCATCCTTTTGCTAAAAAACAAACTTGTTTAGAAAATAGTACAACTGTGGTACTGCCACTACGCCAAATATAATTGTATGACCAAGTCTATGGAGAGACCCACTTTTGAGGGTCCCACTCCCAGCAAAGCGCATTCACAGGTATGCATTGTAAAGATGTCCTGATGCTGCAAGCAACTGATAATAGAGTAAAGTCCATATAGATTAGAGATGCCACAGCTGAAGGCAGTGTAGCAGCTAAGGATGTCCACCTTCTCCCTCTGATCCAAGCCAATGCACTTGGGCAAACTGGTTTAACGATTTATTTTTTTTTTTCATTCAACCTTCCTGTATGAAGTGGTATTCTAGATAACCTACAGCATAAGGTGAACATCCCTAGCTCACAGGGACTACTTACCACTTAATTTACCAAGTATTACCACCTTTTTTCCTGCAGGTTCACAAAATTTAAAAGCTTTACAGAAATTCAGCTTTAGCTAGTAAGAACCTGCAAATGAGGGACATCAAATCACAGCTCAAAACTGATACAAGCACCAAGAACACCACAAAGCTTCAAAATAAAAACAAATACCATAGCGGAAATTATCTAAAACCTACATATGCTAGCAACAAAAGAGATGTGAGAATGTAAGTTTGTCTCTGACATGGTGTGAACGCCCAAATAACAAACTGGGCTAACAACAATAAAGGAGTTTGTTGTTTCCCTATCGCTTCCTATCAAGCATTTTTGTTCTCCACGCTACAACTAACACCCACCCTCATTATGAAGAGGTAACCCTTATCCTTTTAGCAGCCACAAGCATTATTATGATGCTCAGGGTTAAAAAACACCACTTGGAACAGTGCCTCACGCGAGGAGTTGCACTGCAGAAACCTATGCTTTTAGCTGACAAAACGACGCAAAAGGCACGCTGCTTTCCCCCAGCCTGGGCTAGAGACAGCTCCTGAGGGCTGAGCGCTCCTGGCTGCTGCTGCCCTGCGGCCTCCCTGCGCCCAGCCGCAGCCTCCCCGTGAGCGCCTGACCCCAGGGCAGCCCGACTTCCTCGGGCACCAACCTGGCGAGGGCGCTGCGGGGCAGAGGCGGCACGTTCCCGCACAGCCCCACTGACCTTACTGGGGGCTGCCCCGCGGAGGCCCGCCCCAGCCTCCCCTCACCTCACGGCGCTGCCAGCTGTTAACGGCCGCCTAACGGTCAGGGCGCGCGCGGCCGGAGCAAAAGGAAGCGGCGGGGGCACGCGAAGCCCCGCCCCTTCCCGCCGCCGCCCTATCAGCGCCCGAGGAGCAGGACCCTCCGCGGGGCCGCGCCCCTCCCGCCCCGCGCATGCTTACAGCACGAGCCTCCACCCCCCCCCCCCCGCCCCTCCCGCCGCCAGGCTCCCGCGCGCCGCGCCCCGTTCGGCCCCTCCGCCAATGGCGCCGGGGGCGGGGCGGGGTGCGCAGGCGCAGTGCGGGGCTGGCGGTGCCCCGGCCCCCCCCGCGCCCCCTCCCCTCCCTCCTCCCTCCCCGCGGCCGTTTAAAGGCGGCGGCGGCGGCGGCGCCCCCCGCCTCCCGGGGCAGTCCCGTCACCGTCCGGCCGCCGCCATGTACCGCTGCCTGGGCGAGCAGCTGGCCTCGCGCCTCGCCGCCGCCACCGGCTCGGAGCCGGCCGGCGCCGTGGTGGTGGCGGCGTGGGGCCGCGGCCGCTGCCCGCGGCGCCGCTACTGCGAGGCGGCGTCCCCGCGGCAGGAGGACGACCCCAACTTCTTCAAGATGGTGGAGGGCTTCTTCGACCGCGGCGCCAGCATCGTGGAGGACAAGCTGGTGGAGGGGCTGCGCACCCGCGAGAGCATGGAGGAGCGGCGGCACCGAGTCCGCGGCATCCTGCGCATCATCAAGCCCTGCAACCACGTGCTCAGCGTCTCCTTCCCCATCAAGCGCGACAACGGCGAGTGGGAGGTGATCGAGGGCTACCGGGCGCAGCACAGCCAGCACCGCACCCCCTGCAAGGGAGGTGAGACGCGGGCGGGGCGGGCGGGGCGGCCCCCGGGCAGCGCTGCCCCCAACCCCAGCTTCCCCAGCGGCTCGCTCCCCCGGCCTGCCTGCGGCCGCTGCTGGCCTAGCCCCAGCGCAGGGCGCAGCTCAGCGCCCTGACACCGCGGGCACGCAGCGCCCTCCCGCAGTAACAGCAGGGCGCGGCTCGGGGGGCTCGGGTGCCTTCTGTCCCGATCCCTGCGTTTCTAAACCCTCGGTGGAAACAAACCCTTGGTGAAGGAGCGTTTCTTACGCCCCGCCGCTCTGACGCGGCAGCAAGCACTGCAGCGCGTACAGAAGGGCAGGGCTCTGCCTGCCAGGCCGGTCCAAGGCAGCTTCCTCAAGCTGACGCGTTCTGGGGTTTGCTCCTTGGCTCTATAGGTGTCCGTACTTGGGGTCTGAAATTAGAATGTAAAAAGTAAATGACGTGGCTAATGAAATGTAGTCTCACACAGAAAATGTCAAGGCAGTTGGAAATGACAGCTGAGGAAAACACCCGCTCTCAGCAGTTTGTGCTTTTCTTCCTATGCCACTCCCCTCCAGGGGCTTAGGGAAGGAATTGCAAATGATATTTCCTTTCCACTCTATTCAGTACCATGATCGTAAATGGATTTCACCTTCTAATGCTCTCTAGGAATCTGCTCCCTATCAGATGACAGGTCTGGCTTTGTAGTAAATTTAAATGGGATGTGAGATACATGTGTAGATAGACTGCTTGCGACCTGCTGTAAAAAAGGTGGGGGGAACTGGAACATTTCTTCCTAAACTGCAGAGAGAAGGCTGCTAAAGATATTTCTGCATCCTTCTGGAATGCACCAAGAACTTAAGCTTTTGTTTAAACGACTTTTAAACTAGGATCTTAATAGATTCCCCAGGGGAAAAAAATCCTAAGCCCAGGGAAATGCAACTCAAACTCTTATCGTAGTATGAAATGGAAAAACTTGCTGAAGTAAGTGTCCTACATGCTGTGGAGTCCAGAGTATGATGCAAGTAATTCACACCAGCAAGAAACAGCAAGGGACAGAAGGTCACCTTTTAAAAGAAGGGGGTGAGTTGGCATCTGGAAGGCTTTCAGAGCAGTAGGAGGAACACAGCTCCTACGTCTCTTCAGATGCAGACTTGTGAACTTCGGCTTTGTGCTGCCTGAAAAACCAAGTTTGGTACAGGAAATCTTATTTTTATCAAATGCTTTTATGGACATGTACTAAGAGCCTTCAGTTACTGCTAGGTAATTGCTAACAAGTAGGTGTGCTTTGTCATCTCTGTCACTCTTTTAAGGAGCATTGTACTTTAAACTCTCATCTCCTGTGTGTTCCTTGAGCCTTACATGTTCTATCAATTGTGATCGAATTTGGCTTTGCATCTTGAAGTGCGTTTACAGAAAATGTACATGGTATGCTTTTTATTAATAAGGTGAAGAATAAGAGGTGCTGGTTGAAGAATGTGAAATACATTCTTCTGTATGCAGCTTAGAAGATGAAAGAGCACTCTAAGATTCATGTATGGGATGCAAAAAAGCAATGGGTTGTGTTTAGTCTTTTAAAGATTGTCCTACTTCAATTGCTTCTTATTTCTAGATATGTCCATACCAAAATACTTCATAAGTGACTGTATGTTACATCTTCATACCTTTTTGTGTGAGATAATTTACAGATTTAACCATGAATTAACCAAGAATTTGTACTGTAAATCGAATAAATTTTTGATTGAAATGCTCTAAACCTGGAGACAGCTTGATTACTTGGGGAAACAAACGACATAAATATTTTAATAATTCTTCAGTTTATGCAGTGTCTTACTTTTTCTACAAAGTGTCAGCTTAATCATAGCAGTTAATCTGTCTCCTGCAGCTACCGATGTCATCCTCAATTTTTTTGCCTGCTCATTCTCCCCTAGGGTAAAACCTCAATCCCTGCCTAGTAGTCCAGCCCCAATCTGGAAAGTTGATCTTTCTAAAGCAAGTTTAAAACACACAACTGCATGCAAATTATACCTGCCGGTTGAAATTGAGCCATTCATTCCTTGACTACTGGTCCTTCTGTACCTTCTTATCTGCAGTCACTTTTGTTGCCTGCAAGTAGATAGAACTCAGTAAGCAGAGCAAGCGCCAGAAGAGGCATGTTTTGAAAATAAGGGTCATGAGTGGAAGACCATGGCCTGATACAGACATGGAATAGCAGACCACATGGGCTGGGCTGGATGAAGGCAAATTCAAGATCAAGCATAAATTTTTGCATAGCAAACCTTCTGTAATTTGATGGGAAAGTTGACTTATTTCTGTATAGGTATGATACTCTTAATGCCCCAGATCTAACATTCTGATACACAGCTAACATAAATAGGATTTTATTTCATGGCTTACTTATCCTACCCTCCTCTCCCACCAAGTGGGTACAGAAACACAAGTCAATTTGTGTCAGACACAGTTGTTGCTACACAGTAGTGCATGTGAATCTTCAATGGGTCCAGAGAAATGCTTTTCAGGAAAAATGAGCGCTATGTACTGAAATGTGCTTTGTTTTTAGATTATAACTTAAATGTCTCTTTCACATCACCGAGGGAACCTGGAAATAACATTTCTTCTGGCACTTACGTATTTCATTTTTAGAGAAAATAATCCTTAATTCTGTTTTCAAGACTGCAAACTTTTGCAACTCAAGAAGGCGGTGGTTCTTTTTCTTTTGGTGTGCTTCTCTTCTGTGCTGTAGGTATCTTTACAGGATGGTCCTGAATACACCCACTAAAGTAGTAGATCTTGCAGCACACAAATCCAGGTTTTAAAGACTGTTTTGTGCAATTTAGCTCTTTGCAGGACAGGAAACTAATTAGATGCCTCCTCACCCCTTTGAGAAGTTGGACATGAACAGTTTTCTTGCATGGTGGAACTCCAGTTACTTATGGTCCAAGCTGAGTATTTGAGACTGGGCTGATGCTCAGTGGTAACTGAAGTAATGCTGCGGGTCAGATTATTCTTTCCCTTGCTTGTGTGGTGACTTGCGTGCTAGTGGCCAGCACTAACAGGAAACCACAGCTGCTCTTGTTCATTGCAGTGACAGCTGCCTGAACTAAAACAAACCAAACAGGGTACAGGAAATGAGATGGCTGAATACAGATGACTCTGTTGAAAAGTACCCATGCAGTTCCTATTTAAAATAATGGGTCTTTGTAAATAATTTTATTGGGTTCTGTGAAAGGTATAAAACTGGTTAAGCTGCTTTCTCATGCAGCTGCTGACAACTGTTTCCATTCATAGGTCCATGTGAGAGACTAGATTAGTGAAAATAA
This sequence comes from Aythya ferina, assembly GCF_964211825.1. Classification (NCBI taxonomy): domain Eukaryota; kingdom Metazoa; phylum Chordata; class Aves; order Anseriformes; family Anatidae; genus Aythya; species Aythya ferina. The sequence continues at coordinate 9,724,293 of NC_140302.1, read as the reverse complement.
CCATTGTGCAAATACGAATAAGCTCATTGAGTTCCTACCTGCTCAGTAGTATGGAACTGATTCCATGTTTGCTAGGCAGCACTTACTGCAGGGCTAAAGCTATTAAATGGTTTTAAAACTTTTTAAAGCCTTCCCATGTTAACTGACTGCCCAGTAGGTCTGTTGTCAATGAACCCAAATCAATCAGAATTGGCAAACAGGCTAACCTGTTGTTTACGCTCACCCAGATTGCCCTAACAGAGTTTCAACTGCTTGCTCAGTTCACAGAGACCAAAAATCATCTTTCGTTCCAGAGCAGATTTAGTCTGACTTAAATTTTAATAGGGATTTTGAAAAACTACTGAAGTAACATATGTTACTACTGAAGTAACATATGTTACTTCAAAAATCATGTTTACTATTGGTATTAAAATACAGATAACATTTCATTTCCTCGGTTGAGCTGGAGGTGAACAGATCTGATTTTCTTTGTGGTTTTCAGCTGGTTAATGGAAGGAGCTTTTTTCAGTATGACAAAACTTTCCAATTTTCTGGTTTTGGCTGTTCTGCCTATCAGAATTTTTCCTTGTCCCTTGACCTAAGTACATGTTAATGAGCTTCTTACTGTACAAGGTGACATTTATTCATCTTACCCTTGCCACAGTTTTCCAGTTGCAGAGATCTATGGCTGATGCTAATCACAGTGTCCAGTCACCAAATAGCTGCAGTTGTGCACATGACCTTGTTTAAAACAGCATGCATACATGATGCTAACCTTGTTTGCAACAGAGCAGCACAGCCCCTTGTGTTGGCTTGGCTACTGTGACATAGTTTATTCTCTGTTGGGTCCCCTTTGGAGGTGGGTTTTTTACCTCTTAACTTTGTTTAAGGATTGAAAATGTAAGGTACCTTCACTTCCACAAGGCTGTTTTTATCTTGGATTGTTATTATGGCTTTTTTTTTCTTTTTTTCAAGCAATGCACTGAAGTTCTGAGGGTCATGTCTTTGACTCAGGGGCTTAGAAGGCAATATATGGAAATTTATCTTAGGGGCCATATAACCAACAGAAGGGTAACCTAGACCATCAACAACCTGAAATAAACCATGGAAGCTGATCTAACTTTGAAGGAATCTGAGAGCTGAACAGAAAAAAAAATGGTAATTAGCCTGTGATAACACTTTCACCATTATAGCTAAAGCTTACATGAACACCTCATTTTCACAGGTTTCTGTTTTCTTATTGTAGCTTACCAAACCTTTAATACTGGATATATAAATAAAATGAAAAAAAAAAAAAAAAGGATAAGAAATGGGTGGCCTATGCTATTGCTGTCTTTTTATAGCTGCAATTCTCAACGAGTTGTATCAGTTTGGGTTTTTGCCTCTGATCCTCTTGCAGGAGGGTATGTATGCCATTCTCTTCTGGCTACGAACTGTTTCAGCCTCAGCTTTCTCATGTAATCAGCTCATACTGTTTGTGCAGTAGCCAGCTTTGTCCTTGATCTTAAATAGTTGTTTTCCCTTGCTACTGTTGGCTCCTTGTCTATTTATAGAGAGATCATACCTCTCAGCATTGGGCTTTCTGGATAAACACGTGCTGGGGGAGCGAGGAGGGAACCTCTTGCCTGATTGTCTCCCTCGTGTTCTCTGGGTCATCTGAGCAGGTGTTTTTTGCATCTGATTTGCATGCATTGCATCAGCTCCATCTTGTTAGGGAATAAACTCTCAGGCACAGCATAAAAGTTCGCCTCTTTCATGTCTGTGCTGTGGTGGGTTATTGTTTTGTGGCTCCAATGGCATTTGAACTAGCCATGACCAAACTGTTATTTCTGCCCTCTGCGCACACCCATGCACATGGTATTAATATCTGCATGGAAGCAGTGTTGCCGTATCCCTTTGTATCAGTCCTTAGCACTACATTGTGCTGAGTGCAGCTGAATGAACATCCTTGTCCTTTAGTTAGTGTTAAGGTAGTTCTGTAGGTGAGACCCTACCTCCTAGCTGTATTGTAGGGTCAGGTACTACGTGCCTCCCTGGCAGTATACAAAACTTGCCGCGTTCACATTTAAAAGTGCAAGACCTCACTAATGCCCCACAAACTGTTTCCAGTGTCCTCTTCATGAACTGGACAAACCATACATGTATGTTTACAGATACATTTCAAATCACAGCAGCTTACTGAAGGCGCACAAGAAGCAGCAGGGTGTGAAGTGTTTTATCTGGCTTGGTACCTTAGTGGTCACTTGGTCACTGCAGGGAGAAACCTGGTTGTCAGGATGGTGGGACCTGTCCCTAGGGGAGCCTCTTTTGTGTCCCAGGTTGTAGCTGACTTACGCTGTATGTGAAGAAACAAATAGTTTTATCTCCTCCCTTGGCAGTCAGTGAATTGAATTTAGGAATGAGTAATTCTTGTTGCCGATTATTATACGATGTTCTTATTTTCCAGCACCGAATTACTCATCTGGCTTTGTTAGAGGTCTGCCTGGCGTTTGCTGGGTGGTGTGGGGAAGTTTCCCTCTGAGGCCCGGGAGACATGAGAGGCCATGGCTCACTGTGTTTTGCCTCCGTGTTGCTGTGGTAACGGTTTGGTTTTGGGGCCTGGCCTGGGCTCCTTCTTAGCGTAGGTAGGCACTGTTTGTCATCGCTTCACTACAGGATGGGGCCATAAGGACACTAACTTATTTCAAGCGTGTGGTATCACATGGAGGTAGCTAGCAATCATCCTCCAGCAGTCGGTGGTTCTGTGTGCTGCTTTTCTGAGGCAGCATGACAAACATACTGGCATCTGCACAACATTAAACCTAGCCAGTTTTTGTTTTTAAATCCAGAGCCCCGCTACGTGCATGTTAGTACAATGCTTAATAGAAACCAGCTGATTAGCATGGTAACTCACTGTGTGAGCACAGAACCCAAAATACAGTCACGCTGCTAATTGCTGCTTTGACGTGTATTTCAAAAATGCTGTGCCTCAAGTGCTTTGCTATCTCCTTTTGCAAAAGGGAAAACTAGTCTGTAACAGCTAAGAATCTAAGCTTAGATCATAAGCAAATTTTACTTTGAGCAAAACAAGCTTTGGGCTCAGTGCAGGAGTTAACTGGGTAAAGTTTAGCTCCCAAATTGAGGTTGTAAAATGGAAGCTTTAAAAGCCACGACAGTGCAGTGTGGTAGCAAAGCCCAAACTATATACAGACCAGTAATGAACAACACTAAGATGAAAATAATTCTTCAGCTAGACTGACTGTCTTCTGCTTAGAAAAACAAACTCCAGCTTCACATGCTGTTTAACTTCGTGGGGTGTGGCAAGGAAAAAGAATTCTCAAGCAGAACAAGAATCTGTATGTTTTTCAGTGAAAAGTATTTTCCATAGCAGTGAGTCACGCTGTAACTTGAAGCTTTCTTCAAACTATTTTGTCTAGCTAGCTGGCTGTAAAAGTTATAGGTTTCCAGAGACTTCACTATATGGAACTTGCCAGGGTTTAAAAAACTATACTGCTGTGCAGCTGCAGCGGTGGCTTTAATTGCTTATATATTCAGAATCAAACAAAACAACGAATAAAGCAGCACTTTATCTGTGGTCCATTTTTAGAATCGGGTTATTGAATGCAGAGTAACACTGCCAAAAGAGCCATACTAATGCATGGCAATGCTCTCCTCCTGCCAAATTAGGAAGCTGTCAAACTAAATTTCACTCATGTCCAAATAGAACAGAAATTAAGTCTTTTATCTGTGTGCATCCTCTCGCTGCTGGAATGTGCAGCATTCTCAGATGCCTGGTTCTCATCAGTCCTAGCAGCACAGCACAAATAACTTCCCTGTCAGAGGTGGGCCTCCTGTGGAAGGATTACGGTTCCTGGAAAACAGTAACTAGCTGAGCAGTGAAAAGGAACAAACTGTTAGCACATCTTAAATGCTATCCATCCGTGCCACAGGAGGCAGGAACTTCCTGTCACCTCTCAGGGAACCTGAAATCCACACCCAGAACTGCATCTGACATTGTAATAAATGTTTTACTGGATAAACTGGAGTAAAGTGCCTAGCAAAGTCAATATGACTCTGAATTGTCTCATCACCTACTTAGGATGAGCTACCCAACAAGCCATTTCAATTAAAACTGGTTAAAAGACTATGAAAGAAGCAAAGTTGCTTAAAAATGCAAAGTTGCCCAGAAAAGTATAATTTCAGCCTCAAGTCTAAAAGCTGTCCCTATTCTGGTGTGCGTATTTGGGTGACAAGGATGTGCCTCAGCTGAAGGCATTTTGATACTTCTGATAGTGTTGGGTCTTTTTCCCCAGTTCATTTGGTTTGAAAGTTTATTACAAGAAAGTTTATAGCAACCTGTGACTATAATACAAGGAGATGGAGCTGTTTTGCACGCGTCTGGTTAACCTGCTGCTTGTTCACCTTTTCATGCCCTGTCTTCCATATGAGGTGCAAACAGACTGCTCTCTCCTTTTGTATTTTGTTTCCCTGTTGATATACAGAACAACTATCCTAAACTATTTCACCCCCCTAGTGCTTTCTGTATATCCATGAACAACATTTTGTGTGCCTGCAGGAGTAGTTCTGTCATAGTTTTGGCAAAACCACTTTGTGTACACAACTTGCTGAAGTCTGAATAAATATATGGGTTGAATCAATACACAGTGACCTAGTTCAGATGGGGTTGGAGGGGCAGAGTTCATTTCTTCTCAGCATAGACGGGGCTTTGGAGCTGGCTGGCTCGAGCAAGGCCTTCAGAGGAGCCCTGTTCTGAGCGTACCTGCTCAGCCAAGAGGGACCGCTGGTCCCAGGCAGGACGGTCAGTGCCACCAGTGGTGTTTGCTCTTGCTCAAGGCTCAACAAAAAGCTAACTGCTTCTCTGAAAGATCAGTAAGACCTGTAAAAGCATATGTTGTAACTTACTGTTGGGTTGGGCTTTAATAGGTAGCATGTAGATTTCACACATTACTTCCTGCAAGAAGGTTCTTGAAAGCCCAGCTGTTACCACCTTTAAGCTACCTAAGTCAGAAACCAGTGAATTCACCTTTGGAGGCCACCCTTCCCCCATGTACACACACAATTTAAATTCTGTTCCATGGAGGCATGGTCCTTTCTTTTGCTGATTGAAATCACATAAGAAAGCAGAGCTGGGCCCTCAGCTTTATTTGAGCAGCACTCAGTTGTCTGAAACTGGGATGGTTTCCAGAGCATTCAGGACTGGCTTTCAGAGTGGCACAGTGCTTTAGTTTGGGTAATGTATGCTGGCCTTTTTTCAGTCCTGAGGGCCTGAATATGGTCTTCTCTTTACATAATAGGAAATTCGCGGTGCCATATCCTAGCATCCAAAGGACACTCTGTGCCTGCTACAATCCACCGTGCCACTTGGCACAACCTACGGCCAAGGATTTGGGAAGTAGAGGGGGGAAATAATAAATCCATCAGGGCTCTATTTTATGGTGCAGGAGAAGCTTGGGTACAAGCAAGTACAGCTGTAGAGTGTGTTTTTCTTTTCTGCTGTTGACCCATCACTTTGGGCATGACATTGATTTTAAACTTCCTGTTTAGGCTCATGTGTGCTGTCAGTTTGGTAACAAATATTTTCTGTTCTGCAGCTACCTCCAGCATACATGAATTTTAGCATTTAATCCACTCTGTTTATTGGGCAGCTCTAACCCAGTTTTAGAAGACGTGTAAGAGTCCGGCAGGTGACAGATCTCTACCCCTGTGTAATCATTGTCTGCTGAGTGCTGAGCTGCCTTGAAGGCAGTGATCGCCCATTTTGCAACCTAGCTGCTATCAGACCACAACGATTTCAATCTGCAGCTGGACCATTTGCCAGCACATGGTTGCAGTTCTGCTGGTGACTAAGAGCAGATGAAGGTGTGGGCTGGCTTCCACATGGTATAGGGCAGGTGGCCTGCTCACACACGAGCTTCTGGGGTAGAGTTATTCCATCAAAATGTTTAAAGCAAAGTTGAATTAAAGGAGTGGCTTACAGCTCTCTGTTACGTGGCAGTGACTAGCAGTCAGAGCCCTGAAGCAGCATATAGTTTTGTTGGACCGCAGCCAATATGTTGCAAGGCTCATAACTTAACAGCAGCTTGCGTTACTCTAGTAAGGAGATGTTGATTTTAACATGCACAGGTAAGTTACGGTCAGAAACATGGTTCATCTTGTCTAAACAATGAATGAAGTTCAAAGCTAAAGATCTTACAGGTTGCTGATGAGTATTATAAGCCTCCTAAAAACTGCTCTGAGTTACCTATCGGCTTGTCTTCCTCTGAAGGAACATTCACTTTTGCTCCAAGGTTGGTTGCTGCTTTTAAACTACTTCATACAGAATTGCTTGAGTCTTGAATTCTTGATAAAGAATAGATATTTAAGTAGAAAAATGGGTGACTGTTCTCAAAGTCCTAAAGCAAGAAAGTTGATGAATTGCATCCTGGTCTAGAATTAACCTTCCCAATATGTAAATGCCTGTGAAGTTGTTCAGTGAATTCTTTTTTATCTCTTGTGTCTTCTGTAGGTATTCGTTATAGTTTGGATGTCAGCGTGGATGAAGTGAAAGCCTTAGCATCTCTAATGACATATAAATGTGCTGTTGTTGGTAAGTGATGGTTTTTCAAGTAAGGATACGATCTTTAATTGCTATCAGTACTGAAGTATTATACAGAAAAGCATCTTAAGGATAAAATTAAGTATTGGAAAGTTCAAACTCCGCTAGTTATTCCCCTATAAAAGTACTGCTCCCTTAACTCAAATGTGTGACAAACTTTGATTAAGAGGGGGCTAATTTTAAGGGAGCAGATAGAGCCTGTGAAGGATTCAGGCTGGAAGTGTGGAGAGAGAGGAGGGATAAATTTCCTTTACAGACATAATGAAGTACAGGCTGCTAAACTGTAGGACTGGTTAGACAGAACCTACACATCAATTGATGGAAAACAAAATACTTTCTTGATTATAGAGCCACTTCACTTAGGACTTGTAAAACAATTTTCTGAAATAAAATGGTAAAATATATGCTGTAGAACTTGCTGCTTCTACAGGTGCTAAGTACAAAAGCTGGAAGTGTAGCAAGTTTAAATCATAAACTTTTGCATTTCAGAGGCCATTTTCAAGCTGCCCCTGAAAGATATATCATTTTAGTAGAAGTACCTAGATTGGGTTATAGCTTACACTGTGAAGACCTAAATGCAGCAAAAAAAGCAAATTCAGTGCAAAAATCAAAGATAAAAGCTATTTACTCACACATATTATTGATGTATTCTGCCTGTATCGTTGAAAAAGTAAAATTATTTTCCTTTGCATTCTTGTAGATGTGCCATTTGGTGGGGCAAAGGCTGGTGTCAAGATCAATCCCAAGAACTACACAGTAAGCTTAATTAATCATAGACAAATACCCTGTTAACTGTAGTGCTGAAGCCAGCCAGTTTAAAAAGTTCTTCTAAGGGTGTTACTGACCTATTGAAACTTCTTCCCACTTCTGCTTCTGTAGAGGTGGAATTTAGCTTGTGCATGCAATAGGTAAAAAAAAAAACAAAACAATTAAAACGTGTTTCAAAGGTTGAATCCTTTAACTTAGTTATCTTGGAATTCAAAAGACTACAAATAATTCAGATCTTGAATATTTTTAAGTTGACATTGTTACTAAAGGCTTAACTTTAATTGTTCCAAGCGGAAAGCTAATGTTTTAGTTTATTTTTGACATAGTTTTATGCTCCATTAAACCTTTTAATGCAGTGTTCCAGTGCAAATAACAACTAACTTGGCTTATAAAAAGCTTACTGCAGAATTTCCTTCCTTCCCCAATTAAAATAACTTGTACAGAAGGGAATACTAGATAGAATACGTACCAGATATTCTGAACTCAACACTCTGTAAGGATTTGTGCAAAGTAACTCAACTGTGTTGATTACGTAACCCACAGGCTGGCTACTGCTGTCGCTGGGTATAAATCTCTCACATAGGATATCAGATTTGTGTACTGGAAATGTCTGCACAGGTGGTTCTTACTGCATTGCACTCCTGACTTGTCACGGATCAGAATGTACAGAAAGAAAGTCGAACATTTCCTTGTGCTGTCTATATACCAAGGGGCTGTTAGGAAATGGCACATCAACTACATAAACATATGAATCGTCCTTTCTTCTAAAAGAAAAGGGCGTCGTCTTCTACTTGGGTGTAAGTTTTAGCAAGTATTCCTAAACACTAATGATTTCTTGTAATATTTATGGCATTTTCTTTATAGGACAATGAATTGGAAAAAATCACAAGAAGGTTTACCATGGAGCTGGCAAAAAAGGGTTTCATTGGTATGTTGCTTACGTACATAAATTTTACTGCTAAAATTTGTCTGATCTATTGTACATTGGCAGCATCAACTAGATACTGTCCTTAAAAGAATTGCATTTGAGAACCGTAAATAATTTGGGTGTAATAGTTTCAGCAAGAAGCTGCAAACTGAGTCATTGCTTCTTAGTACCTCATAAAAGGAACTATATCTTAACCTTTTTCTGTGGGCTGTTGTGCTGCGAAAAGCCACAAGAGTTGAGCTTGTAGGATCCAAAATGAATCATGTTTTTCTTAGAGACAGATTATAAAGTTGTGACCAAGTCTGTTGCAATTTTAATCTCTAATATCAAGCTGCTCACTGCAACTGTTTCCTGTAGCCTCAGTTGAGGCTTTTGGCAGGTATCTGAGGAAACAGGAAGGAAGATCCACCCCAGAGAAAGTTGCTGGCTTCACCCATGGCAACCATAGGCTGCAAGGGAAGCATAGGCAAGAACTATAGGTGCCTGTCATAACAGAACCTGTGGCTGGTGCTATGTCCTTTTTAAAGGACTTTTCTAAATACTTAGAAAACAAATTCGTAGAGTCAGAATTGGATTTAAGATCATGCTGATCAAGGTCCTCTGATCTCATATAGGTTGGGTAAATGCTCTATTTAGTTATGTAGAAAAACGGAATTTGCTTTTATTGCAACAGATGTGTGCCAGTTATTTCAAAGGCTTAGTTTGTGAAGATGAAACTCTTTCTTGAAAGGAGGGGTAAAATCAAGTATGTGCTACAGTGCAATGGTTAGAGAGAGCCTATCTTAAATTTTTAAACAAAAAAAATACTCAGCCAGAAACAATACAGAAATTCTAATTAAAAATATATGGCATGGTATATAGAAGTCATATCTAGATATTGCCCTTCGTGCTGCAGCAGTGATCATTGAAGAAGTAAAATTATGGTTTTCATGCATTATCTTACTCTGTCTCCCTGACAAACTGACTTTCAGTTTACTGAATGCCATGTGTGAAAAGTTGGAGGTTTTGACAGTGTTATGGTGTAACGTTTAAAACTGAACTGAACCCAGAAGAAGCAATTCCTTGAATAATGAACTGAGGATTAAACATGAAAACAGTTCCCCTCTGCCAAGCCCTGCTTGGTTCCCAAGGGAGTCATGTTTGAAGATAACTGTTCATGTTAGATCCCCTTTTAGGGATCTAACATGATATTTTTGCTGTTGCCAACAGGTCCTGGAGTTGATGTGCCTGCTCCTGACATGAGCACAGGGGAAAGGGAGATGTCCTGGATTGCTGACACCTATGCCAGTACAATAGGACACTATGTAAGTTTTGAGCAGAGGCTTGGAAGTAGAAAAGCTTTTTCAATCTTTGCCTTTTATCTTTGCCTTATAAAAGTCCTTTTATCTAGAAATTTATTACTATGCTGCTTTATCACGTAATTGTATTTGATTATGTGGATCTAGATACATTCTTAACAACTGTAACAATTGATATGAGTTTTTAGGGTACAGTTAAAGAAAAAACAACCTAGAGGTTAATCTTTTTTATATTTGCTTAAATTAAGTTTGTCCGGTCCCATACTGATAGCAACCATGCAGCAAAAGGATTGTACCTTTTTTAAAAGTCTGAGGCTAAGATTTTTTTTTCTTTTTCTACCATTTTGCCCTGTTTTTTCATTAGTACTATAATTACAGTTTTGTGTTTGCTAGATGATCATTTAATAATAGTTGGTATAATCTTAAAGTACTGACATCTCTCACTTTCAGGCTATTGAATTTCAAGTTTCATTAAATAAATGCTTTGATTTTGTGCACTCAAGACCATGTAAGTTCTCACTTACTGGTATAACACAGAAAAAAAAATGTTTTTAAGTCTGCGAAAATTAATTTTTAATTATAGCCCATTAATCAACCTTTGTCCTTATATTGCTTAGTAGGTTATTTGTACCTGCGTTGACTGTACCAACACCATGACTGTTGACCAAGCAAATACTTACATTATATACTTCTGACAGATTGAACAGAAGAAAAATGTATTTTGGACAACTTAACACTACTGTCATGCTATCTAATCCTTCTAGCTTGCCTTTCAGACATTTTTTGCTACTTCAGCAGGTCATACTTTCCTAAGAATCTTACCATAGTTTCATTGTAGGGTGTAAATATGCTAAGCTATTGCTTGGTTGCCTAACCCAGGTCCTTCTGAATTGTTAAGATGCTTTCTTTTCACATTCCGCAGTTACTTTCGAAAGTTTCTCAGAAGTACAGCAGGGCGTATACTCCCAGTAACAAGGCATTAGAGCCCCCAGACACGTATTTCTGTGTGGCATACCTGTACCAGATGAGTCTGCCTCTCCTGAGAGAGCAGTCTCTTGGCAGAATATTAGTCTTGTGCTGTCAGTTGCCTTAAATGAGAGGAGGAGGGGATGGCATGCTTTATTCTAGGTCTGAAATACAATCTGAAGTATGTTGCAGGGTGTGTGTGTGTGTGAATGATTGAGGAATAGGCTGTTAGCTTGTTGATTACTCAAGTTAAATGGCACGTGCACAGAACTGTCAGGGAAATTAGTCAGAGACATCTACCTCCCTTTTGTTATTCACATATATAAATCTTATTTAAAACTGTAAGCCTGATAAAAAGCCAAAAATATAACTTCAGAAAGACGTAAAGGTGCAAAGCAGCAACTTGCTCCCCAGCCACAACTTAACATTGCAACACTTGAGAAAACTACTGCCTCAAGGCACTCTAAGTTTTAATATTTAACTCCTTGCACTAAACTGCATATTTCACTGTGATTCAATAGTGTTGCTGTATTAAAAGTGACACGGAAGGCTTGCAGCACACATCGTGGTTAAATTTTTGCTGTATTTCTAAATAGGCAGTTCACATACAGTTGTGTATTCATTTTAAATGTGGTTGAAAACTAAATGTTCATCCAGGAGAAGATGTTTAAATGGCTGAATTTCTTATACTTTCCACCTTGTCATCTCAGCTTATGTAATCCTACACATGTATATGTCACTGAAGAAAGCAACTACTGAAGATGTAGTTTGTCTTTACTGTGAAGATAAAATCACATCCCAATTATGCTACAACTTCTTTTGTTCCTAGCTTCTCCCTGCATGGCAGTGTCTTAATGTTGAACAAAAACAAGTGAGAGGATTTAGATATTTTTTTTTTCAGAAAAGTGAATTAGAATTGAAATAATAAGGAAAAATTAAATCACGGTTACTTAATTTTGTTGACTGCATGAAAGAACAGCAGCATAGTGGGACTTGTAAGCTATTGTGGAAAACGAGCAAGTGTAGAGAAGGAAGGTGAGACCTCTGGCATGGCTGCAAAACAGTGGAATAATCTGTCAGAAATAGTCTGTAGAGGAGTATATTTCAGGTAAGTATCTGGCTGAGACACAAAGAACAAAAGTGAAGGTGACTAAGGAACTACACGATATATATGGAGTAAGGAGGGAAAAGCAAGCTAAGAGGAAAAAAAAGGACAGAAGCTAACCATAACTGAGAGCAAAGGGAGAAGCTATGCACGGGACTACGTTCTCTTGGGTGGAAACATAACTCTTTGGTGAGAGGGAGCTATCTGAAAAATCTACAGACCCAATGAATCAGTGTGGTTGCACACAGATGTGTTTAGAGAACTTGATGTGGAAAGGAAAAGTCAAATAAGAGATGAACAGATTGGGAAAGTCTGCTTGAAACCTACCATACAAAGGCTCAAAGCTGGAGAAACAAGCAGAGCATTACTGCAACATGGAAAAGGGTTAAGAAACAAGCAGAAGTTCAGAGTGGCTGAACTTCACCAGCGAAGTTCAAAGACTAACGCAGAACTCTTTTATGATAGCCATAAGCCATTTTACCAGCTCCTTATTAAAAACCATGGTCTTTCTTTTGTCCTGAGATACGCTTTTTTTTTTTTTAATCAACATAAAAGCAAAGTTTTCAGGACTCCAACATCAGATGTGGTTTGTGTTATGTGACTTTAAGAAAACTGGGACCTGCCCTCAGCTCATGCTCTGTTTTCTTGTCAAACCATGCAAGTCTTTAATAACTACCATGTTAACTGTTCCAGAAAATCCATCCTGAGTTACTGGGTTGCTGAACAGAATATGGCTACAGTTTTGGATTAAATTCATCCTCGCCCCTCTTCTGTACTTCCTGTCTTACTAGTCAGTTTGACATGACATTTGAAGGGACTTTCATAAATACAGTATTGTATGTGATAGAAAGCTATATTTCTTCTAGTCTTTATCATGTGATTCTATGATTTATAAAGAATACTTTCTCCTCCGTGAATGCACAAAGGCTAAAAATGTGTGTTCGGTCCTAAGAACAGAATAAAAACATGGTAATACTCGGAACACCGCACCCAAGTTGTTCCTAGCAAACCACCACCACGGATCTTGTGTTTGATATGCCACCAGAGGGAGCATACATACAGCTTAGTCAGAGAAACGCAGCTATGTTTTGGGAATTAGGAACTGCGTGTCAAGCCTACCATTCCTTTTATTGCTTTTAAAGAGGGGCAGTTAGAGATTATGTGTACCTCACTCTTATTTTCAAACAATAAGTAGCTCTACTTTCCATTATGGCTCTGGCTGTCTCCTACCATTTCGCCTCTACTTATTTTTGTGCGTTCCTTTCCTTCCTCTCACCAAGCATCTTGCACTCAGACCACTGGCATGCAAAGATTTGGCACAAGTAATGGAGAGGAGGGAGCCTCCCAGTGACTATGCTGCTGGTGGAACAGAAACCCATCCGGCTGCTGGCAGACCCATTTCAGTGGATTCCCTTTCATCCCCACTCTTTCCCTTGCATCGGGTGCCAAGGCACTGTCTGACTGTGCTCCGAGGGTGTGGGAACGTGGGAACTGGTGGTGACAGAAGAGCGAGGCCTGAGCAGCGTCTAGTCTGGGAGAAGTTTTTTCAAATTACTAATTTCAGCTGAAAAGTTAGTCTGATTTTACATAGTCTATTTTTTCTTGGGTAGCTGTCTAGTATACATAAAGCAGTAGTCTTGACTGTATATACTGCGTTTCTGAATACAAGCAGTCAATGCATATACTGCTTTTCTGAAATAAAAGCAGTAAATGGTTATCTGACTTCTCCTGTGTGACCCTTATGCTGTAGATTTTCCTCTGAGATCAAATATCCATGTATTCTAACAACAGGAAGGTATTAGGCCTGTGTTGTAGCTTCTAAAAAACTGATTTTGTTATTAAGGAACACTAAACAATGTTTATAGATGATGAAACAGCTTTAGCTGTGACCAGCCAAAGGGTGTGTCTAAGCCCTTTGAAAGACTGAAATGTCAAGAGTAATGATGGAAAGTATACGGCTGGAATAGGAGCAAATATTGAGAAACACATCCCTCAGAGCTCTTTGATTTACCAAAGGTCTGCTCTGTGCTAACTGTGCACTGAAGATGTCACTGTAATTAGCTGCAGATTCAAGTTAACAAACACTTTAATGCGACAGAAAAGTTGCAGCACATACCCAGCATTGCATTAGGTAGCTTTTCTGACATCTGCAAGAGTGCTTCTGAGATGCTGGCCATACAAGCTCAGGAAGGAAACTGACTTTACAAACTAAATGTATGTGAACTGTATCATGTACCAACTCCCACAATACCTGTTGTCCTGTCCCTGAAGCATACAAAATTTCCTGTTCCAGCTGTTCTTTGATGACTCCCATAACTCACAAGTCCTTCCCTGTTTTACAGGATATTAACGCACATGCATGTGTAACTGGCAAACCCATCAGCCAGGGTGGGATACACGGGCGTATATCTGCAACCGGTCGTGGTCTCTTCCACGGGATTGAAAATTTCATCAATGAGGCATCGTATATGAGTATATTAGGAATGACTCCGGGATTTGGGGATAAAACATTTGCTGTTCAGGTAACTTTTTTTCCTTCAACTGCATGGAAAAAGTGGTAAAGAAAGTTCAAGGAGAGCTACTTTGAAAAAGGGCTGTAGCAATAAACTCTGTTAGGGTTTTATGACTTCCAAGTTAACCTTTACTCCTTAAGTTTAGAAATGCTTTTCAAGCAACATAGGTGCCCTTTATTTTGGACTGTTTTATAGAAACTGAACTTTCAATTGCACTCTATGGGTACAATGCCAAATTTCCAGGCGTTATAAACACAGACTGCAAAGAGCAAAGTGAAATAGATTACAGGGGTTCCATAAACTAAGGCATTGCACACTTTTCAGTGAGGTATGACACTGATTCTGCCTACACAGAAGTTTTTACACCCTTTTTGAATTAAAAAATTAGGAAGAGAATGATGTTCTTGTTCCACTAAGGAATAAGTAGTTGGAAAAGCAGAATCCAACACCTCATCCTAAAATTGTAGGGTTGAATGTACCTCCTGGTGTTGATGTCCATAAAACTTCCCAAGTCTCTAATTTATGTAGTTGAATTTTTAAAGGATTCGGTATGCAGTAACACATGTAATTCTTAAAATTTCAAAGAAATAACTCATTCTATTCACCAGCTCAGAAAAGAAAGTTAAATTGAGGATTTAAGGGATTGCTTTGAGTTGTCTTTAGTACCAACGCAGTGGTTCTTGAAATACAGTAACCTCCAAGTTGTCCTCTAGTTAACCAGTGGACTCAGACAAACATCTCTGCCCTGCACTGATGCAGCAGGACGCGCTCTCCCTGCACTTAAGCATGCTCACGCTTGGCAGAGGGCTGACTGACAGGCACTTAAACATAACTCAGACTGAAACCTTGGCCAAAAAAATAACTGAAAATTCATCTGGGAAAACGAGGACACAGCATTACAACCAGACCTAGTGCGTGATGAACTGCATCAAAGTTTTCTTCTAATGTATATATAAAAATCATAAACATAAATGAAGTATATTTTACTGGAATTTCATATTCAACTTTTTACCAGTGTGGAATCTTTCTACAGATTTTTACATGGATTGTGTAACCTTTTGGTCTTTGGCCTTTGCTTCCAGAAGGTCGAATAATGGCTTAGAACTAGTGGGTTTGTTTGTTTTTTTACTGGGAGGGATGCAGGAAATGCTAATGAAATACAAGGTTATCTAAACTTAGTTTTGAATTGGACAGTTTCAGAAATTTATTAGAAACAACACGCCTTCCTACTAATTCATATGTTTTAACGTGACAACTTGCATTGTTTTATATTTGTTAGCTTGCATATGTTAGTCAAAACTCAGAGTCATTATAGAAAAATCCATGAATCCCTTTAAGACCATAGCAGTTACAGAATACGTATTGGTAATGTTCCTCTGTGGATAAACATCCTTTTTTATTTTCATAGTAATGTTGGCACTTGTCTTTCCAGTACAAAAAACTTAGCAAAACTGTGTTGCCAGCTACGACGTATAATTTCTACAATACTGTTCAGGCCAGTAACACATGTAGATGTTTTCCATCTTTCCCATACGCATCATTTAATGCTAGGACATACCAACAGAGAGCTATTTAAAGCTATATAAGCCCTAGCAACAATCATCATTTTAGCTGAAAGGTTAACTACTTTTCCCTTTCTCTTTTCACATGCAGGGATTTGGTAACGTGGGCTTGCATTCTATGAGATACTTGCATCGGTTTGGAGCAAAATGTGTTGCTGTTGGAGAATTTAATGGTTCTATCTGGAATCCTGATGGGATTGACCCAAAGGAACTAGAAGATTACAAATTGGTAAGAAATTTAGCTAGTGATTAGCAGAAATGGTTTCATTTTTTGCCAGCTCTGCAAGCACACAGCGTGACTACAGACAGGTTCTATATGTAATAGTTAAATCATGCTGCAGTTAGTACTTTAAAAAATGGTGCAGGAACATTGATTCTTCTGACTTTCTCCTCATCCCCGATATGAATGTAGGTGATTAATGCTAACTGATTTTTTGGCTTTAGCTGTCTGTTTGGTTTATAATGTACATTTTTTACCCTTTGACCCGACTCAAAGAAATGGCAAGGGATTGCATGCATGTGGGTTAATTATTTTGGTTTCAGAACTGGAGTTCGTGATTATTTTGCCTTTCTTATGACTAAACTATGAGGCATGTCTCAGGAAAACAGGGCAGGGAGGTTTCTGAAAGATTGCTGTCTTGAGAATCAGGCACATGGACACTTAGAAGTGCACTCTTTCTGCTTCTGTCAGATGTTTTTTACTGATGCTTCTCCTTTCTCTCTCTTTTTCTTGTTTGAAAAGTTAGAAGAAGGAATTGGGAGTGAAATGAGTACACACTAAAATCCCTCTGGTTTGTTTCCTTCCAACAGCAACATGGGACAATCATGGGCTTCCCAAAAGCACAGATACTTGAGGGCAGTATTCTGGAAACAGACTGTGACATTCTCATCCCTGCTGCCAGCGAAAAGCAGTTGACTAAGGCCAATGCTCACAAGGTCAAAGCAAAAGTAAGTTGGAGAGCTCAAATACAAATAAGAAGTAGAAAAGGCCAGTTTAAATACTGGCATTCAATGATTAGTATGAACAGAAACATATTTCTCTTAATTTCTTTTTTTCAGATTATTGCTGAGGGTGCCAATGGGCCTACAACTCCTGAAGCTGACAAAATTTTCTTGGAGAGGAATATCATGGTTATTCCTGTAAGATTCTATTATGACCTTTGATTTTCATTACAGGGTAGTATTTCTGTAAACTACAGCAAGACATTGTTTATTGAAAATTTTTATTCATTCTCTCAGAGTAGCATTTAACAACTGGTATCTTGGAAATGGGTATTAGTGTTGCTCAAGATTGGTAGTAATTACTCAGAGATCTCAACTGCAACTGTAAATGCCCAAAGATATAGCTAGTACACAAAGGCTACATATTCAGAAGAGAGCAAATTCAGTTACTTCTTAAATCTGTAGTTTTGCCTGTTGAACTATTAACTGATATTTGGTTACTTAGCCTACTAAACTAAGAATGAAGGCAGTTTGTAGACCTCAGGGCCTACAAGCGGTGCTCCAACAGAATTGTTTATTGCAGATCGTATAGAGTAAGTGTTTGCACATAGAGATTATTTTGAAGATCTAAAGGTGTAACAATACCTTTTCCCAGAGAAAGGATGTCCTGATCCAGAGAGAAGAGCTAGAAAGAGTAGCTGATCTTCTAACTCATTGACATAGACCAAGAATGCCCTTATTTTCTTTATTAGAAAATTGTGCTAAAATAAAATAGTCAAGCACACCTGAACTTCAGATCTTCTAAAGTCAAGTTCTCTTTTAAATCAGTAGAAGTAATCGGTAGATGCCAGAAGAAGATAAATATTATATCATATATAGAAATGCTATCTGGATTGTCTTCTGTATTGTGGTTTAAATTTGTAGATAATACTGCTTTCTTTTCCATAATACAACAGTGTTGTCTATCACATGGTAACACTTCAAGACACGTACTATTTCTTTGCAGGATCTTTACCTGAATGCAGGTGGGGTAACAGTATCCTATTTTGAGTGGCTGAAAAACTTGAACCATGTCAGCTATGGACGCCTGACTTTTAAATATGAAAGGGATTCAAACTACCACTTGCTCAGTAAGTGCTACCCTTCTGCTTTTACTCCCTAATTGATAGATTGAACTAGTAAACACCAAATGTGGGAGAAATGAGTATAGAGCCTATTTTAAATTCACCTTAGTTTCCCGTAAGTCTATTATTGCTGCATGCTGAAGAGAAGAAAAGATTTGATAGGGTAACCGAATTACAACTCAAATGAGGATAAATGCTTACTTCAGTTATCTTGTAATTCATGAAGTGATGGCTTTGCTCAGTTTTGTGAAAGTACTGAAGTCACTTTATGAACTTAGGTCTATTATTTATTACTTAACAAATGTCTTTCACCTGTACACGTGGTATTTGAAGAATATTCAAAGTTTGAGTAAGTTGACATCTGAGTATTTTTAAATACAGCCTTTTCTTGTAAGTGACACCCATCAAGGTGTTTCTGAAGTGGTTGAGGATTCTGGTAATTCCAGCTGAAATCCCTTTCTTACCGTTAATGTTCTTTTCTGAAATACTCTGTTGGTTTATGAGACCTTATTAGTTATATTTCAATAATTAAGATGAAACAATCGATTAAAAATATTAGAGCATTTCTGATGTCCTAAGGAAAAAAAAAATGCTAAAACTACACTTCTTTTTACTGATAGGGGATAATTGATTGCTTCAAATTCAAGAAATATTCGGTCTAAGGCTACCGGTCAAGTTATGAATGTTGATATTGATTGCTTTTGTCAGCTTTATGAATTTAGTGAGGTGGGAGAAGTAAAGCCCAGTTGCTTGCCACATGAAATAGTCCTATAAGAATTTTACTACTAATACTGGAGGAATTCCCCTCTATATAAAAATTGGAAACAACATCTTCCCTGTTTGACAGGAAACAAAATTAAGATGACCCTTCTGTCACCCTAGCCGCTACAATCTGCATTTCATGCCAGGGAATGCTAGTAATCTTGGGGACAGCTAATTTTGTTAGCAGTTGTCCTTTTCTTGTCCATTACATTTCCTCTGCTTTCTTCCCTTCTAGTGTCTGTCCAGGAAAGCTTGGAGAGAAAATTTGGGAAACATGGTGGAACTATACCAGTTGTGCCTACAGCAGAATTTCAGGATAGGATATCAGTAAGTAGATGCTGTGGGTGTGCCTTTTGTTTTTATAGTTATAATACCAGGATACAGCTAACTAACAGTAATCAAAATTTCACCTTTCTAGCTATCACAGAGGCTTTTGCCCCAAGGCATTAGTGCATAGTTAGCTAGATGGCCAAACAATTAAAGGAAGCAAGTGATCTGAACTAAGGAATACAGGACGTAAGCTATTTTGATTTTCTTTTTCATAAGGCCTTGCAATATATCTCCACTATTGTTGAAAAGCTGCAGTTTTAGTACAGACCCATTTTGTATTTGTAACTGCTTTGTAGTGTCAGATTGGTATTTAAAATGCTGTCCTAGTTTTGGCTGCAATATAGTTAATTTTCTTCATTGTAGCTAGGTGCTGAGGCATGGTACTGTGTTTTAGATTTAAGATAAGAATAATACTGATAACACTATGGGTTTGTAGTTGTTACTGAGCAGTGCTTACACCAATCTCCTATTATAAAAGTATCAAATACAGCCTCTTTTTGTGCAGTAACACTAGAAATTTGGATGCTTTTGATGTTTTTTAATCTTTGATAGCCAGGCATCAAAGACATTATCAAGCTTTTGTAGTGGGAAATTCTGCTTCAAACACTACCAGAATTTGTTTCAGAAATCTTGTTGGTAGAGGTTGCCTGGATATCCAAACAGCTTTCAGTAAGATCCCAGACAGCTTCATATGCTGTTTCTGTAACTCCAAAGTAATAGACAAGAGCTGATTGAAAATTGTAGAGTGTTCCTCTAAGACTTGGATTAATGGGCAAAAAAATAAAAGCCAAGGTGAAATTCAGTGTTATCTAATGGGTAATAACATACAGTGGGAAAATTTTTATACAAAATGATAGGTTGTAAGCTCATTTGAATGCGTTTGCAGTCAGAAGGAAGATCTGCAGGTAATGACAACACAAGTTTAGAAATCCATAGCAATCAAAAAGCAAATCCAGTGTTAGGGACTGTTCTGAAAGGAAAAGAATAAGACTTACTATGATGACACCACAATATAAATCCAGAGCATGTCTGCCTTCTCAATCATGCATGCATGTTTGTTCTCTATCTTAAAACACTCTAATGGGGAAAGAGGTCAGAAAAACATAATCAAAGATACAAAAGCACCTCATACATGGAACAACAATCTAACCTAGGCCCTATTAGCCTGAAATAGTCTGGGAATGGAGATTAATCTGTAAAATGAAAGGTGTGAAAATGGATGGATAAAAATAGCCATCACTGGAAAGGAAGAGCGAACAAAAATAAGGTGCTGTTAAACAAAACCAGTGGAGGGAGATTCAGGATGAAGGAATGATTCTTAGCACAACAGGCAGTTAAGTTGTGGAATACCTTGCTGAGGGGTGTACAGGCCAGTTTGTTTTTTGGGGGGTGTTTTTTGTTTGTTTGATTTTGTTTTTTAAACACAAGTTCAGTAGATAAGACAAATAACTAGGGAAAAAAAATATCAGTAAATGACAGAAATCAGGGGAAGCACATGTAAACTTGGTCTGCTGTCAGATGATAGAACTAGATCTTTAGCCTGATCCAGTAGGGTGCTAGCATTTTCAAAAACATTAGAGTGAATGATTAGTATGTTAAATAGGTTCAGTGGCTTAGTGATTGCTGTGATCTCTTCAAGAGAAGCCCAAGAAACCGGTATAGGAATTTGTTCACCTAGACCAAATTGGTATTTGAAGGCAAGCATGTACTTCATGAATCCAAGTCCCCCATCATTAGTAAGTGACAACAGTCAGGATGATGGACCATGGAAGATGATGCTCAGTCATCCCAATTCAGGCTATCTTCAATTATTTATTGTTCAGTGTATTTAAATTCTAATGGGAACCAAGTGGTTCTGGAGTTGCACAGGGCTGACACGGCATATATGAATTGGGGATTCACACCCTTCCTAAAACCTGTCTTCAGAATAATTACAAATAACTTCTACAGATTATTGACTTCTGAGAGCTTTTTTTGTTTAACATTTACCGTGTGTTTGGAAGGCTGAAAGCAGTAGTTACAACATCCCTAGAAATGCTAGCATCACGCATCTAGAAGCTAGACTTCAGTGATTTACATCTAAGGTTTTAGGATTGAATTGACTGTAATTAGCACTTAAGTAACACAGTGTAGGCAATTCAGTTTGTCTTACACTAGTCATTAGAAGAAAATGAGAGCAAGCTTCAAGTAATTATGGGACTCCTATCCATTGTTTCAGTATATGACTAATACCTTTCTATTCGTTAGATTAAATCCTAATTTCATTCTGTGTTGTTGCAGGGTGCATCTGAGAAGGACATTGTCCACTCTGGGCTGGCTTATACAATGGAGCGTTCTGCTCGGGTAAGTGTTGCTTTAATAACCATACTTACAGGAAGAACTTAACGTGGCTTAGCGACATACACACAGTTGGTGGTAGTGGATGTCACTGATTCTGAAATACATGTTCTGTGCAAGGGTGGCCAAGTTTCACTAGGCACGGAAGACAGACTAACATATATCAGGAGGTATTTTCTGGAAGAAGCTATAGTGACTGGAAACATATTAATTGTCTTCTTGTACCTGAGAAATACTTTAGAGTGCTTTACTTTGCCATCGGCAGTTTTAGATTTCTCTCTTTATGCAGTACTTTTAATTAGTTTTTGCCCCACTATGTGAAACTTGGTTGCTTCCTGTATCTGAGTACACATGGATCCAAGACCTGATAAAAAGCAACAGAAATCTGTGAAAGATTTGGTTCCCTTTTAGATCTCAGAGATTAATTGAGAGATTCTAGACATGATCCTTAAAGAATATGAGCCCTGATACCGGTATAGGAGTTCTTCAAATACTACTTCTATCCTATGAGCAAAATCTCACACAGTTCCTATAGAAAAACTTGCAACAATCTCATGTAAGTTTTCCTGTTTCAGCAAATCATGCGGACTGCCATGAAGTACAACTTGGGTCTGGACCTGAGAACAGCTGCCTATGTCAATGCGATTGAGAAAGTCTTCAAAGTGTACAATGAGGCTGGCCTGACCTTTACATAAGCAGGCCATCACTGCTTCTTGTTGTATCCCATCCCTCTTGCCGTAAATGTACCCTCTTCTTGGAAAAGCTTATCACAAGTTTACATGTAACCACAAAAATTTATTTTCTTCTGACATTATAGTGGATTCTATTCTCAATTAGTTTCAGTCCAAACTAGTCTTTTTTTTTTTTTTTTTTTACAATAAAAACCCATGGATTAGGAACTTGTATACAGGCACGTATCTGAAGATAACAGTTCATCTGCACTTGTGGGGGCCATTCTGGGTATTTCACCTACAAAGCAAAATGGTACATTTTGTGTGTGAACGAGTGGTCTTGCCACCTGAGCCACTTCTCAAACTTCAGATCAGATACTGTACTAGATGAGCACTTAGCTCATTATTACTTCATGCACTTTTGTTTAATGATGTAATTTTGGCTTTGGCACTTTCAATAAGGCCTTGTATGATCAATGCTATTGCATTGTCAGAGGAAGAATGGGCCTCTAGCAGGGATTAACTTTGATAGGAGTCTAATTTTTATTTGTAGTAAAGCTTCGGGCCTGGTTCTCTTTAAGCAATGTTTTTTCTTTACTGTGCTGCTGTTATAGGACTGCATTTTATTGCTTGTTCAAGTTAGCTTGACCATCACCATGAAGTATATGTAGAGTCGACAAACTAATATTTTTATAAGCTGAAACTATCAAGCAACTCTAGTTACATTTTTAAAATCAAGCTTCTATGTAATTATTCTGACTACAGGTTTTCTTTTTTTTTTTTTTTTTTAAAGGGATAGTTTGAATTTTGGTAAGCAATCATACCTAGGTTTTTAGCATTCTTTTTTCAGTCTTTTCGTTTCAGAGGCTTGTTGAAAATTAGATGCTGCCTCAGTGAACAACTACAGTGAAATTGAACCCAGAAGTTATTGGCCAAACTACAGAGGAGCTAAAATGCTGCTATAAATTTGATCCACTGTCTTAACACATAGCCTTTTTTCTTTTGGGTCATCAGAAGATCTCAAAAGTTTTGTTTTGACCATATTTGAATATGACAAAATGGACCTCAACACAATATTGTATCAAGCACAGTTCTTAAAGTTCAAGGCTTTTGTCCAGTGGAGTCCCCTTGAAGTGCCAGATGTTATTTATGTAATGAATGTTTTTTTTAAGAAGGACAACTAGTCCCTCCCAGAAACTCATGCTTTTTTCTATCTACTTTGTAACTGCATGACATAACATGGAGAGAAGAGCAGTTATTAAAAAAAAAGTTGACCTTTCCAAACCTACTATGTTGGTGTATTACTGTCTTCTATTTCATGAAATAGCCTTCAGGTTTTTTCAAACTGAATTGTCACAACACATTTGTATATTCCCTACCTGGCTACTGGTAAGAGACTGTCTTTTAGTTATCGAAAGGGGCTCACTAATATAGATCTCTATATATCAAACTTGCCAGTCAACAAGATGGCTGAAGTTATATATGGCTTAAATAGTTTCAGGTCTTTAACATGTTCCTGTAAATTTGTATAGAGAACTGCTCTAGCAGTGGGAACTACTCTCATAGTTATCTTGGAGCTATAGGATACATTTATCCAATAGCTTACTCCATCACAAATACTAATAGCCAGGGTTATAAAAGTGCTTTAAATCACCTAAATGCAGCATAAATACCCTGACATTTATATAAAAAAAAAGCTGTGAGCACGACATAAATACTGTGATCAAGGGATAGATCTCTAAATGCAAGATCTGTATCTTGGATCGTATTTTCAGGTGCAGATGCTAGATAATTACACAAAACTAAGACTGCATGCCTCTGGCAACTTGCGGTCTACTTCGGCTAAAACTTGGAGAACAAAAATTCACAAACTGTATTATTGAAAATTAATCTTAAAAGCTGTTATACACTATCTGATGACATGGTTAGTGAAAGCAGAGTGCAGTAGCAGTAAAGAAACTTGGCTAATTGTCTGTTTTCTCCCCCCCATCCCCCTCTCCTTCCCTCTAGTAAACTACTCTCTCACTACTTCTATCTGGCTGTGCAAACAGGAAGAGTGGGACCCTTTCAGTACTGGAGCACATAGGAAGCCAGCACAGGTAGCTAACTGGGGAATTTTCTACCTTCTGTCCTGGCTGAAGAGAAAAAAAGGTAATAGCTGTGCAGTGCCTAGCTTTAAATCCCCCAGTTCATTAGCATCTTACAGTCTTGTAATACCCACCCATTTGTATGTGATTTCCCAGGAGCTTCTCTAAGATATCCTCAAAGAAATCAGACCTACCACCAGCCATGATTTCTCCAAACCTAGAGATGAGCCTTTACCAGAGAGAAGCCTTTAAAATTGACTGAATTTCTCCCTCAGCCGATTTGGCTGCACTGACCTTTTGTTAACAGTGTCACTGTGGAGACCTGTGAGGCACAACTTTCAGCATAAGGAGAACTTGGGGTACCTTCTGACAGAGACTGGATTCTTGATAAGACTGACCTTTGGGGTTTGACTTCAGATTAAAGCAGATCTGAAGATTTGCCCTTTGCCTGTAGCTAAATGCAAGAACCAAGTTGTATTGGTGAATCCAGACTTCTGGTGATTGATGTCCTTCACTGAAGTGATGTCCTACATTAAAAGGTGCACTAGTACTGAGTATAAGTGCAACATGGAGCTTAATTCCATTGTCATTACATAGTTAAGGAAAAAAAATGTTCCTTATCACATTTTTTAGCACCTCCCTCTCTCTCAACCAGGCAACAGGAACGCACAAAAAAAGTAGTAAAACTTCACACATTTGCTGTGAGCAACCCTAGCCTTTTTGTAGCCACAGGTGAAAAAAGCAGTCATGCCCTAGGACATAGATTATAAATATAACCATAATGTTTTATTGCAATAACTATAACACAAATTCAGTCTGAGATCAAACTTTATGAAGAACTCCCCTCCTTGCACAGACACTTGCCACACACATTTTGCCTCCAGCTAGCATCACTGTCACTGCTTGCGTTCACTGACGCGCCACTACACGCTTCACCAAGAAATTTGCCAGTATGCTTGGTAGGGAGCCAGTCAATGCTTCACGTCTGATTTGAGCACAGATTTGAAATGGTTGTGAAACATGCCTACTAGCTAGAGCAAGTGCTACGGGGATAGTTGTAGCTGAGTCCCAATAAAGACAACTACAGTTTTCAGTTACCTGCATCCTGCAAGCTACAAAATATGAAAAAATCTGTTTTACTGGCTATTTTGTATGCCAATCATTTCTCATCCCAGCAGAGAAATGAGTACTACATCAGTTTTCAATGAAGGCTCCTGTTACCATCAGGAGAAAGTGCTGGAACCATGATAATTCTCACTGTGATGCTAAATGATTTCTAAATTATACCATTAAAAAGTAGCAAGTTTGTAGTATCCATTTCCTCATCGAAGTAGCAAATCAGTTCTTTTCTCATTGCTCTTGAAGTTCATACACATGCAGGGTGGTGACTTTGTTTCAGCCCACTTGTTCTTGGTTCTTCTGGCTCATGTTTCATTACTGTCTGTCTGCATTTGATGGGAACCATGCAAATGATGCCTCCTTTGTTGTACTGTGCACTGCATTACAGATCAACACTTTGCTGTGGAGAGCTGTTGAAGTTGCACTGACAATCCAGCCCAGGCACCATTAAGCAGTTCAGCGGTGAGTTAAGTGCTTGGCCAGCAGTTTTTGCTGTTAGCATTGGTTCAAGTGTCGTGGCACTGTTTTATGGTTGTTCTGTACACCTTAAACACGCTTCAGCCTTTATTTGCACAATTCCTAATCACCATTTTACAGATAAGATCAGAAGTGAGAGCAGTCACAGAATAGGTACATACCTTTTCTTGAAATGGGTGTTTATGTGCTCAGCTTCTGAGACTTGCTCTGATGGGGCCATAATTTTAGCTCAGTGACTAAACGGGAGAGGACCCCAAATTGCAAGTCCTTGGCTTGTGTTGTGTCCACTCAAAACTATCCTGTAGCTCACACAAAGATATGGTGCTTGGCTGGATTAACAGCATAGCACCACTTCAGCAGTCTGCTCTGTGCAGTAATCCAGTCTTTCTACACCAATGACTACGATTCAATGTGTGTAATCAAAGTAATCCCAAAGAATGCACGCAAACCATGTAGATTATAGGGGTTTTATTTATTTAAGAGTACATGCAGTAGAAATTTTACAAAAAGTTCAGTGGTGTTACATTATTATCCTCATTGTCCAAAGCTTTTGCCCCAGGAAGTTGCTTGATTTGCTACGTTTTTTACAGCTTTTTCTCCAGTTTCAGCAACTTTGTAGACTTCATCAAGAGCTTTTAAAACAGAAAAACAAAGATAAACTGTAGAATTCCTGCAATAGTTGCTCTTTCTCACCAGGTGTGGGTGGGAGGGGAGTCTAGAGGGGATAATAGGAGTCACTGAAGGAGTCTGGTTGTGGTACAGTTCTGCCCAGGCAGGCAAAGTGGCTGATGTGGCCTTGTTGCTTTTGGCTGGTCAGCTCTAGGACCACAGCACAGCCCTACTAGCTGTATCCCCAGAGCCCCCACATCAACACTGAAGTGCTGTAGTCTGGGTGGAGAGTACTGGGAAAGTACTCTTCCCTGCTGCTGCAGTCACTGAGGGCACCAATGCATCCAGGAGCCTCTCACAAGATGAGGGGTGCGGGATCTATCTGGGATTTCACTGGAATGGCATTTAAAGAAGTAGAAACAGTATTGTACCTTTCTGACCAGCATCCTTAGCCTGATCCACTGCTTGCTGCACAGTCTGACCCACTGTGTTAACTGGAATTAAGAAAACGTAAGCATAAATTAAGCAGTCTATCTTTCTCCAAAATTCAGTAATGACAACTTTGAAGGGTTGCCTAAAAAAAAGGGGGGGTGTAAACAGCCTTCAGTTCAGCCTGTATGTTTTATTGACGTTAGCTCCAAATGCTGCCTTCTAAAGGCATTGATCTGCTCTGCCCAGCAGCCACTGCAGGACAGGCTGAGTGAGCCAGAAAGAGAAGAGGATGCAAGAACGCTGTGAGGGGCTATTGCTTGGGTGAGAGGACAGCACTGAAGCTTTAGACACCCCCCACCCACCTAAGAACTCCTCCAGGCTTGGACTGAATGGCTTTCCAGCAGTAGCTGTTGCATTAATGCTATCTCATAAACCAGCAGCCTATTTCAACCTCAGTTTCTATGAGCTTTTACTGCTTAAAAGCTATGCTAATTATCACCATGCATCGTCTTTTGATGCAGCTTACTAACTGGTGGATGATGCAGGCTGATCAAGGCTAAGGAAAATGCTTTCTGTACCAATCCCAGGTCACATCCAAGTTCATGGCTCCCTGTAGGAGCTCTGGAGCAGGTGCCAATTTCAGATGCTTGCAAAGACCAGTTGTTCCACTCCAAACTTAGCAATGGCTCAGGGGACTAAGCCCTCAGGGTACACGCAGGCACCACTCAAATATTTCAAAGATAATTTAATTAATAGCTGCAGAACCACCAGTTGGACAGTCTTGTTGTGCTTTGAAAGAAATGGCACAAACAACCTCCTTCCCCCTTTTGTTTTCATTTAATGGGGATTTGGAGGGTACCTCCACTGATAATACTTCCGAGACTGGGTGCGGCACTGGCAGTGACACAGCACAAGTTGAGCACCACGTGCTGTTTATTTACTGCCTCTCAGCAAGGCATGCAGCAGCGCATGGAAGTGGCCAGAGTCAGGCCAGTGCCTGGAAGCTCCTGTTGTTGCTCCAGCTCCATCTGGAAGAGAAGCTGGACTGCAACATGGGGCATGCTGGAAAGATGCGCATGGGGTTCAGGCCAAGGTGTCTGCTGGTATCCAAAGAGCTGGTTCAGCATCAAGCACTTTGAGCAAAAGGGGAAAGTGACATGCTAAAATGGACAAATGCCACGTTTAAGACTTCCGTGTCAGTCTTCTAGCAGAAAAAAACAAACAAAACAAACAAAAAAAAACAGTAATGTTCCTCTAATATTAAGGAACAGAGCATTAATATTAAAAACCCTCCACAAAAACAAAACAAAACAAAACAAAACAAACAAACAAAAAAAAACACCTAGGGCCACTGTATAGCAAAAGCAAGAGGGAATCTTCATTCAAAAACAAAAAGTTCTGTTCAATTCCTGGTGTTTTTATTTCATGGTTCAGCATAAACATAGTTGGTTTAAGAATCAACTCAAATTCTTAGGAATAGGGGGTAGTGGGTGTGAGGTTAGGGCTCTCATCTCCTAGCAAGCTGACCCAGGAATAGATGGTAAATTAGTAGCAGGCTTAACACTTGCCTCACTGAGCACTGCCTGGCGATCTGCCCATGAAGAGATTCTTTTTTAATATTATTTCCTATTTCGACTGCATTTGAGGTCACAGTATCCAGTTTCAAGACTCACTTTCCGTGACGTTAGGTAATCTCAACCATTCACGTTATATGAAGCACTAACACCTCAGGAATTGCATCACTACAGTGCCTGCTTGGCTTCACCAGCAGTGGCTCACCTCAGTGGCACGCTACTTAATTCTGGGCAAATGCTGGAAGTGTGTCACAGCAGCAAGCCTCAGGTGCCCAAGCCCCAGTGACTACACCAAGGCTTTTAGTGGCATGAGTAGCTACAACATCAGCTGGGCTGGAACAGATAAAGACCTCAGCGCCTCAGGAAGCTAATCCATTACACTACTTCAAAACTGGTATTTATCATGGCTGTTCATAGTTAAAAAAAAAAAAAAGCCTAAGTCATCTCACCTCCTCTATCTGCTTTCTACCGTCCTCTCATCTCTTCAGGACATCATCTAGACACCCACTTGTTAAAAGTGAGCAGAAGTATGTAGAAATCAGTAGTTCATACTGGTCCCTCACTTACTGTAGTACCAAAGGGTTTTGGAGACATACCAACCACAGCCCTGAGGAGAGCATCTATAAAGCCAAGTTCACACATGAGACATTTGCTCCATGCTACAGGACAGAAAGCCCACTGGGGTGCAAGCAGGGAACATACTTGAACACCTAAAAAGAGGTACAAGCAGAGGGAAATAGTGGTTTGCATTTACCTGCCACCTGTGCAGCACTTTCAGCTTGTTGTGTTGCTTCCTCAGCGAGCTTCTTCCCAATCCCAAACATGGCTGTTTTCAGTCTGCTCTCTCCACAGAGGATGGGTGATCAGGTCCCTAAGTTTGGTTCTGTTACAGTGTTCAGCATAGTGCAGCTTTTTATAGACAAAGCAGAACTCCTCCCAGTAGTTAGAGGGCAAATGCAGGCTGGAGCACGGGATAGCTGTGAGCCCTTGTTAGGTGATTAATATACGATGCATAAAAGGGTGAACAGACATTGCTGTTTGTTGTGCTTTCCTCCCCAGAGAGGGGGTGTGGATTAATCGGCAGAAGTTTTCCATAGCCCAGGAATAAAAGCTTTGTTTTTCCATGGCAATAAGTTGGTAAACAGAGCGCATTCCACAGCTGTCCTTATGAAACCATCCCAGGAGGCTGCTGGGGGCAGAAAAACATCCAAAATCCTCAGCTGAAGAATTGCCTAAACCAGCTCTGATATTTCAAAGCCTTACATAGAAAAGTATCCAGTTTCAGAGGATTCTTGCCGACTTTTTCCCCCTCCAGTCAAGACTTAAAACGCAGAGTTAAAAAAAGAAACAGGCGGAGCTAACATTGCTTTTTTAAAAAAGTATGTGATGAAATCTTTGTTGTGTTAGACAAGCCTAATAATTTCATGGTGTGTCATAACATTTTAACTCTCCATTTCCAATACCCGGCTGGGGAAGCTGAAAATGGAAGGCTGGTGCCCTTCCTCCTTCCCCACAGTGCACGCTTGCAGGGTCTGGCTCAAGGAACAGTTACAGACAGGTTTTTCCAATAGCAAAACACTGCAAGCCCATGGTGCTCCCACCCTGCTGGGTAGGACAGGATGTGGCAGCAGGCCATCGCTGTGCTGGAGGCTGCCAAGTATGTCCTGCTCACGCTGTACCAGAGGAGCAGGATGCAGCCCTGCCTCTGGATATCCCTGTGCTAGGGAGTATAGTTGTGACAGGGAAAGGAAGAGGCAGAAAGCGTCAGGGCAACTCATCCCCACTCCATTTTCTCCAAGAGAGCTCCTGTGCGCTACCCGGCTATTCATACCCATGGTGACCAGGCCTGTATTTTGCTGAGATCATCTGCTTTCTAGTAGAGTTGCTTTTTGCACCCTTCCACACTACGTATAAGCATCTCTCACTCTGTTCGTCAAACAATTGTTGCAAAAGTAGATAGAAATGTAATGTACCATAAAACAAGATGCTGACTGGGCAGCCTGGTCTGCTCACAGCAGGCTCTATGAGTACCTCTCTCTACCCCATTTAGCTTCATGAACAGCTCCTCTACAATTTGTCCACCTGTGTGCGAATTGTAAAGACATTTTACCATTGCAGTTCCAGTTTTACCATTGCAGTTTACATAGTAAAGAGACATTTTACTGTTGCAGTTCCTCACTGACGTAGAGTAGGCCATTGCACTCAATTGTATAGGATACAGAGGGATTTCTGAGCATGGAGAGGGACACATCTACATCATATTATCTTCTGACAGCATATATGAAAACAATTTTTACCAAAATATACTTAAAAACAACAACAATAGCATGACAAACATTTAAAGTTTTCCCTGAAGTTAAGAGAACTTGACAGAAGATAGGAAAGAACATACAATGTAGCAAAACCCTGAAATATTTCTGACAACCCAGAACAGCATTTGACCTGTGGAAAACCATTGCACAACATCAGAGCAGTAAAAAATTCACCTATTGTTCTCTACAACATCCTCAGTTATCCACACCTAGATCCATTTTCAGGAAACAGCAACTTCCTAGTCTTGTACTGTTACTGCTCCAGTTATTCACAGTACGAGAGTCATGAGGGCAACAAGCCTTACAAATCAGCCACAGGCTTGCACATTTCACAAAACAACGGTTTGCCTTAGTCAGAGGCACCAAAAACACCTCTCTTCAGCACCAAAGGCACAGTCTGAAGACGCCAAGGCACAAGCAGGTACTTGCGCCAAGCTCAGTCAACCACCATGGGCAAATACTGACAGACAGTACGTGCAAGAAAAAAAAATCCAGAACCTTTCATCACCAGCCTAGGCTGTAGGACATCTACACCCTC
This sequence comes from Aythya ferina, assembly GCF_964211825.1. Classification (NCBI taxonomy): domain Eukaryota; kingdom Metazoa; phylum Chordata; class Aves; order Anseriformes; family Anatidae; genus Aythya; species Aythya ferina. The sequence goes on along the minus strand of NC_140302.1, from coordinate 9,693,265 downwards.
TATGACAGGTAGCCACTGCCACCACACATCACCCCCTTCTCCCCCAGATCGCGGAATCACCTCGCACTCCTACCTTCCTGCTGTATCTTCCCATCACACCTGCAGCCAGGCCCCCCAGCAGCTATTTTGTGGCCTCAGCTGGGGCAGGGGGAGGCAGTTTCAGGAAGGTTCTGTGCCCTGCCCTGCCACAGCAGGGCCATTATTTGCCAAACCTGGCCAGGGTGAGGGGGCAATTGTTGTAAGTGGTAAGAGATAGCTCTGAAGAGAAGATCATCCTCCACAAGTGGCAACTGCCAGTGAACCTGCTGCTACCTGGGATTCTGGGAGCAGACAGCGTTGGCAATGCCAAGGGAGGTTTGACAAGTTCATAGGCAGATCTGTTCATACATGGAGGCCTGAGGGAGCAGGCCAGGATGGCCCCTCTAACATCTGCAGTCCAGCACTTATGGTTGCTTGGACAAGAGAGAACAGGCTGCAGAACATCCAAGCTTGCCAGAATCCCCCAAATCTCCATTGCTATTGCCACGGCTTGGTGCTGCTCCTGCTGTTTGCACTGGCACTTCTGGTCACGACACAACAGCACAGTACAAAGCAGCCTCCACGGCAGCTTCACCAGCAGCCACCCGTACCCCAACCATCCCCATCCTGTCCCTGTCCCTGTCCCAGGGCCTGGGGCAGCGGCTGCCTGTGGAGGGCCAGGAGGGCTGCGGGGCCAGGAGTGCAGCAGGTGCCATGCTGACGGCACAGATGCTGATTTGGGAGGGTGCGTCCTGCAGGACAGAGGCTGTATTCCATAAACCCATGTGCCCTGGGTTGGGCACGTGACATAGGCAGAAGCTAAAGCAAGCAGGCAAGAGAGCAGGAACCGGGGGAAACTGAGACAGGGTGCCATTCTGGTGGCCAGCTATGGGGCTGGCTATGCTGAGCCCAGCAGGAGAGGCATCCGTGGCTTCCCCTAGCCAGGGCTCAGTTAATGTTTAACACTGCATGCCTCCCTGGGCATGCAAGCCAGCCTGCTGCACAGTGCTTGTGTTCTCTGCCACTTAGGTTTAACACACACTCTGCTGGCCCAGCTCCTAGAAGTAACCCTGAGTGCTAGAAATGCTTAAGGGAGGTGGTTCTCGCTGGGGCAGATCTGCAAGTTGTTCAAAAAGGGAAAAGGTATATGTTCAAACTACTTTTAAATGGGAAGAAGTAGCTACTTATGAACAGGAATTGCTTGCCTGAAATTCCTGGCAATTTGCTATCTGAATATTTTGACATTTCCTATCAAAAGGGAAGCTAGAGGCATTGCCTCTGTGGCCCCTGCATGCCCAAAGGCTGAGGGGCTTTCCCCAGCCAGCAGCAGGACAAGGTGCTGCAGCCACAGGGCTCGGTGCAGGCTGCAATCCGCCGGGGGAGTGAGGTCGGGCGTGAAACCGACTGCGTGGCCCCGGGTGGCAGCCGTGGCCTCCTGCCCCACACCGTGGCCAGAGACGGAAACAGCAGGGAAAGACCAGCGCCTGGGGGACGCGCGAGCTGCTCGACAAGAACGGAAAAACGTCTGGAAAACTGAAAATATACGTTTGTTTCTGTTTTAGAGAAGACTCTCTGGATTTTGTACATCTTTACTAAATAAAAATGAGTTTGGGAAAAGTTATTAGGAGCAGCTGAGACGGTAGACTCAGTTCTGGTATTTCATCCTTTAGGATTACAGGCTGAGTTGTCCCTACTGCTGCTGCCGATGGCAATCAGGGAAACAGCCCTAGTGAATGGACTGCTGCAGCCAAAGCTGAAATGGGTACAAGGAGTTCATAAAACTCTGTTCCTTGATAGCCCAAAGGTATTTATTTGCTGGCAGCATTCACCTGTGCAGGTGGGGCCAGGCTGGGGGTGAATCTGCTTTGATCAGACCTCGAGGCTCAGCCAGCTAGGGGCACACCCAGGAACAAATTTTAGGGAATCTGAGAACACAGCTGGTGGAAGCTCAGGTGTTAGATAACTCCACGTGTCCCTGTGGCTCGTGGCACATGAGCTGGTAGGAGCTGTAAGGCTCTCGTTTTGCTTTGATGCACTATCCAGAGCCTTTTGTTTTAGATAGGAATACACAGCACTCGGTTGGGAGCTGGCTGCCTGTGTGGTACACAAGGGAAGGATGAGCCCCAAATACTTCAAGGCCAAAGAGCACTGTGAACAAGGTGGTGATCTAATTTGTGAAGCAAAGCTCTAAAGTTTAGCCCTATAAATACTTGCCAGTAAGTGACTCAGCCTCACGGGTGCCTGTGCAACAGCATCTGCCCTCAGGACAAAGGAGCTGTGACAAACTCTGCTCAGGCTCCTGGGATCAGTGCTGAAGCAGCAAGGGCTTCGTGTCACGTCCCTGCTCCTGGCGCTGAGTGCTGGGAGTTGCCTCCTGGTGCTCCTTAGCCAGACAGACACTGGCATTTCTGCTCAGTGGAGGAGGGGGCTGGCCTCTAGTGTGCCCCCCGCCTGGCAGTCCCCTCTGTGGCTGCAGCGAGGCAACATGCAACCTGCATGCTGAGTGTCTGGCCTGTACCAGGAGCACAGAGCACCACGAACAGTATCAATTGTTTAAGACAATAAGTGGTTTTACTGGGAAAACCAGAACAAACACACACTGCCAATCTTTTTGGTAATATGAACTAAGAAATGCTTTGCAGAAAATAAAGTGTAGTGAAGACCAGTGCGTGGCCTACTATTACCCACAAACGCAACACCAAGCTGTGAAATTCCAGCCTAAGTGCTCATTTTCTGAAGATTTCACCATGAAGGAAGTAACCATGGAAAGTACTAAATAATTAAGTACTATTGAGTGTCACCTGGTAACTGACAGTGCAACAGTGTTGCTCTTTTTCTGTGAGCTTGCACTTGGGTAAATATTTAGGCTTTTAGAGCTTTAAATGACAGTGGACATTGCATTGGGACACTCAGTGCAAAGCCCTGGACTATGTTTGCTCACAGGTGATGCATCACGTATAGGTTCCTCTAAAGGTTTTTCAGTCTGTGCAGTCCTGAGCAGATTGCAGCCAATTCTCAGTGCTCTTCCTGTTCAACAGTGGGCTGCTCTGTCCCAGGACTGCACCAGCAAACATCAGAGCTTACAAAAATCCCTTGTCACCCTCAGCTCTTGGCCAGCAGGTGTGAGACAGTGGTGTTTAAACCTGGCCTGGGCTGCCCTGTTTCTTTAGATCCAGATGCCTTTAGTTAGTCTTTGGTTTTCTTTTGTAAGGCCCAGATTAGCTTTTTACCCAAAACAGACTGGTGAGGCTTCAATACAGTCAAAAAAAAAAAAAAAAAAAAAAAAAAGGCAAATATTGCCAAAATTGCTTAGCAATGAGAAACATCCAAAGGCAAAGGTAAGAGCACTTACTGTGAATAAGTGGGTAATAGTGCCTTCTGTTGACAAAGGAAAGCCTAAGTGGGCATCCTGCCAGGCTGCAGCCAGGCTCTGATTGCTCAGCAATCAGCAATTTAAAATAAATATTTCCATCTCCCAGGCCAGCAGATTGCCCACTCTGCTCTACAGCACAGCCAGCTCTAAGCACCAACACCTCGAGAGTGGGTACCCACTGTGCTGTGTGTGCTGTACCTGTGACCAGTGCTCAGGGACTGCTGCTCATTGCACCTACCTTATGGGACGGTCACTGGCCTCTTTGGGATTCAAAGCAAAAGAGGCTGGCAGGACATGTTGCGATCCTCTACTGAAAGCCCAATGATGCAGCAAGAGTACTTTACAAGGTGATATATTTCGGGGAGGCAGAGGGGTGGAAATCTTAATAGTACTTTTTATTTATCTCAATCTGAAAATACAGCAAAATAGAATGAGTGAACAACCGCCATGAAATATAACACCAGCTTAACTTTTGATTACTGAGAGGAAACTTAATTTCATCATGTGAATATTCTGGTGCCCCAGAAAATTAACAGTTTTGCTATTTTTGTAAGTACACTCAACAAATGTGGCAACAATTATTGCACTGTTGTAAGAGCAGGGCAATAACATTGCTGAAGCCTTACAGTCCATTTTGAACAGAACATTGTGAACAGATGTTACAAGATGTGCTAAGAGATGTAATTTTCCTATAGGAAGGATAAGGAGAGCATTCTGCCTTATGATTTTTTACTTGGGGAGAGAGTAGTCATCCAGATCTCAAACAGCTTTCAGTTTTCCACACACAGGAGTAGGGAGTTGCAGAACTAAGATGGATTTGACATGCAATACTGTTTGCTTAAATTAACATTATTTCTTAAGTCCACATTTTTTCCCAAAGCCAGACATGGCTTCTGCAGCTTGTCCAGTTGCTTTTTCTACACCATCCTGTGCTGTCTTGGAAGCCTTATCGATAACTGAAAGAGAGGGACAAAAATTAACAGAAAAGCAAAAAGCTTGAAAGAATGCACCATGGTTTAATAGTTATGATGAGAAGGGGAAGTGTGAAAATGTTTAGTCTATAAGAATACAGGGATATATCTTGCCAGCGTCCAGTGATAAGAAATGAGCTGCCAAAGCTCTGTGCTCGGCGCCCTTCCAGCTTGGATCATTAATGATTGACCCCAGCTGCTGCCTCAGCAGGCACTCGGGGCTGGCCTGGGCCAGGGTGGACTCCTGCCCTCGGGGCTGGAGGAGGCGGGATGCATCGCCAGCCTGCTGCAGCCTCAGGGAGGAAGAACAAAGTTTTGTCTGCTCTGTTGCCACAAGTTTTCTCTAAAGGAAGGCGAAGTCTGAGCATGAGGCTGAGTGCCATGCACCAGACACGGTGACTGGGGGCAGGTCATTGTTTGTGGGACGTCTGCTGGTGAGCATATGGTGCTACCAAGGGGCAGATCCAGAGATCCTTTCCCAGGGGTTTTGTGAAAGGCCAAAATTGTCACTGACAGCAGAGGACTGTCATCCTGAGCGTGCCCATGGGACAGGGGGCAATGGGAGCTGCCTGCTGCGCGTGTGTTCAGCTGCTCCATCTCCTGTTGACTTGAACCTAATTTCTCATACCTTTCTGGCTGGCATCTGTAATCTGGTTGACTGCATCCTGTGTAGCCTGTCCCAGTGAATTTGCTGTAATTAGGGACACAAAACATACATTTCCATCTGTTCACACTTATGCTCATAGGAGTTTCAGGTGTCAGTAGGCTTTCCCTGTTGGTGGCAGGTTATGTCCCTGCCACAGACACGCTGGGGCTGTGGGGTTTGCTCATGAGCACCCTATGAAATATGGGTGCTGCCAGAGCAGGCTGCTGTGAGATTGTCATCAGCACTTACTGATAGCCGGGCACACAGATGACAGATCAGAAGATAAAAATAGTCTTGTGCTATTGTAGCCAAGCTGTGTGACAGCTTATCAAAGTGGCAGCTACCTTACCGCCTCTGCTAGAAGGTGAAATGATCCCTCAATGCCAGGAATACGTTCAGGAAGCAGCAAGGGTTATTTCATTTTTTCAGAAAGGAGTACCACCAGGTCTCTGTGCCTACTCTACATTTGCTCCCAGATGTGCAGTACTCTACTCTACCTTATTCCAACTCTAAAGAAGTCAGTGGAGTCACTCACAAGTTTCAGCTATACTGCAAAGTGCTTGCAGGACCTAAATCCAGCACTGTATTGAATACAAGTTATACCCTCCTAGGAATGGTCTGCACACAAACTCTAAAGATCATACTATAAAACGCTGTAGTAAGCTATACACATTTTTATTTTTATTTTTTTTTAATTCATTTAAAGGTGAAGCTATTATACTTTGCATTGCAAGGTTGGCTTCCAATGCACAGTGCTAATAACAATAGAGTACTTGGTCCTACAACACGGGAATATTTATATACACAGGCTTTTTAAACCATGTAAAATCTGGTGGTCACTGATGGATAAGACTACAATAGAAACACAATTGTATTATTTCTTACAAACAGCCCATTTTGATCAATGTAGGTATTACTAGAAGGCATTGGTATTCAGGCCAAGTAGCAAACATTCAAGGCCAACTCCAACTCTTGAACAGAGAGCAGCTTAAAAACCACCACAGAGAACGGAAAAAGACCACACTGAGCAAAGTAAATGCTAAATACAAAAGGTCATTAGGGTTAAAAAAAAAAAAAAAAAAAAAAAGGCTCCAATGCTTCAAACCCACCAGGTTTAAGATCTGTTTGGGGAGAGCTGAAGGAGAACCGTGCTCAGCAGTGCCTGCACCAGCTCTGCAGAGGCAGTGGTGGTGCCTGGGCTGTGCTGAGAGCCAGGGCTGGAGCCTGCTCCAGGTGATGGCCAAAGTGTAGCCCCAGGGATGGAGAGGAAAGGAAAAGCCATGCCCTGCTCTCAGCGTGGGCCTGCCTGCAAGCAGGGCAGCATCTCTTTGTCAGGACCTTTACTGTCCAGTCTCAAATGTTATCTGTTAACGGGACGTCTAATCAGCTACAATGAAGCTAGAATTGTAGCTTCAGATTTTGGTTTGGGTAAGTGAAAGCAGATACTAACCCCCCTGCAAAAAGACAATGAAATTCCATTTTTCTTACCAGCATCTTTTGCTGCACCTTCTGCCTGCTCCTTCAGTCCCTGGAAGCTTTTACTCGACATGGTGGCTCCTGATGCCTCTTCGCAGCCCTCTGCTTCAATAAAGTTCAACACCTGGCAACGTACAGCACACTGTGAGGGGTGTCCTGCCCCGTCTGCTTTTATACATGTGCCAGGAGACCTGCCGATGCTTTTGGGGATGATTGGTGCGATGGGTGGAGTTTGAATTTGAGGAATGAGAACTGAAAATCTAAACAGAAAAGACGTTTATTTACCCTTCCCAATGAGAAGGTGTGCCCAGGTGGAGATTTCTGCTTCATCGCTTTGTCTTTGTTTATAAGTGCTTTTTTTTTTTTTTTTTTTTAATTCAAAACCAGAAAAAAAATCCTGTTCCACCATAACAGACAGAGAAAACCACTGAGCTAAGCTCCATAAAGAGGTCTGGAAAACTACTACAGAGTTCACCCTAGCCAAGCTGGCTTCCTCCTTCCTTCCCCAAGTGTTATGGCAGAGCTGAACCTCCTGAGGACAAGCTGCAGCCCAAACTTCATTTAGATTTTAGCAGTTTTAATCACAATGCACTTTTCTGGTCAGATGCAATACTTTCTGATTGTGAGGGCTGTAATTTTACCTGTGTTTTCATACGAAAATGCAAATCTGGCATCCTCCCAGTTGCATGTTTATGTTGGATTGCAAAAAGCCAACATTGTGAAGGCCTTGCCTAGGCTGGGTGACAGCTGGGAAAAAAAAAAAAAAAAAAAAAAAAAAAAAAAAAAAAAAAAAAAAAAAAGCTTGGAAAGAATGCACCATGGTTTAATATTTATCATGGGAAGGGGAAGTGTGAAAATGTTTACTCTATAAAAATACAGGGCTTGCAGAGTTATGAAGCCACCTCAGAAAATTCCTGAAACGTCTTACATCATCTTTATTTACTTTGTGAGTTAATGTTACTTTTAAAGCTCACATGAAGCAAGAAAGACAAGAAAAAACACTATTTCCTAGTATGACTTCGTATTACAGATTTTGTTGGTACAGCAATGTTGTTTAAAATCATTTCCTCACCTAACATCACTACTTAAATAACAGTTTCTGGCTTTAACCTCTGGCATTTCACAGGTTCCTGCCAGCCTTTGAAATTTATGTTTTCTGCCACCAATCCTGTGCACAAAGAAACTCGGTACAAATAAACCGCTGTGCCTGGGCAGAGCTGAGGGGCAGTGGGTTTGCCAGCTTCGAGGCTCCTCATTACCAGCCTCCAGTGCACAAAGCGTCCTGGATCAGATGTTCACGCTCATGGCAACATTCATCTTCCTGAGTAAAGCCTTTTTGTTGGGAAATGGGCACAAGAACAAGATACCGTGGATAAACTAGGGTGGGAAGTGACAGCTCTTGTAAGTTCAGTACTTCATTAGTACCCAAGTGAGCAAGAGCAGCAGAAAACAAGCCCAAACACAGACTGCTTCCCTCCGCGGCTTTATTTGGGCTGGCACTGCACAGAGCTCTTTTCAACTTCTGCACTGCTGGCACCGCTCACTTATTTCAGACAGCAATCCTCTTTCCTCCAAGACAGGTCAATTAGCATTTAGTTACGCATTCCCATCTCATATCTTTCTTGATTCCTCGCTGATTTCTTTTTTCTGATCAATTTTCTTACTTGGCTTTGCAAAATCTCTGATAAAAGACACCAATATTTTGGGGTTCGTGGCAGTTCTTTGACAAAAACACCACCACAGACCTACTTATCTTTCTTGCTCAAACCCAAGAAACTAGCAACAACAAAACCACAACAGTCAGATTTCACCAGTTCTCAGCACCCTCAGCCAGCTTGCTGCCGCCTCAATTAATTGTGTGTGGAGTCGTACTAGCAAAAGCAAGAAAGAGGCTTTCCAGCGTCCTCCAAGCAGGTTGTCACAGCTCCAGAGAGATGTCCTCCCATCTCTTCTGTGCTGCTGGAATTTCAGCTCAAGGGCCCCACTGGCTCTGGCTGAGGGAGTCTGCCTGGAAGGGAGAAAAGGAATTTGGGTAACATTTGCAACTGAAACATGCTTGTACTGAATATTAAACAAGCCCTGTATTGTAACAGTATTTTAGAGGCAGCACAGCAGTATGGCTCCTACCCTGATGTAATCCTTATCATTAATATAACCCTTATCATTAATATAATTGTCCCAACTACAGAAAACAAATAAATGAATACACAAATCCAAAACCAAGTTAAGACAATTACATGTCCCCAACAAAATGACATGGTAAATCATTATAATACAATCCAGAATAGAAGAAATAATCATATTGGGCTAGTGCATACCCTACCATGTAGAAATTCCAGGTAATACGTTCTCCACCGTATCTCCATGGTAGGGTACGAATTAGCCCCACATGATGGGACCAAAAGGTCTGTGCATCAGGTGGCTTGCAGAGTTATGAAGCCACCTCAGAAAATTCCTGAAACGTCTTACATCATCTTTATTTACTTTGTGAGTTAATGTTACTTTTAAAGCTCATATGAAGCATTTAGGACTGATGTTAGGCATACATCAGAGTGCTCAGAAATAAAAAGGATGATTGACATGAGCAAATATGATGACCTGAATTTCATTTGCTCAGGAATTTGCAGAAGTTTGTTCCCGTGTTTTCATTTTGTTATGAATATTGAGATTGCTAATGTAGATCAAATCTATTTCTGCTTTTACCAAATAAGTATTTCTCTAAATTATTTAGCCTTGTCTTGGCCTCCAAAGGGAGTAATATCACAAGAGAAACAGACAGACTATTTAAGGAATAGCAAAAGTAAAAACGTAACTTATTTCTAATTTTAGATCCATGAACTATGCAAACTAACCATATGGCTTTACATTAATTCCTGCAGGATACAGGTCACCTGACAGATGTTTCACCGAGCATCTCCCCATGCATGTTCATGCTGGGCTTGCCGTGGATCTCTCATGAGTGCCCTGGAAGTACCGAGCCCACGAGGTGTGGGTGGCCACCACCAGCCCCCCAGCACCAGCCTGTGCCTGCAGCTGCACTTCAGTGCACTCATGGTGCCCTGGGGAGCACTCCAAGTGCTGTCTCTGCTTCGGTAGGAGTTAAGCTATCCTGAACATCTGGGTGAGCTTTTTCAGTAACTTGGAGTCTTCATTAATCCCAGTCTTTGCTTTGACTCTATTGTATGCTTTTTGATAGTCTGCCACCATTGTCAGAGATGATCCATCCCTCTCCTGATGGACCTGACCTGCAAGTATTGTGGGATTGTTCATTTTGCTATTGTCAGCGCTCAACTGTGCTGTCTCAGGAAAAGAAAATCTAGGGGTGGGGCAGGGTACTATAAAGTATTTTGAAAGTTGTATGCCAACACCCTGTGGCCTCTGTGCTCTCAGTCTCTTCAATTCTCCATGATATTGACCCACTGCTCCAGCCTCTAAGTACACCTACAGCTTTTTACTCCTCTTCCTCCCAAGGACTACCTCTTTCTCAATGGGTTTCCTGGTCTTGGGTTGCATCATTCAGTGTGTCCTAAGGTCAAATCGAACCACCCACAGGTGGAAAGTTGGTTTGGACTTTTGCCCCATTCAGTCCCTAGTATTTGCTGAGACTTCAGACACTCCAGTTAACACCAGCTGTGGCACCAGGTTGTGCAGGCAGAGCTGCATGCTGAGATTCCCCTAACATTTCAGGCTATTCTAAAAGTTACTCTGTGTGGGTGCATCACTTACATTGCTTGGCCAGAGCTGAGATGTGGAGAAACATCACTACTGATGGCAGCACGGCTCCTCCAGTGTGCACCCTGTCCCACCAAGATGCTCCTTGCCTGGCTCCTCAGACTTCTCTGTATCTGCACCTTCTCAGTCTGATGCCTCGACAGTGCCTTTGATCAGCAGTGGGTTATTTCCTTTCAGGGGGAAGAAAAACAAACACTGATTCCTTAAGCTGTAGGAGGGCTCCACAAGCCACGGCTCTGCCTGGAGCTAGTTGGCACCTTTGAACATGCAGCCCAACTAGCTTTGAGACACTGAAAGCCAAGCTTAAGGCACTGCAGGGAAACCAGGAATTACTCTGACTTCCTTTCTATTCCCACCTCCACCATGGCAGGACACATCTCTGAACACCCTCACATATATCAGTAACACAGCCTTTCTGGTCGCATTACCTGAGAGGTGTGAGAGGTACTCAACAACAGCTAGAGCTCATGTTGTACACATGAAAATAGCCAAACAGGGTTAATTAAGTGGAAAGTGTTGACATGTATTTGTTGTTTGTTTGTTTGTTTGTTTGTTTTTCCTGTTGTTGTTCAATTATACTTTTACCAGGGCTGGGGTTTATAGATAAATGGAGTTTCCAACAGTAAGGTAAATACAATGATGCATCAGGGCTGAAAAGTTTTGCACAAGTCACTTCTGAAGCTAACAAAGTATGTGACATCCAACATCTCCATTTGCTATAAGAGCCTGGCACTAGAGTGGCCAGGATGTGATGATTACCTTAAGAAACAGAACTGTTTGCTGACAAAAAAGATGTAAGTCAAGTGTTACTCATTTAAAGATCAAGCTAAAGCTGTTCTAATTAAACTAAATTAACCTTCCAGTTCAAATGTAGAAATTCAACTGGGAGAAAAGTAGGTCTGACTGAGTCTTACCTTGCAGGGGTAGTAATGTCCCCCAGAAATCCCCAGTCAGGTCTGCTTCAGACTTGAGATTAAAATAAGGCCAGTATGTATGGACTTCTCCTGTAACTCCTGGATTGTCAGGCAATAAAAAAATAAAAATAATAATAATAAAAAAAAAGTTAAAAAAAAATAAGTCTGGTCCTTAGATTATAAGAGTTAAAAAGATAAGAAAGCCTGGACTACCACCTTGAGATCTGGCACAAGGCTGTGGAAGAGAGACCTGGTCCTGCTCTCCCAGGAGTGGTGAGGTGCTGAGCTGGGCTCAAAGCTGAGGTGAGGACCATGGGATGGCCGTGGATATTTTCTAGATACATGGAAAGGAAGAAGAGCCGCAGGTCTTTGAGTTGAATTTTATTTAGGGCATGCATTATCTAGACATGAAAACTGGGCTTTCTGGTGAAGTGGGGCTTTAAGAAGTCTATTATTACCTGATTTGCATTTAAATTAGCAAGCACAGGTTAAGGCATTCATGAGAGACCCGCTGCTTTTTTACCTGCACACCAGGTAAACCCCTTCGGAAACCCTGGCCTGTGTGTTCCTCAGCCCTTGGCTAAAGCCTGGTTGTGGGGGGACAACCCCCCCAAGGACCAGGACCTGCATCAGAACAAACCACTTGATCGAGCCTAACTCTGGTTTTACACTGAAAGTAAGTTCTGCTGTTACATGGAGGGAAATAAATAAATAAATCAGCCTTTTTTTGGTCATTCATACAGTAAAGCTGAACCTCCATGGAGCAGCAGCTGTTCCTGCCTCATGGGACCACCAAGCTCCAGCCAAAAGCAGCGGGGATGGAAGCTGGCGTTGCCACCCCACAGCAGGACTGAATTAACATTTTTTGTGAGAGCAGTGCCATGCTGACAATGTCCACCTAAATAACTCACAGCATGAGATGTGCAGAAGAACCTCTTGGTCTCCCAGCTCATGGCCCGTCAGCAGAAGACTCCTTTTGGCCTGTTCATCTCCATCAGCACTCACCTGGGGCAGTGAGGTGGCCAGCATTTCCCTCAGGCCCCACCATGGGATGTTGTCTGACACATCTCCATGCTCACGCTTTTCAGTTTCTTTCCATCGCCTGTAGTTATGTCTGTGTGAACACCCATTAAAAGCACAGGTGTCCTTCCTACACGGCGAACCAAATAGTTGCATGCCACAAAGCTCAATGAAGTAATTAGGAGACAAGCCCTCAGCTCTTTCACGCAGACCCTTCTCCCTCAGGGGAGGCACATTTCCAGCTTCCTCACCTCTGTCAGGGCCACCGGGGCTGTGCCCTCCGCTCTTCTCACCCAGGCTGAGGCCAGCCTGAGGCAGCGGTGGGGAGGAAGAGGAAGCTGCCAAGCCCACGCGTGGGCAGGGTGAGGCAGGTGCTGCGGCAGGAGGAAAGGGCACAGCCTGACCTCCTGCCCGAGGCCCAAAAATGGCCTTGGCAGCTCTGAGCACGGCTGGGACAGAGCAGGAGTGTGCAGGGGCCGAACCCACCCAGCCTGCCCAGGAAACTGCCCACTGGTGGGAGCAGAAGCAGAGCTTTGGGCAGCATTCAGGTATTTATGCAGTAGCTGGGCAGTGTTTTTAGTGTTTTAAAATCAAGATACAGGTGTGTAAACATCAGTTAAATCATTTTCTTCCCACAGGAAAAGCAATGCTGCAGCGTCCACAAGTGGCGTGCTGCAGGCCACTCCCACAGGCAGTTATAGACCCTGCTGCTGCAGTGCAGTGCCTCTGCACCCCTTGCTTTGCAATTCCAATTCTCCCTTTTAAGCTGTTCTGAACCAGGGCAAAGCCTGCAAGAGACAACAGGCGTCTGGGGAGTGGCTTCCTCCTTGCTTTGATTTACAATTTGGCTAGGCTGATGCGTGCCCCTACCTTCCCCATGTGCTGGAGCTAGCAAGGGCGCTCAGCTCCACCTTCCTTCTGCCTGGCAGAACATTTTTTTTGCATCACTGTTAAGCAAAGCTTCGGAGCAAGGGGTCTGTTTTCCTGCCTCTCTCCAGTGAGCACTAAGAATAGCCGCTAGCCTCCCACTCCTAAGCATGAGCATCACAACCCCTTACACCCTCTTATCTTGTCCTGAGCTTTTGTTATTTTATGGGCGAATTCTGTAGATGTTTTGCAAGGCATCAGAAAAGAGTGCACATGTTGGATATAAAGCCCTTTGAGGGACGCTGTTATCTCTGCTAGTGCTTTTTTGTTCCCTGCCCTTGTAGAGATCAAACATCTGCGAGGATGGAAATCTGTCACGCTCTGCAAGGCAGAGCTTTATAGATAGCATTAATAAGTGAGAGATGCTGGTATCTCACTTGCTACATCCTTCCACACTATAGCTAGTCTCTCCTGCAGCGCCTTCAGTAGTTATCATTATGCCCCTTAATGAAGGTCAACAGCCTGATTTTGAAGCAGCCTAAATCTCTACAGGTTACACTGCTTTCTCTTGAATCCAGGGATGCTCTGCCTATTGGTTGATAAAATATAACACTTTTAGATCCATACATATTGATGTGTTTTAAAACTATTCTTCAATATTTACAGAAATAAATTTGTAACATTTTTCAGTTCTCCACGCTTGTGAATGCAGAAGGTCTCTACTGCCTCACCCAGCAGCTTACCTGCAAACTGCCTGGCTGTGATAACTGATAGCAGCCTACATGTTCTCATCAAACTAATAATTCTCTGACATCTGCTACCACACTCATTTCACAGTAATCCCACCTGCCTGTACCAGCAGTAACACACTTTAGATCTCACAGGCTCATGTCCGTCACGTTTCTTTAATCACACACTGGCTGTTCATTGCACCCAGAAGGCTGCAGGATAGGGTTTTCAAGCTCTGGTGTGCATAGGGTAAACAGCAATGAACAAATGCCATCTAAGCTCAAGGTGACTTTTATATTCCTTTATAAAGCACCCTTTTTCCCAATTCCCCTTATATACAATCTCTTAAACACAAGGGTATTCTTAAAAAGCGTGAAGTCTGTATTTAACTTTATTTACTTAAAAAGTGAAAGTCTTTATTTTTCAACCCTGAGAGACTGAAAGCTGGCCTACCTACGCTGCTGACTTCAGAAATACAAGTTGTCACTATTCCCCATCATTTATATCACGATCTAAGGCCCTCATGGTCTGGAGATGCTTGTATTTTGGTGGCACACTTGCACAGGAAGAGATCCTCAGTTTGGAAGTATTGACATGTAAACTGTGCAAATAAAACCAACAATTTTTTTTTCAAACACTTTTTTTATTAGTTTTTAAAAAAATAATAATCCACAATACCTAGAGATCCCAAGTGCCAGTGCAGGTGGACATGGGCCATGGATCAGTGAGCCCCACCAAAACAAACCAGAGCACCAGAACATGCAAAGCTGGGGGTCAGGAAGCCACAAAGGAAATGGAGGGAAGGGGGATCACCCCTGGTCAAGTGTCACACTTTCCTTACAATCGGGAGCCTGACTTACATTGTACAGTAAGGTTGGTTTATGAGGCAAATGAAAGACAACAGTGCTGAATGCAGTTAGTCTGTGGACAGCAGGACTTCCTTGTTGCAGTGTCAGCTAGTATTTCCATGTATGCTCTTGGGATTCCCTTTTTTGAGCTAGAAGTCATTAAGTTGATTAATTGCCTTCACTTTCACCCTGTGAGAGAAGTAAGAGGAGAACAGTTACATATTTTCACATGGAAAACATATATAAACTGTGGGACAGCCAGGGGTCTTTGGACTGAAGTTGGCAGGGAAATGCCACTTGGGCAGTATTTGTCCATCTTGTGCAACAAGAGCTCTACTGCCCTAATTCAAGAGCTGGAACCGACCCCAAAACTGATGTTTGGCTTTAAAAGGGCATTGCAGCTAGAGTAGGGGAAAAAAAAAATTAAAGTCTGGTTGAGACCAGGGAAAAGCTATTCTGTGTGATGATAAAACCATAGGAAAACGTTAGCTATTATATGTGTGTTTACATTCCAAAATAAGCCAAAATCAAGCAGCAGTTGACAATCTGTCACTCATGGCAACCTCTTGGTCCTTAAAAAGGAAGCGGCAAAACAACCTCTGAGCTCAGCTCTCATCCAATAATTCATTAATAGGGAAACACCAATGGGCTTAATGTGCAGCAGATTCACAATCACCACCGTACAGAGAGCAGAACCCTCCTGGGGAAAAACACCACCACGGAGGACAACCAGGTGCAGCCTCGAGCTGGGGGGCTGCAGGGAAGCTGGGCTGGGGCGTCCGTCTCCTTACCTCTCTGCTGCCTTCTGCGCTCCCAGCTGTGGCCACCTCTCCCGCGGCCCCCGGCTGCTGCGGCGGGGCCAGCTCCTCCTGCCAAGCCACAGAGGAGAAGTTTGGTCTCAGCAGCACGAGCACAGACATCACCCTCAGCTTGGGCTGGCTGCCTGAGGGGGCTGCGCAAACTGGGTCTGAAGGGTACATGTGCGAGTAAAACGCTACAGCGGGGGGTACGTGTTGCTCTGAATCCATTTTTTGTGTAGCTTATTAGAGAGGAGGCCTAAGAAAAAGAAATTTGATTTCCTGCAGCCTGCCTTAGGTTCTACCATATGTGATATCAGTTCTTTTCCTGAGGTTTTATTTTGTGTCACTGAGATCAAAGAGGATTTTGACTCTTTGTGTTTGAAGAAACTTGGGAGAAACAAACTTACGCAGAGTACGATCATGCTCAGCCTTCCCCCACGTTATCCCATTTACCCTAAGCACTGGTTGCACAGACTAAAACTAATTTTACATAGAAGCGTTGTGGTAGCATTAATATCACTCAGATAAAATTTTATTATCAAAAGACAAGCTTTTCTTTATGTTTGAAATCCAAGCATTTTTGTAAGCACTTTTTTTTTTTTTTTTTTTTTTTTTAGCTACTTCCCCACATCTTTCAGCTACCTTCCCATTCAAAGAAAAAGAAAAAAAAATATTACAGGAAATTACTTTAAAAGTGATTTTTACCACATGAGAAGAAAAGACACAAATCCTGAACATGGTGGATGTGCACAGCAGATGCACAGAGAGCAGAGATGCACTTTTATGCAATTGGCATAGGTCATCGGCAAGAGCAGGAGGAAGCAGAAATAACAGCGCCTCTATGGAACAGCCCCACATCCCTGGGGAACAAATTAAAAAGCTTCCGTGGAGTCTGTCTCTACATCTGCGAGTGCTTTCCTGCTTTTTAGGACTGCATCTGGATGAAAATGCTATTAGGTACCCTTCACTTCTACATGTGTCCTTCCTGTCCCATCACAACCGCTCTCAGCAGTGGGAAACCAACACTGCTGCTTTTAGTACTGAATTAAGAAAGAAGACATGATGTGAAATTAAAAGAAAATAAAAAAAGCACGTATTTCACAGTTATGAGTATTAGGCAGATCCCTTGAAAATTTAAGCAGGAAATTGAACTTCACGTTCTTTGTAAGAGATGGAGCCACCTGGAAAGACAATCGCCAAAGTACCAGTGGCAGCCCAGAAATCATTCCCACTGCAGCTTTGGGAATTCATTTCACCCAGCTCCTGAGATCTGACTTGTTTGTTTGTAAATAGAGCCTTGCACTGGGGGTGGCTCCATATGATGAGCGCAGAGGGATTTTTTCCCTAAGAAATGTGTGCTTAGTTTGTATTGCATTGCTGGCAGAGGTGATTATTGCCAGCATTGGTCTGGCCTGCGCCAAATGAGCCCAGGCACTCCAAAAATATTAAATTGTGCATGTGATGGAGATCTATATTCCAGCATAGCAGGGAGCTGAGGAGATCCCTCCCTCAGGACCCCGTTCAGGAAGCTGCACCTGAGCGAGGAGCGCGCTGCCGATGCCCCATTGAGCCCCTGTGCTGCCCGGTGCATCCCTTACGTTGTGCTCTCTGTCAAGACTGAGTTACAAAGGGTAGGAGTGACTCACCCCTCTATTTGTAGAAAGGGAAGCAACCATACTTTCTGAGAGCCTTCCTAAGCAGTGGCGGCAGGAACCAGCACAATTGCAGGATGAAGAGGTGTCAGTCTGTGTTAAGGATTTCTCCTTGCAGCCTTTTTCTCACACGCTCCCCACCCTGCCCAGAATAGCCAGCACTAGAGGAGGACCGGCTGCATTCTTCAGCTGGGTGTTAGCTGGCCGGGCTTTTGGTGACTAGCCAGTAAAACAATACATACAGCGGGCCACGTGCTGTAAGGGGCTTCGTGATGGATGAGGAGCCAGAGATTCACAGGTAACAACCCCAGCTGTAACAGCAATACGCAGTGTGCTGCTGGGCAAGAAGGCAGGGGTGAAAATCCAGCTTCTCATGAAGGACAGCAAGAGCTTTGACATTGCTGTCAGTGTTCATCCTCTAATTAAAAAGAATAAAATGTTCTAAGGGAAAGGCATGTTGCAACCATGACATAACCTGTTAAATGTTACTCCTGTTCTTGAACGACAACCAGATAATTACTTTTTTCCTCAGAAATATATTGTCTTAGAAAAATTATTTAAAATGGGAAAAAAAAAAAAACTCATTGCAATTGGTATGGGCTGTTTTCTACTTTCTGGGGGGCAGGTGTTGAATTGTTTTGGCTAGAGTAGAGAGAAAATGATTTAACATAATAGTTGAATGAAACAAAACCTTAGGATTCATTACAAGAATACTACATAGATTTTATATATATATGCATATAGAATATATACACTATAGTAGATTTTTGTAAATAATCTCTCTCAAAGGTATGAACCATGGTTATCTGTTCAGATATCGCTCGTGAAAAACAGAAAAAAATAGGACCTGCCATTTCTAAAAGCTCCTACAGAGTTGCATAGAGCATACTATCTATAGGCCTTTGGGTTTGGATATTTTAATATGTTCTGTAAAAACAGATTTAAAAAATTCACAGGTTTTGCAAATAAATTATTTACGGTTTGATTCTCTGTTTCTACATTTCTCAATGGAATAGATTTCTGTTCATCTATATTGATTTCTCTGTTTTACAGGTTCTGTGAAATTCCTTTCTTCAGCTCACACTTGGAGCTGTATGCTTCTCTGTTTGTACATGAAATTAAATTCATATGTTTATCCATATTATGCTTTAGGCATTTTTTTTTAACAGCCCCCCAAATTATGAGATAAATAGGGAGATAATCCTGATAAAGTTAAGGAGGGAGACTCTTAAATGCTGGATGCTGAAATATGAGGTACCAAACACACAAATTCACTGGCAAGCAAGATTATTTGATATAAATAATTATTATTTTAAAGGTGTAGAACCACAGAGGTGCACTGGCAACCTACCCTGCCACAAATCTAACAACCAGCCACGGGACACCAATGGCATGAGGCAGAGAAGGGCTCGGCCCCTTGCAGCAGCAGAGCACCTCGTGCTGGAGCACAAGTAATGCTGTTGGGCAGCCTTACCGAGCCCCCAGGAGCCTGTGAAGGGACTGTGGGGGGCTGCCTGGGGCTGAGCACAGTTGGACAATGCTGAGAGCTCTGGCTGAGGGTCTCCCTGACGCCAAAGCAAGTGCAGCCTCCCCCTGGCACTGTGGGTGCGCAGGCCCAGGCGAACCCTCTGGGTGGTGGGATTTTCATCTTCCTCACAGCCAGGCTGTTGAAGGGTTTCCTGGGGCTGCTTATACAAATAAGACATTTTTTATTGTATTTCAAATATTATCTGGCAGGATGGTCAGGGCACAGCCCTCAGGCAGGAACATGCTTGCCAAGCCTTGTGGAGTTCAAAGCCTCACGGGTGCTACTGACCTCCTGTTCTGCACGGGACAGGCGTGCAACTCCTGGGTGCACAAGTGAGAAAAGAGCACAGGCTGCATGCTGAGTGGCCCTGTCAGCTTCTGCTTTTAATTCCTCTGGTGCAACCGTCTTCACATAAGCAGAATTAAGTACACGTACACGAACTGCTCCTATCCAAAACGCAGTGGTTATAAAAGCTGCAGGCTCGGGCATGGCACATGTGCACCAGACCCAGCCCAAGGAGGAACAACGGGAGCCACAAACACACACAGTGCTTGCACAGAACTGACACCTGCCAAAATTGTCCATGGAGCGAGAGGGAAAATGATCAAAACCAATTTAGCATGGCAGAGCTACGAGGTGACAACTAAACCATATGAAAATTGACAGGACAAATAGATGTAAAGGGAAGACTGAGGTGGAGGGAGAACTGCGGGGAAGCATTAGCTGCTGGGGAAATTCCCCCATCCCCAGGGATTTTTGCTGTGCGTGTGTGAGCCTGTGTGCTTAGGCACACGTGCTCGCTCCCAGCCACACGGTGTCTGCAATGCAGCAAACTTTGTGCTGTGTCATGCAGATAAACAATTAATCCTCTTCTCAGACAGGGATATTTAATGGGTGGTTATCTCACTGAAATCCCTCAACTGTCTACTGCAGGGACTGAGATGGGTACACAGCCACAGACAAAACCCATTATTGATGGGTCTTATTCCTTTGCAAATCAGAAAAATACGTGGAGTGTTTATAATCTTTTAACTTAAATATATTTTAAAAACTCCTCACAAACTGTTGGTCCTTTCACGTACTCAGTTAGCAGTGACCAGGGCAGCAACAAAGCCCTACCGTGCTGTGCCAATGCCACCAGGAAGAGCTGGGTTCTTCCAAGCCTACGCACTCCCATAAGCCAAAGTCACCATTTACTGCACCCGTGCTGCTCAAAGACCCCATGGTGGCAGCCCAGAGCAAAATGTAATGATGAATCTCTCCTCCTTGCTTGTAGGTGTCTGTCACTGGCACCAGCTGTCAAACGTCCAGATTAAATGTCCACAAGCCACCCGTAATTGATACAAATACTGGGAATGTGCCTCCTCGGCCACCCGGCTCTTGCAGCACTGCTCACTGCCCCCACCTACCCACAGAGACCCTCGCACAGAGCAGCCTCGCCATACAGCCAGCAGGGAGCTATGCTGGGGGCAGCTGAAGACAAAAGCAAGACTTCAGCAGCTGCTCTGTGCAGTAGAAAAGAAGGACCAGCTGGACACGGACAAGTCTCAGGACGGGATACAACAGCTATCCCAAACTTCAGGGCTGGAACACTTGCCTATAATCTCAGGACTGCAAGGTTTTCACAGTACGTATTCAATTTTTAAACATCTAACTGCTATCCCTTTTCTGTCTTAGTGCATCTCTAATGGGTCTCAAATGCATTACAGTGCCCCGTACTGCTATTGGCAGCCTCTGGCTGTATTTCCATTAGCAAACTGAGCAGCAAGGTAGGCACAGGCCTGGAGAGAAAGAAAGCAACTGGTGCAAGAGCCCAGCTTCCAGGTCTCCCCTCTGAGCAGCTCTGGCCCCATGGCCATCAGCCCACTTGCAGCCAGGACATGCTCGGGGTGCGTTCAGAGCCCGGGTGCCTCGCTGGCACAGCTGAAGTATGGTGAGTGAGGATGACTGGCACTCCTAATCCAAACTAAACTACAGCACCAGAGTAGATGAACCCCTCTCTTTCACAAAAAAATTTTTTTTTTTCCTTCCATTTATTTCTCCTGTGACTTGTTTGCTTTGCTCCCCCCCCCCCCCCCCCCCCCCCCCGTTTTCATTCTGCTGCCCACCTCTGCTATTTGGCATGACACTGTGATATTGTATCAGAAGCAGTTTCCTGGTTCCCTCCTGTATGCTGCCCTTTGGCATGACACATCCTACATTTTTTTCCTCTTGATCAGCCCCCATTTTAACTCTAAGCAGGCGGGTATCGACAGAAGGTGCCAAAATGACAGTTCAGAAGCCTAATCCTGTGGAAAACTTGCCTACTGCTGCTCTGCCCTAGCCAGACGTGCAGGCAGCTCAGGTCTGAATGACAGACCTATGCCATCAGCAAATTCTTACCTCTCCTGGGCCAACCACCCTTGTGCTTGGTCACTGAAAAGGTACAAGAAGTTGCCCACTCCTGCATATGGGGGATATATTTGCAGTCCTGCAGCCTAGCTGCTGGTTCCTGGAGCAGTAGAGATTAACCTTATACCAAGGGCTTAGCAGATCTTCTCTATCTGCCCTTTCTGCATATTCACAGGACATTTTGCATCACTTGTAGCTGCTGTTCTCCTCTTTTGTTAGGCTATTCTCTCAGGATTTACGTGGTGTGTAAAAGCCCCATTTCACATCACAATGTGTTTACTTTCAGGTCAGGAAATTCATCAGCCAACTGTCTGAACAATTAAACCAAATTTGGCCAGCTTTTCTTTGCTTTGATTCTGGGTTTGGGTGTTTTGTGACTAATCTGGCTCATGTCACTATCAGCGCTATTGAATGCAACTCTGAAAAGAGGGCAAAAACAACCAGGCTTACCAAAGAGCTGCCAGCCTTGTGGCTCCTGAGGCTCTTTATACCATAACAATGGTATAAGTGTCCCACAGAGGTTGTGGAGTCTCCATCCGTAGAGATAATCGACACCTGACAGGACACAGTCCTGGACTACTTGCTCTTATCCTGCTGTCATTGACGTTATGGGACTCAGACTAGATGATTCTGTGATTGTATATTAAGTATTTTGTAATAATATAAAGCATTATTTAATAACAGATATTGTTGAAAACCTTAAATAAGTGAAACCATAAACTGCAAACATTTGCAGATAATTAAAGTAAAATCCAAAGAAGACACAAGGATACCTTTTTTACAACTCCTGTAGTAGCCACGATGGTCTCTGCTCCTTCTACCGTCTTGTTCGCCACTGTGTTCACGCTGGCTACTACAGCTTCTCCCACCACGTTGGCCTGCTCCTTGGTCTTCTCAGCAACTGGGATTTCAACAGCAGCAGAAAGTCAATGAGTGAGGCACTGTTAGAAGGCTGCCAAATTAGCTAGGACAATAAAACGGTTGCATCAAGGTAAGGGAAGGAATCAGCTCTGTTACAGACTTTATTTGGATTTTATTTATTTATTTATTTTTAATAGGAGAGCACATCAGAATTTAGAGCATACGTGTGAGGGCTTTGTCTCAACCAAAATGCTGCTCAGGGTGCTGCAGGTGCTGAAGCCTTCATGGGTAACTGGGGAGTGAAAAATTCATTGTAAAATGATAAGAGATAATTGAGCAAATAAAGTATTTTGGATTTCAGACTGTGTATGACCTCTCTCCAGGTATCTTCTATTTGTCTGTTCTGTTT
Organism: Aythya ferina; assembly: GCF_964211825.1. Taxonomy (NCBI): domain Eukaryota; kingdom Metazoa; phylum Chordata; class Aves; order Anseriformes; family Anatidae; genus Aythya; species Aythya ferina. The sequence goes on along the minus strand of NC_140302.1, from coordinate 9,671,030 downwards.
AACGTAATACAGCTGGGTAGAAAGTCAGGAAAGTCAGTCAGGAAATTCTCCGCAGAAGGGATCCATTCACCTCTCTTCAAGGCAGTCCAGACCATTCACTGCCTCAGAGCTTGTGGCTCCCAGAAAAGTCCCTGCGGGCCACTGGCAGGCCACAGTACCTGGCATGAGTCCCACAGAGCATGGCTGTGCCCCAGCAGGAGCTGAAGCAGGCACAGCCCCCTGCAGGCCACGCAGCACGTATGCCTTTGTGAAACGCTGAAACTGCTGTGAATCAGCCCAGTTGGCCAAGTAACATTTGTTAGATGTGGTGTTTTTTTTTTTTTTTTTTGACCTGCTCTGCTGATTAAATATTTTCTCCCATCCATGTGCAGTGCAAATGACAGACCCTGAACCCTTGCTCCTGGCAAGCACTATCCATTCATCAAATGGAAGGTCACACAGATCAGTGGTGCTCCCCAGAGACCTTGCATTTGGCCTTATTAAGGGCTACAACAACCCATTACAGATTTCCACATCTCCCCCAGGGCTGTGCACTTACCTGAGGTTACGCTTTGCACTACGCCTTCCTTGGTTTTGGTACCTGTGAAAGGAAACAAGTGGTCAGTCGGTGTTATCTGGCAAAGAACCTCTGGTGTCTGGACGTGGGTGGCTTTTTGGCCTTCTGAGGCATGGGGGGGGGGAGCCGTGGTACTGCTGGCAGCTCATGCAGCCTGCAGAAGGGGTTGGCTTCCTTCCCCAGAGAAGCCAGGGGGTACCTTAGTGCAGGCAGTAGGTTAACTCCAACCACCTGTGGGCTGGAGATGCCCAGACTTGAGAAATCTTGATTCTAACAAGATTAAGTATGAAAAAACTGTCCCTGGCGTGCTTCCAAATGAACAGAACAGTTGAGTGGAGGTAAGTCAATGTTAGGCTAAGAGTCAAAACAAACATGTACTGGTAAAATCTCGCTTATTTCACTCTTTCACATGGAATTACACCCAGGACTCTCTCTTGCCTTTCAGCAGGGTATTGGGCTGCAGTGGTCATTTGAAGGTTCGTCCCATACTTTTAATAGACAGTCTGGAGAAACTCGAGGCTGACTACAACACAGCCACCCACCTACTATGTACCTACTGCCTGGATTCCCACTTCAGTGCCTCAGACCATGCGGTAAGTGCCTGCTGGTAGCAATAAACAGAATGCAGATGTTTGTATATACAATTATAAATACACACCATGTATATGCTTACATTGTAACTTACCTTGCTGTTCTCAAGGCAGAAAAGCCAACAGGATGTGAGGCATTCAGTTTACAACAGAAGTAGCCCTTGAGGAATAATTAATCCCCACAGCTTTCCTCCAGACATGAAATGACCTGCTGTACGTCCCTTCTGCTTGCGCGCTGCAGCACGTATGTTATGTGGAATCACACAGGGGATGGGCAGCCCCCACCCCCAATAACTAGATGTCATTTCACAGTAGGGAAAAAGCACTCCAAAACCAAAAAAAGGACCAAATCTCTCTATTCGAAGTTGAATAAACACACACCAAAATGTTCCACTGGCTCCTTTGTGCTGCCTTTTGTAAGTCATCTGTACCTATGCAGACTCCTTTCAAGTTTTCCATACTAACAAAACAAAATGTTTTTTATGGCCAGGTTTCAAAGCGATAGAAATACAGAGTGAGTCAGACCTTTAACTCCAGTGGTACTGGAGCATCCCTGGGTGTGGTGGGAGAAGTCAGCCACACCTCGTTCCCATTAACAGCCTGAAAAGCAAAACAGGTGCAGGGCCCTGATAACAACAGCCTGAGCCCAGTTCTCTCCTGCCTGCCTGATATAATGGTATGTATTATTGAACGTAATTCTCAATTGTTAATTTATTTTGGTGGCTGCAGTGGTTGCCTAGGGCAAAACAAAGCTGTCCTGCTACAATGTGCCCTGAACATTTCCCTCCACCCTCCCAAACTGTGATAAAACTGAAGGGATGAAATGCTCACTTTGTGCTTGTTACGGCTGCAGACTGCATCTACTAATTATGCAGATGCTATGCGTGCACTGCTGTGAACTGGATTTTAAAATGATGTGCATGAGAGACAAGTGTGCACAGATGTACAGCAGTGAGCAGAGCAGCTGCACGTTGCATTTATGCCATGAACATGAGCTCCTGGATGGGCCGGGTACACCAAAATCAGTTCAGATGGAGGCCTGAGGTAAACCAAGTACTTAATTTGCTGTCCTGGCCTCAGCTTTGCATTAAACATAGCAAGACAAGAGCTGTACTTCTGTACATTTATTTACACGGCTCTTGGTTTAAAGGCAGGTGGCACTGTTTGTGATAGAGACACAGGCAGAGGAAAAGCACCCGAACACATTTCGGTCAGGAGCAAGAGCAGCAGGAGGTGCTGCTGCCTGCAGCCCAGGGGGAGCCGGCCGCGCCCCGTGACTCAACCGCCAGCTCCACATGCGGGTCGACCTTCCGCCAAGCGCCCCTGCCAGCACCAACAGCTGCTGAATCAGAAAGCGATCACCTGATGCTCAAGCTCATTTCACTCCTTAGTCCTCACCTGCGGCTGGTGAACATGGAATTAAGTGTTCATGCATCCTGCCCCTTCTGCAGGAGTCAGCCTTGGGTACTCTGTGCTGCAGGTGCGGGGCCAGGCCTGAGGTTCTGCCGTGTGCGTGACTGAGAGGGGCTCTGGCAAAACAGAAGTGCTTCTGAATGTTAAATTACATTAATGACTGTGTACTCATTCCTCTGATGCAACATTGCATTGTCTTCATGAATTAACCTTAGCATCACTTATCCCCCATGTAACCCACCCCAGGCAGCGGCTGACTGAACTGCCCACGTGCATTGTCCACGTGAGACCCCCATTGATGCCCGGGCAAGGACAGAGTTTGGGCAGAGGCTGCTGCCTGATTTCTCCCACTGCATCTCACTCAGGGGTGCACAGGCTGAGGATGAGGCAGTGTGGCTTGGAGACAGCAGAGGTGGCAGCACGGCACCCGTGGGTACCCCACGGCGAGTGTTTTGTTCTGGTGGCTCCATCACAACCTGCTGGGACAGGGCTGTGCCCGGGAAGAGCAGCGCAGGTCTCCGATTCACCCTTTATGTGGCACACAGAGAGACAAGGCATCGTGCACTGTGTGCTCATCGCTAGTTTTAATGGCTATACCTGGCCTCTGCCTTCTCTGCTCATTTATAAATCAGATCTGTGAGCTAATCAGCATCTGGCCTTTGCTTCTCATGTCCGTGAAGGACCAAGTGTTGTTCAGTGCATGACAGGGCAGAATTGGTGGTATACAAAAGAAAAACAAACCTCCTCATCTCTACCTTGATCCTTACTTGATCCTCATTCAGTCATTTTAAGGCTTTTAGGAAATAATACTGAAGAGGCTGCAATCACACGAGCAGACTTCATACTTTGCCCCATGGCTGTGTGAAAATGGAAAACAGGTCGGAATATGGAGACATAAAACACTACCAAAAGGAGATGCAAGGAATTAGGTATAAAAATTCAGAAGAATCCTTTCTGACATTGCTCAGACCAGGGAGCAGCAGAAGCAATAGGGATGCCACAGTTTGACACCTAGACATGACATTTCACAGGCTGGTGTTTCAATTACTGTGGTTGGTTTAATTATTTACAGGGATGCTGTTTACTTTTCTTCTTGCAAGTCAGATTCAAACCGAAATGCGAACCATTACACATGTTCATTTACAGCATACCAATAGCTGAGTGTTTAGAAATTAGGGATAAAGACATTATCAGATCTGCTGCACATAAAATTAATATTTCATTTCTAATTTATATGTGTACATATATACGTATAGCTACTGTCAATATAGCTGTTTTAAATACAGTAGCTAGATACAGCTGTGGATATTGAAGCATGACAGCAGGAAGAGTCTGCACGTAAACTTTCCTTCTAAAAAAAACATCTCCCTCATCCAGCAGATATAAAACCTGTACAAGGGGCAGCAATAAGCAGCAGGGTAATCAGTCTTGGGAACTGAGGCCTTTGCAGCTTTTATAGCACCTGTGGTATCTGGCCACCCAGCCATGAAATCGCATGCACTAGCTAGTGCAGGTACTGGGTCCCAAGGGTGACCTTGAGCTGGGAGGTTTAATCAAGAGATTTCTGGGCAGGGCAGAGGACGCAGAGCCTTCCCATTGTACATAGTGAGTTAGGGTGTCTCTCGTAAAGTGAGATGAATGTGTGCACAGGGAACAATGCAGGCTGGCAAACAAAGGAAGGATTTCAGGACAGAAAGGTGCGCTTGCCCTGACACTGACACTGCTGGTGGCCCTCAGGGACCGGTCAGAATGCAGCAGAAGGTGCAGCAGGGATCAAGCAATGCCCTGCAAGTCCCGGCCAGCAGCCCCAGCACAGACCCGCCACCCAGGTGCACGCTGCTCAGCACCATGCCAGTGCTGCCTTCCCCAGGCAGCAGCAGTTCCTATGCCTAATTGGCAGTTGGGGAAACTGAGGCACGGGGTGGACATGGTATCCTAGGCTTATACAGCTCTGTGACAGGGCTGTGGACATCACCCAGACCTCCTGATGTTCACTCCTAAGCTCCAGCCACAGAATAATTTCCCCAGACTTTCTCAGAGACAATCTACATGGCAGTTCATGCTCAAATGTGGATAAAAAGCAGCTCTCTCTTACCTACATACATCACACCTTCTTTAGTCTTCTCTGCAGCCTCTGTCACTCCCTGCTTGGTCTTTTCTGCAGCAGCCACCACACCTTCTTTAGCAATGGAGAAACCTTTCTTAAAGACATCCATCCTTTTTGCTTGTTCGGGTACTACCTGGACGATCTGAGTGAGGGGCAGCAGCAAGCAGCACCTCGAGAGCGAGACTGCAGTCTGCAACCCTGACCTTGCTGGATGCTCGCTTTCCCTGCCAGTCTCTGTCTTTGCTCTTATTCCTCTGCCGGATGAGGACGGTGTGTCAAACCTCGCAGCCTTTGCTGGCTCTTATTGATGAAGTGCACTGCAGAGTAGCCAATGCCTGTGAACAGCTGATACTGAAATATTAATGATATGGATCTGCTTGGTAAGATTTAAGAAGGGAGGGGGAGAGGAGGACAGAGGTACATAAGGGACTTACTGGAAATTTTCCAGATAGCTGAAGCTTTTAAAATACGCTGCAGCGCTCTCACTCAAGGATGCTCTCAAGCAAAGAGGGAGAGGTTTTAACTAAAGAGCTGAGATCCCGAAAGTGCCTCTGCCAGGGGCTGCAAGCACAAGCTCTCATGGGTTCCCAGGAGGTAGAAAACATGTAAAGTGTTTGCAACAAACCCAACAGGGTCAGGTCTCTTGGTCTAGCCATTACCAGAACCCATCCTGCACAAAACAGTAACAAGAACATTACTTCTAGTAAGCACAGATAGGAAAGGGGAACCAGCTAAAGGTTGGTGCCAGAGGGAAGGGGGCTGGAAGTCCCATGAGCCACATCCTTAATGCCTGATGCTGGTCCCCAAGGCATGGAGTATAAATGATGGTTTTTGCTCATCTGCATGTCCCGTTACAATGGTTTTCTTCTGAAAAACCCAGTGGCTGTTGGGGGAAATCCTGTTTCCTCTTTGTTTCTCGGAGTGGCTGTAGGCAGAGCTTGGCCGAGCCACTGCAGAAGCAGCCTCAATGGAACAATTGGTGGAGGAAACCTTGCAGCCTGCACCGCCAAAAATGCTCCCCTCCTCAAGGCCTCAAAATATCAAAAATAACAATAAATAAATAAATAAATAAAATAAAAAAACAGCAAAAATATCAAAGCACATGATCGTTAATCACAGCTGGATATCCTAACGTGCTTAGTAATTTAGCTTATTTTTTGCTTGTTTGTTTCTGAAATTGCCCCTAACTGGCCCAAATCAGCTTTCCTCTCACTAGCAAACTGAAATTGAACAGAAGCGAGTGTGAAATCAAATACCAGTACAATGAGGTGGCATTTTGCTCCTGGTGCCATACCTGTAGCTGTGAAGCCCCGCTCTGCACACACAGACCCTGGCCAGCTCTGGCTGCTTTCCTTTCCCAGGCAAATGGAGAAGGAACAACCAAGGCCCAGCAGTGGGATGGGGGCAGCACACAAACAGAGCTCAGGCTGCTGAAGTCAGCACATTTCTTTAGGTTTTTTGAGTGCTGACTTACTCCATACTGAAACAACCGAAAGACTAGACTGTTGGTCTGGAAAATAAGATACAGATTTCTTAGTCTTTTCCTTACCACTGGTTTTCCTTGCTGATAAAGCACAAATCCCAACTCAAATATAGAGGAGCTAAGTCTCTGACAGACTAAATAGACTAATAAACTTGCCAACTGTTAATTCAAACAAACAAACAAAAAAATCCCATGCCAGATTCAGCGGAATGGACCACAACTCAAAGTGCTCAACCCCCAGGGTATTCCATGGGGACGTCTAGCCTGGTAAGGCTGTGAGAAGTATATTTTGATTTTGCTAAGCTATTGTTCTGTCACTGGATCTCATACAATTAAATGCTACATATTTGGCATTGTTATAGAAGTTAACAAATACATGAAATATCAACCCATCCTGCACTATCCAACATGAGTCATCACCAGACTGCATCAACCCACATTTGAGTGGGATACTCCTTTCCTGCCTTCTCCTCTCCTGATGACCTTCAGACAGAACTCACAAGAGGTATTTAAAACTCTCTGGATCACTCCCAAGACAGCAGGCAGCTTGCACAGGCATTGTTTTACCTTGAAACACTTTTAGGAAAGCTCTGGACACAAGACAACATTGTAGGTGACCTATATAGGACAAGCATCTATAGCAGTTCCTGAACATTGGCCACCCCATGGCATTTGTACCCCACTTCTACTCTAAGCCAAGGATTTAATCTTCATTTGTTGCCAGTCCTGCCTCAGGTGAACATAACAGCAGGTTAATTTTGTGCCTGAAAAATTGTTCTTCCCTTGTAGTAGATAGAACAACTTAATCAGCAGCTAGAGAGGAGTTAGGAGTTCCTCCAAAGGACAGTTCAGAGAACCCAGGCTTCTGCATTGCACCCCGTCTGGTGGCAGCCTCTTTTTCCCTGTTACCTACCGGGGACATAGTGCAGAAGCCAGCTAAGACAGGCATTTCTGAGGTACCTGGGCTGCAGTCAGCTCCCAGTTGTTTCTACTTTGCTTAACACGTACCACTTTGTGAAGTTGTACCTCACAAAACTCAGTGGATCTGCAGAATACCAAAGAAAGCCCTGTTTCATCTCTGTAATGACAAACCATCAAGCTGATATTCGTTTAAAGTCTGAATTTTGCTGGGTCAGGCTTGCCCACTGGAGGCTCTTGCTGCTCACCACCGCTCTTTCTTGACAGTCTCCGAAAGGTGCTGATCCCACATCCCACACACCACAGCTCTCCCTGGGGGTAACGGCTAGTACCTGTAGGCCTATGCAATGCACAGGTTCTCTCAGTGACTCTGCAATATGTGCAAGACAGGTCTGCCTCAAGTCTACCTATTCCCAAAAGCACAGATGCAAAAGGAAATCCAGGAATGCAAAGGAAAGAAAGAAAGAAAAAAAAGACTCCTGTCCTCTAGAGCCATTTTGTTTGTGACTATGATGGATTGAAATATAATTTTAATTAATTTGTCTCTCTTCCCTCGTTCAGTTTCCAAATCGTCAGTTACTCTGCACACAACACCTTAACCTTGTCCTTTAACAAGGAACTTACTCTGCAGACTGTCAGCTGATGAAGGCATCTCGCTGGGCGACAGGATTGGGATTTGGTCATACTCTACTGAAGTATTTTGAGGGGTTATGATGTCTGGAATACAGGTACGGAAAGGAAAAACAGGCTGCTTTGTGGCTGGTACATATCCTTTGTTCAGGATGCTTTTGTATGGAGAACAATACTAACAGTAACAGGATCAAACCTCGCTCTAAACAAACAGAAATCCTCTCTCTCTCCCCCCATCTATGAACACTTCAAAATGCAGAAAGAACTGTCTCAGATGATTCATTTTCGTGCTCCCAAGTAAACAACCCGTTCTGCTCGACATCCTCCCGGCACACAGCTGACGACTCCAAGCTGGTAGGGTACGTAGGTTTGCATAGCTAATGAATGATTTCCTCTGCCAGGGAGCGACCATAACAGCGGGTGGCTGACAGAGGAGCCTTTTGCGAGGCACACGTGCAGGGCGCTGCCCGTACAGCACACGGCAGGCTTTAGGGGCTGAGTTCTGCTGCTGAACACCATCGGTGGATTTGGAGCAGAATGATACATACACAGTCAACAAGAATTCACCTTCCTCCCCTGAAGGACAGATCACTGAAGAACTGTTTTTCCAGCCCGGCTGCCTGCCTGAGGAGGAGGTCGCGCTCCTGCTGCTGCCCTGCACATGCAGGAGCCCGGCTGGGTGCACGCACGTGGGCCTGCAGCAGCGAGCAGAGGATGAGACAGCATTTTCCAGACCTAAAAGCCAACGGCGAACGAGTAGCTGCCCCCTTGCTGTGCAGATATCAACAAAATTGTCCTATTCCTCTTCACAGACATCAAATGCATTCAATTATTCAGCCTGCTTCAGAAATTTGAAGCTGGGATAAACAAATCTGGAGTAACTCATGCTTGTTAAAATAAATCCAGGTTCTCTTGTTTTTTTTTAAACATTTTTCCCAAAGATCTTTTTTTTCTTTTTAAACTCTTAGATTCTGAATTTAAGGCCATAGTATTAATTTAAGAGCATTACAGAATTGTTCTAATATATTATAGCAGTGAATCTGGGAAGATACAAAAGAAACAAAAAATAGTCTGAATGTATTAATTGAAAAATTTCGATTCTAAGGGCTCTTTTTTTCCAGAGAAGCTGTCTGGCATGACCAGTGCATTTGCTTTCCAAGTGCACAGAAGCCATTTCTCAAGCACGCTGCTTGGCGCTGCTTACCTTGTGCTCTCCACCTCCTGTCCAGCTCCGACATGGGCTCAGACTCTAAGCAAGCAGATGGGGGCCAAGATGAGAAACTGGATCTCACGTCTTCCACAAAGCACCCAGAAGTCAGCACTGTTATTTGGCACCTTGGTTATGGAGCTACAAAACACATATTGAGTTCTCAGGGCAGGCAACATGGAAGGGGGTAAAGAGCTATGCCTAGCATAAACAGCTGTAATTAACAGAAGGCAAGAGCAGTCATGACAGTTAATTGGCAAGGTCACAGGGCGCACGGATGCGCCTGGTGTTAGTATTGTTATCAACTCCTTAAAGACTGAAGACCTTTTGAAATAGTTCTCAGAAATACTGGGGAGAGAAGTATTTTCATGAATAAGGGCACGGGAAAAAAGCCACTAATGACTGGGAACCAAGAAGGAAGAAACATCTCTCCTGTCAAATTATTTGCTAACATAGAGAGCAAATTTGTTTTTCTCTAGCTGTTCTGAGACCTGCTAGAAACTTCTGAGAAGTATCAGGGCAGCTCCAAATGTCTCTGCACCACTATTACTATGTCACTTACTGACAGGCTTTCAAGTATACTCTTGGAGTAACATCTACTGCCAAATCATTTTCCAAATTAAATTTGAAATTTGATTTATCTCACCCATTTCTTCCATTCCAGCAGTGGCATACAGCTCTGTAAAATGCACCGAGTTTCCAATAAGGTAAGTAATGGAATAGTGAATAGACATCTACTTAGTTGGTGCACGCTTGTCTTTCTCAACTAGTAGGTGTCTCTTGGAGGAGACTGACCTCAGAAGGCAAAGAGCAAACTGTCATAGAAAATGACCTTGTGTGTCTATTTTCCCCTGGTTCCTTGCTGAAGCAACAGCTCAAGAAATAAAGTGATGTAGTGATGTGTCATGCTCCTAAACAGGTACTCCTCACACCTTTCTCCTCTGCAGATGTTAAACATGAGAACTTCCATCTCAGTCCACTAATATATTAATTGTTATGAACCAACAGTATAAACTGAGTATGTTATTCAGGGACCCTAAACCAGGACAGTTAATAATTAGACAGAAATCTTAACTCGTGTTGTTTGGTAATGAGAGTACTTTGAATAATTCTCGCCTTCTGTATTCATATCAGCATCCTGTGCTATGCCCGTCACGAGGAAAGAGACGTCAGTCCCTGGCATGCTCAATATTTTAATGTCTTTCATAACTGCTACCCAAAAGTCACGTTAAATTATTAACTTGCAAATGGCTGAGTAATCTGTGCCTCCCAACTGCTGCGCTGTGGGCAGCACCGCTGCAAAGACAGAGAGCGAGTTCCTGCACCTGCAGGAAGAGCAGATGTTTGAGCTGGGAGGATGGCAGAGCAACTCTGCCCCACTTACTTGTGAGATACCACACCTGGGAAGAATAAAGATTTAATGGCTGACTAAATGGAATGGTGTATGCTGAAAGACAAGACTAAAGGGTTAGAAAATAGGTCACAAATGGGATAACTTCATCATCTCCAGCACAAAATCACTTTTCTGCAAGCCATGATCATACAGCCATTCAGGTTTTAAGCCTGTTGTTTATTTTGCCTCATGCTTGTTTCAGTTCCTTCCCTATAAAGGGTCACCTTAGATAAACAAACACAATGCTCAGGTCCAGTTCCTTATAAGAAAGTCACATTTGCATGTGAAACACAGCACATAAAACAGTCACACATCAACATTAACTTATATTAGCAGGATGTGCACAATTATGTAATAAAAGCAGCAGGAAGGAACAGAGGGAAGTTGCTTCTTTCAGTCTTAAGTCCAGAATCTGTGATTTCATCTCCCTGGAGGAGTGACTGCAATAGCAAGAGCAGGTTTTGTCCTTAGAAAGACCAAAATCTTTCCCTGCCTTCCCCTGTGACACTGCTGTGCCCTTGCCCTGCAGTGTCACAGCCACCAGTCAGAGAGGGCATCTCCATGTTTCTAGGTACTTCCATTACACATACAGGAGGTGCAAGCAGGAATAGAGGGCTCCAGATCTAACCTGTGATAAGGAGATACAATCCTACAGTCTTTAATAACAAGATTTTCTAAAAACAGAGAGAGACTTTACCCTCAATTTTTCAGCTGACATTGGAATGACTCCAAAACCCCTTTACAGTTAATACTCACAGGACAGCCTGAACTTTGGGATGCACATCTCATCATTCAAACCAAGACATGATCCAGCAGTCCTGCACCAGAATCCCCACCTACTTTGTCAGGGAGCATAACCCTGTTTTAATTTTATTCTTAAAAAATGACCGAGTGCATCATGCTGCAAGACAGGGAGGAAAGAAATATACTCTGCTTTATGACAGCAACCAAACCTAAAAGCAGCACCATAAAGTGAAGCAAAACCAGTTAAAAAACCTACATCAATTTTCCACAGCCTTTTAAAAATTATTACTATTAGGATGAGGTGGCAGATGTAGCTCCATATAGGAGCTCTTGGCAAATACTTTCTTGTGATATCGATTAAAAATGAACAAATAAAAAAATTAGGCTTAAGATTTAGAGATGACAACTCCCCAAAAATTCCTAAAAATATTCAATATTCTTGACCCCTCTGAAGGTCTACTTGAAAATCTTAAAATTTGGTGGGAATAGAAAAAGATCCACAGAGTTATTTTGCAAAGTCACACAAAAAATGGATGTCTAAGTTTTTTGCACCTACTGTAAGCATTCCGTCGCTAAAGCTGGGGTATTTCAGCCTTTACATTTGGGGAAAAAATGCAGATATTAGAGTAAGCAGGTCTGTGATATTTTCTGGCACAGTAACAGGAGCCTGTTACACCACTCAATATTTTCTTTCCTTTCTTTTCTCTTCCTTTCCTTTAGAGCTAACATCCTTTTCCTGTGCCTGAGGGAGAAGGCAAGTTGATAAAAGCTGAGTTCCTGTTCACAGATAAGTTTAGAAGGCAGCCAAACTCAGAAGTTCCTTGAATAAGTTATATTCCTACCACCATTTTTTTTTTTTTTTTTTTTTTCTCCTTTCCTCTGTCAGAGGCATTTGAGCCCCACACAGGAACCAGGCTCACATTGTTCGATGGCCACAGACATTTCCACAGTAGCTGGGAGGGTCGAAAGCTTTTTCCGCTCTTTGTTACAAATCTTTTTTTTTTCCTTCCTTCTTCCAACTTTTCAGTTAAAGAATATTGCCAGGGCATTCCAGAACTAATTCAGGCTGCGCTTCAGAGACAAGAACAAGAGACAGGTGTAACCAGGTAGGAAAAAAGCCCACGATGCTTGTGAAGCTTTTGCTCTTCTATCATGCAGTAGGACTGGCAAAGCTGGCCAGGCACTCCGACCATCATGGGCATCACGAGGGACCCATGCACAGCTCAAAGCCACCAAATTACAAGACCTTTGCGTACTCTCAGAGGACTCCTCTCTCACGTGAGGAAGAAGGTTACTGGGAGGCAGACAGGCGCAGGGAGGATGCACGAGACTACCCTTCAAGCATCATCTCCTCACATCAAGAAGAAAGAGCGGATTTTGAAGCTGCAAGCTCACAGTCCCAAAATGGGTAAGTACCCAAATATGCATGTTATACACGTAACGATAGTGGAACCGTGTTCAATAAAGATATCCTGCTGATGAAAGACATTTTTTGGTTAAAGTTTTTCTTTAGAACACACTAGATTTTAGGGAACTATCTATATCCAAACAGGAGGGGTTTAAATGTTTTATCTACAGGAAGATACAATTTAATTGCTTGTGGAGGATGAAACCATAGATGGGACTGACTCTTTCTCCTAGTCCAAGACAGCTGAATGGACTGAGGTGCGTGGACACACCTGGCATAGCAAAGCCATGGGGTCAGGGCTTTGCAGCTTTCTTGTAACAAGACGAAAGCAAACAAACAAACAAGCAAACAAAAAACCACAACAAAAACCCACCACTGTTTCTGGCAAAGCAGAACTAGACAAACTTCATTTACTGCCTTTTTCTCTTTGCACCCCATTATGGATTTTTGCTGACTGTGGCAACTTTTGCCTAGCACCAGAACATACCAGCTGCACACTTGGGCCTTGGGAAAGAGAAAGGTGGGAAAGAGAATGGCAGGATGTTAGCTAAGTAAAAATAGTGAGGAATAAATATAAAAGGAATAACAAATAAGCATGAAAATGACTACAGATTCAAGCATTCCTCCTCCTGAAAAACAAACAAACACCATATTTTAACAATAGTGAAATGCTTCTCACTGTCATCATGGTCATCTTTAGCAGAAGCACAGCCAGTCTGAGTAGAAAAAGAATGCACTGCACTAGAAAGATTTCCAAACGCTGCCATTTTTGAGTTTTACAGAGCATGTAAGTAGGTCTCTGAATGTTTAAAATAGATGAAAACCAAGCAGGACAGTGTATGAATCTTTTATAGCACTGATGGAAGGCTACTGCAGAGCCTTGTTTGGGAGAGCTGAAAGAGCAGCACAGCGAGTGCTGTTCACAGCTCACTGCTTCAGGGTGCTCCGATATTTTTCTTCAAATGCTCTTGAGGCAAGGAAAAAAGGGAGCTGGTAAGAGACTATAAAACCTTGTTCATGGCATGTTTCCCTTTTGTGAAAATGAAAGAAAGTATGCAGTCATCTTTCTAAATCATATCTACATGTAAAATTAAGGCCTCTGTTCTGCATGGTGTTTCCCTTCATAGTACATCCTCCCACAAATCTGTAGCTCAAACTGTTAAGTCATTTTCCAAATCCTGCAAGTATTGACTTGCAGTTTTCTGATGGATAGCGTTCAATAACGATACATACTGTTAACTCACTAACTCCTGACTAATGCTCTGTCAGAGCAAGGAAAGCAAAGCAGAACCAGCGCCCTGGCCCTCCGTGCATGCTGTGCTGCAAGGTGGCAGTCATTTGATTACTGGTTGAAGCGCTGAGGGCATTCTAAAAACTAGAAATATTACAAAAACTCAAAGGTGTAAAAAAGGTGTACACATAGGTCAGCAAGACACTGTAATATAATATGCTAATAGGGATTTCTTCCTTTGCTGTGTAACTTTGTTGAGCAGCAACTTGTGTAATGCTGTTCAGCACAAGCTATTACTCATCCTAATTTCCTCCCAAGAAGAGAAATACTTCCTCCTTTTATGGAGATAGTTGCGTAATGAGTCAAATCACAATGTTCCCTCAATTATAAAGTAACGTTGATGACTACAGGCAATCAAAATCTAATCTGGCAGTAACTCTAAGGTATTTGTTCTTTTGCTGAAGAAATCACATATATAGTGCACAAGTAAAGAAATGCAAGACTTTGAGAGGAACTGTGGCCAAAACTGAGCGGAAAGAGTGGTGATAATAAGGGATGGCACTGCTCTACCTGTACCTGCGCTCCAAATTCTTCAAGTCACTGCAAATGGCTGAAACAATGTACCTTCAGGCTCCTGAAGCCCTTAAGTCCGTATCAGGTAGTTGTGGCCGGAGCAGCCTGCTGTGCATACACAAGTTATCATGAGTTTGGTATTTCCTCCCTGCAAATGTGACACGTGTCCTGGAAAAACCATTGAGAAGCCAGAGAGAACTAGGAAAAAAGCACCAGGAGTTAATGAGGAACTAAGAGACACAGGGAGACAAACACACTCCATAGAATAGGCTGGGGTGGGGGAAACAAACCAACAGGCTATGGCTATATAACTTTGCCTGTGACTTCTAGTCTTTCTCACAAAAATGGTATTTTTTGCCCAAACTCTTGCTGTTTCCCCAGTGTATCAAAAATAGTGGTTGTTACAAAATATCTTTACATCTTTTTAAAATAAATGTTAGAGTATGATTTTTCTTATTGTGGCTATTTGAATAATTGGAGATCATAATGACTAATGTGTCCACAGTAATTAGAGAGAATACCCTGTTTTCTGTTTCAGCATGTAACGTGAAATGACTCATTAGATCTCATTCAAATGCTTGGATATGTGACTTCACTAATGAATTCTTCTCAGAATAACAATAATAAGGGCTTTAAAATCAGAAAATTGGTTAGAAGTCACTGGCCTCAGGTGACTTTTAATGAGAAAAGTGTGAACAATAATCTTTTTGTTTTGCCTGTTCCTTAGAGGAAGAACTAGGCAAGAGTTTAGTATCTTAGCTGTTGCTTGTATCTGAGTGCACCAGAGAAGCTTTGCATGTTCAAAGTGGGCAAGTATTTGTACGTGTTATTTACAAAATCAAAACCAGACAGTTTTCCTCAGGAAACCATCTTTTTCTTTTTTTTTTTTTCTCTCATTTTTCCCCTCAGCTGTGCCTCATATGATCTGATCAGTTTGACATTACTTACTTCCTCATGGAAGAGGTAAATGGATCCATGTGTACACACACTTCCATCAGAATTAAAAAGGGAAGTGAAAGCACAAGTATATGGGGAGATATGGAGCATATTAGCATCTGTTTTAGCTATGAAAGATGAAGAGTAAGAACAATAAAACCAAGTTCTGGATTTCATAAATACTCAATGCATAATACCCATAATACATGTGCACTCCTCATCTCCCATGTGAAACAGATGCTTAATGCTGAACTTCATAGGAATGCTCTGTCGTCTCCAGTGACTTTCCTTTGTGTGGGTATGGACAGCTAAACTGAGCCTTGAAAACATTCTGGGGACATGTGGATGTTTTAAAAGTGATCCAGAAAACATGAAATAAGAGCTTACAAGTTTGCCTCACTTCATCACCTACTGTAATACTTACCACTAGGTGTAACCAGTTCAACTACTGTCTGATCAAGTCATATTGAAAGGCATAATACATCAAGGAGATAATACATCACAGTTGTTATCCTGAAAATTGCTATGTAAACGACACCTGATAGCTTGTGAAATCTCATCATAAACTGACAAGCCACCTTGGAGATTTTTGTCTCTTCAGAACCACTTCCATCAGATAGCTGATGACAGGTAGCCAGAGCCTGAGCTGATGAATGTGATGAACCAGCCTTTGAAACAAAAAGGTCCCTGGCCAAGGCAAGAACACAACATTTTATCTGTACCCTTGCCATCAACCCACCTCTATTTGTCTAAGATCCATGGAAGGACCTATACTGTAATTACATTCAGAAGGGTTTCTTTCCCCTTCCTCCAAACAGGTTGTTTCTTGAACCAAACAATGCAGCACAGCTCCATTACCAAAGCACTGTAGTGGAAGGCTCTTATATTTTCTCAGCATTGAGAAGAATTACAGCTGGCTGGCTTTAATCCAATCCGTGTGCCTGCAGCCCCAAGAACAGTCAGGTTGACAACTCGGATTTCATGCACTTAGTGTTCATATTTCATTTAAAAACATAAATGAAGCATCTAAAAGGTGCAATTCCATCACATGCTAGCTTGGACAGCACAGCCTCAAGTCCTCTGTGTCCTCAGGTGGCCTGATCTGTCTGTCAAGTAACACTGTAAATGAGACCACTTAAGTGTTCCAGGTTAAAAATAAACTTAGGAAAAAGCAGAAGCTTTTTTTAACCTTCCCCCTCAGTAACCACGCTGACAGAGTTGGTCCCAGATGGATGGCTCATGCAGTAAGGAAGAAATGGACTGGGGTGATGAGATGGGAATGAGCAGAGGAACTAAAGCTGGATTCCCTGTCTGTAACCGAGTCTCTCAGAAGTTCTTCTCTCTTTCCTCAAGTGGAGTCACTGTGAAGTAGCCCCTGCCCAGATTTACTGTATCTCCAAGTTGGGCAGGTCGTTTAGTTCTCCTTTCCCTTTATTTCACAAACACATGCTCAGTCTCCCATCTATTGCAATTTTTCTTACAATTAAAATATTTACCAAAAAAAAAAGAATCCCTAATTATAAATAGAAAAGGCAGAAATCTGCAGAATAAGTAAATCCTTGACTGTATTAACATATGTCAAGGTTTGTATATGCAGTTCTGTCAAGTCACCCTTTGATTAGAGTGCGGCTTCCTGATGTCAGGCAGGAGCATTGTTATCTCAGTGAAACACACGCCTCTCCCTTCAGCTCTGCTCTGAGACAGCCACAAAGCAGGCGTCTTCTTGTGATTAGCCAGGGTGTCAAAATATGGAACAACTATCCTCTGAAGTGTAAAGAAGCAGAGAAAACCAAAATCTCTCTTATTCTAGAGAAAGTCTAGAATGCTCATCCTTAATAGCTTGTTTTCTTTGTCTGCTTTTACAGGAAAACATCCATTAATTTAATTAAGACCAGTTTAATACTGACTCATCTATTTCTTCCAAATTAGACAGGGGCTTTCTTAGGAAGCTGATGGGATACTGAAATTTCCCACCAAAGTGGAATAAAACATAGGCTTAAAATAAAACAGGCCTTGGAAGAAATGCAGCTAAATGTGATCCTCAGCCCCTGACATCCTGCACACGAGTTGAATGGCCATTGAGTGCTCAACAATAGCTTGTGCAGTGCCAAGTTCGTTAACAGGAGCAATGGATTTCCTATCAAAATTAGGCACTTGGCTCCTTTCAGGACTTTTGGAAATTCTCTGATAAAGCTTCTGCCTCAGACGGTGACTGCTGGCCAAGAACACTGCTTGCTATTTGACTCCAGCTCTCCTGAGCAGCACGTGGAGTGGCTCCCCACTAGTGTACTTGATGCGAATGACCAGTTCCTGACGAAACACTGCTTCATTGCATGTGATACAGTAGTTACCAGACCCTTGGTGTCCAAAGGATTGTCTTACTTCCTTTGTTACACAGCTCATTAGTGCAAGCTTCAAGCAATTCAGCAGACAGCAAGGGGTCTCCTGTTAGTACAGTGACAGACTCCCCATCAGCACTGCCAGCAGGTGGATCCCATGCTGTCCTGCTTCTGGGGCCAATATCCCTGAAACAAGTCGGCAGTGGCCAGCCCTGAACAAACTGAAGCTTTTGCCAAGGCCAGCCAAAAGACGACCAGGACAAACCTTGGTGCACACTGTCCTCACCCTGAGTGCACGCAGTTTGGCAAGCTTGCCTTCCTCTGCATTTTGACTCCCTGGCACCAGCACAGCCATGCTGGGAAGTGGCCACTGGCTGTGACACTAGCTCAAGGCAAAGTCTGACAAAGAAGTGAGAGTGCTATATTAGCAGTGAACTTTCATCTGCAGAAATCAAAAGATGAAATCCAAGTGTAGGCTGCCCTCAGAGCGGGCCACAGAACTTGTATTGTTGCAAGGATAATATACATGAGGTAATGGCTGCGGACATTTTGTGAAGAGAGAAAAGCCTCCTGCATTTATTTTTCTGAAGTAGCTTGTACAGCAGTTGGGCTTGCCTCAAAAGCAGTTGCAGCCAAGTCTGCTTTCTCTTGAACACCTGCTTACAGCAAGGCTCCAAGCTGAGGACAGGATTTACTCAGAAAGCCTTAATTGCACTAAGTTTTTAGGACATTCTGCAAGCCAACTGACAACTAACAACATACTAACAGGCACTACTGCTGAAATAAAAGTGTCATTTAACCAGCTTTGGGCACTGGCAGACTTGCAGCACTGCAGGGAAATGCAAATACTTGACACTACCACTGCCACTCTTTCAGCCTAGCTTTAGGTAAACTGCTAATAAGTCAGTCTACCTTAATTAACCCTAAAGGAAAACTGGAGTAGCCCATGGGATGAGGTACAGGAAAATCCCAGATTCCTGCCCAAGAGGGAGCTCTACCCATTAGCAAGGAAAGACAGAGACGCAGGAAATGTAGTAGTTTCTGCTGCCTGACTGTAATACACGCTGCTGGCTGCTCAGAGCAGAATTCACTGATGTGCTGACAAGTAAGCAGTAATCACATGCCAGCTGCTAATTAAAAGCAGGGCCACACCTTGTTCCCTCTGAGAACCAGTACCTTTTTCAAGTACTTAATCCCTTTGGCATTCCACAATGAATAAAGATACGTCCTCCTCAAACTGACACACATGGCCCTGGCTTACACTAAATTAAATGTAATGCTCGATCTCTGTTTTATGGAATGCTTTTTCTTGGTGAGAATTTTGCACTGCAAGGAAAATAGCACACAAGTTGTTCTGCAGCTAAAACCTCAATCTTTTTTTCCACTTCAATTGATAAATGTCAGAAGTTCATATAACTTAGTGGAAAATCACTAGAAATTTGAACAGAGCAGTCCTCTATTGTCATCTAGTAGCACATTTTAGCAGCAATAATTGCATATCTTTGCACTGCACAGCAAATGAAAGTGCCAGGGGCCTGAAAAGTTTTGCACTCTGTCAGTGATAGACACAAATGGCTGGGCAGGAGTTTTCAAAGTAATTACAGAAACTGGCTTCCTTGAGATAGAAACATGAGGAAACTGACGTGAAGGACAACTCAATTGTACGAGTACAGACAAAGGAATAATAAAACTTATGGAAAAACAATGTCCTGAAGCTTTTGAGGCAAAAATTCCACTGACTTAGCAAGTGTCTACAGCAATACATTACAGTGCCAATCAGGAGAACAAGAAAAATAAACGTGTAAGTACATAACTGAGCTAGGAGGACATTATTCACATCCACCATCACGCTGCTATTGGCACTGTAGTGCTGTATGAAAAAAGAGCCAACCTTACATTAATTTTAGCATGATGTTACTGATAGCAGACTAGGCACCTTGCTTTATCTCCTACCTTTTGAAGAGTTGTTCCATTTGCTATAATAGCAGGATGTCTGACCAAATCCTAAAAGCAGAGACAGAACTGCCCGTATTTTGCTATGTTTCAGTAGAAGCAGGGATAGGATGCCATATAAGAAAAAAAACAATAATTCTAAGTTCAATTTTTAGTTTTAAGACTTCAAAGGTTAAAATAAAAGGAGCTTAAACTAACCTAAATCTGCTGAATCTTATTTAAATATAGGTTGTCTTGTAGCCAAATTTATTTAACCTCACAGAAAACAATACACTTCACTCAAAATAAAGCAGAAATAGATGCATGTTAAGACTCTATTCAATATGGAGATTAGAAGAAAGACTAAAAAAACAAACAAACAAACAAACACCTAGTCTAGTAAAGAAAACTATTCAGATGCTTTTTTCTGGGTTTAAAAGAAGATCAATTTACTTGGATTGTAAAACAGGAAAAGCAACTGAACAAATGTGTAGCCCTGGTTTGCTAGGGTTCACTAAGGCGTTGCTCCAACTTGCAGTTCTGTTATAAACTTTACCAATCCCTCCCCTGGGGAGAAAGCTCTTCTGCTCTCCTCACCCAGCAGCTTCATTCTACTCCCCTCTCCTTGGTAGCAGAGGCTTAAATCAAAAGGAAACCCTATTAAAGGGAACAAAAGCAGAGGGTGTTAAGTTGGTTATATATATTCAGCGAGTGAAGCTACACAATCACAAAGATGAAAAAATGCAGGAGCAGAACACAAAGCTTCTGTGTCCCAGAAACAAGCTGAATAAAGAAACTCCTATGTGTGAAAGGGCAGTTCTTTGAGACTTCATAGCCCACTGGTGTCAGCAGCAGAATTCCCGCTCGCCTCACTGAACTTTAAATCAAGCCTTTTCAAGTCTTTAAATTGTTCCACTAACAATAAAGAATGACACATTTCCCTCAAGTTTAATAGAGTCAAGAAGTATTTTTAGTAGTAGATAGCGAAGTTCCCTTAAAGGAAGCATTTGACAAGATGTGCAAAAAATACTGCAATAGAAATTTCACCTTTTGGCACACATATCTATATTGCAGCTTATTACAGATGGGGAAAATATGCTTTATGTACTTGATGGAAGAATAAATGTTTGTAAACTTCAAACTCAAAACCACCAGAACTTTTTGTGGTTAAAACCCAAACTTGATATTATACAGCTACTCAGCTCCATGAGTAAGCTTTTAATATTAGGAAAAGGAGAACTAGTGAGAAGGTAAAAAACAGAAATAAACATGACCATCATTAAAAACAGTTTTTACTGAAAGTCTGTCAAGTTCTCTGTTGTTCATACTAGTCCTGCATAATGCATAAGTGTCCAAAACAAGCATCAGTTTGGGATCAAACATTGATTCAACTCCTGATAGCTCACAACGCCTTTCTGTTGGTGGGAAACTAGAAGTACACACACAAGACGCATGCAGCACATCAGTGGGCTTAGAAGAGAATCCTAATATTTTCTACTAAGTTTAGATGTGCAACATAGCAAAACACTCATTCTCGGTCACACGCATGCTCATGCATGTAAACATTTGGTTTAGATTTGTACGGCTTACATGACTCAAAGGACTTGTTTGGGAGCTGCGTATGGTGGGAAAAGCAAATCAGCACAGATTATGATTCATGGGGCGTGCATTGTTTTCATCGAGGAAAAGCAAAACATGAAAGCAAAAGAATCCTATCTGAAAAGGAGGTTTTCACATTGAATGCAGGTCCTGCCGGGATCTGGCAGGTATCCCACCAGGCAGGTCCGAGGTACTGCACCTCGTACCAGTGCCAGCTTGGTCTAACAGCATGGCCAGGTCAAGTTATTTCCCCAGAGAAAAAAGGGCAGAGGGGATTTGAGCTGGAAAAGTCACTCCCAGAGATGGCTTGCCAGGCACGTGACAGAGGACTGCATAAATACAAGCACAAATCAGGTCTCTGTTTCTGGGTTATTAACTGTATGCTGCCACTGAAAAGCAATGCAGCCTTCTAAAACCTGGTGGACTTGCACACACCTCGGAGCCAAGTGACAGCCAAAGCATGTACATTGGCCTCCTGACATTAACTGTGCTGCCTGGTCACACAGGCAGAGCACTGGATTATTCAAGAGTAATAATTTAACAAAAGCTTGAGGATTTGACCTCTGGTTCAGTCCTAGGGAGCAGAAGTACCTAGGGGCAGAGCTCCCACAGAAAATAGACACAAAAACTCATCCAGCCATTCACTTAAAACTACAGCTCACCAAAACAGCTCTTTCGGCTTGGAATCAGAAGAAAAGCTACAGCACATCGCTTCCATGCTCAGCTTTTACACCTGCCTCTCAGAAAGGAACAGTTTTGTCTGCAGGGTGCTCACTGATGTCTCAGTCACACTGCCCCCTGAGGAGCTAGGGAGCAGAGAAGGCCTGGGAGAAAAATGTGCCCACTTTGCCCAGGCTTTCTGCTTTCCCTCTCCATGCTTCCAGCTTCCTCCCCTTCTCCAGGCTGCCCTGCTTCTCCCTCCGCTGCTGTGGCCACAGCTTCTGCTTTCGTGTTCGACCTGGTTCCCCATTGTTTCTGCAACTCAGTTAGAGAGGCAAACTTTTTCCATATATGCTGATTATCAGAGATTTGGTTCCTGTGTTCCCATTTAAAAATATACTGCCTAAAGTTCAGTTGTTGTTTATGAGGCACAGCTCTCCCCCATACAATGCTCTGCTCCGTTTTAACACAAACCCATGGAGTACAAAAACCTCCCAATCTTTCCAAATATCCCAAGGGATATGACCAGTATTATAAAAGGCCTGAATCTGCTTTTATTTTGAGAATCTAGAGATTATTTCTTATGTGAAAATAGTTTAACAGCATGCACAATGGCATATAATATGATTTGTAATTTCCCTTCAGGCTTCATCTAAGCAGATACACTGCACGTACTGACACCTGCAAGCCGTAAGTTCACAGCAATGGCTATGACTATAGGGGATGCTTGCAGGCAGGGAGAGTATGCCTGCAGGCATACTGTTAGAGATGGCAGACAAAGGAAAAAAAATCATAATGTGAAAATAGCACCTGTTTAAACACCAGATTTAGTCCTGTGCATTCAAACTTTCCAGCAACAAATTTCTGACTATGAGATTGCTAGCGGCAGCATCAGGAAAAACAAGGTTACAAAACCCAACCAAACAAAAGAGACAACCATAATGAACAAATCTTGCCATCACTAATACACCTGTCACTTGGGCATCCAACAGCAGAGCAGCTCAGTTTTTGAGATTTCAGTGGTCTTCAACCAGGACAGCTAATTTCATGGCCATTAGAAGGGTGGTTCTTCTGCGGGTGCCTTACCATAAGGAGTTATGAAGATCTCAGACAGCTTTTGCAGCCAATCTCATGCCAGACTTTCCTTCTGGAATATACACAGTGGAGCTGTGTGTCTCGGTTCGGACTCCCAGCAGCTCTGAGGGACTGCAGGTCCTGCTGCAGAGTGGGAGCTGTGCTGTAGGGGCTGTGTTCCTGCAGGCCACATGGGCTGTGTGAAGCCGCGGCCGCACAGCCTCAGGCAGAGGCCGAGCTGGCAGAGCTGGTGCCTCACAGTAAGCGCATCAGCTCTCTGTGGTAACAGGCTGCCCAGCCCCACAGCAGCCTGCTTCCACCTGCCTCTATTGAGAGGCTCTGGAAAGTTAAGCTGAATTATCTTCAGCCATGATGGCGGTATATAATTTTCACTTATTTCTCCCCACTGCTCAAGCTTACCTCTTCCTAAAGGAAGAGGATTAGCACATTTTCATCATGCTGCTGAATGTTATGTTGCGACTTCCTTATGGCCCTGTACATACAGCTCCAGAGATCCCCGTGCTCCCCTGCAGCGGCCAGGACCGCGGAGCCACACCACCAGAAACCCCTGTGGGACACCAGGCCCATGCCTGTCCTTAAGGTGGGTAGTGTGTAAAATGCAGCTGCTGGTTCAGTGACCCTCTCTCAAGATTTTACAACCAGAGATAAACAGTGAGGCAGCAGGGACTGCTGGTCTCTGTACAGCTTCTTGGTCCCAACAAAGCTGTCACGGCCCTCTTCTACGCATCGCTACCCATGGAGCGCACCAGGGCGCCTTGGTGTTTAACTGGTGAACTTCTGTAAACATGTCATCTGAAATAAGGCATTCAATATGTGTACAGACTTCCAACAATAGCTGCAATTACACATTAATCAGATGCTATTCATCGTATTTTTTTTCCATTTCCCCCTAGAGTTATTACTTCTCACACCCTGTCATTAGTGAACTTGGTTTTTAACCATCAAATTTCAACCAACAATACACTTCATCTTGACTTCTAACTCCTGAAAATAAAGATGCTCATCTGCACTCTGAAATCAACAGATATCTACACAGCTCTGTTTTGGAAAACTGACTGAGGTAGTTATTAGTGAAACTCACTTGTCCTTGACAAAAGCACAAAAGCCAAGAAAATAACCTTCATTTCCCCAATATTATTTTTCTGTAGGGCATGGCAAGAGGTTATTTCAAAGTTAGCCTAATTAATAAAATCTGATTAGTTACTGGATCGTCTTGAAGCAGCAATGCTTCGGAAGACACCGATTATTAATGGAATTTCTGTAGGATTAAGTTTCCAGAAGCAGTCAGCCCAGACACGATGAGTCAGACACGAAGCATCTGAACTGGCAACACGCCGACCCAGGCAATTTGACATTTAAAGTGACATTAACCTGCAGGTTATCGTGGGCTGCAAATGCCTCCTGCTAAATGAAAGGCCTGGAAATGGAACTAATGCATCAAAGTTCAGACAATCAACCCTTCTGAAACAAACTCTGATAAGCATTCTGAATGAAAACAAAGGAACTGGGAGTTGAGGGAGAAGCTAGCAAGCATTTTCCACTTCTATGATGATGAGGAAAATCTCTCCAGCTGGAGGAAAAAAAAAAAAAAAAAGAAAAAAAAGGTGGTCCCTCTGCATCTCACACTGTTACAAATAGACTTTAAAAGACCTTTTTCAAATTCTTTTCCTGACTTTTTTTTTCCCCCCCCATCAGGAACTGGTGTTCCTTCACGCAGTCCCGCCTAGTAACATACATAGAAGCCTGCATGAAAGAGAAGTACATTGTCAACTCCCAGCAGCCCTGTGCGAACGGAGCTTCAGACTGCCAGAAGATCATGTAAGTACCCCATACAAAGCCACTGGAGGCAACAGAATCTTCTGTGAAGTATCTAAATGATACTTTCAAAATTATTTAATGGCATGTTTAAAAAAGAACTGAAGTACCAACCACACACACACAAGTAACTTCAAAAACAAAAAGAAAAAAAAAATAAAAACAACTGCTGCCTGTGGCCATCAGTGAGACTGTTCACAGTTAGAGACACGCAATTGCCCAAGTGCTCACTCTTCAAGACTGGCTGCCCAAAGGGCACTGGTGGAAGCCAGCAATGTCCCTGAAGGCACCATACTTGATGCATTTTTATAGTTGTAAGACATTGATTCTAAATTCACTTCTTAAATGAAGCAATATTTAATACCCATTTAATAAATATTTTCACATTTATGTCGTTCATTGATTTGTGAAATAGAAGTGCTTTTGCTATTTGTTACTACAATTCATTTTTCTCTGAAACAAAAATAGTTTTACGATCACTTCTAGTGGCAGTTTTAACAAATTTATGTCTTTCTTGGTGCCAGTGCCATCCTGCAATGGTTGCTTAAAAACAGAGCTTTCTCTACAACTCATCAGCACATGGCAAATGTTAAAGCTCAGTCCAAGTTCAAGTGCAAAGGACTAAAACAATAAATATTCAAGTTGCATTTCTGATAGTTACAGAAATTTGCCAGCTGTAACATCTCTCTCTAAGACTCCTGTCATACTAGTGCCAATATTTTGGAAAAAGTCTCTGCTGGACAACAGCAGGGGTGTGAAGTAGACTGCTGCAGCCCTGCTAACTGAATACCATTTATATTCCGCCAGCATGTATGAATCTCCATACACCTCCTGCTGGAAGCAGCAGTCCTGAAAAGCAATCTTATGCGGGGGAAAAAAATGCTGTCAATTACTGCTTAAATGTTACTGAGCAATAATGATAGAATTTATGACAAACTTCTTAACCACTTTCTGTATTAGTCATCTAGGACACACTTGGCACCAGACTACAGTTAGTCAGTGAATTTCCATCAGCTGACAACAGCTTGGACTCTAACGCCTGGACCCTTATTCTTTAGGTACAGGACAGCCCTGAAGCCCATCTATCAAGTCAAACAGAAGGTTTTGAAATCTTTGCAGTGGAAGTGCTGCCCTGGATTTACTGGCAAGGACTGTGAACAACGTGGTAAGGAAAGCCAGAGAGCAAGCATGAGAATTCAGACTAAATGATATTCACTGTGGCAAGAAATAGCAGTTTGCCTATTTGTTTTTCATGTTTGAGGATTGATGCCTTATATTCTTTGGTCTGCTATGCAGTGATCTGGGGCAAGCAATAGGTATAATTAGCTGCAAATAAGGCTAGTATAGCATCAGCTACTTTTCTCTAATTTTCACGGATTGAGAGAGGTATTCATTTAGCCAGGGCAGGAGGGGGGCAGCCAGATGTACAGCTCCACCTAGGAACATCTAATTCCCTGTAGAAACTGAAGAAATTAGGTAGCAACACAAGCTTATGGCCTGTCTGAAAGTTAGTTTACAGGAAAAAGTAATTTGGTAGGGAAATGGCCTTGTATCTAGTTTCAGACAAACCCTGAACTACCACAGCTCCTAACACTACATCATGATGCCTGCAGCTACTAAGTAAAAGAGAAGGGAGGACGGTGTGGTTTTAAGACTGGACTGCTTCATGAAACTAGCAAGATTTAGCAGATAATACTTCATTTGAAAGTGGAAGAATAAAAGTTGAAAAAAGGTAATTCCCCATAGTAATTAAGACAATCAAGAGTCAAACATTAAGGTGAAAATCTTTGTCCAATTCACCTACCCAAACGGACTCCGCTGATAAAACTGGAGTTTCTGTTTACATCTCTGTGAGTTTAGCTTTTCTCTGCAGATACCTTTTCTTCATAGATTTATCTCTAAGGTGATGCATGTGCTTTCATTTGTAATGTTAGCAGGATTTTACCAAATGCAGTGCATCTTGTCCAGCCCCTCCTCTGTTACACTCACTGACCAAAACCAGCTGCTTCCTTATCTCCTCATTTGTAGAGCATCACCTGCTGTAGCTGGTGTACCACCAGAACATTCAGGTAACTGGAGTAGCAAAGTGGAATCTGCAGAGCTTTTGATAGGACTCTCCAGAAAACAAGCATCTATTTGTAACAGACGCATTTCTTATCAGTAACACAGCATGAATTTAAAAAACACCCCCCCTACCACACAGCATTAGCATTTACACAGTGCTGCATGTCAGTGCAGTGCCACAGGTGAGGTTCTCCTGACATGATATTGCTTGCCCTAGGAAACCTGCAGTGCAGAAGCCTGTCTCCACATCTGTCACATTATACATGAAATTGCCCTGTCTTGCCTTGCTGAGCTGTAGTGGTTTCTGTATCTGAAATGTTTTCACAGATGTATCACATGTCAATTGCAGATCCCAATTTCATTCCAGTGCCAGGAAATGAAACTGAAGGATGGGAAGAGGAGTTCTCAAACCATAGTATGTTCTTGAACTTATTTTACTTGCCTTTCCCTTACCTCTCAGTCACTGCCCCAAAAGACACATTTTTAGCTGCTGTTTTAACATGATAAGCTATAAATGCTATCTGTAGTGAAAGCATTATTTGGGAACGCTTTTACTCGATGACATTTCATTTATTGGCACTAATGAGGGCTTTTGCTATAACATTGCATGAATGCTCTTGACAAAACAGCCAAAAGTTTAAAAATTAGCTGCTGGCTGGTCAGTCATTATTGACACCTAGTGAGTGCTGGTGTGTTAAACCTTAACACTACCTACTGGTAGAGTTAAACCTTTCATTAGTACGGATGTTTAACTCCTTGTTCCGCTCAGTGGATTCACAGGAAAGCACACCATGCTCAGAAGATTTACCAGAAAAAATATCTATTCAAAATGCCACTTCAGAGCAACTACCCAGTAGCTTTGAGAATATTGTTATGAAATACCACAGAACCGTACCTCAGGCACTCTGCCCTGCCAGTCTAATATTCAAGAAGGACCTTTCCTTACCCTCTGGGAAAAGGTGGGGCCCATAGTGCTATTAAATAACTTCTAGCAACTGGGTTTAGGGTAGCATTACAGCCCTGAAAGAGAGAGTCTTCTTCAATTTATGCTCTCAGCACTGAGTGAATAAGCAAGCAGTTGCTCTAGAGGATTCAAGATTCTAAAACATTAGATTGAAAAGTCAAAGGTAACCCTGGAGGGCAAGAGGCCCCGAGGATGGCACAGTTAGGGTTTCTGCATACACTTTGAATTCTACAGCTCAAATTAGCAGGTATTTATTTAGAGTAACATCAGTTAAAGGGCCACTCAGAGAGAGTCAGCTGTGACATGTAAACCCTATGCTCCTGAATCCTTGAAACACCTTTATTTTTCTTTCATCCTGTCCTTTTATTCTGGTTTGTTAAACTTTGCAATCCTTTCATTCAATTGGATTGAAAGCAGTCATTATTCCATAATATTTTATGGCACGGGGAGGTCTTACATGAATATTTTACTGCCATGATGGCAAACGTGGCTGAAGGTCTTTTGTTAATATTTAAATACATACTAAGTTTCCATCACTGTTGGGGAAAAAAAAAATAATAAAAAAAAAAAAAACAACTTTGCAAAGAAACTGAGTTAAGCTGCTATAAATCAATAACCCCCTAAATGTCAGAATGTCAGTGTAAATCAATAACCCCCTAAATGTCAGTGCAAGATTTCCAGAGCAAGAAGTACAGTGGTGTTCTCAGAGCTTACAGGTCTTGTAGGAATACGCGCTGTACTCCATTGCATGACACTTTCTTCTTGAATCTTGTGATTAGTGTCAACATCAGTGGATTCAACAGAACTGTTGGAAGTCATTCAAAATCAGGAGGCATTACTGGATGATCTTCAAAGTGATATTCATCAAGCAGTCAGCAACTTAGGTGATTTACAGAGAATATTTGAAAACAACGGTACAAGCATGGTGTTAGAAGTGAACCAGAGCAATGCAGGTGAGAGGTCTGACGAGTTATCAGCCTGCCAGCAGGCCCTATAAAACCATGCAGATCAGAAGGAAAACCTGGAAACAAGAATACACTGATATCCCTTGGTCTGCAGGTAGCTTCCAAAGAGAGCAGAAAGTGGGTGAAATTCCAGTACAAATTAACAAACCAAATCCAAGCAAAACTTGAAATGGGAGATGAGATGAAAGGCAGATCGCTTTGTACTTTCCTGAACTTTCAGAATCTGCCTTAACCACATAATAAAGAGGTTGCTTGTACTAATTTGTTAGCTTACTATTCTGCTTCTCTGGCCGCTTCTTTCCTGCGGGGATGCAGTGTTAGGTTTGGTTTTTGTTCTTTTTTCATACTCATGCTAGATATTATGATGTGCTGAATCTCAGACTGGTGTATGTAATAAAAATAATTTGCCCCTTTATTTAAAACATTATTCCTGCTGTATATTGCAGTGAAAAAACAACAACATTTGACCTACTAATGCGAGCCACTGGCTTACAGAAACATTTTCTAATGTACAGACTATTGTCTTCACTGAACTTCAAGTCACTCAGTTTGAACCCTAAAGTTAAAAATCAAGCCTTAGTATAATGCACACATAGTACAGATAACTCACAGAATTTTCAAGTTATTGAGTCCTGGCCTGGAATATTCAGATGCTAGGATGCTGCCTAACTTTGTGAAGTAGAAGGTACATTGTAGAAAGCATCAGAAAAAGAACAGCATGAAAAAGTCAAATAAGCACACCAAATGAGAATTATTGTGAAAATGGGCAGTTATGGCCACTAACAAAACTGTTCTCTAAGGGTTTAAAAATGCAGTATTTTTCAGACTTAAATGGGGCAGACAATATATATCTAAGTTACTGTCTGCAGACTTAAAGATACAGCATGCTTTGCACTAACTTGGATTTAAAATTAGATTATTTTTGCAATTGTAAAAACTATTGCATGTGCTCAGATTTTGGGGAGTAAGATGTCAGTTACTGTGGAAAAATAGATACTCAAGTTATCCTGGCCAGATTAAGATGCTTTCTTAAAGCAGAATTTAAATTTAATTAATTACTTTTTAATCTTTCTGTGTTAACAGATTTACAGGAAAGGCTTCTGCAGCAAGTTTTGTTTCCCCATGTGGAGAATTTTCTTAGGAAACATTTTAACCCAATGTGGGCAAGCTTCAACAGAAGCTTACAGAACCTCTCCAACATAGTGAGAAACCTGTCCCACGATGTGGAAGTCAACAAGAAAAGCATAGAAAGATTTCAAGAGAGCGCTGTACCTAAGAGGGAATTCCAAGAGCTAGGAACTAAGTTTGAATCTAAAGTCCAGGAAAATGTGGTGAAAGCTGATCACATAAGAAGGGATATAGAAAATCAATTGCAAATGCAGCAGGCTAGTATTCACTATAACCTCACCATGATCAAGGCTGATACTGACACAAAGCTCAAGAAGTACCACAAGATCCAGCAATCGCATTTCTTAGCTTTGAACAACAGCTTAACAAACATGAAACACGAGCAAAATAAACTTGAAAATAAATTTGATACTTTGAAAAAAAATTTATCAGAACTCTCCTCACATCATGGTCCCAAAGATGAAACCACCCAGTTAGCCATCAGACAAATAAATGATATGCTGTCAGGGCATGGAAAACAGCTTAAAGAACTTTACATGGAGTCAGATGTGGCCTTTCAGAATATTGCAGTTTTAGAGAGATGGTTTAAGGAGTTAAAAAAAAATATCTCAAAGTATAGGCCTGAAGATCTAACAATAACTTTAATGGAGAAATCACTTCTTATAGAAGAAAACAAAGCAGCAGTGGAAAGGCAGATATCAGAGCTAAACTATACTCTCTCAAATCTTCGGGAAAACTATTCAGATCTGTTGAGGTACATGGAGGAATGTAATTGCCAGAAGATATCTTCAGACACTGATATACTCGAGGAAGATTTCAAGAATATCACTTACTCAATTGAAGGCACGCAGTCAAACCTAAAGGATATGAAGCAGTTAGAATCTGTTTTCAAAGATCTCTTGAGGAATGAAATTGAAAAGCTCTCCTCAACTTTTCCATCTATCCATCAGTCCCTTAGCTTCCATCAAGAGAACAGACAGCTTCAGTCACAAGTTACATCTTTGTCAGGAGACATAGTCCTCTTGAAGAAGAAAGATGAAGAAATTCATAGACACATCAAGTATCTCAACAGTTCTTTTGGTTCTCTTTTAGAAGATGCCATGCGGCACAAAATAGCCCTGGAGGCTTTACTGGGAGAAGAGTTTATGGAATTCTTGTTTGAAGAGGATCCTACTACCCTTGTAACATCAGTGGTTCAGCTGCAAGAATCTCTCAGAGAGATCTCAGATAAACTCCAAGAACAAAATATGACCTTAGAATCTCTTGTAAAGAGATTTCGTCTCTTGGAGAGAGGTCAATGGAGTACTCATGATGCTCGTGTATCTTCAAAGCATTCCAAACAGGAAACTCAGACACCCTCTGCACTGGATGACGTTAGTCAGCACAGCAATGTAGAGCATATGGAACCTAATTATGAGGCTTCCAAAGACGACTCCTTGGATAGCTCAGCATATAGTGACATCATGACTCTGAAGAATGACGTCAAACATCTGAGCCTGGCAATCAAGAGGCATGAAGCCAGAAATGACATGAATATCTGCTGCAATCATACAATAACAAATGTAGTGGAGCCACTGAACTTTTCTGTGGAAGTTCTCTCAGGAGATTTAGCAACCATCAAAGAGAAGCTGGAGGAACATCTGCTGATTTTCAAAAAGCTATTTGGAAGCAATGAAGAATTAGTTGCCTCCAATATAAGCCTGGATGTTGCAAAGATTCAGTCAATGCTGACCAGAAAAGTGAGAAGGCAACAGAAAGGTCAAGACAAGCAAAGACACAAAAAGAAGCTTGAGAAGCACAGAGAAAATACACAGATAGTAAGTGGAAGAAATACAGTGCAGACAGAACTTCTGGAAAAAGGTAGGTTCTTTTGTTTTACTTGCTAGCGTGCAGGTCTAGCTTCATTTTGGGCCCTGCTACAGGTCCTGCTCCTCCCTCTCAAAGCATATGAATTGTGACCTGCCAGATATCTTATGGGATGTTGAAGGAGATGTTTTGACACAATTTACATCATGCCACTCCATCTCAACACTCTGAGTGAGAACCAAGTCGATGCACTGGTGAACTTTGTTCAAAGCTGATAAAATGACACCCATTACAGCTGCTAGGGAATTGGCCTTGAATTAATTGAACTTCAGATATTTAGAACACAAATTCTGTCTTTAGGTGCTCATGTTGATGCAGTAACAGTTTTCTCTTTCAAAGCTGATAGGGAGTGCTGGGCTTCCTTGTTTTGCTTCTTGTTCCTCTGTTACTTGAGCCTGGAAGGAATGTACTCAAAGCAACAAATCCTAGCTTATCTGGACAGATGCATTAAATTCACTATAATTTGTGTAAGTAGAACATGGAGGATTGACCAGAGAAACTCTCTCTCAGCGCTAAGCTTTAGAGACAAGTTTTCCAGCTTATATCTAACAGTAACTTTAATGGAGACATCACTGAGGCCTGTTTTTGCTGTGACATCTGCCTAAGTCACTACAACTAGTTGTTTCTTCAGCTACATCAATCTACATTTGTTTCCTCAGCTATTTCTGAACTTTTTTTTTTTAAACTGTAGTTAAGCTTCTATTGACTTTGCTTCTTTCCCAAGAATAAGATGTCTCATGTGCCAGCAAAACAGAAGTATTTTCTAAAACATGTTTATCTTTCTCCTGAGAACCCTAATTTAATGATTTTACGTGAAAAGAAGAAAGCAACATTCTTTTAATAGAAAACTAAGAGTCTACTCATGTCACAGGATCTCAATGAAAGAGGCTTTTCTTTGATTAAGGAATTTTCCTTTGTGCTTGATTGCTTCTCCAAAAAGGATAATTGCAAGAAGACATTCCACAAATTTGAAAACATACTGCAACATACAAACTACTCCTGAAAATATGTGCAGACAGATCTCCCGACCAAATTTTCAGTCCTAGAAGTTCAATTGTATGTAGCATTTCTTTACAATAAAAATAGTGTTGGGAATAAATAATTATTAAACTGTTTCCATTTAGATAACAACCAGGAGGCTGAAGCGATGGGAATGCTCCTGCCTTTTGCACCCCTGTCGTTGCAGCTGAGGAGGGCAGGCTCCTGGAGGGCTGCAGTGCAGTATTTTCTCACAGGAAGCAACGCCCCCAGTCTCAAAGCAAGCT
The DNA here is from genome assembly GCF_964211825.1 of Aythya ferina. NCBI lineage: Eukaryota > Metazoa > Chordata > Aves > Anseriformes > Anatidae > Aythya > Aythya ferina. The sequence goes on along the minus strand of NC_140302.1, from coordinate 9,638,149 downwards.
TGGAAAGCAACCTGTTATCTTTCAGTGTAGAGTAAACCATGGCATTTCATAGCCCTGTGTGGCTCACAGGTGCATGTCTTTACAAGCTCTCTACTTCTGCTAACAGTCTCAGGCATGACTTAAAGAAGAGCTTTCATGTCCAAAAGCTTTTCAGATATTTTCAGTTCTTTTTTTCCAATGATGTGAACTGGTCTAGTTTTACCTCTTCCTGACCTCTCACTTTTTATAATGTTAATCTTATAATAGCTGCAAGAACAAGTACTACTTCTATGTTTAAAAAGAGGAAATGTGTTTTGGATCACAGACAATGTTTCTAAAAGACTAGATCTAGAATTATCAATGAAAAAAAGCTGTTTCATGGCTTGGGCTCTTGTATAGATAAAATAGTAAGTAATAGCTGGAGAGAGAATGCTCATTGCTAAAAATTCTAGTCTCTCATTGCTAAAATTCTGTTCTTCTCTCTTTTTCAGACTCATCGGTGGCATTCCATGTAGGATTCTCAGACCAGAAGGATAAAGAAAGAACTCTGAGACTTAATGAAACATACCTCAATTATGGACAGAGCTATTTCCCTGAACACGGCTACTTTAAAGCACCACACAAAGGTGTCTACTTCTTTGTCATCTCTGTGGAGTTTAGATCAGGACCGGCACTAGGACAACTCTCTTTTAGCCGTGGGTACAAAAGAACTCTCTCAAGTAGTCAAAGGAAAACACCAACTGGAAATACTATGACTACTTTTGCTATGGCAGAAATGGAGAAAGGGGAGAAAGTATGGTTTGAATTGCTGCAGGGCTCTGTGGTAAAACGGAGTCCACCCGGGACAACAATGGGTGGATTCCTACTATTTAAAACTTGAACAGTGACATTTTGTTTTACTGGTATCTTTTCCATAGATGCAATGGATCAATTCACTATTGCTTCATCTGTGATGTATTCAATCCTACTGCATGTGTTTAAACATAGCACTACTCTAGATTTGTCTTCAAGCTTCTTTTCTGGAAGTGTTTGGCTTTGATTAGTTGCTTATAAGCAGCAATGGATTTCCTTTCAAGTGATAACCTAATGGTTTGGACTCCAAACGTTATCAGGACACACATTCCCAAATCCTTCCACCATGAGAATTATACCTAATTAGAAAAAATGCTTTGTGGGACTTTCTTAATTTACATCACAACTTGTTTCTCTTTCCCCCTTTCTCACAAGCACCTAGAGTACTGCAGTCAGCTCTGGGGCCTCGAACTATGAATGTGGATCTGTTGGAATGACTCCAGAGGAGGGCAGTGAGGAGGGTCATAGAGCTGGAGAACCTCTCCTATGAAGACAAGCTGAGAGAGATGAGGATGTTCAGTCTAGAGAACAGAAGAATCCAGAGAGACCTTATAGCACCCTTCCAGTACCTAAAGAGGGCCTACAGCAAAGCTGGGGAGGGATGTTTGTCAGGGAGTGAGGTGATAAGACAAGGGGTAATGGCTTTAAACTAAAAGAGGAAAAATTTAGATTAGACATTGGAAAAAAGATTATTTATTCAGAGGGTGGTGAGGCATTGGCACAGCCTGCCCAGAGAAGCTGTAGATTCCCTATCCCTGTAACTGTTTAAGGCCAGGCTGAATGGGGCTTTGAGCAACGTCGTCTGGTGGAGGTGTCCCTGCCCATAGCAGGGGGCTGGAAGTAGATGAGCTTTAAGGTACCTTCCAACCCCAGGCATTCTATGACTCTGCAAAAACAGCACCCTCCTTATGGCAAATATCCTCATCGTCAAGAAAAAAAAAAAAAGAGAAATGAAGAAGAATGATACTTTAACACTTAAATGTAGCTGCTCAAAACCAAGAAGCCAGGACAATTTTACCTTTCTGTTCTGTGTGGTCCATAGGCAGTCACACACTGTTTTATTACAAACTTCTGCAGTTCACTAAAATTCAACATTTCTGTCCGTACATACCATGAACACTAGTACAGATCTATCAAACCCAGTGAGGTGCACCCTGTAACACTTATTGTTAAGCAAGGATCTTAGAAGCAGCCTAGTTTTTTTCCTTGTAGGTCTGTGCTGTATTTCAACTACACTGTAAAATTTAATAGTAATATAATATTGTCCAGATGTTTCTCTAATATATCCTAACATCAGGAAAATGTCGATGATATTCAAAAACATTGTTGAAACTGCTCCTTATTTCTACAGTTATTCCTGAAGAATGTTGGGAATATAGCACAGACAGTCCAAAATGTAATTAGTAGTTTAAAACCAAGCAAGCAAGCAACAGCGAATAGACATGCTCACTGGTCTACTGCCACTGTTGAATATAAAATAAATTTATAGTTAGAGTAAACCAAAGAGCGGAATTTCTGAACTGCCGATGTTAAAGTTTCCAAAAACCTCAAAATGAGTATGTCTGGTCATGTCCTAAATTTTTCTTCCGTCAAAGGAAATATCTCCAAAGGCTTTCATTTTAAAGTTATATTATTCCTTGTTTACCATATTTTTTACCTTACAAAACAATATATTAAAAATGTTAGATTTGCCAAAATGAAATAAACCTAAAAATTCCCAATAGTTTTGATGAAATAGATAAATTCCAATCGTGTACTTTAGGACTTTTTAAGATAGCATTTTCTAACAATTACTAGAAAAATGCTCTTGAGTTTCTCTCCCCACCTATCTGCATTCTGAGCAACATTAAACTACAGGATAATTAATTAAAAACACTGATACCAGTAAACACTGCATCTAAGACAAAAGTTTGACAAGCATCTTTTGAAATAAAATTAAAACTTAGCTACAACTTGCTAGGTAGATTGTTACTCTCCTTCCAGAAAAAGGCAACAAACAAGTAAAAAGGTACTGCTTCATGTTATGGATCTGAAAATTGGTATGATTAAATTCCTTCCAGAGTTTCAAAAACAGAGGACCACATATGAAGATGTTCATAACTCTGGAAAGAGAAAATGCCATTTCTGACCTGATTAGCAGCCCCACATACTCCTAGTCAGTGCTCCCCTTCGTGTGAGACTAACTGGACAAGTCTCTCCATCTACCCGGCATGGAGCCAGGCCTGCACTGCTCTACAGTAGGCAACACAGAGCGCCCACAAGCTCAGCGTCATCTTCTGCCCTTCACATGGCTCAAGTATCTGAGGGAAAGAAGAGAAGAAAAATGTAAAGAGGTGAAATGTCAAAAAGGAAGAAAATGATCAATCTATAAGCCTGGGTTCTTTTAGTAAAAAGTCATTGTACTGAGGTGACCCAGCCATTTTGACCAGCAGTCCTCCAACTACGGACTTCTTTGCTGGCAGCATCCTGCAGTGTTAAGTGTACTGCCCAGGTCAGGAGAGAATAAGGAACACTTCATTTCTGGTGCACTAACTCTGCACCTCATTTCTGGCACATTAACTCTGCAGCTACTGGTCAAATGCCAAAATTAATCACACTGAGGGGATATATATATATATATATATATATATAATATATATATGTACATATGTATGTACATATATATATGTACATATATGTACATATGTATGTATTTAAATAAACATGCTTGGTTTTTAAAGCTTTGACAGAAAACTTCAAGTGGAATGAAAACCACACAGCTGCTTGGAAAGGGACAAGGTAGTAGTTATGATAGCAGGGAACAGAGAAAGGTCTATATGTCATCTCTGATCCTAGCAGTTATCCAGGTAGGACTTTTAAAGGTTTGTTATCTTCGTGCTTACCAGAGTTTATTTTTGTTGAAGAATAAGCCAGACAAGTTCAGAGATCACCAACTCGTGTGAACACAACTTTAATATAAAGATGATTTCATGTTTGTATTCTTCAAATACATGCTTAAGTTAACCACCTGAATACACAAAGAAGAGATACTTGACTGGAAAACTCTTGTATTTGCATTATGAATCAAAAATTTAAGGAATATAATGGTTTAAAACATTCTATCGACTGCATAAACCAGGAAGTTTTTCTTTTTATTTATTATTTTTTAATATACCCACCCACCACTATCATCAACCTGAGACTCGTATTTAAAAATATTTTCCAACTTCTTGGAGTACTTCCCCCAAATCCTCTAATTGCCAGAAAACCTTGCTGTTAGTTCCAGATTCTTGATTTCCAAATGAAACCACTAAGCTTTATAAAATATATATTTTAAGAAAGTGCCCTACATATTTCAATGTCTTTGTGGAACTTTTGTCAGTGAAACTTTTACTGCTTTATGAATGTCAGTATCTTATAGTGCTTTGCATTTTAAAATTAAAGTCTCTTCATGTGTTTTTTTTTTTTTTTCCTTCTGCATTACTAAGATGATCTCCTTACTTCACTCACAATTCATGTACCCGCTGTGTATCAAAAAGTTTACTTTCTATATACCTATCAATGCCTGTATTCTCTGGTCAGATTCACCTGAACCCATTTCACAGATCCACATCATGCCAGCTTCTGAAATCCACATTGGTCGCCCCTCATGAGCCAGTTTCATAAGGTGATTTACCTATAATTAACAGTCCTCTCATGAATCCAAGTCACACCTGGTATTGAAAGACAACATTAACATCAGTGAGATGGACTGAAATGGTGTTTTGGGGTGCTGTGATGATAAAGCTAGAGAAAGGATTAATGAAATTTACGGAATTGAACCCAATCCTTAATGTAAACAGTTGCAAATTGCAGATGCTTCTGCAATTTGAAGTTTGTCATTTTCAGTTATCTAAGCACTTTTTTTTTTTCCAGAAAGATTTTCGTATCTTTAGGATATGGCACCATCCTGTGGCCGTTTCAAGGAGCTACATTAGATTGCCTGGTCAAAACAAAGACTAGTGCAAAAGTTTTAGTTACCCACAGTCCTAAATTATGTCCTCCTATAATATGATTTAAAAACCAGATTTTCATCCCAACCACAATCAGTGCTATCTGTGAAGATACTCTACAAACTATAGCCACAACGGTGAGAGAAAGTTTCCTCTTTCAAGATACTAACTGTAAAGAGGGCAAATCTTTGTGCTCTGTAAATTTCTGCAATAATGTGTTGAGGGGAAAAAAAAACATATAAAAACTAAATACAATACTTTCTAGAACACTAATGCACAAATATATTACTTGAAGTTATGGAAAAAATGTTAAAATTTTTATAATATACTGGTACCTGTTTATGTGGTGTTCAGATATGAAACATTTCCAGCTACTGTAAAAAGCTAAGTCTAAAGAAAATTTTATGCCTGATACCAACATACCTATACACAGACGAAAAGGGGTAGAAATTGATTTTATTTTTCCTCCTTGCAAACTAGACCTGAACTCTATATGCAGTTTAGTAGCTGGTGCATTACTGCAATGAGAAAACACAGATTTTAAAGAACTGTGTACTCACAGACAAGATATCCCCTTCATTGGTCTTCATTTAGTTGAACCATAAAGCAGAATGAACCTAAGGTATACAGAAACAACTACATAACTGTGTAACCAACAGCACATATTAGCTCAAATCTCATTATCTGGATAAAACTACACAAAAAGAATGTGTTCTCCCTCTGTGAAAAACATCCCCTCATCCCTTTATTTTTCCCTTTTTACTTGGTGAGTTCGACTGGCTGAGGTGAATTTTTATAGATAAAAGCAGCATGTAGTCAACTTGCACATGTTCAAAAAGATAAATATTCAACTTACACTTGTTTCTGGCTTTGCTATAAGCCAAGTATAAAAATCAGACTAGGGAAGCTTTGGTTTTACCACTGTGCTCAACTTTAGGCCAAGGAATACAAACTTAAAGCACTAAGCAATTCTGAACCCCACTGCATAGTCAAAGTTACCAACAACTGTGGGAAAAAGACACATACGAAGTATTAAAAAGTTGGGAGTATTTAGTTAGGGTATTATGACTTCCAAGCCATTATATTTTTAAGGCAAAATGTTATAGTAACAAAATACATTACTAATGTGTACTAAAATAAGGTTATTTACTTAAAAATGATACATTGGACATAATCTGTGTACAGAACAAGCAATTCATGGTAAACTCAGTAAGGCACCTTTTAAAGCAGATGCTGTACAAAATACATTAGCGTGTTACATTTTTAAAGGAGTATTCTACACTTCTGGCATATAACACACGAGAGTGTGACCATTTACCTTGTTCCACTCTTCTTTCATACTTTATTTACATCTTCTATACGTTAACTACAATGTTATTTATTCTTCTTGTATACAATATAGTACATTTTATTTTGGGCACGGCATGTCAGAGCACAAACGTCACTACTACATGATGTGGGTGTTTGTAACTGCATTCAAATATAAAATATTACAAAGCAACAATTACATAAATTTTTTTCAAAAACTAAAAGTAATGTGCACTCCACTTCTGCTATACCAAACAAGGCTAATACACCATGGCTCCATAAAGCACTGTATCATGCAACACTGCCAGCTGATTTCAGACATCACTCCCTATTTGGAACAAAGATTGTGGGCACCAGATAAAATCTATTGATTTCAGAGGCACTCTCAGAAGAAATGAGCATGTGCTAAACCATTCTAATATTTGACTGAAGATGAGTGTAACTTCCCTTTAGAAATGTCTGCTATAGCCAATTAAAAAAAAAAATAAATTACTGTATTTGCTTTTCAAACATTTTAGACTGCGGAAATACAGTCTATAAAAATAGAGTAGATGAAGTGTGTCCTAATGATGCACTTTACAAACACATTCAATTGGTCACTTAGATCAAGATCTAATGGAGGTAACTTAAAACATTCATTTTACACTTCATATCTTGAATATTTCAAGATAGATTAATCAAGAAAATAATCAGGATGATTAAAATAAGTGATGCATTTTGGGAAAACTGTCTGTTTCCTGAGTAAAACTCAGGAAAAATAACATTTTGACTAAAACTCAAAAAACTCAAAAGGAAAACCTACATTTTATTGTGGGAATATCGTGGAATTTGCAAGTTAGCCAGGAACACAAAATATTTCCACTACTGTAAGAGCAATAATTGTGTAAATTACTCAAATTATTTTCCAGCTAACTAAAGTCACATGGAGTAAGTTGAATTTAAAATAAACCTTCTGTACATGAGTGTAAGAAATTCTAAGGCAGTCTTAATACTCTCAACATTTATTCCACATTTCTGATTGTTATTTATATATTTATGCGCATATATAAACCATCCATTAGGTTTAGGAGACTTATTTTAAGATGACAAATCCTTAAAATTTCATCCAAAGAGAGGTAAATACATGACAGACAAATCCAATTACACATACCCTAACCTTAAAGGCTTCCGAATTCTATGGTATTGCATAAAGCAACGGCTTGGATTAAGAGTATGTTTAATTATGTTATAATTAACAGGCTGGCTTAGAGCTAAGATCTGCTTAAATAGCTAAAATATCAGTATAGTCACACTTAAGCTCCAATCAGTGGATTACTTTGCATAGAATGTAGATGTGCCAAGTGCTTTATGCAACCAGGTCCTTTAGCAGTTAGCTTTTTTTTTTCTTCTTAATATTAAGGAATCAAAAAATACCTAAACATCTAGCAGCTCTTCATGACAATGAAAACTGCACGTGCAACATATGTTTGCATACGAACCTACTAACTGAAGTGCTGAAAAAATTAAGCTTAACCTTACAGATTAAGGATTTTTTTTTCTCACAAGTATCATACATCATCTTTGCAGCAGTCAGCTTACTTCTTCTGTGTTAAAATGGATGGATAAATCAATTCAAGTCTTAAGATGTCTACCAAAGATCACCATCCTATTGCCTTGCAAATGCCTAAACAATAGAGGAGAAAACAGATGAATAATTAAAAGCTATAGAAAGTCACACTTCCTTCTTTCGCTTATACTACCACCAATGGCTTCTTGAAGATTTGAGATCAACTAATTTTAAAAAAGTTTACCGCTTATAATGCTGTAGCAACTTCTGAAAGAAACAAAAATAGGAGTGGGTTAATTTAAACATCTCCATGCTCTGAAAGTTTAAGCTAGCAGGGTATCTACATAAACATTTCTCCTTCTTATTGATAAAAATTCTAGAGATGAGAACAAAAAAAAGCTTATCCCTTACTTTTTTGGCTCATACCAATTATTTTTCAACTACCTGTGCAAAAATTATGCGCAAAGATATGATTAACCATTTAAAACGTGTCATGTATTTCTTGGCAATGGATGGAGAAACCTTCTTTTACAAATCCCTTTAACATGAGAATTGTGGCACAATATTGTGTATTTTTACCATTTTCAAATAAATTAAAATTATAATTGATGCACCTATGAACTTTTCAGCCAGAATACATATTAATACTTAAAGGCATTACTGAACAAAAGTAATGACTTTATTTAAAAAAAGAAACGTCCCTTGAAATAGCTAGTTATCTATAAAATATGTAGCACTGTTAAATAAAGTCTGTACATCACAATAGAAAATAAAAATACTGCTATCTTTTGCCTGACCATTTACATTATGTCTACTACAGAATTAAAAAGAAAAAAGCATGTTAGAAGGCTGTAGTTGTTCACAAATCACATCAGTTCTGCATTACACTTTTTTATCAGATGTATTTTCAAGGGAAATTTAAACATAACAAAACAATCTCCATGTACATACTTTAAGACAAAAGATAATCTGGTATAAAGCAATCTGAAGTTTTACCATTTTTTATTCAATTTTCATATTATTCCTTTTTTCTTCAAATCTCAGCTATGGCATGTATGTGTGTGTGCACGCATGTATCTAATTATACACATGTACATAGGACTAGATTTTTTTTTTAATAAAGCACAAAACACACTGTATAAATAACTTCCCTTTTTAAAGTTATCTAGAACAAGATTTACAGTACAAAGTTATAGGCACTTAAATTATCAAATAGGTTCAATGATTCCAATACTGTGTTTTCATTCTTCTGATGATTCATGCAGTTGAAGCTTCAACTTTATCGTACTATTTTCTGACTTCAAAGTAGAAGTGCCAAAGAAACTATAAATCATTACTTCTGCCTTACAGTAACCTCATGGAGGGGTTCTGGTTTTCAACCAACTTGTCTGGATCAGAGGAGAAAAGGAAGGAACTACAGTTTCTTGTGCACGCCAAACTTTGGCACAATAGGACCAAATTTTGCAATTATACTAATTTATTGTATCTTCATAATGTATCTTTCAATGCCATTCCTCAAAAATGTGGCTAACTAGAACGTAAAACACCCACTGATTTACTTTTTCTCAATTCTTTAATTTTACAACCGTCCACTAAGTGTCCCACAGACATGACCTCCTGCGTTTACATCAGAGCAACCTAGCACAAAATCTTCTGCATGTTGTGGATCTTACCTTCAACAGTTCACGTATTCTGTTCTGCAGGTCTTGACCTTTATTGTATTCTCTAATCTTCTAATCTTTCCTCCTTTTGTGTCTTAAAATGATACTGGTTCTCAAGCCTTTAAAAACTTACCTTCTGCCTAGTTTTGTCAAACAGTGAGAAAGCACACTTCTACAGCTGACTAATTCCCTCCTGTACGGAAAAATTCAGACTATGACAGGCACCTACCAGTGAGTTCCATTAAAGCGTAAAGGCAAAACCACAACATCAGTGGCCTTTCTGTTCAGATATAAAGTACCCTACAGCAAGAATACTGGCTGCACGTGGCATTGTGAAGAATATAGAAAATTTCAGTCATCCAATTATGGAGCACACTATTCTGTAAGCAAGATGACCAAGGCAGTCTGTACCTCTAGAGAAGATTGTTTCAAGTGCTCTACAGACCAGGTAGGCATTTCTTAATTTACTAATTGTTCACATTTTAGCAGTTCTCCTTGTGACCAAAACAAGAGTTCAAATAAAACTGAGATTTTTGAAGGATAACTTAATGGCAAGGAGTAAGTTCTGTAGCAAAACTCTAATTGTGGAGCCACACAATAGAACCCCGATAATAAAACTTGGTTCATTTAAACGTTTTCTTATCTATTCCAAATGGCAGCAAAACAATCCTGGCACACACATAAAGGCATAAAGAACTGTTAAACTGAGTAGTATCATAAACAGATTCAAAACCTACAAGCTGTTTCACAAAAACTTGGTATGGATTGACTAAGTTTTTATCAGGTAGAGGCAAATAAAAAGCTTATATTCTCCATCTCTGTTGAATCCATATAGCTTGTTAGGCTTTCACAGAAAGCACTGTAATCTGAACATTCAATTCAGTACCCAGAGTTTTACTGGAGACTCACTAAATGTGACTGAAGTCTCAATGCAGCTCAAACAAAAACAAAATGTGTATTTTACCAAGGCTGTCCATATATGTAGCATGTAGTGTACAGAGGCTCTCAGTATCACAGTCTATGAAGTACTGAAAGATTGGATTAGCAGCCTGTAGAAGCGTGGTGAGAAAATATACTGAATCTCAGTTATTTCCTCTTTCCACATAGGTCTCACCCACGTTTGGGTGAAAAAGTTCTAGGAGTCCAGCTTTGCTCTCCAATGTCAATTTACTAAGTCAAATCTTGACATCTTGTGATTCCACCATCTTGGCAAGCGTCTTCTTGATCCTCAAGGCAGTGAGTCTTGAGGCAGGATTATGAGCCCAGCATTCAGACATTAATTTCAATATTGCTCTTAAACACTGTTAAATAAGAAACAAAGGAAGAGTATTTTAACAACTGACAGACCTGAGAGGTGTATAATTTTGCTTCACTGTCAAACCCAAATTAGAGAACTCAAGTCCAAATCTAAAACATCCACATTTTCAGCAAATTTGTTCATAGAGAACTTTCTCTTCCCTTCCACTACCTAGTATTATAATAGTTGGAATTAACTGAAGTATCTCTTTAGTTTAACAGAGATGAATTGCCATGATTTATTGCTACAACTCAAGGAAGTCAGTGTAACAATGATAGCAATAAGCAGAAAACACTCCATCTATACAGCAAAACAAACTGTAGACAACTTTCTCACTGAAAATGAAGAATTGACAAAAATTCTTAGCCATCCAAAAATACTATGGGGAAAAGTGGGAATTCCTATAAAAGAAATCAAGTATTTGGAGAAGAAAAGCTGCATATGCAGCTTTCTGTGAAACAGTTAATTCTTATTAATTGGGTTCAAGCTGTGGCCCTTTAAAAGCACATTCATATTTAATATTTTAGTAATATCATAGCATAAACACAATGTATTTTGAAAATGAAGGACTGATCTGGAATGTACCAGAAAAATGAAGAAAAAAATTCCTATCACAATAATCACACGACATAACGCTATTAATAACCCTATTCCAGGGTCAGATATTCTGAACTCAGGATATACTGTCCAAAATAAGGGTAATGAAATTGCTCTATTTTCCACAAAATGCCTAATGTCACAAATACATATGCTATATACATTAAAACTAGTAAAAAACAAACAAAAATTTAGTTTTAGCTTTGGTCAGAACACTGAAAAAACACTCCACTGTCTAAATAGAAGATCGCACTTAAAGCAGTATTCATACAGTTGGGCACTGCTTAAGGATGTCTTCCTCTTAAATCACTGAAAAGATATGTAAAAATATGGTATTTTGTGTTGATTTCAAACAGATCTTTAACCTACTGTTGCTGTGTGGTTCAAAAATATCAGAATAACTGAATGTGGTTTACAACACTAACATTTCTAAACTAAAATACCCTTCTGTAGTAATAAACAAACTGAACTCATTCTTCCTTTCAGCATACTCACTTCATCACTATTCCATCTGTTAGATACTACTGGGCGTAGACGTTTGACACACACCACTTCTCTCATGTCCTCATAGGATGGGTCGTTTGGCACCATGTCATAGTATGGCAACTGATACTCTTCAACAATACCTGGAGATGATTGTGAAAGAACAAGCATCATTTAAGAAAAAAGTAATAAAATAATTCAAAAAGAACGTTTCTACCATCAAATTTCCTTAAGCAGGAGCAAAAATAACAATTTTGTGCCAAATCAAATGCAACACGCTGTTATACTGTAATAAAAACTCAAAAACATCATTATAACAATCATTTAACAGAAAAGCTCCAGCAACTATGAAAAGCAAGTTTAAATTTAATCCCTTGCAGTTCCTTTGACTTTTTACACATAACATAGAATTTGGCATCTTCTAACCCACTCTTATGCTATAAAGAAAAAGGGAGAAAGTGTAAGATGGAAGAACAGAATACAAGCCAGAGGACCACAAAGGAACAGTAAAGAGAAAAGCAAGGATGAGTCACAAAAATGTGTAGAACACTGAATTAGAACAGAAGCACAATAAATTATAGCAAAATATCCCAACAATTACATTTTAGAATTTGCATTGACAGCACAGTAGTTGAAATACAACTACATCCCACTACTTCTTCAAGACCAGGTATTTTGGTATTTGAGTAAGGAAAAAAACCCTGACCTGCTTAACTAACAATCAGAAAGGTTTAGTTCACTGCTTTTCAAGCTATATGAAATTATATATGAAATTATATAGCTATATGAAAAGCTATATGAAATTATATATGAAATTATATAGCTATATGAAAAAGCTATAGGTTGTTTTGACTGCTTCAAAATAAGACAAGCCTTTTGATAGCAGGCTTGTTACATTATTTCCTGGAGGAGTATTGTTAAAGCAAGACAAAGGCCTTGTAGATTTTATATATAATATTTACAAGTTTACCTCCTGTGACACAACGCCGAGCCATTTCCCAAATGATTAGCCCAAAACTGTAGATGTCAGCCATGATATATGGTTGAAAATGGTTTTTATTCAGACTTTCATCTAGGACCTCTGGAGCCATGTAACGTTTTGTTCCCACTCTAGTATTCAAGGGAACATCAACTTCATTTGTGTCACTGCGTGAAAATGAGAAGAAGTTAGTGAATTGTGGAATGCTACAAGATGTGGTATGAAATCCTATATAATGCAATCACTACAATGTAAAGTTCCCATTTAGAAGTTTGTTTGTTTGTTTGTTTGTTTTTTGGCATTTCCCTCTCAATGCTACAATTACAATATATTGTACCCCCCTGAAAAAGATTATACATGAAAATAAACATGAGTATGGAAGATGGCAGCTCACATCCTGCTTTGCAATATGTTAAAAACAACAAAAAAAAGAATTAAAAACCACTATAAAGATACACGTATTTGGCAGCAACTTAGACGAAAATTACTTGCAAATGCTTATTCTTTCTTTCAGGCACTAGTGTCGAAAGAGACATTTCTGTCTTTCTTGAGATTTAATATATATATATATATATACACATAATCAAGAGTACTATTACCATATTACTTTCACCATTTTCACCATTAATTTCATCAATTTCAACTCCTTTTATACTGTTCACATTTTCTATGAGATAATTTATAGTGAAACTACATAGCAATTACTATAAAAGGTCAGTTTTGAGTAACGCATAAATTAGTCTTCCTTTCCTCTACAAAACTACTCCTTTCCACAAGGAGAGGGTTTTTTCATTGTTCTCTTCTTAACAACCTATTTTCATCTTGATGCCTACCAGCATTCAAGAGATTAACTGCATTTTAATCTCAAAACAACAACAAAACCCTGAAAGCATGAAACCAAATGACTCAGTCTCAATTTTAAACTGGATATCTGGTGTATTAAAAATAATGTATAAAATAAATTTTTTCCCATTTATACAGGATTTGCCTATTTACCTGTTAAACTTGACTGCAAGACCCAAGTCAGCAATACAGCAGGTTCCATTTTTCTTTATCAAGATGTTTTTACTCTTTAGGTCCCTGTGTGCAATAGCAGGCTTGCCTTGTGTCCCATATATTTCTGTGTGTAGATGGCACAGACCGCACGCAGCAGAATATGCCAGTTTCAGGAGAGCCCTGTTATCTAGTGTAGTGCATTTCAGAAAATCATAGAGTGATCCATTTTCATGATAATCTGTAATCAAGTAAAGCTGTGTCCAGGATCCGGTTCCTTTAATATCTGCAGCTATAAAACCTATCAAATATATAAATAAGGTTACAATTTATTTGCATGTGAGTTCTTTATTCAACAGATTTGGTAAGAATTCTTAAAAATATATTGTCTAGGACTGTACCAAAAGGTACCCACTCCCCTTATGAAAACTAGTGACACAAAGAGTTAAGATTTCACCTAAACGAGGTCAGCAGCAAAGAGATAGGAGACGCATGTTTCCAACCAAGAGCAGCAAGAATCTATTATTTCTATAACATATTACTGGTTATTATTTCTATATTTTCACTATTTCTATAACATTTTACTGATTATTCCATAGCAGAAGCCATATGCTCCTCATCCCATTCATTAAAAGCTCTTCCTCCTTCACCCTAACACCAGCCTGCCAAACAAACAACACACTGCTTCCTTACCAAGGATGTTTTCATGACGCATTAGAACAGTTTGGTAAATCTCTGTTTCTCGGAACCAACTGGCTTCTTCTGTGGTGAAAAAGACTTTGACTGCAACTTTTTCACCCCTCCATTTGCCCATCCACACCTCACCGTATCGTCCTTTTCCAACTTGCCTCACCATCTGGATTTGTTTGGCAATGGTGCGCTGAACCTACAAAAAAAAAAGGAACGGAAGTGGCAGGGAGAAGAAGAATATCAAGCAGCTAAACAAACAGATACGGGCAAGCTGCTTGTCAAGCCCCAATTGCTTTGAATTTTGATTCTGCTGGAAAATTTGTTCTGTACTATTTTCCAATAATCTCATTCCAAAATTACTGTATCTAGGGAAGAATTGTCTAACAAACTATGAAGATATGAATTCAATTTCCTATTTAAATAAGATGCATTCTCTTGCATTCTATTTCTAGATTACAAATTTATCATCCATGTCACTTGCTAAATCTTCATAGAAGTATTAAACATGACACTGAATCAGAAAATACGAACAACCACAAACCAATAAAAAGCATGTATATTTTATGAAAAGGTAAAAATTAAAAAAAAAATCTTTTGAGTTCCCTGAATTGCATACTTATGTTAACCATTCAATACATTTACATCTTAATGTTTTTAAGGCTCTAATTTTTCTTTGTGCTTTGCTGATGTCGAGAGATCCCACAAATAATCTAATTTTGTACTTTGCTTTAGTTGACTAAGTGAAGACAGGTTCCCATACTTATTCAGTTTGTACTGTATGTTCCACAGTAATTGAATATTAAAAATAATTAAAGGATGAACTGCTTTACTCTAGGCACTAGGTACAAACCCAAACTTTTTATTTAATGGAGAGAAATTCAGTGAAGAAAATCTTAGTTTATAATTTACCAGCAACGGTAGTCCTGATCCACTGCCAGAACTCTGTGACTGGTCAATAAGGTCTTTTAATGACTCCCCAGCTGGAATAAATGCTTCATCTTGTTCCAGGTCACGATTATAACAGTGCCTCTTTGCCATTGACTTACAATAATGCCTGCAAATATTAATGGTAGAAGTACAGTTGAGCTCCAAAACACTCGAAGTATGCAGTATATTAAATAGTTTTTTTCCCCATTCAAATGTACAACTTTTCTTAAGCAAAGCAGATTTTGCTGTACAGTTTTATCCAAAAATGAGCTAGAGAGGTTCTTTTTAATATTAAAAAATTTTTTGCAATTCATGGAGAGCACATCAATTTATTGTGAGTCATGTAGAAAAGCAGCATTTTTAACAAGCAGCTCACAGCCAGTGTTACTAATGTAACCCGCCACTGGTTTTGGATTACATGAAAGGACTGAACCTTGAACCACAGCAAACGAGGCTGACACGTGGACGTTGCTGCTGAAGCTGCCAGAATAATGCTAAGCTCCAGCAAAGGGGTGGAGCAGACAGAAGCAGGCACAGTCTATTAAACTGCACCTGTATGAACTACCATAGATACCATACAGAGCAGGCAGTCAATCTTATAAACACAGCAGAAGTCAGAAAATACATCCTTGCTGTTTAACGTTTGCAAAATCAGAATATACAGGTAAATCTCAGAAGTAGATCAAGTTTTGGTATCAAAAGTGATTTTGATAAATCACTGAAAAAGATCCAAATATACAAATATTATTTGACATACTCCTGTTAAAGTGGATGCTGTAGATACTACAGTAAAGTTATACGTAGCTTAGAAAACTGCAATGACCTTGTTATCTAGTGTAAAGGACCACATTCATCTAAATTCTATGCTCTGAATGTTTAATTTTAACCTAAAAATGCTAACTTGTATCCACATAGACGTGAAATTTAATTGCAATGGTTTTACCTCCAACCTATTTTGTTTACAATCACTTAGGAAATGAAAAATGTCACTAATAAAGGAAGAGCTTTCCTTACTTGTAACAAAAACAGCTAAATAAGATGATCATGACAATTATGCAGACTGCCATAGAAATCAACACTGCCATCCAACGAATGCTGCCATCAAAGAGTCCATCTGTTGAAAAAAAAAAAAAAGTTTCCAATGCAGTCTATCAATTAAACATGTGGTGTAAACATAGCTTATCTAAAACATGCACCTAGGGCCCCCTATGTAAACTCTTAACTGCCAACGTTCAAGACATTTATACTGGCAAATTATTAAGTAGAGCTTGCTAGTCTCTAAGAACTACTCATTTGCTATTAGACATGTTCTAGGAATCCATACTGTCATCCCAATGGAAACGCTTATTAGAGATAACAATATATAACAGGAATTCATTTAAACGGAAGAACAGTTAAGTAGAATCTGGTGTCCCAGCTCACACATGAGATCTTACAGAATTCATATATTGCAAATTTCACAGTGTTCCAGATTCTCTAAAATTCATCTGCTTCCCCAGACTTTTAAATGTTATTAAAAGCAGTTGTGTGACATAAAAAAAGGGAGATGACAAATCTACCTCAAGAACATGAGGTTCATCTATCCACTTGTCTCATTAATTTATTCATTTTTTCAACACAGGAATCACAGTCCATATACTGACCAAGTATTTTAAGAGTAAATCATGATTCATTAAGTTGTTATAGTGACTGCAAAATTTTCTTTGGGAAAACAGATCACAAAAGCCACAAAGAATGGCTGTATCACTGTCACTGATTGTTATAAGGTAATGAAAGAAAACAAACACAGAAACAAAAAAAAACAAACCACAAAGAGCTTAGAAAACAGTGAGTGATGAATTACTCCAAACTTCATAAACGTACATTAGCTTGCTATGTGCCTTTGCCACAAAAAAGGCACTGTATCATAGGCTGCATTAGGCAGAGCACTGCCAGCAGGTCAAGGGAGGTGACTCTTGCCCTCTGTCCAGCACTGGTCATACCTCGAGCACTGTGCCTGGTTTCAGGCTCCCCACCACAAGAGAGACATGGACATACTGGAGACAGTCCAGCACAGTGTCATGAAGATGTTGAAGGGGACTGGAGCACCTCTCCTAAAGGAAAGGCTGAGAGAGCTGGGACCGTTCAGCTCAGCTCAGAGAAGGCTCAGAAGAAATTCATCAGTGTAAATAAACAGATCAGAAGATCACATGCAGATCAAGAGTGAATGAGTGAATGGAGTAAACGTACTGTAAGCGACTGTGGAGGAAAACCTCATTTAAAGTGGCAGAAAACTGAGAAAGAGTATGCAGCATAGTTCTGAGCTTCACATCAAAATGACTTAGTTAGGAAAAAACATTACTACAATACATGTAATTACATTACATTTTCTCCTTATTTTTAATCTGTTGATCAGGAAGACAACCTAAATAGCATAAGCAGCAGTATGAATGCTTAGGAGCTGTTTACCTGTGCTATCAAGTGGTGGTAAAGTTGGTTGTAAATCCTGATTGCAGAAGTCGGTCCTACAGCACTCAATTGTCCGACGTAACTGTGCTTTTGGTGAATCCTGTTGAAGGAGAATTGAATAAACATTCAGATTCTGAAGTGATCGACTAGGACAGACACTGGAGATGCTACAGATATAACATCAGATACAAAGGTTTAGGTCATTCTATTTCAAAAAAAAAAAAAAAAGTTCCACCTCACCATTTAATATATGGTGTGTGGTGTCTTCACACTGGCAGACACGCACCATCCAACCTTTTTGGGTGCATAAGTTCTGTGTTTGCATTTTTTTTATTTTTCATGTTAGTGCACAAAAAGACACTTGTGGTTTAACTGGCTAATTTATACACTGCAGAATTTTTAAGGTTGGCTAAAAGCAGTTAATTGTACATTAAATAAATACTGCTTTTAACACACAAAAAACAACTCTTTTACAAGTTTTTATCTTGCATTCATCACAGCAGCACTGTTTGCTTCGAAAACATCTTCAAAAACAATATATAAAAGATTACTAATTAAAACAATCGATGAATCACAAATCAAAACTTAAGCTCCTTGGATCAATTAGATTTATTGTGAAGTTGTCTCTTCAACAGCTGACAGAAATAAAAGGTTGTTGTCCTCTCTTCATTTTGTCAGTGACTTGCAAATGTTTCCAGAGAACTCCATCAAGCCAGGATTCTACTCCAATCTTTGCTCAAGCACCATCAAGAGCCCTTTCTATCACTGCTCACCCATGACTATTCACTCCAGTCATATTCTCCTCAATAGCAAAGAGCAAAATGCAAAACTCTATGCTGGCAGTCAAGCTATGGAGATTGTTGCTTATGCAGTTTCCCTACATTATCTTCAAGGAGATCTTGGATCTTAATGATGTCCCATTTCACCCATTTACCTTGCACTGGAAGTCTGAACCTTCATACTTCATGCAACCAGAAGCAAGCGTTGGTTCCCCATGTTCATCTTCCTCAACAATAGCAAAGCAATGCCCATTAGTTCTGGAATAAACAGATCAACTGTGCTTTACAATTCTGTTTGGTGTTTTACATGCAGCATTAGAAATTACTATGAACTTATTAAAAATACTGAAACTGTGGTATCTAAAAAAACGTTTTGTAACACAGTGGTTGCCATACAGTTTGAGATCAAACACACACTCCAACCCTTATTTTCAAATCAAACATTGCAGGGATGTTTTCTACCAAGTTTCTGCCTTTACTACCCTCCCTCCCTACCCCCATCACTTCCAGATTGCTGGTAACCAACCACACAAAGAGTTAGTTCAGAAACAACTGAGGTGGGTGCGTGAGTGGAGATGGGACCAAATCGGCTTATTGATTTACGATGGCATAGGATAAAACAAATGAAGAAGCCCAACATTTCCCTTGAGTCTGTTCTTGAAGCTGCAATGATAACGATAAGCTGCAATGATGGAAAAGAAAGTCCCAGTATGTGAAAATTGGTTATCTTTATTTAAAAGGTGCAACAACCTACATTAAAAAACAAAACAAAACAAAAAACACTAGAAAGCAAACAACAAACAACTCTGAACAGAACACCCACAGTCACTTTCTGAAGCTGACAGCCATGAATAAAATTTATTAACAAAAAAAAGGCACATTTTTGATTTCAACAGTATATGAAAACCTCAATGATATTTTTAAGTAATACCAAAGCAATTCCCAAAGCCCGTGCTTTCCACACTTATAAATTTAAGATTTTATAAGGTCAAAATTCATTCACTACCTCACCACAGACATTAAAGAAAACAAAACCCCAAATACTTTTGTTTCCCAAAAAGATTGTTTAATTAAAGACACTCTGATTTGAGAAATGTAATTCCATAAAGTACCCTGCATACGTTCACTGCATATGCATTACTAATTCTTTAACAGCTTTATTTCAGAATAATCATTCATATTGCCATTAGCCACTTCTGAGGCAAAAAAAAATAATGGCTACCCCAACTTTACACACTAGAGGGCGATAAAAAGCAAAAAATAAATATCGAAAGGAAATTTTAAGACAAAATACTGGGTAATATCTGACAATTTTCTAGGTGTAGAGTTATGTTTGGAAAATACTGCCTGTATTTGCATTTCAAAACATGTTGTCAGTGTTTGTTCCAGCTCCTTAGGTTCCACAAAAACTATATGCCAAACGACAGTTTTAGATAGTTAATGTGGTTTCAAGTAGAGTTAGAAAGCGATTAGAAGCGACATCAGAAAGAGATACGCTTTCTATTACATACCTTTGGGTTAATTAAGGAAGAAAAGAGAGGGGCCTTAAAAATGGAACATGGTGAATGACGAAAAAATGAAAGGGAAAAAAGGACATTTCAGGACATAAAAGTAAAAACATCTTATGGAGACAGATACAAAAGATTCATAAGATACCTATGCCTATCCAAGTTAAAAGCTACCCAGATATCCTATGTTCAGAGACTCCCTCCCTGCCTTTCCCTCACTCACCTCTACAAATAACATACACATAACAAGAACAATTCTCAGCAAACGGCTATGTAAAAAAATAGTATTATATTCTGAATTCTATGTGAAGATACATTAGAAATATAAACAAGCATGTGGTTGTATCAGAAGGTGTAGATTTGGGTCATTTAATGCTCACCCAGTTACAAAATGCTACATATGGGTCACTAAAACCTTAGTCCTTCAAAGCAGCTGCTGGGGGCAAAATGGCTGGTTGCAAATGATGCTAAGATCCGGTTATTGTTTACATACAGATGATTGCAGATTTTAACTCTCAGCTTTCCACAGAACTAGTCAATTTCTGATCAAGTACAATCAAACCACCCAAGAGAACCTAAGTCAGCACACCAGAGATACTTCATGCTCTCATGAGCAAAAAGCCTCTTCCAAGAGCTCATTCTCTCCTGTATTCAGTACTTACATGCACGTGTTATTAATAGCATCATCTGGACAATGTCCTGAGCAGTAGCACTTAAGAAACGGTAAGGTGTCTTCTGGAGCAAGTGTTACCCCATTTGCTTGTTTCTTCTGGTCAGGATTTGTCTTCATTCCTGTGCCATGCAGCATGCTGTCTAGATTTTGTCCTGGACATTTAAAAAATAGAAATATTTTTATTTTTTTTTAAATTCATTTCTGCATCTCTGATAATTGCTTTGGAACTTCAGAGGAAAAAAAACACCACCACAAAAGAATAATTTTATTATCAAGTAATTATGCAAGATATCAGAACTTCCCTGAGATTACAGTAGAAATTCACGTTAATAACGTTACTCTAGAACTATCTAGATCATATTTTCTATGTTAGTAGTAGATCTTCCAGCCATAATCAATATAAACAGAAAGGATATTTTTCCTTTTTTTGAGACAGGGCAAAAAAGTAGTGATACAAGACTGGTACCAATTTTCTGAAGAAAGCCCTTCTCGTTCCTCTGCTCAGAAAACCAAAATGCTGGCCGCTGGTTAAGCACAACAGTCTAATTTTATGCATGACCGAACATACTTAATATGCAATTTTGTAATTCTCTGAACTGAAGTCATTTTTTATGGATTCACAGTCTCACAGAAGAGTAGTAATAACTCCACCAAAATCTCTTGGGTTTTTTGATCTCTGTATGCATTAGTACTTCAAAACAGCTAAAGTAAATCTTGTTTGCAAATTAAATTTCAGTAAATGACATGAACATCCACACAAATGAGCTTTCAGAGAATAAAAATAGGGCTAAATAATGTTCCACGTAGCCTTCAATTTCTCAACATTAGTAGATTTGAGCATCATATATTCTAGTTCATATTACTGAAGTGCGTTTCTGAATGTAGGCATTCATAAGAAAAATACCATCTGTCTTCTTCTGAGGCAAGAACATCCGAAAAAAAAAAAAAAAAGGAACATTAACTGCCTCCTTCAGAAGATGCTTTGTGACCACTATGAGAGATGAGATTATCTTCACCCATTTCTTCCAGTTTTATCGCACATAACGTCACTGACAGAAAACCTCTTTCTATTCATTTCCTAACAGTATTCTCAGTACTTGGAAGTCCCCAAAGTGTGAGCCAAATAAAGTCAGAAGAGTAGTGGAACAGCCTGTCACCTGCACTGACAAAATTTATAGTCAGTCTCTGTGGGATGCGTAGCATGCAAGAGGAAAGAACAGCCACTTGGGACTGTGGAAGCTTTCAAGAATTCAGTTATTAATTCAGCAAGTACAGGTACCTCAATACCTCTCAAAAAGATTTGCTGCAATGACAACTTTCAATTTATCTAAGAATAGAAGGTATTTTGGAGGACATTCATGGTCTCTTTTAACAGATTTTTGCATCTTCTTGTCAAACCCACTGAACACTAGCTGTAATAAAAACATTACCCTAATGCTGCACCTTGTCTGGAAGACTTGCAGAAAAGATGAAAAACTTGTACAGCTATCACCTTCTGCATGAGTCTGTTCTAACATCTGCTCTGTCATGCAGCCAAATGTGCAATTCAATATTTGTGAAATTTGATCATTTTTCTTTTTTCTAATTTTCTAATACAGCACACCCAGTGCACTGTCCTGATTCAGCCATTTCCCTGAAAGTACATTGTGTCTCCTTCAGATATAATTAAGAGTACATCCTAATTTACCTAAACGCTCAAACCAGTAAGCCGTGTTTTATTTGAAATGTAGTTTTCAAACAGTATTTCAGCATTATCCGAGTTAAATATCTCTAATATGCGCAAGTTGTTTTTCACACTGGACTTTCTTGTTAACTTCACATCAAGTTTACCCATGAGATAGGTATTTCCAATTTAATAAAAAGAAAATTTTCGTGTATGAAATGGCAACTTCTCCAATGTCTGCCTAGTTTTCTTCCCAGCAAAAACTGAAAAGCTCATTTTAATACTGTGCTGCAGACATTATACAACATTGTTTTCACATTTAAGAGCTCCTTACTTGCTCAGAGAACAGGTAATTCCACTTAATATTTACTTAAAGGAAAAGCCACTGCCTATGTACAAATATTATCTTGCCTTCTAATTCTGTTGAACTACTAAAGCATCTTTCCTTGATTTAGGAACTAAATAGTTAATATTGTAAAAAACAAACAAACAAACAAAAAAAAAACAACACTTTAACTTCAGGGACATTCCAGATGTTAAAGGCCCGCATACTTTATGATCTACATCTCAAAGTCGCTCATTCATCTTCCTAACCTGAACATGAAATGCATTTTCTCAATTTGTTAGAAGAAACTATCAAGGAACCCTTAATGCATGGCTTCTCCTAGCTCAGGGGAGAAAGAATAAAATACTGAACTGCAGTTTGCAATAGATCCAGGCTAACATAGCCTAAATCATTCTCCAGGATTGGTGACAGAAAAATCTGTAAAGCACAACTTTTATTATTCACTGCCAGTGCAAAGGTACCATCTAACATTTTTATTTTATGACCAGCCTGGCATTTTTCAAGCAATATTATTCTTAAACTAACACTGCAGCATGACTACATATATACCACCCTTTAACAGTACATGTTAAGATGAAATTAATTTTTCCTCTTAATTCTATAAGATGACTTGCATTGCAAGTTTTATGAAAAATCAATACCCCAAGAAATCCATGCTAGATAACAGTATTTTCATATATTTGTATTTTGTACAGTCTATAAGGCAAAGATTTCTATTCAAAGCAAAAATAAAACTTCATTATGTTTGAATGGGAAAGAGAAACAATATTCCATGGTAGCCTGCTTTCGTCTTGCAGGCTGTATTTGAATTGTACAAAGCAAAAAAAAAAAAAAACACCACATCCCTCTTGCATTTTTACTTTCTAAGAGGACAAAGAGAACTCCTATTAAACAGAAAAGACAATTCACTGAGTATCAAGGGAAGGAAGAGCAAGGAAAATAGTCTGTTTGGGATTACTTCACAAGAAAGTTAATAGCTCACAGCTAGTTTTTGCTCCCCACTATATCCTTCACTGTGATACTACAATTCAACCTCAGCATTTCAAGTGTGATTAGTGCCCATCTTCAAGATGGTAGGTCTGAGGAGATGAATAGGGATAATAATTTGGTCCCCATTCAACTGAAACGTGAAAGGGGCAGACCACGACCCAAATGGGGGCACAAAGGTGTTTCATTGCGTTTTTTTCCTGGTTAATAGATACTGAGCAAACAAGCAAGTGTGAATGAAGGATATAATAAATAACATTTTGCTTCAGGAATCATGTGGCAGTGTTGTGCCAGCACTCTTGTTATTGCCACACGTTAAAGCTCTGCCTGTCAAACATTCACTCTACTTTATCTTCCTCTGGGTAGCAGAAGACAGACAATTACATTTTAGAGGTCTTGTGAAGCGCCTTGACAATATAGTTAATGGCTTCTTTTCTACTATGTAACCAGAGACTTCAGACATAGCAAAGCTCCTTTCTGCATTATTTCCTACCCTTTGCCCATAAATTGCAAAAGCCTGGTGGAGCTAAGCAATATACATTAGTATTACATGAACAGTCATGCGTTGGAGAACTTGATCACGACTGAGGACCAATTTCAGCCTGTTTGTCCACCCTTGAGAATATTTCCATCATTTATCTTTTAAAATAGGAATTCCCATACAGTAGATGTTTTATCCCATTGCTAAAACTTACAACACTCAAATATCCGTGTGAGTTGGAGCATTATCTTTTTGTGCAACCACAGTGCCAGAGAAAGAGAAGCTGATGGAACTTCAGTGTCACTTGCTCCAGACCATCACAACAGTGTCTCACATGCACTGCATTGCTTCTAACAGATTTCTAGAAGAAAAATGTGAGCAACTGCTGCAGACAGGAAGATGTTAAAATGACTTCAGCACTAAACTTCCACTAAACTTCTTTAAATAAAACCAGTTCGTTTTTAAATAAAACCTACCAATGTATCATACTCAGCCGTTGATCAAAAACATCTATTATCCAAAAAACTTCTTATTCCAATCTTAGAACAACATTAGACTGCAAGCATATGTTAAGAAAATACAGTATATACGAAAAACCGCACTAGGCTGGAAATGTATTTCAAATCTTCAACCACTAATATGAATATGGATAATCCTAAAAAGGTATTGAACAAGACAGTGAATTGCTATTAGCCACTGTGAACTGAGCTGCTATTCAATGCCAGGTTGCATATGTCATTTGACCAAGTCTTCTGATCTAAGACAAGGTTTAACACAAAAAACAGTTAAGAAACACAGAGGACAAAAAGTGGAAGGTAGAAATACGAAAGCCAAAATTATGCCTATAATTTCTTATTCAACTATATCACCTCTATCTCCACAAATAAAGTTGTAAGGCTAAAACCAGTAGCCTATAGCAGTCAAGTTCTTCAACAGCTTTCTGAATTCGTAAGTTTTCCCCTGATTTGTTTAACAAAATTAATATAGACATATATAAAAACATTTTGACTGCAAAATAAATTATCCTTAAATGGCATTTATCCTTGAAGAACTCCACTAATCTAAACCTTTTTTATGTTAGGAAGGCCTGGCTTATAAAAAAGAAATAATTGGAACTTTTTTTATGTGGCAGTTTAAATTACTTCTTCCTTGCTTCACAATGCAGATGCTGCAAATCATCTACTACAACAAGGACTTGTCACCTTTCTGCCTATAACAAACTTTCACAATGATTTAACATGTACTGCTATATGAATTAAACCTTAGTATAACTGATACACCTTGAAGAAAATATCAGTGCTTTCCATTAAAAACACTAGTAAAGAAAAACAACACAAAAATGAGGTTTATGGGTACAAAGGAAACATCTTCAGTACTTCTATTAGCTCTGCTTCTGGCATTTTTACGCTAATTGTTCACATAGTGCTTTTTTTTTTTTTCTTTTAAATATATCAAGCCTATGATCTCTAAAGACCAGGCACGTTAGAGGTAGCTCCATCTAGCAGAACTGGTTCCTAGAGAGAAAAAAAAAAAAAAAAAAAAAAAGGACCAGAAGTTCCATCAAGTTCCCAGCCTACTTGTTTAAAACCTTTCACTGCCACCCTCCAGCTACCCCAGGAGTTACACCGTGGTGGTCATCACTGAGAGGTAGCCCAGCAAACCCAGCAAACCCTGGCCTCTGGTCTTACTTCCCTGAAATGTCATTTCTGAAGAATGTTTGCTGCTCTTGTGCTTTAAATACAAGAGACATAAACAAGATTTTCTTTATAATTTACTTTAAAAAATATATATACTGCATTTTAATTTACATTAAATGTATTTTTAAAGAATAAAGTTACTCAAAACTATCATTCAGATTACAATATAGAAATATATAATCTCTTGGTAATTCATTAAAGTAACTTAATAAGCCAAATATTTAACAATAATTGACAAGTTTTCATTTATAATCATTTAAAAAGTTTGTTGTCAATGCTTTAAAGATAGATGTGGCCATTAATTGGGGAAACCATTGGTAAACAGAAGTACAATACTTTTCAACAAAATATCAGCTTCTGAACACTCTAAATACCTTTCGCAGATTTTAGATTTTTTATTCCAGATTAATTACTGAACTTAAACACAAACTATTCCACCTGAAATTCAAGAAGTGCATAAAAGTTAACTGATTTTTTGTATCAAATCTTTACCTAAAAGGAGGTACAATACTGAAACAAGCCTCAACAGATTTATTTTCAGCTCATGAATGGACAACACCAACTTTAACAAGTCTTTTAATATTTAATATTAATACTACTTGAAAATTTAACTTCTAGTAAACTTCTTCATGCATATTGAATGCGATTAATACTTCTTTGTAACTCATTTAAAAGGATTAAAATACTGGTCTCCTGCAGCATGTCTGAAGGACACACAACAACATGATGATCTACATATGTAATATTACCTCGTACTGTCAGGATACTGTATCAAAGTGCAAAACATAAAACACGTTTAATTATATTTGAAGCTACTTGACCACTCCATTACACATATTGATTAGCTCTGCTCATCAGTGCACTGTAAAAACAAAGAATGCTGCTCTGAAGTATAACTGGTTCTCTGAACTGAAAACCTGCACTAGTGGTAAGACAAAAGCGTATTTACCACAGTACTTAATTGCTGTTGAAGCTGACGAGCTCTAGCCTTAGAGGAGCAGAGGTAGGTGGGTGACTATGTAAAGCAGTAGTGAGTGCAGAACAAATCACAAGCCTGAAGATATTGCAAAGGCCTTCCACAATGAGAAAGGAAATACAACAATGTTTTTTTGCATTTTGTTTTTTAACAGCTGTTACTCAACTTAGTTATCTGCCATCCAGATTCATTTTTGTTCATTTCTCTATTGACAGAAACCAGGGCAGTGTCCCATAAACTGAAAAGAGGACCCTGTCCAAAAGGTGACCGCTGTGTTCCCCTGCTCCTTAGTACCAACAGCCAAGCAGCAGCTGCTCCCCAGTAATTTCATGGATTTGCCTGCCTTCTGCTCTTGTTGGAAGAATATTTTCACATCAATCAACACATGCAACCACTTGTTTTTTAGAAGTTACCTATTAAGGAATGTGTGTACATATACTTGCACGTATACAGACATTTGTTATCTATCCTCTCAGGTCTCAGTAAGCCCTGAAGCTCCCACAGTTCTGAAGCAGCCTCCAACACAACTGAGCGAGCAAACCTTGGTACCACTCCCTGAAAGCACATGTGCTCAATGTTTCCTCGTCTCCCTTCTTCTCTCCTCTTTCTATAAGTTACACAGATTCTCTTTGATTCCTCCTATTGTGTGTTCTCCACCTCTGCTGGTTTCTATACGTACACTGATGCATTTTTGCAACATCTTGCAAATATCTTCCCTGTCAACACTGTTCTTTTCACATTAGATTTCCTTTCCTATGAAAATTTCAAATACTTGATAACTATCAACTTTCACACACAGCCCCAAACACAACTCCTCCAAGAATGCAACAAAAAGCGGAGAGACGACTTTTTCTTGCCACCCCTAGAAACCAAACATATTTCATGTGTTTGAAGACAAGCCCTTAGGCAAGTTGCATCAAAGAAACATTTCAGCTAGCTCAACTTTCCCAGGGCTTTCAGAACTTGCTCAGTATTGATTTGAAAGTCAGGGATATTCTTAAGAGTAATTCATTCTTTAGAAGCTGAAATTTTATTTATGTTTCCCAGTGTATTTCAACTTTATTTAGTGAAATTTATTATTGTAATATACATTAGAAGGTACACATTGAAGCATTGTTAAAATGAAGAATTAATCTAGTTTAATTGTAAGTCACTGTAAGACCTACACTGTAAGACCTTCCTTCTACTTCAGAGATAAGAGAGAAACAATTTTGCTCCTTCAGTTTCTCCCACCTGGAGTAAAATACCGAGTATTGACTATGCTAACAGGTAACAATTTCAGTATAAAGCACAAAACAAATTTCCAACTTCTTCATTGGGAGAAGCTGGTATCTCCTGCAAGAAGTAGCAAAAGTGACTGATGAAACAAGCTCTATTGCAAATTGCTAAGTCTGAAAACAACCTAGCATGGAAGAGACCTCCAGAAGGCACCTGGTACCACACCCCCGGTCAAAGAAGGACCATCCTGGAAGTTAGACCAGGTTGCTCAGTCATTCCAATCAAGTTCTGGACAGCTCTAAGGACACGTGTGACAAGTTCTCAGGCAGCCTGTTCTATGCTTGTTCACATTCACTGTGCGTTTGCTCCCACCCCTCAATTTCTCACCCAAATTTCATTTATTGTGATTTGTTCTGGTTACCACTAAAATTACCACAGAGCTATCTCTGAATATCCGTAAATCCTATTTTCAACTATACTTAAACTATGCTATTTCTGTCTAAATAGACTGAGCTATTTCTTGCTAACTAAAGATTGCACGTTCACAACGGGATGAGGGACCAGTATTGAGGATTTCCCTCTCCCAACTTAATGTAGCCAAGACTCAGATTCATGTTTATTTGTACTGCTGCCTTTAACCTTGAAATCTTTGCTACAATCACAAAGCTTCAAATCAATACCCATGCTCTTCCCCAGTCTTGAAATGTGTGCAAACACAGCCAAAAAGAAATGCAGCTTTAAATACCTTTAACAAACTGCAATTCTGCACAGATCCAGAGAGAGGACTTGTGTTCCACAGAAATTTAGCTGTGAATGTGAGTGGGATGATACCAGAACAAGCTGACAGATAATCAGCCTTGCACAGAAGTGCTCATCATTTATTCTTTGTATAGCTGACCAGCTCTCTCAGTCAATTCCAGGTAAGAATCTTTCATGTCAGTCTAGTCCAACTGCACCCCCGCCAAAAGCTAGGCTCAACATGGGTAGAATAAGAGATTTCCATTGTTAATTTGAAATATCATTTATATTTACTGCTTGATAAAGTCTGGTAATCTGTGTAAGTGCTTCTCCTCACCTAGGTTAGCAGCTGCAGCAATTCCCAGATACAGGTTAATAAAATGGATTCACTGACACCATCCTAACAACCACTAGTGGTATTCTCTTTGCACCCATCAGAACAGTACAGTACAGGCAGTTTATTTTTTTCTCCACACAGAACTACTTATAGCCTTTATACTTAAGCTTCAATTCCATATAGAGTCAGAACAAGGTGACAGCTACTTTGGTCTGTCTACTCCAAATACATTTTAATTTAACCCAGTTTGAGAAAGGACCAGGAGACCTAATGACAACTCTAAGTCCAGATTTTTTTTTTTTTGATAAGCAGTGATCAACAGACTCACAAATGAGTATTTTCACAAACTAAAACCAGGCTCTTATGACCACTATGTAGTCCCACTTCATCCAATTAATAAGGACAAGCAATTCATTTAGATTACTTAATGCCACACCATCCAAGGTGCTGGGAATGTTAGAAGGCATAGAGAATTCCATGCTGCAATTTCTTCAGTGGGTCAAGTATAAAAGGGTCAGACAGTTACAGGAAATTGCAATTCAGAAGGAATTCTGCACCACAGAATTTCCGCAGATCTGATGCTCACGTAAGTTGCTCCAGAGAGTACTACGTATTTTTGGTAACTACTCAAGCATTTGCTAAACTAGACTTACTCCATGATCTACCCTACAACAACATATGACCGCCATACTATAACGCTGCTTTTTTTTGTCAAGCTTCTGCATGGCATGTCAGGCAGATAAGCCACCTGACTGGAAAAAAATGGTCCTCGTGTTTAAACAGTTCATTTCTAAAACAACCAACCAACCAAACAAAAAAAAACACAAAACAACAACAACAAAAAAGCCACTGGAATACACATATTCTTCAGTTATAGAAATACACTTATTGCAGCTAGCAGATATTTACCTTGAACATGTAAAATGATAAGCAGGTAGGCTCCAAGCAATCGCTCACAAACTCTTAGTCGAGTCATTGTTCACTTCTAATCCTTCCTGTGCAAGGCAGTGGCCCTTCTGCTTGACAAACGTTGAGCTTAGTCTGTTCGGTGAAGCCTACTACCAGATTTGGTGCTTGACTGCAAAGATGATTTTGCGATTTTTCGAAGTCTGTTTCCTGAAAGACACAGTAAAGCAAAATGTTAAATCATTACTTGCATTTCTGAAAATAGGTAAAAAAAACTCACGATACTTCACTGCATTGAGCATAACTAGGTTGCTCAAATAATTAAAAAGGCATATATTTATTAAGATTAATAATTGAAAACATTAGTTGTTTTTACCCTGAAATATACTTGGTAATAACCAGATTCACAGCATTTTTTTTAATATTCAGATCGAAATTGTTAGATTTGTTAACTCATTAGGTACAGCCATGTATTTTAGACTTTTATACAGCTAACATAGGTAACATTTAATAGATTAATGTGCAAAAGTTAATGTTTAAAACCTGTTTCCTTTACATGAATTAAAGTTCATATTCATTATTTTTCATAAGGAAGAATTCAGCAGGGTTATTTTCTAAAAGAACAACACATTTTGCTTCCAGCTGAAAAATGCTTGCAAAGATCATAGCAACAAAAACCCAGCCTCTCAGCTGGATGAAAACCAAATTTGTACTAAAATACTTAGTTAAGTAATTTACTTACAACATTACTTTAAAGATTTTGTACTATTTCAGAAGACAAAAAACAAACAAACCGAGTAACATTTAACATCGAACAATAAAGAATAAATTTTATTTAGTATCAATTGTATTCTAATCCCTCTTCTTGGAAACTAGCATGTTATATCGTGTTTGCTGGAGAAGACAAAGTTGGTCCAATCCACAGCATCAACAAAAATTTGTTAATAATGTTAACTGCAATTCAAAGTCCTGGTATCTTTCCAGTTTCATGTATATAACCCCAATTCCCAAAATATTACACTATCATGTGTGCACATAATTTGCTCTGAAATTAAACGGAGTTGTTCTCATTCTGCGGACAAGCACACAGATAAGACAGTCAAACTGAAAAAAAATTACTTCTTTGGACCACAGTGGTCAAATACTACTCATCAATTCAGTGCATATTCGTGGTCATGTTCTGCTTAATAAACTTTTTACAGTGATTAACAAAGGAAGCGTAATTAAGCCTCAAAAGACTACAGAGCAGCTCACACACCTAAACAGTTAAGAGAAACGAAAGCGGTTTTGCAGGAGGAGGAAGAGGAGAAGAACCCTGATTCTGCCTCTCTCCGGCCTCTTGTTTCAGTGGGCCTGACCCCCTGACCCCTGTCAGCCTGGCGCTGCTCATGAATGCAAACACTTGCATTTGTGCAAGGATGTGCTGCAATTACTGCTGGTGGCCGCTTCCACCATAAATAACTCAATCTGTCTGCTGGTGAGACCCGAGAACTTTTAATTTTAATTAGTGCTTCAGAGGCATTTGCCATGGAGGGAAATTAGCGGCAGAGCCGGGAGGTGTCTGTCACTTCAATTGCGGCAGGGAAGGGGCATGCAGCCTCCGACCCGTGCCCTACTTTTCACACATCTCTGACTTCTCCCTAATGAAGCAACAAAGCGCTTGGGCGCTGGCAGCCGCGGGGTCCGCTTCGGACAGGCCGCCTCCGAGCTGCCGTGCTGCGCCTGGACACGACCACAGCAGTGGTGTTTGCCATGAGGGAAGGCAGGTTGTCCTATGGTCAGGCCGTATTTACAACAAGACGCCTTGCAAACATCCTCGAACACTCCTAGCTGCAAAATAAACTTCCTCTCCAGGCAAAAATGAAAGCAATGTGGTAACAAAACTATTCTCTCTTTAGCATTTCACAATCAAAAGAAATATAACCGATTCCGACAGCTGAAGGGGACGTCCTTCTAATTACAAAAATGTCAGGACACCGACATAAAACTATATATTATTACTGCAGTTCCTGTTTCAGTTGTGATGAACTTCAATCCTCAATAAAACACATAGATGATATGAGCGGCCAACACCTTGTACATAGTTAAGCAAAGGTTTAATTTACAACACCATTGTAGCAGTCCATCAAGGAAAAAACCCTCTAATAATCTGATTAAGGTGCATTTAAAAATCATTTCTGCACTTGTTCATGCAAATTTCTGTAAGTGCCACCTATTCTCACTGTCTTTCACATTTCAAGAGGAGGAGTGTTTG
This sequence comes from Aythya ferina, assembly GCF_964211825.1. Taxonomy (NCBI): domain Eukaryota; kingdom Metazoa; phylum Chordata; class Aves; order Anseriformes; family Anatidae; genus Aythya; species Aythya ferina. The sequence goes on along the minus strand of NC_140302.1, from coordinate 9,605,855 downwards.
AAACTTTCAGAAAAGTTTACATACTGCACAACACAGTACGCTACCATAGCATCAGGAAAAAATTGAAAAAAAAGACCATTTTAAGGCAATTCACTTCCAATTTCATGGTGATTTTAGTTTCTGAGAGACAATCTAAGAGTTTTCAAAAAATTTTGTCCAACCCTGTAGGATATAATGTTCTCAGCTTAGAACCCGTATTTTGTACCTGGGTCCTCCTTTCACTAATATTTCACTTTTCAGAAGACAAATACGTATAAATATATACATGAAAGTGTATGTAATAAAACGACAACAGGAACAAATTTTAATTCCCTATTTTTAAATACTCTAGTTTTAGAATGCTTATCACCACGTAAAAGAATACATCAAAAAATGGAAACTAAAACCCAGCAGGACTGCAATTCCCTTCTGTTCCCCTGAAATCCATACATGATATGACTTCACGTTGTTACTTGAATTATCTTTCTGTAGTGTCAAACATTGAAGCATCAGGTTTGCTGTTAGCCAGGAAAGCCCTGCAGCGGGTTTAAGGCCTTGGTAGATGGGAGCTACAAATATTGCTGTACTTACAGCTGCAGTGACGATGTCTTATGGTGCGGCAGGGAAACTTAAGCCACAAATTTAAAAACCAAACAAAAACCAACAGATTTAGAATAAAGTGCCACAACACAAACTACGAGAACATGTCCTGTTCTATTGCCCACACTTCAATAGCAACAAATGAATGTCAAAAACCTGATGTGGGCAGGCTGAGGCAATTTTTTCAGTAACCACACTAACATCCAACAAAGCTTCTCTGCCACAGCTATCATACACGATTTGAGGTGTTTCTTATTCATCTTTTGAGCTGCTCTTCCTTTTTATGATTTCAGCTTCTGAGCTAAGCTATGAGAATTAGTTCAACAGCCTATGCTGTTCCTTCTCAGGTGAGGAAACTGAAAATATTTAGTTCTTAACATGACCTGGTACTCTGATACAGCTATATAGTTCAACAGATTGAAAAAACAGACTGTTTTAAAACAGACTAGTTGTTCTAGCAAACACCATACCCCAAAGAGTGGTTGTTATGACCTTCGTCTGAGAATATCTTTAATTAAAACAAGACAAAACAACAAAAAGTCCATTTGACAGAACTGAAGGGGCCACAGCTGCACCTCTTCAAAGTTGTTCCTTATTGATGGGAATCCAGAAAGTCTGCAGCCATGCTGTAGCACACTGAGGTAAGTAATAGCTGGAATTTCTCCCAAAACTGCCTGGTATTAATAGTCTAGAATGACACAAATAAATGAGCACTTCAAATGTGTTAAAGCACCAATTAACTGCTGGAACATCGGTCTGCCAACACAGTAATGCTGAAGAACTTCAAAACCACAACCCAATCAGTTGTTTTCAAACTCCTCAATGTCTATTTTTTCTGTTATAACCATGAAGAAGTATTCAACTATAATCTTTCAGAAAGCAATTTATTCCTAAATCGTAAAGCCTGATTTGTCTACAGTGGAATTTATTATCTTTCTTAGAAATATTTTATTGACGATAATGCTTTTGTTATTATAACTTTTTTTTTTTTTTTTTGAAATTGGAACTCAGCTGTGAATTTATGAACCAGCATGGGCATCTAGCCCTACGCTCTGTATGACTCCAAAAATACGAAGCAAAAGTGCACAAGATTTGTTGTATGGTCTGAAATGATTTTAGAAGTAGGGAATCTAGTTGTAATTGTTCTTTAGATGTGGCTCTGTAATAGTTTTAACAGCATGATCCCCAAACCAAATGAGCCGCACTATCCCAGATTTTAATAAAGAATGATAGTGCTGAACATAGCAACAAAGACAGTATTGTAAAAAGGGAATTTATCTTGTAAAAAGGGAATGTATCAAAAGAAACATCAATCTCTAACTTCCCAAGAATTAAAACATCAGGGAATGTATCAAAAGAAACATCAATCTCTAACTTCCCAAGAATTAAAACATCAAGTCCATTTCAACACACAGGATATGTTTCAAAACATTTGCAGCAGTACGTACAGTACCAAGTAAATCTGTTTGGCAAAGCAAAACTGGAAAATATTAGATGTAGCCCCTATGTGTAATGGGTGCAAGACGTGGTTGAGGTAATTATAAGCATGCTGCCTCAATCATACATACAACTTTGAGGTTGCACAGAATGCTGGAGAAACTGGATTGTCAGTCTAAGCCAGCATACAACAGCAACTTTTCTATTACAACTATTAGAGCTTTAGAAAACCTGATATGGTGCTATAATTATTGATTTGCATGAAAAAAATAACAGTAAAGAATTCACTACAGAGCAGACAATAAGTAGTTCTGAGAAAAGAGATTACAACCACAGTTCAAACAACATTCAAAGACCTGGATTCAAGAGTATTTATCAACTTTCATTACAGAACTAAGCACAAGGAGTAGAATGTTGATAAGCCACACTGGCTAACATGAGTTGTCAATTCAGTTGAGTGTTGTTTCTATGCAGGACTTGGATCACATGAAGAATCGAAGCATTGGGACTGGAATAAAATACAATGGCACGACAGTGGCAAAGTTAAACATATAAGGAAGAATTTCTTCTCTGTGTAGCCTAGGAATTCGTGCACAGGAGACAGCTATAACCAAGGACTTGAGTACACTAACTGAATACCTCATGTCAGAGACACCGGTGAGATGTGGCTAGGAAACAGGCAAACATGACTCTAAGACCGTGCAGGAAAATTTTCCAGAGGAAACAGTAAAGCATGAACAGCACTGTACAAGAGACAATACAACTGATAAATTCAGCATATACCTAGAAGGACTGATAATATTATCTGGAGAATGGGAAAACCCTATGAATGGAGACAAAAAAAAAAAAAAAAAAAAAAAAAAAAAAAAAAAAGATTAATAAAGTGAAAGTTGGCTAGGAAATAATTACACTTTGGAAATACAAAATATGAATAAACACATGGAAAGATGGGCAAGCATTCAATCTGAATAGAACTACTGGCTCAACAACGATAAGGTATGGATTAGCTATTAAAGTCTGTTTAGATCAGAAATTGGAAGACAATTTCTGAACCCTGGTTAGGTTTTAGGGAAGACTGTTAAATAGAGTCCAAAAACTTAATTTCTCTGTAGCTTATAAAGGCCACCATCTGATCTAGGTGCAGGTGACGGGAAATGAACAAACTGATCTGAGAGCCCTTCCAACTCCATGTTCATAGAAAGGGCTGTAGTTAACTTCAGTCAATTCCACAACAACAGGAAGTTTAAATGTAAGTTTCAGGTTCTGTACTGGCATAATTTTGTCAAATACTCGTACAGGCCTATTTTCCTCAGACTTTTAAAACAACTCTCTATTATTTTATTGCAAGGCATGCCTTCACAAACTATTTAGAAGTGTAGAAGTTAAACATAGGTAGTACAGAACTAGTTAAAATGTTTTTCAAATATGATACCTTAAAAAAATGAAGGTAAAACTGCTAAAATCTATTAAGAAATCATAGAGTCAATGGAGAAAAAAAATACTGAAAGCCAGTTGTCTGCATGGCAGCAACAAAAACTACTCCAAAGAAGGCCGTTTTTGTTTAGGTGCTAATTTGTGCAAGTCCGCAAAAATATTCCACTGAACTGCAGATTATATTAATCTAAAACTATTAGTGACTGCAAAATTTAAAAACTAAAAAGATTGTTTAAATTATTTCCACGTTCTTTTTACCTTCACAATCTGCTACAAAATTTGAAATATTAAATGAAGTGTGTGTGCATTATACACTCCTTGAGACTGAAATGAAGAACATATCTCAGTGCTATGCAGAGAATATTTATAAACGTGTTTATAATGCACCTACTGCAATGGTGGATTTGTTCATCCAAAAACCATAAACTCTAACAATTACCTTCTGCAGCAGTGTTAACATTCTTAAGAAAGGACTTATTTGTGAGCAGCCGGAAGAGAAGTCACCAAAATCCACCCTGGGCACTAACAGAAATCCTACAAAAGGAAGATTTCACACTGCTCGCCAGAAACAAATGCGTGTATTACTGCAGACTTTAGAAAGCAAACTACTGAATTATGATATATCTGTCCGTTTCACAAACAAAGTTGTTAACCATGGAGAAATTAAAGCATAGCTGCTTTTTACCATGCCCAGCACAATTAGGTAATTGGGGACGCCACTCAATGGACTCCTGAATGCCCATCTTACTGTTATTCTGGAATTCCAATTAACTGCTACAAAGTTTCTGCCATTAAATTAACAGTAATGAAATTCACTAAACTTACTTTCCCAGTGCCATCAGGTATTCACACATATCCTTGTGTGTTATAAACATGACGCATTCTGTTATTTGAACATATTCAAACAGGATCTCACTACACAGTTTTTATTCATCTTGACCCAGTTTCCCTCTTTCAACTGCACCATTTTCGTGATTAGCTGGCTGGGAGCTTCTGCACTTAAGAGAAGTGGCAAGTGGATACCCAGGCTCTTTCCTACCACAGAAGGCATTGATTTCTGCTATTCTACTAGAAGCTATCGCCCCTAACTGGTTTTTAGTATCTGTTTATCGATTTTGCTAGTTCCTTACTGTCACGCCAGTCAATGCAAGTTGGAGAAAAAAGCCATTAAAATTGTTACAAATTTCACATGTCACTATTGAAGATATTATGTGGTCATACTACACTGCCTATGAGACCTAGAATGTACTTCGGTTCTGAGCTGTATTTAATACAAATAAGACACCTAAGCTGGGGATGGGAACATCCTTACACTACATTTATTTCCATTTAAAAATGCAGGCATGGACCTAAAGTCAGGGCCAGTACCTTCAGAAATACAAATGCTTTTATCAGAAGGTTTTCAACACATAACATCCCTTTCAGCATTACAAAGATGATTAATGAATGTTTTAACAGCCTTACAGTGTTTTTTTTGTTTGTTTGTTTGTTTTTTCCTTAATTTAAGAACAATTGCTCATTAATCTATGTCAAAAAAGAAAAAAACAAACCAGAGAAGTGACAGGGCAAAGTTTATTACGCTCGGTCTCGTGGTGTTAGCCCGCTGCTGTTACACTGCTGGCTTTTGCCCAAGGCAGATAAGGGGCCTCCTGGCCACCTTGGGTGTCCCAGTGAGGACAACCACGCAAATCCCCCGGTGCGGGGTGAGTTCTCCAGCACCTGGACTCTGGTTGGAAGTTCTGGCACCCATTCTTTGTTTTGTGGCGCTTTTTCCTGGTGACTGCAGCCAGCCTCTGGCCAGGCCTGTAACTGTCTGCAGCGGAGCCCAGCCGCGACACGCAATGTGGCCTGGCCACAGCGCAGTTACCACACGAAAAGCACCGCTCTGATGTCAGATTTGGTGCCGAGAAGAAAATGAGAGCAATGCATCTGCGACGGGCCGATCCTCCCCCCAACCTCCATTAAAGAACTGACTGGGAGCCCTCTCCGCTGCCCCCATCCCCTCCCCAGACGCCTTCCGCAGGCGGTGGGCTTTCTGCGGGCCTGCGGCCGACTGCCAGCTGCAGTGAGCACCGCAGCCCCCGGCCGGCCCTCCCTGTGCAGCCGCGGGCGCCCGGCAAGGCTGCGCGCAGACTTGCTGGCTCCAGCACCATTGTCCGCATGGCTGCCCCCTGCCCCTCCGCAGCGGGGATTAGCATGGTGTCACCGGCTTCCCCTCGGCCGCCAGCCTGCTCCCCTCCAGAAGACCTTCCCAACAACATGGTTTGGGGTTTCTACTTCTTTTTTTTCTTTTCCCCTCCCTTCTCAGATTGTCTCCATCTATCGTCTTTTCCTAGTCAAGACTTCCCAGAACTAAGCATGAAATAAAGTGCTCAATAACCATTGCTGACAAGGCTCAGAAATACCCGGCTGAATAGAGCAGTAATTAGCAAGGTCACAGGAGTCAACTTGGCAATGCTGCTCATAGCGCCTTTGCTCTTCACACTAAAGTGTGTGAAATCAACTGCTATAATTTTACTTCTTATTTTAAATGACATGCTTCCTAAACAGAGTGAGTAGCAAATAATTTCTGGTAGGAAGCAGCGGAATGGAGACCTTAAGAAAGCCCCTTTCCTTTTAGTTATTCCTCAAGATGGAATTTCAAGTTGAGATCAGGAGGGAGCAGGCAGAAAGCATTACTGACCAAACCCCCCAGCTGCTGGTAGCGACATCTTCAACACAGGAATCTCTGCTGCCTACCTGAAACTGCAAATACTTCTCCTCTGGTATCTGACCAAGACACCAGTGTCCCTTGTAATGCCAATGACATGTGACCAACATTAGAAAAAGGTCAACAAAAGAGTATTTCAGGAGAAGCAGACTGCTTGCCTCAAACTGCATAAACTGTCAACACAAATACTTTTTTGTTAAGCTACCCTTAGAGGTAATTGATGTCCAAATTAACTCACAGATCATTTTGTGAACAAGATAAACATAGCAAACGCTACTTCATAAATAAGCCACATCATTTTTTAAATCATCAAACTCACTCCTCATTGCTATGCGAAAGAGAAAAATTTTTCTTTACTAATATTTACTTAATACAAACACAAAGAGACGAGGCTGACAAGCTCAACATCATCACAACTTGCTAATACAAAATGCGTCTTGGCAAGGTAAGCCTTACTCCTCATTTTCCTCACATGCTTGCCATGCCCATGGAAGCACCATAGCCTGCTGATAGGAAAAATTTTCAGGATAGCTGCTCTCACAAATCATTGTAGAAACAAAGCACAGTTATTCTCAAAAGCGTAGTCTCTGTCAATCTTCCAAAGAGGTCTTTCAATAACTGCACAGGCTGAATAAAGAAGTGGTAGCTGCTGCTCCTTCAAACTCCTCTAACACAGATGGGGCAGGGGAAAAGTTTTTTTTTTTTTTTTAAATATACTTACTACAGAAACAAGATTTTAGGTATGTACTTCACAAGTGACATGTAACTCTCAAGTCTGCTATCCCTGTTAGTTACATTGCCCTTCTAACTTTAAATTGCTGAAACACGCCCTTTTAACCTCTTCTCATAATTCTCTTGAGTTACACGAACAGTCAGCTAGCAGCCCTTCTGTCAGCCCTGAGCCTCGACACTCACCCTGGAAACTCACATTAGGGTATTTTTAAGAGGTTACAAGTTCCAGCCACAAAACATGAGGAGGTGACCACCTCCACAGTGAGGGCACAAGAAGTGAGCAAGCATTGTTGGTGGCAAGTCTAGCATAGCCTAAACCAGAATCACTGGCAGTTTAAATTAATATGCTGGGCTCTGAACAGCTGCAGCGATGAGCTGGCACATGCTCAATACTGCCTCAGAGGCACTGACCTCCAGCAAAAGAGCACGGTGGCCGGGGGTAGCAACCTCCCAAGCCCTCACACCAGCAACTCCTGGGGCTTGCGAGGACAGCCCTGACACATACAAGGAGGTTAACAAAGCTTCAGCAGGCGCAAGCAGAAAGGAGGGCAGGGGGTTAAACACCAAAATCCTCCTGAGAACAAGCGTTCTGTAATTACAACATTCATTATCTAACCTCATACTTTCCAAGTTCTATGCAGTTCTCATTAGCAGAGTGATAAAAGCTCATACACAAAGCATGCCATGCTCACGTACAGAGTTATTTCACAATACTGGAGGTATTAAATTAGATGTCTATACTAAGAAAGTGCTTCCACAGTACAAATCTAGAATTAATTCTGTGCTACATTCACTTTCTACTTTTATCCCCCGTGCTTAGCTTTTAATTGTGAAGTATGCATGGAAAGCATGACAGCTTTGGGAGAATTTTCCAGGACTGGATGAATGCAGCTGAGCCTCTCTGACCCTGTTAGTATTCTAATAAGGTATTCTGCAAGGCTTGCTGAGATGAAAATGAGAGTTTAACCTCGATTTGCTTAAACTCTAAGTGCACTGTAGATTCGCTTGGTTAAGTAACTAGAGTAACAACGTGTCACACAAACTACTCCTCATAAGTTTGAACAATGTACTTTCATCGAATATGGCTTCAAAGACATTTCTAAATCCAAACACTGTAATCTTTCAATAAGCAGACAATGACAGAGTTCAAAGGTAATGTTTATACTTCAACAGTTATAGTCCCCTATTTCCTTTCAGTGAAGTGCTAAAGCAATACTGTTAGCTTTTTTTCACACAAAATTCACTTAAAACAAACACACAAGGAGCACGATTGGAAAGCACAGTAAGATTAAAATATTTAAACTTACAGTTTAATAGTTTTATTATTAGTATATTTCCCATTAGTACTCATGAGATTACATCACTTCTTTTTCTTAGTGCAAACAGGTTATTTTAAATATACCAGGAAAGGAGTTATTCCCCAGTCATTCAAGATCACTTTCATGTAACCACCACATCCTGCCTTTTTCCACGTTACTTCTGTTAAGGCAATGAGCACATTTAAGTCACATAATCCTTCCACATCTCCACTATCAAAACCTTCTTTCTTTCATGATCCTTTATCTTTCACTGATCACCTCCTAGTTAGTGCATAAGTTACTTCGTATTTCAAGGATGAACCTCCCCATCCTTACACACACTTCAACGGTCCAGTGCATTTGCACCACAGAAACAGTCCGTAAGCATACCTGACTTTTTACTACCATTTTATACTGCAGTAAAATAACTAGACACCTGTCTTATAAAACTGAAGTCAAGGTTTAACCTAAGCTCCCCTCCACCCCTGGCTTTAGTTGTAAGTAAATAAGCTCTTTTCAGATAACACTATCAATATATAACACTCTATTAATAATTTATTTTTCTCTGTAAGCCAAAGAGCAGGAAGTAAGATTTATAGTCTGCTCAGAGACTGCCACAGTCCTTTAGGAACAAACAGAACACAAGACACAGCACCGGTTTTATTACTGGTCATTACAGACAATCTCACACACCAGCTGTGCCATAAACATCTGAACTTTCTGTTTTTACCAACTCCTGTGAAAGTGAGAGAAATTCATATTGTCCTACGCACGATGTACTTAACTTCCCCAAAACTGCAGCTATAGGTTATGGAGGAACTACTGTCAAGGTGAAGAACTCCATAGAGGCCTCGATGATGAGAATATAAACCGAATCTACGAATGGGAAGGAAAAAAAAAAAGCCTTAATAAGGCATAAAGGAAAAGAAGAGTGGAATCATTGCGATGATAATAATATTGGTTGTCAAACTACTACTTTCAACACTCAATGTAAACATATAAAAAAAAAACAACAAACAAAAAAACCCAACCCTTCAGAGCATTCCCAGCAAAGAAACATCTTGTTGTTGACAGATCTAGATACACATACTGGAAATATTTAATATCCAATCTCCTAATTCTTTCTTCTTTGTTTTCATTCTTGGTTTTCTTTCTTTACAGCAAGATCAAGTATTGGCATCACCTGCTAAGGTGAAGCAGAGAGCAACCCCCCACTTTACCTTCACCGTGGCTTAGCTGTACCAGTGATCTTCAGTATAATTGTCTAAGGGTTGAGGGTCACCGGCCCCCATCCCTCTCACCTGCAAAACTTAAAAGACATTCTTCACACCTCAAACACCAGGCTGCGCCACTGGGACAGGTCTGCCTGGTAACAGGTACTCCTTCCATTACAGCTGACTAGAGCAAGTATGACAGATGCAATGAAAAAATTAAGTATTACTGGCAGAACTCAACTTGCTGCTGGAAAGAACCATGTACGAACCCAATCCAAAACCTGCGTTTGCATCGAGTGTCTGTGACACAACAGTTGCATGCAAGCACTCCACAGAACTGCTGGATAGAAGAATGCTCAAGCACATGATGCTTGTCAAGCAATTCATACTGACTTTCAAGTAAAACACAGCTTGCTTCTGCATCATGAAATAGCCCCAAATCCTATTCTTTCAATATATATTTCCTCTCATCTCTACCACCTGAAATCCTCCAAGTGCTTAAAAGTTACTGCAAGCTCTAAAAGTTTTTTGTATCAAGAAGTCTAACAAAGGGCATCCCTGATTTCTGAATTTATTCACATTCTCAAGATAGAAACTAAAAAAGACAATTCCCATGCAAAACAAAATTACTTTAACTGCTTTAAGAAGTTGTCAGCAGAGTCCTCTTTCCTGTTCGTAATTTTATAAGTGAAGTAACTTCAGAAGTAACTTTCTGAGGGTAGGAAAATTCAAAAAACAGCACAACGGTATCATTTGCTAGTAGAACAAAATAGTGCTGATTATTTCTGCCTCTCGAATGGAACAGGTTCATTGGCAGTGCTCTTTGAACTTTCTAGATTATAAAATTGCATCAATGTTTGTAAATTGTTTTGGATGTGGTCCACAAAGAGGTGACAAGGGAAAGGATAAAACTGGGTAAAAACTTGTGTTTCAGGGCTGGTTACTGTGACTTAACTTAGCCATACAATAATGTAACGAGAATTATAACTGATTAGTCAATTTAAATCTGTGAAGGGCAAAGAAAGGGTTACAGGAAAACCTCAATGAATGGAAATAGTTTTTATTGTGAAGAGTGTAAGCAATTATTTTTGGCAGACAGAAGAAGTCATCATTACTAAACCATGTCTAGCAAATGCAGCACAGTATCTTGTAATGACCAATCCTTTGTCACTTCCCCAGTATTTTTCCATTCCCTTCTTTTTTCTGTGACAGTTTTTAAACATTTAGAAGAGTATAGAAAACAAAACCAGTAAATGAAACACTGTGGTATTATTGCACAGCTCCGCTGCAGTATTTTTACACACCTCTGCTGAAGAGGCAGATTAGTCCTATTACCTTACCGTGTCCTTAGGAGGTCAAGAAACAGTGTTTTGGGCAAGAGTATAAAACCCAGAGAACTGTTAGAACTCTCTTTGTCCAGACGTCCCACTTCTTTCATTTCTTCTGCTGCAAAACATACCTATAACACCAATATCCACAGAGGTGCTACTCATCATGACTTTACCCATCTACCCCTTTAAATCCATTCAAAATTTTAGTCTCTACAACAGTTTGCAATAACCGAATACCACTGCGTAGCTCTGCCCTACATTTAAAAACAAAAACTCACAAACCTAGAAACTGATCATTAATACTAACACCTTCACAAATGTTCTTGATAAGCAATCAATTGGTTGCCACAAAGTACATGAACATGCCTTATCCAAACTCCAGTTTGACAAGAAAACTGTACAACTTCTTCCCTAATGCGTAGAATCATTCTACTACTCACCTCCCCCAGGACAGCGTAGGACATAGAGCAAGCTATTTTTGTTTATCCACTCTATCAGAAGCACAGTTTCAATATTCTTAATATTCTAGCACAGAGAAGCAGCACAGCATATCGAAGACATGCCTCCCAGACAACAGACGTATAAATGCATCACATGCCACATTATAACTGCTCCCCTTAGATCTGACATTCAAGCATTTGTACATAAGCAGAATTACAAGTTCAAAATTAAAAAAAAAAAATCTTTTCAGATGCCTTTTTTTAAGTTTCCAATCACTGAAACAGTATGCTTTATTTTTGTGAGACTTTATGCCCACAGAAGGCTTCAGCTACTGTTAATGTGAAAGCTTTTCATATGCTTTATCTGACAACTGAAGCAACCCATCCTTCAAAAACTAGCACTTTGAAGCTACATGTCTGAATAAGTACAAGCATTTGAACACCTTGGAGGACCTTCTGTACAACTTCACTGTTGAAACTGATCATCTCATGACCCCTCTAACGTTACTCTGTCTCCAACAGATTTGCATTTTCTATTAGTGTGACCAATTGCAGACCTTTAAAACCTGGGTGTACGATGCCCTGTATCTATCAGAACATGGAATAATCCATGCATAACTTCCTCATTACTGTAAGCAAGCCGCAGCTTCCAGGAAACTTAAACTAAAAAAAGTCACGAGCATTGAAGCTTCTGTTTTTTTCAGAAGTCTGTACACAAAATACACAAATGTAGGCAAAAGCTTATGCCCTGTCCCTGCCTCCCCCCACATGACTATTCTCCTAATACACATATTAAATGCTCTTCCTGACAACTTTTCACAGAGGCAAAACCTCTGAGGATTGTGTAAAACCAAGTCCTTGGTTCTAAATCAGCAGTCAGACTTGTGCACTCACAATGTCACAGAAGATAAGGCGAAGAAGAAGAAGATCCACTAGGTCAGCTTTCTGCACGCACTGGAGGTGGCAGTATCCAGGCTCCCAGGAAGGGACAGGTACCAGGCCAGTTCTGGCAGGTCACTCACTCTTCATCAAGGTGACACAGGCTCCCACAGCTCTCCAAACGCAGCTCTGCCATCACGTTTCTAAAACTTGGCAGTGAGGACTTCAATGTCTACATCTCTATTTCTTATCTATTGTAATGTTTTAATATTTTACAACCACCTGCCTTACTACTTTGATTAAATAAATGCCTACTGTGACAACACTGAACTCGTTCTAGTGAAGGCAGCAGCAAGGCTTGCCTCATTTCCACAAAAGCAAATATTTGTTTGCTCATTCTACCTGAATAGTTACGTTTTCCTTCCTTAAGTTCACACTAAATAGATCAAGTAACCTTTTCCTTCATCACCAGTCATTCTACAGTTGTGTACTTCCTTTATTTTTTTCCAAGTTATATAATCTTGCATTTTTCCTGTTAGCTTGCTCTCAAAATTATTAAGAAATACAGCTAAATTAGTGTTACCTTTTGGCAGACAGCCACCTCATTGGCCTTTTTTTTTTTTTCCCCTTTTTCAAACTATTCCATTATGAAAATTGAGTATTTTTATTCCATTTTTATTAACTCAGTTACAAACAAGCAGAAGTGGCTTAGAATCTAGAGCTGCCATGCAGACTGGCAGCCACAGCTGCTCATGCAACAGTTGAGCCAGTGTGTTTTACATCTGTTTTTCCCTATGCACACACATTACCATCCTAATACTTGGTTCATGTTATTAGAAGTAACTACTGCCATAATCACAAGTCACTTCAACAAAATGTACATGGAGTAAATTGTTTTAAGAGTAACTTGCACCATCAACAGACAATTCTCCATTCTACGTATTATCAGATTATCCTGTTTCTAAAAAATAGCAGTATATTTAAACTAAATGGCATATGACTAACCAAGCCATGAATATTTACTGCCTGATTATTCAGATTATATTCCACTGTCGGTATTTTAACAAAGAGGAATTTCAAAACATGATATTTAGGTTTGAAAATAATGAAATTACTCAAGATCCTTAAAACCTGTACTGCGTTGTAAGCAAAAAATATATTTTAAGGACATGATAAAAATACGCCGCCTTTACCAAGACTTGGCTACAGTTCACATTTAATATTTTAAAGGATATCACATGTTTACATTAGAAATGAGGAAACTAATTATTTCCTATCACACTTTTTTTTTTTTCCTCTTTTGGACATTAAGGATGTTATACAAGGACCCTTATCTAAACTAACCTTAGATTTTGCTATTGTAACAGGTAACTGTTTATTACTTTAAAATGCATTTTAACTGGACTCTTATATTTATTTCCATGTAATTCTGTTTATAAACTCTAACACTTCAGAAACATTTCACCTAACATTTCATGAAGCTTACCATAATGTTAGCAATTTGGAATCTCCGGAGAAGGACATCCTTAACTTTTAATCCTAGCTCAGGGGATCCTAGTCCATATCTAATATTTTAATGTTTCAAAACAGTACCATCATAAATAAGTGTTTATCTGCTTGGTTTTGCCTTGGGGGAGTAGCAAGACAAAACCTATTCTTCAAATGAAAACAAAACAAGCCGTGTTATTGTTTAGGAGATAACCACATCTTACCATTCTTAATCTAAACAGCAAGTCAACAAATAAGCAAAACAGAAAGCTGTGTATGTTTCTAATCGCACATTCGTGTTACTATCTCATTGCAAAATATTAATACATTAATATAAATATCTTCAGATTGTATGGTAAATGCATTTCCTATGTACTTCTCTCACCTTAAATTCTTTAATTAATTTTCCATCCTACCATAAATTCCCATACTCAGATACAGAAATAAGACAAAATTTAGTCTCCCCTTACTACATAGGAACTTGCCCAGATTTCTTTGAGATATGCTACACTTTCAACAGTAGCTTCTGAGCCTGACAGGTTCAATGTTTAAAAATAAATAAATAAATAAAGGGACTGTAGGACAGTATAACGTGATCTTCCTGAACCTGGCAGTCCAGGTCCAGCAGGGAAGGTTCTTAATTTAAGCTGTCTGAGATTGAGATGGTCATGCTACTCACACAACCTGGGCTAAACTAGGACAAGTGGGTTTAAGTAGTGCCAGGAGGATGCTGACCGAGCCATAATTTACTTTCCAAAGGACCAGCAAAGTGTGTGACAACATGCTTTAGTAGAGAACAGCTCTGCAGTTGAATCACTGACACTTCCTGTTTTGATCAGCAGATTAAAAAGAGGACACATTTCTAGTTACTCCACTCCTGGAAAATGCTTTCAGCACGCTGACCTGCATTCCCCATTCGTGGTTTGAGCCGGAAGTGGCTGAGCCTGTTTGTTATGGAATTAACTCTGAGCAAATAGTTTGCTGCCAAGGAAATTCAGTGACAGCCACCCCGACCTTACAGAATAACAGCTTCCTAAGTGAATGGAGACCTTGCATAGTCTTGATGGTTAATAAGAAAATCATCACAAGAACATCTCATCACTTGAAGATTTTGTTCTGAGACATTGACGTGTGTCCTACTAAACAAACAAGCTCCGTTCCACGAGCTGAGATGGCTCTACCAACACCACTTTGGGATTCTACAGGCACTAGAAGCTGAAAAGTAGGAAGCTATTCCAAAACCATCAACTGAAGTTACTGGCCAAGCAGCTCTGTATCACAGGCCTTTAATCTTCTTTTAATTATTGCCTTGCTAGAAGAAAGACAAACTAAGGGACTATATCACAGTTTAATGGAAAAAATACATAGAAGCAATCCAAGTTCAGTTTTCAGCACTCTAAAGAAAGCAATGTAATCACACAACCAAAATCTTTATGTTAAATAAAGACACAACGTGATACAGGAGACTAGCTGCAGAAGGTAATTAAGCATACACAGCCATACTGATTAGGTGGAAAACACTAAACTCTATTTCTCCAATTACATCATGCAAATGTTGAAGACTTGCACAGATTCACAGCTACAATTAAAAAAGACGTGTATCCTGCTAAGACATTAAGAGAATTTTGCATTCTCAAAAATAAAGTACAATTAGCTAAACTACAAGAAGTGCCATATTACCATCAGATTCTGTATTAAAGATTAAAATAAACTAGGATTATTCCTCGTCTTGAGATCTTAAAAACTGTCAGACATGTATGATATGCTTCACTGAACCTTAAATCTCTCTATCTCCTCCATGTTAATTGCAACTTTTCTCTGTACACCATCTAGGAACTAACAAACTATGCTCCAATTTTAGATGCTAACATCTTCTTTTATATGATATATATTTAAGATTAAAGCATTCACTTTCACAGAGCTTTATGGGTGTCAAAATAACAAATGGGCTAGAAAAATTCAACTGAAAGCAGGTCACACTGTGAAATACAACACTGCTGATCTCACTCGAAGTATATAAATTGGCTGATCAACATCTGGGCAGATATACTCTGTCCATATCCAGTATTCATATTCTTTCCCTCTTTTGGCTTTTATAACCTTATTTTTTTCATCTTTTGTCTTTGTCACTTGGCTATTGAAATTAAATTACAAGGTATAAAAACAGGAGATAAAGCATGTAGGAACACAAACGACTGGCAAAATAACCTGTTTTTATTTGGTTCTAACACACTCCTTCTTGTTATTTGCATGCTTGTTGACTTACAAGTCCACAATCTTTAGTAAAAACAGGACAAGCTGTGTCAAGATAGTGAAATCTTGTGGTGGAGCAGTGGTGCTATTTTACTTTTTGTCAGATCACCTATTTACTTACGGGGAAACCATAAAACACCTTCCCCCCCATCTATTGCTAATACTATTAAAAAATATAATGGACAAAGGGGAAGGAGTGAGGGCAATCTGTGGAGCTATGGTGTTTCTTTTTTTTTTTTTAATTTAATTTTCAAAGAATACTTAAAAGGGAAATACAGATAGTATCTCAAAGACACACAAAATGAAATTTACTGGTATTCTTTCCATAGAGAGCTCATCTATACTTGGTATCTTCAAACACTCACCTTTCGTCAAATCTCTTATATGAAAGGAATGAGATTTTTTTCATTAAAATTTAAAAGACTACTTGCATAAATATCGTTATCAATTCTAAATGCATTGGGAGTGGGATCACTGAGAACAGTGGGCAATAAAAAACTGTTTTATGATAACCCGACCCCTTACAATTCTCTATTCTTATAAAACCTTGAGATTTAAGCAAACACAGCACATTAATCACTCTTCTCAATAGCAGATGTGGTTCTGGTGTTCAGAGCAGACTGTCTAGGTTAATGAAGCTATTTACTGCTACAAATAGCCCCTAATGTTTACAGCTTCCTATTAGTATGCACATGTTCCCCACAACCTCAGTTCTGAAATTCTTGTAATTACATGGCTGAAAACAGAAACTGTTACTCCTGGTAGGTGAAAGAGTGACCTTACAAGACTGCCACATCTGTAGAGTCCTCCTTATTGATAAGAGAGAGAGAGAAGAGAATTTATGTGTTGTTCAACTGTCTCTGTCATTGGATGAGAAATGATCTGCTCCCTCCCACAGGGAGAAAAAGGGAGGAAATTAGTTTTTGGTCATGTCACAGTACAAAGCCTTTAATTTTCAGCACTACCCTTTACTTTTTAGCAGTACGGAAGTGTGCTACATCTGTCATATTAGTTGCAAGATGCACAGTAGAACTGGCTTTGTAATTACCCTTACTTCAATATGTGGAATATGGATTAAACACACACACAAAAAAAATAGCACTTGCCTGTCTTCTTGCACTGTCAAGCATAGAATAACCTGAGTAAAACAGAAACATGGAAGAAGCTAACATACATCAAGACATGTTCAATGCAGACCAGATTAAGATCTTCCTCACCTGAAGATTGACTACAACTCTTACATTTGCCAACAGAAGTTTAACTTTATACCTTTGTTAATGTGTTTATAGTGTACAGGAAGTTACTACTTTTGAGTAATGAGTCAGCATAAGAAAAATACAGGTTACCTGAATTTAATGCTGATCTTTCCCTTGGAGCTTTTTCTCTAAAATTACACTTCCACAAGAGGATAAATGCCTATATGGATAGGTTATACCTGTCAAATATATGAATTCTGGTTAACCTTCCTTGGTTAGTCTCTGTAAGTGGAAGAGGTATCATCCTGCTTTAAGTGAACTTTATTTTCTTGGAAAGGGGATTAATTTCAGTTTGTAACAGGGGCCACAATCTACAGGACTACAATAATTTGAGACACAAACTTCTTCTAAGAAAGAACAGAGGATAACTGATCAATCTTGGCAGCATAAGTCTCTGAAGCTGTCTCACCTGTTATAAAACCCTGTTTCTACCCAAATGGGAAAAAGTGAGAGGAAGGGCCAACACTATCACATCTTCAACACTGCATGTGGGCATTGCCTAAGTTCTAGTTAAGCAAAACTAGAACAATGAGAAGCTAGATGTATGAGGGCCAGTGATCACTATCTTGAAACAGAGTTAGTGCTGCAGGAGAGAGTTCTGAAATGTGGCAGAAATCGGATGTTTCAGGATGTTTGTACATCTTAATTACATATACGAAAAAAGCTTTAGACACCACAAGGCAGTAAATTTGAAACAACACACCTCCATACCCATCACTCAATTACAGGAATGACTGAGTTATCAAGGCAGTGGAATTTATCATGAAAAAACATGTTATTAATAGCAGTAATAATAAAAAGGACAGCATAATAAAATTTTGTACCCATCAAGCACTATGCCAGAAGACAAGGTGCCCAACTAGCACATCAGTTCGCAGCATAGTCATTTACTTTAACTACAGGATTACTAATAGTTGTGACTGAACAGGTTGCAGTGAACAGAATTTGACTGATATGGTACGGTAACTTTTTTCCAGTATGTCTCCATAAAAGAGGTATCTGTAGCTGATACTGTTTTGTCTCTTTTCATAACTGAAACATTGAACAGAAAATAGTTCAAACAGCTGTTTCAGAATGGCATTAAAAGCTCTGTTATCAGCATAAAAGGCTCAAAAAATTTAAAGGCAAGATAAGGTGGCTATTTATTATACGCATATTTACTCCTGAAACATTCAAAATACAACTTTGCATGCATTTACCTTATCTCAGAATTAGGAAACTGAATGAAACTGTATTGTACTTCAAGCTTCCTCCAGACTGTTTTCATCTGTACTTCCACTTCATTAGTTCAAAGGTGATAGTATGGAAATGCATATTTCTATCAATCTGTAAAACAGTAAGAGAATTTGATTTAAGCGTTATCCAAAGAAATTGTATCGTCAGTTTCTAGTACATAATGCAAACTGCAGAAACTGATAGCCAGAGGTACACAAGCCCTTTGCTATTATGAACTGCCTCAAGAAAAAAACTTCTTAGACACTTGCATTTGTAGTAGTTGTACAGCTGAAGTATATTTGTAAAACACTGATACTAAAAAGCATTTAAATTTAATTTTATTTCTACTACATACACATTTGTCCTAGATGAAGGGAGATGCTTGGGAGGACGGGTGTTAAAAAAACCCTGTGTATTGTTTTCTTTTGAAAATATGCCTTTCTAATCTTTCCCAATAACACTCTGATTCACCTGGCCTGCACCAACCTGATTAGCAAGCCACTAGGTTTCTCCAATTTTATTTGTTTTTAAAACTATGCAACAGATTAGAGGAAGGACACATTGTGTGGTGACACCAATGGAAAAAATAACAACAAAAATGATGCCCAAGTCAATCTTTATTAAACACAGAAGAATCCAAGACTGAAGCCTCACAACACAATTCCACTGGTGTCACCCCATTAGTTCTAGTACACAATGAGCCATATACAGAGAAAAATATAATAATAAAATAATAATATAGTAAATAAAATATAATAATAAAATATACAGAGAAATAAGCAGTAGGTTTATCATAGCTACGCAAAGGTATGACTGTTCCTGGAAAGAAAAAGCAAGTCAAGAAGTTTGGGAAAAAAAGTAAAAATACTGGCAATAGGGTGGGCTTCATTTTTTGTTCATGTTTTTGAACTGTCCTACATCCAAGCATCAGAGGAAAGCAAGGAGCAAGCTCTTACCGTGCATTCTAACAGTCGTAGTAAGCCTGATTTCTGTCAAGTCCCATGGATTTTAAACATTTTCATGGAAAGCTAATTTGGGCTTATCAGCTTTACTACTTAGATTCCAACTCGAGCATATGGCACATATTGCCAGTTCTTCCCACTTTATCACAATGTCACAATTTGTGAATGCTTCCATCATCCAAACCTTTCAGAAATATAAGAGCTTCTAGTCTTAAAACTGCAAAGATAACCCTGAAAGTAACAAATGCTCCAGCATCAGCAACCCAGACGTGCTGTTAAAAAATATACAACCAATCTTATAATCTAGTGATTTAATACCTTATTTCTGAATGTGGAAACCAACAGTACTGCATGAATCATGAGCCTAACATGATTTTTAGCAAAGGAAAAGTTTCAGAGTCCACCTCTCCGCTCCTCTCCTTTCTAAGCTCTGTAAGGACCTTTACCATTACAAGGTCAGGATACTCCTGTCTCCATGTCCATTTATAAGCACTGTTTCTAACACACTGAGGTTTAATAGTCTTGGTAATAAATAATAAATCTGTGTAAAATGGCAACCCGAAACCATCCTGAATATCAGATAGCAGCAGTTCTTAAAGACAACTGTCTCCATGGAGCAGACAGGCTGACACTTGATTGCTATTTCTTCCACGGTAGAATTGGAAAAACATTCTCACCATGCAAAGGTGTTTGTGTAGAATGTTTTTGCTTTTTTTAAAGCGAGTTTGTAAAAAATCTGCAAAATAAATCCATCTCACTCTCTCTCTCATCAAGACTCCAGTTCACCTTCTGTTGGACTCCAGAAGACAGGACTATAAACAGAAAAAGGTCAGTGTGCTTTCTGTTTTTACAACATGGCCAAATCCCCTGTATCTAATATCTGATTATACAAAGACCACTTTGTATTATTTAAAAAGCCTGCTTTGTAAAGGCATTTCTGAACACTGCTAGTCCTTTTTTTTTTTTTTTTTTAAATGATGTCCTCTTTCCAGACTCCCAAACTGATGAAAATTCTTAGTAAATGTTAATTTCTATAAAGTATTCATTGAATTTCTTGATCTTACTCCCATGTATCAGATACCCAAGTTCCCTCAACAAACAAAATGATTTTAGTGAACTTCCTGATTCACATGACTGTGTATGTTCATACTTGAATTCAAATCAGTAGTGCTCTTCAGAAACCCATCTCCCTAAACACCCCTGTTTTCCTTGCTTTACTTTACACAGCAAGGCAGCCTCTGTGCACATGAAGATTTATTTTGAGTATATGTAGATGAGAAAACAAGCTTCAGAAAGCACATCGTAGATGCTCCAACCACTCACAGGAATTCAGCCACAGACTCAGAGGAGGACTGCTTTGAAACAAAACCCCCACAACCTGTAGAGCATGGCTGTCAGGTTCTCAGCACCTGACAGATCCCATTCTCTTAGCCACACTGCTGGGTAATGTGGACACAGACTCTTTCCTGACTCTCTCAATTTCTGCATCAGTTCCAAATTCACGTCTGCCTTTTAAAAAAGGACAACTACAAAAGCTCAGAGATGAGTGAAGTTAATGCTAATTACTAATTTATGAGAGTAACCTCAGTATTCTATTTCTTCAATTTCTTTATCAGCATGCAATGCTACTTAAGAACAAACTGAATTTTATAAAAAGCAATTGACTTAAATATTTATAGTTATCCAAAATGCTCAGCTATTAATGGATTAGTTTTTCAAAATATTTAATGTCATTCTTGATGGCATTTTCCCAGAAGAAATGCTGTTGATAACCAATAAAACTATTTAATAAGTTATTCACACAACTCCATCTTCATTTTATTAGAACTTCATCTACTACAATGGCTGCAAGAAGCACTGACAAATTCAAGAGTACACAGGCTCACAGCACTTGCCACTAGTTACATATTGAATCCAGATTTATCTGAAAACTTTTGCATCATTAAGATTAAGCTTAGGATCTTCATACACTATTAAGTCTGGAATATTGCCCTGCAATCTGAAGAAAAGAAAAAATATGAATGACATTAATATACTGACTATAATATACTAGCTAACCCAAAGAGCTGTAACTTTGCAGTCACCAGCAGGCCACAGGGAACAGTCCAAACACCCAGCACGAGCTGATTTAGCCTCATTTGGCGGGAGGAAGGGCTTTCCTGCTAATGTGGGGCAGGAATGAACAGCCCTGAGCAGGACAGGCAGAACGGAGGGACTTGTAGTGGCAAAGCTCAGAGCAGAAACCAGACTCCAGCTGTGGATTCCTCCTCCTTGTCGTCTTGCTTATCTCTAGGATCAGCTTCCCTTCACAGCAGCTCCCGTTCCTCCAGCTCCAGGGCCACATACAACTCACTCCCCTTACCTGTCCACACTACTCTCAATGAGAAGGAAGTTGCTTGGTGCTTGACTCTCCCTGGCTTTGTTTCTCCAAGTCATTCCTCCTACATCCCCAACTGCCTCACCAGTTTTCATCTCAGTTAACTTTATTTCTCTTAGATGATCTATTCCACATAAACACACCTTTTTTTATCCTGCAGTTGGGGAAAATTGAGAATTATCCTGCATTTTGAAAAGAATCAAAAAAAGGAACCTTCAATGAGTTAGAAATTTTAGAGCAGAACAAAACAGAGGTGGACGAGGGGCTATTCCTATGTGGCTGTAAACATGTAATAGCTGACAAATCTATAGCTGAATAACCACCACAGCTGTTAGTCTAGAAACAGACAGGAAAGGTTGGCACAGTGGAAGCCTGCGAGTGAAGGACAGGAGACTCAGGAGGGCTCTGCCTTTACATGGAAACTGACTTATCATGGATCTTAGGAACAGAAGGGTAAAAGTGCAACTATTTGCACAGAAGTTTCTGTTAAGCTCCTGTAACTCAGGTGTGCATTTTAAATGCAAAATTATGCATATTTAAGGAACACAAGTTTAGAAAGCAATTTTGAAGTAACATAGCAGTTGAAGTAATTCATTGGAATCAAGTACATGATCACAGAAGAATTCATGGGTACAGATGATGGGTTAAAGACCTGTCAATTCATTCCAGCTTCCAGTTACATCTTCCTCACTCCTAAGTAATCCAGCCACCACTGCTTCCCTTCTGCAGGGTTCACGAGTTCAGTCATACCTTTATCACAGTTTATGAAACAGAACTTTGCTTTAATGTTCCTGTGAATTCAGATCACAGGCTTGGGTGATAACAGTCAGAAAACAACAGGGGCAATAACCTTCATCACTCGATACTTGGGGTTTGAGCAAAGGGAGAATGAGGAAATCAGGTGGTGCTGGCAACACGTCTCTGTAAGCAGTGCAGATGGGTTCACAGCCAGCTGATGGTTCTGCTAACAGACAGGAGAGGTCTCAGAAGCAGAGCTAGCCATTCTAGGGTAAAATATAGTCAAAAAAAAAAAAAAAAAAAGGGGGGGGGGGGGGGCTTTTTTTTTTTATAACTCTGGGTATGCATAAAATATAACAAAAGCCCAGACTGTGCCTGTGGAATATGCTTTAGTCAACAGTCTCATGACTGCCACTAGCAAATTTAGCCAGAGCTCCTATAAGCTAGAAACAGTTCAAAAATGGTGATTACACTGCTATGAGAAGTCTACTGTAGCCATGAAATTTGAGTGGAATTCTAAAGGGAAAGCTGCCATAGCAAATTTCCAAATCCTACTTCAAAGTTCACATCCAAGGATATGAATTTCTTAAGGAAAACTTTTTCAATAAATTTACATGTGAGTAAAACCCCACACTACACTGGTAAAGCAAATACAATATTGACTGCAGCACACACTAGGCTTGATGGCTTTGTCAGTGAAACACTGCAGGTATACGAGGATCTTGGAGCAAACAGTCCTTCCAAAATATATGGGACCATTTCATGAAATAAACTGATGCTTAGGTTGAACAAGCTTACATGTATGCAGCCTATAAGCACCAAGTAGCAAGTTGTGAAAGAAGAGCCTGAAAAATGGTACAAGCACATTTATCCAACCATTGAGGCAAGCCAGTTTTGACTGATCTCCTACTTCATTAAGAATATATCTGCATGAAAACTGATTTTAAATTTTAATTTTAAGCCTGGCTGTATTCCCTTGAATTTCAATAAAGAATCACCAATTTATTCTTGCGAGGTATTTAAAATGCAAGGAACAATAAGATATTCCAGCACTACATCATGTTTCACATCTGGCCGTGACTCTCAAAATAGCTCACGATATCACTGATCTTTTAGCACCTGTAAGTTATTCTCAGAAAGCGTGGATTTCATCATCTTCACTGATTACTGTATGGATCCCTTATGGCAAAAAAAACAAAAACAAAAACAAAAAAAAAAAAAAAAAAAACTTTTTATCATTTGTTGGCACATTTGTTGAACTTACCTTGAAACAGTTTGATGAAAACAAGATATTGCGTATAGATAATACAGACCTAAACACCAACGGATCAACTGAAGTACTTATCTAACCTGGCTGATGGTCTGTGCAGGCAGGTAGGACGAGTGCTGCCCACCAGTTCTCCCCCCTGTAAATAGGGGAGAGGGTCCCTGAACAACCTCAGGCTTTACTTGCGAGGCCTTACAACTGGGCAAACTTACTGAAAGGCAGAAGACACCCTAAGTAGGTAGTATTTGAAGGACCCACCCTGCTTCACAGCTTGGTACTCTACTCTGTGCTTGTTATGCGTTTCTGTTGTCATCATCTGAGCTCCCTGCTGAGACACAAGACAAAGTGTTCTACATGCTCAAACTTCTGAAAAATCATTGCCCCAGGGCCTATCTGGAAAGATCAGAACAGAAACTCCTGAGTGAAACCGTCGCATGCAGTATGAGACAGACAGAAAAAGAGGATGCATTTTACATAGTGACACGAATCTGTATAAATCGCAATGCACTGCACCCTCCAGAAGGCCTTGTGACACAAGGAATTTATTACTGGAGCCATGATGAAAATCCAGACATGAACCTCCTGCGATACTGACTTAGACCTGTAACAAAAGTCTGCTTTGGCAGTAGGGCCAGATAATTCTACCAGGCTTTTACCTCATCTTGACAGACACAATTTCCTATAGCAGAAAGTTGAAGCCTTCTCATTCCTTAGCAGGATATCTTGAATATTTCTTTCTGGCATAGCTAGCTACATCACCTGAAGTCACCTGAAGGACTCCACAAGGCTGATCCTCTTTAGCCACTGTGCAAGCAGGCTCTACGCTCACAAAGAAGCCTCAGTATTTCTTTCACTTGTCTCAAATGTTCTTCATCCACAGGTCCAATGAGTCAGACTGAAAAAATATCAGCTGACTCTCTACACTTTGGGGCTAAAAGCTATCTGACAACAGCCTGGTGTTGAATCAAAAACAATTATGTAGTTTGCCATCCCCAAAGGCAACCCCATCAGCCTGCAGCACTTGCTTGATGAACAATCCTGCTCTGATGCATCACCATGGAGAAGTCAAAACAGAATACCACTCACCAAGCTTTGTAACTAAAACAACTGGACAAGAGACTTTTCTTTGCAAGTACTTCTTTCATTCACAGCTCTCCAAGTACCCAAAACAGTCCTGAAAAGTGCCTCTGCTTTTAAGAGATCTAAAACTCAAACTGTTTTACCTCAACTTTGGAGATACCCAGCAGAAAGCTAGCTCCCCCATCCACAGCCTAAGCTTGCTCTCAGAATTGTGAAGACTGACTGGCCTCACAATTAACCGTCTTCAGCTGCATTTGACGTCCCTGAAAACACGGCTAGCTGCGATACCATGTACTTAATAAGTCTTCCTAAATTTTGGAAAGTCATCAAAAACACTTAGGCTCTACGCTGTTCAGTCATCAATCAAATTTCATAGTCAGCTTCTCGATGTGCTTCAAAACCTGCCTGGGCCCTATCACTTGGCTAGTAGTTTGCCTCATACAGATGAAAGTAACAACAATATGTGATCACTTGGCACACAGACCTAGAGGCGCGCATTCTTATCATAATACTGATCCTGGGAATGCTGCCCAGGCTTCAATTTCTCTCTGACAAAAGCACCAGTGAAATCTACCTTCTGCCTGTGCTGCAGGCCCACTAGGCCACATTTTGCTAGGTGATCCTTTTCCTCCTCCTGCTATGATTCCTGCAAAAAGGTCAAGTGTTTCTTCGATCTGCCTTTTCATGGAGTGATTCAAATGTGATAAAGATTTTCAGGAATGCCTTCATTTTATTTATTTATTTATTACATATTTGTATCTTACATTTATATACATACGTTACAACTTCAAAGTCGCATGGTCTTGGACACTACCAAAACACTGCCTTTAAACCTACAAAACATTCCTCTTAGTTTACACACTTTCTGAATTAGCTGAACACAAAAACCAAAACCTGGTACATGAAAACCACCCATCGCTTTTTCAGGTCCTTTCACACCAAAAACATAGAGCCATGACCACAACAGTCCTGAGCACATGGAAACGGTGACTGAACCTTCACAGAAACCATCAGTCTCTCACACAAACACACACACAGAATGGTTAAAGGCCTCCACCATGAGCAAACCCATCAGGTACGGAAGTTTTCCCCAACAGAAAATATTTAGACGTGCTAAAACTCAAAAAAATACTACTTTTTCTTTGAGATACAAGAATATACAAAGTAATTTTCAGCAACTTAAACAGACTTTATGTATTGTAAGAGCCCTTAAAATTAACTTCATTCTAAAATCATAAAAAGACTTTTTAATACCCCAAAAAGTGTTCCTCTTCACAAGCAATGTAAGCACCTGCGTCTTAGCTTTAACTTGGTCTTCTACAACAAGAGGCTTATGGTATGAATCCTTTCTACTTTTAAATCTGACACACAGAAAGCAATTGAAGGTCAGACATAATGCTTTTTTTTTTTTTTTTTTTTGATTGTCAGTGATGATAACAATTTACAAAGAATATGGAAACCTTACGGTCCAGAAGTTAGCAACTGGCACAGAGACAGAGTTTAATCCTCCACCCTTGGGGCTACAAAAATACACATCCTCCATTAAATGGCCTTTACTGAAACCAAAATCCTATTGGCATTGGAGGCACAAAAACACAGAGTTCTTGCCTTGCCCAACAGAAATTTGTTCTGCTAAACATATAAACCTTAAAATTTGCATTTCTTTCCACCATTGTAAAGTAAAATAAAAGAATCAGTTAATTATCATTAACTCTTAAAATTGGCAGCGACTATTAAATCAAGGCAAGTATGAATTAAGTTCATGCCGTGCACATTACACCAACATCATGGAGGAGACTGTATTTATATACTAAACCATAAATGTAATGATGTAATCCCTTGTAATACACAATGGCTACTTTATTTTGTGTAACTGGTTAGTCATACTTTAATCAACACTAGAATTTTATTAAAATGTACTGCAAAGTGTTTCCCTTCAGACTAGTTATGATTTATCGATACTGCTTTAGAAAAAACTGACTATAATAAGGATGGTCAGGTAAGGAGGCTCAAAGCTGCAAGAGACCCGTGCATGATTTAGTGATACAGATGACTCAACAGCCGGAGTAAGAACATTATATGTAAGTTTGGTTCCCAGTAGACCCACCCATATTTCCCAGAATACAAACACATTCATGTGAAATGGTGATAGGCCATGTGGAGAACCACTAGACTCACCTCCAAAAATCTATAGAGCAGACAACCAAAGACAGGAGCCTTTTGCACACAACAACTTTATGCTAAGAATACGAGATCCCATCCAGCCCCCTGCTCTCTTTAGAGGCATTAAGATACATTATGGTGGCATAACAAATTCAGAAAAGAAAGGCATATAAAAATACTGCAAATTATTCTAGACTACTTCAGAATTTATTCTAAGTGCTTTATCTGAAACTTAACTATTTCCACAGCCTATAGAGCAGATTCTCTTGCATAAAATTTCAGGAATTCAGGATTTGATATTCCTCCAGCACAAAATGTTCTGCAAGGTTATCTTAAAGGATGGTCTGGTTTTATGCAAATAACTGATATTACAGAAAAATACTATACATCTTCAGCAGAGAAGACACAAAACTAAAATTTTTGCCATTTTTTCGTAAATCAATGGTACAAAACCCTTCAACTTCTATTGGTAAGGCAAAGTGAAGGTGTGCTTTATAACCCAGAAAACTATATGAAATTATCTTGGTAGCATTTGATTACATCTGATCTCAAGTGGACTGGACTTTCCTTCATCTGTTTAAAAAATGGGGTCATACCTTCAGATAACCCTTCCCGGTATGGAAAGATTGATTGTTATTCAGACAATGATTAGTCCCATCCCCGGAAAACAATTGTTTTTTTTTTTTTGAAAAAAAGATTATACATTAAAGTAAGTATATACATCACCACTAAAAAAAAAAAAAAAAAAAAAAAAAAAAAAAAGAGCAATAATTATTGAATCAGAAGTATTTGATTTAAAAGTTTGCACTAGGGACTTATCCTTGTAATCTTGGTCCCTGAAAATTCCCCCAAAATTATTTCAGAACAAAATGAATTAAGGAAATTAGAAGGAAAATCCTACATAATAAAATAAAATGGATCCTGCTAAAGCATCATTTTACTCATTAGAATCTTGGAAAAAATGACCACAACAAGAAGTTGCCCCCCTTACCATTTGCATGATGATATGGAATGTGATTTGCAAGTCTGAACTATCAGGCTGCTGTGGCCTCAACTTCTCAAACAGAGCTCAACAGGTTAGAGAAAGGTAATGCATCATGCAGGAAGCAATACCCACAGGTAACTCAGCACAGGGACAAAGCTGCCCCCAAATCCTCAGCCATTTTAACTATTAAGTCTAACAATTTTAAGTTCAGAGTGCTGAAACACTGTATGCCTGTAGTTCTTTGGCCACCAAATCATGGACCCTTTCAACTTGACCTAAAGACACGTTTGTGGGGAAAAAAAAACAACAAACCAAACCAAAACAACAACAACAAAAAACACATACAGAATAGACCTTAAGGGCTTAGACAAATAAAAGGTAGGAAAACTCAAGACAGAGTTCTGGGACACTGAATAATTATCTAAATTTCAAATCTGGCCTCTTGCATGTCCTACTGACTTACATGTTCAAAAGTATATAATAAGTAAAAGTAAATAACTGTAAATAATTTCTATCACTCTCAAATTCTCTTCTCCAAATGCACGGGACTACTGGTGCCTTCATCAAGGAACTGAAGAAAAACAATCTTTTTTTTTCATTAAATTGTATTTAATACTGGTGACAGGCCACTCACAGAGAACAATTAACTGCTTGGAAACAGGTTCACTTTATGTAGCACGACCACCCATCTGTGAACAAATACTGTAAAAGACTGGCTATAACCTGGACCAAAGTAACTTCACAAAGAATTTTTAAATGTAATCCATGAAAGGACTTAGGCACCACAAGCAGGATTTACCTGATGCTCAGCTTCTTCAGCCATGAAGAGGTTTTTGTCAACAAAGCTCTACAGCCAGAGGTTTGCTACTGCTCCAGCTGAAAAGAGCTCATCTGCTTAAGCCTGCTGAGAAGTCTAACCTGCTCGGTGTTCTGCATGCATCTTTAACCACTCCAACAATGGGGGCATGTTCATGTGAACTGTAACTGTCAGACACTTCTCTTCAAACAGACTTTTAATTCAATAATCTAGAGGTTGCATCACTGTCCTACAGGCTTTGGATGACAGACACAGACAGACCCAGAGAACGCAGGCAATCTCTCCACTGTGCCTACAGAAGAGACACCTCTTTACAGAGAGCAGCACAAGGCCCATGGAAGAAGGCCCATGCCAGAGGGAGGAACTGTTTTACAGCCAAACAATTAAGCATATGTGGGGTGGAAAAGGAATGCTGAAATACAGCCACAAATTTTAATATTTGCTTTAGAGCAAAACATACTCCGAACTGTAGGTCACTTATTCTTGGGACACAGAGAAGGGGGATAGAATCCCCTTCATCTAATGAAGCACGACTCCTCGGATTTCCTGTCGCAGAAAGCATGTCATCTGCAAGAAGGTATAACCGTGTGGACTCATACTCAAGGAAAGGATAAAACAATAACATAGTTCTCGGTAGTGTTAACAGTGAAGTCTACATTGTAATAAAATAATATAAAAGCTTCCCATCAACATTGAGACGCTCCATCAGGAAAATACGTAATTTGTAAACTATAGTGTTTGTAGTTATATGTAGTAGTTGTATATAGTAAGTTTGGTTGCTTTAACTTCCATGTTTCTTTTAGTTCTGGAAGGTTTGCCTCCTTGCAAGAAACTTAAGATACCTGATGGTGTTGCTTTAATGTGCCTTCTCTTTAACAAAGGAAGAAAAACTCTGATGCTAGCAGCTTTTTCTACTTAGCAGAGGCACAAGAGCCAACAGCTGACATTTGAATTTCATCTAAATTCAAACAGGAAATACACTCATACGAGTTATCAATTACAGACTGATTCACTCATGACTGCAGTGAATTCTCCATTGCGAGAAGACACACTAGATACACTGCAGTTACATGCACTTAGGGCACACTTGGGCAGACATTTACCTAGATTTCTTCTTGCCTTAAACAAACTAAAATGAAACTCCTCACACCTGAAAACTGTGCCCAAGCAAAGCACAACCACATACAGGACCACTCTGGATTCCTTGGAGAGAAAATCCCATTGCACGGACCAAGGACTATCACAGGAAGATCTCTTCTCTTCCAGCACTGTCCTATTTGTTCCTAATTAATATTTAGGCTTTTACAAAAATCATCTTGGAAAAAAGCTTAAAGTAGAGCTATTTCAGATGTATGCACTATTACACCCTGTAACTCGAGTCTTTTAACAAAAAAGCTGAAGTAATAAATCGTACAGACACACTAAGTGATTAATTACCTTAAGTAACTGCTGCTTCATTATTACATTCTGGGATATTCAAGAGCTAAAAAAAACAGAGCATCTTTCCATGCTTCCTTAACCTAGGTATTTTAGATTCTATCCAAATAAGTGAATAAAATTCTTGTTTTAAGAAAGGAAAAATGCAAAAGGAGTTCAAATATAGAGCTGACCTCTGCCCCTCTCTACACTGAGAACCATCTGGATTCTATTAAATTGTCAAGCAAGTACCAGGATTAATACAAAGAGAAATAAGAGAACCACTGAAATGTTTAACATTGGTAGCTTCTTTATAGGCTACTCTAAATCTCCATATGAACCTCAGCTGATTAACACTTCAAATGCATGACATCTATTTTATAAAATTACACAGACCACTTTCACTCTCCCTTCCCTGTGACTCCTAAGCAGAGCTGCAGCTAAAGACTTTTCGTATTACCCTACTCTACGGAGCAGCTGCCCAAGCAACTTATGAAACTGTAAAACAGCCATCAGCGTTGTGAAACTCAGGGGAAACCAGTAAAGCCTCCCATTTAAGGTTGTTAGATTATCTTACCTCATATAGTCCTGTGCTTTAATGTTGTAGTATAACACAATGCAAATTATACAGAACAGAGTTCATGCATTTCAGTACCCAAAGATTCAGCAAGAAAAGGGCCTAACTCCAAACAAACAGCTCCGGGGCTCTGAAGAAGTTCAGCCTCATCTAGGTTTACAATTAAGTGACAAGCTTCCATATGACTTACAAGCCTTACCAAAGGGAGCATTCCTCAGAATAGTTTCATACTTTAAATAGATATACGACTGAAGCATCAGCTTTCAGGTTGGCCTTCTCAGCATAACATCGTTCCCACTGAACCCGAAGGCCAATTAATTTCCATCCTCCTTGCAGAAAGGAAGTTCAGCTCACTGATGATTTCCTGGCACTTCAGCATTCTCCACGTGATGAGTATGTGACACTCAGTAGTACTGATAGATTTTAACGGATAGTTTCTAATGTATTTGTGGGAAACAAAAAAGAATCCAGATTCGGGGTAGCAACCTCCTGGTTCAGGTGAAGAAAGGTAAGATGCTGCACAAGAGCAAAATGAAAGGAAATGACAGATGAAGTCATTTTTCCCCTCAAGTGTTTTATAAAAGATTGGTAATTAATATTTTGCCTGTTTTTACACAAATATATATCAATTTCAAACTCCAACACCAATACCACACAATTACACAGGATTACAAAAGAACATGATCCATACACACAGTCATGACTACTTCTGTTTGTTTAAACCCCAAATGCAACCGTGGGAACAACTGGGGAAAAATGTAGGAGCTGTAGATTCAAGTCATCTGAATTTGTAAGATGCTGCATTTAAAACAGAAAAAGAACATAGCCCCTTCTCAGTAAGCCACATAGTATAAGGAAGGTTGAAATAACCATCCTTTTCTTTAAGAGTAGTTTTGCAAAAAAGAAGAAATTGACACAGAATTACACTGTCAGGCATCAGCAGGCTCCCTCTGTCTGAACACCTCTCACTTCGCCCCACAGAAGTACATAGCCTTTCAAACTGTGTTGGCCCTACCAGCTCAACACAGGGTCAAAAATGGGTGACTTCCTCGGCTTTCCTCTAACAAAAGGAGATTCTGCATGAGAAAGCATGCACCCAGATACGCCACTGCATTTACTTCAAGTGATTTGTTCAAGTATACACGACTGCAAGTCAGGAAACAGCTTGCAAGCATATGAGGAAGATTAGAACAGATGACGTGGTTGTGCCAGCTCTAAAGAGTCGTGAGATAAAACAAGAAAAGTTATCAAAGCAAGCAGAAACAAATGAATATTTAAATAGAAGTTGTGCTGCATGAAAGCAGTGCTCTTGCACATTCCTTCTCACATTAATATATTCTCAAAACTGGAATGGAACAAGTATTTGAGTAATTTAAACAGAACCACACAAGTCAGTAACAAGCTTACAGCTCTTTATATTTAAGAAGAAAACAGAACTTGAAAGATCTAAGCAATGCAACTAAATCTTGATCAAAGAAGCATGCAATCATATTCTGGCAGTCGCTGGAGCAGATGCCTGCCATTAGTTTAGTATAAGTATCTCCATAATCTAACTCATCCTTAGTTAGAAAGAATATCTGGGATAAGAACAAAAACAACATAAAACAAATGACCTTGAAGTTACAGGAAACCCAGGAATGAGTGAGTTCAAGACGCTGTAATATATTTTGCTTGTGCATGTATGTCTGGAAGTCAGGTGAGACCCAGAAATACTCAAGTTCTTTGATACACAGAATGTCTGTCTCTAATAAACAAGAGTGTTTCATGGTAATTCAGTGATCTGATTAAATGAGTTTTAGACTATCAAGCCAACAAAACGTCCAACTAGTTTGGACTACATGGGTCTTGGTCTTTCTTAAAAGCAGAGAAGGGACTGGGGAACACATGGGGGCAGCGACAACAAGGGACGCAGATTCACATGATCCAAAGCAAAGAACTCCTGACAGCATCCCTGGTAAGTCTTGCCAAGGCTTGCAAAAACACAGAATGGCTTCAGGTTATTTTGTGATGAATGAAGAGCTTGTGGGCTTTCCTTGCCTGCGTGCTCACTCAGGGGTAAGGTTTATCTCTTTGTCAACAGAACCTAATACGCTGCAATTTGTTCAATGGTGATACCAGTTCTTAAATGCAGAGTTCGGCAAACTGGTCTAGGGGAGGTGGGGTTTCCTTGGCTGGCTGGGGGGGGAGGTATGCGTGTGTGCTTTGTTAAATAAGCTGAGACCTGCCTGTAGTTCCTCCCTACTTGTTATAAGTAGCAAAAACATTTTTAAGTTCTTGAGAGGAACATTCTCAGATACTGAAAAATAGCAGTGGTTTAGATACATAATCCTTATCGCACTATTGTAACTTGATCCTGGAACTGACAAACTCAAAACCAGCCTTGGAGCCCTATTACCTGCCTCTGCTGGGGGGAGGAAAAGAAAGAAGAAAAAAAAAAGACACCTGATCATTCAAAAACATGATGATCGAGATGCTCTTAAACGTACCAAGTGGGTTAAGCCAAAAAACTACCAGCAGAAGGAAGCTGTACCTTTCTGTTTGATTCAACAGGTACCAGCTGAGGAAGGAAGAACAAGATTTCATTCTCCGTCAGCTTCAAAGGTCACAAAACAAAGCTTGTCCGTTCAGCAATGTGTACAGGAGGGACTTTCAAACAACTGAGTAACTGAAAATATTTATACTTTGAATGGGATGAATAGGAAGAAGGCTGTGTAGCAGCACGGCAGAGGTAAGGGAAGGATACGGAGAGGGAACGGCTTTGTTTCAGCCACCGCTCCTCCAGGAACTGATGAAGCAGCTCCAGCCCTCCAGCTGGCCGCACAGCCCAGGCAGCGCCCACCTCAGGGCTCCACCACCCTGACACGCTGCTTCAGGTGTGCTGCAGCCCATGAGCAAATCGCCCACTGTCCACAGAGTAAAGACAAACCATTGTTGCATTATTGCAGGGATACTCTATTATTTTTCTACCGGTCTTTCAGTGCCTAGATGATTTAAAACAAAATAAAAACACACATTTTAAAAACGGTATTTTTTGACTCCCAATTACTCCACTAAACTCACCCTTTAGTCAGCTGCCCTTTCTTTCATTTGGTCACGACTGTTAAAAGTTCTAATAGGTTATGTGCACCTAAAGCTGGAGGTATTTTGATGAGCTACAAGGGCTTCTTTTCACTTAAAAGCAAGATGGGATACGGTGCTGAACAAACAGAAAAGCCCATTTAATACTTTACAATGTTCCAATGTTATGTTTTTAGGATAAATAATTGTGACAAACACCAATTATACAACACCCCTGGGATACACAGCTGCCACTGAAAAGAAGATAAAGAGTCTTCCAAGCCACTGTCAACAACAGTGAAACCAGAATAGTTTATGGAGAATCTAGGAACTATTGGAAATCATGACTCCTGCTACTGTTGGCACTGAGAAACAGTGAACCACTATAATGGGAAGATGCCGGTCTTATCTTTATTACATACATCTTATTATCTTTATTTTTTCCACTGTAAAAAGGGCTTGCTCTGATGCTATTCAGTTTATGTGCTACTATAAAATAATGAAAAAGGTCATTTTTTATATGTGAAGTTTTTCCAATATAGCTGTTACAAAGAATATCAGGGGAAGGAATTTCATTATCTAATCCTCTGCAAAAGCACCTCTACTTTGAAAGCAATGATATTTAAATGTAAATGATAAACAAACAAAAAAAAAAGACAAAAGACAAGGAAGCAAACCTCAGATTCCAAGGAATTCCAAGGAAAGGGACTGTTTATTAAAGTCTGTGCTTAATCCAAGTGGAAAAACAAAACAAAATAAGCAACCCCCTCTGCTACAGGACAACTAACTGTATTGGCCTGACATTTTCTTAACTTTTCTTTGATAAAACTACAGCCACACTTGAGAAAGCTTTCCAGTTCAGAGATTCATTCTATTTCTTGTTGATGCTGCAGTAAATTGTAATTAACAATAAGAAAAACATCAAATACACAGTTTTACATAAAAGCCAAGAAAGATATTAAATGTTTACATTTCCACCTTATAATGATGTTTAGGGGAAAAAAAAAAAAACAACAAACAGGCTATATAAAAGAAGTAACAGTTGCAGAAATGCTACCAATGTAGAACATAAATAAAGGAATATTTTGTTTTCTGGCTTAACACATATGCATCACCTTACAGATAAACATGATTTGCAAGCTAACGCTGGCCCTTTGAAGTTATCACCATACATTTAGGTATGTGTGCTACAGAAATTGTCATTTTTCATCTGTCAGAATTGAAAGATGAAGTCACAGGACAATAGACTAACAGGTCTTACGTAATGCCAGTATAAAGTCTATACCTGGAAAAAAGACAAAGAACAGCAGGTTAAGAAGATTCGTGCCTTCAGTATATGGGGAATTTTCTCTACTTCTGTAATCTGCCTCAAGGTTTCTGGTCTTCCATCAAGTTCCAACATGGTTTCTTTAACAATTTAATTTAAGCATTTAAACTAAAAAGGATTCTGGAGAGTTGGATGATAACACTGACATCTGCTAACATAGCCAAGAAAATCCAACTGAAAAAAAAAACAAAAACAACGATTTACTCGTGTGAGACTTGCAGATAGTCAGAACACCAATTCAAAACCTGCCAGAGTTTATTAGTGATTATTGCAGAAATATCACTGTCGTTTGAGTTAGAAAACCCTATGTGCATAGATGTTTGCTGAACAAATTTGCTGCAAGTTTTTGGTTACATATATAAAAATAATTGCTTACAGGTCAACAATTTCACATACAGCCATTTCAAATCCTACCTCACAAAAGGAGGAAAGAAATCTACGATTAGCTCACCTAACAGTGGAGGGGGCGGGGAGTTTATTTCTAAGTCCTACAATATGATTTTAATGTTTGCTGAAAAATCATGGGTCTCACAAGAAGTACATGAAGAGTTACTCCTTTCCTGGCATACTGTTTCTTGTGTTTGTGAACCACTGCCAAATCTAACACTGACAGAAGAAACACTTCAGAACTTCAGCATTTTTTAAAGTCTTTCCATTGTTTCAAATATGCTCTTAGAAACAAACAACAATTAACATCCATCGTATTATGTTCCCTTTCCCAGGTCACAAACACTGATATTTTTTAAAAAATAGAAGAAATTGTTGTAGCACAAGACTACGTACAGCTACTTTTGTTAATTCAGATGCTAAAATGTAAAATAAAATAGGAACCCAGATCTATTTAGACAATTAAGTGGTCAGACAAAAAAAAAAAAAAAAGAAGAAAAAAATGCTAGGCATCCACCCAACAGCTCCCACTGACAAAATATTCAGATTGAGATTTTCAGATAGCCTGTAGCACTAAACCATTTGGCAGCTCTCCTGCCTCAGTTCTCTGTATACAGACAGGCTTAAATCAGGGAATAAGACTACCACAAGTGAGGGATAAACAGAAAAAATAGTCTACATATTTCTTCATGCCGCAACCTAAACCTTCAGAAAGCTCGAATTCAGGCCATCTGAAATAAACAAGCTCCAGCGACAAGTAACTGATTTTAGAAATGATATGAAAAACAATAAATTCTGTTTGGTTGCCTTCTAAAGAAAGTCCTACTAGAAAAGCTCACCCATCTGACCCTAAGCACAAGCCATCACTCAATGCCATGTCTACTATCTGAGTTCTTCTCTTAAGTGTGAAACAAACAGAAGATCCCGGTACACTTGGAAATTAAACACTGAAGTTCCACTTTGCATTTTAATTTCCTGATAAGCCACACAAATCAAATTTAACCACGGCAGACAGGTAAACATACATGGCTGGTGCCTGACAATGTCAAGAGATTCCTGCTCCTGTCCTCCGCTGACTAAGTAAAGTGAAACGATGCCAAATAGGAAGGATCCACCAAGCAAGCTGTCAGACGGGGCTGGGCAGCAGCCGAGAGCTCTGGAGGCAGACAAGGTAACCGCTTACCACAAACCAGCAACCCCACGTGCCTGATTTGCTGCTAGTGGCACCACCACCCCACTGAGGTCGGAAGGGACCTCTAGAAGCTGCTTACTCCAACCTCCTGCCCAACACAAAGCCAAAGAGTCAAAGTGAAGCTGAGTTACTCAGGACGTAGCCCAGTAGTACCTTGAACGCTTCCAAGAACAGCAATGCTGCAACTTCTCAGTAAGGTCCCCCAGTACTTCACCATTCTAATTGGGCTTTATTATTATTTTTTAAATCCCGTAAGAAGTTACTCTGCTGTAATGCGTAACCACTGATTTCTCACCCTTCCAAAATACACTTCCAGGAAGAGTCGAGCTCCACCTTCCCCAGAACACGTGCCAGGTGGCTGAGGACACCAAACAGGCCACCACTCACCATTGCTCTGCAGGCACTGAGCACCTCGGCCTGGCGGCCCTTCCTCCCTCAGCCACAAGTCACCCCGCTGTGGCCGGCTCTCCCCTCCTGTGGCCCCACACCTCGCAGGCCGAGCACACACAGCACCCGGCTAGGGCTTCTGATCGCATCTGCCAGAACCATGAGCCAAAACCATGAGGTTTAGCTTGGGTCCCACAGTGCCCTTTCCGCCACCCCCCGATTAAAGACCAGAGACAGTACTCACTTCACCAAAGGATGAAGCTCCTCAAGTAACTGATGTGATGGTTTTGGGGTAGGGTTTTTTTTTTTTTTTTTTTTTTTTTTGACAGCTTACTTCTCTCTCAGCTCAGTAGAAAGGAAATGACTTAACCTAGTTGTCACAGTTGCTGGATGGAATATAACAAAAGCAGTGAAAGGTGAAGATCCACCTCTCTGGCCATTATCTCACTGCACTATCAGATGAACAAACACCTGAGAATTTTACAGAGAAAGCAACACTGGAAACATCCATCTGCACGGTTGTTAGCTGAAACACCAATTTATTTTAGTGCCAAAATAATTTTGTTGCTTGCCACGGCACATTAAGGGAAGTGTTTTTATGAAGATCTATGCAAACATTTTGCAAGGTAAGCGTGTGGGCAGAAGCTACATAATTCCGATATGCCTGTTGCTAGCTTTCAGCCCAACTGCAGCAGCTATTTCAACTAAGGCAGAAACTGGGTGCTGGTGATGTAGTTTTACAGAGCATTCTGCATCCACTGGTCTGCCCTGAATCTCAGCACAGTGAGTTCACCATCAGCACTAAGCCGCTTGAAGTTTCTGACCTGGCACAAGTACCTAAGTAAAATACAATACGAGTGCGTTTGGAGTCGTTTTCTGTGGCATTTTCTGCAGCTGCATCCACTGCATGCTGCTTTTCTGGAATAAAAAGATTTTCAGCCAACACTACACACATTTTCAAGGACAGTTATAGGTCGCAATGAGCTGAGCAAACACCAAGAGAAATTTGGCCAAGGAATGGATGATCAAGTCATTTATTTTTACTATATCCAGTCTCACTACGGAAATGAGATGGAAAGTCTCTTTTCATTTTCACTCTTAGGGGTAAATCCAACCTTCCTGCAGAGTTTATGTTCACATTTTAAACGTGTGCAGCAGACAGTAATTTGTGGAGAACAGATTTCTGATGTTCAGGCAGAGAAGAAAGACACTTCTGGTAGGAGAGGGGAGAGACAGAAAAGACTCACTGCAGTGAAACAGAAAGAAACAGTTTGATCCTTGATCTGGGAGAATACAGGGATAAAGCAGCAGCAGCAGCTTCTAGAAAGAATTTTCATCAGAACAAGATACTCCGTGAGTGCTTTGTGCCAGCTAACTAAAACAACTGGGGAATTTTGACATAGGACTCCCAATTTCAGTGGGCGATTGCTTTTATTTTTGGGAGGAGAATAAAAGGAATTCCTTTGATGAGAGCTGCATTGCTAACCACAACCAGGATCATTTTACCTCTATTGCTACAAAGAGGTTACATGCCATGACGAAAAATTCCATGATCTAACAGCTTCTTAGTATTTTACAAATAATGCAACCCCAACAAGTTATATATTTGCAGATGGTTTGTTCTGTACATTTCACAGCACTTGATATATAGACAGTGTTCACCATCCAGGCTCCAACAGACGTGCTATTTTGTAACCTTGATGAGACAACCCATGAACTCTTGCACTGAGCTCTTGAAGCAAGTCTGGAGTCATTATATATTTCATTTTTGTGCTCTCACAAAGAAGGTAGAGGCAAAAAACGTGTGTGTGAGGGGGAGGTAACAACAACAACAAAAAACACAGAAGCACATGTCAGAATTCCAATTTTTTATTTCACCCTTACTTTTTGTTACCTGAAAATACTTATGCATCAGCAGAGAAGCACACAGACGATGTGTTAATGACCTAGAGGTGAAGCAGATATAAGCTGATATTGCTGTATCTTTAGACCATAACAACTGCAATAAACACTGCACAGAGCATTTTGTTCCAAAGTCAACTTGAAACTTTAAATACAAACATAATTATATTAAAAAAAAAAGCCATAATGATATTCTACTGAAGGTTTTATTTATTTTAAGTGGTGAAACCTTTAAAAAGTGTGTGCTAAGTACACAGCCTCCGAGGAACAGCACTGCTGCAAGGCAGACATTAAATGGAAATTACATAATCCTTAAAACACACTACTTCAAATTGCTATTTCGTATTCATAAGAGGGGGAAAACGAGCGAAACACACCAACCTCCATCTCTCTGCGAACACCGATTCGGAAGGTGCGTTACGCTGCAGATGCGGGCAGCAGCGCGACACGGCCGCAGCACTCGGCATCGCAGCGCCAGCTCCGAGCCCTTCCCCGGCTGAAAACCCATCCAAGACCCCGCTCCCAGAGCCAGCAGGCTCCCGACGCGGCCCGCGCTTCCTCGGGGCAGAGCAGAGCCAAGGAGGGCCGAGGCCGAGGCGCTGCCTCCCTCGCTCCCTCCCTGCCTCCTGCCCGGCCTCCCCCGGCTGGGCCCCAGCCGCAGCCGCCGGGCGGGGGCCGTGGGCGGGGGCCGGGCGCTGCGCGGGGCCGTAACGCGATCGTGCCCGGCCCGGCAGGAGCGCCTCAGCCGCCCGCACAAAATGTCCGTGGCCGGGCCTGCTCTGCCGCCACGGGAAAGAGCTTTTTTTTTTTTTTTTTTTTTAAATAAACGTGCCTCTCCTGAAGTAAAATGGAGGAACTGGGCCTGCCGCACGTCTGGCTCTGGCGCCTGCAGCCGGTGTGCCCAGTGATTGCCCCTCAAGGCCAGCCTGCTCCTGGCAGCCCCCACTGCTTCCCTAAGGCTGCCTCCGGCCCCAGCTGGGCTCCAAGCCCCTTGCTGTCGGTGACCTGGGGAATATAAACTGCACCCAGGAACAGGAGCAAGAGCCCCAGGACCAGTGCTGTACCTTAGCAAAGCCTCGTGTACCAAAACCGGGACCCACCCCCCCCCCCAGAGCAATGCTGCTTCATAACCCCAAATGAAAGGGACTTCATTATCAAGTCATTTCATTTTCAAACTGTATCCATACAGTCCACAATGCAACTACACCACAAAGTCTAAGTTTTCACCTACCCACATGCACAGAAATAACCACAACGAAGCTATGCCTCAAGAAAACACAAAAGCTGATCTTACAGACAAACCCTTTCCCTCTTTTCTCTCTAAGACAGCGTTTCTGTAGCATGAAAAAGGCAGCTGCAAGTCAGAGTATTTTCCTGTAAACAAAATAGCCAAGATTTTTACCATTCTGAACATACTGAAATTAGTAAGATGCCATTATCCTACTAGATAAGAGACAAAGACTTGCAGAAAGTAACTAATCAATCATTCTAGTAACAGCACAGTGTACGGAGCGAGGAAAAAAACACGCTGAAAAACATTTTCCAGCAGTAGTAATTTTACTTACTCAACACATTACCAAATGTTATTCTATCAGGAACAGTGAACAGGAAAAAAAAAAAAAAAAAAAGCCCTCAAGGCACCTTGGGAGGGTTGCGTCTTTAGGGCATCAGTAGGACAAGGAGCTCACACTGACTTTCTTCTTACACGACTTTCATAGGAGGTGGTTTGTGCTTTTGTTGGCTTAAGTAAACAGGACTGTGTGAAACGCTGGTAAGGGTGGCAACTCTTCTGCTCCTCTTCCAGGAAGAGACCTTTAGACAGTGTATTCTGTGTCTGCAGAATCGCTTTGTTCGTGTAAAAACACATCTCACTAGCAACAAAGGCTGCCAGAAACTCGTAACTGTCATCAAGTTCTGGGCCTAGATTTTAAAACATATGTAAGAAGTCAGCAATGGAAATTCAGAGCTGAAGGATCTTTAGATACACAATCCTTAACTCTCAGTTTCTGGTTCTGGTTCCAACTACAAAATGGAAACAATTTCTAATAGGGAGATGTTGAACTGGAGCAGTGCTTTAATGATAAAACCCCAGAATGCAGTAAGGGAGGTCAAATACCACTATGATGGGGGCTTCCAGAAGGCCTAAGACGTGGAAGAGAAATTACAGTAGACTGGATGTTTATAAGTATCACCCTTATCTATATTCTAATACATTTAACACCTTCCACCCCCCAAAAAAAACAAAACAACACACAACAAAACGCTATGGATATTTTTTGACCTTAACCAATAACCACTGTAAGTATCAGAAGCACCAAGAGCAAACTATTTTACCCCTACATTCTAGGCAAAGTAAATTCAGAGTGTTTTTTTTTTTTTTTTTTGTGATGAATCAGAATAAAAATCTTACACAGATGCCTCTGATACTTACAAAATATAACCACTTTCTACACAGTATCTTCATTTACTGCAAATGCTGACTTAAATTTGCAAGACCTTATTTTACAGAAAGCAAAACAGTTGTTTTCCTGTATGCATTACATGCAACACCTTCTATTTTTCCCATTATGCAAAACTCTAAATCTTTACTCCCTACGCCCCCCCCCCAGCCCCCAAACAAAAGGGTATTACAGCTCTTATCTGTTACTCATCTATTGAATTTATTTCAGAAACAGTTACTTCTGATCTACAACTTGGGATCTGATATCTAAAGTTCAAAGCAAGATCATGATTTCTAACTGTATTTTCTGTTTTACATCATGTTTCTGTATTAAACTCAAGGTAACAGGAAATTCCCCAAATATTCTAAAGTAAACAATCAGTTATTTTTCTTTTAAAATATATTTAATAATGCTTACTCGTTTGGAATAAAATGTATTCAAATTGGTGGTCAGGAGTGGAAAAGCAAGTATGTTTACACATTAAAATTGAAGTTCAAACCACCATAACATGATTACCCTACAGATATTAAATGCTTGCACAACATTGGGAGTGTTGAGTCTTCTCCAGACGGCTGACATAACAGTTCCATCCTCAGCATCTTCTCTGCAGTTGTGCCTCCCTCTCTCCTTTTCTTTACATGTCAACTCTCCTCTCCCATAGGTTGCGTTCTGGTCCCCAGGACCTTTTAATGGTATACTGCACACAAGCACTATATACATATATATATATATATATATATATAGAGAGAGAGAGAGAGAGAGAGAGAGAGAGGGCACTATATATAAAGAGGACACTGAAAATACAGTCATCCTGAAGTCTTCAACACAACCCACCACCCTAAAATAAAACATGTCCACATATTTTATTGAAGATATTCTCTGCTGGTGCACTGCTTTCCAAGAGAGCAGTTGGAAAATATGACTCTGAAGTTTTATAAGGACACTCACAAATGCCTTCAGTACTTCACTTCAACACAGATTTCATTCCAGCAAAGATTACAGCCAGTCACTGGAGTGGAAAAAAACAAAACTGAACAGATAACCAAAAAAAACACTCCAAAACGCTAAGCTCCCAGAACATATTGAAAAGGGAGAACAATTATGAAAGATTGGAGTTCTGCTTTCTTCCCTAGACTGTTAGGTCTAAAATGAATCCACTATTTTAGGTTGTTATTTGATCTGTGTATCTCACACAGTTCCCTTTTTTTTTTTTTTTTGGTCAAAACAGTTGCATGGAAATTATTGTAATAAATGACAAGTAATGTCAGGAAACATACCAACTTGTAACAAATTTTGTGGTTTCACAATCACAACCTTCTTTGAAAGCTACAGACCATGTATCAAAGAAAAATACATAGCGGAATGGTGATTATCAGCAGAAAAGAGACAAAATAAATTACAGTTAAATGGTTGCACAATAATTACTGTTAAAAAGCAGTACTGAAATGGAAAACATCCTCTAACTTCTTTTCATTGTGCTAAGGTTAGGTGTATACCGAGCCTGACAAAAGCCCTTCTAAACCAACCATCCTTCCAAATGTACTTCATGAGAGAAATGCAATTGTGAACTTCATTCACAGCTTTAATAAGGGCCACTTTAGACACCAATCTGTAATGTAACTGTGCCCAAGTAGTCCTAGTGTGTTATAACTGAAGTGAGTCTAACCAAATGAAGTTATGCCTTTTGTTACTGCTTTCAAAAACGAAGAAAGTCTTCTGCAACATGCAACTAAATATATTAAAAAAAAAGTTATAATTAAAATATGTTTTTAGAAACTTGCACTCTGCAAATTAAAATAAACAAAAACAATAGCAATTGGGAAATTAGTTTTCACGAGGATAAACTATTTCCTGGTATACCTCCCAAAGCTGCATGCTCTGGACAATAATTAATGCTTCCCACTGGAAAGAAAATGCAGTGCAAAAGCATTCAGCAAATCCAACATATTTAGGAATAAGTGACCCTGTAACAGGCAGTTTATACAAAACCTGTTTTCTAGGATAATATAATGGGTTTGGTAGGTGGAGGAGTGTGGACTGCATACATACTAATGTATAAACACCGGTACTCCTTGGACCTTGTTGCACATTTCAATGCTATTTTTAGATTATTCTCTCACAGCAACTGCACTGGGAAGATGGCATTTATTTCCATCATGTCCACTGTCAAAAAGTGGGTCTTCTGCTTCAAGTGCAGCAGTTCTTTGGAAAATACATTTAAGTATACTGTATTTAGCTCTCAACTGTATTTCCCTATTCATAGCTATGAGCCAGCTCTGTATAATACACAGAAAAGACCATCCACATTTCACTTACTAGATTTATGCCCTTTCAAGCTCCTTTTGACTATGTAAAATTGCTTGGATCTGGGAACAGAATATACGCTGCTCCATAAAGATTCTATTGTTTTCTCTGTTCTTCTGAAGCTTGAGTTACCCGAAGAAAACAGAACAAAAGAACTTAGTTGAAGTGACAACTCCTGCCCTGGCCACGAAGCCAATTACCATGGTATTTCTTGGTTCTTACATCTCTCCTACTCTTTTCATTTCAAGTTTTCTCTCCATTCAGGAAGAAAAAAAAAGTCACCACCTATCAAACAAATTGCACAGCAGGCAACAGACCTAGGAAGGCCTGGTTTCCTACAGATGTATGCTTTCTTTTGGTATGCATATTTTCCCAATGCAATTGCTCCAGCTGTCCCCCCATATCCTGTAGGATTTCACTCTCACCATCCTTTGCAGTGCAGCCACTTTTCTACCGACATGCATATTCCTCTAACCACAGCTATCTACCAGTCTCCTTCCCACATCTCCTGGTGCCGAACAATGTCTCGCTGGCTGGACTGCATGTGCATATTGACTTCCCCTCATCAGGCATGACAAGCTTACCAAACACTTCTGATATCCTTCATCTCTGGGGACACGAACACAGATTGAGTCCTTTGAAATCAAAACAGTGACACATCCACTCCATAATATTACCAAACACCTAACCTTCAAGCTTGCTGATACGTGCAGCTTGTCTTTTAAA
Organism: Aythya ferina; assembly: GCF_964211825.1. NCBI lineage: Eukaryota > Metazoa > Chordata > Aves > Anseriformes > Anatidae > Aythya > Aythya ferina. The sequence goes on along the minus strand of NC_140302.1, from coordinate 9,561,484 downwards.
GTTTCAGGACCAGATATTTGCCAAAATCCAAAAATCTTACATACTACATCAGATACAGAAACACTTAACAAAACTGAAGCAAAGGACAGCACTGCAGAAGGAAAAGAACAAAGATGAATGTGGGGACAGGAAGACACAGTTAATACTCATCCCATTTTTGCCTAGGGGGTGAAGGGAGAACGTGCTCACTGTACACTAAGAAGTTACACGGGCAGACTATTGTTCCAGGCAATGAAAAGCAGCGTTCCCAAATGGCTAACACTCCCACTGAGCTCTGCCCACGAGCACCCAATGCTGCCGGCACGCTGCAGCTGCAAGGGGCATTCCCTAGGCCAACACGGTGCTCGGTCCGCCCTCAGCTTTACCATGCTGGACTGGCAAAAAGCGAAGCCAATGGGGAAAGAAATAAAAAAAAATAGAAGAAGAAAAAAGCTTTCAGGCAGTAGTTTGACTTCCTGCGGCATGACAGTGCTGCTGAAAAGGGAAAGGTGAGGAGCCGCATGGGTGGTGGTAATGAGCGCAGAACTGGCCTTTCTAGCACACCTCGCTGCTGGGCTTGCTTATCTGTAACATAAACCCACCCTCAGTCTGCTAGTTAGTTATTCGTCTAGCAGATTTTCATGGCAGACATCAATGGAAGCCTATCTGGCTGTAAAGCTGCAGTCCTCAGGAAACTGTATCATCAGTCTTTCCACACTAAGCAAAATAAAATACCTGAACAGAAAATCTTCAAGACAAGTTAGACAGCAAAAACATGTTACTTCACGTTTGATGGCAATATCATTAAACCAAACCCAATGAATGTGTCAATGAAGGCAGCTAGACGCCAGCGCAATGTAACAAAAAGGAGGTGTTAAAGACACTTCTGAATACACAGCAGAGAAGCTGATGTGCCTGGGTGTGCGTGTGAGCGTGATAAAAGGCCTAAGGATTAGCATAGTGATTGTACCAGATGTCTGGCTGAGTCCTCTGCTTGGGACATTGCCTGTAACCAGACCTGTCGGGAAAGAAGGGAGGAACAGCACCTTCCCTTGCCCCCCCCAGAAGCCCACGCAGTCCCTAACCCACGTTACAAGTCACCACACTATTGCCATTAATGGACACCTCCTTCAACACATCTGTGTCATCCCGAACTCCTGCGATGCTTTTGGCCCAAGCCACACATTCCTCCATTCACTCTTCAACAACAGTATCGCTGTGAGAGGGGCAAGGAACTCCACCTTTTGTTGTGCTTGTAGCATGTCTTTCCTTATGTTGTGGAAAAGAAAAAAAAGTGGTGAAAATTATTCCCTATCAATTTCTTAACATCATTTAAGGTTTGATAGATTACCTTCACATTTCCCTCTCAGTTGTTTTTCCTTTTCCCGACTCAAGAAGCCCATGTCTATTTAGTATTGCATCCCATTAGTACTGCTGGGAGAAGGGAAAAAAAGAATAACAAAAACCCCAACCTTCTACTTTTAATGGGATTGTTGAAATTGTGTTACCAGAGTTATATAATACACATGTTTATGTATAATCAATGTGCACAGCTGCATAATCACATTTTTAAAAAAACACGTATAATGACTCCATAGAATGCTGCTTCAAAATTGGCTTAAGCTTATTTGAGACTGTGCTGATTGCAAGAAGGGAAGTGCTGCCCCTCCTCTCGCATTACTTCACATCTGGTCTCATGGCGAGTTGGAGGGGCTGAAAATCCAGGCCTTTTTTGTAGGGGTTAGTTTTCAGTCAGATCAGCAAGCAAATCTGACCTTCCACCTGGCCACAATTACTAGCTCTGATGCAAAACTGACAGCATAAACAAAGACAAAGAAGAGGATGGAAGAGAATAATAATAATAATAATTAAGACTTTTAAGACTTTTTAATAACTGTAAGCAGGTAGTTACAATCTAAAGTTAGATCGTCACAATGAAGAGCTGTTCAGAAAACTACCCAAGATCTCCCAGAATGTTAATACCTACTTTTGAGTCTGTTTCTCCCCATCAGAATTAAATCCCATTGCACTTAGTGTAGTATTTTGTCTTCCAGACATTCAGTAGTGCTACAGCAAGTCTACGAGCCCTGTATCCTCTACAAGTTTCATCACTGTCCACTCCCCTTTCCAAATCATTCCTGAACACACAAAATGGAACAGGCCCTGCCACTTGCTTCCCAAGAAGCTGTTAGTACCTTTCCACTGTACAAATAACTGCAAATTTCTTACTTTTTCCCCTCATTTCTTTTGTATCCATTATTGACACATGATAGAATTATCCCCCTACCTTTTTTCCTTTTTTGGGTGGGGGGGCTTTTTGGCCTTTTGTTCTTTTCAGTGGACATAAATATTTCCTAACTTCAAGACGACTTCATGAACTGGATACTGCTAACCAAATACCTGTTGTTCCTTGAAAGTCTAACAAGAAAGGTATGACCTCTGCTTATACAAGTTGCATGCCTGCTCCCCAGTCTGTGCATATGTGTGTGCAAATACTTGCATATACACATCATAGTTCATTATACCAGTTGGCCTAGTTCTGAATATCTCATGCCTATAATACTCAGTATTACCATCACGTCTGCCACCTTCACTTTCTCTCTCAGAGAACACAGATTTAAAATAGTAATGTGAGCAGAAAGCAAATTCATAGTGATTCCCCTTAAAACTCTTGACCCTGGTAATTTGTGTGACAAATTACGCATTCCAACACTTGGTTAATGCTTTGCAGCAGACAGAAGTTCGTTAGCAGACTCATAAAAACAAGGAAAAAAAATGACCAAACAAACCAACAAAAACAGACAGGGGTGAAAATTATTTACCATTAGCCAGAATACTAAAGACCGAGAAAAATTCTGAATCCTGGTGACTCTGCAGACAGAGGGGGAAAAAAAGAAAAGTTATGCTAGCAGCTCAACTATTTTCAAAGCCAGAGCAAGTGGCAAAGCCAGTATGGAGGACAGCGAGTTTCCAGTTAGTTCAGAAGAGTAACCGAGCGAGAACAGTGCCCTCCCCTCAAGTCCTGTCTGAAATGCAGTTGGTAGAGTTACTTAAAACTTGGAAGCTTCCTTCCCTCAGGAAGATCACATAATGCTTGTTAGATGAATTCTCTTGAATACATTCAGGCACAGCTCTGCAAACAACCAGGTAGATTTAAGAGCTCCCTTCTCTCCCTTCCTTCCCTCTCGCAAAAGCGCAGACTCACCCTGCCTCCTTTTGCACCAGCTCTGGTTCATCACGTCTTTCCGCAAGTCATTTTAACTTGCTAATCCAGAAGTAACACGCTGATTCTCCCTCTGGCTGGGTTAGTCGTCTGCTGTACTAGCAGCCTGAATTAACTTAGAGGGGTATGACAAATGCTAGCCCAGGTTAATGGCACGGTAGATGGAGGAGGTAGAGGATCCGTTCACTCCACACAACAGCCAAAATATTTCAGAGACACAGCTCCCTTACTCATCCAACTTGAAACTAACCAACAGAAATTGCAACTGACATGGCAGCAGGCCTGAAAAAATTAAGAATGAAAGGCTAAACTGAAAGATAATATTCTGAGAAATTCAGAAGGAGAGGTAATGAAAAGCCAAGGGTTTAAGGAGGAATGAATACCTAGGGAATACCCAGATTTGTCTAGGCTGAAAGAGGTTTCAGCAAAAAAGAGGTTTCTACCAACTGAAGCCAGATTTACAGAGACACAGAATGGTGGAAAGCAACCCCTGGAGATTGCCCAGGGCTCACAGCGGGGTGAGCTGCCCCACACTGCCCAGAGGCATGTTCGGTCACGTTCTGGGTATCCCTAAGATAGAAAACTCCTCAGCCCCCCCGCCAACCTGAGCCATTATTTGACCAACCTCACAGGCTTTAAAGAATAAGCACAGAAGTGTTTCTGATGCTTAAATGGAATTTCCTTTATTGTACTTTGTGCCCTGCCACTGACCACCACCGAGAAGACTCCGGGGCTATCTCCTTTACGCTCTGCTCTCCCCTCAGGTATTGACACAGGCTGGTAGGACACCCCTGAGCACTCTTCTCCAGGCTGAGCTATTCCAGCTCTCTCAGCCCTGCCTCACACACAGGTCCTCCAGTCCCTTAGCACCACCAGGGCCCTTCACTAGCCACCGTCTGTCGTGTACGGGGAACACAGATAGGTCTTCCCGGTGCCGAGACAAAGGAACAACGACGCTCCTCGACCTGCTGGCAACACTTCCCAGCGCAGCCCAGTACACCACTCACCTACATTGCTGCACACACACCTTGCTGGCATATGGTCCACTTGTCCACAGGGACCCCAGGGCCCTTCTGTTAGGCCAGTCCCCAGCCTGTACCACCGCAGGATCTCAGTGGGACAGTGGCCTCTGATTTCTCCTGTTTGTTCCCAGTATATCCCACAGTACGTGGCACGTGGAGTCAAATCAAAATACGCAAATACAAGCAGTAAAATGCGTGGAGGGAACCGGCATCCTGACAAAACTTCAGCAGTGGAAACCTCCTATCACACTGTGCTGAGGTCAGAGATGCTGGAGTGATAAACAAAAAATGACAACAGTGGAAAGCAAACTACTTCCTGGGAGGAAAAGCACAGACAGAAGGAAAGAGGTGCGATGCAGTACTAAATGGAGAACCATGAGCAGTTCTCAGGGGGAAGGAAGCACCCAGTGCCCACCCCACCCCCTCCTGTGTTGCAGAGTTCAAATCCATCCAACCTTCCTCGCTGTCCCACTGTCTTGTCTCCTTCTGCCCGAGCCCTCCTGCCCCAAGCCCTGTTTCTGCTCTTTCAGATCCTCTGGAGACTGTCACCTGTATTTGCAGTTCACTCAGAGCTTCTTTTCTCAATTTCTGAAAAAAAAAAAATACCTTTAGTAGTATGCTACATAAACTCAATATTTAAAATTTGGGCCCAAATTCTTTGAAGCAAAATTATCTTGGTTGTAACCTTTTTTACAGAACAAAAGGCCATCACAGGCTCTTATGCTGAGTAAATCGCTGTTTCTACAACCTGTGCTCATAGGCCTATTCTCATATAAGTAAATTTCAGTATCAACAAGCAACTGATTAAAACCAATGCTATCAGAACAGTAGGAAGAAAAAAGCAGCGCCAAGGAAGATGTAAAATTACACACTTTTATATCTTAATAGCTCGTGAAGACATTTTCAATTAAAACCAGAACTCTTCAGAATACTAAGATAGTGTATAGAAACATGCTGTGGATACATAAACATATTTAATGTCTCCAGTAGCTTCGGGTTATTGGGATTTAGGGAGAAGCTGCCACAGAGTGGTGTAATTCCACAGCTGCCTGCTGCAGACTGTCTCATGCTTTCCTCCGGAGTGCTAATGCTGGCCATTGCTGGGAGCAAAACACTTGAGACTGGTTTCTTTATCTATACCATTCTTCTTTTGCTAGTGCACTGTCATTCCGTGTGTTTTTACTTGGTTATTTTTTCTGTGACCAACTCACCTTTGAAATTACAAGCCAGCAGATTAAAAGATACCCACAAAGAACCACTGAGAAAGGAAGTCACAGACCTTGGTGCAGCGAACAGGCTGAACGCTACAGATGCTTGCTGACAAAGGGCATTCTCACACCGCTTCACCACCTCGTCCCTCCACCTCTGTTCCCCCCTCCATAGATTTCTAAGACCATCACCTGAACTATTCCGAAGCGGCATAAATATTATACAACGGCATCTGAAACTCTGAGAAAAAGTTTACCAACGCCATTTCTGCAGCAGAACCCCTGCCTGAGGAATGCACAGCTGCCGAGCAGATGTGTAATTTCAGCATTTAGATTACATTATTTCAAGAGTGATTTTTTTTTTTTTACTAGATGTTTTCAGATTTTCTATTTCCATCTGTTTTTTGACCTCCCTCAGTTTAGTCCCCTCCTTTCTGTTTTAGTTCATTACGCCAAAATAATTTTCTAAATTAGAAACATCTCTGCATTTAAAAACTTGTGAATTTGAAGAGAGGTGGGGGAGTGAAGCAGGGCCAGGGGCGGAACAAAAACAGACAGTTCAACGGAGGCTCGGGTTTGAATAAAAACTGTCCTGTCTGGGTCGGCTTTTATTTCACAGTTCCTGGTTCAACCCAAATTGGCAAGTCTCTCTCACTGCATTCCTTCCATGAAATTTTAAGAGCAGGAAACTAAAGAATATCAGCTATATGGGAATGTTCCTGCACTTTGCCATAGTCCTCTGCCCTAACTTTTCGGTAGGAAAGCATTCCAATTCCTCATTCTTTCTAAAAACAGTATTAAACAAACTATAATTGTAATTAAAAAAAAAAAAAAGTAACTCACCACGTACCAAAACAGTGTTACAAAACATTAAGATCCGCATAAACCAATACCAGTGGCTGTCAACTTCAATTACTTCAGTGAAGATCTGATTCATGCAAAAGTTGCACCAAGATATGGAAATGGAGTCAACACGGTTCAAAAAACAATTTCATTCAGCTAACCAAAGCAGAAGACCAAGGCATCAATGATACCTCGATACAATCATGCTTAAATTTGGGTACACAATAAGAGTTTTAAAGAGAAATTATCACTAATAGGATCACTGGTTCAGCTTGGAAAATGTGACAGACATGGCCCCAAAACCTATCAATTTTCATTGTGATTTTAAGTTCACAAGAACGATTTGCCACTGATTTCCAGTCAAGTTTGGAAGTTTGGGATCAGGCTCTTACACGGGAGGTGTGAAGGCGCATGAACGTGTTTTTTTTCCCCCCCCTCAAATCAAGAAAAAGTGGTTAATAATTAACACTGTAAAGGCAAGAGACTTCAGGAAAAGCAAACACAGAAAATTTTAATGGCTGCAACAGTGAAAAGGAAATAGTTTCCACAAACCAGGTCTGTATTCTGGACTTCTGAGACTTCCTTTGATATATTCCCAACTTATGCCTGCTACATCTGCTTGTATTTGTATCAGCCAAAACTCAGGAAGATTGACCCTTCTTTTCTCTCCTGTACCATGGTGAACTGAGGGAATATGGCCAAAGAATTGCTAGCTCCTTCCACATTTTATGCTAAGGAAGTTGACTGAAGCCACCATGAAAAACAATTATCTGAAGAAACATGGAGAAAATGTGATTTCAAGCTTCTGTAAAAAAAAGTTGCTGCTGTTATAAGGTATCGTAGAAATTAAGCCACGATACTGTTGATCTGCATTAATACTACTGACTTTTCCCCCTTTTAATGTACAGCCAACCTACCACATAATAAAACTCACATTTAAAGCTACCACATTTTCATCTCTATTTTGGGAAATTCCATTTGGGGCAGAAAGAAGTATCAGAGCACTGAACCGCACGCTGCAGGTACCACACCCCACCAACTATTACTTCACAGATTTTATCGTATCAGAACCTTTTAAAGTATTTAAATAATGCACATACCCCTCACGCTATTCAGGACGCCGTTTCCCCCAGCGAACACAAAGACTGATAAGTTCAGTGCATGCAATCCCAGCGATGAGCTCACAGGAAGCGCTCCATCAAGCCAGCCCATTTCACTGCAACACATCCCATAGGGAGAAACTCTGAGGCAGAACACACTGGACCTTAACTAAGGCTTGGGTGTTGCTTCTGCTTTTACTTACACAACCTATGCATTTTAACGGAATCACAAACTAGAACTGATTTTCCTGCTTTAATACTTGTTTTTATTTAACAGACCATCATGTAACAGCCCAGCTGAGTGAAACGCACGCGACTCAAATGAAATAGGAGGGCAACTACATGACACTACATGACAGAAAAAGGCGAGGAGTAATCTGACAGATAATATATAAATCTAACAGATAATGATCATATCGTCCACAGCATCCTCATACAGCTGAAACAACGGTGTCACAAACAGAAACTAACACATCTTATCTCTACCATAACACGAATGAAGTCTTCCACCCTCTCAATCCACCCCAACTACTACAACAGTAGTTGCTCCCCCGTCGTCAGATCCTCCAGAGGTTGCACCCCACTGCCTCACGGATCGGGACACCGTCTCTCAGAGAAACCAAAGGAACCTGAAATTCACCCTCCCTACAGAAGAACTAAATTCTCAATATTGAAGATCAGGGTGAAAATCGCTTGTGGGGGGTGGCGGCACAAAATAAATACGCAGAGTGCAAAGGACTGAGCATACATTTCTGCACTGAGCCCCTCACAAAATGGCTACTGGGTGCATATCATTAAGAATATTAAGAATGCAAACATGATGTTTGCTCTCCAATTAAGATAAATGAGGTGACTGCTTCAATTTTTTGCCCTATTTCAAGGATCACCTACTACAATCTCCATATAATTTTTTTAGGATACAATATAGCAGGCTAAATTTTGCGTTTGTTTTTAAACAGTTTTTGAATAAATAAAGCCATCTGAGAAAATCAACCACTCTACAGACCTTGCTGCGATTTTTAAGTGTTACAAGAAAGAGAGAAGAAATTCCCTGCTTTCCCTTTAAAGTGCTAACTGTTTTAGAAGGCACAGAAACTCCATGACATCATCATGACTAGGGATAATCAGCAAGAGTTTGGTAAAGCAACTGCAGAAGATTTTGCAGATCTTGTTCAAGAAAGAAAAAAAACACTAAATCATAAGCTAGAGGCAAGTTTGCTGTCCAATTTAAGCACACACAGTCTCCCCACCCCCAAACCCTGAATTTCGGGAATGTTAATGAGTGAAACAAGGCTCTAAGCACTCCATCAACGCTTAGAGTCCATGTAACAGCTCTGAAGTGATCCATCTTCAAATTACCACGACCCTTCATGATTTATTGACAGAAACTATTAAGGTACATGAAGCAAAACCCAGGCACTGAAGACATGCTCTTTTACACAAGACACAAACAAACTGGGGAACCAAGAAATACCAGAAGCTTTCCCAAACACCCAGACAGACAAGGCTTGAGCTGATGCTTGCCAAACACAGGAGAGAGGTCCCCATGTGTTAATACACCCTGTCACATCCTGCCTCGTCTCATTTATCCACCCAGTTGACTGAAGAAGTTACAGAGCTCCACATGTCAGACATCTACCTGCCATTGGAACAAGGCGCTGTCCTCATGAGAGAAGTTACCAGCCACAAGGAAACAAAGAGCTTGTTTTTTTCCTTTTTCGTTTTTAAGGACTTTGGAGAAGATGAGTTTGGTCCTTTTGAAAGTCTGGCTATACCAAAACCAGTGCAAGCACCAGGATCACCCGTTCTTTGATCCCTTCAATGAAGGGGATGTATTCAAACCCTTAACTGTACCCGTGACATATTTGTGCCTGACACTGCTCTGGAAAGCTGCAGAAGTTCTTAGTTATATTGACTGATGCACAATTCAAGAGAGATTCCATTAATTCAGAGTTAATACCATTATTTTCAATGCAATTTATTCTTTTAAAATATAAATATATTCTGCATTGGTTTTTCATAAAATTTTAAGTTAGGGAATATTCAAGCAAGCCCTTCCCTGCTTTTTTTTTTTTTTTTTTTTTTAATACATCACGCAGCCATGTGATCTCTATACTTCTTCTTAGAGAACAAATACAACATGACCGCCATTCCTAATTTTAAACCAAGAAAAAAAAAACATCAAGCCATCCATCAACTGCTTGCGTTTCAGGACTGCAGGAAGCAGACAGAACCGTGCACTGGTTCCTCAGAGCACTTTTCTCTTCGCAGCGCAACCCTCCATGGCATTTCACACCACAGCAATACTCATCTACAGCAAATGTCCATTTTAAAAGAAGTTAGCAGACTTGATGCACTGCACTTCTGAGAAAGCACCACAGTCAATCCCAAATGGGATCAAAATTTGGCTGGCCCTAACTTGTAGTAGTTCAATAAGCATGCCAACTACTACACAGAATACGGTTATTGACTTTGGTTACATCGGCTTTAGACCCTTCATTCCTGAACGCTGGCACCCAGAAAAAGTACATTTATTGCTTACGGTACAACATTATGTATTTGTAATTCTCCTAACAAAGCATTAAGTTCTCACTGCAAGGGTCTTGATGAGCACCGCACCATCAAACCCACTGGGAGATGGATCCCACATGTTGGCTTTAGGAAGCTCTACTTGATCAGTGAATTCCAAGCTGCGGGGTGTTCCTTGCTAGCCATTTACCAACAGCTGCCCTCTCTGCTTTGTGCAGGGGCTGCACCCAGTAACAACTAGGGGTCCCTTCCAAACTAAACAACTTCACGATTTCAGAGGTTAAGACTCAGGTCCGGCCACATAAACTCACTGTCCCTGGAAGAGAGGTGCCAATGGGACACGTGAAAACCTGGCAGCTGAAACTCATGGCTGCACGAGAAGGTCCTCCACAAAACCTCCCATCCAAAGCCCACCGGGGCGCACGCGTCCCTTCGCACCCACAAAACCCAGGGGCAGCGACACCACAAACAAGCCACCCCTAAGGAAGCACCAGACAGACAGCAACAACACCCTGCCTCCCGCCGACACCTGCTGTCAACGAGAACTCGATCAGGCTGCTACAAATGCCACGACACGGGGGTTCCAGCGGATAGAGACGAAAACGAAGTATTTCAACGTGCGATGGCTTCACGCAGGTTTGTATTTGAGGACGAGGCTCCGCCACAAGCCACCCAACGAGCCCTTCCCTTCCTAGGGCCAGCAGGCCCCGAAGAGCCACAGAGCGCGGCCGGGGACGGGCTGCCAGCAACCCGGGCCCGTCGGGGGGCGCGGGAAGCCCGGCCCGCAGGGGCGAGGGCCCCACGGACCCACAGCGACCGCGGCCTGGGCCCGCCGCGACCCCCCGCGCTGCCGAGCCAAGGCGAAACTGCGAGGGAAGGAGCAAAGGAGGGAGGGAGGGAGGCGCCATGGCAGCGCCTCAGCCTCCCGAGGCGCGGTGCCCGGCCCCACATCGGGCTCGGGGCTCGGCGGGCGGGCAGGGCCCGGCGGCACGGGGGAACGAGGGGAAGGCGATGGAGGCCCTCGGGCGGCCCCCAGGCCCCCGCAGGAGCTGTCCCGGGCCACGGGCAGCGCCCCCAGCGCCGCGGCGGGGAGGGAGCGGCCGATCGGCGGCGCCAAGGCACCGGGACGGGGACGGGACGGGACGGGACGGGACGGGACGCTCCGGCGGCAGCCGCGGCCCCGCACTCACCGTCGCTGCGGGCTCCTCATCCTCCGCGGGCGGGCTGCGGGCGGAGGTTGGCGCTGCCCCGCAGGCCGCGCCGGGGCCCCGCGGCTCCGCCGAGATGGGTGCGCAGCGGCAGCCGCGCGTCGGGACGGGTCGGGCCGGGCCGGGCCGGGCCGGAGGGGAGGGGAGGGGAGGGGAGGGGGGAGCGGGGCGGGGCGGGGCGGGCTCGGCGCAGGCTCGGTGCCGGGCGGGCGCTCCCGGCGCGGGGCGGGGCCGCGGCCGGCCGCGTGCACGGCGCGAGGGAGGGAGAGGGGCGGCGGGGGCGCGCGCAGCCCGACGGTCAACGGCCGCCTCGCGCCGCCCCCGCCCTCAGGCGGCGGCTGAGGGGCGCCGGGCGCGAGCCTCACCCCCACCTCGCCCCCCCCCCACCTCCCGCCTCAGCGCGCGGGGCAGCCGTTGGGCGGCGGCGGCCGTTGGGGCCCCTCAGAGCGGCGGCCGACCCGCTCCTCCTCCTCCTCCTCCTCCTCCTCCTCCTCCTCCGCCCCGTCCCTCCCCACGGGCTCCCCGGGATAACGTTGGCCGGGAGGAACCGGCCGGGCCTGCTTTTCCTTCCCTGGAGCCCCTCCTCGGGCGGCAGCGTGGGCCGCGGCCCAACGCCGCCTCAGCCGGCTGGGCGCTGCGCCACGGGCCCCGCCGCCCCCTCAGCGCTAGGAGCGGCCGCCGGCTGCAGGAGGGAGCTCCCGGCCGGACCCGCGGAGGAGGCGGTGCGGGGGACGAGCACGGCAGCTTGTGCTTGAGGCTAGTTGAGGGGGGCCTGCGTGCGAGGGCGGGCGGGCGGCGAGCAGCTGCGTGTGGAGAAGTGAACGGCTCGAACGGGCCTTCTGGCTCTGTGGGAAAATGGCGCTGGGAAATTTGACGCTCCAGTGACGCTGCGAGGGATGAGAGTGCCGCTGCAAAGACCAGAATTGTTCGCTTTCCTCCATTTCCTGTGTCTCTAAAGGAATAAGCCCGGTTAGTTAGATCGAAATACATTATAACTCCTGCAACGAGCTTCTTTGCTCGCTGATAAGTCTGCTAAAGGCCATGATTTGCATTGCATTTCCAAGCTCCTCGTCATTAGGGCGAATTACCAAAGTAACAATTCGTCTGTCTGTCTTCAAGGGATGTCTCCCAAGAGCAGTGCAAAAGGAGCCTTAATGATAGTATGCTATATGACAAGGAGGCTGCACAGTTCCCACCCTGCCTGCTGTTTTTAATTCTTCACTCAGCAGAGTGGCAGCGGTTGTGTTGTTGACATGGTCTTGATTTTCAGTTGTCCCATTATGTGGTTCTTCTGCATCAAGAACTTCGTACGCGAAGCCAGCTATGGGGGCATATGGATAACAAAAACCTACTGACTTTTCCTTTGCTGTAGCCCCAAACACCCTTTAATGGTAAGCAATTGCTAGTGTCAAGATGCCTGCCCAGATAAACTGTTTCTACAGAGTAACCAATTGAGAACCAATTCACTCAGGGATGCCGAACAGCCACACGTGCATATATTGTGGGAAACACTGGTTTGCCCACTGTGATGGCCTCTCCACAGCCCAGCTGCAGTTTGCATGCTTGTTTCAGATAGGATCTGTATTGTGTGCTCCACTCTAGAGATGGCACCTCAGCGCTCTCACATTCATTACAGTTCACATGCATCATACACACAGATTGTTAGGCAAGTGCTTAGCCTGCACACCATCCCATATAGCAAAACAAAAGAGGAAATGTAATTTCAAACCTATCGCCTTTGCAGACTCTTTTAAAAAGCAGACAATTAAAGGCACACCCAGTAACTGTAGGTGGCCAGATACTACAGTGAGCAGCATTTAAAAATACAGGTCTTGCCTTACTAGACTTTTGGAAAAAGAATTCTGATGATCCAGAAAAATCCGTCAGTGTCCAAAACAAAGACAGCCTGCAAGAAAGAAAAGATCACGGTGTTCATGCCAAGCAATACAGAACCTTTATGCTTATGTTTATAATTTCAAAGGAAAATATGAGTCTGCTGTTCCTCCACTCTGTCTACTATCAGATTATAGCAACAGAATAGACACTCAATATGGAAGAAGAATGCAACATGCGTGTGTGTGCTCCCAAGCAGAACCAAAGCTGTTAGAGCTAGCATCTCTTTAAATAATGATCTGTGTGGTAATACAGTGCTGGGCTTTTCAGATGCTAGATAGTGATTTGAATCCAGTGTGCCTGGATTTGGCAAAAGCCACTAGCCTTGAAATTTGATCGAAACAAATCTATTTCGAACCTTGTACAAAATAGATTGTTTTCAACCAATCTCTAATAAGTAAATTTGCAAATCACAGAAATTACTCTCTCAGCTGCTACTTTTTAAGTCACTCAGGCACTGAAGTGGTATCACTCAAGTGATAGCCCGTTAGGTCAGAAATAATGTTGCTGAGAATGAGGTTTTCATTGCCATACCAGTGTATCTTTTTTTGCATTGGTAAGGAGTATCGGGCTGTGTAAATACTAGTCTTAATCACAAAATAAATTCAGTAAAAGTAAACTGCGTTATCATAATATAAGGGCTGTAGGAGACAGAGCTGAATCTTGATGTAAAATGATGAATCAGAACAACCTTAAAAGGTTGGATCGCAGGATTGTGAGGGATGTGTGATGAAACATCGTGTGGAAAGTACTGGCATCTTTCAAAACAGTACAGAACTTACAGTATGGTTCCAATTTTGTATAGGTATAAACTGATTTTTTGAAATGTATGGATTAACAACAAAACTATGAAAACAATGTGTTTAAAGTAAAATTCCGCACTGACAGTCATACAACTGTGTGAGAAAAGGGGATTGCTGGCCAATGCTGATGTGTGAGACGTTCGACCTGGTGATGCAAAAGCCTAGTTGTATTTCTCCTAATGAGAGTAACTGTGAAAATTTAACCTCAGATTTTTGTCAAGGATAACACGAAGAATCAAACCTGTCTTGATCTGTTTTGCCCTGTTTACCTTGCTGGATAGGTAGAGATACCTGTTTAAATCAAAGACGAATACTTCAGGTGATAGGCACTCAGAAAGATGCAGGGTTCCAGTCAGCTAGTTATCAGTAACAGACATGTCACCTGGTCAGGATTTAGGAATCTGCAAAAACTTGGACACGTCAGGTTTTGGTAACATGAGGTATTTATTTTGTTAATGGAGCAACACTCATAGACACTGCAGTCTGAAAATCTGAAAATAAACATGTATTCATTCTACATTTGGCCAGGATGGGCTGTGGAAGCCTAGCATGAAATACAGAAAGAGCAGTTCAAGATTGTCAGGATGAAAAGAGCTGTATTAAAGAAATAAAATCATGATTTTTGGATAGCCTTCCAGCTGCTTTCTTTGTCATTTCCTCTACAGAAATTTCTTATTAGTTCTTGGAATCACTTGGGAACTGCAAATCTTAAATATCATAAGATCTTTAAGAACAAAGGCATATGTATAGGTAGAAGGTCATCCATGTGATAGGACATTATCTTTGTAGATCCTTCTTCACTTCAGTCTCTGGAATTCATATGTCTAAAATCTGAGCCAAATGCAATTTTGAAAACTGTTTGCAATTAGATGAGTGCTTCTCTGTTACTGTTACCAAAATAAATATTCCATGTTACATATTAAGAGAATATTACCCTTCAGACAGGGACACAATTTTTTTCACTTTAAATGATGTGAATTTGGCTTTGCCTTTTTCCAGAACTGTTTTACTTGAAAACACATTCTTTTGATTATAGATTAATTGAGCTGTCTATTAGTTAGACATGTCTTGGATTGTATTAAGTATTTTAAATGTAAGCATAATTAATTTGATAAGGCAGAATCAATCTATCTGTGGGGGAAGATGTTTTGCAAAACTTTCTGCTCATGAAGCACTGATATTAAAAAGGAGGAAGTATTCATCAGCATCGCAAGCCCTGTGCAACCTTCAGCCCAAAAGGCGTGATGTGGAACCAAGCACGTGGCAGGACTGGAGAGTGCTGGGAGAGACTCCAGAGTGCCAGCTCAATGTGCAGAGCACAGGCGGGAGGAAACAGAAAACTCTTCCCACAGTGAAGCACTTGGTGTACTCCGGGGTTCCCTCTTGGTCTCTGCCGACCAGATTCTTCTTTAGCCTTGCGCATGCAGACAGCAAGGAAGGAGGACATAAGAGCTGTCTGTACCTGCCTTAGGCAGCTGCTGTGGGATGCAAACGGATTCCTTAATGAGCTGTGTAGTAGGGACCACAACTGCATCTTGCCAAAGGCTGTAGTAATGGGAGTGTTTTGCCTGATTTTACAAGTGCTCTAGGAGACATTTTGCAGTCAAGAACCAAATTTCCTGTTGCTTTTTCTTTTTTTTTTTTTTTCCTTTCGTTTCTATGCCTTGTTGAGCTTCGCGTTTCTGTTTTTTCTCGTGTTGTTTTTTTGAGAGCTAGGAATATGTTTTCCCCTATATGCGGGCAAATCAAATCTAGAAAGTCTTCATTTGCTCTAACAAGATTAAGTGTTTAGGGTTAGAGTCCAGTGCTGATTTTTAACATGACATTCAGAATTAACTGCCACTCTGCAGTGCCAAATGATCTGCAAGGAAGCTTTAATTATTAGCTTCTCTCTGAGAATATTTATATGTTAATATATCTGTGTTTCTCTACCTTTTATTGTAGGAGGCGTTTGTTAGTCTCCTTTACAAGTTTGGGTAATCCTTAGATCCAAAACCATATCATATTAACTTTTCTCCTATTGATGCTGAAGCTTCATCTCTTCAAGCCTTTTTAACAAATAATACAGTTCTTGACCACTGTCCTTTTCAGCTACAGAAACTGAATGCTAAAATAGAAAATGTTTTTTAGCCTGCTGTTAAACAAGGAGAACTCTTTATAGTACAGAAAAATAGTCTGTCTTCATATAACTTTGTCCTCAAGAGGTGTGGATTCAAGCAGCTTTGTTGCTGGCAGCTATGGTGGGTAGTGTTGGGATTTACAAAGAGGGACATTTACAGAACTGAAAATGTTGTGTTCCAAGGTTGTTAGAATGAAAGAGATCTGAATCCTATACAAAACAAATGAACCAAGTAATTATAATTAACCATGAATGCATCACCAGTAAATAAGAAGAAATGCAGCAAAATACTCTCACCTCTTTTTTCCATACTCTCGCAAACAATATAATACAGGTCTACTAAATCAAAAAGAAGAGGATACGCTTGTATTTCAGTCACAGCAGCCACCTAATCTAAAAATGTGTAATGAAATTAAAAGCACAGAAATTAGGCTTTTCTCCCTCAGTCTTGAAGATACTTGAATATGCACAGGAACTTGAACAAGTTTAAAAAAACATCACGTGCAACTAAAAACAACTCGTGACAAACAATCTGTAACCTCCTTTGCTTCCAGTGAGAAATGGCCTGTGTCTGCAAGTCTCTGGATTTGGCAGCTATACCTCATTCAGTTCAAACTCCCTCTGACATCAGCAAAACATTACCTGATTAGGAATGCAGGATTGGATCTAAGATAGTAGCATATTAAAATGCCATTATAAATTCAAAAGCTACTACCCAAAATATAAAATGTTCAAAGCAATCAAACAGCTCTCAGTGTACACATTCAAAATGCTAAACAATAGTAGGTATTGCACGTGTGACCATCAGGAAACGCAGCTGTGCTTCTTTGTGTTACAATTAATTGCTTCCGTTGTATATAAAATTGAAAGTATTAGTACTCTGGGGCGGAAGAAGGATATCCTGATACACTGCTCCTGTTTCCTTAGGAAGGCCTATTACTGAACCTTTCACCATTAATTCAGTTACAATGAATTATCCTGTGATGAATAAAGGAAGGGTAAATTGGGTGGTTAATTGTAGTGTTAACGGCACTTTCTCTTTACGTTTTCACACTCTTACATTTATATCTAACTTTACTCTTTTCACATGTGCCCTCTTTAATAGCAATGGTTCATTTTTAAGTAATGGAACTTAATAATGAAAGGACCAAACATTTGGCTTGAAGATTGTTCCTTTTTCTTATAATGTTACTAGATCAGAAGAAACAAGACTTTGTCACTGTTCATTAGCAGGATGAGTAAAAATCTTCTCAGCTTAAGTTTTTGTGGTCAGATTCTCTGAAGCTGGCACACAGAGATGTAATTTATATCCTTCTGTGCCAATAAAGTTCCTGAAGCTGGAGGGGGATGGGATGAAGAGTCTTACCAGAGTTAGGAAGCAGTAGTAACAGCTCAGCATTTCTGTTACCCACTTTTTTTTTTTCCTTCTTCTTCTCTGGTGAGAGCTATGTGAGAGCAAAGACTGTTTGAGGTTGTACAAAATAGTGCAAATCTGGTCCCTAGTGATATATGCTGCCCCCAAACTTTACTGTCTACTTTTTAGTAACACTGAACTTTTCTGCTTAGGGTGCTTCCAAACAGAGAGCAGCTTCTGTGATGGCTTAGAAAATCAGTGAAGTCTCCAATAGCCATGTAAGTCTATACAAGGGGGATAACGTGTTTTGTATTTGCTACTAAGAATTTAATCCCTCAGGATGTTCCTCCTAACCATAGGCATGCATAGGTGTAATTAACACCACCAGCCTGTTTAAAATCCATAAGATGTGTAAAATCACAAAATAAGTGTTGTGGCGGAATAGTGGAGTCCTTCAACAGAAGCACAGATAAATTCTGCCAACTGAACCAAAATCTTTGCAAATTTGAATTCAGTCTAGTCAGGGTCATAGAAAAGTAACCACAGAATGCCAACTCAGAAAAGCTGCCATTGCAGAAACCAGTCTACATAATACAGATGGCAGAAAATCATCATCCACATAATAAAATACAGTTGTATTCTCCTTCTTTTCACACAGAATTTCTAGGTTGGAAGAGACCTCAAGATCATCGAGTCCAACCACTACCTAACGCTAACAATCCCCACTAAACCATATCCCTAAGCTCTACATCTAAACGTCTTTTGAAGACTTCCAGGGATGGTGACTCCACCACTTCCCTGGGCAGCCTGTTCCAGTGTCTAACAACCCTTTCGGTAAAGAAGTTCTTCCTAACATCTTACCTAAAACTCCCCTGGCGCAACTTTAGCCCATTCCCCCTCGTCCTGTCACCAGGCACGTGGGAGAACAGGCCAACCCCCACCTCGCTACAGCCTCCTTTAAGGTATCTGTAGAGAGCGATAAGGTCGCCCCTGAGCCTCCTTTTCTCCAGGCTGAACAAGCCCAGCTCCCTCAGCCGCTCCTCGTAGGACTTGTTCTCCAAGCCCCTCACCAGCTTCGTCGCCCTTCTCTGGACCTGCTCAAGCACCTCGATGTCCTTCTTGTAGCGAGGGGCCCAAAACTGAACACAGTACTCGAGGTGCGGCCTCACCAGAGCCGAGTACAGGGGGACAATCACCTCCCTAGCCCTACTGGTCACACTGTTTCTGATACAAGCCAGGATGCTGTTGGCCTTCTTGGCCACCTGGGCACACTGCTGGCTCACATATATTTTGCTGCAGCAGCTGGTGGAAATACTGTCTGAAAAGCTAACTGTACTCTGTCATTATTCCATGACAAGAGTTTAGATTCAGGTACACTATATTTGATATGATAGCTAGAACCTGAACCCCTCTGGCTAGGACTACCACATTTCTTGCAATGATTTTTTGGCCAAAAGTATGTTCAGTGTAGCATAGATGCTATGTAATGTACAGTCAGTAAAGCAGAAACTTTCGGTAAGTGTCATATATATTGTGTATCCACAATAAATTTCAGTAAATCTGGTATTTCCAGGATGCATTAGACTGAGTACATTTCCACTTAACTTCACAGCACATTACTTTGCTTCCTACCCCAAATTATTACACAGCTTGCAAGCATGTGTAACAGTAACTCAGTTCAGGTTTCCACATGTGCAGAAAACATAGACAAATTTATTACGTCCTCAGAATCAGCACAGGGTAGAATTTCCAGGAAGAAAAATAAAAACGGTCATGGAAGATGCAGGCCTACCACTGGCATTAGGTACTGCAGAACAACATCTGGTTATGAAATGTATTTGTTTGTTTGTTTGTTTGTTTGTTTATAATGCATAAATAAAGTTCTTATTTGTCATCTGAAGTGGTGTGTTTTTATATGAAGCCACATTCTTGAAAGTGTGCCCTTCTTTCTGCTCCCACATCTCCTATGCCATGCCAAGTCTAGAGGAGCTCTCTCATAAAGCACAAATACCTGACAACAAAAGCTAGGTCTCTGAGTGCATACAGTTTAATGCTTTATTATTATGCTGTGTATAGTAAATGGACTATACGACTCCAACAATTTAGGCTGAAATACTGCAAGTACAAAATGCATCCAGTTAAAGGGAACCAGAGACGCAATTCTGAGTCGAGTCTTGTTTCAATTCACGCACATGTTCCATACATGCATTTATGCATGGTTGCATTCATCAGCATTAAGATGTCTTTAAACCAAGCTAAACCTTGATCCCAACACTATTTTACAGTCTATGATTAGATCTTAAAATTAATTTTGATTAGATCTTAAAATCTAATAAAAGATCTTTGATTAGATCTTAAAATTAATAAAATACTGTAAATGTTTCTTTTCTTCTGAAATAAGAGCCTTTGAAATTATGGATATAGATATTTATAAAGCTTCCCAGAAATCCAGAACAACCCCTATAATGCACCATAAGAATAAAACATTCAATAAGAACAGCAACTTTCCTAGCTTTCTGGTAGCAAGTTGTATTCCTTCCACAAGGACCATCTCTTTTATTAAACTGAAAGTTATATTTTTCTTTTTAATGTACATCTCGTAATTAAAGGAAAAATAAATAATAACTTCAGTTTCAGAAAGACCTCAACTCTTTTTTGGTAACACTGCACATAGTAAGCAGAATTCCCATAACACATCTTTGTCATTAATGAAAATAATCTGAATTCTAAAGTAGCAAGACTATAAAATATTTTACAGTAAAGGAAGATGTATTAACGACACTTTATGTATATTTATTGATTATTCCCTCACAGTTAAAATCTGGAAAATTTTAAAGGAAAAATATGTTCAAAGGGTTAGTTTCTAAAAAAAAAAAATCCGGTTGTGCTTATTACACTGAAAAATTGTGTGACTCAGTCTGACAGTCCTTATTAATACATTTGTTTCTGTTTTCTTTTGATCCAATCTTCCTGAGAGAGGAGGAACTGTACTTTTAACAGATATCTAAGGGCATGTTTTATATGCATACGGTAAAGAATTTGTGCCTGAATATAATCTGAATCTCATCCATAACTCTCTGATTTGGCCGAGAGAACAAAGCATTTCATTGTGTATTCAATAATGGTTTCAGCAATCTCATTCACACATTCCTTTCTTTCTTAATCAACAGAAACTGGCAGAATTTAAGATTCATTATTTAGGGGGAAAAACAATGCCAAAGCCTATAGTTTTGAAATCACCATTTTCTTCAGAGCAAAGTATAACCTCTCTTCTATTAAGAAGCTCTTAATGCAACACTTGTCAAGCTATTTTGAACCACGTCCTTCTCTAATGAACTTTGCTCTGTTCACTTTTTTGCACCCTATTATCTGGCACAGTACTGTGCCTCTATTGCTTCCACTTCCTACAGCTGAACTCTCCCGGGATCGTGGTGCACTGTTTAGGCACAAATGGCTAATGCCAAAGTTAAAGGTCAGAACAGACAATCTGGAAAAACAGCAGTTCAGAACTGACAGCAAACTGGGTACGTTCTAGTCATTCTTATGAATTGTGTTTTACCTTAGGCACATTGTAAACAGAAATCATGGTATAAAATAAAATCAGAGTGTGCAAAGTTGCAATTCCTTATGCTGTACTTTGAAATGCCATCTAAAGCCAAGTCTGTCCATTTATTATCTAAGTTTTTAATTAGCTTTAATATAATTAGTTGTACCTTTAAAAATACCGCATGCCTGAGGGGTGTGGATTAGGAATGCACAAAATGGCTGTTCTAATAAGCCATGCTGCTGCTATACGAAGATCTCCTTTCATTTCGAAGTACTTTTTGGCACTGGAGTTCAATGAGAACATTTAAAGCATTTTGTATATTATTTAAAGTCACTTCTGCTAAGAAACGGAAGAACACCCACCTGAATTTAGGCAACCAAACTTTGTTCTCAGATGCATCCATGTAACTCAAGACAGAAGTTACCCATTCCTCGTAAAGTTACTATAAACAGTAGTTGTTGACACAATAAGGTCTGTGAATATACAAGTCGTGCTAAGTTACAACATGTACTGTTAATACACTGCATCTTTTAAGCACACTAATATTTGTTTAAAACAGCATAATTTGGTTAATAAAACATTCAAGACTGACATACAATACAGTTGAACCCAATGCTTTTATTTTCAAATCTGAAGTAGAGAATACAACCTTGTATATGCTTTCTTATCAGTACTACATGACTGAAAGCTGTCAGTTGTTCACATGCCATATTAATAAATATACCCAAATCATGAAGTTTTAAATGTATTTGTACATTTCTTTTATTACTAGACTGTTTTATTCATGTTGGCACAGATAATCCATGCAGAGTACAGTTACTCACACCTCATAAACCATGCTATATTTTGTTTCTGAAATAACTAGGAACTTAAGAAAAATATGTATCTAAAAGCAAGGGCACTTGTGGCATCAAGTTAACATGTAAATATTTTATAAAACCTAGACTTCTAGTATGATCACTGCAGGCAAGAAATCACTCCGTTTCAAATTCCAATGTTTATAAATACTAAACAAATTAACATCTGCTACCTGGAGACAAGTATTGCCAATAAATATTAGTGTGCCCAGCATTAGACACTAATAAGTGTGTTCAGTGCTGTGGACATTCACATTATTAAACATAAATATGAATAGTCTTTAACAAAACATTTCACTCAAAGTGCTGACCACTGAAGGACCAAAGTAAAATACTTTTCCTTGTTTTAAATTAATTTTAGAAATGCGCCGTGTGTGAATCCAATACACTAAAAACTAACATGAAAAAGAAGTCAGGTCAGTGTTCTGCTTTTTTTTCAGATAATAAAAGCAAAGTTTTCTTTGGAAATGTTTAATTTACTCTTTTCTGCAAAAGCAGCAGAAAAAGAGAAAAAGCATTAAGATCACTTTTGAAGCCTCTGACTGAAAAGAAACTGAACACTTTTTAATTAGATAAAAGATGGGTCTTCTTATTTGATCATTCAGAGGTCCAGGATCTTTATTTTATTATGTAAAGTCCCATGTTAATTAGAATGAATATAAATATTTAGAGGAACTTATGACTTATCCCAGGCATCAGTTACAAGACATAAAACATAAACAAGTACATATTATTCATCTTGCAAACACTATTTTTGTACAGCATTTGTATTCAGTGATTGTTGCAGGGCCCTATTCTGAATTATAGATCTATCTATGCGTCTTCCCCCCTATATCACAAAGGTGAGATGTGGCAGAAGAGTATCAGCAGTTAGGTGGGATTCTACCCCTGTGAAAGTTAAAATACTATACTACTATTCACAAATTTCTGGTTCGCATATGTGCAAAAAATATATCTTATTACAGATATCAAGGGCAGGTAAGTGGATTCCCTACTTTTGGACCATATTATGAAGCAGCACAAGTCAAAACAGGAAATTTATTACATGATAATCCTCAGGGTATCTCTGTTCTTCACTCAGAGATATCATTGTACCTCACACAGTGATATGTAAACTAGCTTTAATCTCACTTGCTCAGACACCAGCTGGAGTCAGGGCATGCGTTACAGTGCAGATTAGCTGTCCAAGGAAATTTTCAGGGCTCTGTCAAGTTAGTACAGCTCCCACTGAAGCCTGTGCTGCGGCATTTTCTCTGTTGCGACTCCACAAGCTAGCTCAGCTATACTTACACATATTGCAGTCACCTTTCTGCATTGCTGACTTCAAAATTACTAGGTGGGATCCTGGACCTTCTTTGCTAACCCGTTCTGTATAAATTCGTATGTGAGCTTCTTGTACCCTAATTTCTTGCTACAAGACCTTTCCTTGACTGTAACGAGTCAGCCTAGCTATTCCTCCCCTTCACCCTCTGCCCCACCCTGAGTATCTAATATGTCAGCTTCGTGCAACTGGCCTTATCTATAGCTCTTCCCTTCCTCCAGCCCCAGCTTCAGTAAGGACTTTCCCCACCTCCCCAATGCCTCACCTTTCCACACCCAGCTGGAGGTCTCCCAAGCCCCCACATTCTGGCTGCTGGGGGTGCTCTGCCCTCTCTGATCCAAGCCTCACTTCTCCCTGATGGAAGTCCTCCTATGTCCTACACCACTGTGCACCTGAGCTCCTCACAGGCTGACCTGGGCCACTTCACCTGTCAATCTCCGTGTAAACAGGGAGAAGAAAGGAGCAGTCCCAGCCTTGCAGCCTACCACCATCTCTACACAGACTGTACCCCTACCAAAGCTGCAGCTGTTCCTCTCTGACCATCTCCAAAATGTTATGATAGAATCGTAGTTACAACCTTCACAGTTTACAACTCCTTCACAGTGACAGCAAAGAGGGAGCTTTTAGGGACATTGAGGGTGGAGAGGGAGAGAGACACACACGTAGATTAGATCATGAAACTCCTGAGGCATCACATGCCCTAGTATTTTGTGTCCTGTCAAGGAGTCTGACTCCCTGTTTTGAGAGTCTGATGATAGTAAGAGACTAGTCTCAGTCAGTGGGTAACACAGAAATGTGCCTACTGAGCATCTTCAATGCAGTCTTAGTATATAATATGCTGATACAAATTCTCTTAAATAATAGAGAATAATTCATACAATTTTGTTCATGGCATTCAAAAATTAAAAGGAAATATAGAATTGTCTCACAGTTTTAAAAAGGTATGTAATGAAGTTAAATACGATTGAGAATTATTTAATTTCCACGATTACAGTTAATTCTTCTGGAGAACATTATAAACCCAGAGCTTTGGATTTCGTGATCAATGGAATCAGATTTACAGCAGCCCAGCACTGACTGAAAACAGAAAATGTGTTTGCTATAGAAAAACAAAAGGCTTTGCATATAATGTAGTAATTTTAGAATAATTCATGCATAAAAAATCTGACCCAGTAGCACTCCAGATCAGATCACTGCTAAGATCAGTGAGAACTATGATACCTACTGAATAAACTCAGGTCATACATCTCAGAATTGCCACAGGCAGTTTAGGTTGTTATTTTTTTTTTCCAAGATGTGGACTGCCTCCAAGCTAACTTAATTCATATTTTAGAACCCCAATTTTCTTCTATTTCCTCCTTCCCCCACTTCTCCCTAAAGCTTTGGATAATTTTTCATCACTAAAAAGACCTATTTTCTTAAAATGGGCATTACCTATAGGACGCAAAAGGCAGACAATGCCAAGTCATTCCTGGTTACTCAAAACAGAAGGTACAAGAGGGTGCAGGTGGTACCAGAACATGGCCCACAGAACTCAGCCTCACCAATACTAATTCAAAACTGTCAGTACTACAAGCTGTCAACACACAATCACAATTCTCATTTAAACAAATTAATAAAACTTGAATAGTCATCAGGCTTTCCATTTTAATTCCACTTTCTATTAGACTGTTGTCTCCAATGCGAAAGTCATTGATGTTTAAAATTAAAAATTCAAAATCATTACCAGTACTACAAGTATTGCTCTTTTGAAAAAAAAAAAAAAAAAAAAAAAAAGTTTGATAAACGTTTGAGCAACTTGAAAGTTGTAGGATAGAGTAGGGAACTTTTGCAAGCTATTTACCATTTCCTAGTTGTAGTAGATGGAAGTGAGTCATCATTGTTAATCAATGTGAAGATCCAGATGTAGATTCCAATTTCCCACTGATATCAATGGGAATTAGAAACCAAAGCAACTTTCCATATTTTTTTTTCCACAAGAGGAAAGGCAATCTGGTTTTGAATTAACAGCCATAGTTCCTTTCCAGCCAGCCCTATTCCATTCAATTTAAGAGCAAGCTGGAAAAGCCAGATGCCCTTTTCCATTGTGATTTAAAAGTGAGGTATCTACCACCCATGTAAAAACCCAGTGCACTAGCAAGGTTGACCCAACTTGCTTTTCTCAATCTTACGGCGGTGTGGAAGGAGATAATTAATTCTGTTTCCACTTTATTCTCAAACTAAGTTAGTCATTGTCTCCTAGACTCCCAGCTACATATGCATTCAAGGCAAACTTCTTATTTGGAAAGAATCTAAAGTATTTGATGCTATGAGGTAGCACCACAACATAATGGAATAGCACACACTTTTCATAGAGAAAACCCTAGCCTATTTATTTCCCTTTGAAAGCTATGGCCTTTGGTTCTACATATTATTGTTCATGTAGCACTTACTCATTCTTTGTAGGAAAGAAAATGAGTTATTACAAAAAAGGACTTTTCCTGTTATTCTTAAACACTAGTGTGTGGTCTAAGCAGTAAAACCGCAGTGGGTAGTTCATTTGAAACTGTATTTCTATATTACATTTTATGTTACAGGTTTTAGTCAATATTTCTCCAAACTGCTGAGCTAATAATCTATTTTCAAATTGACTAGTTCTTTTGTTTTTGATTATTCATTAGGTTTTTGTATGAACCATGCAAATGCATGTTCTGCTTATAAGAAAGAGATTAAAATTAAACTTCAGAAGTGTCAACTTCCTAGCTTTTACCAAGAGAAATGCTAGTCATGGATATTAACTTTGTAATTGCCCAGTTAGTCATCACTTTTTCCCAACATTACTGACTTCCAAATCTTTTTTTAAACATTGATTGCATGGGCATGTTTCTTGCACAGTGGCTTATCCTTCTTGGAATAGAATGGTTGACCTTCCAAATTCACATGGCATACCTAGAATTAATAATAAACACAATCAGAAATCACACAGGAAAAAAAGCGAGAAAGAGAAAAAGAAAGAAATGTGATTATCAATTTGAACTGTATTTTTTTTCTGCCCACATGTTTCTTTGACTATGTCTAGACAATACAGAAGTACATTTGATTTCCCCTGGCAGGTTTCCTACTCCATGCTGAAGTTAGATCTTGGTTTGTATCAGCTCTCACTTCTGTATTTTCCTGCCACCACTATCCACTAAGTTCACTAGTTTCTATTAAGACCAACCGTCTTCAGCATGACATGTCCATAGTGCCTATGCAGACCTCAACAAATAGTGGCACACTCAAGCACATGTAGCTGGCTCAGACTTTAAGACCTGGATTCTGATTCCTGTAATGTACAATCTTACAATTTTAACAGCTCTGGTTAGCTACTATGGTCCCAGGGGTACCACCCTGCCAGGGTACCAACAGATACTCATTCCCCTCAGTACTTTGTTCTAATATTGGTGTTTATGTGACCAAGGAATGAGTCATTCAGACAGATGATAGCACTGAAAACAAATTACTTCTTACCAGGTTCTTTTTCAACCAATAGAATTCACTGCCTGGCTGCATAAGTGCCAGTGTTGACGTAAAGCATGTGAAAATGCATGGCTGAGGGCGGGACAGCCCAGATTTAGATCAGTTTTAACTGCCCTGGAACTGTATGGATACCCACACAGGGCACTGCAACACCACTTGCAAGGTCAGTGTTAACCAGAACCACTTAAGGAAGCCAGTACATCAGAATCTAGGAGCAAGAATAATAACATTGTCCCAAATGCTTATGGCAGGCTTAAGACCTTAGTGATGTGCCACATCATGTGAAAGGAAAACCATGTGAATGGATATAAGGAAAAGCACATCAGAAAAGGTCACTTGTTTATTTGCATATGACTTTTAGCTGACTGAAACTAAAATTAGCTCCTGCAAAAACAGCTGTGAGAACTGCATTAATGAAACAGATTTCACCTCTACTAAAAACTGGGTTACTAATTAAATAAATACATAAGGATCCAGTTAAATGAACAAGCAAAAAAGAACAGGAAGTGTTCAGGTAAAATGTCTTCTATAAGTGACTAATAGCTCTTATTTTGTGAAGGAAAATGGCTGTCTTGGTATTGCTTTCCATGTTAGAATTTCAAAGATATTTCCGTATTCACAGAACACCATTGTGCTGCTACTCACTTCATGTACCCTTGAAAGACCAGTAGCCAGCTTAGCCTAAGATATTTATGGACATTTTTATACTTCCTACTCTTCAACCTGAATTTTAAAGTCTAACAAACATTAGAAATTCTCACTTGTGGTGTGGCCAACATACTATTTTTAACTAATTAGATGTTCGAACTATTACTACCTTAGAAACAATACACTGGGGAGCAGCACAGCTGCATTAGATCTATATGAAAAGTACCATTTATCATATGGCTTTTACTGCTTTGTGTGCATTGTGGGAATACAGCCACACTATATAGCTGTACGCACACCACAGACTGAAGAGCATGACCAACTTCTCTGTTCATTACTGTTCATTTTGTTCACTCTCTAAACAGACTCCTTGTTGCAAGTTTCATCAAGCATTCTGAATGGAATTGTAAACTGTGCTGCTTTGTAAAATTATGGCTATCCTCTTCAGTATGGTTTTAATTTATTCTATATCCTGATTTATATTTATTTGGTAAATACTAGAAAGAATAATAGCAAATAGTGCTATATGTAACGGTACATACAGACTCTCTAAAATTGTATGCTTTATTAAAAAGCACCCACTTGTGATGGTCAAACTTAATAATTCTAATAAAAGTTTACAGAGGAGAAGAGAAATGACTCCCATTCCACTCCATCTGCAAGTAAAAAATGAAATTCAATCCCTCTGCATCCTCAGGCATATGTTAGTCATTTCTGCTTCCAGATCTTCTAATGTTACTTAACAACTTTTATCATAAGTATAAAGAAATGAGATAGTATTTGGTATAAAACCTACAGCACAAATGAAGCAGGTGTCATGCCAAGTGTGTCCAAGGGCTTCAATGAATTTATCTCCAGCTTCAACAGGAAAATCACAGCCATGGCATTTTGTGCTGAACAAAGCGATATAATCTAGAAACAAACAAACAGAAACAATTAATTTAGAACAAATTCTTCAACATAATCTTATTACACCCAAGAGAAATAAAGTTTCCAGTGAATAATTTTTATTATTTTTGCCCAGAGTTTCTTACTACATTCAGCGAACCCCTCCCCAAATGAAATTCTAAGCTGCTTTTTTCATTATTTAAATACAAATTCAGTGCAACACCCTATGTCAGTACAGAACTACAAGCTGTCACCACAAACACAGAGAACAAGCATAAAAAGTGCATCAAATTCAAAGTTATGTTTCTCACATTAGTCTTACATTAGCTTTAATGTATGTGGAAGCTATTTATACGGGCAAATATGGTCATACAAAGTACAACCTAATGGCCAGTAAGCGTTAACTTTAAGGGTGGTGTAGAAGCATAGTTTAAGTTTCCATGAGTAGATTTATGTCATCTATTTAATGTTGAAATGCTATGCTTTTTCTGCATTAAGAAAGAACATTACAGAAACCCCGTACTGGCTGCTTAATACGTTTTTATTTTGAATATCATGTCCAATATGGAATTACCTTGCCTTGGAAAAGAATAGCAAAAACTCAAAAGATATATGGAATTTTTGAGAGTAATTAGAGGCTATGGGAAAACCTCCAACTTTAAAGGGTAGGTACCAAGTCAGTCATGTTGTAGGATTTTCATTCTTCACTAGGAGTTACTCTGTTATGTAAAACTTGATTTGCACAACCATAAAGACTGCATCTCCAGAGAGAACTAGGCCAGAAGCATGTTAAATGGATAAGGCTGAGCTTACAGTGGGAATACCAGTTTAACCTTTGCCTGCTTCCTGACCCTGTCAGGCAACTCACTTGCATGGCAAGCTCCAGTTATTAAACCATATTACTCTTTCTATACTTTTGGAAATCCTGACCTTTTCTGATCTTAGTTGGCAAGAAGCAGTTCATTTATTCCAGCACTCAAAAAGCAAAATCTGTACTACCATGTGTTGCACATCTGGGCAGAGCTCTTTTCATATGTTGATCAATTGTAGGGGTGAGTAGAAGTATTAAAAACAGCGTAGTAGAGAAAATAGGGGCAGCAAACCACACATACTGTATTGAAGCACTACCAGAAGAGTTTCTTGCCCCTGTAATATGTAGCTTTCTGGTTAATAGAATCTACCAGGCAAAGCATGGGGGACAGGAGCAAAAGTGGAGGGAGAGAAATGAAAGGTAAGGTGCTCTGGAACATAGAGGCAAAAAGACCAGCACTCTGCCAGTCTATCACAAAGTGGAGAAAAATACCAAGAAGGAATCATTTGTATATGCAGGCAGTGGAAGTAAGATCCATTCTGGATGGGTAGCCGGTTTTATTTTATTCAGCAATTGCTTTATTCGTATGTTGCTTCCATACAACATAAAGTACATGATTACTAAACAGAAGTGTCCCGTTTGCCATACCTTTCTCACAGTATGGCTCTCCATCTTCCATGTGAAAGAGGCTATTCCCAAAAGGCTTCTTACAAGCGGCACAGACAAAGCAACTCGTGTGCCAAGTCTGTCTTAGGGCATGCATCACTTCCTGTAAAACAAACGAAAATCTCCAGCAGACTAGTATGCACTGCAACTACCTACTGAAGAACAAATACAAGGCAGAGATGTTCTAAACGTTTAACTTCTGTATCAGCCAGTTTCTTTCCTCAAAAGAAATTACTGTGACATAAACTGAGTTCCTTTGGGAAGAGAGAGGAAATTGGACTGCAAACTTTCTAGAGCAATATATTTGCCAAAAAGAAACAACCACCAGTTCAGCCAGCTGTTTGTATCAACATGCCTAGCTGCTGTTGCAGGAAATACTTTGCACAAAGATTTCATTTTTTTTCTCCATTGTTTTAACATTATGAACTCTTCGATGCAAGAGTGTGATTTGTTAATTAAGTTGTAAAGGACAATTTTATCTCTAAGACCAAGAAATGCATGCCAGTGATAGGTGATTTAAGTCTGATGTTTTCAAAGCAACTTAGATTATGTACTCATTTCTTCAAGACTCTCACAAGAACTCTTTAGAAACTAATGTGAAAATGAAAAAAAAAAAAAGTTCTTAGATTTTAATTTATGTGATTAGTCTAAAAGAGTCTGCATGTGTGTTCCTAGGCCACGTGTTCATCACACAAAAAAAGCAAAATCCCCACAACTGATACTCTCTACAGAAAAAAAAAAAAAAAAAAAAAAAAAAAAGCTTGATTGTGTACAGGTCACAGTTTTTAAACACTTTTACACATGCTTGTTATGAGCCATGCTCTGTGTAATTGCAAACACTGTAAAGCAACTGTAAGTCTCTGTCACCAAAATGGGATGTCCTTAGACTCAATTGCTTCTTCCTCCCCTACACAGATACCACGCTCATGAACAAGTATTTGTGTGACTAAACCAGGGAACAGACCTTTCTTTATCAGGCTACCTTAACCCTTAGCAGTTCTTTAGTCGTGTGCATAGCCACACAAAAGTTTATCCAACAACAAGAAATGGATAACATGGGATAGGAATAAATGATTGGAAGCAATGCAAGTGTTTAACAACTTCAGGCATGAGTATCAGCTTACAGTACTCATGAATGTGTATGTTTACCTGAACTAATGGAGAGAGTCATCAGCCAGACTCTGACTAACCCCCCTTTTTAGTCCTATCTATATAATATGCACCTTAAGCAGAAAAAACAGATTTTATCAGTTTCTTTTTTCCATTCAGTACAGAGCAATCTCTACTCATTTTTATATTGTCGTACAGAAGTCCTGCAAGTCCAAAAGCTGTTGTACTGAGCTCTGATGCATAGTTACCTGCTAATTTGTCAGTTGTACTTGTGCCCAAGAGTATACTTGACAGTGCATCTCTGTCCAGATGTCAAAGGACCAGATGCTCAACTGGAATAATTTTATTTAGCTTTGTTAACTTCAGTGAAACATTGATTTAAAGCAGCTGAGAATCTAGATCTAATTTTGTGTTGCTTCTGATTAAATACCTAGATTCTGATTCTCTTTTGAGCAATTTTAAATCTCCATTGACTAAGACAAAAGGGACTGAAATCTATTTCCATGCTTTCAATCCAGTGAATAGACAAAATTGTCTAATTTATGTTTACCATATAGATCATTAGAGAATCACCATTGAGATTCATTAACCTCTGTTACTGTTTGCAAAACAGTTATCACTGATAAATAGGTTTGGATCCATTTATGAACCTCACTGAGCTAAGAAGCAAAAAACAGATTGAGAAATCTTATTAATATAAATAGAGGCAGCTGGCATCTTTGCTATTTTCCTGATGAAAATCCATAATGGGGAACTGATTTGCGCCAGCATTAATTAGATAAGTTAAGTCAGTACTCTGCTGCAAAATTACTCCTACTGCTGCAGCAAACAGGACTTGGTTGGAGCCAGAGCTTCACCATAAATGTCTAAGACTGCCATCCCTAATTGGCAGTTGCAGAGAAAAGCAAAAACATCTACTCTGTCAATACCACTATTTAGACAGATATCAAAAGATTACAGCAAAGCAGTAAAAACCAGCGTGGTACTTCTTGCTTCCTCATTTAAGAGAATCTTATCATATTTTCACTGTAACTTCATGCATAAACACAATGTTAAAAGTATCTTGCAGTAGTCCAGCCTCACTGCCATCTGCGGTATGTGTAGAGCATATTTAGTTGCATCTAGGCATGAGTATACTCAGAAAAAAAAGAGGCATCTATTTTTGCCTTACTGGAATTCAGATCTTTTTATTTACTCTTTATTTTCTTAATTAGAAGAGGTCAGCAGAATCCCTCTCAGCATCCGTGTTGTTAGCTAACAGTGAGGTGCAGCAAGAGCAATCGGCCTCTTCAAGATTCCTGACTTCTCCATGGAGCTTTAGACTAAGTCTTGTATAAAAACATCCCTATTCAAGTCCCTCTTACATAAAAATAAGGAAGAGACAGATAAGAGAAATATGCTGTATGTTCATTAGCAAAGAACAATCCAGAAAGTGTTATGTATTTACACCTGAGAGATGGTAATTGGATTACACATTCTAAGAGTTGAATAAAGTACAGAAATATCCCTGATTTTGGATACATAAAATTTGTTACAAAATATGTTTTTCATTCTGAAATTATCAACAGCCTAGGAAATTATTATGCAAAAGAAAACAATATCTGAATTCATTGTCTACAGTCTGAATTATTTCTGTTTTCAGTGAACCATGTAACTGGAGAAATGGTTCTCTTGCTTACCCCCATGATCTTGGTGTGGCACCTGGCACAAGTAGGTGCAAAGAACTGCTCATAACAGTGCTCACAGTACACACTATTCTGCTCTTCCACAAAGCACACATCAGCCAAGGAAGTCTTGCAGTAAGCACAGTTGAATTCTTCTGGGTGCCAAGAGCGACCCATGGCGACCAAGAAAGGACCCCTGTAAAAAAAAATAATTTGTATTGCAAAGGTATTGAGTGATACTGATTACAAACCCATTTTGCTAGATACTGCATCCATGTGTAACAAACAATGGAAAACTATGCAGGTACATATTAAAAGAAAACCTGACCAGAAATGGTACTTTTCAAGATTATTACTAAAACACTTTGCCAACTGGTTAAAATATTTCATTATTGTTTAGACACATATATTATAAATATATTTATAATAGACACATATATTTATAAACAAGTGTTGGAAAAGTAGTCAATTGTTTTTGTATCTGCAAAGCTGTAAGTGATCTTTGTGACCAGCTGCAAAGACAACAGGAAAAGACCTAAGTATGTAAAGACAGAAGATTAAGATACTATTTGTAAGTATGAAAAGGCAGGCAAATCTCCAAACCTACCCACCTACATCTCACAAGAGCTCTTGCCTCCTGCCTTCTTTTCATTTGAGAGACTGCTGCATCCTGCATGTACTAGAAGTGTCAGACTATCAGATGACAACTTGCTGTTTTATTGTATGGAAGACAAGTTGGTTTTGGTGATTTACTCTCGATTGTAATTAGGTGTAGCTATCAGGATTTCATTCTTTTATTACTGGAGACTTTTTATTTCAGAATATATAAAAGATGACAAGCATCAGTTCCACATCACAAAACTAGCTCCTTTTAGTGGGTAAGACTGCATTAAACATGGTTTACTTCAAGTTGCTTAGCAGTCTACAGGGTAACACTGGGCACTGGTCCAGCAGAATGAATTGGGAGAGAAGGGAGAAGCATGCTATGAATCACTGGTAATAAAGTGTAGGCATTATCTTTCTCCAGACACAAAAGCAACAATTACATTTGGCTGCTGTTCCAAAATGATGTCTCATTCCTTTTCTCTCTACCATGCTCCCCTTGCCCCCCAACTCTCCCAACATAGTGGTATGTACCTCCTTCAAGGACTACTGTAGGAACCAGAAATTTGTTTAAAAAACAGTGATTTGCCACAGCATCCGTGAAACAAACAATTAGCACGTATAACTTTGCAGTGATAAAAAGTGAACCACACAATAGCTAAATGAGTTCTGGAAATGTTAAATTAATGAAGCAGACAACAGACATCCCTGCTGGGTAATTTAACTGAGTCTTAGGCTCTGGTACTATATATTAACATACAATAACCAGTCTCCCTGTGATATTTTCTTTTCTGCTTCATCCCTCTCCAAAACCTCATGACCTTACCGAATTATGCTGTTACAATGCCCACAAAGAGGAGTTCGGCTGCTGGCTGGAAAACGCTCAGCCCTCTGAATTGTTCCCCGGGCTACTGCAGGAGCCTGGGAAGAAGCTGAAACTGGAGATGGGTAAGCAGGAGTTGAGGCAGGAGATGGTACTGGAGCACCCCTTGGTAGGATGTTCTTTGTGACAGTGGTGGTGGTTTTTCCAGGTGCAAATTTCTGGGAAAAGGAGTCATCCGTTACCCAGGGAGGACGGCTTGCAGGCTCAGTGTTGGCAGGGGTGTAGGAATGAACTGGTGCTGGTGCTGTTTTAAGCATGCCAAAAGAAACCAAAAAGTATTTTAAAGTCTTCTCTTCCAATAGCAAAACAATAACCAAAGCTTCAGATGACAATTAATTATGGTCTGTCCCATTATCATTCATTAATTCTGGACCGAAGCCAAGGATTTCAGCCCAATCACTGGCTTTTAATCCATGGGCATTATAGAAATGTTTGCCTTCTGGCTTTTACAGATTTTATGGAAATCATTTTCAAAGATCTCTCTTCATTTTTTAATAGGAATGGCTATGAGAATTTTGTGATAATTCAGAAGGCTGCTGTGTAGTGTGTTTAAGACAGGTTTAAAATTGAAAGAGCAGATCACGTAATGAAGTTTTGGACAGAATTCCCCATAATTTCAATAAGAAGTTATGCTGAAATTTTGATCTCATTATATTCATTAAAATGCAGTGTTTTCCACAGATGTCACTATTATTTATCATTTGTAGAAAGTTATATTCCTATTTTCTGAAGAAAAATAGGCTCACACGGAGCACAGAGATAGAGAGCACTGGAAGCAACAGTGAGGGAGCGAATTCAGCTCACATGACCAGCAAGACAAAGGCAGCAGCACTTAGAAGAAGGCCAGGCTTGTGGTTATAACTGATCTCAGCTCTGTTCTTGGCTCTGCCACAGATTTCCTGTATATCTTTGAGCGAAGTGTAGTATCTCTGTGCCTCAGTTCCCGTGTATAAAATAGAAATATTATACTTCCTTTCTTCCACCCTTTGACAATCAGATAAAATCTTCAGCGCAGAGACTGCCTCTCCTCTGTGTTTGTATGTACCAGGCTTTAATCTTGGGTGGAGCTTTATCGCATAAAAATAAGCAGAAGCTAGAGCCTGTACATACTGAGTTTTCCCTTTGCCCTTGCTCTTTTCAAAACATCAGATCTAGCATTGTGTAGGACTGAAGTTACTGCCTGAGAAACTGCCTCACTTTGCCAAGTACACGAGCACTAAAAGCAGTTTTTCCTTTGCAAAGAAAACAAGTGAAGGATTGTCACTCTGAGGAGGAACAGAAGCTTGGAGAGTTGAAGTGTTTTGCCTAAATCTGAGAGTGGGGATTTGGGAACAGAAGCCAGGTCTCCTGCACAGTAAATCACAGTGCCAATAAAGTGATGAGCAGATACAAGATTTATAATTTTAAGGGGCTTGCAGGTAGAAAGCTTTTCTGAGCAAGAAAAGGTTTCAGAATGCAGACAGATCTCTCTAGACAATAAAGTGGTGATAAGATTATGTTCTACTTAACACTCCTCCATTAGTTCACACTCTACCACATAGAATAACATGCGCTGATTATTGGCATGCTTGAAGTAGATATAGATGAATCTACTGGGATCGCCCTCATGATCTCTCATTTTATTCTTTTTATTGAGTTCAGAGTTGAATCTAATGCACTTTCTCGATAAAACTTTATTATACAACAGCATCAACAATTTTTCTGTTTCATAAAACTGTATCCCACCTTAGCCTGAGGCTTCTTTTTTCACTTGGGAATGGTAAACAGTATTTAAAGATTTCAGAACAGAGAGTTTATATCCAATCTCTTTTAACCCTGGGGCCGTTGCTATTTATATACTATGGTATTAAGCTAGGCAAAATTAGAAGGCAATATTTCATCTCTAATTGGTGAGTTCAAAAGGCTCCTACCTATGAGGCTCTGTAATTAAATAAGGTGACTTCTAGCTCACTCAGTTTTGTGAAAGGATTCTCCCTCCCCCAAGAGCCAATTCTCGTTCATGCAAAGTAAGACACTGTATACCACAGAGGGCCTAACAAAATGGTCAGATATTCAAATAAAGAGATCCAAAAGTGAATGCAGGCCAGCTGTCATTTTTATGTCTTTTTTGTTTGTTTTGTTTAATGATCGTCTTTAGTAAGTTTTCCACTTTTTCACCCTACATCTCATAATATCAATGTTCTGTTTGACTTTTCCCCGCTTGTTTATTCTACCCATTGTAGACAGCATATGACTTATCTAGATTCAAGTTCATCTAGACTCCTTTGAAGGATGGGTCTTTGTCTTTCTCTCTACCTTCATCTATTTCTTTTTCACTACTTTTTCCACTTGTCACTGTAAAAGGAAAGCAACAGTTTGTTGTTGTTGTTGTTGTTTTTTAATTTTTTCTTCTCACAGTTGCTAAAAGAAGATGCCAAGGGAATTATTGAAAAATGACAAATATTGGGCATTTGCAACTGCTCTGATCTCTCCATAGTTAACTAACTTTTCAGCCATTATCATTTCATTTTAAAGGGTGGATTTATTACCACATTTTCTCCATGTGAGCAGGCTGGAATAATTTTAAAATAGTTTCATTGCCATACATTAGACCTGTTTCACTAACTATGAGATTTTAGCTATTGTTATTAAAAGAGAATTATTATCTGTCTTATATCTCTAATCTGTTATGAACAGTTTTTTTCTTAGCAGCTACTGCCATATAAATTCACTTTTCATGTTTATGTACTTCTGAAGTCTTCCAACATACATGTATATGCAGCAGATAAGAGATGCTCTTTGCTGCTAGCAAGCACTAACATTCAGTATGTCAGAGAACAGCTTCTCAGAATATCAGTATTCTATCTGCTGATGCTGAACTGTTCAAGAGTGAATACTTTAAATAATTCAGTAACTCGAACTCTATCACCTGGTTTCTTTGAGCCCTCAGATTCTCTCATAGTAGGAGAGAAACAATAGGACTATTGTTATCCTGGGAAAGTTGTAGAAGAGGTCTCTTAACAGCCACAGAAAAAAACTGATTCCTTGCTACTGAGGAATTTGAAATTCTTCTCATCAGCTCTTAATTTACTGTCAATGGATATTTTCCTTCCAGAATAAAAAAATCTAAAGATTCATATAGTAACGTAAAGATTTGGATAGTTTCAAATGCTTTAGTTTCACATACTACACTGCTTAGAATATATAAAAGCACTATTGTTGTCGGGGGGGAGGAGAAGGGGGGGGAGTACAAGCTGGAAGATGCAGGTACTTTCTGCCATCTAGTGGCCCATGCTCAGAAAATAAATGTGTGCCTGTTAATAACATGTTATGAAATTTGTAGGACAGAGAAGGGTAAAGATCTCCCTATACGAACAAAAATAGATTTTTAGCAGCAGAAAGTTTCCAGCAGAATTAGCTTAGTCAAAGTGTTACTCTCCTCGCTTCATAGTGTAAACAATGATATACTCCTATCTGAGGAGTATCCTATCTCCTATACTCCTATCTGAGCAAGAAACTCAGCAATTCAGTTTCATTTTGAGATCATTTTCAGTGTAAACAAGATTTAGTCCACTTATACCTCAATCTGAGCCATATTAAAGTAGTCTTGTAGACCTTCTTAGTGACTGATTTGGGTTTCTGGATATTGTACACATGGGGCTGTTGATAGGTGTTTTAATCTGCAAATTGCTGGCCTGGAATACTAAGGGAAATAAGGCATTTCATTCCCATTAACACTGAGGGCTACCATAAAGGCATCCCTTTGCTAAATTTTCCACTGCAAATCCTTATAGTTATATCCGTTATTTCAGCCTTTTCTCACAGTGGTTTTAAACAAATAAAAATCTAAAAGAAAATTTGCTAAGTGAGAGTGCAGTTAGACAAAGGCCTGAGATTGGAAGAAAAAAGATGGATTTTGTGGTCTCATATGTCATCCTTTGAGAATAATTGGTCTTCTCAGAACAAGGTTGCATTTTACACTGTAGGAGAATTTATATGCATTGACAACATTGGATGAGGAAATTTTTAACAGCCTTTGTGGATCTTATCTGTCAGTGACAGGAAACATAGGAAACACTTTTTACTCTATTTCTTCCCAAGCAGCAAGTTTGCGGTTGCTCAGAACTGCAGCGGTCTTTTAGAAACAGCTCACATTCTGAAACCAGTTTGAAGTGCTACTATGCTAAATGTATAATACTTGAAAAAGGTACCAAACAAAAAAATCAATATTCTATAAAATCCCTGTTACCTCATGTGTCTGTCACTTCGGGGTTTAATTATAAAGGTATTTTACAATCCCTTACCGTACATCTCAAATTTCTCATTACAACTTCCTTTGGGGGCAGCACAGAGGGAGGTGCTGGTCTCTGCTCCCTGGTCACTGATGGCAGGACACATGGGAGTGGCACCGAGCTGCACCAGGGAAGGCTCAGGCTGGGCATGAGGAAAAATTTCTTTACCGTGAACATAGTCAAACACTGTAAGAGGCTTCCCAGCAAGGTGTCTGATGCCCTGTGCCTGCCAGTGTTCAAGAAGCACTTGGACAATACCCTCAGTAATTTAACTTTT
This sequence comes from Aythya ferina, assembly GCF_964211825.1. Lineage (NCBI taxonomy): Eukaryota > Metazoa > Chordata > Aves > Anseriformes > Anatidae > Aythya > Aythya ferina. The sequence continues at coordinate 9,523,159 of NC_140302.1, read as the reverse complement.
GGTTAGCCCTGAGATGGTCAAGCAATTGGACTTGATGATCTTTGTGGGTACCTTCCAACTGAACTATTCTGTTCTATTCTATTCTATACTTCTAAAAAACACAGAGAGACTTACTGTTTCTTTCTCTGCCAACTCTTTACTGTTATTTGCATTTGTAATTTATCACACTATGTATTACTCTGAATTTTCTCTTGTCTTCTGGAATACATTATATCTTCATTGTGCCTTCAAAATAAGAATTTCCCACATGCAGGCAGACAATACATGCATCTGAAATGAGTTCACTGTATACATAGCAACACAGAACATAGTTCCCATACTGTGCATTTAAAGCCATCATTGTGAGGCAATGGGGCCCAAAACCAGTGATATAAGGTATTGCAAAGAAGATGCCCATCACAGTGGAGAGTAAAAACATTGCCTCTTATTCCAAGTCAAATTCAACAGTCAGCTTCTTCTTTAATAGATATACCTTCTAGTTTATTTCTGTGGCAGGTTTGTGTAAACCAGTTTACACTTCCCCCCAAATAAGTGTGTGATTTGATATTAATCAGTTTATTTAGGAGATACTTTGACATGCCAGTTTGCTCTGAGCCATACTGAAGTAAATCCTCTCATCTTTCCTTCTTTTGCACCACAGAAATAACAACATTTGACTTCAGTGAGAACAGTATATGCTGACACACCAAAATCAAATGAGGAGAAAGTGAAACTTACTGACTCTGAGACCCCTAAATAGCTTGTTAGAGCTCTGAAGTGGCTTTTTCCCACCTTTTTGTACAAATAAATACAAAGATAAATCAATCTGTTTTATATTTAAGTAAAATTTTAACATTTAATTTTTAAAATTTAACAGTTTAATTTCAGTAGGTCCAAATACAAAGCATTACAGAATAAAAAAAAAACAACAGTTTAAGATTGTTAGAATTGTTGGCCTTTTCATATTTACTTGACTGTCAAAATATAAATCAACTTTTTAGTTCTCTTGCTAAGGTCAGAACAAATTTAATTTGAAACAGAACTGCATTTAGACTTATATTGTTGCCTCATGTAATTTGTTCATTTTGAAGGTTCACATTTTGGTCATCAATGGTTTTGGAAGTTCACTCCATTTGTGACACATCAATTCAACTGGGATTTAAATAACATCAAGGAGCATATTTTCCACACAAATGAATAATCAAATATATTCCTCCAGTAATTGAATCTGTGGGAAACGGAAGCATAGCATAAGTATTTTAACAGGTCACTCTTTATTCCGAATATAAACCTGAATTTTAGAGGTTCAATATATGGCCTTATCTATTTTGCAAAAAGGCTACTTTACTTATTTCATCTCCTTCCTGACATATACATTTTCCAGATGGTTTATCAATTCCGAAGTGCCCTGGGATTCCTAAAAGGGTGCACTAGGCTATTTTACAAATGCATTTATTTGGAAAAGTTGGGTCACACATTGTTCTTAGAAACTTTTCCCTTGCTTTTCTTTTTCTTCCTCCTTCGTTTCACATTTTCCACTCTAAAGCATGATATAATGTAATCCTTGATCTGAAGCAAATCTAGCAATCCAGCAGCATTTGGTTCCATCTATATAAATCTTTTTAGATGTGTGTGTGTACTATTGCAAAAATGCACATATTCTTTTTCTAAAAGAAATGCACATATATTTCATTACTCAGAAGTCTCCTTACCTGGCTGGTAGACAGAGGGCTTTATGCTGGCAGTAGTGATAACTCTTGGTTTCGAAGCAGCAGAAGCAGCAGGACTTTCACCATAGCTTGCAGAAACAGGCATTGGTGTATATGACTGGGTTGTGTTTCTAAAAGCAAAATGAAGGTATGAGCAACTTTATATATAAACAGCAGAAGTTACTGATTAGGAAATCAAGAGATCTGGAAGCTTCCATAGTATGCCAAAGGTATCGTCCTTGAGAGCTACAGGGAGAATACTTTGAGATTCATTAATCATTGCTAAGAAAGGCTTGGACAGTTCTTCAGAAAGAAAAAATAACTGGATAAGGGTTTTAAATAATGCCAAGTTGCTGTTGTCAGAGAAGACAGCTTACTGAAGGAATAAGACAAATTTATTAGACATTCTCAGTTTAAGAATGGATAGGACGTCAGGAACATGCACAAAAAGTTTTGGTTTTCTGGCCCCTTACAAACCAACAAGCCTGTTCTTGTCCAAGATAAATCAATGGGGGATTCCTCATTGACTTAAAAAGATACTGGCTCAGAAGCACAATTTATGGAATTTAATTACTAACTACTGGTTATATAAACATAGTACTCATTTCAAAAAGATTAGACTGCTCTTTAAAAAAAAGATTCCTGAAACTTTTCCATATTTGGACTGAGATTAATTTATGTTAAATTTTCTAATGCTTGGATTCAGCTAACTGAAAAGCACATGATACGCAATACTGTGATGTGATTTCTGCATTCTTTGACTAAAAACCTTTGCTCGGGGTTCCAAACATTAATAAGGAATCATTTTTCTTCATTTTACGGATCAAATAATCATTCTGAGTTTGATTATATTAGCACATAGAAGTATACGCCTCTTCTATTTGCTTTTTACTTAGGATGGCTCTATTTGATGATTCTATTTGTAATAATTTTGATTAATTGACTGCTAAAAGAGCATAACAAACAAAGCAAGCAAGAGAGAATGCAATAAGGAAGAACACGGAAGAGGCAACAGATAGATACTGAGATCCCTGCAGTAAAAGAAACCATTTAGTGTTTAACATCTTTTATACTTACCCTGGTAACATATCTTTATCGTTTTTCCTTTCTGTTTCACTGTCTCAATAAGCTAGATACCTATCTATTTGTGCTGAGATTTTAGCATTTATTTTTATACTACCTTTGGCTGTAACAGACAGTTCACAAGCATAAGAATAGAAAAAATGTTCTGCTTTGCAAGATCAATGATTAATCTTTGCTTGTACTTTCTCTGACAATGGAAACAAACTTAGTCTGGAGAGCATGTTATAATTTTTTAACTGTGACAAAACCAGCAAATTCCTTCCAGTAATGGTTAAAAAATCTTACAAACATAATATTTTGATTTGATTTTTAATTTTTTTTAATAACAAAACTATCCTGAAAACACCATTTTTTTCTGCTCTGACAGTGCTGATACTACAGATCTAGTATGCTGAGCATCGCTGCCTCGAGCCAATTTATTTTGCTTATTTATTTAGACCTGGAAAGACTGCTATTGCTATAATGATGAAAGCTCTTTATTTCAATACCTAGTCTAGGACTTAGGGCCAGATTTGGGACCATTTGGGCCCAACAGGCTCTCCAAGATGAACTATTTCACTGATTTTGGATTTAATGTAAATTCTGTTGTGCACTGTGCCAAGATTTTGTAACAACCAAAGCACAGTAAGACTTTTTACTTTCCATTCATAACATCTACTTCCTATTGATCCCTCCATATCTATAACGCATAAGAACAGACTGTACCTGGGGTCACTGGACAGAGAATCATTCCTCCCACTGTAGCACAGAGAGGAAGAGTGATACTTCACGTACGCTCACATCACACATATCTATTAAAATGTCTTTAGCTAAATATGCAGTATCTAAAGATTTTCCCTTGTTTAAAAATCTGTTGTTCGAGGTAAACTAGACAGAAAACCAGTAAAAAAAAAAAAAAAAAAAAAAGAACAAACTCACATACTTACCTTTACAGGATCAGCGATCGACATTTACTATGTGGATTAAAAGATTTAAGTCATGTGTGTCATACAGCCTTAATATGAAAATGGCACACAATCAGGAAAGCCTACTGCCAGGGGTGCAGGTCCATTGGTGTAAAGACTCATTTCAACATCTCTTAATGCACAAAACACAAGAAGTTCTGAGCCAGATTAGTGATACTTAGACTGCCATGAAGAAAAATGTTTTGTTTTTTGTTTATAAAGCTAATAGCATAATAAAACCATGCTACCAGATTTCCTTGTATGTGTAGGGAAAATAAGTTAAAAAGACAAAAACAATACCAAAAAGAATTGTATTCTTAGTATCAAATTCATGACAAAATTAGAAGCCAACTACTGAAATATTTTACAAATATATGATGCATATTAAATACAATAAGGAAGATAAAAAGGGTTGTCAGAGAAATAAAGTGTTATACTACATCATTAAGGGTTTTAGTGAAGTTAAAATATTTATCAAAATTTTGCTGAAGAAAAGGAAATAGCATATCATTAAAAAAAAAAAAAAAAAAAAAAATGAAAGAAGAAAGAAAGAAAAAAGATGTCCTAAGTGTTGAGGAAGCAATGACATATAAAAAGCAGTGAAAGCACCTTTACTGAATTTATCTGTAGCAGCCCATGGCATGTGACAGGCAATGAATTAAATACTGGCTCTGAAAACTATTAGTTGTAAGAAAGTAAACATTTCTAAGCAGATTTTCATGTTAATACTTCGCTAGATGCCTATTAGCAGCAATAAACTGTTAAGTGCTTTCAAGGTAGAGTAGCTGCACAAAACGTTTTTATACCTCTTCTTTGACTGGTAGCTGATGGAGGTGGAAGAATGCCGGTTGAAACTAAAATGAGACAAAAGTTGTATTTGAAAAAAATATACCAAGAAAACTGGGATATCTTGTCCTACAGTGAATTTCTTCATGAATAGGAGCTACTCTTAGTAAATGCTATAGTAAGCAACATGTACATATTTATAATGATACAAGATCAGGATTACATTACATTTTGCTTAACTTAACCAGGGAATCATACTGAAACCTCAATAAGGGTAACAAGTAAATGAGCTGAGTATATTGCTCCATAAGCTGCTGTCACCCAGTTTTGTTTACTTTTTAGTTGTGGAATTCTGATTCAACCACTGAGTCTTTGACATTCACTATCAATTTGTATTATCACAGAAAATTAAGTTTCTTTTTGTCAGTATCAAAAGCTTAATTCATGTATCAGCAAAACTTGAATGAATGAATGTTCAATGTTCAGCTAAGTTTCCTAGGGAGTTATGAGTCAACGAGGATAACCCCGCAGAAAGGACAAGCAGAAAACAGTTGAAATGGCAGCATTAAGCTATCACGATCCGTTTCTCCATTGCAGTACCCTTCTACTGTTTGTGTGTTGATCATAGCTCTGGGAGAACAGGTAGATTTTTTTCCTTGGGGAAACTGTATCATTACAGAACAAATGATTCATTTATGTAAATGCAAGTACTGAAGATTTTGCACAACATATGATCTGAGAAACAAGAGGGTTCAGAATGAACACGAGTCCTGTCTAAATGCACAGTTGTGTGGCAGCGATCATATCACACAGGAACACAGGCCCCATTTGCCAAAAATAACAGTAGGACCCCATCAGGTACCAGTTACTTTCTATGCTTTGGAGAATTGTTTTTTCTTCCCTTTACCCCAGACACAGTGCTTGGATTCAGACCCTAGAATCACAAGAGCTACCCCCCACTTTTTTTTTTTTTTTCCCCCCCAACCGTAATCCTGACTCTCCATTGCTTCTCCTGTTTTTATATTCCCAGAGTGCTGGTCTCACTGGTTGCCCTGCTTTTACCCTCCCAATGGAATCACCAATCACATAAAGAGCTTTGTGGCTTATTTAAAAGACTCCTGCTGTGCTTTCTTCTTTGTAAGCAAGATTGTAAGTGGAAAAGATTAACATTGCGGGTTTAAAAGTAAGGGAAATGTGATCAGTTAAAAATTAATGACTAAAAACATCCTTCTTCAAGAAGATTATGAAGATTTTACCCATGTTAGTCGTTATGTATATATACAGCCTTGCTCAAAAAAGCAAAAGTAAAAAATAAAAGTAGATAAAACTGACCTAACAAGCTTTAAAAAAGATTAAAATAGCTAAGGACATTGATCAAGAAATCCTCCTGCATTTTCTTGATAGACATTTTCTAAGGTATCTGAAGGAAGAAAAAACAAACTATGGGATCAGTGCTGGGACATCCTTAGACTCATTCTACCTGAACAAATTTTACAGGACAGGTATACTGTTGTAAATAAGATTATCCATAAGATTATCCTAGTTCAAAATAAAATATGAACTACACTAATGCTCCAATGGTATATGTCAAGGTGAAACCGAACCTTTTAAATCTGTATTTTTTCATGCTAATGCATTGCTTGATTTCTAAATGAAAACTATCAAATGCTCAACAATTTAAGTTTTAAATGAATTTAGAAACACCTTTTAGGCCCTCAGATAGACCACACTAGCTATTAATATGTGGCAGATTTTAAAATAAACAAATATGAAACTAGTGCACAAAGATAAAGAACGAATTTCAGCTGCAACATAACTTTCCAACAGAATGTAAATTTGCATCATGTACCTGATTGTCAGGGAAGCAATTTTTAACAAGTCTTACAAGTTTCTGATTTGCCTTTATGTCCTAAGGCTTGTTGCATTACTGAACTACCCGGAAAGATACTACCTAAGAGAATAATACATGCCTGCTGATCACAACGTCGTTGTATAACAAAATATATGTCAGCATGATACCTCTGTCATCCATTAGCAAGTAAGATTTTAGGGCACTGGAATACAAAGCTGATTGCTGTAGATTTTATATCTCTGACTTAGATAATTGCTGGCTATGAGCAGTAGCTTTTAGTAGTCTGATTAAAACACTGGACACCTGTTTTTCATAGATTCTCAGGGGCTTTCAGGTTGGGAAGGACCTCAGGAGGTTTCTCATCCAAGCTCTTGCTCAAAGCAATGCCAGCTCTGAGGTCAGACAAGGCTGCTCAAGGTTTTATCCAGTGTAGTATCAAAAACTTTCAAAAATGGAGACCGCTCTGCCTCTCTATACAACCTGTTGCCCTGCTCGACTTGAAGGGTGGCTTAAGGTGTTTTCCTTAGCTAGTCAGAATCTCTCTTTTCAGTTTGCAATGCCTGGCTCTGTCCTCTTAATACTGATACGTAACTAGAAATGAATTAATAATTACAAATGATTTTATAGCTTCAAGGCCTCATATTGCTTCCCTTTGCTGAATGAAAGGCATGTGTAATTAAAGTGGAATGGATAATTCTGAATGAAGAAATAGTGTTATACTTGCTCTAATTTATTAGTTGTTATAGTTAGAAATATGTTCTCTCATTCAAGATACTTAGATACGTACAAGATACTTAGACACACAAATTATGAATAATACTTTTTTTTTTTCCACTGAAGCGTAAAAAAAAACCTTTCTAATCTAGGGTATGCAATAAAATAAACTTTATTGCAGTTTACTGATGGATCCCTGAAAGTGATATATGCAATGAACGCATCTGTGATTTTATCTTTCTGGATTGCTACAAAGTTGTTGACTAAGTAAAAGTTTTTCATTATCTAATAATTATTCTTAAAAGAGCTAGAGCCTGTTATGAAGTTATCTCAATGAAATTACTGCAGAAATAAGAAGTGCTACATGCTGTATTACTACATGCAGGCTACTATGTAAGACCTATTACTAGCTCTTTTGTGTAATTCTCACTTAAGGTAGTAAAACACAAAGGAAATCTCTTATGCAGATATGTAAAAATACACCTATAATATCAAGATTTATATGGGTCCTATGATATAGAGTGATGAAGTAAATAGATATCCACTGACTAGCCAAAATAGTCAACTTGAATTTCATTTCATGTTCTCACTGATGGACATTTCAGTCCTTAGCTTGGAGAAATACTAAAACTGAGTCTCTTCTGGAGCTCAGAAAAAAATAAATGGATTTTGCACACCAGTGTTATAAACAAGCTCAAATACACACAGTTATTATTGTTGATCAATAAGCATGGGTCTTTTTTTTTTTTTCTTATTAAAGGCTTTTAACAGACTCCTAGAAGAGCTATGTAGTATGTAGGACCCTATTATCATAAAGCTATGTGATAATTCCAACTGACTGGAAGAGATTTGGTAGTTAAACAAACATCAGATAAAATAATACCTAATGACATATAAGAGCCTAATCTGAGCACAAAACTGAGCACAAAGACAGTGTAAGAATTACTTCTGAAATGCACTGAGCACTCATAATTTGAAAATTAGGTCCTCTTACAGTATTTTAAGATGGATACCCACAAATAATGAATTACCTACATAACTAATCTCTTGGGAATTTTGCAAGCTCATACATTAAACTAGATGTCACTGGCAGTAAAAACCCTTGCAAAATCTTCTGTTCCATTCTGTCCTTCCATTCTGGGTAACACTCTTTGTGACATTCACCAAATTCATGATGTAATTGGAACTGAAGATATGAGTATTGTACTTCCACCCGAATATATGGAATTGCATCAACAGTTAGTTTTACTTCTTACCTTTTAGCAGCTTCATACAGGGAATTATAGAAACAAAAAGCCATGCTTACATCCTAAAACTCACAATTCTCCTGATCTTCTGTTCTGTAGCATTTCATTTTTGCATTGGTTTCAGTGATGTGAAGCCAACCAAAATGCTTTCAAGGATGTAACAGTGCATAGTGCTTAACTGCTGTTTTTATGATACTCTTGAATAAGATTATCTTACCTCTAATGTGTAGCCTTCAAACTTATATGCTTTGTTCATTTCAAGCAACACTTTTGGGTGATTCCTAACTACATTTTGTTTTAAGGTAAAAAAGACTTGGGATAATGACCACTTCAAATGTATCGCTGACTCACTTTTTCATTATTTGTGAAGACTGTTCAAATAATGAACCTTAAAATCTACTGATTTTTCCTCTGTTAGTCTTGACAAAGTGTTAATGAAAGCTAAGAAAAAGTTTAGCAGTGGGACAGTACAGCAGCATTCTTTCTTGTGATAGATCCTATCTTTGCCTATCAGTAGTCTTTCATTAGCCACAACTAAGACTGTAATAAAAGGAGATCTGTGGTCCTTTGAGAGTGCATCAGATGCTTAAACTATGATCCTGTGTCTTGACCATGAGGAGAAAAAAAAAAAAAAAAGTTTGTCATTCCTGCCTGGCCTTACTGAGGCCTGACACATCTTTTCATTTTAAGATGGCAAAAACAGGACAAATTAATCAACTGAAATACCTTTGATCTAAAAAGATGTTGTGGTTACATATCCTAAGACTAAACCTTAGGTGTTTACTGGCTGGGGTTTAATGTGAATGATCAAGCAAGAAGACTATTCCATTAAACACATCAAGCTTTTCAATGTTCTTCACAAAACCAATCTCTTAAGAAGCAAAAAACCTTAAAATTGAGAGAGTAATACAGAATCAAAACAAATTTATTAAAAAGAAACAGAAAAGAGCTTTGTAGATATACCTAGACTGAGATGAGATAGCAGATGAAATAGTGGAAGCTGCTAATGACATATTCTTGGACCCAAGGAAAGGCTTAGGTTGTGAAAGAGAGCTGGGGGCTGCAAGCACTCTGCAGAAGACACAGTAAAAGCATGAAAGTATGTACAAAATAATTTCACAGGGACAAAAATCATGATATCAGAACCAAGCTTTGTCGGAGTTCAGGTATAAGAGGACTGCTGCATAGTTACCAGGAACCGGTTTTCTGTAGTGTACATCTGCAGACTTACAGAATAGCACAACCAAGCAACAACCCTACAAACACAAGACAAAATGCACACATAATGTAAAAGATCTTAAAAACAGAATGTATTGAAAACTAAGACAGACAATATTTCAGGACAGGACTTTTGCCAACAATACGTATTTTTACCTGCAAGACCTGAGGATGTTTGAGTCTGAATTCAAGCTAAACATTTTAATATGAAAGCAATACCAGATAAAAGATTCTCCTTAAAACTTATGGCATGATTAGTTGAATAGAGGCATTTGTTTTTGAGGCATGTATTAGATAATTCTTTTTATTTCATGTTACAGTTTCAACAACAGGATAAAATTGCTTTAGCCATATCATTATTTCAGGTGACACGCCTTTCAGCACAGTTCTGAATTACAGTATAATACGTTATTCAAACCTCCTTTGCTGGCTGGACGACTGGTTTTCTTGCACTGAAATAAAAACTCTGGAATCCAGTAGGTGATGATTTGGAAAAAAATGACTGAAGTGAAAAACTAAGTAGTTGGTATTCGTATATAATTTAAGTGAAATAGACAAAATTAAACAAGAAATAGAGCTAAGAACACTTCCAAATCTATTAACAGAATTCTAAGATATGGCAGACTACATCTTAGATCTCACTTATTTAAAGTAGTTTGTATTACTGATTGTGTGTTTTTCCTAGGATTTTTTAAAGCAGGATAAAATATAAACATTTTAGGAATATTAATGTAGCAAAACCCAAAGAAGAACAAATAATATACAGCAAAAATTCACTCGTACTATCCCCAAAACTGCTGTAATGTGACGGCAGCATAATTCCCATCTATTTCTTCACAGACTGAGACTTATTGCTTCTGATATACCACTATAACTCCTAGAAACTCACATTAGCTCTATAACTGAATTGCATTAGAAAAAAAAAAAAAGAAAGTAGATCAAACTATTAGAGATGAATTGCACTCAATCATAAGATGTGTGGTTTTACTGGTCACTGTGCACCCTGTTCTACTGACATCTGCTACAATATGATAAGCTCCATCACATGAGTAAATTACTTAGTTTTTTTGAATTTTCCATTTCATGTCGTACTTTAGAAACACTATTAAAAGAAGCTGTGAGATGTTGTTTTGGTTTCATTACAAGCAGTGAAAAAAAACACTTGGTTTTAACCCCAAACTTGTTTTTTTTTTGAAAATGTAAGGTATATACCAGACAATGCTATTTTAAAAAAAAATTAGGCCAGTTTTATTTTGCAAGTTCTTTGCAAACATGAATGTACTTTAAAATAAGAAAGCAAAACAAAACAAAAAACTAAAAGCATATAAAAAGGCTACAGCATGTACATACAACATTCGTAAGTTTAGAATGTGTATGCAGCATTTCCAGAGCCATACAGGAGTACATCTGCAAAAGGAAAAAGCAACAAAGCGTTACCTTTGGAAGGAGGATGAGAAAGACTCTTGCACTACTGAGGTGGGAGTGGTTGCTGGCGGTGTCATCAGACTGGCTGTATTTTGAGCAGCAGTAGCAGGCTGATGTGCTGAAGCATGTGGTGCAGGCGCAGAGGCAGAGCTGGTAGACACCGGAGCATGCTCAACAGGGATACTAATTAGAGTTAAATTAAATAAAACAAGAAGCATCTTAAAAAGGTGCATATTTAAATGTAGAGCATGAAACCTATGTTTGCAGCTGAATCTGCAAACATAGTAGCAGGCTGTGTTACTGAGAGAAAAGCACAATTATTGGGGGGGGGGGGGGAATAAAAAAGACATTTGTTAGGCCTTTTCATATGAGCAGTTAAGACTGTAATGCAGTTTTTGGTCCTGACTGAAATTTATCCCAGATCTTATACAACACTGAAGTCCTCTTCCTACTGAAGCCAGAGACAGGGAGCGTGGCGTGCAGTACTTTGATAGTTGTATAGACCCTGTCACAAACTCTTTGAGTTAGGATAAATTTCATGCGATATTTACTCCAGGAGCTGAAGTTTACATTAAAGAGTAAACCTCCTAATTAGATGAAGAAAAGCAGTTTAAGGAATATTATTACAGTTTTGTAGCAGCAGGTTTCCTGCAGGTTCTGAAAGTCTAGAGATACAGTCAGCACGCTTCTGTGCTGACTTCAGTCAGTTTTCTGCCCTATAGGTACTGGAAAGATGTGTTTAAGAGTCCACTGTTTGTTAGCTCATCTCTGCCCTAAATTCACCCCATGTTATGCTGGCCAACCTATCAAATGATGAGACACCTCACCTTTTTACACATAAGAAGAGTATGTAAGAAAAAAAAAAAAGTAGCATAACATTTTACTATCTTAGGTTTAAAACCACTTGGGTGATGAGCATGAGTTATCCTTGGGGTCCTCTTGTGGCACAGATAAAATAAACATTTATACTTCTCTGTTATCATGTTATCTTTGATTGCAAAATAGATTTAAATAAACAAAGTCTAGTCTTGTATCCTGTGGCCATTTTGCTAAGGTCTTGCACTGCTTGCTATGTGAGCGTGCAGTGCTCGTTAACGTATTTTAGCCTTACACTGTCACTCAGATTGGAAAGTATTATTCATCTGTTACAGACAGACAAATTGGGTAAAGTTGATCCATTAAACAACCTTGAAAGATAACAGAGTTAAAAATTGAAACAATCTTTTGTGAGGTTCAGTTCGTCTCCCACTAGCTCTTCTTAACATCCAATGAAAAAAATATATATATTTTGACAGATTTACAAGATTCTAGGTCTTTGCTGATTGTGTCAATGAATTGGATATTAACAAAAGGAGAGTAATATGTATATTCATTATTTAGTTGTCAATAAAACAAATAAAAATTACTATGTCATTTAAAAGTTCTTGGTGGGGGAGTGGGGAGTTCTGTCTTTCAGCCATTCTGTCTAATATTTTCTTTTGCTTCTCTCAGAAACACTGATCTTACAAGTTGCACTCCTCAGGAGCTAGAATGAGCGTTTAGTACTTCAGAATTCAGGACACCTCTTGCTCTTCAAGGGACTGTCCCATTTCCCCTGTCCTCCTCTCATATGACACCTTGTTCTGTGGGTTTGGTAGTCTAAGTGATGGTGTCTCTTATTTCAGCTAAGTATTTTACTGTTTGATTAGCTGAAAAGGAAGCATTTTTGCTACATCTATCAATTAAACATAGCAAGTGAACTTTTGAAAATACTAACCTTGTTTGCAATTCTGGATTTCAAGTCATTATGTGAAAAACTTTTGCCTCACTTTTGCAAAAGTTTGTTCATCATAATCTGCATTTAAATTAGAGATTAACTCTCCCTCTTGATGCATTTGCATTATGTTGTAAATTTTTCCACGTCATTAATACTGCATCACTTAGATAGCTATGTAGCAAAGTAACTGTATCGTACACATCACAGCTATGGATCATGGGCTAGTCTATTCCTGAGTTTTAAGGTAAAGGAATACTCTCACAATTCCCCCCACCAGCAACAACAGGCACTGGAATTTTCACATTACATGATGTTGACTCTAAATTTTGTACTTACACATCTTTGATTGAGCAAACATGAAAGGACAAACTGTACAATATTATATTCCATTTTATAATGGAATTTCATGCATGTCCTAAAAAAAACCAGTGATTTCACCTATTTTGTCTATTTTCACTGAAATGAAAATTGTTACAGATATCAAAAGAATCAAAACTTCATACCTTAAATAGAAGAAAATAGTGAGGGTACTTATATGTCGTAAGAATCTCCAAAATGTTAACCAAAACACATACTCATTGATACACATTAAAGAAGAAAGAAAGAAAAAAAAAAAAAAAAAGAGGAAAGAGGGAAAGAGGAGAATGTATGTAGATATGGACCTGTGTGGAGACAGATGTCAACTGGACAAACACATATGAACTAAATGCAAATATACTGAAATACCTTAAAAAAAGAAGGGAAATAGAAAGAAATTTTATCTTACATGCTGTAATAGATTTTTAATGTGAGTAAAATGTTAGAGGCTTGATCACATTCCTGCAGGGCAGAACACATTAACTGTTTAACAGAAAAAGGAAGTAGAATAGATATAAATGAAATATATAAAAACCTTAAAACTCAGGGTGATCTTATTACATGTAATGTGTACATTTGGTAACTAATTCTCTTTTATAGAAAGAATTCAGACTAACTTGACTGTTTTTAATTGACCAACCATGAATGCTAATTAGATATTTTATGTAGATATTAAATATTTTTTCCCCAAATCACCTTTCTAGAATTTCAATTTATTATTATTATTTTTTTAAGTTATTCAGGCATGGAAGAATTTTGGTAGTTTGTAAACGTGAATGCCATTTTATAAAAAAGTCACCTATTTTAACAGCTTCATTATTAAGTTTGTTTTCTATTTTAAACAGGTATTCTGTATGCTTTTAATCTTTACAGTATTTTGCATTTTAGGGAAAATCAAAGGAAATGTATTTTCTGAAACATCTCTGTATTTCTAACAAACATAAAATGCATGATGTGAGTAAGTTAAGTGGATGAACACAAACACATACTCTACTTGACCGATTTTCACTCATGAAAAGTAACACAGATCAGTAGAGGTTAAGAGGATAATAATGGTTAACAACCATAATGAGGAAACAGAGGAACAAATGCACTCAAACATTAAAAATAAATTGCAGATGACTCTTGGTGATCTCAGTAGAGTCCTAAATTATGTGACTTTCTGTCCAAATAACAATTGAATAGATTATTACAGCTGCACTTAGTCTCCTTTATATAATGCATGAAGTCCTTTTTGTTTCAAGTCATCCAACAGATGTCTTGTATAAAATTGAAAATATAAGGGTCAAAATCAAAATGAATAGGCAAAACTTATCTGTTTTACATTAGCATTTTTAGAAAAAAGTGCTGGAGAAGATATTTAGAGAAAGACTGTGGAAGAATTTTGCATTTGAATATGTGAATGCTTGTAGAAATACAGTGAATAGTATCAACTGCTGCTTTTCTGCAGAAGGTGCTTAATGGCTCTAGCCTGTATATTCTAGATGAAATCCTTAAAAGTGTCACTTTAACATGTAAAATCCATGGGAACTTGAGGTTGCTGGAATTTATGGAACTTACGCATCTGCCTTTTAGGCCATGGGCATTTCTGTCTGGAGGAGTTAGAGATTGTTATTACCAAACCATTCCAAAGCTCCAAACCAGGTCAGTTACGCAGTTACACGTCACAGTGTACCTTCGATTACTGGATGAAGTTAGAGGGATTTTCTGGCCAGTAGTGATGAAACTGGCTTCCCTCTGACTTGTACCCGCTCCAAGCCTCACAGACCCCTTGGAGGCCACTGGCTTAGCATTGTCAGTGCTGGCATCCTTGGTGCATGACTGAGGAGGATGCCAAATACTTGAGGTCACATACTGTGGCGCATGTGTAGTAGCTGAAGGCCTGGGTAACAAAAATTACAAGGGAATTTGTAAATGAGATATTTGTTATCATGTCACCTAGATAACAGCAAGTTTTTGAGGGAGAGGGAGAATTCCAGCCATAGAAGAAGCTGGTTGCTTTAACAGAAAAAGGGTTGTTTGGTTTTTGTTGTTTTCAGAGATACTTGGTGTTCTCTACCCATGCCAAATAAAGTAGCACCTTAGAACACTAATACCTGCCCCTTTAAGACAGCAGTTATTATTTGTATGCAGCAGGCAAAGCTGGGGCAGGAGGGCCACACAAGAAGACGAACAAAGGTGCTGAACCTCTTAACTGAAAAGTCAAGTCTGGGTCTAATAATGAAGGCTTAATTTTTCTGTCTTCTCTTTTTCCTGGAAGATTTAAATCTGTAAGTACCCAGCAGTGTCCTCTTTTTGTATCCCTAAATTCCTTACACCATAGGAGATCATCATGGTACTGCATTTGAAATTGTGACAAAGCTTGATAGTTCATTACAGCTTAAGACCAGGAAAGGATTTAAGAACCCAAAAAAGTACCTTGCGTTAAATCTGGAAACCATATTGCTAGGCATACCAAAATAAGACACATAGCAAAGCTGTGATGATAATGGATGTAGAGAAAAGCTATGGTGTGACAAACCATGCAAGATTAAGGCAATGTAGTGTGACACTAACACCAGTCATACATCAGAAACTGTTCCTGGTAAAATCCAAAAGAAGAGATTTCAGTGGAGCAGCTGCACAGTCCTGTAGATGGTTTTGCAAAAGTCAAACAGCTACTGAAATGCTAACGTGTTACTTCAGTTTTCAATTTAATTTATATACACTTGTTATGCAGTAATCAAGGGGTTTATTTAATTCTTCTGACAGAATTCTTATTTTACCTAGCGTTCCAAGTACCAGTTACCATTGCTCGTGTCATTAGTGAGGATAATGCTTACACTTGGATTTTAGTTCTGGGTGACCTTTGTTCAAATGCGAGAAGTCTTAAAAACAAAGTAGTTGTGCACTATTTATGGAGGGATGAACAAGACAGAAAAGCAGTGAGGTAAAATTTGTTTCATGGCATGAACTAATAAGAGGCATTTCTTTGCTCCATTAAATAACCGATCAGACTAATTTACTTTGTTCCAGTACTTGTGTGTACCTTTATAGATATGTTTCTATATGTAACTGCAAAGTGTGCTGGGATTCTTTGGTAGAAAACCACTTTTGAATTGAGGGAAGTTACTTACAGTGGTGTGTTTTGAACCTCAAAGTCTACCAAGGATAAAACAACATATGCAAGAATCAGATATAAAAATGTTCTCATAATACCCAAAAGACTCTTTCTTAGATCTTAAAAGCATCTTGAACAACCTAGACAAAGTTTAAAATGGAAATTGTTCTTAAAACCCTATCAAACATGCAACATTCCATTTCAACAAGACCTGATAAAAGCTTCTAATTTTTCAGGCTTATAAGTTGAGCTACTCGATCCACCCTCCCCTGTTTCATAGTTTGCTACCATCTCACAGAAATTTGAACTCTACATTAAAAAGAAATGCCCAAAAACCTGTTTAGTTGCAACCTCTATCCATAATTGCCCACTCAAATTGTACAAATTTCATATGGCTTTGAGGTAAGAACAATGAGTAAAATTGAGACAAATTGAATAGGAATAAACAGAACACGCAGAGCAGACATTACCTGTTTTCTGATGCTGCTGCAACATTTTCCTTGTCTCTGTGAAAGGAGGGGATACCATATGAATAAAACAAATGCAACTCTAAGTGGTGCGGGGGGAAAACAAAAACAAAACACAAAAACAACAACAAAGAAAACCAACCACACAGGACAAAGGAAGATGAATTGAGGAGAAATGTTTGGTTGCCAAAAGCATCCTAGAGTGGTTGCTTGTAAATAAAGCTGAGAGAAACACTTTCAGCTCTCCAAGCAAAACCCACTGAATTTGCAAGCTTCCTGTGAACTTTTTCTCTTGTTCAATATTAAAGAAAAATGAAGAGAAATTAACAGTTACAAATCTGGCATTATCTACATATATAATTTTAGGCGTAATTTTGACTTTTGTTTAAAGTTCTCTTTTAAAAGAAAAATACAATTGTATTCCAGCAAAACATAATCTGATGCTAACTCCAAGTGGTAAAAATCTGACTTGGGCAGTTCTCAAAGATCCAATACTATGAAGTGATAAGGAATTAAATAGTTAACAAAGACTCACATCTGATGGACTGTATATGTCTGGCCTCACTTAAAAGTTCTCTGTCCTGCCCAAATAAGTACTAGTTTTCTCAGTTCTAAGTTTGATTAGAAACAAGAAAAGTCATCCCTTCAGAAGTGAGAAGTAAGTCCACCTCAATTTCAGCGATAGAACATTGAGCTGTTATCCTGTAAACACTCACACACGCCTACAGAAATAAATGATCAGTTTAAGTGCAAGCAACTGCATAGTTATGGAAGAAGACAACAAATGGGTATTTTTGTGAACACTATAATCCTTAAACTCTAGACTCCTGTTTGAAATCCAATTGAGTTAAATAACTGAGATAAGTCTCAATATTTAGCAATACGGTGGGTTACATCTTTTCTTAGTCAATACGTTGTGCTGAAATTTCAGCATGCTTAAAGTTAAAATATGCCAAATTAGATCCATAACTGGGATCTAAAATTACAAGACACAAAGTGAATTTAACCTCATTTAACCAACTGAACCTCCTTTCTGAAAAGTTCTTCAGTAGAAGAAATACAATAATTTATTTAACTTGTTTTGTTGAGTGCCAACCATTGCCTTAAATTACGTTTCAAAGACTGTTCTTAGTATTTTCTGCATTATTATTAGTAGTTTATATATTGGTCTGTGTTTATTTATGTACACATGCATACATACACACATTTCCCTTAGTTTAGCAGCAGTAAAGTTATAAACACCAGTCCATCAGCAAAGATTTGGGCATAGATACTCTTCCAATAGATACCCTTCCAATTTTTAAAAGTTCTTGACTAAAACGTAACCCCAAAATAAATGAATTGAAGCCAGACTTTCAAACACAGAAGTAGATCTGAAATGAGCCTCAGATGTGTCTAAGAATATTACTCTCATCAGAATGGAAGAATCTGACTAGAACATAAATACCACCTAATAAGATGAATTGTTCACCACTCTAAAGCAATGAGAAACCAAACGCTATCTGTATGGTAACCAAGCCGCAAGTTCACTGGAATGTCCTGTGTTGGAAAGCCAGGCTGAAACAAAGTGGGGGAGGATGCATTAGAAACTGGTGGGGGTACAGGTAGGACAGGAGAGTGTTAGCATACACAGAGCCATAATCATGCACCAGACTTAAAAAACACAGTTGCAGCCAAAAGAGAATAAGGCATTGTTTATTTCCAGTGTTACCAAATATTCATGAAAAAAATATAGGCAAGAGGAAAAGGCAGGCAGTTAGGGGTAGGGCAGAAGCAGCATTAAGCCTCTGGTGTTACTATTAATTTGATCAAAACTCTTCCACTCTCCTCACTGTGGCTATACTGAAAAACACAGAATCCCAGAATCACTTGAATTGCAGAATCACTTGACTGGTTGGGATTTTACAAAAGCTTTTTTCCTGAGCGTATCAGTATAGGATAATGTTAAATGACAATGGCAGGGGGAGTTTTGAAGGTTACAGATAGAGAGAGATGTATAGTAAACATACTTCCACAGAATAAAGCAAAGGAAACGGCAGAGAGTAAAGGAAAGACAAGTTCAAAGTCACACAATAGTTCCTTGACGGTTTACTTTTAGGAACTATTTCTCTTCCCAGTCAATAGGCATAATTCCTGTTCCGCTAATGGTGAGAAAGGTCAAAATTAGATCTGACTTTTATTGGTGATACTCGTATTTTGAGGAACAGGCTATTGAATTTCCAGCCTTTACATTCAAACTGTTTTTGCAATCTAAATGCAGAATTCATTTTACTTTTGAGTCAAACACATCACCGGGACAGGTTTGGTAAACTCGATACCTTTACATGAAAGAATTTGGCTCAGAATATTAGGAGCACTTTGTATCTTTGTGGTTACACATGCTGCTCAAATAAATGACACTAGTGTTGAACTACCTGGGCAAGATTTAATATTAATGGTTTTGTTTTGTTGCTTCTACAGTCCCTTTAGGTCCCTAGCTGAAATATCTTTTGATAGAAAGGCCTTAGTCAATGATTATTTGAGAGAACACTCGAACTCCCACAGCTTTCATTAAATATTGGACATGTCTCAAACAAGACTTCTGTACGCAGCAGACTGTCTATCCCAATAACTCGGTATGTTATACAACGGAAGCTATGAAATGTTTCTTTCTCACAAAGCTATGCTACGTGATACGGTCATAAAGACAGAGTGAATGGAACGACTTGGATAGCATCCTTCCCTCCCCCACAATAGCAAGAGCTGTATCAGTTGGGGTAACAAAATGCAAAGTTCATTTGCATTGTGTTCATTCAGCTTGTGCGTTCTAGTGGACACTAAGATAGGGAGAAACTTCAGAGAGCTTCTAATAACTGATTCTGATGAATCTGAAATGTATGTGCTGAACAGCAGAACACTTTACCATTTTATATTTGGAAACCAAATGGAAAAAGATTTCCAAACAGTCACATACATGTAACAAGCTAATCGAGATTTTGAGAATGTGCATCTATGTTCCATCTACTTTCCCCTTAGAGGATCTAGACACTCTTGAACAGCTGCTTGTTGTTCCACTAAAATGTAGAGACAGAATCATTTAATCTGTAATGAAGATCCGAAGGCATTGGGAAAGATTGGCGTCCTGAGAGACCACATGGTCTTTCAACTTTTCTTTCAGTACTGAAGTAATAAATGAACACCATAATTATTTATTCTCAGCATTGCCATGCAGCAAATTGTTCTCATTTTACAGATGATGAACTAAATAGAATTGCCCATGGCCAGATAGAAGGTCTGTGGCAGGACGGAGAATTGAAATTAGTCAATCCCCCAAACTCAACTAAGTATTTAAAATACCAACTCTCACTGTCTTTAGTAAGAAATAAAGGAACTATTTTTATAAATACTAATTGAATTATAAATATCAATTTACAAATTTATAAATTCACTTTATTAGTATTTTCCTGTATTGATCATCCAACAGTCTTCTAACAAAGAAGATGCCTGACAGATCTGCTGTCAAAGAGTAAATAGTTACTAAGACTTACAGATGGGTCTATAGGGTCTCCTGAAATTAAAAATTCTGTTTTTCTACCAGCATGTTGTGAATTCACAGGACTTTTCCTTATTAGACTAATAATAGCTTTCATCCTAACAGATGCTTATATTTACATAAGCATATTTACCTATGGATAAAATTTCCTTTTAAGAAAATAAAGTCACAAAATAATTAAAAAAAAAAATCTTATAGGTTATCTAGGGAGAAACTTGTATGAAAGTTATTTCCTAATTGTCTTCCAAACATTTTTTGCCTTGAAGGCATGAGATACTGATACTCTTGGCATCTGTACACTGAGCTACATTAACTGCTGTTCTGATCCAGAAGGCATTTTCTAGCTTTCTGTGTTTGCAGCTAGGAATTTTTCTATAGACACATGAATACAAAATCATTGAGATGGCTTCCCCCCAAGCTATATCTTTGTAACTGTAACAAACTATTATTTTAACGAAGACACCACAAGACACACACACACAAAAACATAAGCAGTTAACTGGAGAGGACAGAAGATGACTATCATGCTGGTTTAGTTGAAACTTTAGCTTGGGATCAGAAAAAAAGGAATAGAAGAAGAGCTAGTCTCTCTTTTTCAGCCACTGTAGTTAAGAATGTGAGCAGCCCACGCCAAAACAATCACAATATATCCTGCTAGTACGTCTGCTTTTCAAAACAGGGAAATACATTTCTCCCAGAAGGTATCCTGGTTTGTGCAGACAGTGCCACAGAATAGGAAAAGCATTGCCATATATTCAGTGAAAAAAAACAGCCAACTCATTCTCAACAGGTAGTATGAAACTCAGTCAAAGCAGCTCACTACATCACAGTAAGTACCTCCTATGGATGCATTTTAGTGGCATCTATGTATGCTGTTACATCAAGCATTCAAATAATAAATACATCTAGAAATACGGCAGCATCTGCGTTTGTGAAAGGGAAGATAACTTGTCCAAGATTTATGTATGGACATTTGGCATGCAAGTATGTACTCCAATGTATCTTATTGGAAAACTCAGCACTTAAATAAGAACAAAGACTGTAAAATCCTGAATCTATGGAACAATTTAAGCTTGTGTATTTTTGAGCTCAAAAGCTATGGCAGATCGTTTTCCCATATCTCGGCCTTAATTCTGTAATCAGATCTATCTGAACAGTTCCCTCTAACTTTTTAGAACCCCGCTGGTAAAGCACAAACATCTGCCAGCAGGCATCTGAACACAGGATCAGAACTTTCAGTTTGTGTTTGTGCACTTCTTTGTCTAGAGTGCTCACAGGTTCACCTATTGTACACTGGAAGCGATTCCCCAATCACTGAAGCATTCTCTCTCATCACAACTTCATATTGCTCCAGGGCAGCTGAGAGCAAAACAAGAACTCATTGATCTCACTGTCCGCTGGCAGTTTTTAGAGCCAATTTTTAATTTGTGCACATTGATGGTGAGAAACTTCATACTTTCTCTACACAGCATTTTCATCCATTTGAAGGTGCATTAGTGCATCTTATCTGCTTGGTTCCTGAACCAAGTAACTAAGTGGTGTGAGTTACAGCAGTTGTCTTTTTTTTTTTTTTTCTTTTCTCTCTCCTCTCTAGAATGTGGAGTACATTTTATTTCACAGATTCCCTTGAGGGTTTTCTTACCTTCCCTCTCTCTTATTTGTAATCACATAACATTTTGGTCAACAACAACAATTGTTTACATGGTAATGAACTATTAGGAAACAGTTAGTATTTAGCATAATTCTGCTGACATGAATGCAATTTAGAAAAGCGGAATAAGAGGAAGCAGTGCCAGTGCTGTGCCATCAGCCAGTTCTCCAGCTTGTCCTAAACAATGCTCTGTGGACTAGTCAGAATCCACAGACCGCAGCTCGGGACCTTGGGCTTACCCATGCCTATTGGAAAGTTGCTACATGCAAGAATTGCTTTTTCCTTGTTGGACTGAAGGCGATGGCAGAAAACAGAGTACAGTAAGAGACGAAGGCAGTGCTGTGCACTGGTATTTTGATTAGCCATCGGCATCAGTGGAAGGATGCATACAGGCATCTCTAAAGTTGCACAGAAGGAACAAAAGTAATGTGAATTTCTGTCCATGCTGAAATGCGGACAGGAACATGCAGAAGAGTGAGATGGTAAAGAAAAGATTTTAAAATATAGTTCACTACACCCACACACAAAAGTGAATCTTGAGCTTTGACATGATCTGTTAGCTTATGCCTTACTTTCTATATTTTGAGAAAGATTTCATTGTATTTGCTTGTTTCAGCCAGAGGCCTCACTCTTTCACCTTTAAGCAAGTGCATTCAACTGGATACAGCAGACCTAATGGCTCCTATCTTTGATCAATGGATTCTACAGAGAACTGGCTTGGAAACAAGGAATTTGTGGTCCCTAAATTCACTTCTCCCACAGAACTTCAAGGAGTATTTGCAATGTTTTGAGAAGACAATTGATCAATTTTCCCTTCTGGTTTCACTCCAACATTCCATAGAAACAATTGAGTTTATTCACTATTTCTACGTTTTTGTCACGCTTCAGGCACTAAAAGGTGAGTGAGAATCTGAATAAAATGATGTATTTATTTAGTGTAGTAATCATGGAATGGCTCTATGATTCTGTGATAACTGCACTAAGTAAATACCCTGTTTTACTCTGATCCTCACTCACCTTTTAGTAATGATCCTTAAACATGAAAAAAAAAAAAAAAAAAAAAAAAAACACACCAAAAACACACAAAAGCTAACCACAGAAGCCTGCTTTATTTTTGTGTGCTGTTGTAGAAAAACAAGCTACCTCCTTCTGAAGGACTTTTGCTAATCTGCCTAGCATAAAGATAGGAAGTTTTTGACTGCTGGTAAGTCAGCAAGGTGAACCATTGCAAATTCTGGCAAATGAAGGAAAGGAGGTGAAGGCACCTTAGCTTATCTCAGTGGTATCAGATGGCTTTGTTAAGCAGAACAAAGAACGTTACTGTGCTTGGGAGTAAATTTTTGCCAATTTTTTACAAATACTGCAGAAGGCGGCTGATTAAAGGAAGCCATCGTGTGGTATGACCAAGATCTACTACTGTCATGTACTGTGCCAAAATTCTAACTTTTTACATTTGCAAAGTGGAATTTGTTCATATGTCCCTTTGTTTTCTGAAGGTATAATGGTCACTGAAGCCCATGGTAGCCACTGCTAAAGAAGTCACAGAATCACTTATTCCCTGCAGGAACCTGAGCGTGCAAGTGCTAAGTCGGTCACCCCTTCCTGTCCATGAAGGCTTCAGACAGCTCTGTGAAACATGTTTGACTTCTCAGAGGTGATAAAGTATTCCCTAAAATATCTGTACCTTACTACTACTGAAGATATACTCCACAATTGTACATAATGATAAACTGCAATGGAGAGAAAATGACCTCTATTTTAACATAGCAAAAAAATTTCTTCTCCTACCCATACAGGCAGGCCTGAAAAGAGGGAGGCAAGGAAGGGAGCCACAGAACCTTCCTTCTCTTGCAATTTTTTCATGCACAGAAGGAAGAGAGGTCAAGTTCTCATGCCTGCTTACTTAAAGGCACACTCTTGCCACGTCCCATCAGCATGCACTGCATGCAGTCAGTACTCCTGCTGCAAACTAAGCTCTGTAAGAGGTGAGGAGGAGGCCATTTGGGTAGAGGACAAGGCAGCAGTATTCAGGAAAAGGGTTAGTTTAGATCAAACGGTCTTATACCACAGCAGAAGATGAGCATTTCCCTGTGTCATAACCAGACAAGCAGATTTACCTGGAAGGCCTTTTGGTTTTGATTTCCTAGTGGCATCAGCTTTGCTGTATCTTCATTAAATGCTTCTAACACTAAGCTTTACTGGCAGTATTGCAAAGGGCCGGGTACTAATATCACTATCCACGTACTACATTTTACTATACCTATTGACATGAAGATTATTTAGAAGACACTATTGTCACCAGCCCAGTGTCATTTGCTCAGCAAAATAGTCATGGTTCAGAATACCTTTAACCTGGGAGAGGTATGCCTGCCCCTCATCAAAGGTAATTGGAGGTGTTACATGACTCATTACTCTTCAGTGGGGAACCTAGTCTGAGCCTTACGTTCACTAAGACTAGTTCTTCTAGGTGAAAGAGCAGACTCCCACAAATGGTCAAGAAGCACTGGAAGATGGGGTTGGTTGATCAGGAGTGACATACAATGAGATAAGCCTGGACAGATTAGAAATGGGACATAACCAGGCCAGCCCTGACCTTTAGCAAGAGCAAAGCTAGTGGTTTGTCAAAGCTACTGATGAATTCTCACCAGATCTAAGCCTGTCACAGCCTCCAGCAATGCGATGTAATAGAATGACAAATGCAGCCCAGTTTCTCCACGTTACAGAAATGCCTGCCTCCTCCCCAGGAAGGAAAAACAAGGCCTGTTAATAATTACACAAGGAAATAAATGTAACATTCATTTCTGGGGCCCTAAGATCACCATGACAATGTAAGAGCAGATTTTTGAGGTGTAAGAGTTAAGCAACTACAAAGCAAAATATAAAGAAGCTGGAGAGAAAAAAATTGACTGACTGAGTTTAATTAATGAAATTCAACAGTTGGGAGATTGTTTTTTGAAGGGGATTGGACTAAGCAGTAGAAATACACCGTGGTAAACAATCTTGCATTAGGGATTAATAACAACACCTTCACAAAAAGGTCTTCTGGTCTTGCATTTAAAAAGGTTTAAAACTTACCAACTACTGACGATTTTTTCTATTACTTTTTTTTTTTTTCCTGTGCTTACATAAAGAACTGAAATTCTACAAGCTTGTAGAGCATTTAGATTCTATTTTCTAGCCTCCAGGGAAACTGGTCATACCTGTATCTCTTTATGAGTGAGTACATGGTATATATGCACTGCTTATTATTAAATCTACAGAAGCAAAGGTAAGATGTCCCTTAATTACATTTGCATTAATTTCATACCTAACCAAACTATGCTTTTCTGATCATTAAAAGGTATCTTTAAAAGTAACATTAAACAAACACTCATACATAATATAGACACTTTGTTTTTAATCATATTACATGCAGTAGGTGGATTTGAAATAAATAGTATCCATGTTCGGTTCATAAAACATTAAGGATACACAACTCTAAGTGAAAACTCTCTCATGTACTTATTCAGAAAACCATTTAATTTGGTTGAAAGATACAACTGGATGATTTTCTACTCAAGTACATCTGTTGTTTAAGAAAAAAGTGAACTATGTTGATATTTTAAATTTCACCACAATTTTCCACACAGAAATAAAATTTACCAACTCCTGAGTTGATGTCTGATCTAAGCAACACTCAGAAAAAGTTAAAATGTTGCTGTTATTTTATGCAGTTCTATTATGCTGATTTTCCACAGATGCTAGTGAGATAAGATCAGAATTTGTTTGCATTCCCATAAGGAAAATATAAATGAATGTTGTACATTAAATAGCATGTTTACTGAATTGCTATGGTACTTATATATAAAAAAAGTGCATTTTATAATGAAATACTGCCCATGTGGTCTTAAGTAATACTCAAACATCTGTTTTTTTTTTGTGTGTGTGTTTTTTTTTGTTTTGTTTTGTTTTTAAATGTCAGCTAGTTGTGCTTTTTTTTTATTAATATTATTCTTTAAACACTCATGTATTTGGTTGATTTATGCATAATCCTCTGTGATTAGGAGCTTTTCCTGCCCACAAAATGAGAGTTTAAGTGTGCCTTGTTTTTGTACTGCCTGTTGATATAAATTGCAGATGCTTGAAATCAGTGAAAAGTGTAAGATTTTCAATTGCATACTTTAATCCCTTTGATCAGAATTACTGCTACCGGATAAAGGCACCTAATCTGCAGTTTAAAGAATTTTATCAAAAAAAAAAATTCCTTAACTGGGCTGTAGGCAGGGCTGCAACATAACTAACCCTCCGTTGCTGAAGGAGAGACCTGTGCTTTATCACCAGCAACTTCTGCTTCAATCACTGCTAAGGATTCCTAATGCAGATTGCTGTAAGGGTTAACATCAACTGTTTCTATGGAAACTGTAAATGCAGTTTAATTGAGTTGCATTTAATGATCAGAATATAAACTAGACAGGGAAGTGATACTTGACTTGGTGTACTTTATACAGAAACGTGGGGGCCTTTTGGATAGACGTGCTGCATTTTGACTGACACAGTTTAAAACTGAAGCGTTGCTGTAATGCTGAAACAAAGATCCCACTCCAAGCACCACATATTAACGTGGTACTTTTGCTGTGTGCACGTTAATGCATTATTGCCAAAGAACGCATAGCATTCAAATGGATGCCTGTGATGGCATCATCAACAGGTTGTCACCTAGCGTCTCCCAATGATGCCATGCTCTCATTCACAGCTAAGAATGTATTTGTTCATTTATGTTGCTGTTTTTCCAACTACTTTGTCAGGTTTATTCTAATTCAGATAATTTAAAAGGTCAGTAAGAACTACGGGTAATAGGCAAAAGCTTTTTGATCAAATTTTCTTTTGTGGAAAGATGAGTTTTTTTCAGTTATTTTTTCAAAACAGAATAAAGTACTGTGTAAAACAGGCACATAATTATTTTAGTTTTAAATCCTTTTATTTCAGATAAAGCATGGTGCTATATACAGAAAAATGTGGGTCAAAGCAAGAACAATACAGAATGGGCAACACATTTCTTAAAACTTACAAGATGCTTTTAAAAGCTTCAGTGCACCAACAGTAATGTATATTCTTCACACTCCTAAACATATCTAGGAAGAAGTCCTGAACAACCACATTCTATCTCTATCTTTCATCTAATGACAAATTCAGGTTTCAAACAAATCTTACAGCAATGGTTTTGGCAAATAATTTTTGCTAGCATAATATATTGAAGAAAAATAACATTGCTAATGTCTTATTTCAAACAGCATCATTCAACTACGCAAATTAAGCACGCTGTATGTTTAGCAAACTCTAGGCTAGGCTCAGTCAGCTTTCCTTTTCCTCTTGCTTTCTCCTATTTAACTATCTTTACAGCCTCAGAAAAATTCATTAAAAACCTAATTCCTCACCCTAAAGTAAATCTGCTTTCCTCTCATTTTCTCCTATAATCTAAGTCAAGAAAGTACAATAGTAATCTTTTCCTTCTATCTGTATATTGAAGTTACACTGAACATCATGAAGGACAAAAGCTAATCTATTTTGTATCAAAGAACATGAACAGGGTTGTATGGTTATTTTTACTTTCGGTGACAGTGAGTGGATTCCAGGCTAACAACAGAAATCTACCAAAGACAGGCACTCAGAGAAAACCCCTAGCAATAAGTCTTTCCTGTATGTGTGTGACACTCTTAGGCTCTAACTCAGGACAGCAGTTAATTCTTTACTGTAATTCTCTGTTTCACATATTTGCCCGCTAAATGTGGGCTTTTAACTTTTAACATTAAGGATTTGCGCCGACAGGCCGTGATGCCAGTTGCGCAATTTGGCAAAGCGTGGGCTGTTACGTTCCGTTTCAAACCTTTCCCTGTGGCATGAAGAAAGAGAGAGAGAGAAAGACAGAGACAGAGAGAGAGAAAGACAGAGAAGAAAGGAGGGAGAAAGAAAGGGGTTAGGGAACATGACTACTACTCCCCTGCCTTACAACTAGGGCAATGGCAATTTATTTGGATTTTTTCACAGCTTTCAAATCAGCGCAAAGAAGGCTGGGCGATCCTTTTTAGACTGCATATGAAGTGTTTTGCAGTTGTTCATTTCTGAGAAGTAACTTGATATAACTTCATATTCTGTGCCTTTTGTTTCGTATTACAGGGCTGCTTTTGCTAGAAATGCAGTGTAATCCCAGTGTTTTCCTGCCAGTGGGTTCTCTCAGCTCTTCATTCCCCAACCCAAGCAGTCAGTGAAAGTTAATTCAGTACAAGAGCAAAATCAATGCAATATTTTCCATTCTGTAGTATCTAGGTCAATGTGAATATAAGTATAGATAGATACATTGATACATTTACCTCCTGCTGTCCTGTAATCAGCCACAGGTTTCAGCAGTACTTTCTATAGGTTTTCTCAATAGGAGTGAATATAAGCATTGACAGTAGCATAAATATTCCTGGCCATTTGATGAAGAGCAGAATGAAGTGGGATTTTAAGAATCACAGTCCTGTGAAGTGTCAACCACCTCTTGTGAATACCTTTGTCTACAGACTGAGGCACTTGAGCAAGTTGTAAGCAATGTTCAGCACCTCTCAGAGCTTAAACTTTTCTAGATGTTCTAGAGTTTGAATTCAGGTTTTGCAAATAAAAAGCTGGAGGAAGATGACATGGGATGAGAGCACAGTCAAGGAGATGTATATCAAACAGAATGGAAAATGTTATTTGCAAATGTATTTGTTTCATTGCAAACAAGTAATTTTCCCTTCATTATTTAAACCCCAAATGCAAGGCAACCATGTTAATGCAGCAGAACTCGAGAGCAAAATCAGCCAGACAGAAAGGAACAGACCAGGCTGGTTTTAATCCTCAGTCTGAATATAGCAGAAGACAATAAACAGAGTAAATGTCAACAAATTCACTGATATTTCTAATTCGTCTTTCTAAATCTAAGGGAATCATGGTGTATGGCTTTTTGAATCATCTTTTATATTTTGAAGTAATTAAAAAAGTATTTCTCACTGAAATGCTAAAACTTCATGGTGGCGTTTTTTCAAGTTACATTGGAACATACTAGTTACAGTGGGTCTTACATTAAATTTAAGAATTCCCTTACTGCTTCAAAGATAAACCTCTCCATTCAAGAAAGCAGTATTAAGAAACATCTGCCTGACTTGAAATGGATATCATCTTTCTGGAAAGCATTTCCTAACAATCATCACAACAGCAAACTAATGTTTTTATAGCAAGGTATAACTGTATGCATGCCTTCAAAATAGCTGTAACACAAACAAAAGGCTGTCATGCACTACACTCGTTAGTATTAACAGAAAGGAATACTCTGCCACCTGAAGATTCCTAAGCTTTTTAGGTTCTGTTCAGAGAGTGCGTCAAGAAGTTGGAAGGAGCAAGTGACAATACCCTGCCCAAAGTAAGCTGTATGTTCTTTTTTCAAGCATTTGAAAGAAATCTTTGGCATTATATGCTGCCTACATTGAAGAACTGACACAGGGAGAGAGAAGAAAGCACCAGAGAAGGATTGCTCACAGTATGCTCTAGGGCCAAAGTTCTCCATTCTAGCTGTGTAAGTTTTGGAAAATAAAGTGTCGCCCCCCCCCCCCCAATGGCGAAACAGTTCAGGATCAATGCAACATTGAATTATGCAAGACTGTTTCCACAATTCCAAATAAGCCTTTTGCTTTTGGGAGTCCAGGAAGCCTTACAGTTGATCCCAAATGGCAGGCATGGCGCAAGGTGTGGTTGTACAAGTTATGGGGTGTCTGGAGAAGACACTAACAAGGAGTTCCTACTCCATTACTGTGGTGGGAGAGGAGAGTTCAAGCATGAATTTTGTGCATCTGACACAGGTCCTTCTATCCTTTACAAAACCAACAGTGGCAGAGAACCCTACCAAAAGATGGAGCAGATAGGAACCAATAAACCTGAGAAAACATACAATGGACCCATGCATAGCCAGGACTATTGCTAAACAAAGTCCAGAGGTGGAGCAGGTACAATGCTTGAGGCAAGCACCGCACCACCATTAGGCTATCAGTCTGCTAAGCTATCAGTGTGCTAGATAGGAGGCCCCTGCAGAGCTCATACCCATGGCACTGTGCCACTGCATAACTACCCAATATATTCCCTTCTGCCTCTGCTACCCAATGAGTGTCCTTCAATTTCTCTAGGTAATGCAGCTGTGCCTACATACATTCAAAATCATTACTGTCCTCGTGAGAGGAAGAAAAAAAAAAAAAGGACAACACACACTGATACCTCAACACTACAGAAAACATGCACTGTACAGCAGATATAGTCATGTACTTTAAATTACCTCACTGTCTTAAACATATCCAATACCATGTTAATTCCCAATACCTAGTATCTTCCAAACCCACAGACAACAGCTAGAAAGATTGCTTCTTTACGAGAGTATGTTACTGTCAGATGCATGCAGGGGAACTGTT
Source organism: Aythya ferina (assembly GCF_964211825.1). Classification (NCBI taxonomy): domain Eukaryota; kingdom Metazoa; phylum Chordata; class Aves; order Anseriformes; family Anatidae; genus Aythya; species Aythya ferina. The sequence continues at coordinate 9,492,886 of NC_140302.1, read as the reverse complement.
AGGTTCAGTACAACATCTTAAATCCCACCATAGTAAGGATTTGGATGTGTACTATTACATCAAAGCATGTAATGCACAACACATTCACTACGAATTAGGCTTGCACATTTGAGGGAAGAAATGAATCTACAAGGGATGTAACATCAAGCCTGATACTCAGACACCCAGCCATGAACTTCAGTGAACTGCAGTGGAAGGTTTATAGCAGACATAAACTGAAAGTAAACGTATTGTATTTTCACCGGGATGATGACAGACATCTTTCTCACTGACTCAATGTTTGTAACTTGCTCTGTGATCAAAAGCTCAAAGCCTTTATGAAAGACACGCAGCAGTAAAAAGAAGAAAAAGAAAAGTAGTAGTAGGAAAAAACAAACAAACAAACAAAAATGCGAGTATCAAAACCACATCACAAGCCAGCCAGCGTATTAGAGAAGCTACCATGACATAGGGATTTTAAGTATGCAAACAGAAAATTAGGCTGCATGCAGGATGCTCCAATTAAACTTCAATTTTTAAGCTGTGCAAAAGAATCACTAATAAGTCTATTTCCTGGCCATGTAGGACAACATAAGGTGATCACTGGTCTTTAATTCCTTGTTATCTCTCTGAGCATACCCATTTTATCAGCATTATTGTTAGGTCCCAAAAGACAAATACATTTCTCCACTAGCAAAAGCAGTCCTGTGCCTCTATATTCTACAGGTTTGGGTTGCACTAATTTCAGACAAAACATAAGCAAATGGTTATGGATATGGATGGAAACAACTCCTTTACTGTATCATTCCAGATGAATCGGATAGCAGTCAGGATCATCCAAATAAATTGCACATAAGTTTCAATGCTATCACAACATTATGTATTTTTATACAGTTACACCATCAAGCAGTTACACAGGGCTTGGTCTTAGGATCTCATTGCATTCACACACCCAGTAAAGTACACGGAAATTGCATGTGCAGAGAGCTTTCAGATCTGAAATCACACTGTTTGTACCATCTTTCCTAAATACATGCCAGTTTGTTACCCTTTTCATTCAAATTATTCTCATTGATAGCATTTTAATTTTAGTGACATTTAAGCAAAAGTGTTAAAAGTATTTTAAGACAAGAAAATAGTTGTATATGCTTGTATTAATGTTGTTTTAAAACATTATTTGGTTATCAATAAAGAGAATGCCGTATTTTTCACAGGGAGTGTCTTACCTTGATCTCCTCAGGGCTTCCTCATCTGGATCTTGCACTGCAGATAAAAAGGGTTGCAGTTAGAAAAAGAATGAAAAAAAGAACGAAAGAATTGACTTTATGATAAAATTACAAGTTCTTTAGAAGAGTATCAAAACCCTGTCTAAAGGTACACCCATGCTGACTTTGCAGCAGTAGGTTTTATAACAGTGGGAAGAGGAGCTAGAAGCAGGATGTTAGGGGGAAAGTGGCTATTACAAGTACTTTCTCATTCATTTATTAGCGGTGTTTCACAGCTGTAGGCAATGATCCTACAGAGAGGGTCTGCTGTTTTGTCAGAAAGCATCAGAGACGGCAGCACATTTATACAAAGAGAAAATAAGTATTTCCCTGTGATATGGGAAACTGAACTGCCTTCTCTCTAGATCAGAAACAAGATCTGAGGTTAGTTACCAGGTGATCAGAAAAACATTTCCATAGTCAATAAGCAGCAAAGTTCAAGCTCCCATTACATTCACAGCAGATCCAGGTTTACATAAAAAGCTGACACAGAACCATTTGTATGATGCAAATGATGATCCATGATTTTTTTGACCTTAGGAAGTAACTTCTATAAAAGACTGTGACAGGAGAACTAAGTTATCTTTTTTCTAATGAACTGACTGCTTTGTTTGTCTAAAATGCTGAAAAGTGAAAGATTACTCTGCATAGATTTGATTTGTAAATATGAAGAATTTCGGCGTCACAGATGTTCTTCTACTGAGAGCCTTGGCAGATCAAATAATTTGCTTCTTAAAGCAAAGGTGAGATGTAACACTTCGATTTCATAGTTCCTTTTAGTTACATACAGGGCTCTCAGATCTTAGCTCTCACTGAAAATAACTACAAGCAGGACGTGAATTGTCCTGGACTATTGGTCACTAATACTGGTGCAAGAAAAAAAAGGCATAATCTAAAATTAGAATGATGGGGGTGTTTTGATATTTGACTTACTGTACTCCGTTCCAGTCATCTGGGCAAGGATGCGGAAAGACTTAGACTGCAGATTGGCAGAACGGCGGCCCCAGTCTTCAGTTTCATCTTCAGGCTTGTTCTGAGTTTTAAGCACAGCCTGATACACCGGAGAGGCACTGTCTACGTGAGGATCTTTAATAGGAAGGGTACTGCAATTCAGAAAGTGAAATGTTGTGAAACAGCACATGGTAACTTTCATCTCAACCTCACTCTGGTCTTACAGCTTCTTGTCCAAAATAACAGCAATCTAAAGCAAAGCTTTGAAAATATCACTTTTAATTAAAAATACATAGATCAATATTAGGTGAGTTAACAGAGATTATAACTCTGAAATGACCTGCTATCACTCAAACTGTATATTCAAAACTATGTGAAAATACATGGAAATGTCTGTTCATGATTCCTCAGCCAATGCAGCCACAAGCTTATGGTGGTTATAACAATGTGTGATGGTAAAGGAGACTATGCCAGTCAAAAATATTTATTTCTCTGAGCATTCTTGTCCAATATCATTTCTTACAAAAACAGCTTCATTTTGATATTATGTTTTGTTATAGTTTTGAGACAGAGTACTTTAAGGTGGCATTTAGAAATAGAAAACATATTTCATTATAGAAGTAATATAATAGGCTTTTGCATTTTTTTCCAGAGATCATTATTCTTAGCCAAAATTCTGAATTAAACATCCAGCTGCCACAACGCTAGATTCATCATTTACTAAGCTTGTGAAACACAAGAAATCTTGACTTGTACTCAAGATTTCCATACATATTTTATATCTAAAATCTTCAGCAGCAGAACATACCTCAGGCTCTTACAATGTCCCTAATTGCCTTGAATAGTGATATATCCAGAAACTTCCAGTTTTGCACACGTAAACCAAAAGCTACAAAACTCTGTAGCACAAATGAGGTAAGCTCCGTTTGATTAATAATGCAAGCGAGAAATAGATTTATTAAAAGCTTTTTCATTTCTGTGAAAATAATTTCTGCATAGCACAGTTTAAATAGTGACAAACTGCAGAAATATACAGCGAGGGAATGATGTATGCAGTCATATAGTAATTTGACTCCATGCCTTCTGTAAATACAAGGTCTATTTCTGCAGCAAGTGATTTACTGTAACTGGTTTAATGTGCTATTCCATGTAGAGCTTTGCAAGAAGCATGCTAAACTTCACAAAAACTGAGCAATGACTCTAAAACATGAAGGGCCATATGGTCCAACTAAGTCAGTGCTATAAAGTTCAGGGAGCTGTCACCTGCTGTAAAAGTTGCTTCTGTGCTTCAGGCTCAAACTTGGAATTCTTTGATGCCATTTTGCAGAGAAAATCTACAGGGAACTAGTTTTTGTGCTTTGAAAGTATGAGAAAAATCAAGAAAAAGCCCCAAAGTATGTCTGGTATTCTACAAACAACAAAAAGTTACACTAATAAAAACATATTACCAGGCAATGCCTTAAATATCTGTACTTCCCAGCTGACACACATCTCTACTTCACATTGCATAACATCAGCTGCTTTAATGGATTTGCACCTGACAATACCATAGATGCATTCTTCAGGTAAGACTGCAGGGGGGGGTTCAAAAACATGATGCGTGCTTACATATGGACTTGCAGCACAGGCAATACAGGGTTGTATCATGCCCCAACTCCTTAGGACTATTTTTTTTTTTTTTTTTAATAAAAGGAGTATTTATATTCCTTATAACTCCTGAATATGCCAACTTCTCACTTTCTTGAGGGCCCGCTGGGCACAATCAACAGTTCCTTTCCTTTTGTGTTTCAGTACGGTTACCTACATGGTAGAGTGTAGCTTAGGGGAAACAAAAAAAAAAACAAACCACAAAACAAAAACCTAAATAGGAATCTTCAGTTCAAGATCTGAAAAAAAAGTTCCCCCAAAGCAGTCCCAGTTTTTCAACTTTCCCTTTCTTCAGGCATTTGTCTTAGTATTGACTAAGCATGCAGGATCTTTTGTCTTCTTACTGTCCTAGGTGACTGCTTTTATCTGGCCAACAGTTAATATAATCTTACACTTGCAATTTAATGCTGCTGAAGTTTAAAAAACTGCTGGATATGATAACAAATTTCACAACTGCAGACTGCTGCAGACTGGATAATAAACAACTACATAAATAATAGTGCTGATTTCAACCATGGACTACTGTGGCAACAATGGTATGCAAACCACGGACAGTTCAAATTCCTTTCTTTAAATACTCTAGCTAAAATGCTTTATTCTTATATTATGACCAGTATACAAAGAAGCTGTTTAAAAGTGTATGTATAGATATGCCATTTGCATAAATGTAGTTAAAACAAAACAAAACAAAAAACACCTCTAGAGCCTAGATCACAAATTTTACAGCAGTAACATGTGGCATTAATACGACATATTAATATCTTTGTGGTAGATGATTAAGGCAGGAAATGGAGCTTGGTGAATTAACCTTCCCTAGCAAAGTGAAATATGCTCCTATAAATTGAACTGGATTAATGCAATACAGTGGAACATTTCCAACTCTGTCTTTAATGCAGCAGGCCTCTTTCTTTTTCTAAAATTGTAATTATATTGCAGATGAATAACTAGGACATATGAGCCACTCAGCATGGAAGTGCAAAACACAGAGAATCGCTAATTATAAGCACTTCATAAAGCTAAATGTGACAGTTGACTCTTAGAAATAGCCGGATGATATACATAACAATGTTAATAAGTAGCTCTTATACCTCTTGTTAATTTTTTTTTTTCCATCTGGGTGTGCATGTGCAGAAATATCATGCATCTTTAAGCACATTACCTCAAACTGATGTTACTGAAAAAAAAAGTCTGCCCTAAAGAGTTAGATCTTTTGAAGGTTTTTCATACAATCTCCTAAAATACTACAGTAGGGTTTGACAAAAAAACTCTCCCTTTTCCACATCATCATACAGGTCAGGTATTATTAATACTAAAATGATCTTTAAAGACAGTCAAACCTCTTTGCATAAGTACAAATGTGATTTTATCTTGCACTTGGGTATAAACCGTGGCTTACCATGTGAATCGCTTCCTGGAATCATTACTCAGTTTTAATTTGGCCAAGTTGATAACTGGTAAGTAAAAACACAGGAAGGACTATGGAGTTCTATAGCTAACATAAGCATTCAACAAAATACTGTGACATAATATATTAGACCGATTATACCTAATAATGAAAGTTCTGAGAGGTAAAAACAAAAAACCAAACAATTCCTGCAGGTTGGTAAATCACGCAGCCAAGTTGACTTATTGTAAAAAACACTAGACTTTACTTAGTTTGTATGATCACATTATTGATTCTGCTACTGGAACTGTTAGATCTTAATCCTCATAAAATTGTTGGATTTACATCTGCTTACAAAAATCGTGAATTTGGCTGAAACTGCCTAATGGAATTCAGAAGAGGTTTGACAGAGATGTACTTGAAATACCTAACCACAATGTTTTATTGCAACCAACTCTTGGTTCTTGGTATATCAAAATCAACTGTAACAAAGCAGCATAGAATAAGAAAAGACATGAAGTCAGAACAGTTAAACAGTGCTACCTTCAAGCTCCAGCATGAGGTCTGAGTTAAGTGCAGTGTAGTTTATAAGCTTTCCTTTAAGTTCTCCTTGGTGGCCCAGTATATGTGGGTTATTCTCTAAGCAACATACACACGATGCTGATCTCCCTGTCAGGAAGCATCACTGATTTCAAATGGTCAAGCTGCAGAATGAATCCTTATCCTAATTCTAATGACACTGATAACAAAAGTAAACAGTCTTTTGCCTGCCAAAAAGAACCAAAATCCTTTGGATCTTCAGTGCAAGTACACTTACTGTCTTACATACTGCCTCGTGGCTTCAGGACTTACCAATAATGTAATGCTAAAAGCCCAAAGAAGAGTAAGTGCCAAGACCACATTATAGGCAGAGAATTGAGACCAAATGAATCAGTACATAATTTGGTCTGCTTTTATATGACAAGCTTCTCATACAATTATTTCTGCATTAAGCAAGCTCTTATCTCAGACTTGATCAACTAGCAAACTAAAGAGTATCCTCAGTTTCCACTGCAAATTAAAGTTCAGAATAACACAAATGTTGAAGCAACACCTTAAAGAAATGAGTTACGTGTTTGATCAAATGATTGCAGGTCAGTTAATGGGTAGGCTGTTGTTACATCAACAAGAACCCTGCCTTTGTATTATTAACACAGCATTCTAAATCTAGATATAATCTACTGAGAAGAACAAAAAAAAAGTTACAAAACAGGCTGTAACACACAACACAGCAGATTTAAAGAGTTTCCTGCACCTGACTGAATGTAGAGATAGAAACACCGGTTTCCTCTGGAGTCAAGTGAATGTTAGGCTTGGGAGACAAATTTTTAAGCATTAAAGTACTATTTGCGTTATATAATGCCATAACATTTTACAGAAAATACCAATATATCAATCCATGCCTATGAAGGATGTGAACCATTACAAAAACCACAGTCACAATTTCTTTCCTTGTACTTCGCTAATTGGAAATATGGGTCTACTTACACCTGTGGAGATTCACTGAGCTATGGTCAACATGAACAAAAGGTTGAGAGGAAAGAGTCCTCCTCTCAATTAGGGAGAGTCATGATAAACACAATGAAATAATATCAGTGCAGCAGAATTAGTGAAATAAAAAGTCTAAAAAATAGAAAAGAAATGGCCAGTAGAAGGGAACACAAGCAAATACATGAAGTATCTGCATTTTGAATAAGGCTGCAGCTAGCATTTAAAAGAAATTATGTTTGTGTGTGTTGCTGTACCTATATTTTGGTGTCATGTGATAAGTAGTTAAGTTCTGTTTTAGGTAGAAAGAAACTTGATAAGAAAGAAACAGCACTACATTCATGCCACATATAATTTCAGTTAAGCCATAAGAAATGTGGATAAGTTTATCAGATAAGAATAGCCGAAATATGCACTAGAAAAGCAAAATTATTAAAGATCAATGGATTTTGCCATAGTCCAAAGGATACCAAAGCATATGCATAAGACATATGCATATGTACAATATGTAATCTAGGGATAGGGATAATACAGAACATTCTGTTCTGAAGAATAAAACAGTAGACAGTACTAAATAAATATGTTGCATTCTTTATGTATCAATCAAGACCCCATCCCCTCCTTTTTTTTTTTTTAAATCTATGCACATTAATACAGTGGTTATTACAAAGCATGGTCATGATAAGTGTAAAGTCATCTAACTTCATATATAGTGCACCGAATATATTTTGGTGGGGTTTACCATTTCTAGGAAGAATACTAAAAATAATTGTTACATTTTCTAATTATCCACCCTTTTAACTTCAAAATAATAAAATGATTTCAAGCGCTATCTAGAATTGATTTGTATTTTTCACGGATAAGATACTCCAGAAAAAAGAGTCAAGGAAGAACTGTTGTCATGCACATAGGGGTTATTAGGCGTATCATGCAGAGGAAGAACATTTTACATAAAGAAATAATCTTACCCAGCAAATTCTCCACCTTGGGCTTGTGCCTGGCCTGCAATTGCATCCATGATAGCATCTTGGGAATACATGCTGATCGGAGTGTTATACTGGGCATGAATTATAGTAGCCTTGCCGCCTAGGCCTTTCACCTCAATGGGTTTGTGTGTAGACAGGGCAGAGTCCTTCAGGACATTGGGGTTGAAACGCTCCGTGAACTCCGTACTGGGTTATGCAAGAGTGAGGTTCAAAAGGGAAGGGAGAGAAGAAAGGAAAAAGGTGTGATAGTTAAGTGGGAGAAAAAGCACCAAGAGAGGAGTGTGCATGTGTACTCATGGCATCTCACCACAAAAGCTTCTGTTCAGAGAATAAGAGAAAACATAATAACAAGTAACAGCTCAAAGCTGGCTGCGCTCACGGATGGCATTTTTGTGTTGGCTCGCAAATGTGCTAACAGAAAAAAAGGTGAGAGTTGTCACTTTCCAAAAAAAAAAAAGCATGAAAAATCCCTATTTGTATTATTTACAGATATTAAAATTATATTCTTACATGAATATATACATGTAAGTGTATACATACATATACGTGCACACCTGTATATATCCATACCCACGGATGCATGTATGTACTTGAGAGAATTCCCAGTGAAGGGTCTTACAAAGTGCTAGGAAGTACAATGGGGTGAACAGATGTCAGCTTCACTATTATTTGGAAGGTTACAGTGTTTTTTCTCAACATGATTAATCATAGTGAAATTTAGTACTCAAAGCTTTTAATGTTCAAAGCTCTTTTTGTGGACTCTAAATTAATCTGCACAAAATCTGCAGATGGCCAAGGCATTGCTGTAATGTGACAAATGCTCAGTCTCAAATCAAACTACATCACACTGCAATCAATGGGATAATTCCAATTGGAGGGTGTAGCCATCTTTTTTCCAGGGGCTTCATTTACAAGGAAGGGCATTTATTTGAGAAACTGAACCGTGAGCAAGATAACTGGAGTTCCCATAGCAATAGGAAGAGCCAGTTTAATGCCAGACTCCCACCAAATTGCACCTGGGTTCCTTGTACCGCCTAGCTGTATATTGTCACAGTCCTAGAGTGAGGACTGAGGATTGTCTGGAGTTTTAACGGATCATCTAGATCTCAGCTGTCAGTCACTGAAGTAACTGCTCTTCTCTAAACTGTGGGAGATAAGATTAATATCCAGTCTGCTGTTCTTATCTTGCCAACAGCAGGACAATGTCAGCAGTATAGATTCTGGATGCTCACCAGAACTGAGCAAAACAGAGTCTGTCCTTTGAGAAACACAGGTATGTCACAAAGGTTTCATTTTGAACTGAGCCAAAAGCTAGAAGTGGATATATTCCACCCCCTCCCATCCCATCCCCCCCCCAAATCTTATTTTTATGTTTACTTATTTTTAAATTATTTATATATATATAAATTTATAAATTATAAATGTAAATATTTATTATTTTATATAAGCATACATTTTATTTATATTTATAATTTATATATTTATATATATTTATATGTTAATATTACTATATTTTTAAGATTATTTATTTTTAAATCAAGTTTCATTTTCAGTTTAAAACTACTAGATCATAAGTTTATCAGCCAGTATTACATCTTGCTGAATTTCTTCCTGTGACTGAACAACATCAGCTCTGGTCATGGAACAAGCGTGTTCCTGTCTGTCATGGGTTAGCCACAGGGGGTGTTTGAGTATTAAATCCAAACCATCAACTCTGCATGTAGGAAAATGGAAAATCAAGTCGGGCTGGCAGCCATCTGGCTTAGTTTTCTGGTGATTATGAAAGGTGCTGTGCCACCCCTGAATCCAGCCAGAGGACTCCGTTATGCTTTCAGCTTTTTTAGTGGTGGGATGCCCTGATTGAAGATGGGCAGTAGGAGAGATATGATTACACGACTCAAAACGACTTGATAGAACATTACAGCAACATGCTCAAGAAACAGAAACCGAGATACACACATGCTGTATTACAGCCAGAGCTTTCAATTACACGCACCACTGTAAGGGAGGGAAACAAGAAGCTGCATTATGTTCGCAGGGCAAAGTGAAAATCATCTTTTTACAGAGACATTTTCACATTTAAGATGTCCCTTCATTAGCTATTTTCAACTATGACAATATTATTATTATATAAAAAAATCATCTGTTGAAACGTGATGTGCAAAGATGTGCAATCTGTTATACTCCTGACCTTCCAGCATGCACATGCCTTACTCTAACAATGGTATCTCTTTTCTTTGTAATACCCTCCACAATCACCTGATCTTTAGGAACACAAAGGTCCTTGAGATCTGGAATTCAGTGTTTTCTTTTCCACATACTATTAGACATATCGAAGAGATTCTAAACCCAAGATCGGATAAGACTATGAATGAAAAGACAGAGGTTGAATTTGCCACTTCTAAAGAATAACGTTCAAAACAATTGGCTTCCACAATCACATAAATAAAAGCTACTAACCTTAGAATAGCCTAAGCTTTCCTAACAACAATAGTCATAGTGATTTAGCCTTTGACTCATGGTATTTAAACAGTTTCAGTGATGCCTTCCAATAGTTTTAGTCATATTACATGTACCAAGGCAAAACTTTTACTGAAGTCAACAAGATTCCCATAAAACCAATAGAAAAAGCTACAGATTTTCAGCTGCAGAGCTTTCATTATAACCCTGGAAGTAAACAGAAGGCATGAATACTTGTAAGGGATGCTGTGCTCCAGGACAAAGTGGCAGAAGTAAGATCCTACAGACAGCCGGAGCAAATGTCCGAAGTGACCGGGATTTTTCTGCTAAGCTGGAAAAGGACTATTGATGATGCAGAAAAATGAATGCCAAAGAAAGTAAGATAGTAACACCTCTGTAATGTGACTTCTGCTTTCCAATACAAGTGTAACAATAATTATCAATGTAAATTGGCAAGAACTTCATTTGTCCAAAGGAGCTACATCATATGCAGGACATCACTCTCACACCTCATAAAATCAACTGAGAATGCCAGACCAGTGTAAATTATATGCATTAAATATTATTTCAACTGTATGTCTTCTACTGCTTCTAACCTTCTCTTTTCAGTTTAAATTTGACATTTAACTAAGACCATTATTTATTTTAAGCTGAATTTAGCCCAGTCTCTTCAGCAATTTCTTAACAACACTCAGTTCAGAGACAGAGGCAGGAATGTGGAGAGAATCCTCTGCCCTTGCCCTAGGAACCCAAAGATCAGAGCTGAGGACTCCGTGAACTTCCCTAAATACAGCAGATAAATCACAACTTCAAATCAGTGGTGTCTTCTTATTTGGGGAACACTGTTACTCAGGTCAATTACTTTTTAGATCTTTTCAATATCAGTATCTAGTACAAACTTAAATGTGAATTTCAGTCGAGTGGGCCTTCAGAAATTAACTTAATACTTACGCACAAATATACATCACTAATAACATATCAAAAAAGGCTTTGATAAGGCTCCCCAAATCCTGAAGGCATGAAGATTCTTTAAAAAGTTAGGAGGAATCCAATCCTGACTGTAGAGATGAAAAAATCTGAAAGTATTTATAAGAACTGAGCAAACACAGATGCTAACTCCATTTGCTGTATTAGAACATTACCATGAATGCCAAACACATCATGTGCTTAGAACATAGCACCACTGGACAGCAGTGGCAGCGTATGACACTTGCCATAACAACAAGATTATTTAAAAAAAAAAAAAAAAGCAATACTTTTAAGCAAAACACAGCAGGAACACAAGGGATCATGCTACCCCAGAAAGCAAATCTTCACACATAGAACGTATTCACACGAATACTTGGCACTGTATAGAAGTGATACTAACTTGGAAGTGGTGTTGGTTATAACCTAAAAGAAGAGAAAAAGAACAAACAACATCAAAAACAACTAAACAGAAAATAGCAATAGTTTTTAGAGTGCAAAGGGCAAAAGGTATTTACAGAAGCTTACTAAAGCTTTATTTTCAGACCACCTACAAACAAGAGCAAAAAGCAAATGCATGCCTGAGAACCCCAACATGATTAAAAAAGGAAAAAATGCAGGGATTATAGTTTATCCACCAGGACTTAGCAAGGTACCATGGCATTTTGGCTGACCCTTGAACATGATTTTATTGCTGTGCATCCCTGAATGTGCTGTTGTCAAAGTCTATGGTAGAAAAAAAAAAGAAAAAAAATATTGGCAGAGTATATTCTCATCTGACAATACCAAATGAGTTGCAGAGATCATCCTTTTCCTTCAGATACTAAATATTCAGGGGTGAAGTTTGTTCTCCTGCCATCCTCAGAATTGCTATTGCAAGATTGACTTTTTTTGTCTTTTACTTGCTGGAAAATACCCAAAGAATGTTTTAAGTCTAAACCTAAAGAATATGCCTTTATATTTAACAACTTCTTGGCTTAAAGTTGACTGCACCTACATTATGCCAACAGTGGTGTAAGCCAATTAAATTCTGCATAGTCATTCCTAATTTTCTGCACATGAAATGAAGACAGATTCCATGGATTCTGGTATTCTAATTTGGCTATCCAAATCTGAACGTTTTATTCCATGTGTTACATACAAAGTATGAAGAAAAAATCTGGTCATCCTATATTCTGCTTCACTCCATAAATAAGAAGAGACTCTGATTTGCATGGTCATTCCTAAGGAACACAATACCAGGCTCAAAATGTAGACCTTATGCAGGCCAAAGCTTGAAGCAATGAAGATAGCACGCTCAGAAGGTAATATTATATTATTGGCAAGTAACTCTTTCTTTTGGATGGAAAAATAGCTTTAACAGGCTGCAATATTTTTTCCCTTAGTTTCTTCAAAACTTAGATAACTAATTTTTTGCTCTTATTCTTGGATGAAGAGTAATTTATCATAGGTTGAACAAAATAAAAAGGAAGAGAGTCCAGCATCAGTTAATAAACATTTCTTCCTATTTAGCTGCACAGAATGCTGTTGACAGAACCGGGCACTGAACCTTCCAACTTGCTGCTGTAACATTGCTGGATCTGGAGTGGATCTGGGATTGATACAAACCACTGAACAGCAATATTAGAGTGGCATTCAAACTGGATTTGGCTCTTTCTGCTTTTGTCTTGGGGAACCTTTGATATACTGCCTTTATATATATACACACACACACACACACAGTCCTTTTACAATTGGCTCATCCTGTTGCATTTTTCATGAGTGAAAAATACTCTAATGAGACAAAGCTGCAGTAAAGGATTTGCACTTCTGCATTTCGATGGAAAAGCGATCACAGATCACCCTGTACAATTACTGTTCTACAGCCTCTCAGATTCAGGAATATTCTTCTAACTTTATAAACCCTATGTTAAACCAAATATATCAGTCTGTTACAGGAACCAGCAGAGCTATATTAGGAACAAACTGTAGCCTGTAAGCACCTCAATGATCCTATATCCATTTTAGGTACCTACAGGACAGCTGGACACTCATTTACAATGAAACATGGTGTAACAGTATCATTTTCTGAAGTGGACTCTGATGGCTGCTTTAATCCTCTAATCCAGGTCTCTGCCTTGCACGTACAGGTACACTTCAAAGGCAGAACTGTAGGGTCCTTAAGACAGGCCATAATGACAGGAACCACTTATATGCACGTAAAAATATGTCTATAGATAAAAAAATCATTACATCCACACACTAGGAACAGCTCAACAGCCCCATATCTCAGGAAAGATTCTTTTAGACGTGAAGTCGTTAATCATTTCCTTCAAAATGAGCACAGCTTTCCTTCTCTTTATGTTCAGTGTGCAATGAGAAAAACCTCTCCAGTTCAGAGCCACACACTATTTTGGCTTAAGTCTAAATACGGACATGTATGAAACACCCAACTTACTGCTCACAGAGGTCACACAGTAAGAAGCCAGTAACCCAAGCCACCTGGCACATACACACGGGGCAGGTATTTACTGCCCTTGACCTACAACGTGAAAAATAACTTACGCTGGAATGAAAAAGAACCACATGTTAGAAGCTATGAGTCACTCTTCATATTTTTTAACACTCCCCTTTCCAGAGCTTTCAGCACATAAAGTTCCACACTTTTAACAAGCCACCTCTGTCTTTTCCACCCTGGCTCAGGATGATAAAATCTTTATGTAAGAGTGTATCAGAGAAACACATGCTTTGTTATTCTTCAAAGGTCAAGGAAATAGTCTCAAAATTAATATTAGTTTAATGATGGGATTTTCCAAAGGGTTTAGCTAAGCCTCTGACAGCAATTCACACAATTAAGCTTAAAAGATTTGGTGAAAACAACACCAAACTGAAATACAAAATACATATTTAGATCTACCCCCAAACCTGAATTTTCTTGGAGATTTTACTATACTGGTAAGTGGATGTTCACAAAAGCTTAATAACTTCAAGTTTTGAAACTCCATAATTTAATAATCTTTGTCTCATCCAAAACAACAAAGTCCAAAGCTGATTTTGTGGGTCTTACAGTGCTTTCCCTGTGTGCTTCTTCATATATGAGATCAAGACTATCATGGATGATACAAAGTTCCAAGACAGCTGCACATTCCATGTTACTATCTGCAAAGCAGTAAGAAAGACGCCTCTCACTTCACGGACAACACTCCAGTGGGAGTGGGAATGAAATTTTTTTTTTTTTTTTTTTTTTTTTTTTTGCATGTAAACAGAGAATCAGAGTGCTCTAAAGCTCAGAGGAATTACTTGAGAAGACACAGGTACTTAGTAGCTCTTGGCTCTTCCATCTTTTCAGTTTGCTCCTGAGCTGCAGGATAAAGGCTGATTTAACAGAACATTTAGATAATTTTTCATATATTTTCTTCTTTGTTCATTATTCCTGTTTAAAATACGGACTGTTTATCGCTGCTACGGACATTACAGGCAGTTAGTCAGCGAATTGACTCAAATATTGCGCAAACTCAGAAAAAAATCTCACATGGTTGTTCCAAGGTAGAACCTTCCTTTGTTATTCAGTGTATCGCCACGGGTGGGCACTAACAGAGAACTTTAATTATATTTGGCTGTGAATGCACACATAAAAAGGAGACAAAGTGTGGAAAAGCAGCAAAGCAAAGAAAGTGAAATGTTTTCTGCAGCTACACTTTTCTACCCCAATAGTCACAGCCATTATATTATTATGTAGCCCCATTGCAACGCTCTCTGGCATAAAAAATGTGGTTCACATTGACTCCAGTGAGTGGTAAATGCAGCTGTGTTGTAATTGTAGTAATAGAGAAATACTCAGAATGCTGAGCCATCCAAAATACAGCCCCTTCACACTCACCCTTGCAGATGTTAAGAACATATGTGAAGATAGTGGGAGAAAGACAGTGAGATATACTCTCAGGAAACTTTGTATATTGAAGTAAGACAAGAATTAGTTGTCCTGAAAAAAAAACGTAAATGAGGAAAGGAGCATTTTGAGGTTTATTTTGCTGATCTTGCTTATCACTTTAAGTTATTTTTCTTTAAACATGAAAGGCCTTTCTAAATTATTCAGTATGAGAAAAGAGTATAGGATTTCTTCAGATAAGTTAATTAAGATTGGAAATGCTGACTGCTCAAGAGAGTTGTGATGAATTATCTAAACTGCATGAATCATCTAAAGCATGTGTATATGATTTTTTATAGGAATTAAATATCCTTTGCAACAATTTAAAACCCTTAGTTTTACTCTTAGAAAGAGCTTCTGCAATCAGATATAAAGTACTTGAAAATGTGCATTTATTATCACACCTTGAATGGACTGTCTGATTTTTTTCCTCGTGTAACCATGAGGAAACACAAGTCCCTAGTGTTGAAATGACACATTTTCCCATATTCACAAGAAGAAACGTCTCTCCATTTTTAAACAAACACAAATAAACAAATTTGAGATTTGCTTGCACATTAATATATCAAGGCAGAAAAAGTGGGAAAACTTGTTTAACATTGATCTTTCTCATGTACTGTAGCCCAAGTTGCTTACTTTACATACTTACCTATAAAACAGACTGCAATACGCTAACACACTGAAAACCTTGACAGTGTGAGATCCAAGGCAGCATCTGGAGATTATACCTTCTTAACATACAAGTTAAGAACAAAGCTCTGAGATCAGATATGAGACAGATGATGTTAAAACCAGAGGATTCAGCGAATTGAGATTTTGACTCATTTTGCATAGGAAAGCCAATACATTAAGAAATTAATAGACACTGCAGTACAGTAGGATGTCAGATGCTGGTCAAAGCAATTTCTCTTTTATAGCAGCTTCTATAATGGCTGGTATGGATACTAGGCTCTATAAGACTGCATGCATTAGTTTAAAATAGAAAATGCCAAAACTCTGAGGTGATTACAGTTACTTCAGTCATAGTGTTCTTCCTCATGCTCTGGTGATTATTGCCAATCCATATTACAATTCAGATACCAAAGACCAAGAGTTATTCTGCAACTGTACTGTGTATATATTGTGGGGGGTACTATGCAATTTAAAGATTATTCCAGACCTTAACGACAAATACAAGACAAATGTGCAATAGGGTAGGTACTAGTACATTCATTTTTTAGCAAAATCATACTTGAATATTATCATGAACTTATTTAAATATTAAATATTTTACCATGTTACCTACCCTCTAGGAAGTCCACCTTCTGAAGCCCTTCGTCTGAGACTTAATTTATGCATCTCAGCCATTTCCCTTAGAGTCTCTGCTGAGTAAAGGCCAATAGGGTTGTTATACTGCCTTGCAGGGCTCAGCTGGTGTACGGGACTATTGCCATCAGCCAAGGCAGGGCTTAGTTTTGAACCTAGATTACTCTTTGCAGGTGAAATGTCAGGAGTCACAGACTGAGAGGACATGGAAGATCTAACTGTGGTAGTCTTTAAGTAGGAAGAGCTATTTGAAAAGCTGATCTCTTGCTTGTTGAGGTAGCCTGAAAATGTTCCATTGGTTGCTAAAACACTACCCATAGGCCCAGTCGCCGTGTTAGTTAGAGGACTGAAGGTTGTTCTGTTGTCATTGATTTCCCAAGCAGGTTCCTGTAGTAGCAAACATGCAGGCCAAGAAGAGAAAAAAAGAAAAGAGCTATCATAGAACACATGCAAAAAAATAACACACCTGCAATTATTGCTTTTTAAACATATCAATAAACTCGCAATAAACAGATTAAGGGCCAAAGCATTCAACCTTTCAGGAAAGATTTTAAATGAAGAAGCTCACTGTTTCAAAATAAAGGTAGCAAAACATACTCAGGCATTTTTATTGCTTTTTAGTTCAAATTAACAAATGAAAGCTTATAATTAAAAAAGCATTTACTACTAGTCATCCTCATAGCAATAACTGCATACAAAGACAACACTGTCCATTAAGTTCTAGGATAATTAAGGAATCTTCGAAGATGTCTTGAGGTCAGAATTATTTGAAATAACATACAGACACAAGAATAGTTATTATCGTTATTATAAAAATACATCTTGTTATTATAAAAATACAATTATTCTATTTTTCATAAGTACACTTAAAGTTATTGAAGCCCACACATTGCATTGCTTTCACAGGCTCTCATTCATGCTAATTAGGCCATGCAGCACGGTTAGCAAATAGACCAACTGGACTCAAGAACAGGTATCTGCTCAATTGACAGAAATAGCCTATTCTGATAATTTCTGCATAATTCCCACTTGAAGGAATGTGTGCATGAGTATATAAATGAAGGTTGTATGATCCCACAGCTATGTCCCAGATAGTATTTCTAACTAGGGCAGCAGGATGCATTGTTTTAGTCAAAGTCACAGCTCTCCTGACAATAACTATACCCATAGAAGTATGGTGCTGTGCTGTGCTGGGGCTCAAATTAAAACCATACTTACAAGAACTCATCCTGGAAAAAGGCAGTATCATGCTTCATTTTCATAAATGATTTGCTATTAATGCAACTTAGTGAAACTAAAGTAAAAGGTACTATCAAAAAAGAAAAATACTGCTTTTCTAGCAACACAATATAGGAAAGAGCAATTGTCAAAAAACAAACAAACAAACAAAAGCTGAACATCAGTTAATAAATACAGCTCATTCTCTCAGTTTTGAGGAAGTTACATGTAAAAATTCTGTGCTCATGTTGGCTAAAACATCCTATCTCTGCTTCTGCCCTTCAGTTCAAGCTTGTTCTGGAGTAGCACTATCTAAGTCACTGGGACTGGAGGGCACTTAGCACTTCACAGGAAGCAGTGAGTACCCTTTGGGTTAAATCACCTTTTTTTCTTCCATCTACTGGCAGTGTGTGACTGCAGTTCTGTACTTTTTAGAAGGCTGCCTACCTGCAGTATAGACAATTTCATCAAAGAAGATACAAACTTCTCTTTCAGGTAGTCATCTTACACCTTTCCTATTGATTTTGTTATTTTTATTTATTTATTTATTTTAAATCCAAGATAAATTAGAATCTGAGAACATTCGTTATGGTTGGATATGGAAAAAAACAAACTCATTTTTTTGTTTTTTAAACTATTCTGCTTGTCAGCCTTTGTCCTGATAATACCTAACTCCGTGGTCTTTTTTTTTTTTTATTTGAGCAAATTTGTTTCCATACACGCACTATATTAATCTTTAAGCATGTCTGTTCAGCACTTCGGGCTTTCTACATGCAACGTCTTTGAAAATATTTTGGCAATTCTTTTTTTGGGAGGTTGCTTCACACAATGTGAATAATTAGCATAATCAATTATGAAACTGCCTAATCTACGGTATGGTGCAAAAATTTTGCATGTTTAAATAAGAGAAAAAAAAAATCAATCTACAGCTGAAGTACCCAACAAACTATTTGAATGCCTGGCAACTTATAGATCTCTCTGGAGCCCACAATATTGATTTATAGTTTTTCTCAGAAACTTAACATCCTGGCTTCAGCCTGATTCAGGCTACATGTGTCTTGCTAAAGAAGGAGGATCACTTTCCCCTCTCCCTCTGGACCTAGACACACTGCAGCTGCAGCTGGTACCCAGATACCTGCCCGCTCCCAGTTAAGAGGCCCACCAGTAACGCTGCCAGTAGGCTGCAGTCCAGTCTGGGGGACAGGAACAGGGGACACTGCTCTGCAGAAGGGATGGAGCTCACAACCTGCTTTCAGTGAAAGCCAGAACACCAGCAGGTGTAGGCGTGCAGGGACACTGTGCCTGGCACTGCTTTGATTGCCATATTTAACATCCTACATGCACTTCCCCCAGCCTTACAAGAATCACAGGCCCGAGAATAATTTGGCCTCTGATTTTCTGCTTCTGCTACTATTGGTTACCATTAACATCATTTACTGATTTTCATTTTAAGGATCACTACAAAGATAAATATTTTATATTCTCCTTGGGAATTTTTCTATATTACATATTTAAGATTAGGGGTTTAGGGAGTTTAGGGGAAAAATCAAGATAATATGACTTGACTAATTATAATTCATTGCAAAAAGCAAACAAACAAACAAAAAACCCAAGCCCGCCCAACAAAATTAGAGGAGGATAAAATTAATCATAGCATTAATACATTTAAGACATTTTGAATCAAACATGTAAGTCAGATAAAATGAACTGAGAACATTTTTTCATGGTAATAAACAGGAAGAGATTTTAGCTGGCAATAATAGCTGCCCAAGGCTTTTGAAATAAATAATCATATAAGTGTTTTTCAGACTATTCTGCTTTAAATAAATAAATAAAATTGAATTATGTACTTCAGCCATTATACCCTGATGTTGAAAAGGTCAACCAACCAACCTTAAGTGGCCTACAGCAAGTTTCCAAGTATCAATAAATAAGAAGAAAGCACAGATTCTCTCTAAAAATGTTTTTAAAAAGGGGCACATGCACAAGGATGTGTTCATAAATTAAGTCACCACTTGTGCAAATTAATTTTACTTGCTAGCAAAGGGGAAAAAATAAACATTAAAAGCAAAACAAAACAATATGGAGGCAATGAAGATGGAAAAGTATATAACAGAGCTATATTAGTTGGTAACCTTGAAAACTCTTTTATCTAAATTTACTGTGGGTTTCCTTTCTAAACCATGTAATAAAGGGATATGCAAAGACTACTAATTATACAGTATCAGTGTCAACTGCTAATGAGAGAAAAGCCCGACATTTCCTCAATCAAAATGAATTTTTGTAATTTTGTGTTATTGGACATTAACAGTAAGCAAAGGGAAAATTATAGGTCAGCCATAAGTAATGATGGTTGATGATTTTGCCAGGCTTTATGACGTGGACAAGCTTTGGTTTTACTCCTCAAACAATTTCCAGCTGGAGTACTAGCACACTAGTAGCCCAATAATAGAACTCCTAGGAGCCCAGCAGTGTCAGGTCAGCACTCTCCATTTTGCATTAATACTCATGGTAGTTTCAACGTAGGTGTTTTCCCTTTATCTGGGGAGAAAGGAGTGCAACAGAAAGCTGCTGTTTAGTTTCTGCAGAAGAATTACTGCCCAATAATCAGCTCATTTAGCTCTTTCTTGTGGTGATTTACAAAGTATCTCTCATTCAGTTTATTTAGTTTATTCCTGGGATGATTTTTTGTTTTGTTTTGTTTTTTCCCCATTTCAGTTCAGTTGTAAAACGGATCAATGCAGCAAAAGGGTTTCTGAAAAGTGAAGGTCACATTTCTAATACTGAGCAGCAGTGTAGCCAGTGGCACGACGCCTCATGAAAATCAGCAACAGTAACAACCACTCTCTCTTGCTGCCCAGCTCTCTGGTCCCATTCCGTCTCAGCCTCTGTGGCTGGAAAAGCAAGCTAACATTTCCACTTGTGCCAGTCTGATGCTACTCTTCAGCCGACCAGAAGAGGAGGCTCTGACATTGAGCAATGGGCTTCTTTCCCTGAAGCAGGATGCTGTGATCTTGCAGCAAACCCTTACACTACGTGGGGACAACTGGGTGTTGATTTCCCAGTGTAATGTCAGTGACTAAGCTTAAAACTAGCAAATGCAGAGGAGTTTCAAACTTGTGGGATTACAAAGAAGCTGTGAATCAGCTCAATTTCCACTGTGCAATATTTTATTCTTTTCCTTATAAATATTTAATTTCTAAGAAAGGTAAATGCTCCTTCTTACATATAGGAAAAATGAGAAACAAATCTATATAGACAGATACTTTACCTTTTTTTGGGGGGTCTTCATTTGACAGACCAAGTTCTATTTGTCTGTTCCTATGACCATACGGCCTTTCATAAACTACTCCACCTTTTTGCACTTTTGGGGGAACAATTTTAAAACTCTCTGGTAATAGTAATGAACTTGACCTCCCAGCATGCCCAAGAAGAAGCTAAGTGTTACCTTAAGCTTTCCACAGGAAAGAAAATAGAGGCACAATGACATTGACTCCTCTCAAAGACACCCAATAAACAGCTTTTGGCTCAGCCTCTTCTTCCACTTTATGCTTTGCTGAAGAAGTCAATCATCTCTTCATCTATTTTCTCTTAGCCACACAGGTTTCCAATTTTGCCATGAAACAAGTCCTAAGCATTATGAGATCCTTAATGGGACTTTGAAGTAAGTGCGTTTGGTACTGTAGTTATATTATTAAAATTAAAGAGGCTGTGTTAATACCTTTACACAAAGGGGCAAGCATTAAAGATACGTGTTTAGCCTTCAAGCTTCAGCTCAAACATGTTGAACTGCACCGAGGTGAATCCTCACCTGTATTATGTCCCCCTGAACAGCTGCAAGAACTCACTGACTGTTGATGACTTAGTCTCAAGTCTGTGGATTCACGCATATTCTTGCTATTTGAATACTTCTAGCCTTAGTTATGCCCTCCTCCCAGCTATGCCTCATCTGTGCAAAATATCTGACCTCAACTCATCCTAAATCAAAATTGTTGCAAGTTTGACGTTAGAGAAGGAAATGGGTGAAAATGCAAATCAGTCAACCTCTTATTTCTAATAAGAGTTCTACAGCACTGCTGATGCCATACATACGGTTGCAGAACCTGTATCATCCATAACATGGATGAGCTCAAGATAGTAAGGAGAAAACGAATGTTACCTGTGGAACATAGACAAATTTCTATCATGCTGCAGAACTCAGGATTTTCTTAAACCTTCCTCACATCTTTTTAAAAGAAGAAATACATGCTTGAAAATTAGTGGAAGCTAGTCAGATCAGCAATAATGTGCAAAGGAATTCATGGCTTATACTAAGACACTGAACTTGCACATGCAGATTCTTTAGCTAACAGTGCCATGCCTTAACCTTGACCCAGAGAGAGGTAAGAAAAACTTCCCTTGATGTTCAAGGACAGCCCTATCATGAACCTTTTTAAAGGCAGTTTTTTTTGCTATTTTGGAAATGCAATTGAACTCATTTCATGTGAACCATCGGTCTAAACACTGTCAGGCAGTGATGTGGAGGAGACAGCTTCTTGCCTATGTGTCAAAGAATTCTTCATTTCTACAGTGATAACCGCTAATAGAAATAATAAAGGGACAAGCAGGGAACCTTGATTTTCAAGTATATTTACTTTAACATACCTTATTTCAACATCCCCATACAGCTCTTTTCAGGACTGAAGACTTTTTATTCTGGATTTTGAGACCTCTTTTCCAATGGTTCATTCCCTTCCAAACCACCCTCGGAGAAGTCTTTCACTTTCTGCACTGAGTATTACCTTGATTACTTTCTAACAGTTAAAATTACTGTTGTCTACCTCCGTTTTTCTGTTACTCAGATACGTGCCTTAGCCCAAGAAGACGTAAATCTGGCTTTCACAATTCCTGTTTTTATATCTGGTCAGGAGTTTCTGTACTCCAAAACAAATGTCACTCCTCCTGGCCTGCTACTAGTGCCCCACTGCAGCACTCCACTGCTGCCTGTTCCCCTAGGCCAAAGACCCTACCCAAAAAAAAATGTCTGAATACTGTTAAGAAACCTGTTCCTCACCATACCTTCATTTACATGCTACCTTCTCCCACAGACAGGTCCCTGTAAATCTTTTTTCCAGCTGCAACTACTGCCTGTAGCCCATTCAGAATAGGCTACCTTCAACATGCCCTATAAACCTTTCCTAAGCACCGACACAGAATGCTCAAGTGCAAGACAACACACTTTTTCAAAAGGACCAAGCCCTTTGATTCTCATATCGCTCTGAAAGATTAAAATAGAAAATGTGAAGTGACCTTTTATTTTATATCTTTTATGTCAAAAGCATTTTTAGGACTTTTAAAAAACTACAGTGTGTGAAGTTAACTCCTCTACAGGGTAGTTAGTTACAGGAGAAAATAGTTTTGTGTGGTGAACAGCTTTGAATGTCTATAGCAGTAATTTGAAAATTAACATCTGCCAGGGAAGAAGCGCACCTAGTATAGAGTATTTCTACAGGCTTTTATGTACCTGTGGTGGACGGAAGTAGTCGGATCTGCCATACCTGCACAGGTGTGATTTAGGGTCTCAAATGATAGTTGTCAGTCTTGTGTTGGTGAATGTCTCTGAAGAGAGATGTGTACTTGCTGCCTTGAATACTAACAGCATTCTGTGTAGTTCTTAAGGAAAATAAGTACTCTCTCCCTCTTCCTGCACTTATTACTTTGCTGGTGCAGTGCAACACCAGTCCAACTAAAAGAATGATCCTTTTTCTTCTAGGAATTTATGTTTGGTGACTTACAATAACTTTCTCCCAGAGTGTATTTACAAAATCACAACTTAAGCAGAAACAACTCTGAGGAAGATAAATCGTTGATTTCTTTTTCCCTTCCCAAAAAGTTTACAAGATCCGGAGTGAAATAACATTACTTCTGTCTCAACTAACAAATAGCCATTCAGGTTCATTTCAAACTTGGCAAAATAAAGTTGAATCAAATTATTCTCCCCAAGTTCATTCTCTGCTAGTTTGAATGTGTCTGCAGCAGTTAACATGGATGATGTTTACCTTAGGAGCTCTGAATTTGGAAAGCATGGCATTTATTATTATTATTTTTTTTAATAAAAATTATCTATGGAAATCAGAACTGCTAAGAACTGAAGATCACCTAATACCCCATGTATTTTAATTTTATGTGTTTCTTAGTTATGTTATAAGGTTGGGATGAAACTGCCACTTACAGAATGGGTAAAATTACAGCAATGGAGATTTTACCTCCTCTCCATTTATCTAATTAAATGTATCAGCAATACAAACATCCTCCCCAGAGCTTTAGCCTAAGGATCTTTCAGGCGCCCTTACTTCTCAGTGCCTCCAAAACATAGATGATGAGTTGCGAGGTACAGTCAATGAATGATGTTTGTTCTAATACGGAAATTTAAATTATGGAAGATAACAAACTTTGACAACAGAAACCAAGCCATCCATTTCCTCTGCCACTTGCTGTTATTCATTAAATTGACCTACCTTCTCTTTTATTTCAATGTTTATTTAATAATGCAACAAGAATACAATATGTAAGTCCTCAAATGCCCTAACAGGTCCCCTTACCACATCACTGACTTTTCAGTTGTAGTCAGGATTTAGTTACACCGAGACACAGTCTAATGGGCTTTTCCTGAAGAATAAACAAAAATAAATGTATATTTTGAGAACTTTTGGTAGTTTCTCGCAGCCTAGATGAAAGCAAAATCAAGAAGACAACAGATTCCAGCTGCTCGACTAGACCAGATTTCATCAGAGGATAGCTAGATGCTTTAGTTCTGCTAATCAGAAAATATCAAAGTACAAATTCACAAGTACACTGCATTATAGGCAGTTTTGCTACCTGTGCATTCATTCCATGTTTACTTATCTGGGAGGGGCAAAATCTATTTTCTGTAGTAGGTTTACCTTTACCCATTTACCTTTACTATGGTAGATAAAAATGTTAACTTTGGATGAGTAGAAACGTGTCACATACCTTCTGGTGGGGAATTACAGCTCTGGGAGAGTCAATTTTGGGTGCTGTGGTTGAAACTGGCACTGGACGTTTAGATCTGGGGATCAAAAAAAAAAAATTAATCTCCTAATTTTTGGATAAAATTTTACATTTCATGCAAAAACGTTGCTTCATCTGGAGTGAAAGCTAGGCAAAGCTTAGATTTTTTCTACAGATCACACTGCTTTTTCTACATTCTCATTTGCAAAAGTCGTGGATGCGAGAAATAAAGTTTGATATATTTTCTCTGAATGACAAAAAACAAGCAGTTACAGAAGCAGCCTCTGACTTGGAAGATCATCCGTTTTCCACTACCTTGTGACGAACTGAATTTTTATAGATGCCAATCAGCCACAAGACATAACTTCAGGTTTGGACAATGCTCTGCAAAATGGGACTTGGAGGAGTCTTACAATGCAAAAACTAAACTTTGATTCTAAGGCATCTCAAGATCAAGTCCTCAAGAGATTATTAAATACCTCAAGCTATGTAGCAATTAGCATACTTTAAACTCCTGTGCAGGGAGAAACATGAGCTTTGTATTGGAGAACACATAGTTTCAACAGGAGTAGATCACTAGCTAGTTAACTGCACTCCAAATGCCCACCTTTCCCCTGTGTATGATAAATATACATACACGATCATTTAAGAAAACTGATAATCCTTATTAAAATGATTGCAAAACACACTATTCGCCCTTTTATTGAAACATTACAAAGACAGACAATAAAGCACAGTGACAAATGTTAACTGAAGTACTTTGGGATGATCAGCTAAGTGAAGACCTATTTGTGGAGCTTTTGTGAGAACCTGTGTAGCACTGAATAAACCTCTGAAATCCTCCCAGAAAACATGGGATCACAAGAGAAAAAGAAATGAAAAACGTACAAATAATCAAAGGAATTGGTATTACACAACTGCTACCCTATTGCCAACCAACAGATCAGTATGCCTGGAATTCTTGTCGATAAAGTTACATTTCCAAATTAGGATAGAGGAACAAAAATGAAATTAATTTACTTAAAAGCACACAAAACTGTTACTCAGGCAGAACTGATTAAGACAATTGGAACTGCTCACTTTAAAGAGGAAATGAGTAAGGGAGGACATTACAGGGGTGTAGAAAATAGTGAATGATAGAAAAAGGGGAATAAAGCTGTGCTCCTGGACATTAAGTGAAATTGAAAAGACAACACATGTACAATTGATAAAGGCAAACATTGCTTCCTAAAGTACTTGACTAACCTGAGGTGAAACTCATTGTTACAAGACAACATTGAGACAATGAGAATAGTAGGATGTCACAATGGGTTAGTCAGATAAACTTAACAAAAACTGCAGAAGATGCTTTAGGTTCAGTAAAAATTAGTAGCCATCCAGTAGTTGGCCTGTTAGTAACAGACCAACAGCGGGAGACATTCCATGCTAGGTTCACTCCTGCCTTACAGAGGGCTATATTGCACTTTGCTCTGAAATACCTAGCAGTGGCACCTATCAGAGAAAGAGAACTGAGCTAGATAAAAGCTGGGCTTATCTAGTGTGGCAATTCCTGCATTAATACCTATCTTCATGTTGAGCTGTGTATATGGCTTTAGCTGACATACATAAAATACCCATATAAGCAGAAACAAACAAACCAATCAACGCTAGGAAAAATGAGCTAATAATCCATTCAGAAACCGGAAAATTTCTTTATACAAGATATGGAAATTATGCTAGTTTTGAGAGTTGAAGTCAAAGACAATATCCTAATCAAAAAATGAACAATCTGAGGAGATAATGAAAACTGGTATTTTGGTAACCAAAAGGCAATTAACCTATGAAATTCACTGGCATGCTGTATTCCTGAAACGGCACTAATGCTGATATTCATGGTATTCACAGTTGGACTATATCATTGTGTACTTCCTAAAAAATTAATTATATGAGAAATATATACCTTCAAGTTCCAAGAACAGCTAACCACTAACTGCCTAGAACAAACTTTCCTCAGGCACGTTACTAACTAATTTTCCTTCAGGAGTGATGCTCCACCCTTCCTCCAACCATTTCAGCTTAAAAATAGAAAAAATAAATCATATTTATGTGACATGCACACTTACCATGAAAGACCCGAATCAGAGAATGGAAAAAATATACATGTATCTATCAGCTGCAGCCCAGAACAAAGAGTTGCTGAAAACTGACAGCAACAATTTATGGATAGGCAAAGATTTAGGGGGAGATTCTGATCCTACTTCCATTGCTGTCATTTCTCAGTAAACCCAGGTATTTCTGTGAAGTTGTTGACGGGGACCCGGGCATAATCAAAACCAGAGCCGGGCAGAGCAGACACTAAGTGTCCTTTCTGCTTTGTCCAGTGATTATGAATTTCAGTGCTAAAGTTGCTCAGCAATTTAAAAATTTTTTGTCACTTAGAGTGACATAGCAAACATATACTGCATGTTTGATGCCTAACTGAAAAATATTTGTATTGCAGCAAAGGGATTTATTTACCAGACTACTCCATCACTTCTGTGGTTTATTGTCTATTTTTCTCAGTCATTGCCTGACCACAGAAGATGTTAAAAAGTTGTATGTCTTTCAGATATTACTGATAATGTACCTCTATCATTCACAGTGCTATCTGCCTAGGATTTACATTTCACACTGACTTAGAGATTTCAAGACTTTACTTGAAATCAAGGAGGTTCCTACATCTCTTCGCCCTGGATGTTTGTAGCTGTGATATTTAAAAACAGAATGATGAGGCTTGCTGGATTTAAGCACAGGTTTTCACCAGCGAAACGGGCAGAAGAGGTGAAATCAATTTGTGGAATGAGAAACATGTGAACTTGTAAAGTGATTGTTTACATAGGAGCTATTATTCCTGAGAAAAGCATCTGCAAATTCAGGACATTTTTTTCTTCCCCCTTTTGCTAGATGAATCTAATCCTGCAGCAACACTTCTAACTTACAGTTTTGCTTTCCAGGTCATGATGGTGCTGCTGTACAAAAGCAAACCTAGGTTTACATTTTAATCCACTGATTGCAAAATTATTTTATTCCAAACACTCAGGGAATGTACTTGCTTAGCAGGGCTGTGAGGAGGATGAAAGTCCAAATTTCACAAATGATTGTGATAGTTACAGATCTGATGTTGAAATGTTCAATAAAGAGAGTTTTATTCCAGTCAAAGCAAATAATTTAACTTCAACTTTCATACATTCTGTTCTATATTTTCAAAGTTTAAAATGGAAATAAAAAGCTCGTTTCAATATAACCCCCCCCCCCACCCAGCCTTAAAAGAGGAACAAATGAATCATTCTGGCATTTTCTGAATTCCTTCTCCCACAGTACTGGTCCTCTTCCTGAACGAAATTCAAAAGCAAGATGGATCTAGTTTTGCAAAGCAGTTCCATTTTGATATCACTGCTGATAAAACTGTCAAAAATTCTACTTGTTCCCACCTACGCAAATATAAGTTTAATTGAAGAGCACTTGACTTCAAGCCTGATATTTTTGCACTTGCAGCAAGGGTTCATTAGGGGTCAACTGCATTAAGAAGAGCTGCGAGAGAGTTCTGTAATGCAGGAACACTTTAACCCTTCCTCAGGGGAGCACAGTACCGTACTTGCAGAGAGGTGACATGATCTAAGAGATAGTAGCTCTTTTTCATTTGCACATGACTTCTTTTATATTTTACAACTTTACCAGTCAGTGTCTCTTCTTCACTTCTTGAATTCTCAGGACAGCTAAAACCAACATTTCTTTTCTTAGAGTAATCTCTTGCTTTCATTTTGTTGCATGTGAGCACATGCTCTTTGAGCATCTTAACAATTGTATCGGAATGTCTCAGGCACTGAAAAATGGAAAAAACATCAAGTCCACAGAAAGGTAATAAAACATTAAATTAGGGTTAGAAATGCTTAGAAAACATTTTACCTACTTTACTTTTAATGAAATTGAGTAATTATGGAGTGGGTCAGCACACAGTGGGATGCAGAATATAGTTTACAGAGTTGGGGTTCTGATATATATTTGTGTTAATGCAATAATATTTATACTAATGAAAATTTGAAAAGAAAAAGTAAAAAGACTAAATCTTCTTCATGGTCATCAGTTTGACATGTCCGTCTTCCACCAAACAGTGAATTACATTGCCAAACACAGAAGCTTCTTCTTGTTTCTAAGCCTTGCAAAGAGAATATTGAGTCTTGTTTTTAAGTTCTCTAAGCCCTGCTTGGGACATCAGTAAAACTGCCTCAGAAACTTCAAAGAGAATCACACACACACACACAAAAAAAAAAAACAAAACCCAAAACAAACCCTGAGCATTTCACAATACTTCAAATATCACTGTGATCACTGTGGGGCTAGGAAGAGGCATAGTTTTCCCTTATCAGGATATTATCTGTGCCTGCAATAAAATTGATAAATACTTCCATCAGCAGTTTTGCTCTATTTCAATGGTGAACACAAATATTAGTATTTGGATGGATGACTGATCTGTTAATTATTTCCCTGCATTGCGTTGCACTTGGATGGATTGTAGTACTGGCAATTATGCTTTCTGAGTCTAATGCTCATACCCAGAGCAATATATGAAAAACATTTAAAAAAGCCTTATTCGTAAATGTGACCAGCCTGAAGGGAAGCAGCTATCCAAACGTTCGTGAAAGAGAATTTGTTTGCAAGTATGTAATACCTGACTCCCGTACAAGGGATCTGAGCAAAGGCTAGATGTGAATGTTGTGGGAAAGAGAGGGAGAGGAACCTTGGAGAGTTTTGTGGAAGGGAGGAATGGAAGAGAACAGGAGAAGCTGTGATTTTGGAAAAGGAGTATGTATCTCAAAATGTTGGAGAAGCAATCAAATTCTATCCCCTTCTTTTCTCTTTTCTCCTCCTGTCACACTTCATAGTGCCTGCTCCATCTTTTTTACTCTCCCCCTCATTTCCGCTAGACAGTATCTCTTCACTCCAACTCCTGCACAATCTGCCCTCGAGCCTGTTCCCTCTGAGTGGTGTGCCTGGCTACTAATGCCTCCATCGCCTCTTAGTTGACTTGGCATCACCCCTTGATTCCTCCACCCCAGCAGCAACTGTGGGCAGAATTTAGATTGCCAAGCTACAGAGAAGGGTTTTACAGAATCAAAACTGAGAGACTGAAATAGAATCAAAATAATCAGAGAGTTCAGAGCTTAATTGTCTATAACCTCACTTGAAATCCCTGAGTTCAGCATAGTTTTTATTATTCATGATTACATGGTTGTATTTATTATTTCTAATTACTGCCAGATGCTAAAAGATCTAATTAAGGTAAACAATAAAATAATAAAATGATTTGTTAGAAGAGAAGGACAAGGCATTTGGGTTATGGAAAGACCTAATAACGGAAAGCAGAGAGTTATAAAAAGCAGGAGAGGCGCTGTCTTTATTCAATGCTTGTATGTAGCCTATCATAACCTGGTCTAGAGACGTGAATCACTCTCTCCAGTAAACAAAATAGGTAGTAATTCTGAAGACTTGGACATCAAAAATTTTTCCGTAAGTTCTTCAGCTGGAAAGCATCTGATGTGTAACATAGCCATTTCCCCTGCCACGCAGATAGCGTACCTCTCATTTTTAGACTACACCATTGAAGTAACATCAGACTCCAGGGCAGTCCTGCAACTCTTGGCTTCTCAACAGCTTTCTAAAGGGTGAAAGGCATTCAGCTAAAGATTACAGAGCAGCTCTTGGGGTTGCTGTAGAGCATCACCCTGAAGAACCACCAACAAAATCAGGGAATCACAGCCAAGCCTCAAAGGTATGATGATGAATCTATCTCCTTTAAAAAAAAAAAGTTCACAAAAGAATAAAAAGCTTAGTAACTGCCTTCTGTAGATACACAGGAGTTCAGGTGTTGTCCAAATCCAAATAGGCTTCTCATGTTATGCAAATGAAGTCTATTTTTTCCCCTTGCTTCTCGACTAAAAGTGAAAGCCAAGCTCTGGATACTGTGAGCATCCTGACCACAAATAACTTTGGGTTATTTTAATTAACTTAAATTTATTTCCTGAAGCCGTTACTGACGCACATTCACTGGCTGGTTTTCCTGTAATTCCTCTTACTTGGAACGTGGACATTACAATGTGCCACATGGCTTTTAGAGCATTTCTAATTGACACACACAGCATATATGGAAAGAAAAATTAGAGAACTGGGATAATGAGATCTTAACTACAGTTCAATTCATTTATGCATTCACTCTTTCTATTTTCAAGCTAAAATACGTCAATAAGCTTTCCATAAATAACTTTTTTCACCACCTTTTCTGATTGTTTAGAGGACATGAACGGTTGTGGTGTACATGGAGCCAAACACCCCTTGGCACTGTCCCACCACAATAACATTCAGTAACTACTGTCTGGCCAAAGCTTTAGAGCTTGTGAAAGACAGGGAAATCTTCAGCTGTTGCCACAAGCAACTGACATGTTTGCAAGCGCTACCCAGAGATACCTGCAGAGATGCACGTCCTACTTGGTAGTGTGCCGATACCTATATATTTACATCTTGGTTACTAGGCAAAACAGACAAATTAGCAAAGGCTCTCAAGAAACACAAATTGAAAAAAATACATATACCACAGCTACTACGTCGGTCAAATGTTCTTTCTTCACCAGTAATTGAGATTTGTTGAAAAAAGAATGAGGCCTGGCAGCTTTTTTTATTGGCTGATGGGCATGCAACTCCACAATAAAAAGGATCCAATGGAAACCAGTATCCTCACATCCACAATAATGCATCACAGGATTGATCCTGCAAAGCCTTAGCATTTTGCCTGATTGAATGATTCCTCATACCACTTCTTAAAAACACTGTCTCAGCCTTTCCAATCAGATGGAAGCAAATAATTTACATTTTGACACATCCATGCTTAGGCCAATCAACATCAATCAATAAGAAAAGGTCCCAGCCCTAACACATTGTGACCTTCTTGTCAGCTGTAACATTTGGGGTAACATATCAGCTTCCTGGTTGCAGAATGCAACCAATAACTAACTATGCATTAGAAAGAATGTAACTGTCATGTGGATTGAGTTGTGTAAGCCCATTGACTCTGATGAGATGCGCCAGTGATACTCATCGTGACCTTTCCATGGTGAGTGCAACGTAATACATACAAGAATTCACATGGAGATTATCTTTAGCTCATCCATAGAAAATTTCTCAGATGAATAAAAGGATGATTTTATCTTCACTTCAGAGCTAGTATTTGGGGGACAGGGAGGAAGTGATGTGCATGCTGAGAACCATTCTAATCCCCAAGCAGAATCTTGCTGTAATGAAAACTTCACTGTCCTTTAAAGCCTTGGCATATATCCACAGTTTCCAGGCTCTTTTCTAAAACTAACAAGGACACTTAATGCAGCGAGTGTAAATAGCAGTCCACTCAAACTGCTCGTGTAAGGAATATATTTATATTCATTGCAGTTACTGACATTTATATTTTCCATGGAAAAAGCTACTCATCAATTTTTAAAGCATTAAATGTTACTACTCAAAGACGGTAACTAACAGCCTTGTCGAAATGCCAGCCTAGCATCTAGTAACAAATCCTACTATCCTCTCATACCTGTGTACAGAGAGGATTGGGTAGGCAATGGGATTCACCTCTATTTCAACAAGGACTGAGGGAGTACTACTTGTCAGCTCATAGTAATACAGGTTAACTTCCTTAATCCACTAGAAGAGTATGTCTTTTTCAGTGCTCTGAGCACTCAGCATCATCAGAAATTTGGGGAAGAAACCATGGATATTGAAGGTAAATGGTTGTCAGAAGCTCTAGAGTCAAATGTATAGGCAAAATAAATAGTCTCACATCACATTCACCATTATTGTTACTCTTTTTTCTACTAACCTGATTAAAATTTCAAATTCATACATAATTTGATTAAGTAGGGCATGTAAACATCTGACTATGCTGTTATCATCTTTCCAACAGTAGCTTTTGTAATACCTCTTGATTAAGGAGGTATTGGGGAGGTACTGGGGAGGCAAGGACAATCCCCAGACAAGGACTGTATATCTCGAAACAAGACACTGGAACTCATGATAAGGAAGCGGCAGACGGACAGAGAAACAAATGTAAGGACTATAAATCTCAAAACTGGACATTGGAATTCATTATAAAGATACAACAAACGGAAGAATTAGCAACAACCAGCTCTTGCAATTAAGAAACATGCCAATTCAGCAGATTCCTGACCAAAGGTGAAAAGTACACTGTGAGGAAGACTCAGGGTCTTCCTCCCAAAGACCCCTGCCCACAATTCTTGGGAGGCTCTATGCAGGCGCAAGGTGCCAAAAGGCTAATTAGCATAAGAAGTGAGGGAAGGCGGAGATAGGTAATGAATATGTATAGGCGCTTGTAGAATATTGATAGATTGATTGTATAAATTCAAGACTGCTTTCCGCTTTGGGTATGCACGATAGGTGGAGAGATCCCCCGTGCATCCAGCGCTGCAATAAAGAATATACCACTTAAAGGAATTTCGGCTTCGATCTTTGAATCACTCTCTTGAATACAGGTACATGCAATTACCTACAGGCTGAAGCATCCAACTGAGTAACTGTCCTATGAGGAGAGGCTGAAGACCCTTACACTGCCCAGCCTGGAGAAGAGGAGGCCAAGAGGTGACCTCATTGCTCTCTACAGCTTCCTGAGCAGGGGAAGAGCAGAGGAAGGTGCTGATTTCTTCTCCCTAGTCACTGATGGCAGGATGCAAGGAAATGGCACCAAGCTGTGCCAGGGAAGGCTGCGACTGGATATTGGGAAAAAAATATTTACTGTAAAGGTGGTCAAACACATGCACAGGCTTCCTAGAGAGGTGGCTTATGCCCCATGCCTGCTGGTGTTCAAGGGGCATTTGGATAATACCCCTAATAACATGCTTTGGTTTTTGCTTATCCCTGAAGTGGCCAGGCAGGTGGACTCAATGATCTCTGAAGGTCCCTTCCCACTCAACTACTCCTGTTTATTCTGATTTGCACAGGTCTCTGAAACACACTGTCCACATGGTTGCAGATCTCAGTACTCGGCCCAGTCTAGATCAGAATTACTCCAGTGAACATGACATGGAACATCTAGCATTACACCAGCTTTGAATTTTTTTTCCTGATATTTAGCCAGTATTTTCTTGATTTAACTTGTAAATTCTGCTGATAATCATAATAGCATATTTAAACAATTTTTATAGAACTCAGGAAAGGAACAAAATAAAGGGCAGTGCTTAATTATTTTTTTCTTTTTATACTCTGATATTCTTTTCTCTTAAGTGTCATCTAATTTCAGACTATATTTCTATGGCAATATGAACATATTTGTACTTGAAAATACGGTAAGAGCCTATCATTTCTAGTGAAATGTTATCGAAGCAAGTTGAAACGTGAGTAGTGTGTTTTGAACACTTAAGGCTGAGTTGTTAAATACTGTGTTCTGATAGGGGACAGGCATTCATATCCTTAGTCCAGTCTGACACGGTAGCAATGGACTTGCTTCTGCATCCAGTATTTCAGAAGCCCTCACTGGAGTCTCAATTGGGTCCTTGTCCCAGGAACTTTTCAGTGCTGCTGTGCTAGCCATTGAGTCCCAGGTGGAAATCCTGAGCTGTAAAAGTGTTGCTGCAGTCTCATCCAAGAAGCAGTTGTTTGGCACTGGGAATTTAGCTTCCATGGTTTTAAGACAGCAGTTGAAAGGCAGTAACAATGAGGAAAAACCTAGTTACCCCCAGAATGGACTTCAGGAAATGCATTTCGAATGCTGAACATAAGCACTAACAAATTATCACTAGCATCAGCGTTGCCTTCAAAAACAGAAAAAAAAAAGTCACGTTCACATAGGCTCAGATTCTCCTTTTATAATTAAGTAGTGCCTGAATGGAAGCATCACTAATTTGATGAATGTAATAAAATCATTCAAAGAAGGAAAAAAATTTCAAAGCCATACTTTTATTTTCAGTTGGGTTTTACTGATAATTTCTTTTTTGGCAATGTTTCTACAGAATAGTTGGAGTACCACTATTTTAAACTGTGCTTTCATGGCAATTGCCTACAGAAAATTGTTTACCCTTAAAGTGGTATATACACCCTCTTCTAATTTTTCAAGCATAAACCCACCCTAGATCTGGTTCTGATTTTAAAATGTGCCTATCAGCAGACATAAAACATGCACAGAATTGTTTACTATTTACAGCTTCAAACAAAAGAAAGCAGTTTACAGTAACCACTGAATTTCCTTTGCTTGCAGTTTACTGTCACCACAGGCTTTATTTATAGTAGGCCTGAAATAAATACTGCAGAATCAGCCATCTTTTGGTGCTGCGCAAAAAAAGGAAAGCTATTAAATATTTACCATAAATCTCTCATAGCTTTGCCTCTGATTCTTTCCCTTTTGCTAGAAAAAAAGGATTATTTAGCTCCTGATTTTCCAGCAAAAGGCAGTCAATTGTGGCTGCCTGGAAGTAAATGGTGTTCCATCATTGGCATGCCCTTGGAGGGGGAGGTTGTGTCAATGCCCACCAGGCACAGAAGGCCTGCACCTTCCCTGCTCCCCTGCAGCAGCACATGGTGACGCCAAAGCAGGCATCTTCGAGTGTCACAGGAATGCTTGTGCCAGCAGAATGAGACACACTCATGTTACAGCACTTTCCAAAACTAAGTCAGTACATTTGGTGAATCTTTTCCAAGGAGGCTGATCAGATTCCTTGAGTTAAGATCAAATGAATGTTGTGGATGCTCCAGTGAAATGTGTTGACAAATAATACTGCACTCATTAATTGCATTTACTGTGAATTTAAAAAAGAAACCTATTTGTAGCAAATAAAAATAGATTTTGCATGCATCTCATTTTTCACCTGTGAAATGAATGCTGGAGGACAATAAGCAGATGGCCTAGTCTCTGTGGAACAGACATCTTGTTAAAGATGAACTTTGACTGGCCCAGAACAAAAATGTCTCAGGGCAGCTGTGAAGCTCAAGTAACCGATTAGAAACTGATACTGAAAAATGACTGAGAACTAAACTCCAGTAAGGCACAAAAGGATTAAAAGCAACCTCTTTTTCCACCAGAGTTCATCACAGAGTATGATCATAGCCTTCCACAGCATTGTCTTGCAGAGCTAGCACTATCGCATTCAGTACGTCCTGAGTAATATGGGTATCGAAGGAATCACACAACAGTCTGGGTTGGAAGGGAACTTAGAGATCATCTCCTTCCAAACCCCCTGCCACGGAAGAATGAATTTGCTGCAGCTGTGTAAGTACCTAATGTTTTAGAACACCAACATTATTGTTTGCCTGAATATTATTGTACCTCATGGAGCTCTACTGTGTAACAGTGCTCAGTGTCAAAGAACTTTCCCTCACTGCTGCTCTCTATCCTGCAGAGAAAGAGAATTCACTTGCTAGATATATCCTTTTGTTTTCTAAACTGAAGGAAGCAGAGCTGGCCTGGCCTCTCTTCCTCTAAGAACAGTCCAAATACTTCAATTCCTTTCCACACCACTTGCCTCTCTGCGTCCTTTAACTTCCCAATAGCAGCACAGGGAAGGACACTGCAAGTTTGAGAACTAGGTATCCAGAAATCGAAAATAAGCAGTCAGGAAAAGGCAGCATTTCACTCAAAGGCCAGTAACAAGTCAAGTTCTGACTGCCTGATCAAACCTCTGGCAGAGTTGGCAAGACCTCCATTCATGTTTTGTTGTCATGTTTTGTGAAGGTTCATGTGAAACCATAGCGAGGATGAGGTGATGAAAGGTAAATTTAACAGTGAGTTTAGGGAAGGAAGTGGTCAGAAAAAACTTGACACCCATAACTTCCTGTAGATATCCCATAGTGGGATATCTACATGACAAACATGGACAATTAAGCGCTGGACAGCACTGCACACCAAGCACTCATTGAAGAGCTATGTTAGCTACACTGAACAGTGCAGATTGACAGTACTTGAAGAAACACTGTTTGTGTACTCAGAGAAGTGCAGATTCTCATTGTTTGGGCAGAAAAGTATGGATGGGCAGTCTTATTGCTTCCCCTCTGCTATATTTCATGTCTTGCAGTTCTATGTCCTGCACAAGTGCTGACACCGCGTACGCTTTTCTTGACAACCAAATAAAAAATAACCAGTCCCCCACCCTGAAAAAGAAACTCCACAGGAAATTTAAGTGTGATAATAAAAGTGAGTAGCAGCAAACAGTGTCTGAACTGTCAGGTTATAAACAACGTTCATGAAACCTTCTTGGTCAGGATCAATAAAGGAAAAGGCCATCACTCTTGAGAGCCAATAGCCATTAGAAAAATAAAAAGCTTTTGGTCTCAGAGTGCTTACATCTAGATTTCCTGTTCCACTGCTTCCTCTTGGCATTATAGACTAAACAAGCAAGTTCCCTGTGACTTTAGTGCTGCAACAGCGGAAACAAGCCACAGATGGCCTGGTAAGGCATTCCATGATCTTGAAAAGTGTTTTGTAGAGCAATAAGACTACTTCACATTAATGTCCAAGATCATCAGAAAGTAGGGCTTAAATTTTCCTATCACAGCAATCAATTCCTAATTCGCATATATGACTTTCCATTTGAAAGGATTTCCATTTCCAAACTTCTACGCGTATTAGATAATTTAGTGTCCCCATCTCTATAGCATGTACAGAAACTAGCTTTTGTTTTCCATAGTAGTAGTACAATCCACTCCAGCTCCATTGCTGCAAGCTATTTCAAAAATTAAAAAAAAAGCTTTTTTCCTGGTAATCAGGTCACAGAAGATACTGATTTTGTCCTTTTGATCTTTCTGTGGTTGAAAATTACAGTCACTTGCGACCTATCCAATATTTTTTGTGTTAACTATTCTTCTACTCACAAATGCAATTTTCATAAAATTTTGTGTTGAAAAATTTTGTCTCAGTATAAAACACAATGATCCAATAGAAATCAAACAGATGTTCTAGATATCACAAAGGTTTTCCTTAACTTCCAAATAACTAAAAACAATTTAAATAATTTTTTAAAAAAAGATGTCATACATATCTCTTTATCATTAACATTCATTAGAATATAAAAATTAGAGTATAAAATAGAGTATACATTAGAGTATAAAAATGCTGGAGTTGGCCACATGATGACGATTCAACTACATGCTTCCAAGATATTGCCCCATCATCCTCAAGTATTTCCATGCCACAATAATTTTAAGAGACCATTTTTAAACTGGCTTCTGATATAAAGCCCATTTCAGTAAGTTTAGGATCAGGCTCTTGGTCGTTTTATTTTGGCTGAAAATCTTGCCTAAGCATATTAGAGAGACACTTGCACATCATATGAGGTGGTAGAAATCAGTCTAGGCATCTCCCTATCTTCCTGGCATTTCTTGAAATAGCTAGACCACAACCTCAAAGAAAACTCTTTGAGAAAGTCTGAAACATTTGAAAAGTGGAAAGTTCTATTTTAAGCTCTTTTCTGGGAAATATATAGATCTTCCAAGTGTTCTCACAAAAGTTAACAAATATGTTGCTAATTTGTTAGCATCTTTTCACTTTATGTACTTATTACCTGGAGCGTCCACTTAAAGACAAACTTGAAAATTACAAAACCATGTGGGAAATTCAGCCATACATCTTTCTTTAGAGTATCCTGCTATGTCTTGGAAACCTAAGAGATAAAGCTCTGTGTCCCCTAGGTGTTAGCCTGTTCTTGATGCTACGTAGCTCAACTCTGTATCAATATAAGATTTTCTGGTATGTTCTGAGGAATTTTATTTCCCCATTACAATTTTTCTAATTACCACTTTCTATGTCAGTCTTTGCCCAGCCTATGTAAAAATTACCTCCTCAACAAGGCAATAAAAATGGCAGTTACTTTGCTTCGTACTGTAACGGAGCTGTAAATGTTAATGCAACTATTACAGAACATTTCAGTGCAAGCTTATCTGACTTGAGAGCAAGTTTTCTAAAACAGAAGCAATATTAACCTGGAAAAGTTAAGAGATCTGTTATGCGAAGGGATTCTGTGACTTCCAATCTCACAGGTGCTAAACGATGAACAAAAATTCTCAGCTTGCTGTGAGCATGCGCTCTGGGGGTGACAGGTTCCCCCCATTGGATCAGAACACTTGTGATATGATGGCTGTATCTAGAATAGTCACTCATAAATGACCAAACAAAATTGCATGTTGCCCACATGGGAATTTGAAAAAGAAACATCACTGTTGGACTTACTTTTTAACAAGAGCCTGAATTCACAGGAAATACACCTGTATTCAATGGGCTAAATTCAACACAGAAACATTCACATAGCGTATCAACCATACCAATACCTATAAAAAGCCACACCAACTTCTACAAGAATCACAGCAGATTTTAACTGTCTACATCATATCTGTGCCTGCTTCAAATAAATCTAACAAGCAAAGACGAAGCACATATCCTTTAGTCATGAGTTTCACAGAAAGCCCTTCGGAAAGAAAGAATTTTAACTTAAATCAACTTACTTCTGAAGAGTGAGGCTCAGGTTATAGTTGGCGGACTTGATCTTGTTCTGAGCCTCTAAGTGGGTCATGCTGTCAGTGTTGACTCCATCGATGGCTACCACAAGGTCCCCTTGGTTCATCTGTGACTGTGCTGCCTTGCTGCCAGGGGTGATCTATGTGGGAGAAGAGAAGAAAAAGAAAAGTTCTCATCAATGTAAGTCATTCTGCACGCAAAGCACTTCTACAGAACCTGTCCAGAATTATAATGGGAGATTTCCCCCAACTACTGCTATTGCTGCAGCTATTATTGTATGAAAATTAAACAAACTCACTTAACTCACATTTCTGAAAAGGTCCAAGACAATGTCTGCTTGTCATTATTTACACGTTAAGAAGTTAAATCCAGTGTAGTGGTTCTCTTACCACATATTTTCTCCTCCTCAAGGGGATAATTATCATTACTTATATTGGAGTAGTATAAGAGACGTTAGAATTGGAAAACTAAGAAGTCACTATCTGCAGCATGATTTTGTTGTTTTTTGTTTGTTTTTTTCCTCCTGAAAGTCATTTTTCCCTAATTAATTCATTATCCTGAGCTGACAGAAAATGGTTGTGTGTGAGGGGCCTTGGGCATGCTTTCCTTCTTTTGTAGTGAGCTTTATAGGAAACACACGTAATTCTTCTTAACCTTACCCACATGCATTTACAGCTCCATTACCAAGACACACCACTACATACCCAAGATAATCTCATCAGTCTGTTGCACTTGACACTCCAGAAAAACCACCAGCACATTTAGAAATAAGAAGCCCCAGTGCTCTGACTACAAACCCAACTATTGTGACAACAGTTTAAAAACTCTGGTTGCTCAGTATGGCATTGCTCCGTGTCAGCTCCAGATGCCTTGTGGCGTGCATCTTCTTCAAGAGGACAGTATCCCGAGCTTCATTTTATGTAGCCCCCTCAGCCTGCAGCTGTATGACACTGATTCACTACAGCCATCTCTGCAACTTCGCTCCATTAGGGAACACGAACTGAAAGAGAAGAGTCCCCACATACCTTCAGCCACATCTTAGTGAGTACATCAGATTTGTCCTCTGTTCTCTGCACTCAGTATATAGAGGGTACAGACATAAGCTGTAGTCTTATTTTTTTGATACACACTTCCTTACATTCCTCACTTAAAACAAACAAACAAACAAAAAAAAACACCAAAAAAAGCACAACAACAATAAACAACACAAGGATAATCTAAAATGCTACAACAAAGACTGCAGTCCGCAATTCTTGTGCCTTCTGTACATTGAGCATAAAAGTGAGATGTGTCTGATTGTAAGCCAAAATTGTTGTGTGACGGGGTGAAATACATTGACTTCTCTCTCAGTTTCTCTGATTTCTGCTTCTTCCAGTCCAAAATTTAGATGTTATATCTAAAAATAAAGACACAGTGGGTAACTACTACTGACACAGAATTAGAGTCAAAATAAGGGCGAGGAGATGGTCATACTGATGACTTGGTTTCACTTACCCTAGTGGGATATTTTCTGCCTAATACTTTTAGAAAACACTACCAAAATGGAATGTGTATTTATCAGAACCTATAAAGCACATAGTCCCAGGCAAATATGGATTTTTAACTATGGCCATTGCATTGGCCTATCTGAGGCTAAGAGCTACAGAAGTTCTACAGAAAAATTGTGAAAAATAAGGAAATGGTCATGATCATGGCTTACCAGCCAGCATTCCTTTATTTGAAAATGAAAGGAAGGGGATTTATAGTCATCTCTTCAGCTACATATAACGACAGTAACAAATTCTGCACTGTATTTCTTCATACAGCTCTAC
The DNA here is from genome assembly GCF_964211825.1 of Aythya ferina. Classification (NCBI taxonomy): domain Eukaryota; kingdom Metazoa; phylum Chordata; class Aves; order Anseriformes; family Anatidae; genus Aythya; species Aythya ferina. Next base: position 9,451,954 of record NC_140302.1, on the reverse strand, counting down.
TGTTCCAATTCCCATTTCAAGAGCCAGTGCAGCATTGATGTCAATTTCCCTCTAAAATTCAGGTTATTAGAGCTGCATAAACAGTATTATGTAAGACTTGCAAATTTTAAAGACGGATCCAATTTATTCTATCCATAATTCAGAATTGTAAAAACATCAGGAAAGGATTATTTCTTTCCCCAGTCTTCTCAGTGGCTAATAAATATGTTGTGTAGATTACCTGGTTCCCTACAGCTTTACATAGGAAGCACTGTTAAAATCCAGAATTCTAATTTGTATGAAGTATCCCAATCAAAATCAAGAAATAAATCTATTTTAGACAGAAGCTAACAGGCCCATCTGAGAAACTTTCAAGTGAACCCAGAGTGTGCAGTTACAATGGACATTGAGAACAGTCAGCAATTGCTGGGGACAAAATACCAGTGTACATATGGAGATACAGGAGAGCCAAATCTGAAGTATCAAGGCACTTTCAAGACTATCTTGTTCCCATTTTTAAAGATCCAGCAGAAAGGAATGCAAAGTGTTTATCTATTGGCATGCTCCTTACCCTGAAAATTCAGCTCTCATCTACTATTTACTTACTAAATAATCACAGACAGAGAAGATCTGTCTTTGTGAAAACTTCAGAAATTGTTTTCTATGTAAAAAGTTGTAAAAAAAATATTTAGAAAATGAAGTGTGAATTGTTAATTCTACCTCAAAATTAGACTGAAAATCCAGGCGCAATTGTCACAAAGTCAATTCTAGTTTGCTTGTAACCCAGCTTCTCTTTAAATACAAAATTAAAAAAGCGATACTGAATATAGAAATATAATACTGCCAATGTAAAATATAGTTTCATTTTGTCCACTAATGTTTTTATCTGAAAACATCACTAAATCTAGACAGAGCTATTTCAGAAAACCTTTGTAATGGTCTTACTTGCTCTAGGTTACAGCACAGCCTTTGGATGCTAGGTGTTGCGAGTGACTTTATTTAGGGCTACAACGAGACGTTTGCCAGAGATTTACGGCATAGCTGTAATATCTGCCAATTGATTCAAAACAAAACAAGAAAAACAAGCCAGAATACAGCTGACACTAAGATCTAATTTTAACAGCATTTCCTTAGCACGCCAAGCACAGACTTCATTTTGAAAAGCAAAGCATATTTCACCTCTCTCAGAAGAGCACAGAAGCACTCGCTGCTTCAGAGATGTGGATTTTTAGCTCTCAAAAATTTCCTACAAGGCAGACATCTAACTTCCAACATCCCCAGCTTAAGGCAAGTGGGCTGGCTGGAAGTATCACATGTTGCTTTGAATGCACCACAGAGAATTCTTACTACACTCTTTTGTGAGGAGAGCTGTATACTGGGTGAATATATAGCACACCAGTGACAGCTGTGCCCTAAAAAATAAGTCTGCACCGGGTTCAGAGTAAGTGCTACTTAGCAGGAGTCCTGGGAGGCAGCGTACAAAGTGCAGCTGCTGCACCACCTTGAGAGCAGCATGTGTTCTTGTGCAATCCCCCTCAGCTCCACTCCGAAGGGAGAGAGACAGGGATCAGGCAGCATTTGAGTGGCTGAGTGTTAAAATACTAATGAGAATGCTTGTATAAACAGATGGATGGACACAGCTTCCCTGCCCCCAAGGAATTCCTAATTTACAGACAGACAAAAATACATACAGAGGCCTACGCAAGTGAGAAGGTGCTAATACAGCAGCTTGCAGCATTAGCCAGGGCATCTTCTTTTCCTAGGACTTGAGCTATGCCTGCCCCCTTCCTGACCCAAGCCCCCAGATCAACAAGTTAAACTTTTCTCATTTAAGAACAGCATCTCACTAGCTCTAGAAATAAGCTAAAGCATTGTGAATGAATAACCTCTTCTATTCAGGATGTCTAGGACAGAAGACAATATTGAAAGGAAATGCTCCTTTCCATAGTCAGAAAGGCTAAAACTCTGAGACAGGACATAAACTATCAGTTACCAGAGTACATATTACTGCAAGAAAAGGAATGGACAGATGCTAAGGATCATTAGAACGTAAATGTATTACCCTGTAGAGAAAGCAGCATTTAATCTCCCTCTTAACTTTTTGCCACTACATTTTTATATAGAAGCTTCCAACAAACCTTCAGAGACTTTCTAAGCACCAAGGCTCACAGTGGCTGGGAACGGCAGGAAAACTTCCCAGAGGGGCATGACCCACTGAAGGAGACGTTGAAACCCCTCTGCAGCCCGGTTAATACTGAACACCCATATGAACCAACTACTTATCTCTGGACTGAAGGCATCAGCTCCTCTCCTATTTACATTGTGAAAAAGTTCACTAGGGAAATTTATAGTATTGTTTCTTAAATGTTTCCCTTCCCATCCCTGTCTCCATAATAAATGTGCAACAATTCCAGAGGGAAATTCATTGGTTTTCTTAGATCATTCTGGACAATAAATGACAGCAAAGAAAAGGAGTAAAACTCACTGGGGTAATCCATCCGATAGAAATTCACCACTTCACCCTGCACATTGCCAGAAGGCATGAAACAGGAACAAAGGAAGAAACAGCCTAGATAGCCTTCCTTATACAGCAAGCATCCCACTATCTTTGATGATAGCTTTTACACCTTCCAGGTCCAGATGGAAGAACTGAGCAACCCTGATTAACTGTAAAGGCAGGGGGCTGCAGAATACCGCGAATAAAAGTCCTTGTACATATCATTAACCACTCTTAGAGAAAGTAAGCTGTAAAAAGCAGCGACCATTTTCCCAAAGACAATGCCTGACTGTTTTTCAGTTTACTACAAGGTTCCTTAATAAAAACAAATATTTTGCTTGGGTTTTAATAGGAAAACAAACCCGACCTTAAATAAATGCTCAAGGGATCTGCAAAATATTCCACTGACACCTTGAAGAGTTTCCATTTATACTAACTAGAGCCGAGCTGGCAAGCTGCAAAGGCATTCTGAAGTGGCCTCTCAGCCTGCGCTTCATCTGTAGTTAGGAAGGAAAATTACAATACATGTGAGAACACCCAAAATAGCTTTAATCTACCTCTCTTGCATACCAGGAGCCACAATGCCACAGCAGCACAGGGATTTTGTGGGACAGCCAAAGGCTTACAATACAGGACACTCTGTGCTGAGATCTGTACTGCAACAGCAGAACTGCAATTAGCACTTGAGCTGCGCAGCTTACCTATCAGCCAAACCATGGTGGCACAGAGCAATGCTACCTCCATAACCAACAAATATTTACTTTCTTTTTAATGCCTCCCCAAGGCCCCTCTTCATCCACAATATATAGACTTTTCAAGGGAAATGACTAGGAAGCAGCTCTTCTTGCTGAGCTAAATAGACCCAGGTGATCAAAATAAGCCAAAAGTAAAAGATTTTCAGCTGGGAAATGGAAGGAAGCACATGGGCAATATTTAGGGAGAAAAGGCTGTGAGGAATATTTTGAATGAATGCAAATGCTCTTGTCCCTGGTTAGGAGGCATTCCAATCATTCCCTTCCCTGTTCCCTCTCCACCTTATCCTTGTTTGAAATAAAGGATAATCTACAGATGAGATAGTCAAACATAGATGGGGCTCTTGAAAAGGATTTGTTGGCATAGCCAGAAGACTATTCAGCTCTCTAAATCTTGTATAACATTACTGTTAATAATCTCTTCTCTCTTTTTCTGCACTGAAAAATAGCTGTTACATCTCTTCAGTCTACTCAGCATCATGTACTGTGCCATGACAGCGTGTGCTGTGTATCTTGCAGAAATGAAATGGAAGCAGAGTTGAGTCATACAATAGACTTTGATTGTTTTAAGGAACAAGTGAGCAAGTTCTTCTTTGGTATCTGAGTTTAATGTCCTTAATGCAAATAAAGTTTGAGAATATACCTGAGGTACTGATGCTTCATGTTCTGGCAACCCTGTACATGTATTTCTGTCAACTTCCACACAACAACTCGCTGCAGCAAAATTACACAGAACATGTAAGTGCTTGAAGGATTACAATTGCCAAATTTCTTCAAAGTTTCCCCCTTCCTTCCCTCTCTTTTATTCACTTCGAATTCATTTTGAGGCAATTGATAAGGTAATAAATTGATAAGGTTCTAGTAGACAAATCTTACCTATCAATATAGCCTTTCAGATTGTCACAGCTCTCAGCTTCTTGAAATCTATTCTGTTTTTTTTTGACTTCCTGATACAATTTGTCTCATCTCCCACTACAGGCATTAGCAATAAACTGAGTTTATGTCTTTTACTATTGGCCACTATGGTAAGATTTTCTTTAAGTTCGTTCTTCTTAAGGCATTTCATTGTATATAGCTAAGACCACAATGCTTTATGATCTGACAGGGTTTTGATCCATTCAGCAACAATAAGGCCTCTCTGAAAGTGCATTTGAGACAATACTGTTTTAGTCTGGCATTTAGTGGCCCGCAGCCATTTCAACATTAAGCAGCTCAGAATAATAGCTTTGACTTTGAGCCTGTCCTAAGGATGAGGCACAGATATGTCTGATCTATAAGTGACTCTTCTGCTCCTGGGTGTTTGTAAATTAGGATGCTTTGATGCAGGCTTAGACTTAACTCTTCTTTAGATATGCATGTTTATTGAGTTCTTTTTGTTTCTGGCTGCCAGAGGTATAATTCTTCCTCTGAAACAGTAGCTCCCGGTTTGGCACAGCAAATAGCAGTCCTGTCTCTAAATGAGAAATATGTAGCATTCAACTCCATGCTTTTCCTGCAGATGCTACAGTAGCATTGTACACATAGAAAGACATATGTATAAGAGAAGATGAAATGTAGCACATGTCCACAGTGACAAGGATGTTGAATCAGAACTAAATCTGCAGGAACTACACCCAATAGCATGTCACTATTTTGTCTCTAAGGATTTAGAGGCTGTATTTCCCAATGTGAACCTGTTTCAGTTGGACAGCCCAACATTATCCATCTACTATACAACATCAGTTACCTATCAAACACTCTTCTTATCTCCAAGAATAAATGTTTTGCTCCTATGGACTTCATCCATGCCTTGTGAGAGAATAAACAAAAGCACGAGCTTCAAAATGTTAGCATGAAAAACTCCATAAATTCAAGTGAATTAGGAAAAGAAATGAAAAGAAGCCAAGATCCCCTGAGGAAGTGCAATTCAGAGTTCTTTTGTAATATGCTGTGCCATGTTTAGTGGACAATATAACATCCTGCCAGGTATCCCAGCAGCATCTTTGAATTTTCCAGCATTTTGCTGGATATATCAGGAAGCAAGCAAAGTTCTAAAGACAGAGAATGTTTCTTTTACCTGTTAAAATTTAACAGCTTAAGCTTTGTTCAAGCTTTTGTATCAGAAATGCCAATTCCCTTGTGAAGCGAAAGGAACCACATTTGTTTAAAGGGGATTGATTTGAACACATGGATATATTCTCAATGTTTGTGTATAATCTCACTATAATCTCTGAAAGGCAAAACTCGCGATGATGAAGATTATGAAAAGACATAAAACAAAATTATAAGATGACAATCTTTTAATTTTTAAATAATCTTTTAATAATTGTTTAATAATCTTTTAATAATCTTCCTCTTAAATAAAAATGAAGAAGCTTATTTTACTGGTCCTTTATCTTAACTAATGAGAGAAGTGGCTGTTGCAGAGGACAAGGCTTTGACTTTTATTGAATGATGATGCTGATGCTGGTTGTGGGTGTTTTAACCCATTACAGTGGTGGGTACAGCAATCTGCAAAAATTTCCCACCTAAAGCTTGAAGAGAATAATGCAAAAGCAGATCTTATTTGACAAAGTACCAGCCAATGACATATATGGCTTTCTCAAGGCAAAAGCCTTCCCTCTAGGTGAATTTCACATCCACCAGGTTTGTAATCCTCTGTTGCATAAATGTAGCTAAGTACCTTCCCACACATCACACAGTGACTTCAGGGCATGTAGCAGAATTAAGCTCAACAGTTTTCAGAATGTATTTTTGGTCCTTTTTTTTCCATGAACATATACTCTACAATAACCAATTTTTATGTGACTCCAGAATGGCTTCCTGTTTACAGACAAAATGAAATAATAGAAATGAGGTGTTTTAACATACTGGTACTGTCTGTAGCTAAAGGCTATTTCAGACTCAAAATAAAAAAGACAAAGGAGTAAGATGGAAAAATAGTATCAATTACTGAGAAAAACATTGATTTTTGTTCAAACACTAATTCAAAAAGGGTATATTCAGTGACCGTAAGTTCACCTGCTTGCCTTCTCTCCCCTCCTCACAATCAAGCTTGTGATGAAACAGGAGGCCAAGTAAATCCTGTCAGCATGGATCCTATATAATATAGGTCTCACAAGCTTGTTTCATATCATGTCAGAAAGAAGTTGGATCAGCTGGATGCGCTACACACAAAGGTAACCTGGACCGATAGCCTTTTTTCCCCAGCAAGTATTTCTTCATCAGCCCCCTTCTCTACCTGCACCAATTTGTATGGAGAATCTGAAGAAAAAATCTTTTACAAAACACTACGCACAAGACAGAGATAATATGTTCTGAAAAGGTACAGAAAGTCTTCATTAAACTAGCATGAATGCTGTTTATAAGCCAACATATCCTGACAGGTACAACTGAAATTACAGGTAAAGTAAGAACTTGTAACATCAAGAACGGTGCACTGAAATAAAGTTCTAACAAGGATGTCCCATAAATTTGAAAAGCCATAAGCTGATGCAGAGGCAGATAATTTAGGAAGAGCTTTAAGAAATGAATAGCCTCAGCTAGTTAATAGTACTTTGCCTATGGTGAGTGGCTCTTCATTTGAACTGACCTATGTTTGAAGATCCAAACAATGCCACTCACCTTCATCACTATGTCTTCTATTTTTATGCCCAAGTTTCGGGTTGAAACATGACTCTAAAATTCCCAAGCACTACCAAGAAAGATATTCTTGGGGAATTTCCATCCCAGATAAAGGAAAGAATCTGTGATCTCATGATTCCTAATTCAGCAGAGTGCATAGTTCAAGCAGCCTCAATTAGCTTTGGATAAGTGACTGAGTTTTTAATTTGCAGAGTTGTGTTTTTTTTTTTTTTTTAATACTCAAAGTCCCAGTCCCTCTAACAGTTCTCTAAAATGGCACAGCATTTTTACTTTACTATCCCATTCAGCAGCATATTCCCAACCTTGTTAGAAAAGTATATCTACTTCAACAATAGGAAAAGCACAAACTTTGACTTTCACAGTAAAAATTAGTTATTGCTCTGACAATGAAGAAATTTGGATCCATTGCAACAGTAATACCAGGGGTCTTACCTATTTTTCAACATTCCTCTGCCAGTCTTTTGGGAGCCCAGAGAAGCACTCTCTTGTGGACAAGCTAGTCTGGAGCAATGTTTTGCTCAATCCTTTTTGGATGTTTTGCTTCTCTCCTGTTTTACCTCAGCTACATATGGTGTTCACTATTTAATGGTGTAAGCAACACAAAGTTAAGGCAGGATTATTCTTCCAGTGCACTCAGGTTTTAGTAGAGTGCTCCAGGTAGGGCCTTGAAGCACGCCCTCTATGTCTACTTCAACTCTCACTCCTCTCTACATTCGTACTTCTCTTTGGTAACTAATTGCACTTCGAAGAAAAGTGACAGTAATGACAGATGATGTCTACAAGTTTCGTAGCATGCTCAGTGGTACAGAAGCTAGGACATATGTTTGAAAATGGATTAGGCATTTATCTAATAAACATTCTTAAGTAACAAAGTTTAGATGTGTGAGTTTTATGTGAAAATCATCCTTATCCTCCTTGGTATATTTAGCTAAACTTTATTTAGGTGAATGTGAACATGGTTTTTAGTTTAAAATACTCACTTATGCTTGAATCAGAGCATGGACCACTATGGATAACGAAGCTGTATAACTTACACTTGAGAATTGTTCTGCAAGGTGCTTCACTTCCATTCCAAAACTGTATTTTTTATCTTTTATTCCTTCCTTAGAAATTGCAGACATTTTTTTTCAGAAGTGCTGGAGTCAGAGGTTGTATTGAGCTACACACGTAGCCACAGTAAGTTTCAAAATTCAGCATGCCCAATTTAGGAATTTTCCTCTCCTGCTCCAGGGCAAATATGCTAATTATGATAATCTGTTTGCATATTTTGTGTTGGAATAGATGTTCACAGGACATCTATTTAGGTCCATGGAAGGAATGCATTCAAGTTAAAAATTTGGCTTAACAATGTTTTCTTTGGCCAAGCAATTTCTGCAGTGGAGCATGTCAAAAGCAACTGGCTTGGAGGAGGCAGCAGGGAAGTTTGTTTGATCAAGAAAATTTCATAAAGTTTGAAGTGGGATGCCTCCCTGTGCCCAGTTTGTCTTTTTATCTTCATCTAGCACTAAATTAATTGCTAAACAATGAATTGTGTAGATGACGAAATAAAAGTTACTTTAATAGGGATTCCTGCTGCTAATAAAACTGTTGCTTGTCTGATACAAATAAGGAATGAAAGGAACATGTGGAAAAACAAGCTAACCCTCCACTTTGATCTCAAATGAAGACTTAGCTAAACTGCAGAACAACGAGCTTCATCATCTTGTTTTGTCAGAAAACAAGCCTCTGAATCGCTAAATTAAAGTGCTGGTTTGGATTGCATAAAGCAAAAATGTCTCTAAAGGAGACAAAAGATTGATGCATTCCCCAATATCAACATGCAGATCTCAGATCCAGCCAGAATTATAACTGATGGTATTATGAAAGTTCTGTTCTACGCAGAGTTATATTTACAGTAATGTTTATCAGAGCTATACACCCATGCACAAACAATCTGTACGCATTTTGGAGTTTTAGTATGTTGTCAGTTTGATCTTAGCCAAGTTTCTCTAAACCCTCTTTAATCAGGAAATTGCTTAGTAAATGACTGGCTCCCACCTCTCCAAGTCTCTCTTTTTCACTTTTGTTTTTTTAATATCCTTCTTTCTCTGGCTGCATCACACTCAGCAAGATTGCTCACTCTTGTGAATCATGTTTGCAGAGAAAATATTTAATAGCTGTCAGCAACAGAGCTTTGATGTGCTCCACATCAAGAACGTGCCAACTGCAACTGCAGTAGAAAACATTTCTCAGAGTGAATATGCACCTATTTAACAATGGGAGGCTTTTACTTCAGATACCAAGAAGTGGAAATAAATTAAAATTAAGATTGCTGGGATGGTAATTGGGCAGCTGGGGAGATTTCTGTGGCACACGAAAGTGCCGAACAGATCTGTATTCATAATCTCTCTTTAGCCAAGGATATGTCTTCTATTTATAGGATTATAAAGCTCTTCAAGAGACTGTAAAATTACATACACATATGATATGGGAGCAACACATACATTTTACATGTAATTGCCTAATGAAGTCTGAAAATCCTCTCACTTTTACTAGACATTTTTAAAATAGGACCACAGATTATGTCCATCTGGTGTTCTCAGCTGGTGACAGGCATTTTCTTCTGACTGGCCTTTCCCTCTGCCTTTTTGTACCATTTCCAAGACTGAAAGAATTTTGGCCTCTATATGCTGCTTCCACTTCCAGTGGACCTTCTACACAATTCCAGATAATACCAATGAGTCTTTTGGGTCATACCCAGTCCAGGATACGTGCAAATAAAAATCATTCCTATCCCACACAATGACATGAGCCTCTTATTATATAGCTAGAAAGCAACAATTCATGTTTCATATTGATGCTATTCTTCAACAGCTATCCAAAGTCAGAGCTTGGAAAAGACAACATTACCAGGTCTTTAGTCCTTACTCACTACTAGCAATAGCATTTTACCAGCAGAATTTTCTTATCAATTTGGAAAGACTCCCAAGGTTGCAGAGGGAAATATTAAATTGAAGTGATAGCTGATATTAAAGCTACATGCATCAGTCACACGAAGATGATGTAAATGCAAACTTAGATTAACCTATTAGTCTGCTGGTAAGACACCAGAAATGTGAGGAAATTCTGTTTTTAAACAGCGAGGCACTGACTGCTCTCTTTCACATATGCACAGTGCCCAGTGTAATGGGGCCCACACCATTCCTGACACTGTTCCTTAGGGCAATGCAAGTATTACAAGCAATAAATGTATTTGAGAGTGAAAAGTAAGGCATCAAACACTATTTTGGGACAAGGATACAGAAGACTAGTATAAAGTTGTCACCTGGGTATTAAAAGGAATTCTTAACAAAATACAAAAAGAAATAAAAAAAAAAAAGGAGAAACCAAGACTTTTTTTTTTTTTTTTTTTTTTTTTAAGATCCTGGATGCATCAGAAAAGAGCAAAACTGTCTTTACTCTCCACTTCTCCACTTCAAAACATTATTATTCCTTGCCTAACTCTGCTGCTCTGTGAGAATACCACAGACAAACAGAACTGACATAAAACCACAGATTTCAAGCTCTGTTCTCCTCTGCCCTGCAGTCCAGGCAGTGGTTCTAGCATCTGCTGCAGCCCTCTGAAGAGATGTGCAATGAGTGCAGACCTAAAAGCTCTGCAGACAATAAGGTATTAGTCATATCTCTTGGGAGGCCCCTTATCCTTTTTTTTATCATGCATGACCCTGTAAGAATGTGCAATGTGATAGTTCAGAGAAAAAGCAATAGGCTGACAAGCTGGGCTTTTGCTGGCTGCAACTCAGATATGACACAAAGTCATGCCCATCTTATGTAAAGACTGATAAGAAGGCAGTGTGCTGTTTATACTATGTCAGTGTGTAATTAGAAAGTCTTGTGCTTGCATTAGTAGGTACAATGATAATCAGCCCTTAAAAAAAAAAAGAATGGAGAACTGAAAGTCCAAATATCAAAAGCAGTTAAATCCTTCTACAGATGTAAGTGGAAAGAACAGCTTTTGAAACAGCATGACTACAAGTACCTTCCCCAGGTGAGGTGTGAATCAAGCTGGTGTGGAAGTTAGTGAGTCAAGGAGTCTCACGCAGGAAATTAATTCCTTTGTGCATGCTCCTCCTGTGACCACTGCCTGTTTGTTTGGAAGACCAGACAACTTCTGTCTCTCATATTGACAGGCAACAAGAAAATAAAATCCCATTACAAGTAAAGCAAAAGCATTGAAAAAATATTACGGTCCCAATTTGCTATTACTTAGCCCAAAGTTATTCTCTTGATTGCAAATGCAAGCATTTCAGTTTCTCTGTAGCCCTACACATGACTGCATAGCTGCCTGGAGATGGTAAAGCAGTTTACATTTTCACCTCAGACAAAATACCAACAATTTCTTCTCAAATAACATTTGGAAAACATACCTTTAATTTACAATAGGATTCTGGAAGCTCTTCTGTACCTCTGTTGTTTTAGGATAATGTTTGCTGGTTTTAAGAATATGGAAATAAAACTAAGGATGGTGGACAGCCTGGTGCTTGTGTGCCTTTTCTGTCCCTTACTTTGCTTCTGTTTGAAGAGCACCCTTCCTGCTCTTATCAATAGTAAGAGCTTGAAAGTCCATTTTACCTTTACATTAAAGAAACCGTCTCTAGAGAGTATGGCTGGAGACACTGCAAACTCCACAAGAGAGCAGGCTGGCCCTCCTGCAAAAAGCACACCTTTCACTTTGTGACAGACAGTCCACATCTCCTCCAGTATGTGAGCTGAACACTAAGTACACAGTTTTTGCAATCTTTTGAATAAATGACATGTAAGCTTAAATCACAGAAACTAATGTTTGAAGATCCATATGTTGGCAGAATGCAGAAAACTATTCATGTTAGTAGCAGAAAGACAGGAGAATAGTCCATCAACAGGATCCAACTACATTAATTTGCAGTTCCATTAAGCAACTCCTTGTCAGGACAAACCTATGAAACATGAAGTAATGAAAATAAAAATATATACACAACAGATCTAGGAGAGACTGAATTTCAGATTTCAGAGTTGTACACTTAGCTCAGTGGAATGAAAAGATGTTTACAAAAACTTCTGAAGTAAGTATGAGTTAATATTAAGAAAGTCACTTTTTCTTTTTCCTGAAAAAAATATTTTGTTTTCATTTATAGCTTTGTGTAATAGATATAACAATTCAACTGGGAAACATCCATGTATAGAAAGTACACAAACTCAAATCCAATCATGAAATATAATAATGCCAAAGAGATTGAGGAGTCTGTGAGATTTTACATAGCTATAGACAAAGTATTTGTCAATCCATAACACAGCTATTTCCATAGCAGACAGTCATTGGAACTGTGCTGACAGTAGTAAAGGAAAAAATACTAATCCATTTGTTGCAAGCTTGTTATCTAACCTACAGTAGTATTTTCTGTACTTAGAAATACAACCTTGCATTTCTGAGACTTGACTTAGGAACATTCAGTGTAACAGCATTCATTAATACATCCAACCACTTAGTTGTTCTAAAAAATTCAGTTTCTTTGTATCAGAACTTGTTTTGCCTTGTTAAAAATGAAAGCATTCCCATTCTGTATGAGGCTTGCACTTACACATACATGCCCCTATTTCATGAAGGGCAGCAATCCAAATTATTACAAGGACTAAATGCTAATTAATTCTCCCTTATGAGTTATGATAAATGATTTCAGGGTAAAGCTATACATTTTCCAAAGGGGCTTTATCACAGCTATGTTGACAGGACTTTCAGTATGGTGGTATGCTCAGTACTACCTTGAAGTAGCTGAAGTATGTGCCACAGCAGGTGCCACAAGTAGAATATAGATTTGCTTTGACATTAGAACACAGGGTATACAGTGAGTGCAGAATTGTTTTATGGGTTTCAAAAGCATATGTCATGAATGGTTTGGAAAAGCTGAGCCTTTGGGGTACAGCATTAGAGTCAAAGCTAAGCTAATTCGAAGAAATCTTGCCTCATTATGGTAAGAGCTGTTTGTACTTTATGACTACTAGGATATCTGCTATTAAAGAAACATTTTGCCCTCTAAAGCAAAAGCTTGCTGAAATAAGACCGAAATATTAAAACACTGTTGGAGCTTTAAAGGATACATTTCTGCCATAGAATTGCAAAAATTAAATGTACGTTTATTACACAAAATGTAAAAACATCAGCATTTCACATTTTTGATAATGATGTCTTGATAAAAAATTCATCTTTAATTTTTGCACCAACTCCCAGTGTCATGGGACACTGGTCATCAATGATAGTCCTAGTCATTCAGTTATGAAGTGGCATAATACATGACATCTTTTACCAACAAAAAGATCTCTCTGTATCTACGACTTCGTGTGTCCATAACCTAGACTGATCAATTCCCTCTAACAAAGTAGGAGATGTGGAGCACCTCCTTGTTAGCTATAGTTATACCTCCCTGCTGACACATACACTTCCTACAACCACAAACACACATATGCTCCTCCACTTTTCATCATCATTTGGAAACTTTCAATAATATTGTGATCTGTGCAACAAAGCTTTATAAAAATTTCTTTCTAGCTTCTAACAATTTTGGCCTTTGTAATGGCACTCTACAAAGATGTTGATGATTCCGTTCCTGGTAAAACCATCTCGTTTTCATTTTCACAAATTACTACTGACCTTTCTTGGGCCATCTGCAAAATAAGTTTATTGCCTTACCTATGAATTAAGGTCAAGGATAACCTGCAAAAACTGAAATGAAATATTTAACCAGTCTGCTTGATAGCCAGCTTATAGACGTGAGGTACACCAAAACTTTAGCTAAAATTAAAGATGTGTGAAAAATAATGGAAACATCCCAAATGCCACAAGGAAAGCAGCCTACGCAGTGTATGTATTTCCTAGATTAACCTTAAGATAAATATATATATAGAGAGACAGAAAACCTCGAGCCTAGCTCTTAGATTAAAACTTTTCAAGCTAGATTTTCAGATATTAGAAAAAAAAAAAAAAGCATATTCCATGGTGCTCAGTATCCTTAATGGAGTGATGTTGGCTTAAACCAGGTTAAAAAAAAATATATTATTCTTATTTTAGGGAATGTAGCATTTCTCTTGCAGAAATAATTTTATTTTTACATTAAATCATATTTTTTCCCCAACCTCCTTTTAACACAAGTGACTGAGGAGTATTGTCCTTCAACTCTGAAGGGTCTTTACAAATATATTTCCCCTGTAACTTCATAGAACTAGTGGAATTATACCAGGAATAAATACATTCCAGTATCTTCAGTTACTCTGTTTGGAAACCAGTCATTTGCCTGACCTTCAGTGCAATGCTAAAAACAGAGTTTGTCTGTCATCGAGAGCCAGTGAGATTTCAGATAAAACAGAAGTCATGGCTCCTGCAATGAAATTCCAGAAGTGTCTATCAAAAGAAAAGCTTGCCAACAATAGCATCTCACTCAGTCCATACTTCTATACTCTTATCAAAGTAAGAAAAAAAGAGGAGATCTGACATTTGGAATTGGGCAGAGACAGTAGCATTCCTTAGTATGTGAATCCAAAAGGATTCTTTAATTATATTCTACACACTACTTAAACTTGTGACTTGAATAGCTTTGGTTCTCTAAGCGTCCAATCATTTCTCACAATTCTCAGAAGTGTCCCCGTCCCCCCCCCCCCCCCCCCCCGTTCAAAATATTCAAAGTGAAATATCACTTATTAGACCATATGGAGAACTGCTCTTCTCACTTTCTCACTGCCAACCCAAGAACCACTATAAAATAACATACAGATCAACACAAAATCTTTGTTCTAAGCCCCAGCATAAAAAAAGTGAGCAAGCACTGAAGTGGAAAACAGGACTCTTTGTTCTCCAGGCATCCTTGTTTAAATTAAAATAGATGACTCTTGTGTTTATTAGAATACGAGGCTTTCTTACAGCAGGGTAGGTGCCAGGTACAGCTTGAACTTTTTTCCTCGTGGCCCTATGCCAGCATATAGGCTTAAAGCCTTCTCTCCTTTTTCAGACCTGACCCTCTCATTTCTCTTGACACCACTCAACTCATCCAAACTTAAACCTCAACATACTGTCCCACACCTAGCAGGATATTACAGAATGGTTTGAAGGTGAAAGATTTGTAAAACACAAGTCACCAGAGTAATTTCCATGTTTTCTAGGTATCTGTTAGTACACACATACCTTGTTTACAACCTCACTACCTTGGAATAAGTTTACAGTTCCAATCTTCGTCCAGCCTTACAGTTTCTTCTTACTTAGGTCTGCACTAACAGGACATAACCATGCTTATGGATGGGAGTGGGTTGGAGGGAAGAAGCCAGCAAAAAGGTTACCATGTCATCCTTAACGTCGTGTGCTTGTATCACAAAACTGGCACTGTATATTTTAATCCAAAACCACAGACCTGTCCTAGTCTCTTTCTCACTAGTCTCTGCAATGAAAATTAGCCATGAAAATATAAAATGGAAGTGTCAGAGGTAAGAACAGAAAGGAAAAAGACAATGTCAAGACAATGTCAGGGCTCACAGAAAGTGAACAGAATAGTTCAAGGCTAAATAGTGATTAAGAATCATATTATCAATTTTTAAGAAGAGCTTACAGACAGCGCTCCTTAAAGGTGATGTTGTGGCCCTCTCCCGTTAACTAACTGAGAATTTTAACAGTGCAACCTATTTGCAACACAAAGTGAGGCAAATCACTAGAGAAATACTATCAAGAGACACAACCGAACCAATGGCTCTTTGCTTGTGCTGTCACAGCAGTGCCCCACTCTGACAAGTTCAGAGCCTGTTGGACAGGCTTTGTAAATTCATCTGATGGCCATAAAAACTATTGTCTAACTAGGCAAAGCAGACAAAAAGACTAGAAAAAGAAACAATGCACTAGAGCTAGGAGACAAATCCAAGTCTCAGGTGTCACTGAATGTTAAATGAATTAAACTGGAAAAAGTAAAAAGACACCATCAGCACAGCCTAGATTTTTACTGATTCTGGTAGCACAGCCAAATAAATTGGACAAAATGGAAGTGATGGTGTGACAACTGATAAGGGGAAGGGTATGTGTGTATGTATATGTACATACATATATATATATAAATCATGGGGTGTCTGTTCAACACCGACATTTAAAAATAAAGCATGAGAGATTTTTCTATAGGCCACTTGTATCCAGACATATACACAAATCATATGCAGCATATATTCAGAAGAAGACATAGAGAGAATATTTCTTGTGTACCAGCCCAAAATATAGAACTAAACTCAACTAAAAATACACCAAGGACACTGAAAATCACCATCTTCATCTATTCTCATGATGTGTTATCTTTGTAAACTAACATGCTATTATTTGATCTCCTTGTATTAAAACAAAACAAATGAAAATAGGGATGTGGAGTGTTTAATATTATGGAATCATTAAAATACATGAAAATATTCAAATAAATATTGGGAAATTATTTGATGTTTCAACTTTACCTCAAGGTGGTCACCACCAGCTATTGGTTGGCGAGTCAGAATTCAGGCAGAAAAATGGTTTTAGTTTACGACACGCTGAGTAAACTATTTTTTACTGAGTATCACATTAATGTAACCATTGCATCAGTGGGAGGATACGAACAGAATATGGCATACACGCTCCTCTTTTTTCAGAGAGGTTTTGGGAATTTAGTTTTTTGTTGTTGTTGTTTCTTTGTTTTCTTGATAATCCTTGATCCATATTTCATTATTATAAAAATAGGTGAACTGCAGCAGAAAAAGATAATCCTTTAAAGAGTTCTTCCTATACTACCTCTTTTTGCAGAATTAATAGGCACTAAGACACTGTCGTATCAGGGAGAATATATGGACCAGCCATTACTCTCAGACGCAGCAAAGAACAGGCATTGTAGGAGACGATTAAAACTAAGGACTGCTGACCTTCAAGCCAGCACATTCATTGTAAATGTTCTAGAATTAAATGCCAAAAAATAAAGTTTTTTCCTAACCTGTTTTTCTACACATTGAACAAGGATGCTTACCAATCAGCTACCTGACATGAGACCTTCCTTGGCCTCCTAACACTGGAAACACATTTAATGTTGGGATCCAATATAATATTTTCCAAGACCAGTGGAGAAGGATCAAGACTAAATTTAGTACAAAAGGGTAATGTTATTTACAAGTCCTCTTAGCAAAGCTTTCCTCAGAAATAATTAACTGAAAGTCCAGTTAACATGAGGCAAATCATTTTAAGTGGTAAATTGTTTTACAACTGCTCCTTTGTCCTGTTTCCTGGCAACATTGAGTTTTATTAAAACAAAAAAAAAGTTACAGAATAAATTAATAATTGAGGTAAATGCTCATTGTGGCAAGAGAAAGAGACATATCACAGCAAGAAACTCAGATCCAGTTCTGAGTTCCAGAACTTCCCCATGGGAAGGATCAGCATCTCGCACTGTACTTATAAAATATAATACTATAATACTGTACCAGAGTGTCCTGCCTCCTTTCCAGGTTGTCTTTAGGACACATGAACTCCAGGGAATTGTGGGTGGAGTGTATGAAAGATCTTATTGCAGCTGCTTGTACTGCACCTGTTCAAGGGATAAATAAAGCAGCTAAGTTCTAGTTTTCGTTTCATTCGCTGACAGTCGCTTGATGCGGAAAGAAATGATATACCACCTCCTCATCTTGTCAATTATTCGGCAAATATGTATTCAATATTGTGGAAATGATGAATTTTCCCCAGAATGTTCCCACAAGCATGGATAAGCTCTCTGACAAGTCACATACACATAGGGAAAAACTTATGGCTCTTTGCTCCATACTCTTCCAGACAATAACCCTGTTCACATAAATTATTAATCCTGCAACCTCATCCCATTTTTACTGGGAAAGGGATTAGAATTAGGTCTATATGAAACCACAATTAAAACTGAATTAATTCAAATTCTCTGGAGTTTATGAAAAGTTTATTCTGTTGTCCCCTGCCCCCTGCCCTCCCTCTCCCCCCCCCTCTTATTTATGTCTGATTTCCAATGCTTGAAGCATAATATTATACTGTGTAAAAGAAGAAATATGCTAGATCTTTATGTGTTGAAGATCCAGACCTTTTTTATATGAGTCATTGGGGTCTTTCCACTGACACTGGGGACACAGATGTGCATCTTCACAGGGCACATTTTCCACAAAAGCTTCAGGACAGATTTTTTTTTTTTTTTTAAATCTATTTTGCTTGCTTGCATATTTCTTTAGGTCTCCTAAAGAAAGATTTCTAGAAACACAATCAAGTGGATTATGTTAGCCTCAGAAGACACAACACAGGTTGAGAAAAAAGAAGCATGTTCCCATATTGGGAAACTTAACTGTGTTTTACCACTAAAAAAAGGTGGAAATGTTCATAATGGCCACCCATTAGTATTTTTCAGGAAAAGAAACATGTCCTACTACCCACATTCAGCAGATTTTCTTCAGAGAAAAGGTTGTAGATAGCAATCTGAAGCTGTGTCTTACAGGGTCAGAAAGTGAAGCTCTGCAGAAATGTAGCAAAAGAAGGAAATTGCTGATGAGCAGGACAAAAACATTAGACTGTGGTCCATAGGACGCGCGGTTGTAAAAGGAGGAAAGGGTCTTCCAAAAATTTTCCATGGCAATACACTTCACTCTAAACACAGAAATGATACTGAGATTAGCTACAGCTTGGGTTCCCCAGCGCAGGGTAACAGACTATTTAACACAGCAACGCGTGTAATCAGAGAAACAGGAAACCCAACAGCTACACAAACAGCACTTGTTAGCCTCCATAAGGTACCCTTTTTAACTAACTTCTTCCTGTATTGTTTCAACCAGAATATTCTTTCCATCTTCCCCTTTGGTCTTCCATGAGAAGTTATAACACCTTGTGGAAGGATCTGAGATTTTCAGTTTCCAAATGCAGTCTTCATTTCCTTGCTCCTCCACTCAGTGTGCACTAAATTTAAACATCACTGAAAGCTGGAAGCAAAAAAAAGATGGCAGACCCCGATGAGGGAGAATGTATGGGGCAGAGCAAGGAAAGGCAGGCACAGGAGGCAGCCCACTGCAGCCTTCTAAGTGTACAGAAGCAGGAGACAGCACAGTGCCATCCGACATGGAGCAAGGATGAGTGCCGAGAGACAATGTTAGGGCTCTCCCACAGGACCGCAGGCCACAACAATATCAGTACTTGTCCTTGCAGTCATCTAAGGCTTCTGAGAAGAGATTGCTGTTCAGATGGGTTTGGTTTGTTGTTGCTCAAGAAAACAGCAACGCTTGCAGACTTTTGACCACTTCTTGTCATCAAGAAAGCAAACAAGTAAAAGTGAAATCTTATTTGTCCCATCTCATATAGCTGGCCAAAGGACTTGATCTTAAATAATTTGTTAGATCAGTTAAGCAAACAAGTGAGACAAGA
Organism: Aythya ferina; assembly: GCF_964211825.1. NCBI lineage: Eukaryota > Metazoa > Chordata > Aves > Anseriformes > Anatidae > Aythya > Aythya ferina. Next base: position 9,432,684 of record NC_140302.1, on the reverse strand, counting down.
ATCTTCTAGACAGAAAAGTAATTTTGACAGTAGGGCAGGAGTGTATTTGTACTTTGCAACTCCTGACAAAAAAAAATCATCAGGAAGACTGTCCATTTATTTCCTAGAGTAGGTAATTTTAGCCAACTCCGATAAAAGAGAACATCTTGTTTTGGCTGTCTATTTCTTTTTTAAACACCTGCTATAGTACCAACTGCCCTTGGCCATTTTTGAACTAGCTATGACTAGGTAAGGAGAGAATGCTGACATTCTCAAATAGAGCAGGACAGTCCCAGTGAACCTCAGGATCAAGAAAAGGCAGCCCAAATTCACCCTAATACCAGAGCATTCTGATTTGGCACTATGTACCAGAATCTGGGGTTACATGTAGTATTTTTGGAATTTTGGATACCATGTCCCATTCCAGAAGCTTGAGGTAAATGTAGCAATCGTTCCAAATCAAAATAGCTTCCTAAGTTACAGGATGCTTTAAATATAGAATGAGAGTCCCACGAAGGCTTCTGAAAAGCATGTATGCCACCCTAACCAGGTATAGTAAGTACTACGATGCCTTACAGTGTTTTTTTTTTTTCATGCCACAAAGATGAATTGCCACCAACACTGGCTTTAAATTGAATAGCCATAAATTGTTTAAAGTGTGTGTCCTTGAACTAGTTACCTCTAGTGAGAATAAGGGTTTGTGCCTTTAGTAACAAGTATGGCTAACCAAGAGCAGCAAGTGAGGGAGCCAAAATAGCCCAGCAGCTGGAATTTGGACTCTAAGCAAGGGAAAGGAGGAGGTATGGTGCCAGCACATGAAAGGCTGAGTTCCCCCTAATCCTCAGCTGCCATTGCTACAAATCAAGTGTATTTAGAAGGATTTTGGAGAAAGGTTAAAACCTATTTATTCAGAGTCCAGGCACTAGACACCTGTGACATAGATAATCACAACTCCAGCTACGCACGTGGGAGGTGCAGAAAGTAACTCTACCCTATCCAGGGGATTTGCATGCCTTGAAGACATTTGACCCATTACATCTTCCTAAAAGAAGAGCAAGAGCTCACTGACTTTCTGGAAAAATGGCTGTTAGCCACTGTGAGCAAAAAGAAGAGTCATCTTGTAGTAAACATGTTCAAGATGTCATCTGGAGACATTTGTAAGCTGGAAACTGATTATTTTCAGGTTGCCTACTTCCAGAAACAGAGTGCTTACAGTCAAAGTGACTGGAAAAATTATGTTACATGTATTTCTTCCCCCTATAATTAAGAGCTGATTGCTCTTGTTCCCCAAAGTCTCTCAGAAGAATATAGAAACAGCTTCACACTTGAGGGAAAATTATACTTTTCGTGGACCCAGAAAGGAGACTATTTAGGACTGTTCCCAAAGAACACGTAACAGGAGAGCTGGACTAAGCTTCTGGGCCATCCTCAGGCTGGCAACTCATTTGATCAAGCTTTCATTTTGCTGAGCTGCTATTGTAACTTAAGGGCTTAATTAACATTCATAATTCTTTCCTCATCATCTATACAGCACATTTTGATGGATTATACTTGTTTGTTTTTTAATATACCATATTATGTAAATCATGGGTCAACACAATGTGACTGAACAGCACATTTGTTGACATCCTTGTCCTCACTCTGTGCTGGCAAGAATTCAATTCTTTATGAACTCCTATTTAGTTAAATATTATAGCATACCTTTATAAAGTTGTTTTTTTTTAAAGGATTTAAGAAATTTGACAATTTTAACAAGAAGCCTATTCTGAAATTTCATTCTCATGTAACTTTTTTATTAAGACTTTAATTACAGTAGTACTAGAAAAAACAGCCCTTTCACATGCAGTATAAGCCATTCTTTTCAATTAGCATTATTCATTTTAAAGCATGCATAGCTGACATTGTCAGACACAGTTTAAAATTAATTATTTCCGTAAGACTTACAAGTATTGATTTTTGTCACACTCAGCAAAAGTTTCCCTCCTTCTCCCTTTCTCATGATCTTCAATGGGGATTAATAACTTACCAGCACACTGAGCAGCCACTTCTTTCTGCAGCAAAACCCAGTGAACAAAGAAGAGCACTATCTCATATTACACTGGACATCATTTAATGTTACTTTATAAAACGGTGGCATCTGAGGTAGTTATGTACAGAAACTTCTAGTTATATACAAAATAAATCATCCATATCAAATAGTGGGCTGGAGCTAGCTGAGGATACAATCAATGCTAAATTATAATGAAGACCTTTCCATTTAACACACTGCTTTAGTACTTCAAAGGCTACTGAAGGCTTTTTACAGTTATATAAAAACTGGATTTAAAAAAATAAGGTACTCTTCACACTCCTAATTAGACAACAAGAGTGACCAGATGAGAACTGCTGATGCTAGTATAGAAAGTTAATGCTAACATATTGGCAGAACAAATTTCACTCTGTGTCACGCTGGCTGGAGAACACTTGGCAATAATGATTCAGAATGGAGCTAATGACGGTGCTATCTGCTGTGTTATGGAAAACTGCCATTTGCTGGGTTCAAATATCTCACACTAACAAAAAGTATCACCTGAAAAAAAAGTGTTCAGCAGCTTTAAATACATAATTTAATGGTTACCTCCTGTTGCGTTTTCTGGTTCTAAAGGATCTACAAAATTATGTTCATTATTAGTTAAGTGAATTTGACAATTTCTTGAAATACTACATCAACGATATTCACAACTAAATTAACTCTAACCCAAAGGCGGAGGAATTTGTCACACCAGAATACCCAGTTGCCAGGGAACACTTAAATGTTAAAACAAGATAAAAAGCAACAAAACTCATTTGAATTGTGGACTTGTTAGGTTCATTAGGTTAAGAAAACTCCTCCTCTTCCATAAAGAGGAAATAAAATAACTATCGTTATCCCCACTCTTGAGCTTCTCAGTTTCTTAGCATTTTGGGGCCCAAGTTTCTTAACACACTTAACATTATGTTTCCTATTCCAGGGAAAGGTTATGTTTTCCTTTCTTACAGGAAAAAGCCGAAAAGTCGCTATGGAATTTATTTATTTTTTTCCTCTCCATCAAGAAATAGTGACTGTATTTATGACCAAGTTAGTAATTGCATAGATTCTATTCAGTCTAGTTATTTCATACACTGAACTTTCCTACAGATAATGCCACACCAGCACTGGTGATTCAGACACAGCCGCAACACAAAGAGAACAGCTGCATTTGGCAGGTCAAAAAGAAAGGGCTTCAAACCCACTGGTTATATATTATGTCAGAACAATGAGAGCAGCAGGTTTTATTATGTAACATCCTTTAAGCTAGTACTTCAGCTATTACAGGCCATTATTCGTATTTATCTGGCCTACATTCTAACAGGGCTAAATGTGTCCCCTGAAATTCAGAACAGACAGAATTGAGAAACAGAACCTTAAATAGAGCTATGCATAATGTCTGCAGAGATGCTTTGTGGAGTACATAATACTATTTATATACTCCTGGCTTTCAGCAACAAACTAAGTATTTAGTATTACTTTAATTGCACAAAAACAGGTAAGAGAGGCTGCCTTTTGTTCCATACACATCCCTGCTTTAAAGGAAAAATCATTAGACCAAGAGCTGCCGTTAGTTCCATACCCTTCCTGAAAGTTACTTGAATATAATACACATTCAAATCACATTGCATCATGATGCTGAGATTTCAGTAAAGACTCTTCCACTGGAAATCCTGAGTTTAAGGATGCAACAATAAGCCGTGTGGATTTTTCAGAGTGTTTTCTGAAAGGAAGATACCAAAATCTTCTTACTTACATCGTGATTGCTTACCCAGAGGGGAAAAGAGGACATCTTACAATGAAACTGCTTTGTGTCCTCCCCAAAAAATCATGTTGGTTAAAAAACAAACCTTCGCATAAGTTAGCTGGCAGCTTACATGAAACATCCATTGTGATTACTCCTCAGACCTTGCAGGGTATTTGTGGTCAGGATAAGGAAAGTTGTGTACCTCAGAATATCTACCGCCCTACCTCCCAGAGGACCAGAACAGCCAGCTTTAAATCTCTGCTCTGCTTTATTCAGAGCGGAGCCTTGAATGGAGAGCCCAGTACCCAGGAATGTTCTGATCCCCAGGCCCCTGAACCCATGGTATTTATTGGGCCAGAGAAACAGAATACAGCTATAGCATTAGCTCTTTCCCTCCTAGTACAATACAGATCTGCCACTTATGCTTGATGAGAGATGCAACCATATCAAACAACTGCCCTTTATAGCGTATTGTCACTCACAGCGTGGATGCTGACTACTGCAATACCTCAGATAAACAGTACCAAACCAGGGGTTTTAGGAGTTACTTGTAGAGTTAAGGCTCACCGAAATGCAATCATTTCCAATAACTGTGGCTGTAAACACACCATAATTGGATTGCAATAGTTGGAGAGCATCAAGTAACTAGTGCTCTCTCATGTTACCAACACATCTGTACATCCAACAAATGACTATGCATAATAAAAGTCAGAATTGTATGACTTTTCATGGGATGACTGGATCATTCAGGAAGTGATCTAAAAGTTACAGATCATCTCAAAGAAATATTGATGCCCACAAAATAGGTATTGTGTTACAGATAAGAAAATTTTGGAGTGGTCTTCAAAGCTGCGCTGGAAGCACTTCATTTCCCTGTCACAAGGAACTATTTGAAGTTAAACTGTAGAAGACAGGAAGAATGTGAAACCATCTGTGCTAAGAAGTTACCACAGTTTATCGAGCCGTAAGACAGTCTTTATATTCAAGTCCAATGACTTAGTCCTACTCTCAGAAGTTGATTCAAAGTCATTTGAGATTTTTTGGGAAAAAAGGGGAAACATCTCTATTCATCAGGAGTTAGAAAGGAAGGCTTTTAGAAGACAAGACTTACCTGTTAGCTTTACAGAATATCAACGATTTTAAATACTAATCAGTGGCTTTGGGGATTGTGAAGGACTTCACATTTGGAGATGAAACAAAGACTTGGAGTTCTGGCTCTAGAACAATAACTGCTCAGTGATTAGATTCACCACACATGGCTGCTTAACACGTGACATGGACTCAGTGTTTGAAATGAGCTTGTTAAATGTCCTTAGTTCAATCAATGCAGGTACAGCTCACTCTTCTGATTGTAATATATATTCACCACATGGCTATCCAAATGACAGCAGCAGAATGCTTCCTGCTTGCACCTGAGGTTTCCCTGCCTTCAAGCACAGAATAAAAAAGCCAAGGAGGAATCCTTTTGCCCATCACTTGCCTGTTGTAAGGCACTGATACCTGATACGTAATAAAGCAAATGGGAGTACAGAATAAATATTATCACATAGTTCCTTGAAGGAAAAGCAGTCACAATGAAAGGATGACATATGTATTCTAGGGAATGGAGGAAAGACAGGACATAATCAGGAAAAGGTGCTAGTAAAAGCATCTTTTTAAGAAGGCTTTTCCTATTTGTGTTTCCCATTTCTCCTCATTGCACTTACATCACGGCCAGATTCCAACTACTTCTTAACTTAACAGAATAAAGCCAAAATAGTTCTCTTACATTTTGTTTAAACATTGTCTCCTTTGGTATCAGGTTCTGACTTTTCATTTGGAACCCAGGCAACATTAAAAAAATCCTCTCTATTAGGAAACAAAAAACTGACTGGACAATCACAGTAAATGTACCAATCATAAGCTACTGCATTGTTTTGGGCGATATTTCTGCATACCTTTCGGCTCATTGCATCACCTGCAAGCCAGTCTGTCTTACTAGAAAAGTTTGCTGTTATTCACAAATACACAAAGAGATTCTGCTGTCATATCTATCCATGTACAATCACGCCACCTTAGGTAACACTGCAATACAGCACTTGAACTATACTTAAAAGCCTTCTTAGGCAGGATTAGGTCTATAAAATTAATTCTGCTCGCTTCAGACAGTTCATGCCAGCAGTAGGAGAAAATAAACTGCTTTGTTGCCCACATTAATTTTGGAAGACCAGATTTGCACATATGACCAGGCCACCTGTGTCAGCTCTTAGCGGTGCCAACAACCTGCAAGTCTCATTCACTTCAGTAGGAGTGACAGATGCTCAGCTTCACTAAGAGTCACTAAGAATAGCCACTAAGAATAGCACTAAGGTGCTATTCTCCTACCTCTGGTACCTGCCCATTACATCTGATGAAATAATCTGTTCTAGAGGGTAGGATGGCTTCTGGGGTGGAAACTAGAAAAATATCTTTAAAGTCTTCCCAGATTATTTTCTGATTCCATTGTTAAAGGAGTGTGAAAACTGCAGAGTGACCTTAACTCTTCTCCACTTGTTTTTGACTCCTCTCTCCTCATGAATACCTTGGAAATTTAAGCAGTTTTTCTTTCCCCATAAGACAGCAATTATGATTGAGTACAAAGCTCATCTCACTTATGACTGTAAATTGCTGATAATGGGAATATCTGATCTATTTGAAGATATACTCATGTAAAAGATGATAATGTCCTTAAAACGTCTATTTTTTCTTTGGCAAAAGCCATGTCTAACACTGTGTTCCAATTAAAAATATCACAACTCGCTCCTACTCCAGCCCTCCCTAAAAGAAGCTATGTTCATTCCTGCATGCCTGCTTTTTCCCTAAGGCAGGCTACAAAACCCAATCTGAGCCAAAAGCAATCCTCTCAGCTAAGAACTGGGCCTCACCAAGGAAGATTTCACAACATTTTAACATTAACAATTTCAAAAGATTTTAACAGTGCTTTCTGATACTTCTATTGCTAGAAATTCATCCAGCTGTGTGAAAAGGTAATTCCGCCCCACCCCTGTGAATCCCACCATTGCAGTTCCACTCCTGCTCATCACACGATTCTCAAAGGCCCCAGCAGAATCACATTGCCTTCAGGCACAAGAAGCGTACCTTATGAGATCATAACCTGTGACAATGGACTCGCTTTGAAAGAACTGTCTTTTCATTTCTGCAAGTGTAAGTGCCATAGCCCCAGATGTTGAATAGCAGACTCTGTGACTGAATTACTTATAAAAAAATATCAACACCTTACAGTGCAGGCTGCAAAATGTTATGAAAATGCCTACAGAAGTATGTTGGTACCTCTCCGTACTTAATTTGGGTGCAATAAAGAAATACCAAAACTATTTACCAAATACCAAAAATCTTAGTGAAATTTATACAAGCGTACGAAGTAGATTTATTTTTTTGTAGGCTCTTTTTCTTTTTTTTTTTTTTTTTTTTGTGTGGCATTACAACACAGACAGAACAGCTTCCTTTTCAATTACAGAAGAACAAAGACTGCTTTTGCAAAAGCGTTTATGAAATGGTCATCTCATTATAGGACTTAGTGTTAAGGTAAATATGTCTCTATGGAGAAAGGAATATTGTATATTAGAGTAAGGGAGATCAAATAAGACAGAGCTTTACAGTTTAAATATGAAATAGGATAGTTAAGGTTGCAGAAGCTCACAGATGACTCTGAATCACAATTGCTGCAGGGATCTCAGTTTGGTACCTACAACTCAACAGACTAGTTGTTTCATTATGAAAAAAAAACTTTTCAAAGCAGTGTAGGTGGCTCCCCCCCACTGGAGCAGACCATTTGTTTGCATTCTATTTGTTTATCTGATTAAATCATTCTGGTATTCATTTTAAACACTGTTATGTAAGTAACCTCTCTTGTCATTGCTCTGCAAAATAAGCCTTCTGCAGGTGGTCTGCGGAAGAACAAAGACATCTCTAAAAGATCTAAACATTCTGGAATAGATTTGAGACTGACAAAAAAGAAGGAAGCTGTAGGAAGCAGCATAAAGCAGGTATCTCCCAAACCAGAAGTTACAAAGAACTATCTAGCTTGGTCAGAAAATAGTAAAGGGAATGATTTTGAATTTCTTTACAGTGACCCGCAGTTTAAAAAATAAATAAATTTAAGAAACCAATTTATTGGGGGTGGAGGTGGGAGGAAGAGATGGCTAGAAAATAAATGGGCTAATCTATAATCAACATGAGGTAATTAATTATTAAGTCACATGCTGTTTATCAGCTACAAGTGGAAGGCTTCTGCATAATTTAAGTCTGCATTTTAAGCACTATCTTCTGCTTGACGTGCCTAATTTTCATGGACATATATCCTTATCTTTGCCCACTTTGAACAGACCTAGACTTTACATATTGACAAGCAGTTACATAATTACTTTCTAGAAGTACTATTTTGTATTCCCATTCATAGTTGTTCTACTCTCTTCCCCCAAAACAGCACCAGCGAGGCTCCTGTCAGTAGAAAAAGAGACAACACCATACAAAATAGAACTGGAAGCTCATGTAAAAGGAGACAGCATCATCATTCTTAAAAATATACAAACAAGAAATGTCTGAGACAGCATCAATGCCAGGCTGTGCTGTGAATTTGTGTATTTGGAGTCCACATTATATTCTCCGATTCTTTGTTCAGACCTAGCTGCAAAGATCCTCTATTTTACTTGGCCAGGTTGGAGTGTACATACAATTAGTTTACTGCTACTTTCAAACCTAAACAAGCCCAACGAGGCTTTTTGTTCACTTACTCTGGAGATTGTCAAGGGCATGTTGAAGTCCTTGCCCCCCTGCAGTCGGAAGCCCCATGGTCCAGGTCCATTCAGAGTCACGTTGTAAGCCATCCTGTACCTCCTTCACAAGGCACCAGGACACTGCAGAACAGAAGGATGGGGTAGAGTGATGGGGTGAAAAGACACAGTAAGAAGAGGGCAGAGTTTTATATAATGACAGCAATTTTCTTTCTGCCTTGCCTGTTCAGTCGTGCTGGGATATCACCTAAGAATAGATGGGAGCTATAATGCAGATGCTGATATCCCAGCTGAGTAGGGCCCATAAAAGGTTTGTAACCAGACACCTACTATGCAAAGACTTCATGACTCAGAGGTCTAATATAGCCCCCAGGGAGGGGGGGGACAGATCTTTCTAGGCTTCTCAAGACCCTCTTCATGTTCAGTTACTTCATGGGCAAAACACATTTGGAATAAAACATGCAAATAGAATCCCATGCTAAAATCCCAAACATACAAATCTCATTTCTAATCTATCAAACACTTACATAACCAGTTGTAATTTCTTACATACAAACACTTACATAACCAGTTGTAATTTTCATATATATATACACACCTTTCCATACACAGCAGAAATAAAACACCAAAACTGTGTATTTACCTTCTCTGACACTGATCTATTAAATTGAAATAAGTACCTACTACGCACATGACAAAAAAACTTCATAACTTCATTTTTGGCTCTTGCTTCCATAGCCTACACTTTCTCAAGGGACAATTAAAATGTATTCTCTTGGAATGCATATAGAAGTATGAGCTATTTCTAAGCAGCATTTAATTTCAATAGAATAAGCATAGTTTCATCACATACTTGTCATACTGTTTTGATACAAGTCTTCTAAAGGCATGACAATTAAGAATACAATTAACTAGCTGCTTCCTCAATTCACTCCATAAGTTTTCATGGTTTATATAGAATTTGTGTTCAGTGTTCCATAAAAAACGTTATAACCCTTATTTGGTAACACGGGATACATTTCTGCCTTAGACTGGGAATAACTAAAGCACAGAGAACAAGAGGGAAGGGGAGAAGCTGCTGGCAGAACTAAAAAGATAAACAGCTTCTGCTCTTAGGATAAAGCTATGAACTTTAAATAACACTCACCACTTTCAAGTCATTAACATGTGCAGGAGCTCCAGAAGCACTCAAGTGTATCTCTGCAGCACCCTTGCTTTCACCCTCACATTACAAAGAAATTCCCATTACGTTAAGGTGAAAAACAAGCACGGGCTCTCCTCTGATAATGAAAAAGACAACCAAAACCACACAATGCACTAGTGAGGGAGCTCCATTTGGTAGTGTGCCAGTCTGCCCATGCACCCATCTTAAAATGTCACAGAAAACTGATGGTGAAACTACAGAGAGCAAACATAATCATGGCCTCAGCCTTTATCTGTGAAGCTGATCAATAATTTTTCAAAACCACATACGTCTTAGTTTGTTTAGCATGCAGAGTGGCAGAAAAGCCATTTGTACAAGGAAATAATTATGCTCCACAGACTGTAGGCTATACCACATAACCACATTTTTTAGTCCAAGGTCCAAATCAAACCACAGAAATTCACATGGGTTTGACTCAGACAGTAGAACCGGTGCAAACCAAAACCATAGCAAGACACAGTTTCAAAGAAAAAAGGTTAAAGTCTCACAAATACTTATGGAACATGTTTACATGAACTACGTCTGTAAGCTATCTCTGTATGAGGCCAGAAACAGTGATGTTTGAATGATGACTTAGAGGGGGGAGAAAAAGGACTTTTTGCACTTTGAACCATGCCACTTGCAGCCTTTTCATTTATCCTGTAGGCCTCTTAATTCAGATACTGCTTTTTTTTTTCAATTATTATTATTATTTTTGAAAAGGTCACAGGCAGACACAAGAGAAATTTCCACTGCACTATTCCTCTCCTTTTTCTACGAATTCACTGTGTTTTTCTAGTGCCTTTTTTTGGCTCCATTTCAAAGGTTCAGAAAAATATAAGAAAAACATGAGTAAAACAAAGATGACAAGCCATCGTTTCACTAGTAAAGAAAGTGTTATAGAAAAAAAAAATATTAGAAGAGAGGTTACATTTATATGGACGATGAACTCCATGCATTCTACCTTCCTGTACTTAAATCTTCAGTCATTTGAAAAACAAAAACAAAAACCAACTAAAAAATGGCAAGAACTGTAACAGAATAAAACTGCACACACAGCAAGCTGAACAGACCTAAGCATTAAGAAACAGAAATGCTGCTTAATCAAACACTATGTGCTTCTATCCTACTTTGACATCCGCAACATGCCATGTGCTTATCAGTTTAGGACATGTGAAAGGGTTTGTGAGATCCTTCAGGCTGGGTTGGGTGCTATGTAACTAAAGTGGTAATCTCATTAGGGGCACTCACATTTGAATGACATGTTCAGCTGAGGACACTTGTTTCTACTGCCTTGGTTTCTGTCTGTGTCCACAGAAACATTCAGCGCAGCTTGTTACTTTTACAAAGAAAGTGCAGGGAATGTGCCTGCATCCTGGCCCACGTTGCCTTTCGACACAGCAGGACCTCTTTCATGTGTCCATGCAACCACTATCAGGTACACAGTTTTCTTTTTCCAGGCTTAAGTCCTTTCCTCCTGCTTTTGTTTCCCCTCTGCCAGCCCTCAGGAAGCTCCACATTTAATTATGGAGAACTGCAAACAGCAAAGAAGCTAGAGCTGCAGTCACAGCTTCACTTGAGGGGATGTTTAGCATTAGTCTTGTCTGCCTTTTATCCTGCTACAGGCAGATCAGAAAGCCAGTGATCCACCCAGGTGATTATTTCAATCCTGCCTTCTTTTCAGAGGTGAGACACACAGGTGAGCTCACCATGTCAAGTATCCAGAGCAAACACAGGGAACTGGACTGTTGCAGCAGGTACTGTGCCATCAAAGCTACCATCACAAACCTCCACAAAACCTTCTGGGAAACCTGAGGATGAAATGAACTGAGTATACATAGTAGACAACCCTCCTGCTTTCAGAAGCCTGTGGTGTTTGGATTAGGTTTTAGTTGCTTTACATAACCACCTATTAGACTGTTCCAAAAATCACTTTTTGTTTGCTCAAATAACAGCATTTTGTTTCTCTTGGGGTGCCTTCTTTCCTACATTCTCCAGCTATGTCAAAACCTGTGACGTGCGTATAGTTCCCTTCCTTCAGACAGGAGCTATGCTGAGTCAAATGAGGCCACTGGTGTGAGGAATGATATTTAAAGGTAAAAAACAACAACACACAACACAACATATTCCAGGAGCCAGGTGACATTTTCTCTTCAGATAGCAAAACAAAGATTTGTCCAGAGCTCACAAAGCCCCCCCAGAGTTGTCCCCAGGTGACTGATAGGAGCAGCTGTGAGGAAGCTGGATGGGTACCAGGCACCACAGGCCCGCGGTGCCAGCAAGCTCTGCGCGCAGAAGCATACTGCAACCTCCAGCAAATGCCGCAGAGCCTGGGCAGAGCCATCCCTCCAAAACGTCAGAGGCGTTACACTAGCGGAAACAATTCACATATGCTAGGAGACCATGTGGTATTACAGCGAAAAGACTTTAGGAAAGCTACAACTGCACGCTTGGGAGTGCATAGCCATCAAGTGAATGAAATAAAAACCACTAGAGTCAATGCTAAACTAAGATGAAAGGAAACAAGTCATGGAAATTCCAATTGTTCAAGTTGCTACCACTTTGTTAGGCTGGCTGCATTACTCATCATGTATTTTAGTTGCAATGGTAGATGTGCTCCTGGGAGAGCCTTGAATTACTGCTACTGCAGCAGCAAGGTTGTGTCATTCGTGTCATTTCAGAAGTAGATTGCTTGAAAGTTTATTTGTCTTCTGATCTGCAACAGAATGTGTGCTTTGGTGCACAGAAAGACACCTGCGAGGTCATGGTTGCTATAACCCTTTATCGTTTTCTTTGGGCAAGCAAAATACTTGAACTGCAGAGAAATGCTATCACTTCTTTGCTGATAAAAAGACCTTCACCAAGAAGGACCAGAAAAAAGGACAAAATAGCATGTATTTACTGTATATTGGCTAATCAGTACAAAAGAGTTCGATACAAATATATACAAATTCTACACGTCGTCAATGGAAAACATTTTTAACTCTTAATTCCTACCCTGACAATGTCAAACTGAATATAGAAGTAACTCCTGGGATCAATGGTTTTTTTTTTCAGCACAAGATCATTATTGCTTCCAAAGCAAAACTATTCTACAGTGCCAATGAGCTCATAGCCATCTCCCTTCCTTCACTGCTACAGCCTGAACTAAGTTCCATTACTCCTCCTTCTACTTCCACGTACAGTGTTGTTCACCCATTCAATCAAAATCCTTCTGCTCTGACAGAACTTCTTTCTGAGTTCCTCTGTCGAGTTGTTAAGTCTTGTAGTTTGTACTTTCTTCAGAAACTAAATTTTCTACCCTTGGCTTCAGCAAATTCTGCTTTGTTGTTATCTTTTTCACATGCCGGTTTCAGGTCCCAACAGAATATAGTATTCTTAGGGAGACAGCTAGAGCAGCATAATGGAACATTATCTCCCTTCTCTGTAACACAAAGCCTTCAGAAATGCAGCTCAAACCACTTTCTGTTTGGCCCTTTGCTGCTGCCCATATCACCTTACCAGCTCATTGAATTTGCAGTTTACTCTCACTTCCAGATCATTTGCCATTAATACTTTCACCATTACAGAGAAAAACAAACAAAAAAAAAAAAAACAAAAAAAAAACAGTATTTTTGATGTTAAATACTCTTTTTTACTCTGCTACAGCCTCCTTTTACTATGAAAAAAGAGTGAATATACACCATAGAGTAGCCAACCTTCATCTTTAGAAGATTTTATGACTTTTGAAACTATGTTAAACTGCAAACCACACCTGTGGAGAGGGGGAGAGAGACTAAGAAGCTGCTTTGGGAAGGGAGTAAGTCTCACCTGTCCAGACTATTTACTGCCACTTTCACCCCCATATTGCAAAAAGACTTCAGTGTGTGTTACAAACTTCTCGCCTTATCAGCATCTCAGTTATGTTTTTTAAATGCACCCACTACAGCATGTAATACTTCATGCTTCTGTGGCACTGACTTCACCAAGATACAAAGGATTTTGTTTGTTTGTTTGTTTTAAAGAGAAAGAATACCCAAACAACTGTTGTTTAGGTAAACGTTATACCAACTCCTTTTTACCTATGGAGCCAGAGTGCTGAGGTTACCAGCTTTAGGTCACTAATTGAACCAAGAGCAGCAACTGGATTAAAATGCAGCTCAGTTTCAAAGCAGGTACTTGAACCAGAAAAAAGGCTGCAACGTGCTTTGCTGTTTTGTTTTTATTCTTCTCGCCTGACTCCGGGCTGAAACCAGAAAAGCAACCCTGCAACGACTCTAATTTGTGCCATGCTGCAGGGAATCCTAATCAACAGTTTGGGCTTACTGAGAGAAAAGACCCAAGAAGAAGAAAAAAAAGAAAAAGAAAAAAAAAAGGAAAGAAAAGAAAAAAAGGAAAGAAAAAGAAAAAGAAAAAGGGCTGAAGAGAGGCTTCGTGCAGATCGCTGTCAGCTCCACAGGGCCATAGCCAGAGCTGACATCTATGTCACAGGGTTTCTATGAGCCTGGCTCGCTGCCAGCGAGCCGGAGACTGGGCACGGCACGCTGGGGGGGGCAGCACGGCTCAGAGGAGGCACCCCGCGCTGCCCCTGTGGGGTCGCCACCCCAGAGCCCCCTCCTCACGGCTCCCGGCACCGCCCCGGTGGGGCAGGGCCCCCCTCCGTGCCCGCCCACAGGTGCAGCGATGCAGGATTTCCTCTTCAGCGAAGAAGGCACCCCAAAGCTAGGTTTGCCCCAGATGTCTCACCTCCTTTCTGCCTCCCCAGCACAGCCTCCCCTGGGCAACACCTCCCACTACAGAAACTTTCCCTCCACGGGGAGAGTTTGAACAGCGGCAAGGGGCTGCCGCCCTATACCCTCCGCTCGCCAAAGGCGCTTTTCCTCTTGGGCCAGCACAAGCCCTCCCGTTTTCCACCCTGCGGCTGCGGCGGGCCCCTCGCCTTCCCTCAGCGCCACCCACCTGTCCCGGCCGTCGGAGCCGAGCTGGCGGGGCGCAACCGGTAACTCCAGGGGCCGACCGGGAGCCGCGGGCCCTCAGCGGGCGGCGCTTGCGGCCAGCGGGGCTGAGGGGAGCGGGGAAGGGCGGCGGCACCGCCCGCCCCCGAGAGCCCCGCAAGCGGCGGCCGCCCCCCGGAGCGTGCCCGGCGCCCCCCGGCCGGGCTGGGAGGAGCGTGAGGGGAGCCGCCGTGGGTGCGGGGACCGTTACTTTCCGTGCCGCTTCCTAGCGGCCGGCTGTGAACTGAGCTCGCCTCTTGGCGTGGTGGCAGAGCGGGAGAAGCGGCAGCGGGCTGTGGGGAGCCGAGCGCCGGGGCAGCAGGTACTCGCGGCCGGGGGGCGCCGCTGCCCGCAGGGAGGCGGCGAGGCACGAAATGGCGGCCGGGGGGTGGGGTGGGGGGGGGTGAGGGGGGGAGCGGGGGCGCCCCCGGCGGGGCTCGGCTGCAGCCTCCACCCGCCGGCCTCCTCCCCGCCGGATCACGTGGCAAATCGCTGCCTTCTCCGCTGTGCCGGAGTTTTATGTATTTATTTATTATTACTATCATTAATATTATTATTTTTTACTTGCCCGCTTTCCGTGTCCCGCAGCCCCTGTCAGAGAGCCCCGGGGCCGGTTTCACCCTCGGCCTCGTCAGCGGCTCCCTCCTCGTGTCAGCCCGCCCGGCTGAACGCGCGGGAGGCTGCGCCTGGCCGACAGCCGCCCTTTTCCGAGTTAAAAAATAAAATAAAATAAAATAAAATAAAATAAAATAAAATAAAATAAAATAAAATAAAATAAAATAAAATAAAAACAACAAAACCCTCCCCGAAGCCGACAGGCTGGCGCTGCCTCGCGGCCGGGCGTGGTTAGAGGCGCGTGCCCGCGGCGTAACGGCCCCTTCAGCACCAGGGACAGGCCCGGCGGGTCGCTGTGGGATCCCGAAGACAGTGCGTCAGAAAGAGCTTGGGATCTTTTCCCCTTCTGCCACAAGAGCTTCAGAACTTGATGAGCTGTTTAATTTTTCAGCGTTGAACAGCGCTTTTACCATGCTGCAAGCCTCCATCTTGTGCACGTTGCTACCATTGCACTGAGGGGCTTTGATTCCCTTTGGGAGGATTCAGTGGAAATAAATGAGGGCAGAACCTGATCTGACCTTCTGTGGCACTTCTGTGTACTCTGTGCTAGTTTCATCATATGCTGTGTGCATTTAAAACCCTCCACAGCCCCTCAGTAGCATGTTTAAGGGGTAGGAATTGTAATTGTCAGAGGAGTTTTGCAGTGGATCTGTGTTAACAAGTATCAGGATGAAAATACACACTTCGCTCTCCTTGGAGTTAGCCTTTGCTCTCTGCCATCCGTTGAAGTCCTCATTAAGTCTGCTGGCTTGTAGAAGCCCTCTTTAAACAACAAAAGCTGCAAAATCACAGGTAGTTCTCCTGCAGTTGAGCAAACCTGTTAAAGTAGCAGAAATGGTGACTTAGCTGGAAAACGTGGTACATACAGGGGGGACATTATTCTTATTTGATGATAAATAAAGTGATGATCTGTTAGATCATCTAAGGCACATATCTGAAGCTGTACAAGACCATTAACAACTTGGAATCTGCTCCCTGGAGAACACTGGCAAGGAAGACTGCAGGTTGGCCTGTTGTCCTGTCCTGACAAGAGGCTGATGGGTTCTGCTTCAGAATTTGGTTTTGTTTGAAACAAGGTTGAATCTGCTAGCTTGTGCATTGATAGTTAAATCACTCGAGGCCAGAGAAATTAAAACTATGGGAGCTCAACCTCTTCAGCAGTCTCTAAGGGAGCCTACAAACTGTTTGTTTCCCGACAGCTTGTGCTGGTCTTTCGGAGGGACAGAATCCCCTATCCTCTTTTTTCTAGGAGGCACTGGTCACAGTATTAAACTTTAATTTTAAACAATGTTTTACAAAAATGTTGCTGATCTACCAGTGGTCTTGGAATAGTTCTGTGAAACTCCTCCAGGATCACCAGTTGAAAACTAGAGACTGCTGGCAGGCCATCCTGTGCAGAAAAGCCTAGCTGCGCTCTGGAAAGTGACTTACTGAAGATTTAACTGTCCAGTCTTCTCTGACACTCAATGTGATTTACTTTTGACCCATGAGTTTTAGCCCAGCCTGGGCTATTTCCTTTCTTGGGAAATTCTGGTAGTTCTGCCAAGGGTTAATTATGGGTTTTCTCCAAATCTTTCTTCAAGTCTTTTGTCCATCCTTCTAATCGCAGTCTGGTCTCCCCAGCTGCTTCATTGGCTGTTCAGCCTCAGATCAGTCACAGAAGGATTGTTTTCCTCTTAAAATAAACAATATAAAAAAAATCCACACCTCACATATTTCATAAATTCCTGTAATGTGATTTCATACCTGATTATGGTTTGCCCAATTTAGTTGCACTAAGTGTGAACTGAAGGCACAACCATTGCAGATGGAGAAGTAAAAGAATGATTTCCCTCAGCAAGGCTAGCCTCCTCCACTACTGAGGGGTTCCTCGCCAGTGATGCTGTTAGGGAAATTAGCGAGTAAAGTAATACATTGCAGCACAAAGTATGGATGTGCTTTCTCCCAGGATAATGCTTTTGACATCTGATCTCTTTCCCTTGGCCACTGAAGGGGTTACAGTTCTGAGTGCAGAAGTAGTGGCAAGCCAGTGATGAGTGTGGCTTTCTGAGAGCTTTTGTTACTTTGATTGCAACCGATAACAAAATATTACCTTTAGTCTGATTTGCACTGTGTAGGTGTTATTTCTCTGTGGTGACTTTGATGTGGCTGTTGCAACAGAAGAGCTCACTTTCAGTAGAGCACAGGTCTGGGGTGCCTTTGCACTCCATCAGCTCCAGTAAGTGAAGCCTTTACATTTGTGACTGTGTTTGTTGCTTAGCACTGTCCTTTGTACACGCTGTGTAAGGGGGCTGGAGATTCAGTGGTCTGTTCCTTCCGTCAATAGTGACTAAAATCAATTGGCAAAACCCCCCATTTTCACTTCCCCTCTAATAAAAGCCTAGAGGAACTCCATTAAAGCAAACACTATAGGAACATCCAGTAACAGTCCAATTGATGTGGGATTATAGCTTAGATATTGGCGTTGGCAAAAAAGCTGCCAAAGGAATCTAGTATTTTGGGTCTTCACAGTTATTTTACTTAGCAGAAATTTTACAGAAGATCTTAGGGAAATGTACCAAGCATAGCTCAGATAAGAATCATCTTATTAGTGTGGCTCTACCTTGTAAGACAGAGATCTGTTGTTCCCATTTTCAGTCTTTTGCAAAGTTCCTTGTGCTGCCAACATAGAAGGGCAAACTCATTGCAACTCATCTTTGCTCCAAATGAGGTGGGTTTTTTGATTTTTGCCCAAAGCTAAAAAATAAGGCTGTCAATATGGTAACCTTCTTGGACTGTTCCTGTCATTTCTTTGAGCTGCATTAGTAGCATAACATGCCCAGCACAGGGTCAAAGCAGAGTTAGGCCAGGAGGTAATTCAAGATGGGCCATCAGCGGGAAGGACTCCAGCAGCGCAGCCTGACTCATAACCCAGGCTGTTTTCATGCTTGGGGCCAGTCCAGCCTCAGAATGCCTACACAGTATCTACAAATCTGGTGGTCCAATTTTAGACAGAAGAAGAGCTTGAATTCTCTTCAAGTTTAAATTCGGTCTGTTTTCAGTTTATCTAAGTAAATGTTGGCCTCTTAATTCTAGCTCACTGGTCATCTGTAAATACTCAGGTGTAAATGCACGCTCTCTGAAGGACAAGGTATTGTGAATGTCTTGCTGTCTGTTTCACTTGATACCTCTCTGCAACTTTCGGTTGCGGGCTGATTAATCCATCACTGCAATTTTCTTAAAACAGAAACTTCAGTCCTCTGTTTTGTTATGGAAAAAAGCTCACAGTTTGGACCCTTTACACAAAACCTTAAAAATATTGCAGCACTCCCAGAGTAAATGCTTTGCCTATTGAAAGATAAACTTGGGTACCATGGTAAATTGCATTGTCAGGGTTGCAGAGAGACTTCATGCCATACTCTCACTCAGTGCTGATTATCATTGGAGCTTACCACAAAGCAATGCCAGCTGAGTATCAGCCTTGTTCAGTGTGGTTACCTGGCGCCTTGATCTGATGATTTGTTCAGCTCATCCTAACTGTTTATTGAAACAATTCGAATTGTGGCCTCTGAAGACTAGGGTAAACTTAGCTGAGAAAGTTGAGCCAGTTGGCTCTTCCAAATAATGGAAGCACCACTCAAGCACCACTTTTCCTTGAAAACTAAAGAATTTGGAGGTAATTATTTACAAATAATTCTTTGGCCACTTCATAGTTGTGGGTGAAGATAATTTTAAAGATTTTATAATAATCTTGGCAGCCACTGGGGAATGACTGCAGGTATATGGGCGTTTCAAAGGGTAGCATCCCAGTGCCCCACCTTTCAACATCCCAGAGAAATTTTCCTGGCCCTTGAAGCATAAAGTATATTTGTTTAACACCAGTGCCTCAACAGGTACACCAGAGTAAACTATTGTTGGAGTAGTGTGCATATTAAAAATTAAATAGAACAAACTGGATTTAAACCTGAACACAAGTTTTCCTTTAGTACATGTGCATTTATGCTAGCACTCTGCTTTGCCTGCTACATAAACCTATACAAGAGATTTCTCTGCAAAACTAAGTATTTGTTACTCAGTGTTCATAGGAGCCTGTACTCAAATTCCCCAACAGAATACAGTGACAGAACAGCTTCACAGGAGGACTAAGGTATTTAGTAATGATGTAACCAAAGTCATCTCAGTTTTCATTTGCACATTCGTCCATTCCTTTCTTACTCCTTTCAGTCATACTGGGAGTAACGGAGGAACTGAACTCAAAGCATTCAGGGATAACAGGCCTAAACACATCACTGCTGCAGTAAATGAGGATTCACAGATTCCTAAGGACCTGGAATGACTGGTCCCCAGATTCCATGTTGCCAATCTTCTTAACCATTCTTGCATTTTTTCCTAATTTCCTGCTACATCTGTGGCATAGGGCTATAGTAGCACTAGCTTCTAACTCCCATGGTTCACATCGTTACTGTATGTATGGATTCACGATCTCTGGTTGTAAGAAGCACAGGCACTTGATGTATTAAACCCTTTGGCTTATCCAACAATGAGAGGTAGAGCTGCTCACACAATTTATGGATTGCCAAGATGTGGTGTAATACTTTTGGAAGAGTTACAGAGGCTTATGGCTAGATTAGAAGGGCAGGGTGAGGGAGTGTGCTGGCTGCCACAGGCCAATGTGATCCCTAATGAATGTGCTGCATGCTGGATTTTAAGTAGTAAGACAAATCAAACTGAATTAATTCAGAAAAGTTTAAAATGACAATGACATGCCATAAAGTTTTCTAAGAAAGGCAATTCAAAGGTTAGGTTATTGTACAACTTGCCAGAAAACCCTATGTTAGTGTTCCAGTTTCCATTGCAGAGCGAATGTTGCAATGAAATATGTGCTGTGATTTTTTTTTAAGAGATCTTGCAAATTGAGATTAAGTAAAATAATAACAGTCAAATTATAACTGAAGTCAAGTGATTCTGCTGGAGCCAGTGTTTCTTAGGTAGAACCAAGCCGCTACCTCTTGGAGGGAGGAAGCAAGGGAAGACAAGTGCCTATGAGTTAGTTTTATGTTGAAACAGAAACCTCATGGTGTCCTCTTGACTTGTCAAATCAACCGATACTTTGAGTGTAATTTGCACTGAGCATGTAATAGCTGAGACTGTTGCATTAATACTTATGCAAAGTATTTCAGTTGCTGATATTCCTTGCACAAGCAGGATCCTTTTTCAGATATCTCTTCACTCCTAAGAGGTCTAAAACTGGGGATGAAATACTACTATTGTGAAAATCTTAAGTAGGAAACTAATCATTAAGACACAAAGTGCTCAGTAGGGCATGTTGCTTTACTGCCATGGGACTTTTTGTTTTCTTTTGTTTTAACATTGTTAATTGGCAAATTTAGAGCTCGTTTGAGATCTCTGTGAAGTGCTTCAACTCTCAGAGAATCCTCCTTAAAAAGTGGGTGAGAAATTACATTTCTCTGGAACCTAGCTTCTATCAGGATCTACCCATAAGACTGAAGTATTATATAGTAAGTCCTTACTGGTGTTACCCTGTTCCTACCTGCATGGCTTTGCTGGTAAGGCCATGTGGACCTGGCCAGCTTTTAGCAAAAGAAATGCACTGATGTTACCTAAAGCCCAAATCCTATGTTTCCCAGAAATAGTTTCCAATGATGCTGGACAGTCAGCTGTATTGTTCTGAAAACTCCTGCAGTAATTTCATTTTTAAAATCTGTAATTCAGGCAGCTCAAGCTATTGCCATGTTCATGACCTGATCTAATAAGCAATTGCCTTTGTGCTGTGACCCAGTAAAAATGGAGCATGTTCGGCTGTGATGGGGATTCTTTCCATTTCAGGAGGCAGCATAATGAAAGGAAGCTGGCAGATACAGCTCTCTAACCCATGCTGTGGCCTCCTTAGCCCTTTCTCTGAAATCGCTATGGTCTGGGTCCTACACATGAGAAAACTCGAGGAGGTTTGAGTCAGTGAAAGAAGCAAGGGGAAATCTGACGCCAGATGGTAACTGTCGTGTTCCTTTTGGTGATAGTGGCCTACAATAGGAAAGAGGAGAAACATGTTTTATGCAAAGGTATTGTGCTTCATGATGCTTCAGGATTCTCTGTCTACTTTACAGCCACTTTATTTTGATAAATTGTGAATTATGTTTTCTTTTTTTTTTTGCTTCCTTTGTTCTTGGCCATCTTCTTAAGTAACAATTTGGGGTAAATCAGGAATTAAAATGGTTGTGATTTATTGAAATGGAGTTTCAGAGGATGTTTCATGGAGCTTTCATGTTTTTAATTCCTTCGGAAGAAATAAATGACCCCTGCAGTGTGCAAAGTGAACAGCTTTTACTGTTAAAACTGCATGATCCATTTCTTATCTGATTGAACATAATGATCCAGGACCTGAAAAATTGGTGTGTTAGGTTTTTTTTTTTTCTTTTTCAGATGAGAAATGATTTTCAGAAGTAATCTATCCAGTGATTGTGACCTACCACAGAGCTGACTAATGCTACTACCTCAACTTCGTCCTTCATAAGATTAATCACTCTTCTTACTTCGCTGAACAGCAGCAGAAAGTGAGTTTTAATTAGTGCATCTGGAAAACAGCACTTCAAATAAGATGTATCAATACACTAAAAGGGTTCTGACATGTGCTTCTGTTACTCAGAGACTTCAAGCAGCATCAAAAGGATTCATATTTTTAAATAACAGTTGAGGGATTATTATAAACCTGGATTCCATCTGGTTACATGCTAAGGTAGAAGCATCCATGTTTCCTTTAAAAGCCAGGAGGGGGCTGTATTTAATTAATGATGGTATTGGTGTCTGAGGACATTGGGAACTGCTTGGAAAGGGGTACTGTAAGTGTGAACTAGGGAGAACTAGAAGATGGTGACACTTCTGGGAGGCAAGACCCAGGAGGGTTTGAAGGCTGGGCTGCTCCAGGACTGTCCTTGGGGTGATGGATGAGGATCTTGGCCATCGTATCTGCCTGGTAAAAGGAGCAGAGATCTGGGCTTACAGGGTCTCCAGAGGTCAGGGTTACAAAGAGAGGTGAGGTGAGAAACAACTATTTCATGTCAGGCCCTTGAAGAGGGTAAGTGAAGGCCTGCCCTCTGGAGTAGCTAGCAAGGAGATGACTGGTCTCTGCTGGGACTGGGAAAAATGAAAAGAATCTCTAGGTGAGGACTGAGCTGAGCAGACTCTCTGTACCCGGTGCAACAGGATGAAGGTGAGTAGTGGTGTTGAGAAGGAGTTTCTAGATTCAGATCTGAAACCTATGGTTTAAAAAGAGAAAAATATCCTGGTTTGTTTTTAAACCTGCTTCTTATTTTTCCTCATTTTTAAATGGACTTTCATAATATGTCTAATATAAACAAATACAGGGAGAGGTATAACCTGAAATGTTCTGTTATATTGTATTCTTTACCTGTTCTTCAGTTGTGTGTTTACAACTATGACCAGTCTAATACATATTAATACTACTCAAAGTCTGATGGAGATCTAATTTTCTCAAAATCACAGCCCAGCACTGGGCAGATGCATTAGAATCCAGAGCTCTGTAATGATAGCCACGCTCTCCAGACACTGGAATTGCTGCTTAGAGTTCTTAGTAATATAATCCTATTTTTTCCTTCAATAACTTCCTTTTCCCACTGATATTTTTTGCCCATGAATAGAGCAGAAACCTTACCCATGAGGCATCAGTCCTCTTTCAAGGATCTCTCACTTAAAATTGTCCCCTGTAAATTAGGTGCTTCTCCCCATAGGTCTGTTTCAGTGCCTTCTCCACAGATAGTTTTTCTTTCAACTTATGTACAGTAGAGGAAAAACTTGATTCGGTGATTTGTAATACAGTTTCCTCAAGGGAATACATTATTATACATTGGGCTCTTCAAAGAATGTACTCAATTGCATAATACAGATTTTTATTAGTTATATTTTACCATTAAAGTGCTGATTCTACTTTACTCTTGTAACAAAGTAAAATATACCTGTAAGTGGTAACTGAAGTCAACTTGGTGAGTGTCTAAATTATTTCTGTTGAGTACCTCCTGCTGAGAAAATGAATTACTATGCATCCCTTATACACTCCAGTACAATCTCTGGCTTTCATCTGTAATTATTTCACAATTAATTCTTTAGACTTTTTGATAACCATGTAGTGAAAGATGAAAATGTGAACAGTTGAAGAAAGAAGTATTATTTCCAGTTGTGAATCTGGGAATGAACTGCAAAAGTAGAGAGTAGCCTCATGGTGATGAAGAGGATATTATCCCTATTTTACAGCTAGAAATACTGGCATATGAGATGATTAAGTGATTTGCCCAAGGTCACCCATAAAAGATGGGGAAAAAAACACAAAAAATAAAATCTTCAACGTCTGATTCTAGCTTTGCATTGTTGCAGGACTGTCCTTTCTCCTCTTTGTAAGAATTGGTTTTATCAAAGTGCTTACTTCTTGCTACATCAAATCACAGTTTGCGGCACAAGTTATCTGTCAGTATTAACCTTGGCTTTACAAAGTGTCAAACTTAGGAGACTTATTAATATACAGTTGCATGGAGTTAGCCGCAAATACTAAACTGGAAAAACATCAACAAAATCCAGAAACTTTTGGTACAGACCTAATGTACTTTTAACTCTCTCAGTTATGTATCCTGAGGGGTTGTGTAAATGTCTATGCATGTGATTAACTTCAGGCATATGAAAAAATTTGTTAAAAATCAATTATACCAGTCCAAAGTGCACATTTGAGCATGGATAGTACATTTTAAAGTACTAGGGCTTTTGAAGGAAGGGCTTTTACATTAGGTGTTTGGTCACTTTCTGTGTGAACCTTCAGGCATGGCACTTTGTGGCAGGGTACAGGTGTTCTGTTCTATCTTTCTAGTCAATGGAAAATATACGGTAATTGTAACTATGCCTCTAAGTGTCCCACAGCCTATTCAGGAAATGTCTTTCATGAAACTTTACATTGGAGCACTTGTGCTATCCAATCATGTAGTGTCAGATTTTTGTGGCTGTCTCTGAACTGTCTTGTACATGTGTGGTAGTTACAGTGAACGCTGAATAGTGAGGAAAATGAATAATGGCTTTGTATTTACTTTGTGGTTAAGGCATGCTTTGTGCAAGTTCCCTTGAGCAACTTTTTTTTTTTTTTAACATATATGTCATAGTAACATTCTTAGTGGCTGAACCTAATTATTCCTAACAAAATAAAATGCTGAAGCTCTGTGGTGTTACTGAGAACAGGTTCTTCTTTGCGGGGAGGAAGAAACAGATGTAAACTATTATAATGTAACATGCATTGTAACTGCACTATCATAATGTTTCCCATTACTAATGTAGGAGGTAACTATCTCCAGAATAAACTGTAATATAAGAAAATCACATACAACTCCATAAATGTAAGCACCAGACAGCAATGGACTAAGAGGCACACCATGAGCTTTTTTTCAGGTCATGCCTGCGTTAGATTGCTTGCTGAGACATTTTAACCTGAGCTGCAGCTCTCTCTGCTCTACAGCATATCTGAGGGTTGACTTAAGCTTGATAAAGTTAAAAAGCATTTCCACTAATTCTGCTTATTCTTCAAGTCACAGATAGCATCAGAAGGCCTAATTAGGCTTTTTTTTTTTTTTTTTTTTTGATGTGAATTTCTGTGCTTCATGACTGTGTGTGTATTCTAGTAGCTCAAATGAAAGTGGATATTAAAAATGTTCTCCAACATAACATCTCGTTGGCAAGGGTTGGTTACAACCTCACTGAAAGCAGTCAGAAATGTTTTTGGTACTGACTCTCAATACTGCTGTTTGTGTAAGCTTAAAAATTAAGGAGTGAGAAAAAGGTTGCTGTCAAGAGGGATAAAACCATTTCCATTTTTCCCAGCCACTGGTCCTACTGTTTACCCCCAGTTTCAGGTGAATCGTAAGAGTCAATGTCATGGCCAGAAAGTGTTTATAGGCAGTATGCCAACCAACTACCGTGAGACAAGTGATGTGGTCATGAGATCCTGACAACTCTGTAACCAGTGAGGTGATATCAGTGTTTGGAAAATGTACCAGCATTTTCCTCTGCTGACGTGACTCTTCCAGCATTTGCTTTGCTCTGTGAGCCAGGTACATAGAATTCCCGTGCTGTCTCTCCAGCAGAAACCAGCTGCTGGCAGGACTGCTGTAACCAAGCTAATGAAGGAGTACTTTTCTCAAAAGAAGAAAAGAGCTTTTTTTTTCTTTTATTTTCCTAGTGTTTGCACTTTATATTAGACTAATAAGGCTAGATTTGCTCTTGAAAAACTGCTGGCTTTATTAGGCTTACACTGCGCTGATCATCTACTCAGTCTACTGTCCTGATAAGGGATGTGTGAAGTTCGCAGTTGTCAGGATTTATAAGTTGTCCTATTTACAAGTTTGAAAATGAGCATTTAGGCTGCAAATTTGATGGGGCAATGAAGATACAGTAACCTTCCTTTTTGTTCTATATAAAATGCTTAGTGCATGGGACTGTAGCCCATGTCTAAGGTTGCTAGGCATGACACTACTCATCAGTTATTTCTCTGTTATAAGATTGCTTTTATATAAACCTATTTATAACGTGGGTCTTTTCACATTCCTATGACATTAACAACTGCAAAGCTACAAGCACAAGTGTTTAAACTGAGATACCTGTTGCTCAACAACTGAAATACCATAGACTGATACTAATGTTGCTTTGCAGATAAAGACCCTCTCTCTTTAGAGTCCTGTGGAAATAGTTGTTTCAGAAGCAGAGACATGCAGCTGCCCTGCCAGAGTTACTGAGATGCTAATATCTTTCCTTGAGGGATCAGAGAAGGATGAGGATTACACTGCAGCACTTCCTGCAATGGCCTGAGTAATACCTGGCACCAGTCAGACTGAGAGAAACAGGGGCACATACAATTTTTTCACATTATGCCTTAAGAGGTGTAGAGACCGCCGAAAAGCACTGGATGTGCCTTTATTATTTTTTTTCTGAATGTCAAACTTTTTTTACATAGGATTTTTTTTACATAGGACTTCAAACAAACAAACAAACAAACAAAAACACTCTTTGCCAGCAGAGTGGACAGAGAGCTTTTCTTTCTGTTGGTCACAATAACTCTAGTAAAACTCTGTTTACACCTCTGTTCTGCAGGCTCTTTGATAGCAGTCTGTATCTGTCTTGCGCGAGAATGTGTGCAAATTTACTCGTTCTCATGTGATGTCACTTTCTAGCCTAGTGCTGGATATAAAATTGTTTCCCAAAAGTATGGAAGATGAGGCTGTAACCTGCAAACCACAGGAACTAAGATCTCTTGGAAAGACAGGCAGCTTGCAGCTGCCTTCTTAGGCAGTACTTCAGTCCTAACTTCCAACAGGCTTCTGTTACATGGGATCATGATACCTTCGTTGTAGGACCACCAGTAGAGCGCTCAGCAGTTTTGCAGAATTGCTTGGAGGATTCGACTAAACATTTTCACTTCTGATCCAAGTTTGAATCTGAGCTGGAGCCCATGGAGGTAAAAAGCATGTCTGTGAACTCACAACAGTGCTTGCTGTTGCCTTTGCCAGCAGGCTGCTCTGTCAACAGCTGCTGCAGCACAAAAGGCCAAAGGGAAGTGCCTCAGTTTTACCAAGTCCTTTCACACCTCCAAGTCACTGGAACATACCTAGTGCATGGTAAACTGCAGGCAGTCTCGCCAGTGCAGAACAGGCTGTACAGTTGACTTTAACTGCAACATGAATCATCTCAGTCCTAAATTATTTTAATCCAATCAGTCATATCTCTGTTAAAGGGTGTAAAGAGACAGCAAATTGGAAAGAATGGCTGCCAAATAGAGGATACAGGACACAAATAAAGCTGCTAAGATGAGATGGAATATGAACTAATAATGATTTATTCCAAATGCCACTGGGGTTACTATGCGGATGACTTGGAGACAGATTCAGGTGAAATGAGTTTTGAAGGCTTTCCCCAGAATGATTTTTCTCATCTCGGTAGAGGTGAAGCAAAGTCAGAGCTGTTAGTTACATAGGGAGTACACACAAGAGTTTTGAAGTGCTCCCAAACAAATTCTCCCTAATTAATATATGCCTTTCAAGCCTCTTGTAAGTAGACAAGCACTAGCAGCTGCAGTTCTTTTTATAGATACAAACTAACCTCTAGTACATGTTGGAGCTGAAGGATAGACAGAACAACATGCTGCAGATTGGTGGGGATTTTCTAGCCGTGGACATATTCTTTTTTATACCCTCTAAAAGTGGAAAAGAATACAGAAGAGTGTATAGTCTTCAAGAATACTTCTTGGGAGTGAAATCATATCAGGAGTGAAGGGTCTAGCTCTTAATGACATACTATTCACAAACGCATCTTACTAACACGAGAAACAGCATGTGTGACCTATTTTCTTGATAGGTTCCACCTTTTGCAACCCATATAAAACAGGCAGCATTTGCTAGCATTTCTTCTCTATTTTCACATGGCCTTCATGACAAAGGATGGGCAGAATTACATGCTTCATGTTTTCATATAATTTTAAAAGCTAGGAGAGTAAGTCATAACAAAATTCTTTAGGCTTGATGAATATCTTTGAATTTACTTCCTGTTTGAAGGTGATATGTTTCCCCCCTTCTTTCTCTTTGTTGATAGCTGTATATATTATCAGTTTAATATTGTTTTCTGCCTGGAGACAATAGCCGGTAGTGGGAGGTGGAGGGAGGAACTGTACTACTTCTTTTCCACTTCTAATGCCTATGATTTTGTTTCCATAAAAACAGCCTAGATTTTGAACACTTTGTTTCTTTTGGTGGTTTTTTATCTGTCTGAACTGGCCAGTTATTTATGATCTGATATTTGGCTGCTTCAGAAGTCATTATCACCTCAATTTCTAATTTTAATAACTATTCTCTTAGTAAACCTCAATTCAAGTAAGTTTCCAAAAATTTGCTTCAAATCAGTGCCCTGCATCTTCTGGAACCCACTGAAGTTATTTTCATTTCAAAGGAATAAATAAACTTGTTAAATTTTAGGGTCTTATGGCTTTCTCTGATGTGACATTAAGGAAGAACTGATTTACTTAGGATAAAATGGCTTGGGCGGTTCCCACCATTCATTCAACCAAAGGCAGAACTACTGGGGCTCCCTTGTGAATAAGTGTTTCGATAGCTCTTTGTGCCATGTGCTTTTAGGTTTAGAAGGTATGTATTCCCCCTGTGGGCTGACTATACCTCATCATTCTTGTGATACATATCTCTATAGATCACAAAATAATTCTGTCCATTTATACTAATGCTCTAGAAGGAGCACCAGGGAAAAGCAGAAAATTACTATTATTTTATAGCACTGTTTTCCTTTCCTTTCTGGGGAAATAAGTACAATCTCATGGATTTAGTCACTGTGGAGAAATCCTTGGCTAGAAGGATGCTTCTGTTTAGAGAAGGCAAAAATTGAAGTGCTAAATTGGGGATGCTGCAGATTCTACACACCTGTAGAACAATGTTTTTTTGGAGAACTACACCTGCTCCTCCCAAGGCTTAGTTTGGAAAAGCACATCTAAAGATAAAAAAAGATAAAAGATAAAAACTCTGCATTCTTCTCATGAAACATACTTCAGGGAAGTTGGAGGGGGCTTCCAGAAACCTTCCTATAACTCTGGAACGTTGGCTAATTGTGGGTTAAGTTGGTCTTTTAAGTGACTGTTGGATAAAGAAGCTCAGTATGGAAAGAAGCGTAGACTCGTTGTCAGATTCCTTTCTCTTCCCCCAGTATCTCAGAAATTAAAATAAACATCTGAGACTTCAAATTACTGCTCAAGTGCATTACCTTTCGATCGCATTGTACAAGAAAATGAAGGAAAATGTGTTATTAATGAGAGAAGGGAGCACTGACTGTGTGATTAAGTTTTCATTTGCTTGACAAACTTCACTAACGAAGAAACCATCTCCAGAAAGTAAAGTAAGTTTTTCCCCAAATAGCTTTGAAGTTAAACCACAGTAAGTGAACAAAGGCCAGTTTTACATCTCATACTGTCCTTTCCTCTCAAATTAATCATAGTAGGCTTATAGGTAGGATCCATGATGTGGTAGAGTATACCTAAGAGTAAAATCCAAGTGAAAGAAATAACTTTATGAGCTGCATAAAGAAGAAATAATAAAATTGCAATGTGATTCAGATGAAGAAGTGAACCACTGGAGACAGTTCTGATGCTGAACAGGTTACTCCCCTTGATTTTATCCATGCTTGTCTTGTGTTGGGTGTTTGTAGGAGTGTTTCAGAACAATGTAGGAAGGTCTTCTGGATTCAGCTGGTCCATGGTTCTTGCAGAGGTAGTAGCTAAGGTAATATTCTGTCTTGCACCACTCAGCTACTGGAGTTATTGTTCTGCCTGTGGCTTTTGATCTTAGGGCTTAGGAAACCAGAGCTGTATCCAGAAGGAAGCTCTACACCTTGCGCGTTGCTGTATGTTACTATAATGCTGGGTATCTGGGCTGCAGATGGTCTATGGCGAGGCTCTCCTTTTCTTGGTCCAATACTGTTCAGGCACTCACCTCTCTAAAAGATGCAAGGATTTAAAAGAAATGGAAAACAAATAGCTACATGGAGATCAGATGGCATCATCTATGAAAATATGGCACATATTCAGATCAGCACTTTGCCAATCCCTACTACCATCTCAGTGCCAAACTGAAAGGATGGAGAAAGAAGTAGATCTGAACACTTTTTGCAATGCCTCATGAGGATCTCATGAGGAGGAAAAAAAAAAAAAGTTAAATAAGATAATATAATGAAGCACAGACTTTGCATTTGATACTTAACAATCTGGTTTACTTTGATGAAACACCAGGCTAATGGCAGCACATTCAACTGTGGAAAAAAGTTCTGACAATGTGCTCCGGTGGTCTGTGAATTCAGTGATGTAAGGAGTCCCTCCATAAAGAAACCTAGATAGATGACAAGGCACCAGTTTAGGTTCACTGGGGCAAGAAATGATGTAGAACTCAGGAAAACCAGCATGGATATTTTGAAGGGTAAAGCCAATTGGAGAATAGAAAAGAGGATTCCTGAAAACAGGAATTGAGGGAAAGATTAATTTATATTCAGTAGTAGTGCTTAGCTTTCAGTAGCACAGGACCAAAAAATGAGTGTTAGGACCAGGCTAGCATTAGCTTATTATCTTATAAGAATTACTACTAACAATAAATGGTTAAAATGTTTATATTACATTCTGATTATTACTGCAAAGGTAAAACTGGCTTTTCTTCACCTATCAACTCTCTTCCTCTTATTTCCCTGTCTGTCAAGAATTAAGGCAAGTTGATTCACTTGTGATGTATATATATATGTATGTACATGTATATCAGTATGCCATGGCTTTACACAGAAGCTTTACATGCTACATGGAAGAAGAGAGAGACAGTAGGACAAGAGCTTACTGAAGAAATGGTATGGCACATTTCAAAAACTTACCTGTATTTCCTCCATGTTGCGTTTTTGTGCTGTTTTGCACTAACCAAAACAGAGAACATTAAATAGTTACCAGTGTGACTTTGCACAGTGGTACTTGCCACAGATTACAGCTGTCTCAAAGGGATGGCTATCTGAAAGGCTATCTCAGCTTGCTTTGTATATTATTCAAAAAAGGTATCCTAAAATAATGCTTCCACACTCCACTAAAGAAATCACAGACATCATCAGGAAACCTACTGAATTAAAAAAAACAAACAACAACACCTCAAATTCTTTTTAAGTTGGTCTTCAGGAGAACGCTGTAGTTCATGTGTTCTATATCAATCTCTGCTTAGTTTCAGCAGTGATCTATTCTCTGTGGTCTTATTTTCTGTATTCTGGTGGGAGTTTTGTGTGATTTTTACATGTCAATGAGTAACTTAATTTGCTCAGAGATTGGTAGTGTCAATAGTTTTTGTTCTCTCCCTTAGTTAGACCCATGCCAAATATTTAAATAACAATTCTTACAGTAGGTGTAGTGGAATACTCTGCAACATTCAATTCCACCATTGGTATGTCATCAGCATCTACAGCTGCCTGAAAAATTAACACAGACAAGAAAGACATAAATGATGTATAGGTATGTCACCATATCCTACAAATGTGAAATATAGAGGGTGGGGAAAAGAAAGGGAACAGAAGAGGAATGTAGTAATATACTACACGTAACCTTGTACTACCAAATATAGGAATGTCCTGAATATAGTCTTGTTTTTTACCTCTCACTGTGTGTTCATTTCATAGCAAATGGTGAGACAACAGAAAGATGGATCGAGTAATTTGGGAAATACAAGGAAATAAAAATATTACTGAATATACAATTAAAAGCAAACACAAGACAACATGCCGTTCAGATGCTAAGTTCAGTAGTTCAATATAGCAGCTCCTTTGCTTGTCAGAAATGCAACAAGGAAGCTGAATAATGAACCAGGGAAATAAAAATCTGATGACCTTTTACAGCCTCAAAGACATTACTTACTGTGTTAACTCATAGGTTAGTCCCATCTTCTAGGCAGGAACCTTCATGATTAATTACGATAAAATGTGCAGATTTGTTAGCCTACTATTTGTCTGAGGATGTAGATAGTATATATTCTGTTACCTTCTCAAAAATCCCAGAGTGATGGCTTTGAAGTTTAGGTTTGGTTCTTAGGTTACTAGTTTCGGTAGTGTCTTTGCCCGTTCCATAGGAGACCTGTCTGATAGCAGGACTGAAGATCATACTGGTGATATCCGTTTCCATATCAGTATAGCCCTAAAATGAATACAGCAAAAACAATCACTTTAGCTTTCTTAGACTTCTGGCCAGATAGTATCATAAGAATCAGTTTCGCCTAAACAGAAACTGTAAGAGAGACAGACTGTGCATAAATATTATTTTTACAGAGACGATGCCACATGTGATTTCATAAAATGTTTTGCTTAAAAAGAGATACAAACAAAATCACCAAGTCTATTAAACCAAGTTTGGCTTTTTCTTCCTCTACAGAATCCACTGCAAAACTTTAAAAAAAAAAGAAAAGAAAAAAAAAAAAAAGCATTCAGTTATAGACTGGTGTTGAAACTTTTCTAATATACCTGATCAGTCACTTTAGAAACACTTTGTTCCATGAAGTAGTTCTAATTTATAAACTGTGTTTCAGTTAATGGGAGAACATACAGGGGGAAAAAAAACAAACAAAAACCAAAACTCAAGAATTTCTTAGGAGTCAAACATTCTTCTCTGAACTACCTTCTTTTCCTCACTCTGTCCGCCTTTTCACTACGTTTTAATTGAACTAAGTTAAAAGAACATAGTGTTTAAAGAAATTGAAATGTCACTGTTAAAAACAACTGTCAGAATGTAGAGCTTGACTGCTTAGATACAATGATTACCTTGACTGTGAAAAATAATCACAGAGAAAATAATGGCCTTTTCATATATTTCAGAATTGTATTTAAAACAATTACAGAGTTATTAATGTAACTTTGGGTAGCAAGAGAGAACTTGGGATGCCAAATATTCGCCTTGTTTCCAGCTGCTGTGCAAGACATCTGGCTTCGCTTACACTGGCAGCAGCAAGGTGTTGAGGTCATCTGTGAAAACAATTCTTCAATGCATTTATTGTTTTTTATCTATGTCTGATGATTAATGTTTCCAAATACCTCCCACTTCACCTTCAGAAAGCATTACCTGTATCCTTAAAACTTTTTTTTCGCTAGACAATTGTTTAGTGACAAGAAGTTTGGGGTCTTGTGTGTCCGGACTCCAAATTTGTGGTCAGATAAGTACCCTCCTAGAAGGATGGTCAGGCTTTCAAGGGTGCTCTGACTCTTGAGCTTCCTTTACTTTCTAAAATTCCTCTTGTTCCATCTTTCCACCCTTCCTTCAGTGTCACAAATGGGAAGGAATCAAAGAGCTACATTTTACTCTTACATGTCAGCTTACTGTCTTTAGTTTCACTTTGACCCTTGACTTTTTCTGGAGCACTTGTAATAGGTACCATAATGCCTATATGCTTAATGCTTTATAAAAAACCTAGGGCAGCTACCATTTTGAAGGACTATGAAGATTAATTACTCTGCAATTAGCAGTGTGTGTATGGGAAGCATCTTCCTTACTGATTCACTTTCAGAGACAGAAGATAGTCGCCTTCTTTCTTTCTGCAGCCCACTTGTCTCAGAAGACTGGCTGGTTACAGTGGCTCGTCTGGAGGAGGGATAGCTGCTGAAAGATCGTGAGTCTTTTGGAGAAACTCTCAGCAGGGATCCAAGGCAGGGAACATATGTTGCAATGGCTGCTCTAATGGATGAGAGGTAGAACCAGTCAGATTTTTTCTGTTAGCACAAAAATTCAGTCATCATAAACAATGCATTTATTCAGAGAGATGGACTTATGCCGCATGGACTGGAAAATTACTGGGCACAATAAAGAGTTTTCCAGATATCCAGTGTCTCATAAACAATCACCCTGCAAGATCACTTATTCACAGTGTTCTGTGGAATTCAAATTTATTGCTTGGCAGGGACAAGGGCATTAAAGTACAATTCTTTGAACCGAAGGGAGCTATTAAAATGATGTTTTATCTGCTTTCAGCTTAATCAGGGCAAAAATAAAATTCTGTCCCTTTAAATTGAGCCTTGCAGAAGTACCACATAATGAATTATTTTAATCTTCTCCTAAGCAGCTATTCTAGCTTCCTCTTGCACATCTGTCTGCCTGGTATCTGTAGAGTAGTACAAAATGTGTAGTTATATTACAGTATTCTTTTTCTCATATGCAGCAAATCTTTTTGCAGGAAAATCTTTTGTACAGCTTTTTCTCCCTCCCAGTCAATCTTTCCACCTAGAAGTCTGTGTCTGCCTCTTCTCCATCCACTTCCCTCATTGGTCTGTGTAAAGGGTGAAACAAAAGAGTACGTATGGCTTTACTGCCATCCATCAGATCCCACAGGCTTTATCTGAACTCAATGTGGTAATGACCCTAGATGTTACAAGCTAGAGGAAATACTATCTGAAATATGGAAGCTTGAAGAAAGGTGGGGAAGACACACAAAATAGTGAGGGACTGGCTTGACTTACTAAATTGCATCTCTCCCTGGCCTGGTTAGTTTAACAAACTGCTATTTGTAACACTGACAGATGTCCGGCTCTCTCATGAAGATAGTTAACAAAAATTTACAACGATTTTCTCTGAGCTAGGAAAGTCTCTATCTTTTATCATGTGATCTGTAAGTACAGATCAGCATTCCATAAACATCTCTAGATCCCATCTGCACAGTAAATTGTTCCAAGTACAGATTCCACTGACATTTATATGGCATTGAGAAGTTTTCTTGGGGAGAGGAAGGCAGTCTTGCAGAGGTAGACTGAACAGGTGAAGCAGAATTCAAATACTAGTCCCTTAAGTGACAAAGTTACTGTCTGATATTTTCTGCTATATATTAAACATAGCTTACAAAGTGAACTTACCTGTATTTGGGGTGAGTGATGGCATAAATGATAGGGTTATGGATGGCAGAAGCTTTGGCAATCACAGCTGGTATTGAATTCATGAAGGGTGTTAGAACATGGGAATACCTAGAGTAATGCAAATGGATTATATATTTAGTATTGAGCTCCATATAGTTATATATATATATATATATGCAGTTACACACTGATGAAAACCCCTAATCACTGCTCCTCCAAACAGTGAGAGAGCAAAATTTTACATCTTTTTCCTGCAAGGATCAGCACCAGCCTAATTGCATGTCAGAAAGGCGACCTTCTTGGTGCTTCTCTTGCAGCACTTCAGTTTTATGACTCAGAGGTAACCCCTGTATTGCTTACCCTAGGGACAAAGTCTTCCTGCAGTGAGTGAATGTGTGTTCATCAGAGTATCTATCTGTTCAAAACTCAGCAGATGTACTTGCTAAATTAGGATAACCTAATGGGTGTGCAGAATGAGGCATTATAAGGAAGGATAATTAATAAATCATTTTTCCTTTTCAAACTTTGCTTTTTGCCTGATTTGATCTAAAATAGAGGAGGGGAATGTGTCTTATGGTGTCATACGTTTGGCTTATGTTACTGTGGCCACACATGTATACAGGTTATGAGCCTCTAAAGTATACAGAAATTATGACTGATGTCCATCTGCCATGCTCCTGTCAGGCAATTCATTTGAAGATAGCCTGAAGTAGCCCACAGAGTCTGGGTCAGAAGAAAGTCAATAGAACAGCTCAGACCAAAATAACAATAACATTTCACAGGTGGTTTCTAGCAGGCAGTTTCTCCGTGGACCTGCTTAGGGGCTATGAAGACCTCTTCCTGCACTGGTAGAAAGTGCTCTAAGTGAAATGGCCCATTAAGTCAGTCTTTCCTTCCATGAATATCATTCTTTCTTTGTCACAGCTCTTCTTC
Source organism: Aythya ferina (assembly GCF_964211825.1). Classification (NCBI taxonomy): domain Eukaryota; kingdom Metazoa; phylum Chordata; class Aves; order Anseriformes; family Anatidae; genus Aythya; species Aythya ferina. The sequence goes on along the minus strand of NC_140302.1, from coordinate 9,397,001 downwards.
CTGAGAAGGCAGTCTAAGTTCTGCCTTTCACTTAGCCTTGCATTCCCACTTGTATTCCTGAAATGCTCAGATTATCCTGTCTCAGAAGGTCTCTCATATGAGTGCTGCAAACAAACAATGAAGAGGATTGCAGAAGTAGGTGGCAGCTCATCATCCTGGTAAAGACATTTTTCATCGTATTATGGCTATGTTTACGCTCTGTGATGAGGAAATGGTTTGCCAGTGGTAATACAGGAACCATTTTGTCAGCTGCCCAAATGGTGAGATGCCATTTCACCACTAATTTATAGTTTTTCTCTGATAAGAATTGTCCAAGAAACATGTTCTTCCTAATACAATAATTAACATGGCTGATCCCAATCATTCTTTCAAAGCATTGGTTAGAGGAGTAATTCTTCACAGGATCTGGAGACCACAAAACAGTATGACCTTTATGGAATGGAGTTTTAGACCCTGAGATGAGAGGCATGGTGCTTTGGTGAGACTGGCAGAGCGTTCAGCTGACAGAAACAAATAACAACGAAAGATTTTGTTTAACCACTTGCAGAAAGTACAACTTTAATGTAACCCGGAGATCAACAGTATTAGTGATCATGACTGTGTTCTAGCTCAATAGTCCCCTTCCACAGGGGGAATCTTATAAAGGATTTTTTTGAAGGAGTTAAGATTCTTCTTTCTTTTTTGGGGTATGTTGTTGCTCTGTCAGATATTGCTCTGTCTTTAGTCCAGGACAGTAGCCACAGACTTCCATATTTTGGCACGCAGTGATTTTTGTCTAAGTCCATTGTAATAAAAGGCAACAGAAGGCCTCCAGGCTTGGTCTGTTAATCTCTGAAAAATCCCGGAAGTATTGCCCCAAAAGCATAGTTCAGAAATAGAAGAAAAAAGCTGAGTGAAGATGTGTTGCTCACCAGCTGTCTTTATGAGCAAAATTTGCAAATGCTCATTTGTCAGATACTGCACAGTTATAAAATTGGCCATTTGTTCAGATTTTAGTATGAGACGTGGGGCAAAAGTCAAGCTCAGGAGGTACTTGATCATCCTAAAGTAGATGCTGAATCTTACAGAACAGCCTGACAGTTCTATATGGCTAAAATGCTTAGTTTAAAGCATTTTTATTATTTTTTTTTTAATGTGTCTGAGAGCAAGTAGTGCTGCAAGGTAGCTGTGATGCATTTCTGTGTCTTCTTTCTTCTCATCCATCTCTAGTGGTCTCACATCCCCAGTGATCCCCAGCAATACCAGACAACAATGCTGTGTACAAATTCTGCATTAATAGTATCACACTTCTGTTGAAAGTACTGTATAAAACACTGGTAATTAGATGAACATGCTTATGTGATTTATATTTACTCTATTTTATATCGAGCACCAGAAAGCTCCCCAAAGGAAGTATGTACTTGTCTGAGTTTGCTTATGCATATAAGGAATTTCAGCAGTTTGATGTAACACAAGCAAATGAATGGACTTTTGTAAATAGAAGAAGTGGAGAAAGAATCTCCATTGGGTGAATCTTTTTGCCTCCCCTAGTTAGCATTTTGGTGCTAAATAAAATTAACATAGTTCAGATGTGCAAGCATAGAGAATCTACATGCAGAAATCACTGGCAGTTTCTTATTTTGCTAGTTTCTTAGTTTTTGCAGTTTCTTATTTTGCCTTCCTATTCCTGTTTTATTTTTTTTTCTTCTTGAAAAGTTGAACTAAGAAAAAATCACAGTCACTGTGTGTCTCATTTGTTAAATGTCACTCCTGAATATGTTGTTTTAATGCACTTCAGGCATTAGACTTGACAGGTATCTTTGACTTTCATCTGTCTTTCACAGTTTCACAATTTCTGCTTTCACTGAATATTTCTTTGCTGATAAATTCATAGTTACCCAGCAAAAGCTACCAGAGCAACAACAGAGTATGGTGACCAGGAAATGACATAAAGCAAGATGACAATCAGTGCAATCTTGGCCAGCTTCCACTCATTTTTCATCCTCTGGTACTGTTTCTGGAACTCTTTATTTCCATGTTTGCATCCAAATGTCTGTATAGACCTAGGGGAAAATAAACATAAAACAGAAAAAAACAGAAATAGGGAATTAAACAAACTACTTCATAAAATGTGGCAACAATTACTCTTACACTATTTTATAATATAAGTCTTGTACTTTTATTGTATATTTCTATATGTATGTGACCAGTCCCTTGCAATTCAATGTACTTCTGTTGGACTAATCAATGGCAAAAATCTGTGGGAAAAAAAAAAAAGTCTTGTACCAGAAGAATTTCCACACATAGCATTGTCCAATTAACTTAATACCCAATTTATTAAATATAGTTAGAGAAATCTTTGCTTCTGTAAGTCAGAGTATGTTACCATACCGTCACTCTGCCCTTTCTGGCTATGCGACTAGATGTGCTGATATCTACAGGACAGATAGCTGCAGATTATCAATGTAGTGGCAGACCCTGGCCTTTATTTTTGCAGTAGGTTTTGTTTCAGAGACCTGTAATTAATTTTTATCTCTTTTTCACTCTTTGTCAAACATGGAATTTGCAGTTTAATTCCATTTTTCTGTGGAATAGTTTTTATACTCAGTTATTAGGCGTCTCTGATGTCCCTTTAGTATTTTGTTGTTGTTGTTTGAGTTGGTTAATCTCTGTTAGAGTTCGTTAATTTCTATAGTCCTTTCTCATCTTTCTGATTTCTGAGGCTGCTACTCATACCCTTTTCTGTATCGTTAGCAAGAATCCTTAACAGCTCTGGTGTAAATTCAGAACCCTGAATGGCCCTTCTAAGAACCATATTTCTTACCATGTTGACAGAACTCTTGTTTCCTGTCTCAGTCACACATATGAACAAAAAAAAAAAAAATTTTCTTTTGTTAATCTTTGTTTTAAGAAAATAAGCAGTCATTTTAAACAAATAAATAAAAACTTAAGACTGTTGGCTACTTACTTGTTTGCCTTCTTGATAGCCTCAAATATAAAGACATAGCTGTATATGATAGCAATTAAAGGAATGAAAAAGACAAAGCAGAAAAGCAGCATTGTGTAGGCGCGGACTGATGGCGTGAAAGTCATGTAGTCCCAAGAGCAGGAAGTCAGCAGACCTTCAGGAACATATGCACCTAGAAAGAATGGCAGGAGAAGGCATGAACCATGAAGTGATTCTTGTTGAGCATTCTGAATGCAAAAGTTAGAGAAAGATACTCAGAATAACATGGGATTTAGACCTGTTCTCTTGTAGGGGAGAGTTTAAAAAGATACACGATTCTTTGTTTAAACTAACTCTTTTATTTTCATTTATTCTGTTGCCCTATTGTTTTTAAGTTTAGCAGTCTAAGGCTTCCGTAGATCTGAAAACTGAACCATTTCATTTCCATTCTTTGTTATAATTTAAAGCTGAACCCAGTCCAAGGGCATTTCTCCAAATACTTCAGTTGGTCTTGGATCAGACCCATGCTGTTTTCAGATATGCCCAATTCCACTCAAATTGCTTTCTTCCTAAAGAAGAAAGAAGGAGTGAAATTAAACTGAAAATGAAGCTATAGCTACTACTTCTTTAAACTTCTGCATATTAGAGAAATTTACTGTGCAAAGGAGAGTGATTTAGTGTGCAGGTCAAATGAATTTTGTCATGAAATAAAGGTGAATACATGGTTAAAAAATGTCATGCATGCATAATATTCTGCCTGAAATAAAACATAATCTTCTTAGAGCAACTATGTCAAACAGATAAAGACATTGTCAGCAGCAACTTATTTTTCCTTTGTATTTTAATTTTCACTGTTTTCAGTGGTATTTTCTGTTGAACTTTCGAAAATACTGCACCAGATGTGCTCAGATGCATCCAGTGAGAGTTAGTACTGTGGATACTATTAGAATCTAATTATAAGATAACAACACCCTTCAAGTAATTATGCTGTCTTCTCCCATTAAGATTCCAGAATCTAAGACTGTATTGTCATTTTGTTCTTCTAATACTGCCTCAATTCAACTGAAGGATGCTTCTCCCAGTATTGAGGTTTGCCTGCTTAAACATGCCTCATGTTTAAGGGGGACCAGACGGACAATAACAAAAATCTACTAAAACTCAACTCAGTAACTGAGCTTGTTGCAGCATCCTTTGGGAAGAAAAAACATCGCTATATTCTTACCTCAGCTGAGCTGACACATTCTATTCTGGAATTAGGGAACACAATAATGGGCTGGAGTTTTTGAATGATGAGTTCATTCTGACTTACTGACTGAAACTGGTGACTCATAGGAAACAAATAAATGGTGCCGAGATGGATCTGATGAGGAAGAATAACAGAAACTGTCTTTGTTACAAGTGGCAATGATCAAGATACTGTATACGTGTTCCAATTTGCATGCATAAAATTAACATTTACAAAAGCAAATTGGTTAATTATTACTAAATGCCACCCCTACCGGAAGCTTTAATGAAGATACCATTGGCTGAGTGGGCAATGTGACCGACACCTAGTGCTGTTTGCTCATCTATAATATAGTCAAGACTTTTTCATGATGTACTTGCACAAAATATTCAGACTGTATTCCTCTTTTATATGAAGAAAGAAATTCAGTTTGCCACCACTCTCTTACACAGCACCTCTGGGAAGGAAAAAAGCCATCTGGAAAAATACAAATGTATCTATTTCACTTTTATATAGTTCAGTTTAACTCAACAAAAGTAGATAGAGGATAATAGACAAGCACACCATTCATAATTTTGACCTTTATTTTATCTCCTACTCTTTTTACAATAAATAATGAGCTCAAGGAGAAGTGCCAGTGTCATGTAATTTGTTCATATGCACTGGGTGTTTTTTCTTCTGATTGAGATCTTCAGTTTCCATATGCTTTTTATCAGTTTTTCTCAAATTGATTTGTTGATGCCTAATATGCAAGCCATTTATTCACCCCCTCCTATACCTGTAGCAGACCAATCTTAATCCAATGATATGAGGAAAAAAACTTGTATTCCATTTCACTTACTCCATCCAAAGAAGGGTGGGAGGCTCCACGCCAAAGAGTACAGCCAGACTCCTACCAGGATTATCAGGGCCTTCTTCTTTGACATCACTCGAACAGAAGCCAGAGGTTTTGTGATGACAAAGTATCTGTCCAAGGCAATCACCATCAAAGTGATCATAGATGTAATGCCAAAAAGAGCTCCGCAGAAGGCATACAGCTCACAGCCTTTCAATGAAGATGACAGAAGTAGCAGTGAAATTATTCTACCCATGCTAATTTATTTCTGGGAGGTTCAAGTCTATGTTTCCTATCAACTAATGTCTTCTGGAATTCATAAGCAATGGAACTTCAGCTTTGCAGCAGTTGTAATGCTATTTCAAAGCAACTGTTTATCTTGCTAATTGTATTATCCATGGAGATAAACTTCAAAGATTTCATTTGCTTCGATTGCTGGAGACAGCAATACCTAATCTATTTTCACTCATTGACTTATGATGTTCCTAGTGGGAACCTTTCAGCAGTCCCATGTCTTGTGTAACTCTAGTTTTACTGCAGCCCCCGTAGAAACAGCTAGTTTGTTCTACAGTGTGTTCTAGCAACTGTGGTATCATGGAGTCATTTCCATCTCAAAGTCAGTGTAACTGGAGTAAATATTCAGCCTATGAATATATTCATGAGTGAAGTTGTTTGAATATTTCAAATCACAATTAGAAGCCAGTTGTGGTTTTTTTTGTTGTTGTTTGTTTGTTTGTTTTTTAAATTATTTCTTAACATGTGCAATTGAACACTTCATGGAAGTGTTGTTTGCTTTAAAAAGAAAAAAAAAGACCATCAGAAATAGCAACCCCATGTCTCATATTCCTCTCTGTCAATACCTATTAAAGAGGCAAAGACTTGTCTTCCTCGTACTGTAGTTATAGAGGAAGAATGAAAGCACATTCCTCAAACACGCTTTTTTATACATTATTGATTGTGGGCTCCTTAGGACTGATTTGTGCACCTTTTATACCAAAGGTGAAAATCCCACTATTGAAGTCTGCAGCAGATTTGCTGTTGACTCCAGTGGTGCATGTTTCACCTGGGGTTTCAGACTCTGTTGCAGGTTCATCGCCTTCTACCTGCCAGATCAGAGGTTCTGAAAGGTCAGAATTAAGAGAAGAATGATTCAGCAAAGACTGAAGGCTGTGCATTATGATTATTATACAGTTTAAATCGTGAGAAAGGTAGTGAATAAAAATTAATAAGAAAGAGCAGCTTTGAATATGATAGACCGTTTTAATATTTTTTTTTTAGTAAGAGGCAGCTGACAGAATCTGTACTATCCCTTGTGGTTGAATCCCTTAATATCATCTTTCCTTTTATATTTGCTATTTAGATTGTAACCTGGTTTGTACAAGAATCAGAGTTGATATTTTTCTTAAGTACCATTGCAGCTTTTTGTGCAGTCCAGTCAATTGGTCTCATGCAACCATGACCAGATGTTTTCTGTAAATCATACATTAACACCGACTCCCTCAAGAACATTTTTTTTTCTTTTACAGGAAATGTTCAGTTAGCATTTTTGATGTGAAAACTTGCTTTTGCTAAGCTTGCCAGTGCAAGTCCCTGAGCAGTTTATCTAGAACAATTATTAAGCTGTTGTGTGTTGAGTTGGTGGTTCTTTGTTGCAGGACTCTGCCAGTAACTACTTGAGATGACTGGGGAAGAATGCTGGCAAGGAAGCTGCCCCTGTATCTTATGTTGCCCGTGTCTCAGTCATATCTCATGTGTGTAATTTTCCTGGAAGTGTTCAAGGCCAGGCTGGATGGGGCTTTGAGCAATCTGGTCTGATGGCAGGTGTCCCTGCCCATGGCAGGGGGTTGGAACTGGATGAGCTCTAAGGTCCCTTCCAACCCAAACCTTTCTGTCATCCTATGAATTACAAGTGTACCCCAGGGAATTGTAAGTTAACTGGCACTATGGTGAGAACATATTTGGGATTTCTTATAATTAATAAATAAATATACAAACCTTTCTCACCAAAAATCCAGCGTTTGTGGAGACTGTTGGTGAAAAAAACTGGAGATTGCGTAATGGACGTAAGGAAGTCACTGACAGCTAGATTGATGATGAATATGTTGGCTGGCTTCTGAAGGGTCCTACTCCTACAAAGAAGAGATCAGAAGGAATATTGCTAAACACTACTCAGTGTTAATTACGTTGTTATTCTTTCCTGTGAGCCTTGGCAGCTTCACTGACACCAAGGCACACCACAGAGCAAGCTAGAGCAGAGTGCTTCTCATTTCTCCTGTGAGAGAATGTACGCAAGGCTCACTTTTACACCCTTACACTCCTGTGCATGTTAGAGGGTTGTTTTGATAACCAGCTCAGTGATGGGGATAAAGCATGTTTGTCTTTAAATACTCTGACCCAGTGCACTGCATGTCCATGATTAACAGGAAATTAAAGCTGACGTACTCTATGGATTTGCTGAATCTGGGTCGTGTTGAACTGCAGGAAGGGAGTGCATATCTCCCTGATACTGATCTTATGAGCAGTGACTTCCAAATATAGGGATTAGGCAAACTCACTAGGTACCACACCAAACATTATGTTTTACATCAGTTCTGCTCTATGACACGCATTCCACTTGCCCAGACACTGATTCTGAAGAGGTCTGTAGCTAGCCTAGAGCATATCAATAGCTTATGCAGGTCAAATAATATTATAGTACAATGCCTTAAAGGGTACACATAAAAGCTCAACTGAGAGCACCTCCAATAGGGGTTCATTGTAACTGTTTTAGCTCCTTTTTCAAACTTTTGGTCTTACACAGAAAAAAAAACTATCAGAATAAATGATAGGTCTCGATTTCTTGAGACTGCTTTGTAGGCATCCAATGTGTTCTCTGAACTTCTGATACATTTGTTATTTTGCTGTCAGTGTCCCTTTTTGTCTTTATAGCATCTTCTAATGAAGACAAGCTGTGTCCTCCACTGGAACCACAACTGCCACAGTTGGACTTCCTGTGTGGGACCAGCCAAAGAGCTACACTAGGTCACTTAGTTCATCCTTGTCTCACATATCTGGTCTGTGTGCCAGCATCTTATCTGTTCTTAAGGCCATGTCATTCACACTGAAGTGTTGGTACCTACTCTGAATGCACACGCTGAAACAGAAAATATGAGATTGCCTGGGCAAACATGCTGCCATTTTATCTTTTTAACCTATCATTTACTACACCAGATAAACTCAGATTCAAGACCCAAATTGATTTGGTCTGTATTCCAGCGATTCAAGTTAACACCATCAAATTGTCATATATTTGTTATTGTTTAGGTTTACAGAAGTGTGTAAAGATCAATCATAAAGCAGGAGCTCACTGGCTTGACATTATTCCAATGCTCTGCCACACAGTGCTGAGTGTGACAAAGCAGAAGCAGGGTCAATAAATAGGAATGGTGAAGATATCATTGTTGTCAGAGATCAAATATCTTTCAGATAAAAAAGCTTGGATGTGGCTTTGTTGAAAGGAAATAAGCCAAGTGTTAGAAAAAGTAAAAATGAGAGACATTGGCAGTAAGGAACAGGGAACAGAGCAACTGAGAAGTAAGCAGCAGGATGAAGGAAACATCTAAAATACTGAAGATACGTGAGAGAGGCAGGTACAAAACATCCCATCAGTGCACTACAGAAACTGTTTAGCCAGTAGCAAAAAAAAATTCACTGAAAGTTTTCCGCTCTGGCTGCATTTTTATCACTTGGTATATCTGGGTGATTGTTTGCCATTTTGCTACCAGACCATGGTGATTGGGAATTCAGAGGGGAATGGCAGGTTGCCAGTTTGTTTCCTACAGCAATGTCTCAATGCATTTACAGTGGCAATATGTCTGCACGGCATACAGAGCGCAGTTCTGGTGCTGTTAAGTTCATCCATTTCAGTATTTAAAAAAAATCTAAACCAAGATACCTGCAGAAAACATAGATGACCAGGAAATTACCCAGAGTTCCTGCGATCCCCACGATAAGAATGACTGCTCCAATTGTGTAGTGGGCATGGTCTGGGACATCCACTGTAGGAAAGGCACCAGGAACACCTTTCGCTGTCATCTTCTATGAAGTAAAGAAGAAGTCATACATGTAGGTATATGGTCAGATTTTACTGAATAAACTGGCACATGCTTCTGTAGAAGGGGAAACAGTCAAGAATGTGAAAAGCCAGCAAGCAAAAAAAGTCAGAATAAGCTAATTGATTTCAATTTACAGTTGATCATCTTCAGGGACTATGTATGCCATCAGCAGCACAAAGGTCAACATTGTTTTATGTGTTTATTGTTGATTGAGGCTTCTGGTGAAGAAAAGCAATCTGTTCTCTCCCCAAAGAGAGAGAAGGATATGGAAGAGAAAAGAGAGACAGGAAGGGACCATTTGTATTGATCTGACATTAAGTAATGCAGAGCTTAACAAGTAAATTGTCTGCAGTTTTCCTTTAATGAAAGTTTCTGTACCTGTGAAGTGTGATTTCTGTTGTCCTCTAACATCACTGTCTTAGAATTCCCTAAATAAGTAGAAATGACCTTCTATTGATAAACTTGCATTTAATCCTTTAGCACCATGGCTATTTCATTTCTCCCACTGAATAACTACCCTGAAGACTTAGTTACCAAAAGCTGGCAGTATTGAACAACAGTCTTTTGGAAAGTAAATTAAGGATTAGAAAAACTAAACCACCAAAACTTTATAGCATGTGTCTTGTTTGCATACCTGCCTATTTTCACCCTGGACTGAAAGGTTATTTTGCTCCCTGTGAAGTTTGTGATAAAGCACATGACGAAAACGCGTTTTACTTACTGATAACTCATGGCAAAATTCACTAGGCAAGTATGAAGACTGCAGCATTTTAAATAATAGTTTAAAACATTTTCTTAGTGTCAGGAACCACGCAGAGTGTTTAGACCAAGTGACCCCAGCTAAGTAATGAAGTAAACAATAAGTCTGCAGCCAGGAAGCAGGATGACCTAACAGAAATTGAAGAGGACAGCCAAACGGTCACTGTTCTGCTGCCTTTTTGATATAAGGTCTGGCAAGGAGATTTAAACACTCACCTCCATCCATGTGCTACTGTCCTAAACACGCCTTGGCATCAGCTCTGAACCAGCTAACATAGTCATGATAAATACCAAGCCCTGTACTCATTCATCCGCACAGATGTATCCTGTCTCTTTTTCATAGCCAGGTTTTTCTCATCAGGGGTGGCACTCGGGAATGGCATGCCATGACCACTGCTCATAATTCAAGTCTGCAAGCTGCAGCCATGGCATTCCTCAGCTACTGGGCTACAAGAATCATGCCAGAGTTGAGAAAAGCCCAGGAGGTGTCTTGAATAGTTTATATCTTGCCTCCTGTAAATATCATCAGTCTGGCTGTGGCCTAGGATCCAGGGCAAGGGAATTGCTTGTATCAAGGTTTGTGCCTGTACCAAGTGTAAATAATGCTTTGAGGCTGGATATGTTCTTTCCCATCACAGGTACTAGTACAGCTGTCATATGCTGTCCTTCTTTCCCAGGAAAGGCAGGTTGCTGTCTGGAAAGGAGGAAAGCACGTAGAGGTATGCGGGTATGGAGTTCTCACATTCTTCCTACAGCTGTGTCAGCCACTGGCATTCACAGTTAGAGCAGAACTCATGATTGCCTTTGACAACACCGCAGTTATCAAAGGACAAGAGTATTTCCAGACAATAGGGGCAGACATTAGCTCTGAATTGATCTCTGAGATTGTATTCAAGTTAGAGAGACAGTTTACATTTAAAACCAATGTGCCAGTAGCAAGAGTCAAACCCCAGGAGTATCTGAAATTGTACAGGAGATTGTCTCTGCTTGTGTGCTGAGGATCTGCCTGCAGCAATCCTCAACAGGAAGAGTGTACTCCCTGGGTTTCTTCATTAGCAGGGATGAAATGCTGGACAAATAGTCTCATTTCAGAGAGTGAAAATGTAGCTCTGGCTGTTGTTATAATTGGAGCAAAATGTTATTATTGCATTAAGGCAGATATGCTGACTGAATGACAGTAATATGATGTTTATTGCTCAGGTTCCTTCAGCAAGTATAAGTTGGCTTCACATCATAAACACCAGTGGGCATCTTACCCATGTAGAAATTGCTACACTTAACGCACTGTCAGTAGAATAACACAAAATCCCATACGAATAGCAAGTGGGAGAGTCTGAGATAAAACTTAAATAAATGGGATCAGGTCTTCGCTGGTTTGGGCTTATTTTCTTTTCCCTTACCGTTATGGTTAAAACATTTTTTAAACTGCTGCTCTGCAGAGAGTTAATCATGATTATTAATGGAATGGAGATTTCTGACGTTTTCCCCCGTAGCTATCCATTTAATCAGAACTGGATCAAGGTAACAGAAATGAAGCAACTAAAGGAGCTTGTTTTGGCTACAAAGAACAGATTGAAAATGGCTTTGATTTAAATGAAATTTGTGGGGGACCAAGGACAAGGAAAAATTTGAAAGATAAATATAAATACACAGAGAAATATCAATAGAGGAAAAGATTATTTAAGGGACAGCAGAAGACTTCCAGACTTCTTACTCGGGGATGAAACAAGTTCAGAATGAATAAAAATGTCAAGTGTGAAAAAGAATAATATTTATAATGGAGGAGTGATAAGACATAAAAAATACTAAATAGATAGAGAAAGAAGAGGTCTGGCAAAGAGAAATAACTTCACATTTTAGTATGGACTTACTGGAGGCCTGTTATTTTCAGCACAGGATCCAATTATGTCTGTTCTCCAAGAAATACGTTTGATTATTTAAAAGAAAAAGTCATTTCAATCTTTTTATTGGAAGTACTGGTCTGATTCAAAATGTCTTTAAGTCAGAGAAAGGTGCTACCCAACCCAAAAGGCATTAGATCAGGCCTAACCACTTCAGATTCATCCCTGAGTTGCATGCATACGACTTCCTCGCTAGGAGATGAAAACACATGCCTATCTCAAGATCATCTTACAAGGGGAAAAGATGGTGTTTGAGAAAATCAGGACAGCAGGATAATTGAGAAATCAGACAATTCCCAAAGCTTTTTTCTATTCATTTTCTGCAGCAGATAAGCTTTGTTTAGACTCTATCTTCTTTTGTCACCCCCAGTATTAGGACTTGGGTGGCATGAGAGAAAAAAAATCCCACTGTTAGCAATCCCCACCATAGCAATTGTCCTTTGTGAATGCTCAACCTGTCCAAACTATTTCAATTGCATTGTTAACACAGAACATAATTGTTCTGCATGTTCTTCTGTTCAGCCTTCTTTCTATATACACTTCATAATGAAGTTAAAAAAAAAAAAATCAAAAGGCAAAACCAACACTTACTATTTCTCTTCTAAGTAATATGACAAAACAGCTTGTTTTATGTAATGTGGTTCAAAACATCACCAAATGAGCAAAGCAGCAGAACTGTAAACCAAGAGGTTGGACATCTTCCTGTGGGTGAACAATGCACTACAACTTTCCTGAGACAACAAATAAAGGCACTTGCATTTGAGGCCCTGGACCACTGGGTGCCAGTATACCCACAGGGTTACTGTGCTGTGGGTAGCTTAGACTAGTACTAATTCTGTGGGAAACAGTTCATTGGGAAGCATCAACTTCCTGACAATCAATGTAAGCATTGCACGTTTCTCAAAGAAGCAAACAGAACAGGTGCTTGAGAAGTTGTGGAGGACATACAGGTAATAACTGAAATGTAACACGATCTCTTCACTGCAAGTACCGAGGGTCTGTTTGAGAATGTATCTTCTAGCCAAGGATGGCATTTTAGGCATCCTTAAAAGCAGGCTTTATAGTATTGCTTGGGTGTGTATGAAAACTGGCCTTTTGCTAGAACTGTATAATAATTTCTAAGTGTAATAGGCAAGCCATTTATTATTTACACTGTGGTTTTGCAGAATCAGATGGATAATTAGGGTTGTTAAGGAAGCTGGGAAGTCGTCACTGATTCATACCAGCAGACATGGCAGAATACCAGCCTGCACATAGCTAGGACTGGGTGTCTCGCAGAGCTGTGTAACGTGCATAATGAACACTGATGTTGGAATTCCTTTTCCACCACAGAGCCCTAGCAGTTGGTCCGTACCCTAAAACAGTGTTATCCCTTTGAAAGGATAATCGTAATGGAGGGTATTTTTATCCTTCATATAGAGGTGTAATCCTTTTCTAAATCCTGCTCTGTCATTGCCTTAAGAGTCTGTGGCAACAAGTTACGAAGGCTGCTCCATATCAGTGTATTTTCTTCCAGCAGGTTTAAGTGTGTTCTTGGAGAAGCGCTAGAAAAAGAGGGAAACAACTCCATTTAACACAGTCTGCCTTCTTAAAGTGTTCATTGTTATCCCTAAAGGAATGCTTGTCTGCTATCTGTAACTAACCTGCTAAAGCAGAACTGGCTGTGTTTTCAGCTATCATTCGCTATCATTGATGGAGTCTTAGAATCATGAGCTGCTTTTAGGGAGTTTGGAGAAAAGAAGCATTTGATAGTTGGTGAAATCTGTTTAAATCCTTGCTGTTCTGGCCTTGTGCATGTAAGCTGCAGCACAACGTGGAACCTCTTTATATTTACTGCCTGCTGCAAAAGCTGGTTGCAGGAGAGGCAGAATCTTTCCTGGAAAGCCAACAAGGGGAGATACCCTACCTATTTCTTTGGGAATAGAGCAGTGGGCAGGCCCTTCTGCTAAGGCCTGGTGCAAACAGAGAAGGGGTAAACATCAACCAGTTGCAGAAAGCATCAGTGTGCAACAGAACTCATTTCTGTGTGTAATTTGCCAAGAACCTGCAAGGGGCTGGTCTGAAGGAAGTTGTAAGGATAAAGGAATTCTGCAGTTAAGGACAAAGTGTTTTGCCTAGGTTAAAATGAAATCTACACCAGGAATATTTGATGCCTTCATCTATTCTACCTTGGAAATGTATTTATTATACACATTTTTATAAAAAGAAGGTTATCTAGGTAGCTATTTTAAAATTGTTAAGAAAGCAAACAGCAATACCAGCTCACCACTGAATAATTTCTAGTAGAAGACATAACATTGTTGAGTTCTCATGCCCCCTCACTTCCATGGCATTAAAAAAATACTTTTGTCTAAGTGAAAAAAGGGCATCATGCAAACAATACGGTATAACTACTACTGGTAAAAAAAAATGTTCTTGTTCAGAGTAAGAAAAAAACACATTGTTTAATTGCTCTTCTGAGAGACCTCGGTTACTGGAATCCAACTAAAGCTAGGAGTGATGATGATAGAAGCAAGGCCACTGATGTAAATATTTGTACTGAATACAAATCACATTTGATGTAGCCCATTCCTCATATTCTTCCTATGGCAAGAGTGTTTAGTTTATAGGAAAACAAGAAATCCACATAGGATAGAATTTGAACATATTTCATTCTGATTGATTGATTTATTCCTCTGACATTGTTTCAGAAGTTGGGAACAGAAAAGACTAGGACAGGGACATTCTTCAGCTAGTCCTGCCTGAACACCAGATGGATTATACTTAACAAGACAAGAAAAGGGAAATGGGGAGTGCTATGTTGTTGTTCTTAGGCATTCATCTAACTTTCCAACTGTAGTCCCTGGTTTTGCAGAATGACTGGTTTAATGGAATAGAGCCCCGTTCCTAAACATGGCAAGTTTGGCAGTCTCATTTTGACTTCGGCAATGTATTGGGTCTCTTTGTTCTTAATTTTCCTACAAACATTGGTAATGAAGTTGCTTATTTATACAGTGCGGCTTATAATATCAATAGTAGCGTTAAGTCTTTTACATTTTAAGAAATCATATAGCTTGGAAGAATGATCAGAACCAAAATACTGTCATTTCCTGGAGTTTCTAGGTGCAGTTTTAGTTCTGCCTACCTACCAGAGTCTTCCAACAACTGATAGTACTTGTCTTCACAATTTCTTGCTCTGATTTCTGAGCTTGCCTCTATTGGCACTTTCCCTGTGATGACACACAGCACAGAGAGGAGTGTAATCAATTCCACCTCAATTATGGTTTCAGCAGGGTGACGCCAACTGCTAAGCCCTCATTCCAGTAGGCAGCAGGGCTTTCCATGGATGATGTTTGTCCCATTGAGCAATTTGGATGGCAGATTTTATATCCTGTCTTCCAGATTTAATCTCAGCCACAAGCAGCGCATATTGCTTTCAGTCCTGAAACTCTCCTAAACCAATCTTGGTATCAAATTAAAATGCAAAATTTTGAAAATACTTGACCTAGGGAGAAGTGGACAGATAATTTCATCTTTTAGCAGAATAAAGACAAAAATCATTTTGAGTTTTCCAGTGTGAATCATTCTGTCCCCAGAATCCTTTTCTGTTTTGTTTTGTGCTCTCCAGTCCCATTTCTCCCTCCCTGCTATGTTCTGCTATCCTCTTTCATTATGTTATCCATCTAATTTAGTTTGTAAGCGCCTTGGCTCAGGATACTTCTGTTTATTTTCCTGTAATACACTGTGTACTTCCAGGTTTTATTAAAAAAATAAACAGGCTGCATTATTAGTATGTAAATAATAAAATATTTACTGCTGCTTCATTATAAATTAGGATCAAACTGTAGCACCTGGTCCAACATGCTTTATGCATAAAAACTTCAGAAGTGTTTGAAACTTTCATGTGTTTTTTTTAAGTAGTCACTGGATTATGTGGCTCATGCCAAAATACCTGGGGTGACCACATCAATGCTTTAAGTTAAATTTCAGATTTCAGAAACTCTAAAAACTAGCGTGGCTCTTTTTTGTTGTTGTTATTTTCTTTTTAGCAGCATTTTGTATGAACAGCAGCCAAATAAACACTTCACAGATCTAATAGTATATAGAGATACATAACCAAGAAGAGATTTCTGAACCCTTTTGGTTTGGTTTGTGGGGTGTTACGCAGAATATTTTTAGAAAACCCAAAGGGACTCCATCCTGAACTGTCATTACCACAGATTCACACCATCACACTTCAAAGGAATTTTTCTGTTAGCATTTAACAACTGAGAAAAAGCTTTGGTAGAACTTACCTGGAAAACCTTTCTGAAAAGCTTTCTTGAGTAACTGCAAGTAACAACTCTACAACATTTACATAAGCACTTCCTTATATTTACAGACTGTTACAGAAATTATGGGGATTTCCATTTTGAATAATACCACCAGCAAGCATTGTGTTTGAACTGCTGAACAACTGTTTAACTTACAAAAACATGCTCTTTTTATAGTTTGCAACATATTCAGTGTACTTTGCCTTTAGACACCCTTCCTTGTCTTCTGCCCATGTAAAACTGCCAAAAACTACTGTTTCTACAACCCTTTCTGCAGTAGGTAAAAACAGAAATAAAAGAAGGTTTTTAAGTTTCCATTAGATTGTTCACTATTGCATTACAACATTAAATATGCACATGTACCTTAAATATCCATTTACAGTTCTATAAATGCCAGCTTTACCAGCAGAACTACCTGCTACAGCTTTTAGTGACAGAAAGCACTTACTGTTGGGGCTCTAAGAGGCAGGTCCATCAGTGTGTAGGCAACCGCTTCCGAGTCATTCCACACATCAAGGGACTCCACAGTTTTGGTGCTGTTGGGGTCCTCAGAGGGACAAGAGATCCCCCTTCGAATAGGCTGACTGTTCATGTGAACAAAATCTAAGCAGTAGCAAAGAAAGCAAAGCTCTCCCCTGATTTTAAGTCAGCCAGTTTTATTTTATTTATTTATTTTGTGTGTGTGTGTAAAGCAGATTGTCAAATCCTCTGTCTGGAATACTGTGAGAGCTAGTGCAGAGTTTCTCACTAAAGCTTCAGATTGCTTTGCCCCATTTTCAGCTTAGGAAAGGGCAACAGCAGCAGCTTCCATTTAAATACAGGAGCCTGCAGCGTCTGCACATGCCCAGTTTGGTGCTCGTTACATCCAGATTCAGGCTTCACTTTAATGACAGTATAAAACTGATGCTCACTTAAAAGTATTGTTGTTTTTTTTTGTGTTTGTTTGTTTGGTATTTTGTTGTCTTTGACAAAGTTATGTCTGAAGCGTAATGCTATGTATGAAGACAAAGAAGGTAAAAGGTTGACCTTGCTATCTCTCTAAAATGTTAGACTTTACTGCTCATTGTCACTGTATTGGTGAATTAGTTTTTTGTACTCAGTGATTAAAGAAAATGTATGTGTACAGTTCTGCTGAAATTGTCTGAACTCAAATAGATTCTGATATTTAACAAAGTGCTTGTGCGCGCTTCTGTCTTGTAGAATTTAGGTCATGGTTATTTGTTGGTCCACTTCTAAAAATAAGCAAGAGAAAACAGGGATAAAACCCACTGACATCATCCTTTTCTGCTCTTTAGCTTTAAAAAAAAAAAAAAAAAAAAAAACACGCAAATGCCTTAGGCGCAGAGAACAGCAAAAAAACATTTGTTTCAAGAGTTGTCTGCTTTCTTTTTTGGTTGTGTTTTGTTGGGTCATACATGAGCAGATTCTCATTCACCCACATCTGCCTTAACATTGGTTGCACTGTACAGAGTTATGAGTTACTCTATTCCCAGCTGAAGGCCCATTATAATGGTAAACTGCAGTTTAATTGCAATGAAGTATTTGGTACAGAGTGTGGAAAAGCTGTTCTAGCACATACTGCAGCCTGAGTATGAGTGTGACAGGGTTCAGGCCTTCCAGCCGACATCAGAATGACCCTACTGCAAGGTATGAGCTTCATTGCAGTTGGTAATAAAAACAGACAGTGTGAACTGTTTCTGGAAAGCCTTTGTGAGAAGTTTGTGATTCTAGCAGGGAGAACTGTGTTCCCTCCACTCTGCACAGACTCCCCTTCTCATGTACCCTTCCTTAAATTCATACCTGCACTACCTGACCTTAAACTGAGGGAAAAGAGTTTGCATTTCTTTGTATGAACAGGAGGCGTGTCAGTACCATGGATGTATGTGACCTGTGCCTCCATATCAAAGGCGCTCACCTATAGTGCCGCAGATTCAGTTTCATTGCCAGTCATTTAAGTAAGGTAGCATTTATCTTGTATCACCGGGCCACTGAGCAGCAACGAGATGAGAGACTTTTTAGGTTCTACAGGCTGTCAAACCGTGAGACTTTAAAAATAATTATTAGCAGACCAGTTGTGAGAGGCAGGCAGAGAGATTTCATCGAATAATCCCTGCCCTGCAGAGTTAGGTAGGCACACCCAAACTTGGTTTAAACTAGCTGTGGCTTGAGGCAGAGCTGCACTCAGAGATGGCTAATTGCCTGACAGTTTTTATCTTTGTTGACTGAGATTCTGTAGTCGTTTTCTACGGTATGCTCTTTCCCTCTTCACAGAATCACAGAATTTTCTAGGTTGGAAGAGACCTCAAGGTCATCGAGTCCAACCTCCAACCTAACGCTAACAGCCCTCCACTAAACCATATCCCTAAGCTCTACATCTAAACGTCTTTTGAAGACTTCCAGGGATGGTGACTCCACCACTTCCCTGGGCAGCCTGTTCCAGTGCCTCACAACCCTTTCAGTGAAGAAGTTCTTCCTAACATCTAACCTAAAACTCCCCTGCCTCAACTTAAGCCCATTCCCCCTCGTCCTGTCACCAGGCACGTGGGAGAACAGGCCAACCCCCACCTCGCTACAGCCTCCCTTGAGGTACCTAAAAAGAGCGATAAGGTCACCCCTGAGCCTCCTCTTCTCCAGGCTGAACAAGCCCAGCTCCCAGCTCTTATCCACATCTAGCATCATACACATAAATACCAGAGTTGGATGTGGTGTTAATGCTGTGAACTTCAAAAGAAGTTGTCATGAAGTCAGAATCCATCACTGTGTTTTCTTAAATATGTGGATTGGCTGCTACAGCAAGCATATAGCATACTGTAGGTATAAGGCTGCAAATTATGATGTTTGACATCTTAATGGACAGGACCTTTCTGGAATATAATCTTGCATTTTACTACTATAAAGGTAGGAGATGACAGAAAGTCACAGTATGAAATTGGCAAGAACTTGTACTGTCTTCCACTAAGGCATACCCAGGGAGTACAGCAGAAAATACATTTAATGATTGAAGTGGAGAGAAAGGAAGGAATGCAAGATCTCCCATTTTCGTGAACTTCACATTTAAAAAAGTTGTATACAGCTATATCCTGCTCTTACCAAACTAATATAACAGTGTTCAATACATAAAATCTTCAGGGACAGGCATAAATACTAGATCATAGCTGTTCTTTGACTCTGTGTTCTAATTTTTTTGCTCAGATCCTCTTAGTTTTCTCCTTTATATCTCAGTTTTGGGCAATGACAACATTCAGTCTGTTTACATACTTGTAACATTGTACATTACATCATATGTACATCACACAGCTTGTACATTGCATTTTCCTTTTCACTGGGTCACAGATTACATTTTTCTTCCTTCCTATTCCCTCTTTATGACAAATCAATGCACTGAAAATGTTTCATTCGCAGTTAGCCTGGAAACATCCATCTCTTTGGACGGCATCCTAGAGGAGCCCATAATATGTTTGGCAGAGTAATCAAGTCATAAAGTAAATTTGGTGCTTTTAAAAGTAAACCAGACATTATAGAAACTGTCTTCTTGCTTCATTAGATTTAGCTGTGTTGTACATGCCCTTCCAGACAAATCAATTTGATTAGTTCATTAGCTGCTGAGAATGTATTATGACAAAATATGCAGTAGAAAGGAAAGGAAGTTTCCACCAGAAAGAAGTGGATGTTAGTCCAAAGTGGGCTGTTGATTTGGTGTCCTTCCTTAGCCTCCGGGGACTGCTTTTGAGAATGTTAAGCAGTAGCAAGCTGGGTGAAATCATTTTTGAAAATTATACCCTAACGCTAAGATTCAGGTTCAATGGAAATGTCCTCATACGGTTACAGCTTTGTGATCCTGTGTTGTAGCTAATTGCTAGAAGCAATTCAGGTGACCTATTTCGTGTGTGATGCCTCAGCTTCCTTGGAAGAAGAGGAATCATGTTGTAGAGCTGCACAAGGTGTGAAGCATGAGAAATCTCATTCTCTGTACATAATGTTTGGGAAGTAAGGCAAAGATACATACTAAATAATTCACAAAATGTTTTCTTTCGGATTTTCATCTGTTTTATATGCAGTATTAAGCCAGAGTGAACAATTAAAAAATAATTTACTGAGCAATAATTGTTTCTCGTTATAGGTAAGGCTATTTCACTTCAGTCATCAGACTTACAGACTTATGGATCTGGAAGGAACTTTGCCCTCTGTCTTTCCCGTTTTCTCTTGACCAAAAACTTACATCTCTTCTATCCCTGCAAAGCGTAATGGAGAAAACGTATCAGTTAATGACCTCTGGTACTTTCTAAAGCTTCTTTGCTCATCTTAAATTTTTCAAACACTTCCCCTACAGTCTTGTGTGTGAAACACAGCAGAAGTCCATTTGGCTTATGGCCCAGATCTGAATTGCCATGCAGAGTCAGTTCTGGAGAAAATAAAACCTGCCAGAACTCCTCTCTCTGAATTCTGTCACATTGAGGTATGGTGAGAACATCCTTCCCAGCTTTAAAGCCCTGACTAGCAACTGCACCTATTGGTACTGGTAATCAACTCTTGTTCATAGCTTTTTATAAAACACAGACATAAACAGCACAAAGGCTGGGGACTCTGGGGTCCTACCATGAAACTGAGAAAACTGCCTAGCAGAACAAAGGAAAGATAATCCATGGGCAAAGCTTAATTAAAGGCAGATGAGCACAGGATTTCTTTCACAAACAGTGAAAGGGAACAGTTTCTTTTGATATAGTATAAACTCACTTTAGGATAGAATAAAGCTTGTGGATTGATATTGTATAAACTTACTTTAGGATAGAATAGAACTTGTGATTAAAAGTTAGCAAGGACAAAGTAAACAACATCTTGTTATCCATAGACCTTCTGTTACGTTTAAGCATTTTGTTATTTGAAAACACCCCATTATCCGTTAACACTCAGTCAGGCTGAGACTTGAGATAACTTGAGTCAACTGTCTGTTCTGTCCTGTTAACTGAGACATCCTGTTATCCGCCGACCCCCAGTTAAACCGAAAGACAACTCAGCATTTTTACAGCCTGGAAAACAACTGATTAAGAAAGTGCATTACGAGGAAGACCTACAGCCTTCCTCCCAGAGACCACTGCCCACATCCTGGAGACCCTGGCCCACAATTCTTGGAAGGCTTTGCGCAAGCGCAAGGACTGATAAGCTAATTAGCATACGAAGTGAGGGTAGGCGGGGTTATGTAATGAATATGTATAGGTGCTAATTGAATATTCATTGTTTCGCTGTATAAATACGAGATAGTTTGTCACTTCGAACATGCACGATAGACGGAAGGATCCCCCGTGCATCCAGCGCTGCAATAAAGAATATACCACTTAAGGAAATTCGGCTTTGATCTTTAAATCACTTTCTCTTTGGCTGGGAGCTCTGTGTGGAGCCGAGGCAATCGGCTGTGGGGCAGATGCGTTCTGCAGCGAAGCAGGGATCGGACAGGCAGGGCTAATTTTTCCAGCGTCGAGCCTACTTGAGGGAGCCACCAGGACCCGGCAGCCCTCGTGAGGGAGGCTGATAAGGTACAGGCGGAGCCAGCAGCGCCCCCTCCCCGGCCGTTCATAAGCTGCCCCTAGGGAGCGCGGTGACCAGGGCGGGCAAACAGGGCATGGTGCGGCAGATGGCACAGGCAGGGCGAGCAGACAGGGCAGAGCGCTCCCCCCCACCCATACGAACACCTCCTCTAACGGCGGCCTCCCGTTAGCTAGGCTGCAATGGTCTCCACCAGGCACGGTGCTCTTTCCAGGAAGACAGTACACACCCAGACCAACTGCCCATCCAAAAATGCAGCAGTTCAGGTCACTGGATGCGGGGAGTGTCTGAGCCTGTTGATGCCATCAGCGGGAGGCAGAGAAACTGTGTGCATGAGGTGCGAGCAGGTGGATGACCTGATCCGCATGGTGGCAGAGCTCAAGGAGGAGGTGGAGAGGTTGAGGGATATCAGGGAGTGTGAGCAGGAGATAGACTGGTGGAGCAACTCCCTGTATGGCCTGAAGGACAGGCACTGGGGTGAGACACCCCAAATGGGGGTGGACCCCCTGCCCTGTCGCTGTCGGGCAGAGGGAGGGGACCTAGGAGTTGAGGAGGAATGGAGACAGGTCCCTGCTCGGCATCGCAGGCAATGCCCTCCCCCACTGGCCCCGCCTTTCCAGGTGCCCTTATGCAACAGGTTTGAGGCCCTGGAGCTTGAGAGACCCGTAGGTGAGGATGAGGTAGGAAGCCTACCCAGGTGGATGCCTAGGGCGAGGAAGTCAACTCCACGCCTCAGGACTGCCTCCACCAAAAAAGAAAGAAGGGTTATTGTTGTGGGAGACTCTCTTCTCAGGGGAACAGAGGGCCCTATTTGTCGGCCTGACCCTATCCGTAGGGAAGTCTGCTGCCTCCCTGGGGCCAGGGTCAGGGACCTTGCCAGGAGGCTTCCCAGCCTGGTTCACCCCTCTGACTATTATCCTCTTTTGATAGTCCAGGCTGGCAGTGACAACGTTGAAGAGAGAAGCCTCAAGGCTATCAAAAGAGACTTTAGGGGGTTGGAATGATTAGTGGATGGAGCAGGAGTGCAGGTGGTGTTTTCAACTATCCCTGCGGTGGCAGGGAGGGGTAAACAGAGGACACGGAAAGCCCACCTGATAAACACATGGCTCAGAGGCTGGTGCCAGCACAGAAATTTTGAGTTTTTTGACCATGGGGCGCTTTACTTGGCACCTGGCCTGATGGCTGCAGATGGGTCCCTATCTCTAAGGGGAAAACGAATCCTGGGCCAGGGGCTGGCGGGGCTCATTGAGAGGGCTTTAAACTAGGCAAGAAGGGGGATGGGGCTGAAACAAGGCTTATTGGAGCTGTGCCAGGGGTAACAATGGCTAGGCCGGGGGATAAGGCAATGGCCCAGCTGAAGTGCATCTACACCAATGCACGCAGCATGGGTAACAAACAGGAGGAGCTGGAAGCCATCGTGCAGCAGGCAGGCTACGACTTGGTTGCCATCACGGAGATGTGGTGGGACCACTCATGACTGGAGTGCTGCAATGTCTGGCTATAAGCTCTTCAGAAGGGACAGGCAGCACAGAACGGGTGGTGGTGTGGCTTTCTATATTAGAGAATCTCTTGATGTTGTGGAACTTGAGGCTGGGAATGACAAGGTTGAGTCCCTGTGAGTTAGGATTAGCGGAAAGGCCAACAAGGGAAGCATCCTGGTCGGGGTCTGCTATAGACCGCCGAACCAGGATGAGGAGACGGATGAGGAGTTCTACAGGCAGCTGACAGAAGTTGCGAAATCGTTGGCGCTTGTTCTCGTGGGGGACTTCAACTTCCCAGATATGTCCTGGAAACACAACACAGCCCAGAGAAAGCAATCTAGGAGGTTTCTGGAGAGTGTGGAAGATAGATTCCTGACGCAGCTGGTTAGTGAGCCTACCAGGGGTGGCACCCCGCTGGACCTTCTCTTCACAAACAGAGAAGGACTGGTGGGAGATGTGGTGGTCGGAAGCTGTCTTGGGCAGAGTGACCACGAAATGGTGGAGTTCTCTACTCTTGGCGAGGCCAGGAAGGGGACCAGTAAAACCGCTATATTGGACTTCTGGAGGGCTGACTTTGAGCTGCTCAGGACACTGGTTGGTAGAGTCCCTTGGGAGGTGGTTCTGAAGGGCAGAGGAATCCTGGAAGGCTGGGCGCTCTTCAAGAAGGAAATCTTAATGGCGCAGGAGCTGTCTGTACCCATGTGCCCAAAGACGAGCTGGCGTGGAAGAAGACCGGCCTGGCTCAACAGAGTTGCAGCTTGAGCATAGGAGAAAAAAGAGGGTTTATAATCTTTGGAAAAAAGGGTGGGCCACTGAGGAGGACTATAAGGATGTTGCGAGGCTGTGCAGGGACAAAATTAGAAAGGCCAAAGCTCATCTGGAGCTCAATCTGGCTACTGCTGTTAAAGACAACAAAAAATCTTTTTACAAATATATCAACGCAAAATGGAGGACTAAGGAGAATCTCCATCCTTTACTGGATGCGGGGGGAAACCTAGTTACAAGAGATGAGGAAAAGGCGGAGGTGCTTAATGCCTTCTTTGCCTCAGTCTTTAGCGGCAATACCGGTTGTTCTCTGGATACCCAGTACCCTGAGCTGGCGGAAGGGGATGGGGAGCAGAATGTGGCCCTCACTATCCATGAGGAAATGGTTGGCAACTTGCTATGGCACTTGGATGTGCGTAAGTCGATGGGGCCAGATGGGATCCACCCGAGGATACTGAGAGAACTGGCAGAGGAGCTGGCCAAGCTGCTTACCATCATTTATCAGCAGTCCTGGCTATCGGGGGAGGTCCCAGTTGACTGGCGGCTAGCAAACATGATGCCCATCTACAAGAAGGGCTGGAGGGCAGACCTGGGGAACTACAGGCCTGTCAGCTTGACCTCAGTGCCAGGGAAGCTCATGGAGCAGATTATCTTGAGAGTCATCACGCGGCACTTAAAGGTCAAGCAGGCAATCAGGCCCAGTCAGCATGGGTTTATGAAAGGCAGGTCCTGCTTGACGAACCTGATCTCCTTCTATGACAAAGTGACGCGCTGGGTGGATGAGGGAAAGGCTGTGGATGTGGTCTACCTTGACTTCAGCAAGGCTTTTGACACTGTTTCCCACAGCATTCTCCTCAAGAAACTGTCTGCTCTTGGCTTGGACTGGCGTATGCTTCATTGGGTTAGAAACTGGCTGGATAGCCAGGCCCAAAGAGTCGTGGTGAATGGAGTCAAATCCAGTTGGAGGCCAGTCACTAGTGGTGTTCCCCAGGGCTTGGTGCTGGGGCCGGTCCTCTTTAATATCTTCATCGATGATCTGGACAAGGGCATCGAGTGCACCCTCAGTAAGTTTGCAGATGACACCAAGCGAGGTGCGTGTGTCGATCTCCTCGAGGGCAGGAAGGCTCTGCAGGAGGATCTGGACAGGCTGGACCGATGGGCTGAGGCCAACTGCATGAAGTTCAACAAGGCCAAGTGCCAGGTCCTGCACCTGGGGTGCAATAACCCCAAGTAGAGCTACAGGCTGGGAGATGAATGGTTGGAAAGCTGCCTGGTGGAGAAGGACCTGGGAGTATTGGTAGATAGTTGGCTGAATATGAGCCAGCAGTGTGCTCAGGTGGCCAAGAAGGCCAACAGCATTCTGGCTTGCATAAGAAACAGTGTGACCAGCAGGGCTAGGGAGGTGATCGTCCCCCTGTACTCAGCTCTGGTGAGGCCACACCTTGAGTACTGTGTTCAGTTTTGGACCCCTCGCTACAAGAAGGACATGGAGGTGCTTGAGCGAGTCCAGAGAAGGGCAACGAGGCTGGTGAGGGGCCTGGAGAACAAGTCCTAGGAGGAGCGGCTGAGGGAGCTGGGCTTGTTCAGCCTGGAGAAGAGGAGGCTCAGGGGCGACCTTATCGCTCTCTACAGATACCTTAAAGGAGGCTGTAGCGAGGTGGGGGTTGGCCTGTTCTCCCATATGCCTGGTGACAGGACGAGGGGGAATGGGCTAAAGTTGCGCCAGGGGAAGGTTTAGGTTGGATGTTAGGAAGAACTTCTTTACCAAAAGGGTTGTTAGGCATTGGAACGGGCTGCCCAGGGAAGTGGTGGAGTCGCCATCCCTGGAAGTCTTTAAAAGACATTTAGATGTAGAGCTTAGGGATATGGTTTAGTGGAGGACTTGTTAGTGTTAAGTCAGAGGTTGGACTCGATGATCTTGAGGTCTCTTCCAACCTAGAAATTCTGTCATTCTATGTGATTCTGTGAATTAGGTTTTGGCTTGTCTGCAGGAATACAGAGTGGACTGAAAGAAAGGGGAACCTGATGCTTAGAAGACAGACAGACTGCTATTTGGAAGGGCCAGGAGAGTTGGAAGAAAAGGCCTATGGTCAGCCAGGCATGAACGTCCCTGAGATATATTTACACAAAATCACCTGGGCTTCCTTCAACTGTCCTCATCCAAAGCCAGGATGAAGAAACAGGAATAGACCACTCAGTAAGGGGCAAAGTAAACTCTTACTCTTCTGTGAATACTGATACAGTTCTGGAATTTGAGTTACCACAAACAAGGAATGCACAGAGCATGGAAGCTGGGTGTTTACAAGGCTTACTAGTGAGCCAGGTCATTTTTCCCCGGTTACAATGGGGAGAATAAGAGTGATAACCCTGGTAAAACATTCTGGGAATAACAACGGTAACCTCAATTTCATTGCACTAGTGACAAATGTAGATGTTTTTGTTAGAGGAGCATCAAATTCTTCTTGCTTTGTGGACTGACAGTCTTCATTTCTTCAATATTCAGTCTGACTGAAAAAATATTTCTTCAGTCTTTTCATCACTTCAGTCTTCATTTCTTCTTGCTCAATTTCAAAAACAAACAAAAAACAACAAACAGCTGCTTTCTAATGTACCAAGTACTATTTTTTCATTTTTGATTAAAAGGCCCACCTCATCCTCCTCAGCAGCTGGCTAGGAGGTTTAAATATGCTCTGCATGCCCTCCAAACATGCTACCTCCTCCTGAAAGTGATGGGATAGAGGAAGGCATTATTCATTTGTCACTTGAGAACCTACCCAGTTTCACTATCAGCTTTTTGAAAGGCACTGGCACACTATAAGAGTCTGAGTTCATCGCAGCCTTCCTTCTACAATCCCTGCTGTACAGGATTTGTTAGCCCGAGGTATCTGCTGTACTAATCAATGTCAGTAGCACCTGAAAACATGCTTCTCAGAAACATTTTCGGAGGCCTGCTTTTGTACCAGTGCCTGCAACGAACTGATTCGCTTAGATAGGTGGGTGAAAATGTGTTGTTCATTTTACACAGATATCCATTTTCTACTCCCTGTATTCTTTTTGCCTTTTAACACCTAAGATTTATCATGTGGAAATTCTCCCCCTTCCTAACTGTTCCCAGACAGCGTGCTGCCATTTTGGCATCCCAAGTAACAAAGGAGGGAAAGGGTTGTCTTCTGTGCGCATCTCCTTTGTGCTGTATTAATCACAGAAATTAAATTTAGTTGTTTGTGCCTGGAGTAACTTGGCAAGGGAGGCTGAGGCAAGAACACCCTTTGTAAATAAAATTGTTAAACCGAATACAAAGTTTTGTATGGCCCTTTATGGGAGCATGCTCTTGGGACTCCCCAAAAATCAATAGACAAAATAGAAAACAGTAAATCAAATCAATAGAGTTTCTGCTCAGCTGTAGAAGTGAATAATTTACCTCATAGGTAGTTCTGGTTTTAGAGGGTAGCCAAGATCTGTGGTGAACAGTGAGAACAGGGACCATGGAGCAGTTCAGTCCCACAGCAGCGGAGTGAGAATCTGGAGTGAACCGAGTACAGATGGGCTGGACAGGAGAAACAGTAAAAAAGTCTCTTCCCCAGAGATGAAAAGATTATGTCAGTCTTCTCTGCAATGGTACAAATTTAGGTCTGTGACATGGCATTAGACTGCCACAGTATGGCAGGACACCCTCTAGCCTCTCCTCTGCCTTAGTTTCCCTGTTAGTATTCCCAGTTTACTCTAGTGGTTTATGGCTTCAAGGTCAGGTAGCTTGAAAAGGCCAACCCACCCCTGTCCCTCTGGTCTTCCCTCACAGAGTAAAAGCCTGAAGACGAGGTAGTCACACACAGCACTCCCCAGCACAGCCAAGTCCAATCTGCAGTGCCCCCAGAACAGCTCATTAACTTGCTCCCTGGGCTGAGCTTTCAGGTTCAGCCTTCCCTGTCTGCTGTGGCTCAACCTCTGCACAAAGCCAGGGAACTCTGGTTAACCAAACTTGTCTCAGATAGTTTCAGTTGGTAGCTTCCCTACTTCCAGTTCCCAAATAAGAGTTCCCACCTTTCAGCCCTTCTTGCATGTGAGATAAAAAGCGAATTGTACTGGTGCAGTTTAGTGCCTACTGTAGGCAGTGGAAAGATGGTATTTTAAAAATGATAAAATGTTGAATTGGTAGCACTTTTTATTTTATTATACCTGCATACGCAGCAGTTACTTCTGAAATGCAATGAAGTCAGTGACTAGAGCCTCTCATGGCAGGATGTGGCGGGGGGAGCTGCACAAGTGTCTTGATGGATAAGATACAGGGCAAAAGTGGAGACAGCCAACTCTCTGATGGAAAGACTAAGTGAAGAGGAACAATGAGAAGCAATTTGTACCTACACACAGCAATCAAAGTGAAAACCCTGGGGTTTGAGAAATAATAGCTCATGATAACCAGAAGGTAAAAAAATGTGGTCTCATCTGATATTAAAGAATTACCATCCTTATCCACAAATAATAGGACTATTGTTTTCAAACTATCCCCAGAAAATACGTATACTGCCCTAATGGCTTTGCAGCTATTTTTCCTGGCACATACTGTCTTGTCTTACAACATCCCTGTGCAAGAAATCCTGTCCTTTCTAGAAGTATCATCAGTGATTCTGTTAGAGGAAAAAAAAAAAAAAAAAAAAAAGGAAAAACAAGACAAGATTAAAATCACCAGTAAAATCACCAAAATTTCAAAATCTTCTGTTGGAATTGTTTCTAAAGACAGCCTGAAAGAGTGAGTGCAGGTGAAAAACACCAGCGGATGTTTTAGCTGAATCTGTCATAGATTTCAGTGACAAGTGCCCTGCCAGAGACAAAATGGCCAGTGGCAGCTGAAGCAGGAGGTGGCTCAGACTACAGCAGTGGGCAGGATTTGGACAGGGTTTGGGCAGGACCGTTGAGAACAGAGATGTTCTGAGGCATTTCTCCCTGCTGCAACTTGAGCCTCTAACACAGAGTCCAAAATCAAACAGACCTAATGCTTAAGCTAGAAGAGAATCCACTGCAGCTCTGTAATCAGTGTCTCTGTGTACAGAGGTGTAAAGCCATATATTTCTTTATAAACTGCTCTGCTAGGGCTATCATCCAGCCTGTCATCACCTTGGACTTTGATTCCCCAAGTGTTCATGTGAGGCCTGTACAGAAACAGAGCTGCTTCTTTGTCTAGCTTTCTGCAGTAAGGACTGTGTTAATACCTACTCTGCTAAATGCCTCATCTGGATCCTCATGGACTTTTGTTTCAGTTGCTATGACATCCTTTCTCTCTGACCTTGATTAACGGAATGTAACAGGCAATTATCACAAGGATGCAGACAGGATGCAAGTGGGTTGATGTGGCTGTGCAAGCAGTTAACACCGTGACTACGTCCCACCCAGTCTAAGCCCTTTTCAGCTGGATCCTGCCCTCTCCCAGATCATTGCTTTGATGGCTATTGCTGGGCATCATCTTAGCTCCCCATTTTCTATTAAATCATATATATATTGCCAGTCTTTGCATCCAAGGGCCTCGATGGGATGTCTATCTCTAGCTTACCTGTCATCTTTCAGACAGTGCTGGCTTTCCAGCTCTCATACTCTGTCAGCCAGTGATGCTCATTTCCATCGTTCACTTAACACAGCTACCAACATGCATGATTTACTTGTCTTCATGCAGTTCCTCATGCTGGTGGCAGTGGCAACAAAAGACACTGACACTAACTAGGCTACAGGCATACAGAGCCTCCTGGCTGTATTGTCCATGCTGACCTACATTGTCTTATTCTTACCTGCTACTTTCCTGCCAGTATGCCTTCACTCTTCTCTCCATATACTTTGGTAAGTCCTCTGGAACAGAGATTTTTCACTCCATGCTGGTATAATGCTAACATTTCTAGGCATGAGAGTAATGCAGACAATGAAATGGTGGACTTGTGCTCTCCGATAACATCATAAATTTCCTCATATATACTTACTTTTTTGTTGATGAATTAGTAGTTCAGTATGGCCACAATACAAAGTCAACTGAAGCTTGTTTTTTTTTTTTTGATATGTACGTAGATTATTTTTTTTTAAGATTTTTTTAAAAAGAATACAGAGAACCTTCTGTTCTAAATCAACAAATATCTAAAAACTAAACCTATATGAACTAAAATGATGGGAAACGCTAGCACTTATCCTCAGAAAGCCAAACTTACTTTTCACTTCGCTCTAATTTTGTAGTTGTGCCTGCTTTGTACAAAACCGGCGGCATTCCTGTCCACGACTTGCAGATGATGCTTCAAATCATGAAATCACAGTTGGACAGTAATTTCACAGCACAGCAGACAAATGCAAACAAACATGCCATCTTTATTAAACTTATATGTTTTTCACTGAAAGTGTATGTGAAATTCACGTGTGCTTGGGAAGACTTTGCACTGTATTCTCTCTGCTCTTTATAGATGACTACCACTTTACTTGAAACAGCAAGCCACACTAAAACCATGCATCTTTAAATATAGAGTGAGTTTCTGGGCCTGATTACCCAAAGCAGTTGAGCTATTTCACACAGAACCATACCCCTTCCTTCTTGTGCCAACTGATATTTCAGAATGTCACCAGCAGGAAATGACTGACATCTCCCTGTCTAATGAAAACCTGGATCCCATGCTGAAAGACATCACATTTAGACAAGCCTTATCTCACTTATGAAGGATTGAGCATCTTCTTTTCCTGGTAAGAAAAGGAATGCTTTCTCTTTCTCTGCAGTTTCAGTAGGGGGACATAAGACCGCAGAACACATCAATAAAGAATGGACACAGAGGCATTTCTCCCTGATTACAGAAACATCTTTTTTGTTGTTTTTGATTACAGGAACATTTTGCAGCATTTAGTAACAAAGGGTATTTTTTTTCAGAGCAAAATTCTCATCACCTTCTTTGCTCCCCCCAAAAAACATTACTCAGTCAGAAAGTTAAGACTCTGCCCTCCTTACCTAAAGGCTTTTTTATTAAATAAAAGCATTGTTGCTGCCTCATACACAAGAAGCAAAGGTGCTTGATTTTATCATTGTTTATTTGTAGTAACCAATTGTCAGGGGGAACAAGTAGTGACAAATAGTCATGTCTCGCTTACACATTCAACTGAAAATGGCAAGTTCAAAAAACCCTCGCCATGCAATCAGTACAACCTATTGATTGCTATTGCATTCCTGACTATGAACATACTTGATCTATTTGGTATTTTGTTTTCAAATTCACTGACTTGTGGCGGAATTACTTTCTTGCATTTCTTTTCAAGTGAGAAAAACTGAACTCTTGATTTTACATTTCCCAGGGAAACATCCTTGTGCAGCAATCAGAACTAGTTACTGTCATCAGACAGCTGGAATGGTCTTGATGTGCTCCGGAGTCTTGCAGACAGCAAGTCAACAACGATCACGTTGGCTACTCTGTAAAAAGAATAGAAAAATAATCTCAGAGCAGCATTCAGAAGTTATGTACCAAAGAGATTCAGACCTATTTTCTGAGCATATTTCACACATAAGGCACAGTGTGTCTTTTAGGACTTGACTTCACAGTTCACCAGAACAGATATTCCACAGAAGGTATGGAAAGTTTCTGGGTCATTCTGCCCTTACAGAAGTAAGCTGTTTTGCACTTTCATTGTGGATGAACTCCTCAGGTAACATAGATCAACCCAGGGATGGCAGCCAGGATCAGCCGAGACTCTCAGCTATCTGACAAGCCCATGATCTCAGGGCAGGTCTGAGGTAAAACTGTGGAGAAAAAAAAAAAAAAAAAAAAAAAACAAACAGCAAGTCAGGGGCAGTGAGAGTACCCAGAGCCAGACCAGTGAGGTCCAGAGCCAGGCACAAGCAGAGCTGTGCCAGAAACGGATACACAGTGAAGGGCCAGACCCACACTTAAAATGGAGCCCTATAAGCAGAGGGGTGGATGGGCCCCCAGGCAAGGCCAGCCAGGGCAATTAAGACCTATTAACAGTGTCAGGGTCCTGACAGATGCTGCTTCTCAAGTTCTTGAGAAAGCCTTACTAACTTCTTCCTGCTAAAATGAAGTCTTAATAAATGAGCACATTTCTCAGGTACAGAGTGCTTACTGCCTTGCACTTAACTGCTCCTTAATACCCATCTAACATCTGGCCATTTATTTAGGGTCTTAATTTTAGAATCTTCTAACATTTTGGAAATTTTGAGCAAAAGATCTCAAGGGATATTTTTACTTCAAATCATCTGTTTCATTACATTAAAGGAAGATAGCGGGGTTTAATTAATATGCCTAAGAACAGAAGAATACCAGAATGACCATTCTGAGTCAGTCCCCAGCTCCAACCTCCAACATCAGGCTCAAAGCAGCATGCTAGGAAAGAGTACAAGAATATGGTGAGATTGCTGCCAGAATAAACCTGCTGAGACACAGGCTCTTTACCTCCTTTTTCCTAGTAACTGGAAGAGAAATCATTCCTCTCAAAATGTCACTCATGTTTTAGTGAGGCTTCTTTTGTGTAGATTATAAATAGTCTTATTAGAAGCTCTGATTTTTAGGATTTGAAGATCTGAACTCTGGGACTAGTATTACAGAGAAGTGCTTGCAACTGAAGCACTCAGAATGGCTAGCTGAGCATTTCAGAACAGGGGTTTTACACACTGCCCCATAGGTTGTTGGGCATTTAGTCCTTTAATGATCACCTGTGCTACTGCCTTCTGGTGCACTGGTTCCTGAATTTCTCCTCTGTACTTGTGATCACTTGATGCACTTTCATCAGATTAAGATGGTTGGGCAAAAAATTTGAAAAGAAACATTTCAGCTTTATTATGGAATATCAGATACTCCATATCCCACTGATGGTACATTTTGCTCTCTTCAGTTTTGGGTTTTACAAATACGTGTTTTGTTTCAGTTGAATCTTACAAATTGTGTGTAGAATCCAGCAACTGAGCTGGATTATTTAAGTTCTGTCATTTCTGTAGGAGCAGCAGTTTTCAGTCACATGTAGCTAGCAATTTTTATGACATATGAGCCAAGATGAAACTCAGCAGTTTGCCTTGATCATTTTCTCTCTGTACTGTTGAAAGGACTTCAAATATCAGTACTCCTGTTAGCAACTTACATTAGAAAAATGGAGTGATGACTGTAGTATGAAAAAGCTCTTTCAGAGGTTTGGTTCCTTCCTCCCCCTTAACAATAAGTGTTTGAAAAACATGGTGTAGACGTAATGACATGCTACAGACTGGGCAGCAATGAGGACCAACAAAAGCCTGTAACTCTTATTTCCAGCTGCCACAGAAGTGAAAGGAACAGACACCTTTATTTACCATATGTCTGACCAACAGGTGCTCTTTCCCCACCAGATTTTGCCTGAACATGCCTGAGAGTCACTTGATTATAAAACTATACTGACCCAATGTTTGTGAAGATGTAGATTGAACTTGTGTGGAGGTATTTGATCATTAAGTGCAGCTGTTACTGAAAGTCATTATTGGAACATACAATCCAATGAGAATCTTGCAAGCTTTAATAAGAACAGTGTCATTCTGGGTTGACTGGGGCCATTGATTAGTATTACAAACAGTGTAGCAGTAAAAGCACATTTTTCCAGTGATTTTACCTGGTATGATTTTTATCTTGTTTGATAAACAAGATCATCTGCTTCCCTGGGACAGTGTCCAGTTCTGGGTTCCCCAGTACAAGAAAGATGCAGACTTACTGGAACAAGTCCAGCACAGGGCCACATGGCTGGTGAAGGAACTGGATCATATTTTGTATGTGGAGACAGCTATGAGACTCTTCAGCCTGCAGAAAAAGTGGCTTTGAGGCTAAGGTTCGATATCAATGTGATTAAATATCTGGTAGGAGGGAATGAAAAGGAGAGACAGACTCTTCTCAGTGATTTCAAGTCCAATAAAAACAAAAACTAAACAACAAAACAAAAACAAGTTCCCTCAGAACACTAGAGGGTGGTCAACCACTGGGACAGGTTGTCCAGAGAGTTAGGGGAGTTTTGATCTTTAAGAATATTCAAAACCCAACTCACTGTAATCCTGAGAAGCCTGCAGGGAACCAGCTGTAGCTTACCTTGCTCGTGAAGGGAGTAGACTAGATGATCACAAAAGGTACTGTCCAGTCTCAGTTTCTTTCTGACTGCACAAAGAAAACTAAATTCTTATTTACCAGACAGCTACTAGCCAGAACAGCAGGAGGAACATATCAACAAGTCTAATGTGGATAATATAAAAACAACAGTCCCGCATGCTAACAAGCTCAGAACTCAGCTTCAGGCACACACAAAAAAATAAGGAAGAGAAAATCTGAGAAATCTTTCTCCTACCACACAGTGAATGCTGACATGAAGAGTTAAACACTGGATACTTATTCAGGCTGCTAATTCCATTCATACTTTCAGAATAATGTAATTCAGAACTTGATAGCATTTAGCTGTAACTTTCTCAATTCATAGACATAAACAAATGGTAGCCCAAGTATATTTTTGAAGGGATGCAAGACATGGACTCCTGAGGGCTCTTGAACAGAAGACATTTATTACCCTTTTTCACTACTACATATACTTTCCCCATAGCCCCACGTGCTGTCCACACGCCCACATCTGTTATACAATTGGTTAGAGACCCTCAGACATGTGCCTCAAGCCAGCCAGCAATTGCCCACTGCCCCAAAGCTCATCTTTAACACAGCAGCCAATTTACTTTATCTCAACCTTGCTCAAGTTGTCATTTCTACCACTTGTTTTCTCATTATCTCTAATTCAGGGACACGTGAAACAGCATGGAACCACCTGCAAATTCCTTTCCCACTTATTTTTCGCAGCACTTTGCCATATACTAATAGCTCCTTCCTTGAAATGAAGTATGCTAATGGACAAGTCAGAGAAGTTCTTTGTCCAACCATCTGCTAGTTGTTTTCCTGTTCTGTCACTTGAGAAGTCACAATGGAAGCACCTATTGTCATTTAGTATCTATTAATATATTTAACTGTTAGCATACATTTTACACTCAATTTTGAGTAACAGAAGATTTTACTAGATAAAACACTTTGTAATAAGAAAATGTAGTATGTTGAGTTAGCTCCTTTATTGCTGTCCAGTAGTCTACAGCAACCTCTCCCTTTATTGAAAAGAAGTTCTACTAGAAATGTATTTGTTTCACGTTAGAAAAAGTAGATTTAGTACCATTCTGATACAAGAACATGGTTGTCTGCCAAAGGAAGCTTCTAAGATGCTAAGGAAACCCCCATGAGACAAGGCCCATGTCCTTCATCAGAATAGCCATGCCTGCTTTAATTGATATGTTTTGCTAGTGGACACAATGCACAGATGTTCTTGGTAGCACAGGTGCCCCTCTCCAGCTGAATACAAGACAATTATAGCACAATATCAATTTAAGAGTATTTTCAGACAATAAAAAGCAGGAGCATCCACTTCCACACATGTAATTACTCTGACAACTTCTGTGCAGACGAGCACTTAGTGTTCATTGTTAAACTGAATCTGAGTTTCAGGCCAGTGGTCCTTCTGCAGCACCAGGGTTCCTGCAGGTAAGGAGTATGTCAGTCTGGCAGCTTGGGCTTCCCTGCATCAGCTCCACACAGCCCTGGCTGTTAAAGACCATAGTGATTGGCTTGCCAGGTCTTTCACCCTTCTCTGAACTATTTCTCTTCAGTATCTGACATCCTTGTGTTGATTGAACAAGATATAGAAACAACCCCCCTCTTTGACTGTTACTTTTTCTAAAGAAAATACAGTTATTCAGTGGACAACAGTCCAACTGCTTTGAAACTTTTCTGCATTTAAGGAATAAAGCTTTCTTCAGGCTAGTCTGCAATTTCTAGAATTCTACCAAATATTTTTGTTTATAACAGATGTTTATCATGTTTTGCCAGAGGCTTGAACAGTTGGCAGCTTTTCCTAAGCATCAACTGTTAGCACAAGAAGTACAGGAAAGCTGACATACCTGCCCTTTTACAACAAATCATGATGAAGAACATTGCCAGCTATAATATGAATTTTTCATTTTCCCTTTACTGAATTTCAGAAGAAATTTAGCATTTACTGCAATGAGTTAGCATTGTACGAGGCAGGAGATTAACACTGAATTAGCAGGAGGTTTAGTTGCTTAAATTCAGGGTACAACTTCACACTGATTTATTTTCCAGTAAATAAATACTACTGAGTTGATTGAAATTAAATCTTTTTCCTTCACAGGTAAGATACGCCTTCCAACAACCTGCATCCACCCAAAGAACTTTCTGCTGCACTTCAAAGTGACTGCTTAACTCTAGGTCTCCTTGCAGAAAAATAATGGCTAAAGAGGTGACAAGATCTAATGCAGAAAGGCATAACCGGGACATGTGGAACCAGGTATGTTTAAAACTGTTGTTTTGTAACTCCTCTTGCACAGTCACCTGCACTTGATAATTTAGAACATGCACAGGCCTTGCTTTACATAGGCATGTGACATTCATATTATCCTTTCCCACAACTGATGGAGGTGACACACATTTCTAACAATTAACTCAGGTAGCTAGATCTTAGAGAAATTTAATAGATAATTTAATTGAGTAACGTTTCTCAAAAATACTATTTAGTCCTTCAAGGAATCTGGCCTTGACAAATGGTATAGATTATCGGTGCTAATGGCCTGAATACATCCAATTAGAACTGTAGAACAAAAATAATGAGGGACTTAAAAACATAGGTGATAATTAGGTTAGTCAACAAAGTGTCTGTGGTCTAACCAAAGACATAACCTATAAGACACCTGTAGAATAGCATGCAAATACGATATATTTGATCTGTACTGAATATGGAGGTGCTAATGACTGAAGTATATTTGTTCAATACATAAAGTAATTGGAAAATGCAGAATAGGAGATGATAGCTAGAGCAACATGCACATTGTACAAATTACTAGTTAAAAGCAGCTTTATAACCTTTAGATTCAAGGGACTGAGGAGCTAGATCTGGTTGTGTGGGGATTGGTCACAGCCTGGATAGCACCCTACTGTAAGGCCCTGAATGGAACACAAGTCTAGCAGCCGTTATGTACCTGGGCACTGCAGACAGCTCGGTCCCTCAAAGGGGTGGCATGAGGAGCAAATGGCTGTTGCAGTGGGTGAGGAGGAGGCAGCTCCAGCATCATCAGCAGCTTGCAGTCCCTTGACAGCAGTAACAGCCAGGGCCAGAGCAGCTCGTGGCCAGTGGCAGAATCAGGCTCTAGAAGGAACAACGAATATGAAACACCACCATTACCTTAGATAAAAGGAAAACTCAAGCATGCACAGCATTACATTTTTGCCCTACCTTGAGTTTTCTGAAGTTTAGCACAAATTCCTCTTCCACAGAAAGTAGCTGGAAAGGGCATAACATTTAGTTGATTATTACAAAAACAGTAGTTACGGGGAAAACAGGACAGTGGAATAGGACAGACGAGCAGAGGAAGGGAAGGAGCCTAGCAAGGAACCAAATCAAGCAGTAACATACCATTCATCTAATAACAGTAACAAGAGGTGCCAGGTCTTTATATTTTAAGAGCAGAAATAAATCTACTCACAGCATTAATCGGTAATGCTTGAAATCAATACCGTAACAAACTAATGGATCTGAAAAGTCATTAGTGGTGCGTAGGAAGCTTACTTCCTAAAAGTAATCTGCATGAACATTAACATTAGAGCTAGTCAGAGAATATATAATTTTGCCTGTGCAAAAACTGATATTAAATCTTCCCAATTAATCTGAAAAGCAAATTATTCCTATAAAAATCATAAAATTCCTTTTAATAGGTCCCTCAAAATTTTGGGGGTAAAGCTTCTGAAGTAAAACATTTTTCTCAAAAATATTGAGGAAGAAAACAGATTTAACTTTTTCAGGATTACCTCAGTAAAATTCTTAGAAAATATCTAGCTCAACTGTCTTTTACTGATGGGCAATATGTAGAAATTTATTTTAGTAAAGCTCTATCTAGCAGCAAAAGTTAATGATATGGGAAATAATGAAGTACAGTGACTACACCATCTTGATTCCTTTGCTTTTAGCTAGATAAAGCCAAATAAATTTCTGTTGTATCAGGAAACTGAAAGACTGCGGCATTACAGGAACATTGTTGCAGACTTCATTATTCTTTAGTCTTACCATAACCCTTGGAAACTTTCTTCTAATAAAGAAAATCAAATGTATTTTTATAAGGAATATCTACTGACACTGAGCATGTTGATCTTGCTAATGGTTTTGTCATAATACTTACATGAGAGGATTACAACTTCGTAATGAAAGTTTGTCACTGAAATTATCTGTTCAAAGAAGGGACTCCTCTGAAAGAGCAGCTGTACTTCATCAAGAATGTCCTTTGCATCCAAAGCAGATGAAAAAGGTCACTCCCAGGATTTGCTCATGGAAGTGATTTAAAGATCAAAGCCGAATTTCCTTAAGTGGTGTATTCTTTATTGCAGCGCTGGATGCACGGGGGATCCTTCCGCCTATCGTGCATGTTCGAAGTGACAAACTATCTCGTATTTATACAGCGAAACAATGAATATTCAATTAGCACCTATACATATTCATTACATAACCCCGCCTACCCTCACTTCGTATGCTAATTAGCTTATCAGTCCTTGCGCTTGCGCAAAGCCTTCCAAGAATTGTGGGCCAGGGTCTCCAGGATGTGGGCAGTGGTCTCTGGGAGGAAGGCTGTAGGTCTTCCTCGTAATGCACTTTCTTAATCGGTTGTTTTCCAGGCTGTAAAAATGCTGAGTTGTCTTTCGGTTTAACTGGGGGTCGGCGGATAACAGGATGTCTCAATTAACAGGACATAACAGACAGTTGACTCAAGTTATCTCAAGTCTCAGCCTGACTGAGTGTTAACGGATAATGGGGTGTTTTCAAATAACAAAATGCTTAAACGTAACAGAAGGTCTATGGATAACAAGATGTTGTTTACTTTGTCCCTGCTAACTTTTAATCACAAGTTCTATTCTATCCTAAAGTAAGTTTATACAATATCAATCCACAAGCTTTATTCTATCCTAAAGTGAGTTTATTCTATATCAGAAGACAGATCCTGCTATTATAAGTCGATACTTGTTGCCATCCTGTTTCTGTGCTCATTCCTATCATTTATGACCCTACAGAAGACAGCTCTGTTCTGGAAAAAAAAAAATACTCTGAAATTCTGTATGAATTATTTTTAAAAGTAACCTGCAAACATACAAGACCTTCGGAACATAGCACAAATGCTGATTGTTACATTTCTTTTCACCCTATGGGAGATTTAGTAACTTCAAGCACTACTATTAATTTGCTTGTGTTTTATCCTTTCAGTCCATTTCTTTTCTTCCTTCTTTATGCCTCAAAGTTGCTATTTTCTAGAGAAGTGTATTAAAAGAACCAAGTGTGAGATCTAACTGGAAATAACAAATTCTAATAAAACTGATTTCTGAACACCTGGCAAGTTCCAGAAGCATTTAGAGATAAAAATATATTTT
Organism: Aythya ferina; assembly: GCF_964211825.1. Taxonomy (NCBI): domain Eukaryota; kingdom Metazoa; phylum Chordata; class Aves; order Anseriformes; family Anatidae; genus Aythya; species Aythya ferina. The sequence goes on along the minus strand of NC_140302.1, from coordinate 9,357,700 downwards.
AAAACATTACAGAAAACCTGTAAGAACCTGTGTAACATAGCTTAACATAATTGCTATCACTTATTATCTATCAAAACTCATAATGTAGTCCCAAGCTAAAAGGACATAAAGTTTATAGTAAATACTAAAGTATGTGTTAAATTGCATTAATTTTAATGGTATCTGTGTGTTGCAGATTAAACACAGTTACTTTATCAATCTTTCTTCTTGTTAGAAAAGTAAATATTAATATACCTGTTTCACTAACAGATCCTTGCTAAAGAAGTGAATAATTTACAGTACACAAAGTCTGGAGGTATGGCTGTAACGAAGTCGACTAAAGTATACTCTGGGTAAAAGCAAAAACTGCCATTAAACCCCACAATGATAAGGACTGGAAAGAGGGTTGAGTTCTTTCAAGAGTTAATATATTAAGATAGAACCACTTTATATGATGTAGTACATACCAATCTACCAGTTCAGAGTATGTCATCCTAGGGGGTTTGAAGCCAGTTGAAAACACTAGATATACACTAGTAGAAGAAACTAGCAGTGGGATGGGCCCTCAAAGAAATTGTGCTCAGAATTACTTAACTAGCATTCTGTGAAAGACAGAGTTCAAGCATCAGTTCATTTATTTAAAATACACTTTTCTGTTCTTGTTGCACTGTAAGTTTTTCCTTAATGCTGAAATAACTTCTACTCCCACCATTCCCCTTACTCTGGTTTTCTGGACAGACACCACCCCCTCCCCCCCGCATCGTTCTTTCATTTTCTTCCCATCCTTCATTTCTTCTTTTATTCCAAATGGCATCTTTCATTCATTCTCCTCATTCTTACTTAATCCTTTCTTCATTTTGATATATTTCAGTCTGGGAAAAAATAAATATTTACCTTTGTAGGAAACTGGAAAAGCACAAAAGCAAGCTATTTTTCATAACAGGATAACAGGGAAGTGGTGAACCATGTCTGCAGCAGCCTAATTTCTGGAAACAGAACAGTCCTTGAAGGGAATTAGTCAGAGTTCATCTGCCAGTCCCACTGATTGTGCATTCAGGAACTCTTTGTGTGCTCAGAAAACTAAGAAGCACGCTAACTTTGTAACAAGACCTTTGAGACGCTATCACTGCAACATTTAGCACAAATTTAAGAACTTATTAGCTAATTAACAAAGAATACATTGTAGAGATATTAATGACAAAACGAGAACAAGGAAGCATGGATTTCCCTCACAAACACACATTACTACATGTTGCTGCATGCAGTGCACCAGTTGAATTACAGTCATTTGGAACAGCCTGCATTTACTCTGAAATTAACAATTTTTAAGAAGGTTCATGCCCAGTGCTAGAAAAATGTAACTAGATATAAGACCCTTACTAAATACATTTTGACATTTTATTCCCACTTCAGTTTTAAAACAATATCGTTCTGTTTTTAGAAGCTCAAAAAAGAAAATGGAATTCTTTTAACAAATAGCATTAAACTAAAGGAAGTTTTGGAGGTACTTAGTAAACTTTTTTTTTATAGTCTAATACAATCTATTGAAAACTAAACAATGTAACTGGGTTGTGTGTTGTTCCTTCATTTGATTACATTGTTCAAGCAGATGCAATCACAGCAAGATTAACTTGTCTCTGATATAAGACACAGGGCTCAGCCAGAGGCAGTTGTTAGTTTGATATCTGTTTTATATGCAATTACCTGTTTTCAAGTCAGAACTATCTGACATGAACAGGGGGTAGCTTGTTTTACATGTAAGAAGGGCAAGCTAATTTCTCTGAATATGGTTTCATTTGACACTTTTACATTGAAAGTATTTGAAAGGGAACAATCCCCGTACTTACTACCTACTTTATCACATGACAATACTACAGTGCCTTGACTTCATCTTTTCTGCAGCAAGATATCCAGTATATATTTGTTACTTTATAGGAAATACCTTTCTTTAGTGAAATGATAGCCTCAACTATCAACTGAAGGCTTTCTGAAACAATACAGCAATAAGTGTTGTAGCAAAGAGTTCAAGTCCTTAGAAAGACCTCTTGCCCATTCACAGTTCTTTTGTAATACATATTCTGTACTCACCTCTTTCCTTTCTTTGTTCTCATCTGCAATAAAAACATACAACAACTTTCTGAATCTATAGGAAAATAGTGTTCTACCACTGAGCCTATCCTCTCATCAGAGAGCCCATGGAGGACCAGGTTTCTCATACTTCTTTCTCCCTTGGTTCAACTTTGAAAACAACACTTGTTTCAATCTCAGTAGTATCTCTCTTAATTCCCCCCACCATCATTTGGCAAAAAAAAAAAAAAACACAAAACACATCATTTGGTTCGAGTAATTCTCAGTGCTTGAAAAGCAAGTTCCTCCATAACATACCATTCATTAACATTATTAGATTATATTATCTATTAGATTATGATTAATCACTAAGATCTCTAGGAAATTTAAGTGAGGCACATACTGCTTGTTACTTAAAGCCACCTGCTGTAGTAAGGTTGGAAATTATTCAGCTGCTATGAAACAGTACCATATGATCAGATTTTTTTGCTAGCCCACTTACCAATTTGATTATATCAAGAGGGAAAAACAGCAGCAAAAGCATTTCTTAATTGTTAGAAAGACAAGGGAAAAAAAAAAAAAAAAAAAAAAACAGAACAAATCACCAGTGAGGAACACCACCTCATGATCATTCACCACTTAAGAAAGGTCCTCAGTTGGAAGTTGCACTAAGGTTTTTTGATATCTTTACGGCCAACTTGGTTCAACAAAGGAAGGAAACCATTACAGTAATCCACAGTAAGCATCAACATTTGTTTCTATCCCTTTTCATAACGTACTACAGCACTGTCCAATTCAGACTGTAAGTTGTGATTAGCAAAGAAAACACCAGTTAGGCTGTTTCTCAGGAATCCTATGGCTCTGTCACAAAACTAGAGTTACAACAAGAGAGACCAATCCATGCAAAGTTAAGCTTGAACATAAGTAGCCTTTCCTAAGCAGAGCTCTATTGCAAGGACTCTGACTTGAGTTCAAACAGTAGTAGTAGCTCTCAGTTGCATTTTCTAGAAGCAATGTTTAGGTATAATAAATCAACACAGCCTAACACACACTGGTGATACTCACTCAACATCCATCACCTAAAATTGTGAGTTGAGAGGACCTGTACATACTTAACTCTATTACCTCCTTCTGATCTAAGAGGAGCAAGCCTTGAAACTCTTGACCAGTGTGGTAGTTTTACCATGCTGGGCAGCTAAACACCACAGCTGCTCTCTCACTCCCCCTCCTTAGATGAGGAGGGGAAGAAGTAAAGCAAAGAACAACTCATAGGTTGCAATAAGGATAATTTAATTAAAGGGAAATAATAATAATAATTGAAGAAAGATTATTATGAACTAAATAATTTAACTAAAGGGAAATAAAAAGGGAAGTGGGAAAAGGGGAAAAAAAGGAAAACAAATAAAACAAATGAAGGCTATGTGGAAGTGCAGAGGACAGAAATTACTCTCTACTTCCCACAAATGAGTGATGATTGACCATGTCCTTGAAGCAGGGCATCAACACATAGCCGGTGCTCGGGAGGAGGACCGATGTTTTCACAAGAGCCCACCCCTCCCCTCTTCTTCCTGTTTCCACCTTTTATTGCTGAGTGTGACATCATATGGTATGGAATATCCCTTTGGTTGGTTTAGGTCAGCTGCCCTGGTGATGTTTCTCTTCTCACTTTTTGCCCACCCCCTAGGAGGATTGGAGAGAGGCCCGATGCTGTGCTAGCACTGCTCAGCAGTAGACACAACACTGGTGTGATAACACTGCTGTTCAGCTACAAGTGCAGAGCACAGTACTGTATGGGCTGCTGCCGGGAAAGGTAACATTCCAGACAGACCCAGTACAACCAGAAATGAGCTCAAGCAGAGTCCTTGTCTTTCAGCTTTTTAAGTGCCTAAGAATCACAATGATACCAGGGATATTATCATGTTACAAGTAACAGATTGGATAGAATTGTTTATGGGCTTATCACTTAATTGTGGAAACTCTTACATGTATCAAGTATTAGTTCAGTAATAACTCAAAGTATGTAGGAAAAGCATTAACACCAATTTGAGTTTCATGCAAGAAGCAAGTGCAAGTTAAACAATACCGTGATAAAAAAAAATGTGAATAAGAGCATCACGGTTACAGGCAGAGGGAAATACTTTCCTAATGAAGTAGGATAATTGTATATAAGGCTTAAATTAACCTATAATTATCATTTACAGTAAAACTGAGCGTAACAATCTGAATTAGTGCGTAAAGACTCTGAAAAATAGCAGAAACAATATGCAATGCAACAGTATGAAACTCTTACTTTCTTACAATAGAAGGGTTTTAAGCGTGATTCACCTATGGAAATATTATTCAATTAATTCTGTTCCTGTAGCCCATATTGAATTACTAGCATTCATTTAAGAATATAAGAGAATAGGAGTACTTAACTCAAGATACTGCTTTCAACAAGTGAAACCAATGCAGAAAGTTTTGTGCCAGGAAACATAGAGGAGCAGCAGCTCCCCAAAGAGCTACAAACCAGACATGGTAGCAGTCAGGAGAACCAGAACTTCCATCAGCCAAGGCCCAGCCAGTCCCCTGCACCTCAGAAAAACAAGCAGGAGAAAAATCAGCCCAGGGAAAGCAACTAGCAGTGTTAATCTTCATATGTACTCTTAAGAGCAATAGAGGATTACGTGATCTAAAATCAAGTTAAGGAACCACATCAGAATTAGATCTAAGGGATATTCAAGGTCAGATATAACTTAAAAAAATACACCTGAAATCACCCTAAAAAAAAAGCTTAACTCTAGCTTAACAAAATATGGCAGTACTAAAACTCACACACCAACTCAAACAAAGGGTAAGCTTTTAAGGCTGAGCTTAAATAGAACTTCTGGGCCTGTGGGCAGAAGGCGTGGGTGGAAGTACCAGCTGAAGCTGGCGAGGGCAGTTAAGGCCTGTTAGTTCACTCAAGGCACCAACATATTGAAGGTGTTTTTTGCTCCCATGAGAGTGGCTTATTTACTGCTATCTGTGCAGCTATTCTATTGCTATTTCTTGTCAGACGTGATAAAGTTTAAACAAAAGAAGAAGCCTCTCTTTCAAAGTTGCACTCTGGTTGAGCAAACTTGAAATACGTTCCCAAACATTCCTCGTGTGACATTTAAAATCACCACAAACTCTCTTCAAGCTCATGATGTGAATGATATTTAAGTTATTTTCAACTCCTCTTTTATTCTAAATTGGACTTTAACAAACCACCAGGTGAAACAGCCATGAGGCTGTTCCATGTTTCCACTCCTTTTATCAACAGAGCAAGAATATTCTGAATCAGGAAAACAGAAGGCATGTCAACACCATACAGTGCACCATGCACAGATGCTGGTTTGGATTGTGGAAGCGGAATGGAAACACCAGTACAGTACTTCTTCCAGGCCAATAACTCCTGCTGAGCACTGCTTTTCAGTAACATTAACCATTCTAACCAGAGTACAGAGCTAACTTTGTTCTGAAACTTCTTTGACTACTACTACCTTTCTCCTCTGCACAGTACAATAGCACACGTCATAGGTACATTTAAAATGATCTATAATAAAACAGACTGAGCTCTTGATTTTCCCTTTGGAGTCATTATAAAGATCCCAGATGTGGGGAAGATACACCCACAGCCTGTTCTGCAAGGCATTGCTGGACATTCTTTAAAATAGCAGTTGGAGCGAAGGAGAACTGGCCATACTGATGGAAGGATCATACTGTGGCGCTCTTGCCATTTTCCAAACAGTAGCTGTATGGCTGCAAATGAGCACAGGCAGGACAAAATGTTCTGAGCTGTCACAAGGCTGACAGAAACGTGATCACATGCTGAGCAGGCGCGAGTCATGTGCAGAGCCAGCTGTGCCAGTAACTGCTTGAAAATTAAAGTGTGGAAGCAATGGGGCCTACGTAGTCCTGTGATATCTGTTTGAAGCAGTACAATTCTTCCAAAATATCCTCGGTATACAGTGCTTGAGAAGCTGTGGATTCTCTGAACTACGTTGCTTTTTTACCTTTTGTTTAAGATAAATCAATTATATGTACCAGGGCCAGGAGTGACTAGGCCTTAATAGCAGTAACCAACCTCAGGTGGGACCTACACCCACACACATACTTACTCTCTGACCGTGGACCAAGGAGTTCTACTGAAGCTCAGTTCAATATCTGTTTGAATTTGGTTGTAGAACTGCTATTCTGTAACTCAGCTGTTGCCTTCTTGGTTGTTGGTTCCAGACCTAATTTACAGGCTGGCTTTCTATCTTGGTTTTGGGCTTATCCTTGTTGTCATGCATCTACTGAGTGCCCACCAAGTTTTGTTTGACTGTGATTATTTCTGCTAGATTAGTTTTTGCCTGAAGTTTGATTGCCTGGCTTGACCTTGGACCTCCATCATCACCAAAATTCGCTGTATAATCCAGATGTTTAATCAAATTTGGCTACTATCCTTGAGTCAACCTTGCTCAGGTAACGGAGGGCTAAATGCTGCTAACCTTGTTACTGTATTTAGCTCCTTGTTTATTAAAGAAAAGCTAGTTCTTGCTGTCTCCTGACAAAATGAAGTTTAGTAGCAATAGAACTAGTTTGTATGATTTTCAGACATCTGGAATGACTGTATTTATATTCAATAGAAAATCTCAATGCTCTTGTTACCAGTGCTTTACAGCTCATGGAAATCCCTATGCTTGTCTTCTTCAACTGTCCTTTAGGTCATTCTTGGAGTTTGTCACTTGTGTAACCCATGTTTAAACTGCCTCCTGAAGGTATGGTTCTTCTTTCCCTATCCTGAGGTGCCTGTTCTAGGTGCCAATATGAGCAAGCATGCAGTGAGGCAGTATAGAGAATTGAAAGCCAAGGATAGAAAGCTGATGGAGGCTGAGCATAAGGGGTGAGACAGGCTTACCTAAGCAAAAGAGATTAGGTATCAAACTTCTTGTAGCTTTGCTTCTAGTTATGCAAGAGTCACAGGCTGGCTTTGGTTGTTCTTTTACCGCTTCTGAAAGCGATTACAGGGAAATTATTTGAGTGAAAACTTTACTTAGTGCTTGAGACAGCCCCTGCTGTCAAATTGCAGTGGTAAAATAGTGACAGGACAATCCATGGATTACAACATGTAGTTGTTTTAGTCTTTTCTTGTCTTATCTTAAAAAATGTTGTTAAAATGTTTGTTATGAATTACAATGGGCCAAACTGCAACTCAGATGTGACCACTCCTGTAGTATCAGTCAGGTTCTACCATACTTTACAAGGGAGGCCTGCCAGGCCAGATACTGTTCTCAGAAAAGTAGCCTGCTGGGGAACATTCCCTTCTCTCCAGAGCAGTGTTTTTTTACCACTGAATGACTTCTTTTTAATGAGTATCTGTAAAAGATGGCAGCTTTGCATTCAGAGCCTCAAAAAGAGGAATTTCCTCTGTCCAAAGCCATACCGATGGAAGACAAAAAAAAAATGTTAGCAAGGCAAGAGCAGTATTTTCATTGTGTACTTCAGAAATGTATGTGAAGTAAGAGTTGTGCAAGGCTACTCAGAAACACAGGCTGCCTGAGTCCCAGCCTCATCTAGAAGACCTATCTGTGTCTTTGCTTGCGCAGGAGAGGACATTCTCCTGGAAAGAAAACAGATTAATTCTGCCTGATGGTTATTACTAGAGAAGATACTGGCTGTTTGGTAGCAGAATCTGTATTTGTGAATGTGAGTTATCAACTCTTCTGTCTATGATAGTCCTTTTGTTCTGTGTGAGAGCTGTGAGTTAACTGAACAACATATATTGAATTCTGGTGTTTGGTGGGGTGTGTTGGCAAACTCTATAGTGGAGTGGGATCAATGGTGCCAATACAGCAGTTCCCAGTCAAGCTAAATTTGCATTCCTTATAAAGTGCTACTGCTGCCTCTGCAGGATTCAATTTCCTTTCTATTTTTATATGATTTTCTAAGTCTGTAGTTAATATTAACTGACAGGGTTAGCCGAGAATCTTGGTATTTCCTATTACAGTTAATTAAGGAAACTACTAATTAATGTACAGACAGATGCTTTGTGGTAAATTGCACTGCATGAATATCATTGCCTTCACTGCTAATTCTTATTCCTACTGATTACCGACTCTGTCTTATACTATAAGGTGCTAGAAGCATGCGTCAGGCTTTCTAACAAATAGACTTGTAAAGCAAAGAAGCTTTTATTTTTAAGTTTTTGACTATTTTTTGAGTCAGTTGTCCAATATCTTTTTTTTTTTTTTTGTACCTAGAATATGTGGGAGCTTGTATTTCTAAGCTTTATTAGTGGAGCTTTGAGAAGAGCGTAGAGGGCGAAGGAGGACTTATATTCATCAAGAACTCTTGCAGTGCACCTTCGTTCTTACCAAATTGGTGTAAGATTCTAACATAATGTAGAATCCAACTTCTCGTTTGTCTCCAAAGAATTGTCTCTGAAGAAATTGCCATCAGGTAACCTCAAGAATGGGCTGCTCCACAAGGGAAGGCTGACGGGAAGGTAGGCAGGACAGTGGCCTTGCCAACGAGGGTCGCAATTCCATGAGACCTGTGTGGCAAGAAGAGCCAGCATAGCTATGGATTAGAGGTTGCACTTCAAACCTGTTGAGCCAGACCAAGTATGAGGGCCTCAACTTAAATGCAGCATGAAGCAAGGCAGAGAAAACCCTGGTGAGGCTTCTCACAGCTCTTGCACACAATGTGTTTGTCTGCATCATGTCTGAGCTGGCCATGAGCACAGGCAGCCAGAGTTGGGTGGTGAAACCTGCTGGAGCACTGCCATAGCAGTTGTAAACTACTCTGTTCCTGAGCTGTTTCCCAGACAGGAGGTAGGAATTCAGGTTAAATGGGTCTACAGTCTGATGTGGTACAGCCATTGTTAAGGTAATGCGTTAATAAAACTTTCTGGCCTTAAAATCTTAATCTGACCATGCAATAACAGGACTCCAAAATTTATCTGAATGAACTGCCTCAGATTGAGCAGATTTAAAGCATAACATACTTTTGTAGACTAGTGGTTCCTTATTAGCTGTCAGCATATAAGGCTGTATTCATAAAAGCAGGTAGCTGTGATCTGAGGTACAAAGCAGCATTCACCTCATAACACCTCATGGAGTAGAATTGTTTCCTGAGAGACTGGCTGTTTACCTTGTCCTTTGTCTGATAGTTTGCTTCCTGTTCTCTAGGAAGGGACATGCTGGGGTCTCCTGACTCATACCTTAGCAACAAGCAGAAGGTTGTATTTGGATTGTAATGTGTCTGAAGACAATGCAACGTGAGCCGAGAGGAAGGAGATCTGTGCTTGAGACAGATCCTTCTCAGTTGTCTCCTGCAGGAAGAATATGAGAGCACTCTAATTGGAGTTGTACCAGTTTGCTCCGTTCTGCCCACACTTGGTCCCAACAGGGGGGACACCCATGGCAGGTCTGGCTCTTGCAGTCCTGTCCCTGAAGAGCCAGCTTCAGTATGCTCACTCAGACCAGAGACATCCTGCCTCAAGTACAGGTACAGCCCTCAGCTTAATCAGTGGAGCTGGTACTTTGGAGAGGAGAAAAAAGCTTTGCTGTGTTTGTAAACTTCATTTGGAATCAAGGAAACACAGCAAGTATGGCCTGAAGGCAATAAGAGATTAATTCTTGAACTGGCTCACCAATAGGCAGTTCATTCAGTTGAATTTCCAAGTCTTGTTCTTTTATGTCCAAATTATCAAATTGAAGGTACTACAGCTCAATCAAAACTACTAGCAGGCAAGCTCAATGCTAACTTGCGTTGTTTCAAAACAAAAGATTTTGGAATTGAGCGTGGAAGATGAGCAATCAGTACAAATAAACAGGACATAAGTTTGATACAGCATGATTGTACTTGGCTGAGTATCCTTTAAAACAAGAATATGGCAGAGCACAGTCAATGGATTGTGACAAGCTCCATCGCACCAGCCTGCTTTTCTAGCCGTGTTGTACTTCTGCCTTTATCAAATACCGTATATTCATATCTCAGCGTGGTTAGCCATGATTATGATCATCCTGATATCTGTTAAATGAGCTGCTTTTTACCAAGCGTAGTTTCCAAGACCATTAAAAACAAAGACTAGGGCTTGCTATTAACAGCACAAAGGCAATCCATGTACCTCCAAATTGTTACCAGTTCTTTATTTCCTCTCCCTGGGAGTGCTGCAAAAACATATCCCATAACATACTTTTTCTATTCATCTGAATAACCAGCGGTGTGCTGAGACCTGTTATTTCTATTCATGTGCTGTAATTGCCCTAACCTATAGTGTTGGTTTTACAGAAAATGCGGTATCCTGGAGGCTCTAATTTAGGTGCTAACAATATAGACAGATGAAGTTAATATGTTAATAATCTTAATATATTAATAATTAAATATAAATATAAAATATAAAAATAATATAAAATATAAATATTTTATATATAAATATAAAAAAATAAAAATATAAAACATTAATAATATTAATAATATATAGGGTAGCTATTAGTGTATATATATGATACCATCTTCAAAAAGTGTATGGGTCCCTTGGCACTTACCTGTATATGTAGTTTATCACGGTAATCCTGGTGAGAAGGGACCTCAGGAAGTCACTCATCGAACCTCCTGCTCAAACCATTGTCAGGTGTAAGGTCAGGTTGCTCAGGGTTTTATCCAGTTGGGTCTTGAAAACCTTCAGAAATGGAAACTGCACAGTCTCTCTGGGTAACTTGTTCCTTGGCTTTCCTGAGAATTTTTTTTCCCCTGTATCTGCAGTTGGAATTTCTCTTGATATTACAGTTAAATCCACAGTTTAGCTGTTTTAATTAGGAGTGATGTCAGATGCAGAACACAGTGCTGAGACCTGTGTTGGCCTTAGGTGAAGTGCTGGTGATGGGGACAGAGGATGTCTGTAAAATCTGTGCTCCAGGAGGGATGTAGGAGCCCTACTCATGCTGCAATTAATTGCACTTGGAGCTCTGTCTGTAACTCAGCCAGGGTAGAGGTTGTTATAGAAAAAGTGCCATGACACCCTATGTACCCAAAAGTCAAAGGTGTGTGAAACTAAGTGATATATAACCACTGAATTGGTCTTCAATACTTTGTTTACCCAACAAGCTTTATCTTCCTCCCCTGCAATCTAGGCATGATTTGTCTGTATCTGATGCTGCTCATATCTTTGTAGAGCTACAAAAACAGCATGAAATCGATGTGATTTTCTTTCACTGCTGCCCGAAAGGGGCTGAATAGCAGCCCTGGAACAGAGTAGGCTTGTTGACTTCATTCTGCAGCTGCATGACAAATCTGCCTCTAAGCCTGCAGCTTCAAAAAGACAGCACAGTATCTGTTCACAGAAAAGATAGCTTTTGACTTGTCTTTTTTTTTTTTTCTTTTTTTAATAATAATAAATTTAAACTATTGGGTTTAAATGGAAACTTAGAAACAGGTGACTTAGGCTTTCCTCACTTGCCAGGAGAAGCTTCCCACTTATTGTTCACAAAAGAATGAATGGGTTATCCTCAACTTAAATATTTTTGCTCCACGTGTGGGGAGATTAACATCTATTTTACAAGAAGCTTAAATCCTGGTATAATAATTATATTCTGTTGTGTGAATCTGTTTATTCAAGGTGTGAATACAAAGTCTCTTTAATTTTTATGGGCTTGTTCTTCCTATATCCCTCTCTTTCTGTGTGCATTTGTCACCATGACAACTTCCCATGAGTTTGTCTGACACTGTGCACTTCAGCAAAGTTACAGTTAACCCTGGGCCTGAATAGAGTGCCAGGGAATAACATTTGAGCATCCAATTTCCATGACCTCATGCATAGTTCTGCTCTGGAGTCTGATGCATCCATGTATGCAAGTTTTAGAACAAAGATTTAACATTTACTTCACTGGATTCAAGCTGCAACATATTGCTATTTCTCCAATACCTTTTCATTCTAATTATGTATACACACTACTGACATGTTTGTAAAATCAATATTAAATTATCACTTAAAATACTAATAGCCTGACATATAAAGGTATCCATATTTCCTTTAGAAGTCATTCTTCTTAGAGTCTAGTTTAGATTTTTTTTTTTGAGTACTGGGATCATCATTTAATGTGCCATTTTTCTACCCTGGAACTGAACTGCCTCACACCTGCCTCTGCCCTTTCCAGTAACTTAGAAAAATATTCCTGCCTCTGCAAACTCGCCTGATTTGTTTTTTTTAAGTCAGGAGTAATTTTTGAACTTAAATTGTGGTACTCAAAATCTCTGTGTATTCCTTGATGTGGGATGCCCATGCTGGTGTCTTTGGGAGCTGTGTTGATCTGTGCTGCTGGGTAGTGGCTGCTCATTGCCATGTATCTTCACCCTTCCACATATTATTTTTGGTCTCCTGGGAGAGTGCACAGATCTTTTGAGTACCAGACACTGGGACACTTTACCAAAATAGGCTTTTGGACTGGAAGCTTCAGTTCCTTGAATGACTTGTAGTGTGTTTATTTGGCATATTTGGTTTAGTTCAGTGATAAGAGTGCCTTAATGTTAGAAAAGGTGAAAATGAGGCAACTCTGAGCCTGCCAGAGGCAGTAAAGACAAAATTTTCAATTGACTTATGGATGGAATTGACCCTTATCAATGTGATGTTTATTGCCAATTGGATGACAAGACTGGTTAAAAACCTTGCATATGCTATTTCCCCTTCACCCTCAGAACAAAACCCTCAGCCACAAAGTTTCTTAAATATACATGCCAATACACTGAGTTAGCTCTCATAGGGGGGCCTACATTGTAGCTGGAGATACTAAAAGTACTGCTTCTGCTTATTGTGTTGGTCCTGCATACTCCAGCTGGTAGCTGCCGTGTCTCTGGATGTACATCATACATAATGCATCTGTTCTCTGAAGCAGACCTGTAAGAAATGTATAAAGCCTTGCATCAAGCGTTGGAGTTGTAGGGATGTCCTGGTTTCAGTTAGAACAGAATTAATTTTCTTCCTAGTAGCTGGTGGAATGCTGTGTTTTGGCTTAGGATGAGAAGAGTGCTGATAACACCCCGATGTTTTAATTGTTGCAGAGCAGTGCTTATACCAAGCCAAGGACATCTCAGCCTTTTGCTCTGTCCTGCCAACAGGCAGGCTGGGGGTGCAGTAAGAGCTGGGAGGGGACAGACCCAGGGCAGGTGACCCAAACTAGCCAAAGGGGTATTCCATACCATCTGACGTCATGCTAAACAATATATAGGGGTGGCTAGCCGGGGGGAGGGGGCCGGACTGCTCGGGGTTAGGCTGGGCATCGGTCAGCGGGTGGTGAGCAATTGCATTGTGCATCACTTGTTTGTACATATTATTATTACTTTCCTATTATCACCACTGTAACATTATTGTTATTATTGTTATTATTATTTTGTTATTATTATTTTCCTGTCTTATTAAACTGTCTTTATCTCAACTCACGGGCTTCACTTTCCATTTCTCTCCCCCGTCCCAGAGAGGGAGGGGGGAGGGTGAGCGAACGGCTGCGTGGTATTTAGCTGCCAGCCGGGTTAAACCACGACAAGGGAATAACCTGAAAGATGCACAGAGGATTCTCCTTTCCTAAACAAAATATCTCAAATATCTGAAATAGAAATCAGTTAGCTTGGTTGCATTACCTGATCAGAAGGGTATGTAGAAATGTGACAGCTGTATTTCCACTATAAAAAGTCCATTCCAGTCCTTGCTGAAAGGCTACTGGAAATAGCTTCTTTGAATTGTGATTCTGGAGACAGGAGAGGTAGGCTAATCTTCCTATTGTCTTGCTATTGAAATAGTGTTCCAGGAGCTTTATAGGACTCATCATGAAATCTCCTTAACAGGGTGAGAAAGGTCAGTTTTCTATCACCTAACAGAAAAAGAATGCACAAACTACTTAACAGAAGCCAGAAAAATGACTCCCCACTATCTCTTAGTGAATTTGTTGGTGTTTATTCTTTTACAAGCAGTGGCAGAAATGTTGAGAAATACCTGCATGACCTACAAGACTAATACAGCTGTGACAAACCAGTTCAGCACTACAAATAGGAAGGATTTCTTAGAAGCAAAAACACAATCTCAGCTGGTTGTGATAATGGTGATGCAATTTTAATTATTGGACTCCATGCAAAAACACATTCAGTTGAGAGCAAGTGAAGATGTATTAAGTTTAGTTTCTCGACTGTAGTTGATGAAATGGTTAAAGAAATATTTGGAAACATGTCAGTGTACTCCAAGCCAAAAATCCACTGGACTATTCTACTGTACTACTGTCAATAGTAAGATACGATTTGACAATATCCTTAGTGATAAAAATGCAGTTCCAATAAGTTTACAATCAGATGGCGTCAAAATCCCGTTTTCAAAAATAAGCAAAAATCTTTCCTTCAACTCTAACTCTGAATTGTAACATGATTCTCAGCCTGAGCTGTCAAAATGAATACATTTAGTGATCCTGAGGGCAGGTGCATAAAGTAATGCTTCAGCATTCAGTAAATGTTTGGTAACTTCTTTATTTACCAGTAGGTGTCACTGGAGTCCAGCAGAGAACTGTTACTTCAAAAACGTCTTTTCTACTTGATCGGGCCTTCATTTCATAAACGTTTAGTATTTGTACATGTTGACTTATAACCAATAACAGTGAAGAAATAGAATCAATGCCCTTTCAAATATGTTTTTTTTTTTCCACTCTCAGCGACTGGTAACTGTTGATGGATAATTCAATGGATTGGGAAAGAATTTTGATTTTTTTTTTCCTCTGCAGCATGCCTGAATTTGATCCAAACTGAAAATGACTAAAGTGATTATTCAGTGCAAAGGTGAAGCCAGTAAGCAATGTCTGTATGATTACTCAGCCTTTACTCAATATTCCATTGGCAGGGGGGAAGAAGATGATGGAAAATCAAGCCAGAAGACTTGGATCTTCAATTTCTTTGGCACCTACACTGAAAATTACAAAGCCGGGGAACTCAATGGGACAGGAAAGATCTGCACTGTCAGCCATGGAGCAGCTTTCTGCAAGTCTGAGATAAAGCATTTAGGGAGGAAATCTAGTGGAAGCTCCACTTCTGGTATGTGTAGGTACCTACCTCTGGAAATAAGCAGTATGCTCTTACTGATGTCTATTTTTCTCCAGTCTTAAAGGTAAATTAATTCCAAAGAATACAAATAAAAGGAAACCTCAGAGGTTATCTGTATAACCACCTCTCAATAGCTTTGTGCACTAGTACTTCATTAGTGGGATATTTCTTTGAAGATTTAGATATTGCATCTTATAACTTCCATTAGGAGACATGGAGCACAGCACTGATCAAGCCTGCTTAGGAGTGAGCTGAAGTAGACTGTGAAATGATATTTCTTGTTTTAATGAGCTCTTGTCCTTTTTTGCCATGCCTCTGCTGGGTAGGTGATCAGCAATGGTATTTGGGTTAAAATGTACTTTCAGGTACTCATGTATTTGCTATCTGTAAAGCTCAAAAAAACATCAGGTAGACACCTGTGGTTACCAAATGTTCTAGCTGTTTGAGATAACACATCAGAAGATGAAAAGAAAGGGAATTTAGCTTTTGTTTTCCCTCAGTTATTACAAAGATATGGTAAAAGCATTCTTCATGAAAACCAGCAGGGAGCCATTATGAGTTATTTGTAGCAGTCATAGCTTAAGCCTAAACTCTTGCATAAATGTGTTTCTCCAGTCTTTCAAATATTTACCAAGGAACGAGGTGATACACAGTAAACATTCATCTCAAACTCAAGATCACACATCCAGTGGAAAACTATAGTATAAGGTGGCTGTTACAGGCCAGTATTATTAGGGTAATAATGTGCTTGTGGACAGTGAACACACAGGGCCTGTTCTGCTGTCTTGAAATGTAGCAAAATCCAGTAATGAGTTTTGGTATGTCTAAAGAACCAATTGAAATGCAGGCTCTTTTTTAGCCTTGTGCTAAATTTAAATACAATTCTGAAATACTTTATCACTTGTTAGCAGGCACTTCTGTACGTGGTCTCTGACCATTTCACAAAGCATGGTAACGGTGTATGTAGTGAACCTTGTCAAATGCAGAAAGGATTGCAGAACAGGCACCATGTGTGGTGTTGGGTGTACAAAGTTCTTGTGCAACAGGCAGAAGACATTGCAGCTCTTTATGGTACTGCTCTGTAATTGGAATAAAGGGGAAAGTAGTTGGTTCAGAGCTGTACTGTGGCAGGAAACAACAGTAGCCACTAACTGATATTTTTGTTGCCTCCTCCTTCAGGAGGAAGTCTGCATGTAGTTATTTTTTAATTTTCATTTCATCAGTTTAATTTGCTAGGTAATTACCTCTGCCATGAGTTTTGGGGATGCATTCATCAGTTCTCCTTAGTCCTGCAAGGTTTCAGTAGTTCGTCGATTTGCTTTTCCAGTTGTTGTTTGTTCTTTGTATCATCATCCACAACTTCCAAAGGCCACACCACACGTACAGGTCTCAGTGCAACTACTTAGTTGTTTGACCTGACATTGCTATGGCTTAATGTTTTGTGACTGCTGTAGAAGCACTTGGTTTCTGGCTGAGTTCTACTCTTTTTGAAGAACAGAAACAAGTATTTGCGAAATACAACAGTGAAAACTAAAATCTTATGAATCAACTCAAAAGGGACAGAGTGATTATAGCATCTGTGTTTGAAAAGCCACACAGAAACCTAATAGGGAGGAGAAAGGAATGTAAATGTATAAGTGGAGGTCATGTACAAGCAGGTGAAGGAAGCACATTAATGAAATTAGCAAAGGTAATGGCTGCTACCCTAGGAACAGAGCAGGGCAGTCAGTTCAATCAAACTCTTTGTAAGAAAGAAGATTTAAAACACCAATTGCTTTTTGCATTGCCGTGTCTTTCTCTCCCCACGAAGTGCTATGTTGGTACATTTTGATAGCTTTCATTAAGGACTGCCAGCTTGAAGACAGAGATAAATTCAACAACAATGAGAAACAAGTTCTTAAAAGAAGAATTCTTAGAAAACTTCAGGGAGGAATTTTATCTGCTCCTCTTGTAAGGTTGCAAAAGATCGCAGGCATTTGAGAGTCAGTCCCACTTAGTTTTGTAACAGAGCAATGTAAACTCTATCTGACCAAAGAACCTAAGCTTTCCTGCCTTTCTTGCAGTGACAATGCAGCCTAACTTTAAATGAGTGTGCTTTTATTTTTTAACCTGGAACATGCTGTTATATTGCTAAGTCTTCATGGAAAAAGGCACAGGCAGTTACTCTCAGCAGAGCTTGCTGAGATAAACTGCACAGCAGAAGAAAGTTGACCTTGGCTATTATAACAAGGTGAAAGCTACTTTGTGCTTTTCCCACTAGTACTTCACCACAGGTTTTTCCAGTAGACTTGCAGGCTGATCACCTAGGGAAAAAAAATTGCTCAGAACAAACACTGAGAATTTAGCCGTAGGTGAATGACTGTTGGTTCGTCGAGTAAAACTAGTATTTCCAGAGGCTTTTATGTTGTAGAGATGATGCCGCCTCTCACATGATTGCAAAAGATGGGTGTGCAGGCTGGAGAGAAGGTGGAGTAGCACAACTTTTTTTTTTCTGCTAGCTGCCTGGGTCTGATTCATTAGTGCCAGGATCCAGAGAACTCCTTTTATCCCCCCCCCCCAAAACTAGCTCCTTGCTGCACTCCCATAAAGCATTCCTTTGTTTTGCTCAGTAGTGCTTCTTTTAACCTTTCAGTTATGAAGCTTAATGCCTTGTCTTGGCCGTCTTGTATGATGAGAAAGCTGCAGGATAAATACAGAAAAACATGATCCCAGACTGCATCAAGATCCCCTACTTGAATGCCTTTCAGTCTTCTCAGGGATCAGTGTCAGAGAGGTAACATGCTGCCCATCAGGAACACCATGCTAAGAAAAGCTGTTCTTGGCAGAAATCACCCTGGGATGCAAAGGGGGCTTCAGGTCTCCCCTTCTCCCCTCCCCAGCCCTGTGAGCTCTGTCTGATCTGAGCGCTGCAGCTCTTGGCACAGCTGTTTTCACCCATGCTGCCTCTGGTGGTTTTGCTGAACTTCCTCCAGCAAGTGTTAGCAGTGATACTAATGTATAAATAACTATTTTCAAAGCTGCTTCAGAGAGGTTGACTAAAGCATGGTAATTAGTTGCTTAATGTGTCTCTTTATCCTCCCTTCTTTGCTATGCAAATAGGAAGAGGGAAATTCTAGCCCCAGTGGAGTGAAATGGCAAAGCCCTGAGTGCTCTCACCCAGGTGTGCGGGGTGACACTTGAAGGACAGGAACAGGAGGAGACAGACATTTCACCAAGAAAAAGCAAAACACATTGAAACATTTAACATTAAGTGGCACTAATTGAGACATGAAAGCCCTGCAGCAGCTGTGAGTGCAGCAGGAACAGCAAGACATCCTCTTCTTCCCCATCCCTTCCCACCTGCAGAAGAGGCGAGGAAGGAAATACTGTAGGAAGCTGGTGAGAACATGGGAGGCAAACAGTGACTAGGTGAGACACAGAAGAAGGGGGAAGAGGAGGAGGAGGAGAAGATGCTGAGTGGACTGAGGTGCCACTGGGTTTTGTAGTTCTGGGGGAAAAGTTCTGGATGTTAGGAAAATGGGGAGAGCCTGCCTGTGAGTTACGCGTTGGGTAATGCTTATGAGGGGAGCAGGGCAGTGGGTTACTGAATTTATTCTCCCTTGGTGGGAAAGGGAGCGAAGCAAGGATGCATTATGCTGTGAATTTGTATACTTGCTATAAAGGATACTTACTGCCACGCCCCTCTGAAAGTCTGCTTGTAGCCTCATGTTAAGCTGTCGGATGCTCACTTTGACTATAAGGCAACAGTGCGAAGCCTTGCTGACAGTTTCTGGAAGGACACCGCTGTCCTTATCTTCCCCCAGAGTATCTGCTGCATGGGAAACCTTCCATTTACCTGCGGTGTTGCCTCCATTTTCTTTTGGAAGAAAATCCAATCTGAAACAGTTTAAAATGTTTTAATGTCTGCTGTAAGACTGAATTATGTGAAAGGCTCTGCACTAGGCTACAGCTTCTTTTGAAAAATCTGGCTTGTAACTTCCCATCCCCTGCCCTGAGATCTCAGCACAGAACCTCAAAAAGAGAACTGGGAGGGCCATAGGGTGTATTAAGATGAGATGTATCCAAATAACCGTTCTGGCCTTCTTATGCATTCCTCCTTCTGTTTCACTTCTCTCTCTCATCTCCAGCTTTGATGCCTTTCAGTGCTTTCTGACTTCATTATATGTAGTAAAAAGGTTAGTTTCTTTTGAGGGGGGGAGTTAGAGAATGCAATAGTAAAGCTGTATGACACACTCTGGCTTTCCAGAGTAAGTTTTTAAGATGGGAAAAGCTGGAGATGTAATCAGATGGCTGCTTACCTCCCACTGCTTTCTTCATGGAGGCAAATGCCAAACTGAAGTGTTTTGTGTGGTTTGTTTCTTGTGAAGTTTGTGGTAGTTTGTTTGTTTGTTTGTTTGTTTGTTTTTGATGAAGGGAGATGGCAACTATCAATAATAGAATTCCACACAAGGAACAAGATGCCTGTTGAATTCCACCCTTTATGAGAACTGAACTTACCTACTGCCAAAAGTAGATGGGGTTTGGCTTTTATTTGCTCTGTCTTGTTGTCTGCATATTTGAGGTAAGCCAGATAAAATGGAAATAGCAATGTTTAACATGTTAATTGCCAAAAGTACTGAGTTACTGGGAGTAAAATTTTCAAACATATCTAAAGGAAAGCAGGTGTAGGAAAATTGTCCCTCATTCCAGCTGCTTTTTATCATAACAATGTTTGGTTCCCATGATCATTTAAGTAAAAGGTCTTACTGGACTTACAGGCTTCTACTGATACCTAAGATAGGAGAGTTAGCACATAAATTAGGTGAGCATCATCTGCTAGTCATGTGGAATGCCACCATGACCACAAATCTGCAATGTGTTAGACTACTCTGTGCGGAGATAACATAACTTTATATCCAAATAGATTTAGAAACTATTTCCAAATAGTTTATTGGTTTTAATTCCATATTCTTCACTCCTGATTTTTGGGATAATACTTCTAATGTTGTAAAGAACTCCAGAGAGCCTTGAGGTATTCTGGGCTCTCACAGTGCTGTGCTTCCCTCTTTGTCTAACAGATCAGTCACCAAATAAGACTTTAACTCATGCCATGGATAGCTAAACCAGTTTGAGTTTTGCATACTGTTTTACTCTTGAAGTTTAAACAAGCTAATTAGTAGCTCTGATACAAGAATACTCACAGGAAAAAAAATCTTCTCACCTTTTATATTCAAATTATGTACTTAAAAAATTGTAATCACTTTTCAATGGCTCTTCCATAACTGAGTCAGGTGTTTAAGGTATAAATAAACCTGTAAACCTTCTTTGAAACATAACAGGCACTTCTATGATATTTAAAATTGCCTTGTATTTCTCACAAGACCCAGTTGGTTTTATCTTCGCTTTCTTGAGCACCAACTGCAGTGTTTTTACCAGAGCATGTTCAGTGTGTTTGTTCCTCAGAAGTTATACCTACAAGCTTGTAGTGTATCAATAGGTGGCAGGTAAAGGCAAGCAGTTGGTTTACTTGAGGGATCATGACACAAAACATTAATCATACGTCTCTTTATGGAAAGCCATTAATTTGCACTGGATAAAGATTAAGGAAAAAGCCAGGTTTCTTAATCAGAAGTATGGAGACAACCCTAACCTCGTGTGTGCAACAAAATAGGCCTCTTATTTTTGTTACTGCTTAAAAATAAACAAATTGTGGTTGGCACACGTATTTTAAAACCGTTTTTCCGCGGGCTGGTGTGAGAAGCAGTGCTGTGAAACCACTGCCGCTGCCCAGACGGGGACTTTTAAAATTTATTTTTCGCTTTTGGGGTGTTTTTTCACTCTACACGAGCCCCCCCTAGAGGCTAAGAGGTGCGCACGAAGCCCCTGGACGGGGGTGGGGGCGTGGGCAGCGGCAGCACGGGGCAGGCCGGCCCCAGCCCCCGGCCTGGCCGCCTCCCGCGGGGGGTTGCGGGCGGGCCGGGCCTAGGCCACCCCTCAGGCCTCAGCCCCCGCGAACTACAACCCCCAGCGTGCACCGCGGGGGGCGGTGCCGGCGGGGCGCAGGCGCGGCGGCGTCGCGCTGCGTTGAGCAAGGCGGGGTGCGATTGGCTGCGGGTGCGGCCGGGCGTGGGCCGCGCAGTGGCGGAAGGAGCGGGGCAAATGGCGGCGCGATGGTCCCGGGCCCCGGCCCCCGCGCGGCGCTAAGCCCGGCGCGGAGGAAGCGGCGCCGGAGGAGGCGGCGCCGTGGGCCCTGACGGCCCTAACGGCTCTAACGGCCGCGCCACCGACGGGCAGCGCCTCGGCCAGGCGGCGGCAGCCAGCGGCGCCCACAGCCTCGGCCCCGGCCCGCAAGGAGCGGGCACGGCCCCGCTGCCACCGCCCGCACCCAGGTGGGGCCGGGACCGCGACCGGCACCGGGAGCCAGGCGCGGGGGGCGGGGAGCGCGGCGGGGCCCGGCCGCTGCGTGCAGGCCGCGGGGGACGAGAGGCGGAGGGGAGGGGGGGCCGGGTCCGCGCGGTGCGGTGCGGGGCTGCCCTGCGTCCCGTCCGGGGGGAGGGGGCGGCCGGAAGGGAAATGACATCAGGCGGCGGCGGGCGGGCACGGCCTGGCCCGGTTCCGCCCGCGGCCCCGCGGGGGAGGGCGGCGGAGGAGGAACTGTCACCGCCGGGCCTCGGCCGCGCTCCGGCCCTCGCTTATGTAAGGCGGCGGGGGGCGGCAGCCGCCACCAGGGCCGCCCCAGGCGCTGCCCGCCCCGCCGAGTTCCCCCCCCCAGCCAGGCGGGTGGGTTATTTCCCGGCCTCGGCCTCGCTCTGGGGAGCGCAGCGCCTTGTGAGGGGAGAGGGGGCAGGCGGCGGGGGCAGGGTGAGGCTGGTCCAGGTTTTTGTTTCACTCTAAGCAAAAAGCGGGGCGGAATTGTAAGTAGAGAGTAAAGATCCAGCCCCGTGCGTGCTCCGAGGTCAGGAAGCGCAGCTGTACTTCCTTCTCTTCAATTCTGGCCTAAACTGTGCGGTCGTACAGTGCGGTACTTACCGCCCCTCCATACTCAGCCTGTTTACATCCTATAGTACGTATATCAGAGCATTGATCGTTGGATTCAGATCTCATTACGAAACGATCTTGATTTTTAATTCTCTAAATAGGTTAATCTATATTTTGGAGCTCTGCTTTCTGAAAATGAAGTCCTCTCGACAGCAAACACCTCCTCTTTAAAGCTGCAAACCAATTCTCTTTAAATATGTCATTATTTTCGCAGGTGCTAAAAACGTAAAGTGTTGGAAATATTTGAGTCAGGCTTTAGGAGGGGAAAATTCACTTGTTGCGAGTCTTTTTCTCACAAGAGTTACATAGAACTTCAGATGTTAATAAATATTTCAGTTTAGTTTCAGTCATTGTAAAACTGGCCTTTCTGTATAAAATGTTCAGGCATTGCAGCTCTAAGTATTTTCAAATGGCTTAAAGTAGAGCTAGTTACTCTGGCTTGGGGGAAGATCATAGTTTTGCTCTTGGATGAAAGATAGGAGATGAGCAGGGGAGCAGAAAGTACTGGTTTGGCAGTGTCGTGCTTGGAGCAGCACACAGGAGGCTCACAGCACTGTGAGAGAAGGAATCGGAGAAGGGGTTGAAAAGTAACAGCCACCAGCAGCACTGATGGTCTGTTTAATTCTCAGCAGCGATCAGAAGCAGTCTAGGGAGCAGCATTTCTCGGCAGAATTCTGGTCAGTAGGGAACTATGTGCCTTTACCGCCCAGCTGCTAAACTGCTGGGGAGAGGAGCGTTTCCCCAAGTGGTTGTTCCTTTATCTTTGGCATCGCAGCACCACCCGGCTGGTAAACTTCCAGAGCTCACATCTGATACTCTGAATTCACCAGGGCTTAAAGCTGGGCCTAGAAACTGCTCAGTTAGTATAAGTGAAAGTTGGCCTGGTCTGATAAAGTGAGGCTACTGTGAGTGGGGCCATCTTGCTAGAACAAAGTGCTGGAACGACATTTCTGGAAAAGTCTGGCTCTTTTGGCAGAAGCTATGCTAGTGCTCCAGGTTGATAAACTGTGCATGTCAAGATTAAAATGGGCAGAAAGACGATATATCATTTATTAAGTGGAATAATAATAAAGAGTATTGTCTCACAAATAGTTCCTATAGGAACTTTAATAGTGATGGTTGTAAGCCCTGTTTTTGATATACTTTCCTGTAAATGAGGGCAGTTGACCCTTAAAAAGTTGGATTTCTCTGAAATGCTCCCCTTCTATCCCTTAGCAGGCTTTTCTCCACTATGGAGAGCAGCTTAAGACAGGAAGATGGACTTGATTAGATTCAGACAGACTATAAAGAAATACAATTTCCTATTTGGGCCAAAATAAAGAAGGAGACACGCTGGTGTATGAAAGAGTTACACTTGTTTTTATGTTGTCATTTGTCCTATAGTTGGACTATTTGTTTTTCTGGGGGGCAAACCAACAACCTGGTCTGTCATCCTTCTGGAATCAAACAAAAGTAGGAATAGAAGGGGTGCAAGGAGCGGTTTAAGTGTGTTCCAGTTTAATTTGTTTATATTTAAACTTGATTCTTCTGGCAGAGCAAGCTGTGAATCAGGCTGCAGTTGTAACAGCCAGTGGACAGTCAGGGCTTGTGCTTGTCTGCATAACGTGTCCTCCATGTTCCTAGCCAGGGACTGAGAAGTGTCTCCTCGCTCCTGTCCCTTGATCGAATCACGTGCTGGTGGAGGCGTCCTGTGTACCAGTCTTTACCGTGACTGCGCAGATAAACGTGCTTGCTAAGTAGGTCTGACGGTGTGCAGAGAAGAACATGGAGTTGTCATTATTCGTGATGAATTAGTATGTAAAGTGTCTGTAGCAACTGAAATACTTCGAAAATCCTTACGTTTTTCTACTGAAAATCTAAAACCATACAGTAGTATTGGACTCAAGCAGACAGCTGCACCTTTGGATGGGGTGAAAATACTGTTTAGTTTTCTGCTGATGCTTTGTGAGAGGAGTACCTTCTATACTTCAAAATACAAACAGATCAAAGCAATACCAAAAGTAATATATTTGTAGCAGATTTGTAGCCTTGTTGTGCTATGTCTTGTTTCGTAAGTGTGCAAGGAACTAAACTTTGCGTTACGTTGGTAGATGAGCTGCTGATTGCAGAAACCTTAGATGTAGTGACATTCACAGGTAGATGAGTTAGTCTCTATAAAGGAGCAGATGATGTGTCTGTCTATTGCTTATGCAAAACGTGACTTTTGCTTGTGCTTGTAGACCCAATAAACCGCAGAGGTGCAATCGGTTGTACTGAAAAGTTTGTAAATTTGCTTCTCTCTTTCTTTTCCAACAGAGAATATGAAACAGGAGCCAAAATGACATCCCGATTTGGAAAGACCTATAGCCGGAAAGGGGGAAACGGCAGTTCAAAGTTTGACGAAGTGTTTTCCAACAAACGGACCACCCTTAGCACAAAATGGGGAGAAACCACCTTCATGGCCAAGTTAGGACAGAAGAGGCCCAGTGTCAAACCAGATATTTCTGAAGTTCCTAAAAAACCCAAAGTTGAAGACGAGGTAACAGAGGATCCGTTTGGATTTGACAGTGATGAAGAATCTCTTCCTGTGTCTTCGAAGAATTTGTCACAGGCTAAAAGCTCCTCTCAGCTGGACTCCAGTGAAGCTGCTCAGTCTGAGGACTTTGCTTCTCTCCTTGAAGCTAACAGCAGAATTAATCAGCCAGACAGCGGAGAAAACATTGCATCCAGCAAGCAGATACCTTTTGGCAATACTGTTCCTCTCTTAAAAGAAAAGAGCGCAAGCAAAAATGTGGAAGATGGAGAAAGCAAAGGCAGCAGTGCTAAACTTGTAGCTGCAGGTACGTTTACTCAACTGTCCACTCAGTTTTGTTTGTTTTTTGCTATTCTATATTTAGACTTGGTGCTTTCTGGGGTTGGTTAACTGTTCTAATCAAACTGTA
Source organism: Aythya ferina (assembly GCF_964211825.1). NCBI lineage: Eukaryota > Metazoa > Chordata > Aves > Anseriformes > Anatidae > Aythya > Aythya ferina. The sequence continues at coordinate 9,332,651 of NC_140302.1, read as the reverse complement.
GCAGGCTCTAATTTAGTGCAGGTACATGGGTACTTCTGTGCAGGTATAGCTTGTGATCTGCCTGTTCAGTGATTTGTATGGAAAAAGTAGTCTTCTGAACTTCAGCTGCCTAGAGGTCTGTATTTTTTTTAATTAGCACATTTTTATCAATGTGTATGTAAAAAGCTTCAGATCTATCAAACAGAATTCTGTTAAACTTTAAGGAGCTCTTTTCAGACCCAAACAGTTTGTAAGAGATCTTCATACTTTAGAAAGGGAATTTGCAGACCCCATGGTGCTGAATGCTGCTGTAATCTTGTTCAAGTCATTCTTAGATAAGATCACCTGTCATATCTCATTAGAAGTTTTCATATAATGGGCTGATTAAACCATAGCTTCTAAAATTGGGCAGAAGATCACATTAGATGAACCTTGATGAAGCTGACACTTACTGACTTGCTCTGGATTATCATAATCAACTTTAATGAGAAGAAGTTATGTAACTTTGAATTCTCAGATACGGTTAACTTATCCCTGGGATCAGAACTTTGAGTGGTCTTTTTTGCAACAGACAGGAACCATGCTGAATAGCGCAAGAAACGCATAGCTTGGTAATTTGTGAAATAATCTTACTCAAGAAAAAGTGTGGAATGTTGATGGGGTTTTAGATTGACAAAAGGATTGGTGGGATATGTAGTGTTCTTTCAATTTTACTCTTATTTTTGCTGCTAAAATCTTCATGTTTTTCATATGGTTTTCTGCAGTTTATTTATCTGTAAGCATGGAACACCTTCAGTCTGGAAATACACTTTATGCTTTGCTAAGTTTGAATTAAGTTTTCTTAAGAGATTGGAGAGATTCATCCCCCAGTATTTACAAGGAATGAAATAGTAATGAGTTTTCCTGATTGTTAATGAGAGAACGTAGCAGAGCAGGTTTTAGAATGAAATGGCTTCAACGTAGAAGAGCCTTGTTAGAGCAGTAGTTTTCAGGTAGGAAAATATATGAGCTGTGGGGAGAAAATTTGTGTTGCATAAAAGGCTGGGAGGAACAGACCTTTGCAGTTTTATTGGTGCTTCGTTGTTCTGGTAGCGTGGAAAATAACAACACAGAATATTTAAAACAGAAAACCTTTTTGTAATTTGCCTGTGTAAATTCCAGGACTCCTTGTTAGACAGTGCCACGTATGCCATGAGTATATACGGCTCTGAAAAGAAACTGATGAGTCTCAGTGGATGAGGCCATTGGTGGCGGTGGTCTGGATGCCGAGGGGGAGGTTACCTCGACAGCTCACTGAAGGAACAAATGCTTGCCTCATGTGCTTTGCTGAAGTATCTGGCACTGGCTGCAAACCAGCCAGCAAGTGAAGGACAGGGTGGATCTTGGCCTGACAATGCTGTTGTTTCAGAATGTATTCTTACAGACAGTTTACACCCCATCATATGAAGACATAAACCCATCTCATAACTCCCTGCTTCAGAAATCAAATTCAACTGATAGTGAATCTTTGCGTAACATCCTATTAAATAAGTGTAAGGAGACCGGGACTGGCAATAGTGTTTATTTTGGACAGGAAGTGTAAATGAAACTTGGATGGTTTAAGCAGATATTATACTTGTGTGTGGACTTAACCAAAATAAATAAAAATGGTCCCTGAAAATGTCACTGAGAGCATTGAGCAATTTGAGAGAGTGGTGTACTCAGCCACCATGGATGTAGCTTCTTCAAAGGCTTCCTTGTTACATTGACTGGTGAGTAAAGTTTGATGATACCGGGCTGTCTTTCAGACCTGCAGAGATGTAGTTAGCTTGATTTGTGATGAGGCAAGAGGGAACTTGGGGGAGAAAAACGGAGTAACAATCAAAAGGTTGTTTCTTGGTGTGTGGTGTCCTAACATACAGCTCATGTACTTGCACTGCTTCCATGTTTTCCCTTCCCTGGTTCCCTCCTTCCTGGTGACTCTTGAACTCTGCTGGGTTCAATCAGACTTGTTTGAAGGGCTTACAGATTCTTGTGGGAGCAAGTTCTGCCATAGCTGAAGAGAGGGAAGGAGGGGAAAAAAAGGCAAGCAGGTAGAACAGTATTAATATTTCCAGAGTGAGAGAGACTGCAATGTGAGCTCAACCTTAACCAACATACAGCAGAGTATGTCTAGTACAGGAAACTAGGCTAAGTCCATACTGATGTTCGTGTTGTGCTTGTGAACTTGTTGTAAGTACAATTTACAAGTCCTTGTGGTGATACTGAATAGACAAGGTGTCAGGGCTCCCTGATAGCACGTGCCATCACTGGATCTTAATCCTTACCCCAGAATAAGGTGAAAACTGAGACTACGTGGCTGTGGGCAAGCTGAGAACTACGGTTTGATCTGACTTTGCACCAGATAAGGCTCCCTGCCTCAATGCTCATTTCTTTGGTTATTAAAATGGCGGTGATGCAATATGCGTTAATTTTAACTACTGTTTGGTATTAAAAAGCAGTCCCCATTTTTTTGATTGTTTTAATGGTTGTGCAACCTTGTTGTAATGCAGTTGGGGATCTGTGTCGTTTATTTAAAATGGTGTGCCTTACTGTTTTTTTAATAGCCTTCAGCTAGTACTTGTAACAATCTCATTTTAAAGGCTTTGAGAAGCTCTTAATGTGGAAAGCTTCTCATAATCTTACCCTTATGTTGCTTGATCGAGACCTAATGCTGGCTGAAGAATGTTCATGAGTAATCCTGCATGTAACAGGTAATTTACAGAGAGTAGGAGTTTAGGTAACTTAGAAATAGCAGAAGAGTGTTCTGCATTAATAGTTGCTGCTAGGTCACCTTTGTTAAGGTAGAACTTGGTAGCTAGCAAGTAAGTTGAGTCATTTGAAAATTATCAAGCTGGTAATTCATATTGAGCAAAAATGCAACAATTTAGTAGTCAGGTAAACCTTTTATGAGAGACTTGCAGTGGAATAAGATGAAAGCCTACAGATCCATACTTATTCCGTACTTATTTGGATTTCTGAAATACCCTGGTGACTTTTTTTTTAATGTTAGACTTATACTGTGAGGCACAAACTAAAAACAGTAATTGACACTAGATTCGTGTTCACACAAGTTTTAATATAAAAACGCTTAAAGCCCTGCAGAGCAAATTCTGAGGTGCGAGTTTCAAAAAATTCTCTAATAACTCTTCTATTAGAATATGGTAGCTTGTCTGTCAAAATCAACGTTGTACATTTTTTCAGATGAAATGTCAAGTCAAAGCGTGATGCAATTTAAGAAATGGTATGGCATTTTGTAACTGCATTAGGGTATGAATATGTTTCAAAATGGATAACTCTCATTTCCCTGCTCCAGCCACTTCAGCTTAGGGAAATGCTGCTTATGCACTTCTGCCATTCGTATGTGGTGAGTTTGCTGCCAGCCTTTGTGGTGTCCTTCTTTAACTCGGGCTTCTGGAGGCTCTGTTCCACGGTGTTGATGTACTTCTGTAGAAAGGGCATTCACGTCGAGTGATGTTTTGAGTGCTTGGGTGTGTCTTATCTGTGTGCACCTCGTTCCTGTTCCTTGGCTGTGTGATAATACTGCTTAGATTAATTCTAAGTTAAAATAATTCTGGGTGTTTTAAATGGGCATGGATTGCTTTAAGTCTTCTGTATTTTAAAGCCTATGAGTTCTTAAAAATATATTTTATTTGGTGTGGAGAAACAGAAAACAAGATGGTTTAAAATGTCTTTTCAGAATAAAGAGCAGTGTAGGAGTAGTATCCCTTTCTGCTGTGTTGGGGTGTTAAATATATGTATATGTGTTTGGGGTTACTGTCTAGGCAGTGCAATTTGAGTTTGTGCTTTTTTCTTCAAGAATAAAAGGGCAAATGATTGCATATAAAGTATTCGTGAAACTTTTGTTTCTTGCCCAACATTTAGAATATTTATGAAAAATGCTCTGCCGTATATTGTCGTTTGTTATGTAGTAGTACTCAAATCTTTGTTCCCCAAGTTCTTTCACTTATGGGACCATAAGGAAAAAAATGGCTGTGTGCTGTGTAGTTCTTATGTTTCTAGGCAGGTTTGTAATGCCCTTGTTTCTTGCTTGGGGCTCATGTACATATCAGTAGCAAATCAAAATGACAAATGCAATCCTGCTTAATAACTTGGGCTTATGCAGTGCAGAAGGGAATGATACAACTGTGCTTAACCACTTCAGAACCCAGCATTCAGAGCCAGCCTGTATTTAGCTGCTCAAAAGGAGTACCAAGGGAGTAGTGCAACCTGCAGAAAATGGTTGCTCTGAAAGGAAGATGGTTCAAGTCACCGTGTCTGTTCCTGCAGGCTGTCTTGCTAGAACCCTGATGGATGTGTCTGCAAAGCTTCTGCAGCCTGATGATGTGGGTGGGGGAGCCCTATCTTCAGAGCAAAGTTTCAGCTTCTCAGCTCTGAGTTAGGTATCACTTCATAATTACATTTGCTAGCAAGATTTGCCAGAGTTGTATCTTTAAATTCTTTTGAAGCTTCTATTTTGTGTTTTAACAGTGGCATGGACATATTAAATAATACTTAGACTTGAGTAATCTTACCGTATCTTCCTTTGCAGGGCTGTTTAGTGCAATTTATTTACCTCTTAGGGAAGAATTTCAGTTAAGTCATCTTCTGTCCAAAAATGGAGCAAAAAGTTGGGGGAAACTGAATGAGGTCTGTGCATTTGGCTGTCTTAGGAGACAGCTGGTAGCAACCATGATTAAAAAGAACAGCAGCTGTCCTCGGTCTTAATCAAAGCATTAGGAAACTGATAGCAAGGAAGGGGAAAGGTTTGAAAGAAATTATGTACCCGTAGAATTTGAGTGTTGTGAAGCTTGTCTAGATGGCTGCAGTGAAGTTGGGTGTACAGGTAGCTGCAGTTTATCTGCTCGACTCTTTTCTTCCTTTGGTAGTTTTCATGTTTCCCCTTTTTTGAAGGGGGAAGTTGTCCCTTCTCCCCATGCCCACCGAGTTTCCTTGCTGTGATGGTAGACAATGTTCAAACTACTGTGATGAGGGTGCTCAATTTTTTTTTTCTATAACTCAGATACTTTGAAGATTCCTTCCTTTCCCCCTTCCCCATCGATGTTCAGTGTAAAAGGACTGAAGTTCTTCATAAATTTCAGTATTTATACTGATTTACTAAAATAGCAATACTGGAGGAAACAGTGTTTGGGAAGCGATCTTGTGGTTTCTGCAACCCAGATTTCCTAAGGAGAGGGAAATGTATTCTCAATGTCTACATACAGAGCACATGATTTTTTTTTTTCCCAAATCTGTAGCTACGCTTTCCCAAATTACAGTGAGCTTCTTAACCCCACTTTTGGAATCTATACTTTAGAAATCATTCTTTATTTATAGACTTCATTCATACACTTAATTTTTTAAAAGATCAAGTTTTTCACTGTCAGGTCTCTTGCCAAGAGCTTCTCTCATGTTTAACAAGTTGAAATAAGTTAGCATTCAGAACAGTTGTTCAGTGCTTCTAGAAGAAAGCCTGTTAACAGGCATGCTGCTGAAGCTGACCAAAGTATGCAGGAAAGCAGAAAACAGTTGGTAAGGCAGCCATTTCATGTTCAAACTGCTGAGATCTGTATTAGTATTGCTACCTTACAATTAACTGTATGGAAATTGGTCTTCAAATTCCAACTGTTAGTTTGTATGTTCATACAGGAAACTGCTACTATATTCAGTAAAGGGTTTCAACATATTTATGAGTGGTGTCTGAACCCAGACTGACCTAGGAGTCCCAGGATGCATTTGTTCTAATGGTTATTAGTGCTGCTGTAGTACTTCTATGCAGTAAGCCCTTCTGAAAAAACTTGGTGCCAGCTATTTGTGTTGCCCATGGCACTGTCTGGTGTTCCCTGCAAGGGCAAAGTGGTTCGCTTCCTGGATCAGCTTTCTCCTGCTGCTCTCAGCAAGCGATGTCCTCCAAGCTACGAAGGAGGACGACTGTGGCTGTTCACTGGACTTCCTGTCAGAGGTGAAGGCACGGTACAGCTCTGGAAACTCCTGCTGTACGGAGTATAGTAGCTCTTCTGACAGTTGGATTCAATGTTGGACAGTGTCTCATCGCTTCAGGACTGTTTTAGTTTAAGGTTTCTGACCAAGCAGTCTTGCACTGTTGTAGAGTTCTTCATTGCTGAATTCTTCATTGTTAGACGAAAAAGGAAGGAATTTTAACATTGCTTATTACAACTGTGATTTATCCTATGCCTCAGAGAGCTGTGGACTTTGGTAACAAATTGGGTGTGAGCATTGATAACATGCTCCATGGTATTTTTGGTTTTTACATAATAATTCAGTGTCTAGGGAGTCACATTGTAACTTATTATCAGTGTGGATAGATAGAAATGCAAGGCAATAAGGTTAAGAAACAGTCGTGTTTCTCTTGTGGGTATATACTTGTGGAAGAAAAACAGACTTTAAATGAGGTTTACAGAATGTTGTAGAAGATTTTAAAGCAAGATTAGGAAGAAGAGTGGAGGAGAAATGTCAGTTTTTCCACCTGTGAAAGACAAGCTGAAAGACTAATATATATAACTTGGATGAGAATACCTATCTGGAAAAATGGAAAGGACTGAAGTGCAAGGGGTCATTTAAGGAAACTTGTAGGGCTTAAATTTGGTAGAAATTGAGAGGCAGGGTATAGCTGATGACAAGCAACCTAGGCTAATTCTTACTTACATTTTAAATGGAGGAGGAAGTGCCTTCAGTAGTGAAGGAGTAAATTAGTCATGGTAGCTTTGTTTCCCTCCTCCCCCAGAAATGTTTGCTGGGAAGGCAGTCGTGCTATGCACTGCGCTGTGTGCAGTTTGGCCGGGTAAGTACATGTAGACTGGTATGAAGATGGTGATGAGCTGTGCAGTGACTGAAGATGCAGTGAAACACCAGTGACCAAGCAGAAAATCTGATTGCTGGCTGAAGAAGTGGTAGGTGAGAGGAAAAGCAATTAGGTTGTTACTTAAAAACAAAATTCCGATGTATTGGAAAATTAAGCCTGGGATAAAGGCAGGTGATGAGAAGTATGAATATTTTTCTGTGTGAGAGGAGCAGTACTTGTGTCAGCCTGCCCCTGCCACCTGCAGGCAGGCCTCCATTTCCATTGAAATATACAGGTTTTAGAAGCAAGTGTTACTCTGACTGGCAGCAGCTATCATTTTTGCATCAGCATAAGACAGCCTCTCAGAACGGCTGTTGCTAGTATGTTCTCCCAGTGGGGAAAAAGTCTGTGAGGAGTAGCTTCGTGTGGCTCAGCAGAGGTCCAAGGTGAGAAACAGTTGTGTGGTACTTTGGGTGTTTTGGTCCTGTGCAGCCTACCACATGGGAAGGGTGTTGGGCTAACAGCACTTCACCTTCAGAAAGCCACTGGAGAGCTTGGCCCAAGTTTTTCTTACAGCCCTGTAATAACGTGTTTGTTGTTCACTTGAGAATTTCCTTGTTCATTGAAAATCTGTAGCTCTTTTAATTGTCTGGCACGTCGCATAGTGCTGCTGTGCGGTTATGCTTCATTACATGGGAGGAAGAGCTGGGGGCTGTATTGTGACTAACGGACCCACAGACACCAGCACAGGCTGCGTCCAGGCCTACAAATGAATCTGCTGGGAGTGTGGAGTGAACAGAGTGACTGTTTAGAGATCCCATGTTACCAAACTGAAAGGCTGCTATTAGGTGATAAGGAAAAATTAAAGATGTTTTCTGTCTCATGAGCTATATGCTTAGAATAACTAACTGACATGAAGAGGTGTAGTGTAATTCAGAACTTGGTTCATCTATGCAAGCTTGTTAAATAGTAAATTTGGACTTTTCATATAAAGTACTTCAGAATTTTCACTTTCAGGGTGTAACAAAAAAAAGCAAACTATTCTTAAGGAAAATAGTTCCGTGATAGCAGTAAATTAAATCTCATCACTTCAGGGTTTTCAGTGGAGTTCTGCAAAATAGGGATACAACATAAAACATCTGCCAAGAAGCAAAGCAGTGTCTATCCAACCTGCACGTGAACTTAACGAGAACTCGTTTTGTTTCAAAGAGTGAAGAACAAGAATTACGTAAGAATCTGTAATCATAGCTTTGGATGTGGTGGTTCTATAATTTTAGCTCTTTCGGTGATTGTCAACCATGAAACTGGTCTTGAGAGTCTAATCTTTTGAGGCTCTTACACTTCTTATCTTCTGTTTATGCTCTCTAACAGGCAATGCTTTTCCAGATCTTGCAGGCATCAGTGGGTAATGATGTTATCTAAGTGGTAAATTTTTGCCCATCTCTTAGAACTGTGTATTTTATATCCATAAGCTTTTTTTTTTTTTTTTCTGTTCCCCAGCTGTTCAGTCATAGGCAGAAAACATAGCAAAGGAGTCTAGTCTGTAATCTTTTCTCCTTACCAACCAAAACATTTGATTTCCAATAGGGAGTAGAGGAGAGAAACTAATGAGACTCATTTTCGTATTTGGAGGGAAACATGGCTTTTCTGTGGTTAGTAAGTCTGCTAGTTTTCTGTCCAAACCAAAGAAGACACTGAACATCTTGGTTGGGCTCTCTTCCCAGAAATGAAGATTATGATACAAGCACTTGCTAAAGATTTGTCTTTTCCTTTAGCTTGGCCAGCTTTGAGTTGTAAAGTGATGTAGCTTTATGCCCTGAAAAATCAGTGATAGTAAAGTGAAGCTACAATAAATGAGTTTTTGGGAACATCAGGCAGACCTATAGCTAATAATAAGCTTACAAACTGGTTCTTGTCTCCTGTGTCAGTGGTCCGTTCATGTGCTCTGGCCTGCTTATGTGTGTGCCCTCAATAGCTGGTGATATCAGAAGGTCTTGGATACCCGTTTTTTTTATTTAATCTTATTGCTGCTGCCTTCTTGATGTTTCTTTTTTCTTGGTGAGATGTCATTGCCTCTGAGTAACTTTAATATCTATACATAGGCAATAAATTCTGTGCATTTCTGTGGTTTAGAGTAAAGGAAACCTAGTTCAAGTCTGTAGATCTGTTTCCTCCGTGTAGTAAGTCAGTCATGTTCTTTTCACTTTTAACTTCTTTACCAAAAGGGTTGTTAGACATTGGAACAGACTGCCCAGGGAAGTGGTGGAGTCACCATCCCTGGAGGTCTTTAAAAGACGTTTAGATGTAGAGCTTAGTGATATGGTTTAATGGAGGACTGTTAGTGTTAGGTCAGAGGTTGGACTTGATGATCTTGAGGTCTCTTCCAGCCTAGAAATTCTGTGATTCTGTGATTGAGTTTTAAAACGAAGGCTTCCCCAGCTTGTTCCATGGCAGTGAAGGTATGTAACATCTCATTGTGCACCAGCTGTGGAGGGCAGTACAGATCCCGTACGTAGCTTCAGGATGCTTCGCTTAGCAGCCATCGAGAATGGAACAAGTGAGAGAAAACTAACCTGGAGCTGGAGTTAGTGGGACTAATGTTTAATACTTCCAACTCTTTCTAGAGTAAGAGAAATAAGCATTCGCTTTGCATACATGATAATATTTTGACGTCTTAGCCTGGTTTCTTAGCATTGCAAGACTACCATTGACTGTTGTTTTGTTCTCTTCACTTCCCTAGTAACTTCTGTTCCAGTTAGCCAGTATGGGTCAAATCTTGAAAGGTGGGACCTGCAGCCTGCGCTGCCTCCTGCCCCATCAAGTGGGCCAGTGCTGGGGGGCTGCAGGGACAGCTGTGTGGGCCATGGTGCTTGGTCTGCTTGGTGTGCCCTTGGGCCCTGCTGAGCAGAAACAGCCCTCTAGAGATGGTGCTCTCGCAGGTGGAGGAACTGGTCTGTGCTCGCCGTGACTTCTCAGTGGCAAGTACAGCATTAAGGCTCTGCTGCTGGATTGTTAACAGAATACATGTACAGCGTTGGACTCCAGGCAGTGAGTGTCAGGCTGGAAATGTTGATTTGATTTTGTGAAGGTGAAATCGATGTTTTCAGACTCAGAGCCAAGCAACTTAGTCTTGTAAGTTAAATGGAAATTAGATTAAACTGAAAGAGGGCCTGAGGTGGGGTGTACATTTGCTGGCGGTTGGTTTGGATTTGTAGTATTTGTGTCAACAAAAGTACTTGGTTTCCTAAAGGATTTTTTTTCCATTGACTTCGTTTAGGATTCCATCTTGGTTTATGCTGTACCCTAAGGACAAGGGTATGACATGGTTAACTGCAGATTCTTCCATGATGGCAAGAGGGTTATCAGATTCACAAATTCCAAACACAAATTCCAGTGTTTTCCTCTCCAAGTAAGAATGCTTTGTCACACTCTGAACCTGCTGTGGGAAGTGGAAGGAGCCACTTTTGTGATTTCCCATTTCTGCATTGGCATGCTTGCTGCTTTTAGGCCCTGCCTGGCGCAAATTTGGGCCAAGTTTGTATTAATGCAACTGTAAACACCATGATGGTGAGCCATGAGCAGGAATGAGGATGGCTGCTTGTAATGCATACCCAAATGCTAAATGTGCAACACTAGGTATTTAGTCAGTCGTTTCAATGGAGTTTCATTGATGTAAATACTCGAGTGTGTCATCAGTGATGATATGAGAAAATACAAGTTTGAGCTGTCTAAAGAATTCTGATAAAAATCTCTGAAGGTGCCCAGGCAACAAGATAAGTGGCTCTATTTTGACAAAGCAGAATGACCGTGGCAAGATGGAAGAATACTGGAGAAGCTCCCAGCTCCTGGAGCACTTGTGCACCCGCTGGTGCTCCCGTCCTCTCCCTCTTCCCCCACATAATTTTAGAGGCTGTCTGCTATTCTCTAGCTATGTCGCCTTTGACAACCACCAGACAGAAAACTCTGCCTTAATTACTCACTGCTACAAGGCATCTTTGCCTGGCTACTCTGGGCTGTGCTGGCCTGTTGCAGCTCTCAGTATTGCAGCTGAGTTTTGCCTGGTCTGTTCCTTGTGGTATTTGCTGCTCGTTGTAGGTGCCATGCTCACGTGTCTTTGAACGCTGCCTTATGCTTACAGGTGTTAGTCAGTGGCTGTTGAAGTTCTATTGCTTATGCAACTAACTTCCCCTTACGTTTACTTCGTGTTATCAATTTACTTCATGTTATCAGAGGAGAGAAGTACTGAATGCACTCCATTGCGTGCAAAACAGTGGGGGGACAGACAAAAGTCAGGTTTAGAAATACTCGGGCATCTGCATTTTTAAAAAACATAGACTTTGGTCTCTGTTTCTTTGCTGGTTTGAATACAACATACAATACAAACTGACTGGAGTCACTTAGTCAATGCTGAAGGTAATTTGCTAGTTGTCCCTTGTATTGGTTTTTAGGAATCTGTTTTTCTTATTCCATCATCAGTCCAGAAGTCAAGGTTTTGAGCCATGGAGAACAGAGCAATCCGTAAGAGTCCTCTTCTGCCTCTGCTATAGAGAAAGATTTGTGTTACTGTGTCCTGCTCAACTGTTCCAGCGTGGCTACTGCTCTGGAAAAGCTACTGGATTTATTTTTGTTGTTGTTCTTTAAGACAATATATAACTAAAGGTAGATGGTAAGAAGTATACTGAAAGTTGTATGTCTTAGTTCAACTACAATTATTCTTGTGGGTGACATAGAATTAAAATGGAAGTGATTCTTTTTACTCTGAGAGCAGTTTCTGGAAGCCTTGCAATTACTATTTTTTTTTTTTTTTAAGACCTTTCACCATCTCAACAGGTCTGTATGTTTTTTTTTTTTGTTATTAGCATGATTGAACCAAATGTTTTGCAGATGAGGATATTTTCTTCATTGTACTATGTGAAAAAGAATTAGTGATGCTTCTAAGGGTTATTTGGGAACACACTTTGAGGTAGTTTTTTTCAGAGGAAAAACCATTTAAAATAGGGTGAGATGTATTATGGGTGTTTAATGAAAAAATGAAGTTGAAATCTGAGGCATTTAAAGTCAAAATTATGAGAGATATCCAGCTGAAGAATGTAGGTGTAATACCTCTAAAGGAAATGGTTTTCTTTTTCTTAAAAAAAAAAAAAAATATATATATATATATATATATATACACAAATAAACGAAGTCTAGAATAGCATTCGCCCTTTGTATGTGACCTTAAAAATGAAAAGCCAAGTGGTAGTTCTCCTGTAGCTACTCGTGATAGTCACAAGGCACTTTGTGTTTTGTCAAATGTAGGAAGAGCGTTTCTTCCATCTGCCCGCTAAGTGACTGCTTATGTTAAGCATGTATTTGAAAAAAATGCAAACAGAAAATTCACTCTATATCCATCTAGTATAAATTATGCAGGTCTAGGTGGGCTCTTGTGTAATGTTTAAAGGTTATTATTAGAAAAATGTTTATTATTGGAAAAGTGGTGGGATTTGGGGAACTCAGTTACGCTCACACAGTTTAAGCATTTCCTTTTATCTAGAGGAAGAAAAATTGAGTGTCTTGCAGCATATGAAGTTTTTATCTCTGGTGGTCATCTTACAAAGCTGATGAGAATAATCATTTTAGTCACTCACAGCTTTGTGAAGTTTAGTCATGTTTATCAGTCTGTGAAAACATCCTATGTGTTTAGTGAGAAAGAGTCAAAGTTTCGTATCTTCTGTATTCATCAGCAATTCTTCAGACATCCCTATCTTTCCACTAGAAACTAGAGCATAAAATAAGCAAGGGGTATGTATGTGTGGGTGCTTTTATATTCATTAACATTTAATTTGCCTGCCAGTCATTGAGATTGGTTCTCTCATACTCTGGTAATTAAATTCTAGAGATTCAAGCAGAGCAAACAAATCATGATTAGTACAGGAGATTGTTATGGTTCTTCGCAATATTGTGCTAACACCTGAAAAAAGACTCTCCCGTGGTTTATATAGCTGTGTGATATTGCTTGCTGATCTGAGATTTCTTGGGAGATTTCTTCTGCTATTTGGGCCCCAAAAGAGCCTAATTGCAGGTAAAATTAGGAGGGGAAATTACGTGACTCTTTTGAACTACAGAATATCTAGTCATTCACGGTTAGTACTTCAAAAATAATTTCTCTGTGCCTTTTGCATCTGTAAATAAGTTGACATGTTACACGTTTATTACAGTCCTGCTAGCTTCAGCTATAACAGTTACTGCAGACAACTATAGTAATTCTTAAAATCAAGGGTAGGTTTCTGGGATCGCTGGTATCGTACACCTTTGGCAATGAAGGATTTTCAGTAATTTTTGTTCTAGAAGCTTCAGCCTGGCTGCTTTTGACCCACTGATGAAAAGAAGACGATGTCTTGATAAAGTATTCGTTGAGGAAGTACTTACCTAAATATCATTGCTTAGTTTTCCACCAGCGTGTTATGATGACCCCGTCTTCAAGTCAAACTTTCTATCCTGTGTACAGTAAATAGCTTACTAGTCAAGTTTTTCATCAACCTTGCTTATGAAGAGGGGGAAAAAAGTATCTCATGGCAGTTAGCAGAGGGTCCCAAGTATGAGGTGGTTCTCAACTACTGCTGTCTGATAGGCACAAAACAAGTGGGGAACAGGCTGGCTCACTGCCACTTGGTTGCTGTTTGCCAGTAACTTTTTGTGCTGTATTGAATTACTGGCTCAATGAGCGCGAAAAATAAGATGCAATGCTCTGCTGCTAGTTAAGTCTTTTCAGAGAGGACTCAAAATTCTGAGTTACTTATGCACATATTCAAAGAGATGCAGTGCAAAGGCAGTGGAAGTCCTGCTGTGGTACAGAAAGAGCTGTTAATGGGGCATGCTTGCCTTTAAAGATCGTTTTTTGGAAGTCTCTCCTCAAAAAGAAGCACTGGTAAAACTGTCTGATGGGGATGGAATGGGTTTGTTATTTATTAGTTAGCTGGGCTGACTGGAGAAAGTGACTTCATTGACTGACAGATGAAGAGAAGTGAGGAATTCAGGGCTGGGAGGACTGGTGTACGCTGCTGCTGCCTCAGCTCCGTCGGATTGAATTGTTCAGTGGCGCAGGCACACAAATGCCTTGCGTGTGTTTGGTGGTTGTCTTAGAGGCAGCAGAGACTGGTGCTGAGGGGCCGATAAGGGAACCCAGGACACGAGTTGGGTTATCGGCTCTGCTGGGAGCAGCAGCGCAAGGAGAGCAGCGGGTGGCTTGGCCATGTGTGGAACTGGCAATGAGAATAGGAGCCACATCAGCACAAAGGATTAAACAGTGCCATCATTGCAAGCCCAGGAAAGTAGAAATGGGGAAAATAGATGCTATGGATGGCTGTGGTCATGAGGCACCTCTCAGCTGATGGCTCAGTTTGCCCAAATGTGGCTGCTGCAGTGAGGGAACAAAACTTTTTCCTCATATAGTAGGTTACAGATGACTGGATGGGACTGTGTTGCCTGCTTGGAGTTGTACAAATACTGGGCTAATTTTAGCCCATTCTGAGATATTCTAGAACAATGTGTAGAATAGTTCTTCAGTGTATGTAACTACATAATCAAAATCAAAGTTTTCATTAAGAAGGAATTTTAGTTATTTGTCATGTGGATTTATTATTACTCAATGTAATATCTAATGCATGTTAGAAAAACTTAAGTTTAATAAAAGCAGCAGTGGGATTGATAGAAGGTCAAGGATCATCTTTCTTACAGGGACGTAGCAGAAGAGAGCTTTAGCTCCTACTTTGAGTAACTTCCTGGTAAAGAACTGAAACACGAAAATGGCTTCAACAGCCAACCACTGCCTCTGAACTAAGGAATGACTACAAGAGTTGTGTTATAGATAGTGATTTTGCATGAAAAACCTAAACAAATAGTCCCTGAATATCTTTCCTTCTAAATATTTAATGCTTTTTTAAAAAATATTTTTTTACTTTTAAATAGTCTACTGTTTTTTAAAATCTGGAATTTTGAGAACAGAGATGAAAGTGTGTGTTACAGGGTGGTTGTTGGTTGAAGATTCCTTGGTATTTCTTCCAATAGTTTTTTTGACAGTGGTGGCTTGTGTATATCTGTAGATACAGATACATACATTTGTTTGACATCTTCAGTCTGTTTTGCAGGCTGGGTATGTACATTATCTTTTGTGCTTTAGGTGTAACAGTAATGCTTCAAACTATGACAATGTAACACTACATTTTTGCAGTACTCTTCTCAAAACAAATTATTGAATTATTTGACTGTTGGGTTGTAATGTGCATATGCACATTTGTATTGCATTCCTTCCCTGGGAAGAGCAGATCAGGTTTGTTCCTGATATGCCATGCAGGTCTTCAAAATCCCAGGCATCCTTAGGATAGGAAACCCTTTCCCTTTCCAGATACACATGCTGAAACTTCTTTGTAACAGTTCAAAGTGTTGTTTATTAGGCAAAGGCAGGCATATGTTAAAGGTGTGTATTTTAAATGTTGCTTAGGTTTTATTAATTCAAGTAAATGTGCACTCAGATATGGAATAGTAGTGGGAAGGCTGCGCTTCAGTGAGAAAGTCTGGAAATCAAATTTTGTAGGTTTAATTTGCTGGTTTTCATGCCTATGTACTACCGTGGCTTTCAATTACACAGTAATAAACATATGGCAGGAGAAGGGAACACAGTGTGTGCTATCAGGATCCCTTTTTAATTCTGGAAAAACTAATATTGGGTGGACGTCCTGGATTATCACTAGTATCAGATTGAAATGGGATTAATAAGATTCCTTGTGTTATGTATTGATTGCTCAAAACAAAGACTAATTGAGATTCCATTGCCGAGATGGCTAGGACTCATGGTCTTGAGAGAACTTAGTATTGCATCTCATATATTCTCTGAAGAGCTTTTTTATTTCTAGCTGAGTATTTAAACTTCGACAACAGACCTCAGGTAGACTCCCAAAAAACTTGAATGCACTGTGAAATATTACTTGTCCTGTCTCCCTGAGGAATTTCAGCTAGGATTAGACCATTTACCTGCAAAACTTGGCTTGGTAGTCATTGCTTTTAGTAGAGTTTTTCTTCTGAGCCTTAAAATTCTTTTACAGTTGCTATAAGCAGGGATAGGCATTTAGGTAATGCAGTTTTAATCTGAAAGCAGACGAACAGAAATCCCTGAACTGTATTGATGCTCACTTCCTTCACCAGGAAGGTTGAAACCTTTTGGTCAGTGCGATGGAACTTCTGTGCCACTTGGATAAGTGGTACCTGATGAATGCAGTCAGGACCAGAACTGAAGGATGCCAAAGCCTCAATTTTAGTTTAGGAAGCATTTGCTACATGACAAAGCCGAAGCTTAGCAGTTGTGTTCTGCCTGTGGAACATCTTCCATTACTGTGGCCTTCTGTGCTTGTCTCTTTACAGCATGTTCTCTTCTCGCCTTTTGTCTGCTTGTCCCTGTCACAGTTGCTTCTGTTTCTGTGGTTTATCTCATCATGTGCTAGTCCTCGGTGCATCAGGGCCTTCTGCATCCCAGTCAGACTCCTTATCTTGCTTCTCCTGGCCCATGCTGCCCCTACAGTGAGTGCTGATAGTGCAGTAGGCACCTGGGTCCATGTGTGCTGGCGCTGGCTGACACAAGTCCTAATGAGGTTTCTTGGAAAAAGGATGGGCAGGGCCAACACTCGTGTGTTTTTTTGGGTATGTGGTGCAGTAGCAGAGTATGGCAAATGCAGATAAAATCTTCATGAAACTCATGTACCAAATCTACCAACCCTTGGTTGGTGTTCAGGGAAAATAAAGGCAATGGTTTCCATCGCAGTTCTCTGCTGTCTCAGCTAGCATTGTTATTGTGGTCAGCTGAGAACAGACCCGACAAACAGTGCTCACAGCCACACCTATGCTCCTTGACAGCAGAAGATGCAAGTGTGGCTGTGGGCTCGAGAAGTACAAGACTAACTTTGGCAGTAGCTTTTCCTCAGATCTGTGGAAGTACGTTGTAAAAACTGCTCTTGAGAAGTAATTCAAATTAAAATTGTGATGAGAATGAGGTTTTTTATATTTCTTCGGGAAGTTTAAGTATTTTCATTTGATGCAGCAAAACGAGATAGTTGCTGATGTGTGTGCCGTTATGATCAGGGCACATGATCGAGACCTCTAAGATAGTTTGTAAGGGTCTGTAGCATATTTAGTACAGATTTTACTGGATGACTTTTACTTGTTTCAGTTATTATCATAGACAGTGGACTGTAAGGTAATTTTCAGGAAATTTACTTAATTGATAGGTTCTGTAGCTCATGCTGATTTCCATGTCTACTGTTACATTGCCTTGCTGCTATCTAGTCCTTAGTTAGACCAGGAGCATACAAATGAGTGGCTGTAGCCTGCTCCTGCATCCCCTTTCCTATATGCATCTGGTAGTATTAGAAATGAGCATGTGCCAACTTAGCCATGCCTTTGATTCACGTGTTTCATGTTACCATTATGTTATGTTGCCTGTTATTTTCAAGTGCTATGCAAAAGCAAGAAAACTCTTAAACTAGGGCGACTGAAGCAGATCAGGCACTAAAATGTGTATCACAAAAGTTGATTAAAAACAAGGGTTTGCGAGGGACATCACTCTTCCTATGTAAAGGAAGGAAAATAATACTTTTTTTTCTAATGTAATTAGAAAGTGAATTATAATCATCCTTTATCCCTAATTATTCATTGTAAGACACTGAAACAGATTGAATGGTGTTTTGACTTCATAGAATATTTTGTTGCAGACCTCTCCTTTTTTGTTGAGGTTGTGTACATCAGTAAGTGCTTCTATTTGGGGGATATTTTATTCACGATGCATTTGTTTTCAAAGTGACACTTAATTCAAGCTGGTGTGTATTTTTGCTAGGGATGATGAAGAGACTTTATAACAAAGATTGTAAGCTGGAAGACATAAAGTGTATCAGTATTAATTAGGAGGATTGAGACTCCTTTAACGATTTTTTAAATTAAGTACCGAATATTTACTGTTATACTGTGATTTTTTTTCAAATTTGTCTGCAAGGGTGATTATTTTCTTAGCAGAGCTTTTTGCTAATAAATTTATTTTTGTTTTCTTTTAGATAAAATGCAGAATTTGAATGAAGATAATGAGAAGAACAGTCATTTCACCTAGAACAGTCATTTCACCTGTGAGAATGCTGAAGACAGTAACAAAACCAATGCTGAAACTACAGATGCTTCTGGATTCAATGCTGAAGCCAAGGACTTGCCTGATTCTTGGGACTCCCACATCGGAAAAATGTCAGATTCTCCATCAGAAGCATCTCAGACGAAGGGGCCATTAAGAACTCATTTGTATGAATGGGAGGATGAAACTGAAGATACCAGAACTGGAGAGTATGTATTAGATTTTGACAGTGAACAGCTCTCAGAGGTGAAGAGCAAGGATGAGGAGGGCGATAAAGAAGATACTGAAAATCCAAAGGAAGCCATTAGTGAAGAACTTGTGCAAACTATTCCTAGGCCAAGCAACTGTAGGACATACTGTAGATCTAACAAAGCAAAACCACAGGGGGCAACAAATTTTGACAAGCTAATGGATGGCACTAGCCAGTCTTTATCCAAAACAAACAATGAGTCAAATAATGATGGTCTGAACACTGCAAGAAAAGCTTCTTTAAGTAGTGGGACCAGTTTTAGAGGGACGGTTGGACGGACTAGAGACTACACTGTTCTACATCCATCTTGCTTGTCAGTTTGTAATGTTACTATACAGGATACCATGGAAAGAATTGATGAATTTACCACAGCAACCCCTACTGACTTAGGAGAAGCTGGACGTTTAAGAAAAAAAGCAGACATTGCTACTACAAAAACTACAACCAGGTTCCGACCAAGCAATACCAAATCCAAAAAGGATGTCAAATTAGAGTTTTTTGGGTTTGACGATCAAGATGAGGGAGGGGGAGATGAAGGTGCCTCTAGAAGTTCTGGGAGTTCCAATTACAAAATTAAGTACTTTGGGTTTGATGACCTGAGTGAAAGCGAGGATGAAGAAGAAGAATGGCAGGTAGTGGAAAGGAAAGCTAACAAAAAACGAAGTAGAACTGCACCATCTTCCTCACTTCAGTCAACCTCCGAGAGCAATGAAAACTGCTCCCAAGATAGCCAGCTCAATACTAATGCAGGTAAACAGAACTCTTCTAGAATACATGGTAAACGTTTTAATTCAGTTGGCCTTTATTTGGTTCTTTTTTTCAGTGTACTGAAAGATTCATCGAACAATACGCTTGGGTTGGATATCTGGAAGTTACATTTGCTTATTTCTGCTGTGGTTTTGTTTATTTAGTGTTTTGTAGCAACCTTGAAATATGCCAGAGGTAGAAGGTTTCCTTTTTCCTTTTTTTTCCTTTTTTTTCCTTTTTTTTCCTTTTTTTTCCTTTTTTTTTCCTTTTTTTTTCCTTTTTTTTTCCTTTTTTTTCCTTTTTTTTCCTTTTTTTTCCTTTTTTTTCCTTTTTTTTCCTTTTTTTTTCCTTTTTTTTCCTTTTTTTTTCCTTTTTTTTTCCTTTTTTTTCCTTTTTTTTCCTTTTTTTTCCTTTTTTTCCTTTTTTTCCTTTTTTTCCTTTTTTTCCTTTTTTTCCTTTTTTTCCTTTTTTTCCTTTTTTTCCTTTTTTTCCTTTTTTTCCTTTTTTTCCTTTTTTTCCTTTTTTCCTTTTTTTTCCTTTTTTTCCCCCCTTTCCCCCCTTTCCCCCCTTTCCCCCCTTTCCCCCCTTTCCCCCCTTTCCCCCCTTTCCCCCCTTTCCCCCCTTTCCCCCCTTTCCCCCCTTTCCCCCCTTTCCCCCCTTTCCCCCCTTTCCCCCCTTTCCCCCCTTTCCCCCCTTTCCCCCCTTTCCCCCCTTTCCCCCCTTTCCCCCCTTTCCCCCCTTTCCCCCCTTTCCCCCCTTTCCCCCCTTTCCCCCCTTTCCCCCCTTTCCCCCCTTTCCCCCCTTTCCCCCCTTTCCCCCCTTTCCCCCCTTTCCCCCCTTTCCCCCCTTTCCCCCCTTTCCCCCCTTTCCCCCCTTTCCCCCCTTTCCCCCCTTTCCCCCCTTTCCCCCCTTTCCCCCCTTTCCCCCCTTTCCCCCCTTTCCCCCCTTTCCCCCCTTTCCCCCCTTTCCCCCCTTTCCCCCCTTTCCCCCCTTTCCCCCCTTTCCCCCCTTTCCCCCCTTTCCCCCCTTTCCCCCCTTTCCCCCCTTTCCCCCCTTTCCCCCCTTTCCCCCCTTTCCCCCCTATTTTAATGTGTTTTGCATACAGTGCCTATACCTGGTAGGCCGATACCTTCCTACAGAAGGCCTATGGCAACCCCAGATTACTGAGCTGAGGCAGAAACTTGTGCTTTTCAAACACATTTGCGAACAGTTTGCACCTTTCTCAAGCGAGAGAGGCTCTGGGGGCTGGTGGAGTGCCAGTCAGCTACCTGGCTTTGGTTGTGCCTTGCATATTGAAGATTTTTTGTTTCCAAGTTGCTATCTCTTTTACATAGGCGGTATGTTGGTATATGTGCGTTTGTACGTGTGTGTACAGACATGAATAAAAGTGTTCAGGCAGAATTTGCTAAGCACCTTGTGGTGCCTTTGAATAATTGGAGTATTGCTTAGTGGTCCTTGTGGTGACTTTGATCAAGGCTGAAGGTGTGTTGGTGAAGAAGAGGAGGAATAACCATGGGGAAAGGTTTCCTTCAGCTTTTTCTTACTGAAAACCTTTCTGAAAACGTGTAATACCAAAGCCTCATGCGTGTTGGATTAAGTGTTTCAAAACACTGCTAATACTCTAGAGAACTTCTTGGCCCTGCACTTTGAAGCATGAATCTGCAAAGAAGTTTTTATCCATTCATCGATGGTTAAGACTTTCACCAAAATGTGTTTTATGGCAGTGGGGAGAGGGGAGAACTTGAGTCTAGCCTTGCAGATGCTGGAGAATCCGCTTTTTTCCCTTGTGCAAATAATTTCTGCTAATATAATCCAGAAATAACATCTTATAGGAAAAGATCTTCATTTTTGTCTTCTAATTATAGCGTTCTTTAGGAACAGAATTGCCTTTAAGACCTTCTAATTAAAGATTAGAAGAAGACTGGAGACGTTGCAAATTTTTAAAGGACCAAGTTAATACTGGTATTATGTGGGGATATAGTGTTTTCAAACAAAAATACTTGAAATCTCAAATTCACTATGGTGAGAGACTTGCATTCCAGCATCTTTGGAAAATGGGTTTAATTTACAGGGCTGCTTATGAAGTACTCCATTTGGGTTCCTTTCTCTGACAAGTCTTTGGTCAGCTGTTTATTCCAAGGAAAAAAAAATCCTTACACAGTTAAGGCAGCTGAGATGCTGATCCATCAAATCATCCTTTCAGCTACTGTCCTCTGGAGCCTCAAAATATCTCCTGTTTACATTCAGCACTGTGTTCACAGAGGAGGCTGTTACACTCTGACGTATCACTGATTATTTCTCTGATGTGTTCTGCAGAGATGGCCTTGGCACAGGTAGATGTAAATTTTTGTGGTTTCTCATTTTCTTAAATGCACTTCTCCAGTGTTGAGGTAAGAGCTCCCTCTCAGTATGTCCACTGGTGCGTGCTTCCCCTGTATTTGTCTGCTTTACTCAGTCAATTCCTGGTTTGGGTTACTGGTAAGCAGGTGAGATTTGCCTTTTGAAAAGCAAAACTTGAAGCTTTTTCCTAAGTCCCAGCATGTTCCCTAGCTCAGTCCTGTAGTACAGATTGTAAAGATAGGGAGTTGAATGTTGCCTTGAGATTTGTAATCCTTTTTGCTATTTCTGGTTGTGTTCTCTCAGACCTTTCAAAAGGTTGAGTGTTAGGATCACTTTGGACAGTCGTTTGATGATCCTTAAATATAGTGATACTGAGTTAGAAAATTTATCAAGGACTTCTGGATCTAAACCTTATGTTGAGGTAAAATAACTTCGGTAAGTTATGGAAAAAAAGCTACATTCATGGGAAACACAGGTTTCGAATCCAAATTCAGAAGCTTTCAGAATATATTGCAGAAAAACCTTCTTCACAAGTTGCAGTATTGAAAGGTTGTAGTGCTTGCTACCTGAGTTGTCTGCTCTTCTTTCTCATACTGATGAATAGACCTACAGATCAAAATTCAGTGTGCCAGTTCCAAGATGACAAGTGAGATGCCACCTCTTCTCTCTGAATTCCAGCTCTGGAAATCATTAGACAAAGTTGTCATTTTTCTCCTATTTTATGTAGACTCCATTTTATTTTACAGAAACACTGACCATGTGGGCTTACTCCCAGTGTAGTAGTCTACATTTCAAGCATTTTCACAGAATTACCGTAGGTCTCCCCTGAGGAGCCACCAGTCTTTGCAGAGATTGTAGAACAAGTAAGGGTTGGTGGCTGACTGCTGCTGGTAGCTCAAAGAATAAAGTCATGATGTCTCTGTGGTGGAAGGAACTCAGGAAGAAGATGAGCACAAGCAATCAGATGGTTTGAGAGGTAATTTTGAAAAGGTAACATCACCCAAAGAACATAAGAAAATCTGTGGTGCTCTGTTAAGAGCTGTCTGACAGACTGAAGCATTGAGCTGTGTCTAGGAAAGGTTGTTCAAAGGCATACACTTCCCAGAGCACACAAGGCTTCTTCCCCTTGAAGCTTAAGTGAGACTATCTCCTACGTTATTTATCAGTATGGGAGAAATGTTTCCCATCTACTGTAAATACAAGACTCCTAGGAGCTTTGAGATCTGTCATGGTTCACAGAAGGGGCAGCTGCCCTGTCAGCTCCCCGTATCAGCAGGCACGAATGCTGAATCCTAGGGATGGCTTTTCGTGTTCGTGTGCTGGCCTCATCGCTCACCGTTTCAGCAGGGAAGGGGATGAGGAGAAGCCCTTGAGAGGGAGCTGGAGGGGGTTGTTTACAGGGAACAAGGCTGAAAGGATCGAAAGGGGACGCGAAGTGATAGGACATGAGAGATTTTCTTGTTTGTTTCCTGTTTTTTTTCAGTGAGTTGTTCTGGGGGAATTGGTTTCAAAATGCATGAAGGTTTCAATTTTTGCACAAAACTCCTAAGACTGACTTTTGAAGTTCTGTGAATAAGTAGTGTTATAAGATATAGTAAGCTTTTTGAAAGAGATCTGGTGCTTTCTGTTGCAGTCTCACCCTATTTTTGCCTTAATACTAATTTGGTTACTTAAAATAATCCAGACTTATTTTTATGAAACACATTTTAGAATGTTACTCTGAAGCATTATGCAGAGATTTTCTAACTATGGAAATGGGCTATTCCTCCCAGGCTGGGTGGAAAGTAAATTTAGTAACACAAATGCAACTGTTCCTGCAAGTTGAGTGCAAGGAAGCACCAAAGACCAGATGGGTAACACTGTTAGTGCAGGAAAAAATACAAAGTAGGTAATTTCAGTTTGAGTTTGAGACAGTCTCTCACATAACTGTGTCTGTTCTGTTCTTCACTTGTCCAGTAAGCTCGCCTGAGATGCTCTGCCTTTTAAATTCTTAGGCCCTTCTCACAGACTCTTCTGTTTTAATGGAGGCACTTCATCGCTTCAAACCTTAGACCTGTAGTGGAGCTCTCAGTTCAAGTCCAAGTTGCCATTCCTCTTCTCTACTTGCGGTCTGGGATTCTCTCACCCTGGTCGCAGCAGAGGCTGCCTTCTGTTAGGAGCTGCATCCTGCCAGGGGCTAAAGATACCAATTTGGCTGGACTAGAGCAGAAATGGTGCTGGTATCATTTCTGTAGCCAGAACACAGGATGGCTCTAGGAGAGAGAAGCCTTTAGTACCGAGGTGACTTAACTACTTGACTGTATTAGTGGGGAGTTGCATCCAAGAGCAGTCTGCAGTAACAGCAAAGAAGAGAAGGTAACTTTATAAGTATATATGCATTTTATATTTAAGTAGGTATTTAAAAATAAGCTGCAGTTTTGAATAGCATGCCTGTATCTTTGGGGCAGTGTTAAACTGCTGGAAATAACTGCGCCATCAGTTTGTTTCTTCCTTGCCCCCAAAGGTCTGGTCCCGTCTTGTCTGTCAGTGGTCCGAGAGATCTCTAAGATGCCTGACATACATCACTCCTGAACTTGCATCCCCGGAGGGCTTCATTTCCCACCTGTTCAACTGGAACAGCCAGGACTTTGTTACTACTTGCTTTGTTACATTCCCCTTTAGCCAATGACAATGAAATTATTACAGAAAGTGACAGGAATTTAAATTTAAAACTGAGTAAAATTGTGTTTCATTACCTTAATATAGATTGACACAAACAGGATAGCTCAGTTGCCCTAAAACATTGCATTAAATGAAGATATCAAGATCTATATTCCTTTATGTGCTTATTTTTATTTCCTTCATGTCCTTCTTCACTATATTTCTCATAAGCAGCACAGTAATTAAGGGCTACAGTATTACCGACTTAAATTACGCTAGCAGGTATGTTGTTACGGTAGTATAAGCATCACAGCTTAGCCTTTTGCTTTGTAAATCAGTTCTGATATACCACTAAATGCCTGTCATGTGTTCATTTTCCTTTCAGTGATCAAAATGAATTTCTTATATTCCTTCTGGAAAGTCATGTAGCTTTTTCATATCAGCGTCTAGCACTCAGTGCGTTTATGATGAGTGAGCTTAATTTTTTTCTTTATTTACATCTCATTCCAAACTAAATGAGCTTAACAGGGTAAATATTTCTAGCCAGTTACTAGTACATTGAAGTCCTCAAAACAGAGTCCTGTTTGGGCTTCAGAAATCTCCTGCAGAATAACTGTCAGGCTCTAAAACAAAAGTCGTTTTGTTTTTCCTCTGGTTTTGCCTTCTCGTTGATATTTGAACATCTTTCTGATTTAGGTAAGCCAGACAAATGATCTCAAAGATTATAAATGCCTTGAAGATGGTTGGATGGAGGAGCAAAGGACTTACATGCTTCTATATTGAGAGGAAGGCCAATAAATTTTTTCTAAATTTAAAAAAAAAAAAAAAAAATCTATGTAAGAGAGCTGTTAGAAAACAAACTTAGGTAGCATCACTGCTTGCACATCTACTCGTGCCTTTGCCTGGCTAAATTTATGTTAGTAAAAGGCTCTCCCCACATCACTTAACTGAGATTTGAAAGTGTAGTTAGGCACAAATGCAGACTGATTTTAGGATAGCCAGAAGGCCACAAAGGGCATTGCTTAAATGAGAATAATCCAGATTATTTTATGAAATTAATTATAAAAGCATTTGATGTGCTAACGTCATCAAAAGATGAAAAATGTTTGTCATAAATAGAAGTTAATTTTTTAAAATCAAATTCAAAACTATCTGACTTAAATGGGATAGTTAATATCGCACAAGAGTAGAGAATTCAAACAAAGGAACTTAAGTGATTTAAAAATTGTGGCCTAGTTGGTTTGGAGCCCTACCAGTCATTTTCTATCATGATACCAGCTCCAGGTCTCTGCTGCGAGGCACAAGTTGGGCTGATGGGGCTGGTGAAAACCACTTCTGAGTTTCTAGTGCTTGGCATTTTTGTAGTTCCTGTGGACAAGTGATTTACTTTTTAGCTCTTTATCTGGAAGAGGAGGCTCTGTGACTGTGGGTTTGTTTGACCCTCTGTTGGAATTGCAGCCAGGGCCTGTCTTCTCTTAAGTATTTCAGAATCTGGAAGAATATGCATCCAAGCAATTGGATGGGACTCCTTTAATTGGGAAGTGCCAGTGAAGGGCTAAGGTGACTTTTATGTAGACTTGGAAGTAGTTTTGCATTATTTAATTAAAGGTAAGGGGAACTGGCCTGTAATTTTTTCCCTGTCAGACTTACTTTACCCAAACATCCTTTAAAAAGCCCCCCTTACTTTCAGAGGGATTGGTCACGCTCCTGTGCTGACGTGGGGCTGAAGGGAAATCCAGCCAGTGGGGGCATGAGGCTGGGCCTCTGGGTCTTCTGGGGTGGGTGCACTGCCTCATGGTGTTGCCAGAGCTGTCAAACTCAGCGATTTAAAATAAGGCCCCCAAGCACTTTAGGAATACTTATGTCCCTGGTACTAGCTCAATTTTGTGTGCTTCCAAGTGCAGTTTGAAATTCACTTGCTTGGTTTGCATTGGATTGCCTCGTCTAGGAATTTGGCTGGTCCTGTTTACTCAGTGCGCTGAGGATTAAAGTAACTGATCCAACCTGCTTGTATTTTTGCAGTGCAGCTTTCAAATAGCAGCTGCTTTGGAATAGATAGGTTTTCTACATGGTTTATCAGATGAAACAGTGCTTCTCTGTGCCTGTCTTCATTTCTGGTTTGAAATTTTATGGTAACTTCTGGTTTGTGCCAAGTCAAAGAACATAAGCTGCTCTCCAAGGGATAATGCTTTGAAACAACACAAGTTTAGAGAAAAAGAAATAGGACAAGGGTTTAATTAGATCAGTGAATTGCAGGTTTATAGTGCAAAACTGGTGAATAGAAATACAGATAAAGGAAGTAAGTATTACAGCGGAAGGCCATTTTGGGGGCCTTCAGGCTGACTCCTTGCCAAACTGATGGCTGCATTTCTTTATTACTGTTGCAACAGCATAAGCAAATATAAGCAGGTTGCCTTCATGAGACGCAAAGTAAGGTCAATTCTTCATTCCTGTACTTGCAGTAAGAAATGTAATTCTCTCAGTCTTGTACTTCTCAGTACAAGAACCTCAGCTGCAGTTTAATTTATCTGCTGCTTGGCTGTGGCTGTAAGCTGTGAACAAGCACATGTAAGCTGTGACCTGGAACTCAGAGGAGTGCACGTATGTATGGGGAAATAATAACTTGAAGATTATACATTGGGCTAGTGGTGCTATAGTGATTTAGGCAGTGTACCTTGTAATGCATCACCTGCGTGCTATGACTTCTCCAGTCAGTAAACATGAGCTCCGCCAAGAGCTATGATTGAGCTGAAAACTGAGTTTATGGTGAAGAGTGTTTGATTGTTACATGACTTCAGAAGTTACACGTTGAAATGTTAGATGCAATAAATGCTTTAACAGTTCAACAACTTTCAGTAAGGTTTTATACTTATTTCCTTTTGCAGAGCTTCTGGAATTCTCAGAGGATGCATCCGGTGTGCCTGAAGGCAATAAAAAATCCACAAATAAACAAGGTGATAAATCTAAGGAAAACACCAGGAAGATTTTTAGTGGGCCAAAGCGGGTGAGTAATAATACTTAGACCAAGTTCTTATTTTAATCAGCTCTTCAGTGTTAATGTTCTTCTATAGTTAAACAGGCCTTTTGTCCCACTTTATATCTGTGCTTGGATAATCGTTGTTTTGTAAGATTACACCTTAAACGTGGAAAAGGAAACCTTTCTTCCAGTGAGAAAGTTCTTGCGTCAGTTACTGGGAGTATCAGATTCAAGTCTGAACTCATGGGTTGTGCAATGGTAACTCACAACCTTGATACATTCCATTCTAGATGATGCTTAAGAAAAAGCACTGTTAGATGCTGTGTAGACTTATTTCTTCTCTCTATTAAGCCATATGTATCACATTGGAGGATTGAACCTCAAACCTTTCAATTTGGCATTGGTGTCTTTATAAGGACAAGTGCTTTTGACACATGGAAAGTAAGATTTTTTTTCTTAAAAAAGAAAAGCATCCCCAGATTCCATGCTACCGTATACCCCAACTGTGTAGCATTCAGTATGAATTTGCCATTTCACATTGTGAACAGAGCTTGCTTATTTTGCTAATGCTAGGTGTATTTTATCTTACCTGTTATTATAGGTCACTCAGTATTTTGAGGCTTTTGAAGTGCATACAGCGAAAATTATGTTCAGCTGTTCAGCTGAAAGTTTACAGTACCGGGATCCATGTGATTTCCATTAAATGAAGTTTTTATGACAATTGTCTAAGACAGCTATTTTTAGCACCTGAGGCCTTTTAACATGCTTTTTGCATTGTACATTCCCATTGTCTGGACTAGAGTGTAGTTGTCTCACAGTTGTTGCAATCCAGAACTGGGGTAATAAGAGAGAGAGGGAACTGGAGAGGGAAAAGCCTGTATATTTTGTCTTTGACTTTGATTTCCTTAAGTTTTACAAGACCCAGCAGTTGTATGCTTGAATATAAACTTCTGTATGCAGAGGAGTTTGTTCAGTAGTCTAGCAATTCTAAGAGATTTTTAAAAATATATTTATTTTTTCCTTTGATGTGTAATGCTAAAAGATCTCATAAAACTAGTTAATTTCTTGCAAAGTATCTTCACTTCAAGTATTTTACATTTTTTTGGTTCGTTTTGAGAACTAAGTCATCTCTTTTATCCCCCCAGCTGTGTTGATATATAATTATTTTTCGCATCAAATGTGGATTCGTGGGTAGAAGAAGAAGGACAAATCTGTAATATTTTTCAAAACACACACGGGAATAATTTGATTTCAGGGGCTGCGTGACCACTAAGTATTTTCAGTTGTAATGCCCTTTTGAAGAGAAGTACTGCTTCTTGGTGCCTGGTGACTTTGGGCAGAACGAGGAGCCCTCAGCTGCCAACTCTTGCTTCTGGAGTCTCAAGTCAGGCTGTCGATAAGTGAGGAAGGTTTCTTTTAAAGAACAGAAATATTTCTTTAAAATGGGAGTTCCTCTGCTTCTGCTGATAATCTTTTTTACAAAAGATCAGCTTCTTCTCAGGGAACATGTTAGAGCAGACTGAGAAACTGAAGTACTGAGAATGTAAATTTGACTGAACCTGTTCTGCTGTATTTTCAGC